>NC_088792.1:253025094-254225094 GCF_011386835.1 Chrysemys picta bellii
TCTCAAATCTGTATTTAAACTCTGTTAATCAGTTCACAGGGGAGTGCAGGATACAACACAGTGCAAGATGGTCACGTTTTTTCTAGGAAGCCAGTATGGTGACAGAAGTGTGATAATTTGTACCAATGTTTAACCTCTGTGTAGCATTATCGATCACTTAGGAGTTTTCACAAGGTATATTCTCGATGACCAGTCTATACGAATTAATTGTTTATAACGAGGTAAAATCATAAAGGAGCACAGAGCTTTCCATAGTATAATAATTCACTAGTCATAAAAGGCTTTCTTAGTCAGCTGATCAAAATATGGATCAAGAGATAATTTAGGTAAATATTAACTCCTAAATTCCTACGGAGGTGGGAGCTGGCTATAGAAATAAGAGTAGCACTTCGGTGGTGGGGCGGGAGGGTTGGCAGTGAGGAGAATGTCAGTTGTTATAATTAGGCTTCAGCTAACCTTCAGACAACCACCTGTAAACACATCTGATCACTACCTCTAAAATGCTTTCTTGTGCTTAATTTTTACTATTAACCTTAGCAGTTAATATTAATTTTAAACATATAACAGGGCAAACAACAGTATTAATCCCTGCACATGTTAGGCCTGTAGATGCCTTTGTCTGTAAACTATGCTTTCTAGACTTATTTTAAAGTATCTAATTTAATTTCTGGATAAATTACTGCCATCATTTGCACTTCTATAATGCCTTATGACCAATGATCTCAAAGCATCATTGACTAATTCACATACTGCACCACTGTAAGGCAAGTGCTATTCCCAATTTGTATGTGGGGAACAGCCAGAGAGAGGTTAACTGACTTGCGCCAGTACCGAACTGCAGTCAATAGCAGAGCCAGGAACAGTACCTAGATCTGAGTACCAGTACTTTAAGAACCAGACCATGCTCCCTCCCTCATATGAGCATCCCATGACAAAGCACCACAAAGTGCCAGATTACTTATAGTGCATCAACTAGAAAATGCATGATACTGGACTACTGTATACTGCCCAGAAACAGTACAGACAACAATTGACTCTGTCCCACAAAACAAAACTCCACCATAAGCCACTGAAAGCCTCCAGAATCACAGAATGCCTTTCTGGTATGATACTGGGCAAATTGCGTCACCTCTCTGTGCCTGTGTTTCCCCTCCCACTTTTCTCTCTATGTTGTCTATTTAGATTGGAAGCACTTCAAAGCAGGTACAGACTCTCATAGGGTGTCTGTACAGCACCTGGCACAATGGGGCCCCAATATCAGCCAGATCCTCTTGGCACTACAGTAATACCAGTAGATAATAAATCTTAGTGACATATATAAAATCCAGAGTGGACTTATGAAATGTCCAGATCCCTGGAACAACAGGTTCAAGTACAACAGGTTATACTTAACCTTCTCCCTTGCAAGGATGGAGAGCGGAGTTCCATGCAGTTTGCTGGGGTGGGGCAGGGTGGGGGGGGGAAAGAAGAGTCTGGGGTCTCTTCTTTTGAATGGACCCCAGAAACTGAAGTCCTGCATGGCATGTGGACATAGTAAAGATACAACTGCCCTCTTCATTGAAGGGGTTTGCTCTTGGGCACTTAGGCAAAACTTCTCCTCCCCATTCTCTCTGCCCAGAGCTGTCCTGTCTGATTCCATCTACCCCACAGATGGCTAAATTTCAGTGGTGTTCAGTATATATTGAGGTTCAAGGAGTCCTTTGGATTCCTTTGGGATGAAAGTGGCTATATTAGACACTAGAGAAATAAACAACTGACCAAACCACCACCAGTAAGAGGGAAAAAAAACACGCAAGCCCAAACAATAATCATTCTCCAACACCATATATGTTAAAGCTAGATTTTTCTAAAGTGGGAGGCCTCCAGCCCTGCACCATCACAAAACCCTCATGCCTCAACCCTTAACATCCTCTTTTTTAATACACATTGTTTCAATGTGGTCAGTGCAAAATGGAAAAGAAATTAACACCGAATCACTAAAATGAAATAAAATATTTAGTTCTGTTCTAAAACAGTAATAAAATAAACTTGTCTACTTATACATCTTTATTTATGGCATTCATCCACATTCAAAATACATTTACAAATTATACAGAGAGTGCATAATGCAAAATTTCATTATTTAATATAAGACAGGGTGTTCTTAACAGAAATGGACTTACCTACACAAGTAAATGTAGTTTATATATAATAGCTTATGTTTCTCTATTCATAAACACATAAACGACAAATTAAACTGTTTAGAAGAGAAGCTCATTTTGTTGGTTTTTGGAGACTTCCTTCTTTGCTGCATTTGTACCATCTGGGAGAATAGCTTCTAAGAATTCTTCAGAAACAATTTAGAATGAACGCTTCTGTGAAGCCTATCCCAACATCACAAAGACAAGATGCCTCCTCAGTCAATGACCACAAACTAGAGACAACAAATATATATTAACACAATAATAAGATGTATGTATATCCACTATCATTTACTGTAATTTCTAACTTTTTAAGTGTTCAGTTTATTTTGCAATGATTTAGGATCATTTTAATAAAACAAATCCTTTTGCTGTTTTATTAACGTTTGCTGAATTCACTTAGGTTGGGATTGTCAAAGCAACCTAAGGGAGTTAGGTACCTAACTGCCATGGAAATTGAGTGGGAGTTGGGCACCTTTGACAATCACAACCTTACTGCATATTTACCCAGTCTCCATAAAAGAGTATTAAATCATCAGGTATTATAACTTCAGATTAACTCTGGGCCAGATTTCAATTTACATAATATTCCCAAATATGAAGACACCCAGTGCAACATTGCATTATGTTAACTCAGAAAGTGCCTCATCAGCTTTTGAGTGTCATTTGAAAATAGTTGAAACTGATAGCAATATTACCAAAAATATATCCCAATTAAACCCTTGCACAAAACTGCAAATGAAATGAACATATTGTTTTCTGTAGTTTCTGTGAAAACACTCAGTTATCCTGTATGACACGTTTCACAGCAACACAGAAAAAATGTTTAAATCGCTTTTCATCTAGGTTACAAAGAAAATGTTTCCTTAAAGGTATTTCAAATGAAAAAGTTGCATTTTGAAGTCAAATGCTTAAAGATGTTTGCGTCCAAAAGCACTACAGACAATTTCACTTCAAAGGATTTATTCTCGCACAAATTTTACCACCACCACACTAACTGGAAAAAAACCCTATGTTATATTAAGCCAATACATAAATACAAGGATGTCAAAGAAAGTTTAACGAAGTTATAAAATTTGAAATGTTTCTCATTCTTTAAATGCATATGTAGTTTCTAACCATACACATGAACATGTTGAGTGCACTAAGAAAATGGCACATTTACAGTATTGTATGATGTAAATATCAGAATAGATTAAAATTATTCCAGTTCAATCTAGGTAGCTTTTTATAAGAATACTCCTCCTCAAAAGCTGAAGCATAGGGAAAGTAGGTTTTTTTTTTTTTTTTTTTAAATAATGGAAAACAAGATGATTTGGTCCTGTAGCAGGACACATTTTTACATGCTCAAGGATTTGCTATTTATTTATGAAGGGCCTTTTATGATCACCACATTTGATCAATAAAGACTGCTATCTATAAGTTTTGATTAGAAGTCAAGACATGTCAGAGGTAGCCTAGGAATTCTTTAGAATTTGGTAGTGTTGGCAGAAGTTAATGCAGCTCTCTTCCAAAAGGGTTAGCAGTACATATAAAAGACAAACAGTATATACAGCTGCACCAAGAATTATAAGAAGCTCAAAACAAAGATTAGAACTCAGGAAAAGAACGTTGTGCCTCTTTTCATTTGCTTTAATGCACCAATTCAGGCTGATTTTCCACAAAAGGAAGCACCCCACTAACGTAGTATGCGATTCCGAGAGAGAGAAGGGCAATGACAATGATCAGGAGTAGCACCCTCCAGAAGCCCAGGTCCTCCACAAACTCTTGCCATGTTGTGCGGAAGCTGGAAAGAACCCCTTCACCTTGCTGCAGGTTCGGATTCAGGAGGGAATGGCTTTCCATTGCACTGTGAAGGATTAAAGTTATAAACACATCAAGTAAAAGAATGCATCCTTAAGTATAAGAGTAAACCTGCTAATACAACTAAAATATTCAAATTTAAACATTTTCAGATTTACAGTACTTACTCATGATCTCAAAACAGCATATAAGAAAAGGACCCTCCCCTGACCCTACCAAATCAACATACAGTAGTTGACAAGCAATCCTTTGAGACAGATGATTTTATAATCTATCTTTTCAAAGAATCTTTGATTTGGGTACAGAGAAGTATTTAGAAAAATAAGCAAATGTATTTCCTTGGCTGATGTATGAAGAAACCAGGGCTTTGGAGCTGTGCTCCGGCTCCGCTCCAGCTCCAGGCAAAAACCTGCAGCTTCACTGCTCTGGAGCTGCTCTGCGCTCCAGCTCCGGCTCCGCTCCAAAGCCCTGGAAGGAACCACACAAACAGCAAAAGAACTGACTAAAGTCTTGATCACACACTTATGCAGGTCTGTAATTTTACTCATTTGAGTAGTCCCACCACTTCCCAGATGAGCAAAGTTACGTATGAGCATAAGCATTTGCAGAATCAGGCTCTTACTGTGTATCGAGA
This sequence comes from Chrysemys picta bellii, assembly GCF_011386835.1. Lineage (NCBI taxonomy): Eukaryota > Metazoa > Chordata > Testudines > Emydidae > Chrysemys > Chrysemys picta. The sequence goes on from NC_088792.1 coordinate 253,029,712, forward strand.
GAAACAATCAAACTAGCTATGTAGACAGTGATGTTAAGGCATAAAATATACTGAGCAAAAACAGATTCCCCCTCCCCCAATATCTCTTCAATTACAGTAATCGTAGGCGTATCCTGTAATAATAATAGGAGCAAAATATTTCAGATAAAAGTAAATTGTGAGTTAACACTATCCGTTTAAATGCTCTTGCTTCTGATATGACTAAAGATGCCAGTAACACATGCCTAGAAGGAAGATTCATTTGTAAACCTTTTTTCTAAAAATACACTCCTGATTAACATTGATGTTATTCTTGTGACATTTTTCCTCATTATGAAGTACAACTACTGAATAATAATTAGACAAAGCTCCAGTAATTTACTGAACTATTACTGTGTCGTGTGCAGAAAATTTCAGGCATTTCCAGTAAAGTGCTTTGTGTTTTTTGGTTTTTAAATATTTACTTGGCTGCGAAGCTATGGTGGTTTGCCCATAACTACAGGAGTTAGTCATCTTCCCTGCTTATTATCATTTCCTAACAAAGTGAGAGGGTTTATTAGAAGACATCTGTTGGCATAGAATAGATCTGCTCACTACTTAAGCACCAACTAGTTAATACATAATCACTCCAGGGGTTAAATAAAGGTACGCTGCAATCTGGGGGGGAAAAAAAAGAGGTCATATGTTCATTGTTAAGAAAACTACCACAATAAAACCAAAGGTTCTCACTCATCTCAAAGACGACCCCTATGGCATTTTCTATTGCAACCAAATTAAAAGCAACAGTAATAAAGCAGCAATTGCCTCTATAAAACTATTCTGGAAAAATCTGTAAGTGACAAATCCTTAAATGTTCATTTTGCTTCTAACAAAACCATTCAATGTTGCTTCCTGTTATAGTGAAAGGTCACTAGGTCTATGCATACAAGCAGATTCTCTATGTGAAAATAGAGAGGGAGTGTTCTGCGCAGACATAGCACAATATGATACCACACGGGGGAGAGAAGGAAAAGAGAAGAAATCTGATTTGGGAACCTAGTTTTGTTTTGTACTTTGCTCATGAGTCAGAAGCAAGTGAGTGTAATGAGGAGGAGGTGGCATTAAACTCATCCAGGAAGGGAGCGAACACTTTTGCACTATCTCTAGAAACTTCTCCTGTCAGTTCAAAAGTGAAGTTCAGGATCTCCAGAGGGAACAGCAATTATCCTCGCTTGGCTTCATGCATAGTGGGAATGAGGGAGGAGAGAAACAAGTAGGGATTCTATTCTGAGAGTCTCTAGAATCAGGAAATAATACCAAGAGGTAGGAGTGAAACTAGAGGTCTGAAAAGCCAACCCCCAAATAGTGCTCTTACAAGGACACAAATTATTTAATTACAAAGCACATGTCCATTCATTTGCTTCTAATGCTGTCTGGATCTATTTTTATTATACAAAGTTATCTTACAAAAGGAGATACTTCAGATATTTTAAACTAGCTCACAAACAAACTGGGAGTAAACTGTAAATCTGTAATTTCAAAAGACAAGTTATAGGTTTCCCTGCCAAATCAAACAAGAGAACATTAATGATGGTCACAAAAGGGAAAGGAAGTTACAGGTTTTAAAGGGACATTATCAGTTCAAATTCACAGCTAAATCCAAGCCCCATTAAAGTTAATGGTAAAACTCCCATAAGAAACATAGGACTTGCCATACTGGATCAGAATGTGATCTGTCTAGTCCAGTGTCCTGTCTGTAACAGTGGCCAGCACTAGATGCTTCAGAGGAAGATGCAAGAAACCCCAGAACAGGCAGATGTGAGATAATCTCTCCTCCACATTAGGTCTCTCCCTAATTGTTAGAGATTAGTTTAACCCCTGACTCATGAGATTAACATTTCTTCCAAAATTTTTAGCAGTAATTGTTCTAACTCTGGATATTCATCTTATCCATATAAATGTCCAATCCCTTTTAGAATCTTGTAAAATTTTAATGATATAAAATGTAAACTGAGTAGGCTTGTTTTTAACATATGGGGTAACACATGTTTGGGCTCAGGCTGGAGCTCAGGCTCTGGGACCCTGTGAGGGAAAAAGTCCCAAAGCTCAGGCTCCAGCCCGAATGTCTACACTGCAGTTAAACAGCCTCTTAGCCCCAGCCCCGGGAGCCCAAGTCAGCTGGCATGGGCCAGTTGCAGGCGTCTAATTGCAGTATAGACATACACTTAGTTTCTAGAGCAGAACACTGCAGGATATTGCTTATAACCAGTTTCTAGTGAATTTCATTTTCAGATTATCTTGCACCAGTAAAATGGTACAATATTTGGGTTGTAAACCCTGTAGTGGAATACTTAGCTGTTATAAAAACGTCTTTCACTAGAAATTAAAAAAACAAAACAAAACAAAAAAACCACTTTTCTATTGAACTTAGTTTTTATTAAAGATAATTTTTATAAATCTTTTGTTCCATTTTGAGGAACAAACATGTCAACTCATGTATCTAGCAGAAAACAATATGGATTTACCAACAAAGATATACTTTACACACATGGTTTTATTTTTTTCTAGTAAACATCTGTCTTGTAATACCTTTCACTTTCTGCAGTCTGCATGGTTTCCATCTTAGAGGGAGCTCCTCTGTTAAATCCTTTCACCTCCTGCTCCTCCAAAGACTCCAGCAATCGAATTACATCCTTATTTACTCCTCTTCGTTTTGCCAGAACAAGTGGTGTTGCTCCTTGGTGATTGCTAAAATAGTCCCCCCAAGAAAGTGGATGGGGGAAGATAAATTATAAAATGAGAATTCTAAGATAGGATGAATCTGCATAAGTATGCAATGTAAAATGTACTGACCAATAAGTATTTAGGACCAGTCTCTAGCTACACAAGATAGTAAACTATTCTTAGTTATAAAAAGTCCAAGAATAAAAGACAACTGTATGAAAAATTAAGTACAGTTTATTTTTAAAGCACACAACCCTATAATATTTTACTCTTGGTACAAAGTCAAAAATCCTAGTACAATGGGGTCTTATCCTGATTGTAGCCTTTGGATGCTCCTGCAACAAAAATAAACAAACTAACAACATATTTATATCAGTGTATAAGGCTTTGTATGATTACTGCTTGAAATCTAAGTTTCTTCATAGCTCCTTACTATATAAGAGTCTCAGAATATTAAGCAATAAATGAAACACAGGATGGGTAAATCCTCCTACCGTACCTTTGAAAAAACCGAACCAAGTAGGAGTACATTTGTTGCCTTCATATTAGAGGCTGCCAGCAAACAGGTGTTTGGGATAAAGGGAGGAAGGGAAAAAACACAATGACCCTGGGCTGGCCAATAATTAATATTGCTGATATGAGGAGATCATGGGCAGCTCCAATAATCAAAGATGACCAGAAGGCCCAACGGCCTAAACTTATTGCCTATTTTCCTCTGCTGGGATGCATGTGCAGAAAGTTCTGAGAACAAGGTGACCCTGGCTAACCTAATTGTACTCAATAAAATAGCTAGTTATTTGGTATTCTGAGTGCTTGTGTCTGGACACTAGCATCTGACAGCTGCTGGGAGCTAGGAAGAAAGAATATACAATATTGAAAAGAAGGATTGGCTTTGAGGAAGGGGGAGCACTGAAAGGCAGCACGGTCTCCCAAAGAGTATGGGAGAACTGATACACATTTACTGTATTTTCTTTATTTATTACAGTAGTCAATTAAAGCATTAAGACTGTGGTACAGAAAATTCGAAAAAAAAAAAACACCCATCACTCTAAATTATTCTGTGATGCCATCCACCCCCTCTTGGCTGTCTGGCCAAACCAGGATAGCAGAGCCATCAGCTAGTGAGAGACAGTGGCTATGCCAGCCAAGCCCAACAGCTCCTGCTTCTATTGCCTTTCATGATGTTCATGATCAGTTAGGAGTGGGCCCATGCATTTGTTTTTCTTTTTTTTCATAACTGGCATTTAAAAAAATTGAATTTCACTAAATTTACCATTAAAGCATTTGTATCAGGCAACATATTTGTACAAAATACTCCTGAGAGAGACTAATATACTATAAAGTGGTCAAAAAAGAGATTACAAACTTACCAAATATCAATTTTGAGTCCATTAGAGACTAGGAACTGGATAGTATCCACATGCCCACACAGGTGAAGGGCTGTGTTACCTTGGTAATCGGTGGCCAGTAGATCAGCACCAAATTTGTGCAACAGCTGACAGATGTCTACATTTCCTCTGGCTGCTGCAAGGTGCAGACCAGTTCGGCCACGACTGTCACGAATATTTGGGTCAAACCCACTCTCCAGCAGCCGCTTGGAATAGTTAAAATCCCCATCAATGCATGCCTGCAACAGGGGCACATTTGTCTGGGAAGAATCATTTACAAAAACATAGGACATTGTTCCACTTCTGTCTGAAGTATGTGGCAAACCTGCAGTTAAAAATGAGATGAAATGGTGAAGTGAAGTAAATAAATACAATGCAAACACCTCACAAATGCTTTCTCAAATAAAAATGCAAAGTAGTTTATGAATATATCTCTGAAATCACTGTATATTGCATATTATTTTAATATGCTGCAGTCTTTTCTGATACATAGAGAACGCTCCTTTTAATCCTGTTCACACCTGCTGGAACAGAAATGGATAGCCTTGTTACTTCAGAGGATTGCACTAGAGCACCACCATGAATGCAAGGCACTAGGTAAACCCCACAGAGGGAGAGATCACGCTCTGTAGATTTTATATTAAAAAGAAAACTTTGATAGGTCCAGCCTGTGAGCTAATTCTATTTAGAAAGAGGGGAGGGGGAAGAAGAGTCATCTTTTATAACTCAGATTACAGGACTGAACAAACACACTGGGCTCTCAAAGTAATCAATCAGAGTTTTCACGTACTATAAATAAAGTCACTAATGGGATTTCCTCTCTCATTTATCTGTTCCTTATTTACATCTGAACTTCAATACACAGCTGCTGAAAAATTCATTGTTACTGTGAGCATTACCTCCTTCACTGTCTACAGGAAATTACATTTTTCAGCCACCTCTGCAGAACATTTTTATACAGCACCATAGGTGGGCATAGTGTTTCACAAGCAACTATAAAGATAAGGTGCCTGCCTTGAGGAAGTTAACTTAGACAAAGGACGAATGATAGAATTTTTAGACCATGTGAAGACAACAATGGTAAATCAAAGGAGGGTCTAGAACTGTTGTGGGTGCAATTTCCATATCAGGACCCCATCCAGCAAAGCAAGGGAATAGTCCCAAAGGTTTTAAAAGATAAACATGTACTTTGTTGTTTTGGTCTAAAAGTGCAAGGTAGAAATTGGTTGCACCACAGATTTCTTGCTAATTATTATTTGATTAAATATGATTCAACTGACTAACTAGAGATAATAGGTATTGTGAAAGAAGTGAGTTTTTTAAAGACAGATTTGGATGGGGAGAGAGTGAATAAGTGACTCTCAAGACCAAGTAAGGTTGTTCCATGCATAAGGGACAGTGGGGAAGAGGCATGAAGACAAAAATGAGAGAAGAGGAAGAGAATGGTTACTCAGGAGGAGTCACTGGTGCAGAGTGCATGAGAGGGGAAGATAAGTAGTTATGATGGCTGGTAGGGACTATACAGGGCCTTGCAGGAGAGGACCAGATGGCTGAACTAGATGTGGAAGACAATGAGTAGCCAGTAAAGAGCTTTGAACATAGGAGTGACGTAGTCCAGGTGGTGGGCAGGGAAAATGATTTTACCAGATGAATTCTGAATAGACTGGAGTGAGGAAAGAATCACGAAGTCAGAGAGGAGGCGTTAAAATAACAGGGCTGAAAGAGGACCTAGACTTTGATTAGAATTTTTCTGGTGGAAATGGAAAAGAAATTATGAATCTTGGATACTTAGTACTCCATGCTCATGACAATTCTCTAGCAGATTATAACCAGGATTCTGATTAGCTAGCTGAATCTTTTTGATAGGATACTTAAGTACTTTAATTCTCTTGCCTATATAAGGCATCCTCCAATCCTAGTGCACTCATTTGGCTGGAAGAATGGAAATATGGCCAGCAGCCAAAGAATTAGATGTAAGACTTCTCTTGCTTTTGGGGAGTTTACACTGTTCATGCTTTATAACTCTTCCCTAGTGTTTCAGATTAATCATTTTCCAATACCTACACTACAGACACCTTGGTTTTGAATGCTGTTCTGATTAAGAGACTATAACATTTTAGAGTAGCAGCCGTGTTAGTCTGTATCCGCAAACATTTTAGTCTATTCAAATTAACAAGTATTATTTACAGCTCACGAGTTAGCAGAATTTGTCCAAATGAGAAATGCCATCAGAATGCATGTATCAACACTATTTAATTTGTCGGGGCAAGAGACAAAGCTGACTTTTCTTATCTCAGATTTGGAAGAGGAACAGATGGGGAATAACTTTCTGGCCCTGAATAGCTACATAAAGAATGACTTAATTCAGCACCTCTGCAGAATACGTTCTTTTTAGTCTGCAAGTAATATTTATGTAGGAGATAATTTACTGCTTACTTGAAAGCACTCTCTTCCACAATCATCTCCAACAACAGAAAGCCATAAGATAATTCATACAATAGTGTTTCCCTTTAGGGCACTAACTACTTCCATTTTATCCAGATATGGACAGAGCAACTGAAAGAACACAGAATCTATCTCAGGGGCGGGCAAACCTTTTGGCCTGAGGACCACATCGGGTATCCAAAATTGTATGGAGGGCCAGTTAGGGGAGGCTGTGCCTCCACAAACAACCAGGCCTGGCCCAGCCCCCGCTCCCTATCGACCCCCCCGCTTCTCACCCCCTGATGGTCCCCCTGGGACTCCTGCCCTATCCACCGCTCCCTGTCCACTGACCACCCGCAGACCCCTCACCCCTGACTGCCCTCCACCGCCCCATCCAACCCCTCCTCTCATTCCTGACTGCCCCCATTCAACACCCCTGTTCCCTGCCCTCTGATCTCCCCGACCCCTATCCACACCCCCGCCCCCTGACCATCACCCCAAACTCCCCCGCCCTCTATCTAACCTCGCCTGCTCCCTTACTGCACTGCCTGGAGTACCGTGGCTGGTGGCGCTACAGCTGCGCCACCCAGAGCACCACGACAGGCAGCCGTGCCGCCCGGCTGGAGCAAGCCACGCCACCGCACAGCACAGAGCACCGGGTCAGGCTGGCTCTGCAGCTGCGCAGCCCGGCAAGAGCTCACTGCCCAGAGCATTGCGCCAGCAGTGCCCTGAGCTGAGGTTGCGGGGGTGGGGGAACAGCAGGGGAGAGGCCGGGGCTAGCCTCCCAGGCCAGGAGCTCAGGGGCTGGGCAGGAGGGTCCCATGGGCCCATAGCTTGCCCACCTCTGATCTATCTGGTACTTTCAACTGAAATGCTACAAGAATTCTGGTGGGTTGCATGGCTAGGACTCCTCAGCTACAGGATGGATAAAAAAAAAAAATCAATGATTTTGTTTTATTTAAATAGGATTTTTTTGATAAAATGCTTTTTAAGGAAAAAGCCTATCTAAAGATAGTTTTAATTACGACACATTATAGCTCAAAGATATCTCATCACAGAATAGGGATTATAAATTCTAATTCTATAGCATGAGACAATATATTCATGTAATGTTTCAGAAAAGTTTTGTAAATGCGTTCCAATAGTTCATGGATTAGGGCCCCAATTTTATGGGGCTCCAGGGTCTTCTGTATAGATTATTTAGGTTAATCTTTCTATCTACCCAATGGGACTCACTGCTCAGTCTAGAAGATACTATCAGAGATGCTTAGTTTTGCAGTTCTCAAACTGTGGATTTGTGTCTCCAGAGATAACATGCTTGTTAACAGAAAAAATGTTTTTAAATAAATTAAATAAATAATAAACAGAGATGAGAAATAACAGACCTCAATCCTATTGTTCCTCTGCAAATTTGTGTACACAGAGTCAATCCCTTACTGCTGTCTAAAAGTGCAAAATTTCAAAAAGTTCAATGAATAGAAGATTGTAGGGGGCGGAATAGATCTGGACAAAGAGAAGAAGTCTGGAGAAGGGAGGGACAGGCAGTAGAAACAAAAGTGAAACTGTTTGAGCAGCATATGCCAGAAGTCTTGAGGTCTTTCTGAGTGCAGTCTTCATTGATTTGAGATCTACCATACCATTCTCTCACTAGAAGGGAAAACCTATAATGGCAGCAGGCTGTAAAGGAGACCCAGTTTGGGAATAAGAACCATTCAAGAAATATCTGTTTGCTGATGATGTTTTAAAGACAGTCACACCAGTGAACTGGTGGAAGTCACTTAAGCACTTGGATTCGGAGACTGTTGAAGTGATAATCTCACTTTTAACAGCAGTAGCTTCTTCTGCCAGTGTAGAAAGAATATTTTCTTCCTTTGGACTAATTCATTCCAAATTGAGAAGTCGTTTGGGACCTGAAAAAGCAGGAAAGCTTGTTTTTCTTTTCCAGATTACGAACAAATAGGAAAATGAAGGTGAAGAGGACTGAGGTAGCTGCAGAAGCCAATATTTTAAGTTTCTCATGTTGACCAGGCTGACACAGTCAATTTAGTTTTTTTTTTTTTTAAATTCATTTAATTATTTTAGTTAAAAACAATTTTAACAAAAAAAACCTGGTTTTTAAAAATCTTGAATGTTTAACTAAACTCAAAAATTCATATGCTTGTTTTGTTAAAATATTATATGTTTGCTGTTGAAGAAAAAAAATCCAGAATATATAACGTTGTTGTTTTAGTTAAATAAAACAATTTAAATGTCTGTCTGGTGATGTTCTCCTCCCAATACAGCATGGCAAGAAAATCCCCCAAATATTAATGATTAACCTGTTGAATTGGAGATAGTTCACCTCCCAATGACTTCATAAATATCTGCTTCAATTACCTTTGGTAAATGAAATAACCAAACAATCATTCATTTTCCGATATAACTATAAAACTAATCTGAAAAGTTTTCAAAATAAATCACTTTAAAAATGTATAGGGTGTACCTTCTAAAAAAGAAACCTACATCTATCTCTGAGTTGTGAAGAATACGTATTAAGGTTATAACAACCAACAAGAATGCACTTTTATGTAGAAATCCATGATTAAATCGTGTCTTCCTAACTAGTGATTTAAATCATGATTTAAAAAATCAAATCGACCCTGTACAGCAATCTAAATTTTCTTGCCTATTTCCCTTCCAAAACTGAAGTGGCACAACTGTATCTTCTTCAACCCTAACCTTCCCCACAAGCTGACAGGCTCAATCTCCAAAAGATGCAATTTTCACATTAGAACTCTGTACTAGATATACCTTAAATCATTTTAAAATCTTCAAGTAGCACAAACATACCAACAGTATAAAAACTCACTTGTTCTTAAGAAAATAAGATGTTGCCTTCAGATGTTGCAGGACACTGGTGGGATCCTTAAACTTGTTTAATAAAATGTCTTGTAGTGTATCAGCGCAAATCTGTAACAAACAGACTATTCCATTAGAAGAACAGTACAGAACTTCCTGAAAAAAATTGTGTGTTCTGTGTATTTGTTTGTACATCTGGTAAATCCTCCTAGAGTTCTCCAGGTACTTCACATGCAAATCTTAATAAACAACTAAATGGCCAGAAAAAACTCACTGGACTAAGTATGCCAAGGTGGTTGTGGTGTGTAGATGTGTGAAGAAGCAGCTGTTTACCATGGAGCAGGATTTGAAGTATTCTGGTTTAGAACTGATACTAACTAGAACCTGCAGAGACATGCACACTGAAAGGCAGAGGATTTAGAATAACCCCTTAGTGCTCCACAGTAAGTAAATAAAAACAAGCAAAAATAAATCCCACTTGCCATTGTTTGAGGATTATGGATCATGCAACTGGCATATTCCAGGCCACAAAACATAATTCCAATATTCCAACATGCAGGCTACCAACCTCTGCCAGTAGTTCTACCTTGTGACAAAGGTAGAACAGTCTCTCCCAAAATTACCAGTCCCCTAATGTCAGAAATGTTAAACAAAAAATACACTAATGTCTTGAACTGCATCTGGTTTAGTGAAGTTTTCTGCCACCAAAATACAGTACAGTTATGATGGTTTATTTGTTCAGATACCTTTGATAACTTTGGATAAATAAACTGTGGATTTAGCGCTCTGATCAGAAGTTGTAACCTTATGCAGGACATCTGCCAAAAGGGTTACTTCTGCCATGACCAGTACTTGTTAAAAGGATTAGAAGAAATATTGAGGTACTCACCAATCTCCTTAAATGGTTTCAGAATGGTGAATTTGATGGCAGCTCTAAATATAAGCGAAACACAGCGTCATCTATCAGTCACCACAAATGTATGAGACAAACTAAAAAGGAAGGTATGTACTATAGTGTTGAGCAGCAGACATACTGTAAAACAAGCATTCTGAATATTTGTGAGAATTACCATTGTTGCACCTGGAACAAAACACATGTAATTTGATTCAGTGAATTACTCGTTCCAAAAATGTGGCACTATTTATTGAAAAATGTATCTTCTAATAGACAAGCAGTATACTTGTATAAAAAAAAGTACGGTTGTTGTCATTTTGTTGCAGTAATATGAAATGACTATTTTTAAATAATCAATTAAAGATCATTTTAAGTGAGAAAAGGTGTTAAGAGGACGTCAATTTATTCTAAGTTTATGCAATACATACAGATTGAACACAGAAGTGTGATCACAGAGTATATTTGTACTATTAATGGGAATTATGCAATAAATTGCTTCTTCAGTGCCACAGGAGTGGGAATATCACACTAAGAGGAAGAATCTAATGAAACTATTCTGTTTTCAAGAGGAATCATAGGGGAAATGATTAGATGGTCGTAAAAGTTATTTACGTTTATTTATGAGAAGCCTGACGTCTTTAATTTGCTTGTAATTCTGCTAATAAGTCAAGCTTTTTTCTCTTACATTTTTTGTGCCCATTTAGACAAGAAACTGCAGAAGCATCAGGGGAGGAATTCTCTTTAGCAAGTAAAATCACACTACTAGCCACAATTTGTCAAATCTTAAACAGCTTGTAAGTTTGGAATTTACCAACTCTGAGTCATTTTATTTTGCAGCAAGTGGATGTTTTCCTCTTTGTATTTCTCAATATGTAACAATCAAAGTAAAACAGCTACCACTCAGTACCATGAAGATACAAAGATATGGCTGGATCATTGATGAGACAGGATTACTCATGGGTACAGGTTCTCCCTCATATGCATCAAACATATTAGTTATGATCAGGGATCCTAGAAATCCATTTGCCACAGAAAAATGCAGAATTTGCATTTTTCAAGAATCTTTAGTTTTTACATTTTGTGAAAAAATAAAAACATATATTAACTACATTTTACTGAAAGTACCAGTGTCACTTACTCAGTGCGCACAACCTTCTCCTCTTGTTGTTGATTTTTGAATGCACTTTAAATTTACATACAGTAGAACCCCGTTTATCCAAGCCTCCATTACCCGGCTCTACGTGTTAACCGAACCACCAGCCGCCCGGGTCTGACAGCGGCAGGGCTTGGGCGATCAGCTCCAGGCAGCTGGTGGTTTGGTTAACACGGAGAGCTAGATAATGGAGGCTTGGATAAATGGTGTTCTAATGTATACCAATAAAACATTGTGTTCAACAGATAGCTATACATATTGTGGCTAGGGAAACTGAAGTTCAACATCCATTCTATTTGCACAGATTTTTATGGGGGTTTTAATCAGAGAACGTTGGATTTTTTAAAATCACAAAAAACTAGGATCCCTAGTTATGATTGGCCAAAACCCTTTGTCACCCAGTCAGGGCCACCCATAATGTATCAGTACTGACAGGCTGTGGGGGAAAAAAAAAAACCTAGGAACACTCATGCCATCTCTCAGAAAATGAATGAGAGTAACCATTACTACCTTTGCCCTTTAAAAAAATCGATCAAAAGGATGCAATGACATGTTACCAGTGAATGAGACTTCCTGTCATTAATGACTAATTCTGACTACCAGAGCCAAAATGCCAGTGAGTTACCACTGGTGATATTCTGACTAGCAGCAATGGGATATTTAGAATATGTCAACAAGTCAATGCACTGTGATGGAGAATATGGAGAGGTTAATGTAAGAGGTACACAGTTTACACATAAGCTCTACATTCATCAACTCCTTAATTGCATATAATCTTCCACCCTTTGTCATACACTTTTAGAGTATTTAATTGATACGGGCTTGTATAGCCTCTCCTTTTTTAAAGTAACAAAGCATCCATCTTAAGCAGTTTGCCCACATCCTCTGAAAGTGAGGTTTCCTGTTCAACTGGGATTGCATGTAAAAATACAGTGAGACAAGAATAAGCCCTATTTACATGTGCATGCAAGATAAAAACAAAACTAAAATGATGTAATTTTATCCATGAGAGAAAAACACACTCTCTAAGTACTTGTATGACTCCTCCTCCCTCACTGCTGTATACGAGTACCTCTCAAGTATTTAAAAATAGAAACAAATAGCTCCCTCTCCCCCTTCCTTCCTAGCATGTAGGAGAAATTACTCAGTTAGTTTACAGGATGTGTTTGTGTGTGGATTTCATTGGTATGTGGAAATTGAGGGAAAGTTAAGTTGAATCAATAAGTTTTGCATTTAGTTCTGAAAATGCTACGGTCTATAGTCATTTTTGCTTAGGGAGAGAATTCCATAGTTTACATTCAGCTCCTTTGAAAGATCTGTATCCTGCACTCACTCTCCCCCTCCCCCACTGGATTACAGTTTCATGGTTCCAGTGAAACGGAACTGTTGTGGAAGCAACCTCTCAGGTAGCCAGAACCAATCCCATGGAGGGCTCTGAACACCTCTCAAATTCAGAGTTCACAATATACAGATCTACACTTCACTAGCCTACATCACTTGGCATTTCCCCTCCTCCTGCCTTTAGCTATTTTCCCAAGAGTTTCACTTTCCATGGTGTTGGCACACTGTATCCAGGGGCCATAGAGATAACAATTTTTAATGGCCTATCATTTTGTGTTTTCTCAGATGGGATGTATGAGTTGGTGGCAGTGCAAAAGCAGCACTACCTGTCATTTGCTGCACACTAAGGAGACTTAAGTGTTGAATCCCTTCCACTAACTGGGACCTGAAAATCCAGTTTTAGATCTGGAATCTTCCAGTCAGCAAGATACCAGGGTTGGAGGTAATAATTCCCATTTTCCTTCAACAATATTAAACAGGGGTGTGTGAGATTTATAGCTATACTATCCTGACTTTAATAATAACTTTGGCATATAATATTACCCAGCTCTCATATATAGGGTGACCAGATAGCATATATAGGGTGACCAGATAGCAACTGTGAAAAAACAGGACGGGGGGTGGGGGGTAATAGGCGCCTATATAAGAAAAAGTCCCAAAAAACGGGACTGTCCCTTTAAAAATGGGACATCTGATCACCCTACTCATATAGCACTTTTCATCTATAGATTGCAAAGTGCTTTACAAAGGAGGTAAGAATAATTACCTCATGTGAGTAAACAGAGGAACAGCGAGTGGATGTATCTTAGCCAAGCTCACTCAGCATGTCAATTAGTGGCAGAGCCAGGGACAGAACCAGATTTCTTATTTCTATCCACTGCTCTATCCACTAGAGGACACTGCCTCCCAGTACAGTATAACGAATGTGCTGTACCCCCACCCCCCACCCCAAAACGAAACTTTTGGATCTTGCTCTGTTGCAAAAAAGAATGTTACGTTACACCACAGCTTTACTGATGAGGGGATTCACAAACATTTCCCCTACCAACCACATATATGCAAATCAGTTGCATCAAAGTATTTTTACAGACAGAATTTGTTTCAGAATATTTCACTATTTAATAGATGCCTTTAAAAACCCTTTCTGAACCTTGCCCATTTTTATACTTTGGCTAGGGAGCGTTCAGTGAGGAGCATAATTTACAGTGATGTTGAACGTACCTATTCAAATTACTTGCAGACTTAATTCACTGCAATTGTCTCACGCAATGCAAACACAATAACTGAAGGAAACTGAATATATATATTTAATCTCAATATAGAAATTGAAACAATATTTGCTGCCTAATGCCATAAGTTCTAATACTTCCGTCTTTATGGGAAGTTACTGAATCACACTCTTCATAGTATAAATATCTTCCTGCTCAGAAACCTTCGTGCACATTCTCTTTCCACTGGTATACTGCAGGAATGCTAAACAACAAGGACTTCCAGTAGTTACTTCAAGGTCAGTGCAACATTTTTTGTTTAAAAGCTACTGATGATTATTTTTAGCTCTTGGTGATACATTTCAGTTTGAATTTGCTGCAGCTCCTAAAAGATTCTTATGCAATAGGAGACAAGTGCCAGTGAACAACTGTCCATCAGCAATCAATTCTTTAATAAGTGAATTATTCTCAAATTGCTGTTTGTATGTGGATGAATGGTGCCACCATGCGACCTGCTGAATTCACATTCAGCTGCAGCAAACAGCATATAACCCCTCAATATTTCTTATTACTTGTTTCTGTGGCTGTTGTTTTCTTGAAAGAAAACTTGCAAGTAAGAGTTTAAATTATTAGGGGGACAAAAGGGGATCCTGAAATCCAAACTAACTTGAAAAAGCTAGAGATAAGTTTTGCAGCACAGTTACTAAACTCTGTCCCATCTAACTGTTTACCACTAAAAATAGAGTGTATTGTCCATGAACTTTGGTCCTAAAACATCTCTCATCACTTATGAGAAAGATGGTTATCCTGTCTGGTCTTTGATCCCTATTCTACTGATATTAGAGGCTTGGACTTGGGCCATGGGTCTCGAGATAAGATCATTTTCCTTCAAACCACCAAGATTACTTCTGTCTATTTACAGAAGAACAGTTCACGTTCTGTCAACAGCTTCAATACCTTGAGGTTACTAAAATGGAGAGACTTACTGCCTTTCAGGGACATAGAACTGAGTGTCATGGGTACGTCTGGCATAGTGTTATTCAGCAAATTAAAATACACACATTATAAACCAGTCAGCCACATGAACTTTATATTAATATACTAACTTTTTCTTCCCTTTTTTGTCTATCACTTGACATATTCTATCTAAGGTTACGCCTTGTGTTGCATGTCTCTTTGAAAATTGTGCTTACATTTTTCTAGGTTAAATCTCCTACCCATACATTTAACCTCCGTGGGCTCCTTCATAAGGTTTCAGTAGGGTAACCATACGTTCTGTTTTGGCCAGGACAGTCCCTTTTTTAACCCCTGTCCCGGCTGTCCTGACTTTTTCAGAAGAAGTGGGTCAAATGCCCACTTTTGTCAAAAAAAGGGGATGCAGAGGAACATGTGGAGGAGCCGGGGTGGGGGGGAGCAGTGATGCCAGGCTCATGCAGGCTCTCAGCGGCGAGCAGGCAGGGCTTGGGCGAGCAGGGACGCCAGCCCCATCCAGGGAGTGGGAAGCAGGGCTCGTATGAGCAGCTCAGGCCAGCCCTGCACGGGGAAGGCGCGGATGAGCGGCTTGGGCTAGCCTAACGCAGTGACCCATTTTCCCTTTGGGAAATATGGTCACCCAAGGTTTCAGTGTTCTCACTCACTAGCATTTACAACATTCAGTCCCATATAATGGCTAACAAACAGAGTTAGGTCAGCTTAGGGGAACTCTAGGTTAGCAGAGCCATCTTAATTTTGTGCACTATACATCTATAGTGTATGCTATTCAGTAAAAACTTTTAAAATATTAAAAACACATTGCTATGCTTGTTCACAATCGGTCCTTATTGCTAATATGCTTATTTGCCAATACTGGAGGTTGTGAAATTGACACCATCAGATTTATGGCTCTTACTATGCAACAGGACAGACACACACATGATCACTTATTAGACTTCTGACAGTGGAATCAGTTTATCATAGCTAAATATGTGATGGATTGAAATAGGACATCTGTTAAGAAGTTGGTAAGTCTCTGTCAGTAAAATGTTATTTAAAATACTTTCACCACATCACCTTATGCAAGGACAGGCCACATCATGTGGCATGAAATGATGCAATGGCACAACATTTTTAGGCTACATCTCTAACGAGTACATACTGATGCTAAGCACTGATCCCTTCTTGTGTCAAATTTTTAAAAATAGTAGCTAAACTCATAAAGCAATAACCTGGTATTTAATTTCCCTTTTCCTGATGTCAGTAATGATGATTGTTGAAGAAATGTAAATGTCTTCTTCATTCAGTATTATTTTTGGTGTTTTTGTATTTTTCTAGAAAAATCAGTAAAGAAAAAAATTAAAAGCTAAAACAAAAAAAACAATTCCTGTTCTTCAGGCTAGAGAGACTCACCCATAACCTGTTCAACAGGATTATAAATACAGCTATTTGCCCAAGTTTTGCATCTTAACTGCTTCCAAAAGAATCACCCATCCAGGAAGTTGCTATGGAACACAAAACAAAAACAAAAGTTTCCAGTCATCAGGTTACAGCAGGAGCACTCTGTATACACAGACCTTAACTAAACTGTTCACTGTGTACTTTAATTTCTGCTAACTAAACTGCCTCCTCAAAAGCTGTGCAAACCATGGATCCCAAAATTTGAGACAATTGTTTCAATTACTTTGGTTTTCATCAGAGAGTGGCTGTTGCCCTCAGTTCTCCTACCACAACCATCAATCCTACCTCTTCTGCCTAACACACTGCTTGTATACACAGGGAAACTGACCAACACAGACACTGCTTTAGCTATGTCGTTATAACTCCCCCATGTGGACATTAGTCTAGAATAATTACTTGCTACAGCTAGGCTGGTCTTTTCCCCCCCATGTAAACAAGCAAACAGTTCCTATTGGAGTCTGCCAACATTGCTTCTAGAAGGATTAGTTTGTGGGGGAGGGAGAGTGAATCAGCAGATAGGAAGGATCACGAGACACCTGAGCATACTTCCAGACTTGCTGGCCCAGGAATGAGGAGACTGAGTTGAAGGTCCACATCTCTGATGCCCACATAGTAGAGCACTGCATCACTTCTAGACTACTGTGCTATCCCATTACTTTTTAAAATAAACTTAATGATTCTAAAGTTTAAATAAAACTGTAGGCAATTCATTTTTGTTTCCTTGTATTTATAGTTTATAACTCAGAGAAAGTGCCAAGCTGACTGAATTAAAACTAAAATCTACTTGTCCTCAAAACAGAAACAAGGCCAATTGCAGTAACAACTTCCCCACTCAACAGTGTGCCTCAACTCTGAGGCTAGGTCTACACTACCCGCCTGAATCGGCGGGTAGAAATCGACCTCTCGGGGATCGATTTATCGCGTCCCGTTGGGACGCGACAATCGATCCCCTAATCGACGCTCTTACTCCACCAGCGGAGGTGGGAGTAAGCGCCGTCGACAGGAAGCCGCGGAGGTCGATTTTGCCGCGGTCCTCACAGCGGGGTAAGTCGGCCGCGGTATGTCGAATTCAGCTACGCTATTCACGTAGCTGAATTTGCGTATCTTAAATCGACTCCCCCCTGTAGTGTAGATGTAGCCTGAGTCAGGAGAGACAACCTGTGGGGATGAATAGACATTCAATCCTTAAAAAGTGACAAAGAGTCCTTAGCCGCTCTGCTGAGATTGCCAGTTACATGCATTTATACCCCATAGTATCAGAGTCACAACAAGCGTGCCAATTAGTATGAGTTGTCATGATGGTTTTTGTGATGAGATACCCAGAACTCAAAAAGTTTACCAGACATCTAAGAGCCAAAGGTAAATCAAAAAGACAAAGGGGTGGCCTTACTAATAAAATCGAAGGGCAGGGCTCTGGTAAGAAGCCCAGATGCTAGTGAGGGTGCAGGGATTTCTAACAAGGTATTCCATCTTTTATAATCATCTGCTGACTAGGAGGTATCTGATAAATCTAAAGTTCCACCCTCTACATGCTGGAAGTTTGAAGGAATTTTGTCTCCGTCCCTGAAGAACCTCTGGGTCTATCAGAAGGGATCTCTGCTATTCAACCCTTGCTTTTTTTTTTTTTTTGCTTTCTCTGTCCTTGTGTGTCTCTGGTGATGATATAGTTTTTTCAGGCAGGAGAAATATGAATTTGACATGATTCTTGAGAGCTACACTGTGTTTACAAGATTTTGAATAGTAACAATGAAACTGACCAGTCTTTTAATTCTATTCTGCTGCTTGGTAAATTTGTGAAAACTCAGGAAAACAACACTGTGCATCAATCAGCTCACATTCAGTTCACATTTGGATGGTTATGTTCACAACAGTAAGAGGTAGAAAATTCTTCTTTTTTTTTTTTTTTTAAATAAAGAAATAAATAAAGAAATTCTGGAAAAACTGATACCTTTGGGCCCCACACTCACCAGCAAAAATGTCCCACTTGCCAATGGATTGTGAATGCCTTGACTTTCAAATGTTTGTATTCATGATGGATTTTTAAAACACAAATGACACGATTGTATCCTAAGTTGCATCTATTAAAAAGCCAAATAAAAATGTAAACTATTATTTTAAAGTCAGAGCCTTTCTGGAATGGCCTCACTATTCTTTACTAAACTGAAGTCATACTTTCTTCCATGGGAGTAAGAATATTTAATAAAAGAATTCAATTATACTTAAAAGTGAGCTGCAAGTTGTTTAATCAAAACTCACTCAACCAGTAATGAACCCAATGGCCACATAATAGGGGCACTTACCATATTATTTTAAAGTTAACATTTTTCTCTCTAAAAAGTAAATTCTCCTGTGCATTCATTTGGCTTGCAGTTTTCATTATTTAGTTTTGTTTTGTTTTTTCTATCTAGTTATTCAACACATTCAGTAAGTTACATAAAAATCAAAGGTTCAGAAAGGACAGCAAATCCTGGCAAAACAAAAACACTAATCAAACTGCAGTATCTGCTGATGTGCAGTGTCTGCTGCTATCAAAGCACTTCTGCCACAATACCAAAAAGGTCAGGCAATTGATGATGGTGAGACCAACAGGCAAATGGGGATAACTGATATTTTACCTGATCTTAAAAATAACTTTAAAAGCTAGCATTTGTAAAAAATATATATATTTGATTGTGTCCTTCTCCCACCATATTTCATATGCAATTTGTCTTCTTAGGCCAGACCCTGCCAACACTTACACACATGTTTAACTGTGCACATGAGTAGTCCTACTGACATAAAAGCGTAAAGTTAAGCACTTACACAAATATATGCAAGATTGGGGTCTTGGACTGTAAGATTTTCAGGACAGGAACTGATATAAATAGCAGTTGCATCAGAAAAATTAAGCTTTAAAACTAATTAGAGAACACTAAAATTGTAATTGTCACATTTTGCAAAACTAAAGCTTTCTTCAAATATCTTTTTTCTTTCAATTCCATTATAGCATTACTTGGTCTTATTTTATGTAGATGTTTAATACCAAGTGACACTTCTCCAAAGCTAATTATTATTTAAAAAAAACACTTGTTTTTTTCCAATGAAGGCTAGTGCCCAAAAGAATGAACAGCAATACCCAGATTTCCTAAAAATGCCTTGAGAGGCAATTCACAACACCATGAGGAAGAGTGGTCAGAAACTGTACCAAAAAAATAAATAAAGGGTCAAAGCACTTAGAGCTATTGTGACCACATACAGTCACATTGCAATGTTATTAAGAATGTCAGTTGCTGCAATTTTTCCTTCAGATTCTTTACTATACATTTTAGAGCCTTCCCATAGTATCTCTTTTCCTTCCTATTGTGTTAGCCTCTTTTCTGTCTTTCAGGCTAAAGAGCAGTGCTCATAGTAAGCATTACTTATAAACTTTTATTTGATCCTTCTTGGCGCTGCTGAACAAAAATATTAGACTTTCTCACAACTTGTTTTGATATATTACTAGTCCCTCACAATCCACACAAGGTTTTAGAAAATGTTGGAAGACAAGCTGCCAAAATATTCTAGTGAATAAAAATAGCATTAAATGGTAGGAAAACAACCCAAAACAAAATGCAGCCACGTTGTTTATTTTGGTATTAAAATATTTAAAAGGTGGAAAGCAGCTTTCAAGGAAAGAAATGGAAAAAAAGAAACTACAGTGAACTCCCACTGTGAGAGATTTCGGGCTTGTCTACATGGGGAAATTATCCCAGAATAAGAAAGGGC
The DNA here is from genome assembly GCF_011386835.1 of Chrysemys picta bellii. Lineage (NCBI taxonomy): Eukaryota > Metazoa > Chordata > Testudines > Emydidae > Chrysemys > Chrysemys picta. Next base: position 253,049,818 of record NC_088792.1, read on the forward strand.
GTGCATTTAAAGCACAATAGCTATTCTGGAATAACTCTCCGTATGAACATTCTTATACTGGAATAAGTATCCATACTGGGTCCTATTGCAGAATAACTTATTCTGGCCCACTTCCCTGTATAGACAACTCCTTAGTGATGTGAGGATAGTGCTCAAAGCTATTAAAATCAGTGGGGCAGAATCTCCATTGCTCTTGAGCTACAATTGCCAGAAGGTAGCTCTAAATTACGCTCAAATGCAACAGTCCTCTAGGAGCTGCTCCAAAGCCAAGAATAGCCTTAACTATACAGTGTACTCTGGCCCCATCTGCTGCACTGGGGGCTGTGAGGAGGGAGCAACATAACTCTATTCTGGCAGTTCTATGGCACTGAAGAAAAAACCTTACACCAGGAGTATTCTCTGGTGGCTGGAGCTGCCCTTTATGTTGCTCTGGCAGTGTAAAAGGGCTGCAGAATACAACAGAATTTAGCCCACTGAATTCACAAGTAAAAGACTTCTTCAGTCATCTAATCATTCCTCTGCCAGTGCAGGACTGTTCCCTACTGTATGTATTAGATTATCAGATTAAAAACTATTTTAAAATCTATGCCTGTATTGCTAATATCATTTTAGGCTATTACAAAAATTAAAATTCAAACCTTTCACCATTGGTGTGGTTGGTTTTCTCCCCCAATACACCTTTCTCTTTAACTCACAAAGTGAGTGTCCAGGCAGTTTCATTTTTTGATGCTCATGCACTAGCATGATTCTATAATATTTGAGTTGCAAACACTGCACTACTTTCATAGCTTATTAAAAATACAGAACATACAGCACTGTTAATAAAACTTAAGAACATAAGAATGGCCCTACTGGGTCAGACCAAAGGTCCAGCTAGCCCAGTATCCTGTCTTCCGACAGGGGCCAGTGCCAGGTGCCCCAGAGGGAATGAACAAAACAGGTAATCATCAAGTGATCCATCCCCTGTTGCTCATTCTCAGCTTCTGGCAAACAGAGGCTAGGGACACCATTCCAAACTTACTGGTTTGTAATTTAAAAACAACAAAGCACAGAACTAAAACTAAATTATAAGGTTTGGACTACACCACAGATTTATGTCAGTATAACTACATCGCTCAGGGGTGTGGAAAATCCACACCCGTGAGCAACAGTTATACCTAGAGCCCTGAAAATTTGCTGATACCCACTTTATATCGGCGGATATCTGCATCTGTTTGCGGCTCACGGATGGATGTGGATCCAAATTTTATATCTAGAGCTCTGCAAATCTGCAGATATCCACTTTATACCTGCATTCGCAGGTATCTGCAGACCATGTTTGCGGATCGGATTCGGATACAAATTTTGTATCTGTGCAAGGCTCTAGTTATACCGACCGACCTCCTGGTGGAGACAACCCTATGTCGATGGGAGGTCTTCTCCTGTTGACATAGTTACTGCCTCTTGAGGTGGAATACCTATGCCCATGGGAATGTAAGTAGCATCTTCATTAAGCGCTACAGCTGCGCTGCAACAGTGCTGTATGTGTAGACAAGCCCTTAGTATGTAACAACTGAACCCCAACCTCGACTGGGGCTTCTGGATGCTACCACAGTACAAATCTTAAATGGCAGTACCTTTTAAAATGAGATGTCTACCATTTCTTTTCAAAGACTATTTCAGTCTAACAGATCACCTCACTGTTAGAAAGAACAGGAGTACTTGTGGCACCTGAGAGACTAACAAATTTATTAGAGCATAAGCTTTCGTGGACTACAGCCCACTTCTTCGGATGCGTTTTTCCTGATAGACAACATTTTCTTAATTCTACCCCATTATACTTAGTTCCCTTTTTGTTCTGCCAAAATGTAACTCCTCTGCCTCCTTAGGCCAGGTCTACACTACCCCCTAATTCGAACTAAGGTACGCAACTTCAGCTACGTGAATAACGTAGCTGAAGTTCGAAGTACCTTAGTTTGAACTTACCTTGGTCCACACTCGGCAGGCAGGCTCCCCCGTCGACTCCGCGGTACTCCTCTCGCCGAGCTGGAGTACCGCAGTCGACGGCGAGCACTTCCGGGTTCGACTTATCACGTCCAGACTAGACGCGATAAGTCGAACCCAGAAGTTCGATCGCTCGCCGCCGAACTACCGGGTAAGTGTAGCCAAGGCCTTACTGTTTTTTACATGCTTAATGTTCTTGTACATGCTTACATCTCTCACACTCCTTTTAGGCATTTAGTCAAGCTGTACATATTTATAGATTTGCTCGTCTTTCTTTGTAAGTCAAAGTTAGACTGCAAGGTAGGGAATTTTTTTTTCCTCACTCACTTTCCTTCTCTTACTTCTCGTTTTCCCATCCCTTCATCATTTCAAAGGGCCCCTCCCATGCCTTCACAGTGACATTTCAAGTATTTGTAGACAGGCTATGCAGAGTTAGCTATTTTTAGTCTTCTCACATCTTCATGACAATTTTGTGGATAGTGTCCAATTTGTCAGGGAGGTGCTAAAAACTAGAGTCCGTTATACCCCTGCGTTAGGTGGCTCAACACAGCATTAATTCTGTGCTACCACATCACATTGGGAACCGGCCTAGTTGCCTAGCCAGTATCACAGCTGTTTTTCAACATTACTCGGAATGCACAACCCCCCTCCTCCTCCCCTGTACCTGGGATTAGTTTGGACTACACTATTTATACATTATCGCTTGTACTGGACCAGGGTGGGCACGGGGCTTTACACAAGCCATCGCTTAGACAGGCTTTGCCACAAGGCGATTACCAGCTAAGGGGCAGGCACAATCCGAGCCCTGAAAGCAGCAGGGCGGGAGGGTTTCTGGCCGGCATCTCCTGTAACTCCGCTAGCCTGGCCCTGGATGGGAATTGTCGGCACTGCCTCGCGGAGAGCACCGCTCTGCGGGCCTGTGTTACGCAGCGGGCTAGGCCCGGCATCCAGGACAGGCCCTGCCCTGCCGTCTCCCCCCGCTGGGTTGGGGGTGGCAGCTCCGCAGCAGCGAGCGGTGCCGGGTCCCAGTCTCGGCGCGCCGGGGTCAGGCTGCCCACCCGGTGCGCAGCCAGGGGGGCGGCGCCTGCCAGGCCCGGCTGCCCCGCGTCGTAGCCTCCCCCGCGGCCAGGTGCGGGTTCTGCGCCCTTCGGCCGCCCCCGCGGCTGGGCACTCAGCAGGGAGCGGGCCCCGCGCCAGATCCCCTCCCGCAAGCCTTGCCTGGCTCCGACCCCCCGCCCCGGGCCCAGCTCCTGCCGCTGCCCGTCCCGGTACCTGAGTCCCGCAGCGCCGCGCTGGCCTGCTTCTTGGGACGCACACGGAGCCGGGCCGGGCCGGGCCGGAGGCCGCGCCACCTGCTGGTCGGAGGCCGCCTAGCACAGCTCACGGGGCTCCCTGCCTCCCCTGGCCGCGGTGCGAGGCGCCTCGGCACGTCCCGGGACGGTCGGCGCCGGGGGCCCATGACTACAGCGGAGCGCCAGGGCAGCCTGCTAGGGCCCTGCCCTGGGGGGAGACCGCAACCCTGCCTGGGTGCTGGAACTGGACGTGCTGCCGCACCCCTTGGCTTGACGTGGATTCCATTATGTACAGCAGCAGGGGTGTCCCTACTCCCTGAATTTCCCCAACTCCCCCCCCCCCAGATTTGTGAACTAGTCACATGTAGTGTTGCCAAATTAAAACATTAATACACACTGTAAAAGCATATACAGCATATGTATCTGAAACAGTATAATAGATTTGAAAAGTATGAACATAGACTAGCTTCCTTATACAGCTGTTGTTTTTTATGACAATGTCTGCATTCATTTCGGTGATGTTGGCCGACCTAATCATTTCAAATGATGATTTGTAAGCAAAGTCTTTAAATGAGCTCTCCCTGACAGCTAGTGATGTGCTGGGGGCTGGGGGGAAATACGATCAGGACCAGATTGTATTTACATTCACACCTAATCTACCCAGGTATCCAGCAAATAGAGCTGTGTTGCCCAAGTGATAGATTTTGGCTAGGGTTGGGTTACAAATCACTTGAATGCGGGGTTGGTACTGAAATGTTGTTATTCTTATTGTATGAGTAAAGGGCAGTAGAACTGTACTTACCCTGTCCTGATTGAGGGCATCAAGAGAGAGGGTGGGGCCAGGTGTTTTGCTTGATGGTCTGCCTCAGTCACAAGTACTAGTTGACCTGCCCCTCTCCACTGTTTAAAGACAGAGCTGATTAGGTTTATAGATAGTCTTTTGGTTTGTTAAGTGACCACCAGAGCTGAAATCACTGATAATCAGGTCTAAGTGCTTAGACCTGCTGTGGGACAGTGTTTCTGTGGAAGAGACAGCCCAGCCTGCACTAGCAGTGAGATTCCCCCACTTAGGGTTACCATACGTCCTCTTTTTCCCGGACATGTCCGGCTTTTCGGCAGTCAAACCCCCGTCCGGGGGGAATTGCCAAAAAGCCGAACATGTCCGGGAAAATGGCGGCTCTGTTTAAGAGCCGGGCTGCCTGAACGCTACCGGCTTCGGGCAGCCCCGTGCCTCCAGACCCTGCGCCGCCGGAGCCCGGGAGGGGAAGTGCCCGGCTGGGGGCGCAGGGTCTGGAGGCAGGGGGGCTGCCCGAAGCCGGTAGCGCTTGGGCAGCCCGGCTCTTAAACAGAGACGGGGCGGCTGGAGCCTCCAGCCGCCAGGGCTGTGTGTAACTGACACAGTGTCAGTTACACAGAGCCCCAGCCGCTGGAGGCTCTGTTTAAGAGCCGGGCTGCCCGAGAGCTACCAGCTTCGGGCAGCCCCCTTGCCTCCGGACCCTGCGCCCCCAGCCGGGCACTTCCCCTCCCGGGCTCCGGCGGCGCAGGGTCCGGAGGCACGGGGGCTGCCCAAAGCCGGTAGCGCTCGGGCAGCCCGGCTCTTAAACAGAGCTTAAGAGGAGCAGAGCCTCCAGCTCCTCTTCGGCTCTGTGTAACTTATACAGTGTAAGTTACGCAGAGCCGCCGGAGCCCGGGCGGGAAAGTGCCCGGCTGGGGGCACAGGGTCCGGAGGCATAGTGGCTGCCCAAAGCCCGAGCGCTACCGGCTTCACGGTTTGCTGGGCAGCCTCCAGACCCTGCGCCCCCGGCTGGGCGCTTCCCCTCCCGGGCTCCAGCTGCGCTGGGGAAGTGCTGGCTGGGGGCGCAGGGTCTGGGGGCTGCCCGGGAAACCGTGATGCTGGTAGCACTGGGGCAGCCCTTTCCCCCTGGCTGGGAGTGGGAGGGAGGAGGGGGCGGAGTTAGGGTGGGGAAGGGGCGGAGTTGGGGCGGGGCTAGGGGTGGGGAAGTGGGCGGGGCCGTTGCCCGTGGAGGGTCCTCTTTTTTTATTTATGAGATATGGTAACCCTACCCCCACTGAGAACTCAGCTGAAATCACTGAGAGCTGGGTGGAATCTCGAGAGACCGACTTGCAGAGGTCACAGTGGCAGGTGGCAGCAGAAGGTGACAGTGTAGGGCCATTGGGACGGAGCAATAGAGTGAGCGGTGGCACGACAACAGCAGCGACCAGAGCATTGGACTATGTTTTAGTGACTTCACTCCAGAAATGCTAGATTTGTGACTGGGAAACTCATATAAATATGCATTCCCTAGTAGGCCAACATTTTTTAAATGCATTATTTGCTAAGGTCGTTATCTCACATCATCGCTATCTCAAGAGGTCATTATCTTGGGGAGTTTCTGTACTAAACTTTTTGATTATTATAATTATTTTTTATGTAAGAACAGCCATATTGGGTCATACCAATGGTCCATCTATCCCAGTATCCTGTCTTCCAACAGCGACTATTCCAGGTGCTTCAGAGGGAATAAACAAAACAGGAAATCATCGAGTGATCCATCCCGTTGTCCACTCCCAGCTTCTGGCAAACAGAGGCTAGGGACACTCAGAGCGTGGTGTTGCATCCTGGCTAATAGTCATTGATGGACCTAACCTCCATGAACTTATCTAGTTCTTTTTGAACGCTGTTATAATTTTGGCCTTCACAACATCCCTGGCAAAAAGTTCCACAGGTGACTGTGCATTGTGTGAAGAAATACTTCCTTTTGTTTGTTTTAAACTTGCTGCCTATTGATTTCATTGGGTGACCCCTGGTTCTTGTGTTAAGTGAAGGGGTAAATAACACTTCCTTATTAATTTTCTCCAAACCAGTCAAGATGTTATAAGCCTCTATCATATCCCCTCTTAGTTGTCTCTTTTCCAAGATGAAAAGTCCTAGTCTTTTTAATCTCTCCTCATATGGAATCTGTTTCATACCCCTAATAATTTTTGTTGCCCTTCTCTGAACCTTTTCCAATATATCTTTTTTGAGATGGGGTACCATAAACATATCATGAAGGACTGGAAGTACCGGACATACAAGAAGACACCAAAGAGTGCAAAATTACAACAAGAAACCAAGAAGGCTGTAAGATATAGTGCTTTATGGTAGGCTTGAGTAGCCAACTTTAATGTTTGTGATGATTTTAAAATGTGAGTTAAATCTAATAAAATGGTCATGAAACATTTTTCAGTTTTTACTCTGGTGCCGTACAGCCCACCTTTGCCCTCATGGTCTCAACCCTCATCAGCCTTCACCTCCCCTGAATATTCCAACCCCCCCCCCCAATTTCAATTCCTGGGGAAAACTGTACAGCAGTGGTCCCCCCTTATCCTGTCAACCATCCCCTCCCCGCCCCATGGAGCCAAGGCTGGGAGCTGGGTCGCGGGAACAGATCTCCAGGAACAGCTGGCAGTCTGGGCCCCTGGCGCTGGCTGGGAGTGGATCCCTGAGCGGGGAAGCCTGGGGTTGGGCCAGGAATGGAGCTGGGTGCCACTCCCTCCCCACGCCCTGTGGGGGCTGTCCTGGGCCCCAGCCCGTGCCCCTCTAGTGGGGACACCCCACAGTTTGGGGATCTCTGATGTACAGGGTTTGCAGTTTGGTTCAATGGCTTTCAGCACCCCCACTATAAACATTGTTCTAACACCCCTGCGGCCAACCCCAGCGAGCTTTGATCGAGCAGCGAAGCCTGGCTGCATGAGCAGGGGGAGGTGGGCACCACTCCAGGCTGGGACCAGGGCAGGGGGCTAGGCTAGCACATGCAGCCCCACGTGCCTTACTCCAATTCACAGCTAGCTCAGGTAGGGCTGTCTAGGGGTGCTGCAATCACACCTCCTGTCTGCAGTGTTCATGTACAACTTCAGGGGTTCAGGTACCAAGGCAATGCCTGCCTTAAAATACCAGAAATAGTTCATAAGTCTTGAAGTGATAGCAACTAGCCATAGCATAGGAACATAGAAACTGCCACACTGGATCAGACCAGAGCTCCATCCAATGCAACAACCTGTCTCCAACAGTGGCCAGCACCCGATGCCTCAGATCTCTAATGGTTAGAAAAATGCACCAGCATTTAACGTAAAGGTTTATTTCATCTCAGTAACGCCTAAAGAAGTGGTTATACACTTAAAACTCTTGCATCTAAAACAGCTTTTGCTATATTAGAAGAAATTATTTCCGTGTGGGTAAGGTTTGTAAATTAACTTGGTAAACTTGCTAATTAATGATCATGCAGCTCTTTAGCCCGCAGCTTTTTAAAAATCTCCTAAAGGAAACAAAATATCCTCTTTACAACATGGCTGCCTTTAAAGAAAATAAAAGTGGCACTGATACTGAACTTGCTTGTAAAAGCAGGCTAGTTTGCTCATGGCAGTATGCTGGAAATTAACATGAGGTGAAAAGTATTTCACCAGTATGCTGAAGAGTGACATTGGGACTGTTCAGGGCTGCTGTCAGAAGCTACAAACTAGTTTTATAAGAACATAAGATTGGCCATACTGGGTCAGACCAAAGGTCCATCTAGCCCAGTATCCTGTCTTCCAACAATGGCCAATGCCATGTGCTTCAGAGGGAATGAACAGAACAGGTAATCATCAAATGATCCATCTCCAGTCCCCCATTCCCAGCATTATGTCTGCTTTAATAGTGCCTTATAATTAAGGCTAAGATTTTGTCATGGATATTTTTAGTAAAAGTGAGGGACAGGTCACGGGCAAAGAGGGAAGAAAGAACATGATAAAAGGGAAAGACGTTTGCCATGCTCTCTCTCTCTCTTCCACCTCCATCTACAGACACCACCACCAAGCGACTGAAGTGCGGATCAAAGGGGAGAGCCTGGTTGAAGGGCAACCAGCCAACCTGTGCTGAGAAGCATCTAAGTTTGTAAGGGCATTGAAAGTGTTAAGATCAGCTTAGAATGCATTTTGCTTTTGTTTCATTTGACCAAATCTGACTTGTTATGCTTTGATTTATAATCACTTAAAATCTGTCTTTTGCAGTTAATACATTTATTTTTTTATTCTACCTGAAGCAGTGACTTTGGTTTGAAGCGTGTCAGAGACTCCCCTTGGGATAACAAGCCTGGTGCATATCAATTTCTTTGTTAAATTGATGAACTCATATAAGCTTGCATTGTCCAGTGGGCATAACTGGACACTGCAAGACTGAGGTTCCTAGGGTTGTGTCTGGGACCGGAGATATTGGCTAGTGTCATTCAGTTGCACAATCCAAGGAGTAGCTTACATGCCAGAGGCTGTGCATGAACAGACCAGGAGTGGGGGTTCTCACAGCAGAGCAGGGTAAGGCTGGCTCCCAGAATCGAGGATTGGAGTGACCTAGCAGATCATCGGTCCCAATAACACCAGGGGAATGTCACACCCTCTACCCCCTGTGGTGGCTGAGGGGATCCCCCTGCCACCACGGCTGGCAGGGAGCTGCGGGGGTCCCCCTGACCGCCGCAGTGGCTGGGAGCTGCAAGTTACCCACCCTGCCTGCGGCAGCTGGGTGTTTGGGGGCCCGCTGCCTCAGGTGATGGCGGCACGTCACAGCTCCCTGTTGCAGGTGCTGAAATCACGGAGGTCTTTGGAAATCATAATTCCATAATTCTGCGACCTCCATGACAAAATCGTAGCCTTACTTATAATTCATCATTTTTTGGCCTTAATTTAGCATAAAATAGTGAGAATTTTTTTGTTTTTGTGCTTCTCCTTTTGGTAATTCTCACTTTCCATTCACGTTTCTTAATAAGGCTTTGTACATTTTTATTTTTAAAACAATGATCTTAAGAATGTAATATTCAACCATTTAAAAAGAAGTTCATCTCAGGCCACTTGGAAAAAAAAATAGTGCTGGCGAAGGTGCCACACAGACAGCCCTGGAGCTATAAGTCTTCACTGTGTACAGAACGGGTACAGCATGAATAGGGGCTGTGCAAGCTTCCTGCACCCTAAGGAACACAAAGTCTGTCCCAGATAAGTTTCATGCATAAGAATAATTGCCAGTGATGTTACTGTTTCTCTTTGCACAGTCACAGATTCTTTTCCCTCACAGAGAACTGGTTATAATATCTTACATATACTTAGTCTGATCTTCATTTTGTTTTGAATTATTTCTTTCACGGTGCATTTTTTTAATTCTCTTCACAAAACTTTCTGACCAGATTCTTTACAATGGAATAACAATTTGTTCAAACCATTTCACAGGGACTTGTTACCCAATTCCCCTTACTGTCACAGATTTACTGGAGTCTTTGGCATTCCTCTTATAGTCAGCTTTCCCATGCTAAAAGTGTGTACCTACAGGTTAGACTGGTCTACAAATGCTGTGGTTGGGGCATAAGAGCAAGTTGTGACACTTTTGAAATTCTTTCCTCTACATCGTGTAGTGGTTAAAGTGTATTCTGCCCTATTTGGAATTTATTATAGGCCCCCATGATAAAACTAACACATTTCTAAATGTTTACCATCAGTCTACCATGGCTGGTCTTGCAATTTGACAGGAATCAAAGGAACATGTGCATCAGACATAAATGAAACACTTGGATCATTTTGAGAATGGCCTAAAGTATGGGCAGCAGGTAGCATAAGCAGGGGAAGGCTGTGCCTCCCCAAATAGCCTGGTGTGGCCCCGCCCATACTCTGCCCCCAGACACTCTCCTGCCTGCTTCAGTTCCCTTCCTGCTCTTCTGTGGCCAAGAGGCTGGGGCAAAGGCATACAAGGCTGGGGCTGAGGCCATGCCGCGCCACCCATCCATCCAGTGCTGGGACTGGGCTGCCCCCCCGCAGTGCTCTGGGGCAGCTCTATCCGCCTAGTGCTCTGGGGCTGGGAGCGCTCTAGCCGTGCTGCCCACCCAGTGCTGGTGCTAGGGGCACTCCAGGGTTAGGGGTGCTCTGGCCACACCACCCGCCACTCCACTAAAGTGTGTATTTTTGTTCATACTGGAGGGTTGGTGCCAGTGGAAAGCAGTGCTCGGTCTATGAATGGTCCTTCCTGCTGGTTCCAGTTGCTGAGGGGCAGATGGAAGTTTGGGTTTGCTGAGGCAATAAAGACTCTTTTTTCCTAGTTAACTCTTAGGTTCCAAGCAGTGGCTTGTGCTTAAGGTTGCCCCAGAAGGAACCTGAGGTATGAAGATAATAATTAGACACTTTTACCAAACAACAGCAAAGGTTCTGATCTGATTCTTGATGTTTGTTAAAGCCTAATACCAACAATATTTCTTATTCATTGTTAACATTTTTTGGCATTCAAGTGATTTCCCATCACATGCTGCTAAAAATGTTTGTACATTTTTAAAAGTAGCAGCTGTTACTATTAAGACAATAATGGACTACAGGTAATTTAAATTTTGTTAAAGCAGCAATGATTTCCTTCTTCAGAATGACAATATAATGGGTATGATTAATGAAGATAACTGCTACCATCCACAGCTTAAGCAAAAGGTGGCTATTTTAGTTATTAGCATTATTCTACTGTTCATTGTAGGCCTGTGCCTTTAGTTTAGTATTAGAGCAGTTGAAAACTTTAAATCTTTAAAAGAACATTTCAAGCAGTTAATAGATGTTTAGTCATTGTTACTCATCACTTATACCACTGACAAATCTTTCCCTATTGAAGTTTATCAGCCAATTTGTATCATATGTACTGTAATTTTCTACTGTCCAGTTATTTGTTAAGCGTTGAACTGTGTGAATTTACTAAAAACAGTGATGTTTATTTCTAAAAAAAAAGCACAAGTTGTAGATAATTGAAACAGATCAGACTTCAAAGTTGAGAACATGAAAGTGTTGTAAAGCACTTCAAACTGTTAACTCATTTTTAAAAACTGACTAGATCAACATCCACTTCATTTGTGAAGTACTGCCCTGTTCCTGAATCCCACTACCAAATGTTATGATTTTATAGACATTTTCCTAGTTTAAAGAACGAGGAGTACTTGTGGCACCTTAGAGACTAACTAATTTATTTGAGCATAAGCTTTTGTGGGCTAAAGAAACAGATGCATGCAGTGGAAAATACAGTAGGAAGATATAGAGGACATGAAAAAATGGGTGTTGCCATATTAACTATAACGAGATTAATCAGTTAAGGTGGGCTACTATGAGCAGGAGAAAAAAAACTTTTGTAGTGATGATCAGGATGGCCCATTTCTAACAGTTGACAAGAAGGTGTGGTAACAGTAGGGGGAAAAATTAGCATGGGGAAATAGGTTTTACTTTGTGTAATGACCCATCCACTCCCAGTCTTTATTCAAGCCTAATTTAATGGTGTCAAGTTTGCAAATTAATTCCAATTCTGCAGTTTCTCGGGATGAGGTAGTATCTTTTTATTGGACCAACTTCTGTTGGTGAGAGACAGAGACAAGCTTTTGAGCTTACACCGAGCTCTTCTTCAGGTTTGGGAAATTTACTTGAGTGTCACAGCTAAATGCAAAATGTGACACTCTGAGTAAGTTTTTCAGACTTGAAGAAGAGCTCTGTGTAACCTCGAAAGCTTGTCTCTCTCACCAACAGAAGTAGGTCCAATAAAAGATACTACCTCACCCCACCTTGTCTCTCTAATATCTTGGGACCAACACAGTTACAACCACCTTTCTTTTATAGGCCAGTTCAAGTGGATTCTCCTGAGGGTTACCCCTCAAAGCAAAGTTTATTCAAACAGTAAAGGAGACAACATAGAGTCTGGTGGGAAGGAGGCTCCATGCTCTTTCTTCTCACCTGTGTTTGCTGAAATGCAAATGTGCTTTGTCTCCTGCCATCTCCTCTCCCTGATATCTCAAGGACCCTGTTTACTTCTTATATTGTGCAGGGCTGTTTGGTTGGGCAGGGCTGTGTGGTTTTGAATGTGTGCTAATAAAATCATACAAGGGATTTCATAGCTTTACATATAATGTTGCTACATACATTTTACCATGATATTATTGACCAGTGAGTTATAAGTTTTCAAATGATACCTCACAAGGCATATTTTGTACAAAGATTATTACAATCGTGTGTAAGGTGTGAGTACAAGGGTGCTTAGGGTCACAGAAAGGCCCAGACAGAGGAAATGACTATTAGTGTAACAAGAAGACAACATACAAACTAAAGTTGAAAAAAATGGGAAATATTTTCCTTCTATTCTTTCACAGGTATAGTAATATTAATCACATGGTGCTGCTGTGTATGTGTGTGACATACTGCCCTTTATCTGCTTTATATCCATAGACCATGTTTGCGGATGGGATCCAAATTTTATATCTAGAGCCCTGCAAATCTGTGGATATCTGCTTTATATCCGTGGCCCATGTTTGTGGATCGCAGATGGATGTAAATACAAATTCTGTATCTGCGCAGGGCTCTTCTGTAAGGAGATCCCTGCAGGGAGCAGGGATAGAAGCCTTAGTGGGGAGAGGCTTTAGAAAAGGTCAGGCAGCAGTTTCTGGATTTCTGGAAGGAACTATGGAGCCTATTATAGATTTGTTTTGGGCTGACACTGAACTGTTTTGCTAAATAAAGAAAACCTTGAAGAAAGGGATTGAAATTCTGCTCAGACAGCAGCTTTATTTGATATACTGGCCCAGGCACTGGCCCATCAGCTTACGTTGTGACAGTGGGTAAAAACTCAGATGAAAGTGTGATTTAAGTTGAGAGACTCTTGAATTAGTCCCCACCATACCTCTGTGAGATAGATAAGTATTTGCTTAAGTTTCTCCATCAGTAAAGTGGGGTAATTGGTTACGTGACTTGGCCAAGGCCACAGATACAACAGAGATCAGAATTTAGACATTCTTGGGTCCCAGCTCCTTTCTCAGATCACTCACAGATATGCCTGTCTTTTAAAGAGAGAAGGAGGTAGGTCAAATGATGGATCAACCACTTTCAGCGTGTCTCTCTAAACCTTCTGCTATTCAGCTGAATACATAGTTCACATGAAAAACTCATTTACATATAGAGTAATTCAAGATACAGCCAGCCAGCAGGTCACATAGCCACTAAAAAGTTTTAAGAGACATCTTGTCTTACTAACCTTGTCTCTAGCACCCCCCCCTTTTGTAAATTCATTCAGTCCAGACACCTTCCTCCTATGATTGCTAGCTTCTGCCCAATGTGACATAAATGAAACATGCTTTCTGCTAGTCTGTCACACAAACCAAGGCTAGAGCGTGCAGGCTGCCTGTAGGGGAGAAGCAATTTGCATTTTTTTTTAAACGGCAGCTTTCTGTGTATAAAAGTATAACAAGACATTTAAAAACAATTGGATTTTCCTTACTGCATTAAGAAGATTGTATGCCAGTCTATGCTGAGTAAGTTTAAGTTACTAACATCCTGAAATGCCTCTTCTGCTATTTGGAGCCAATCCTGTATGCCCTACCACTGAAATTGCAGGAGAGCCTGTGCAGGAGAGGGCCTTTTCTGTGGCATTCAGCATCTTCCAGAAAGGTATTCTTTAAATTTTGCAGATCACCTTTAAACTGCAGTGTGCTGTATTTTTGTCTATCATAAGGCATCTGCACATCATACTACAAAGCACGCATAAACACAACACATGATCAGAAGAATCATCCAGCCCAACTTCACATTCAGTCAGAACCCTGCAAGTTGGCACAGAAGGATTCCTGACAGTCCTCATAGTATCCACCCCACCAGCTTGTGCAAAATATGGGGATCAAAAACTGGTCAAGGATTGGCCAGGTGAAATTTGCAGGGTTTGCAGAGCGCCCTAGAGGCTGCCAAGGAACCTCCCTCTCAGTAGTTCTTACAACCCAGGGTGCCTCGACTGAGAAAGTTCTCCCTGTAGCTTGGTCCTGGCTGAAATTAGGGACCAAGAACAGCCTCAGCATAACCGCTGGGCATGGACTCATCATTTTAGAGATTACACTTTGAAGAACTTTATATATGAACACTTAAAGGCTTGTCTACACAGGGAAAGAGACCCGGAATAGCTAGTGAAAAATAGCTATTGTGCTTTAAATGCACACCCTAGCTATTTTGCACTAACTTCCCCATGAATTCCCTGTGCAGACAAGTCCTAAGACCTTTAAATATGTTCTTAGACGTATCAGCAGCCAATGTAGATTCCACTGTGTGGGTTAATAGGTATAACTGATTCCCTTCCTCTTATGCCAGGAAGTACATTAACAGCTGCATTCAGCAACTGTTGCAGTCTCCAGATCAGCATTAAGTGAAGCTCAGTTAGGCCTAGTCTTCACTTACCGGCTGGTCCGGCGGCACGCCATCGATGTTCTGTGATCGATTTATCGCGTCTGGTTAAGACGCGATAAATCGATCCCGGATCGATCCCGGAAGTGCTCACAGTCGGCGCCGGTACTCCAGCTCGCCGAGAGGAGTACGCGGCGTCGACGGGGGGAGACTTCCTGCCGCGTCTGGACCGCGGTAAATCCAGACTAAGGTACTTCGAATTCAGCTACGTTATTTACGTAGCTGAATTTGCGTACCTTAGTCCGAAGTCCGGACTAAGTGGGGACCAGGCCTTAGAAGCATGGGGGCATTGTAGTAGGCTCACTGCCCTTGATAAGGAAGAGCATAAATGATCATGGCAAGGTATGTGTCCAAGGGAAATGGGTGGACCTCCCAAATAATCCAGAGATGGCGACACTGAGCTGCACTCAACCACTGTCACAATATTTAAACCAACACTCAACTAATTAAAACTTTATATTTTAATGCAAAATAAAATTCTCAAGCTCTAACATTTCAGTAGACTGTTTTCTATTTCAAATTTTTTTAATTTCAGTTATAAAAATACACATATATAAGAAATGTAAGATGTTTTTATGTTGCCCTGTCTTCACTTTTTCTTCAAATTTGTAGCAAGTTCTAACTCCAGGGAGTGTTAACTGGATCTTTAAAACTACAAGATCAAGAATGTTATAATTGTCAAAGAATCAGAAAAATTTATAAGGTATTGTTAAATTGAAGACTATTTTAATATAATTGATACTTTGCAACATATTTTTATAGGCAGTTCTAAATAATCTATCACAGATCTTCCTCTCTTATCTTCTCAAAAACACCATCCTCTTTATTTGGTCTAACCAAAATCCTTTTTCTTGGTATAAAACCAGAGTGAGCTATCTGCAGAGAAACAAATACACAGTTAAATACAGTAAGAGCACACAAATCACAGTAACCAAAAAAACCAATAGACATTCAGCGATAAGTATGAACATTAATGCAACTAAAAAAAAGTTTATCAGACATTATCCTACTTTATTGATGCAATGGATGGCACTTCTAGCTCAGCATTTAGGAGACAGATAATTGCTTATTGGAGCAGGAAACTGTAATGTTTACAGTAATGTTTATTTCAATGCTCTAATGATGGGACAAATTGGGACATTTGGGGCTGCTTTTTATTGGTGTTATGCCTGAATCATAATGTCCCAATCCAGCAAATACTTACAAGCATGTGCTTAACTTTGTATGTGAGCAATTTTATTGAAGTCAGTGGGAATACTCACATGCTTTAAGTTAGACATGTGAGGGTGACACTCTGTACCCCAAAGCAACACCCTGAAACCCCCATATTTACCATGGTGATATAATTATGATGTGTTTTGTAAAAGTATGCTTTGTGAGGTATCTTTTAAAAGTCTTAATCTGTTGAACATTAATATCCTGTTAAATTGTATGTGCTATCATTGTAAGTGGAGTTATGAAGTTTTGCTATATATAGTTTTGCTTCATATATATTTCAGTATATATGTTACTGAAATATGTTGTGAAGTTGGACACACCCACAACCAGTCTTTCGGGTACAACAATGGTGCAGCCAGAAACTGATGGCGGCCCATTAAGAGGAATATACACAATCACAAGGATTACCCAGGAACTGTATAAAATGGAAACCTCTCGGAGATAGCACGTACACAATGGGAGGTTGCTTGACTCACATCATAGCAAAGGATCTTTCCAGCAAGCTAGAAGAAGCTGTAAAAGGGGGAAGTGACATCATCATTTGGCCTCACTCCTCCACAACTCAACACCTGGACGTATGTCCAGAGAACAAAGACTGAACTGGGAAGGTGGTCCCAGGTTGAAGGGAGTTTCCAGTCTATGTATGGAAGATCTGTGACCAGCTTGTATTGTCTATCAGGGTGAGACCCTGCTTGATTCAAATCCTGTTTAGTTTACAGAACTCAGATTGTGGTTTTGCTTTTTATTTCTTACATAACCAACTTTGATCTGAATGCTTACAATTTATAATCACTTAAAATCTCTCTTTCTGTAGTTAATAAATCTGTTTTATATATTTTACCTAAAACAGTGTGTTACTTGAAAACTGAAGGGAAAACTGCTCAGGAACAAGGGCTTATGCCAGTCCTCTCCATAATGAGGGAGGAATGGACTGGGGAATAAACTTACACTGGTCAGGCTTCTGACCAAGGCAAAACGGTACAGCGCTAGGTCCCTAGGCTGGGGAGCTGGGGGGAGTTAGCTAGAGCCTCTCTATTGTTAGTTCATGAGTGGCAGGGAGAAGCATTTGTGTAACTCAGCTGGATATGTCGCTGCCTGTGGATGGCTGCGTGAGTGCAGGACCTGGAGGGACTTGCAGCTTGTCACAGCATCACAGTGTGACAGGGAGCTCAGATTGGTAAGACAGACAGCTCAGCAGTACTCCAGTTCCAAGTTGCACTCTGGGGAATCCATCATAGTGGGCAAATGTTTGCAGGACTGGGGCCTACATAAGGTAATTATTTATATCCAACCTTTGTGAATGGATGCATTGCATTCTGCTCTTCTTCTGTCCTCAAAGAGCCATCATTGTTCTAAGCTTTTAGTTGGGAGAACAGATCTCTTCCAATAGGTGGTAGATACTACTTCAAACTCTCCCACTACAATGTCACCCAATTCCTCTAGTGTCTAAGTTTGCATTTAACATGGGCCTGCCTCTACACTAATGTGACATGTATTTGTAGATTACTTTATCTGGAGAATTTAGAGCATAGTTTTTCTTTTATGTGTCTTGCAAACAGCTGAAATCTTGAGTTACACATTAAATACATTGTTTAAAGCAATGTATAAAAATGTATGTTATATAAATTGTGGCAACATTAGTTTTCTCTATCATCTGTACAAAATTCTGTTTATAACTTCACCTAGCAGTAACACAATAGTTATCTCAGTTCCCTTGTTCAGAGATTCCTCAAAGACTCAGGGCTAGTGTACACTACAGAGTTAGGTCAACATTAAGGCAGCTTATGTCGACCTAATTATGTCAGTGCTCCCAGCTGTAAACAGTTCTCAAAGTGGGGGACAGGACTATAAAAAGAAAGGGCAAACACCCCTTCTCTCTCTCCCCTTGTGTGTCTCTAGTTGCACGTAAGATGACAAAGGAAAACAGCCATTGCACTTGGGTGGGAAGGGAGGGTCCTGACCTGAGAGTTTGGCCAGTAATCTGCTGCAGCATATGGTGACAAACTTTGCTTGAATCTAATATCATTTGTTAAATTAGGCACCAGTAAGCAGTTTCTCATTTTTCTTATAACCATTTCTGACTTTTATACCTTATTACTTATACTCACTTAAAATCTCTTTGTAGTTAATAAGCTTGTTTTATTTGATCTAATACAGTGTGTTTAAATTGAAGTGTTTGGGTAACTATTTTAAATGATAAACTGGCATATTATTTCCTTAAATGAATAAGAGACTTAATATATTTGTGCTATCCAGGAGAGGGCTGGGCAGTACAAGACATACATTTCGGAGGGAAGATCTTGGACTGGGGATATGTTCAGGTCACCCTGCAGCGTAACTATAGCTATAAAGAGCCAAGGTGTGGCTGGCTGGCGGCAGAACACACAGCCAGAGCTGGGAGTGACTTACATGCTGGAGGCTGTTTGTGAGCAGTCCAGGTTGGAGGCTACAGCAGCAAGGCACTATAATGGGCACGCCTAGGCAGGGATGACAACTACTCCGGGCTTGTCTTCACATACAGCACTGCAGCTGTGCCGCTGTAGCACTTTAGTGAAGATGCTCCTACGCCCACGCGAGAGCGTCTCCTGTTGGCGTAGTTAATCCACCTCTCCGAGAGGTGGGAGCTATGTTGATGGGAGAAGCTCTCCTGTCGCCATAGCAGTCTACACAGGCGGTTAGGTCGGTATAACTATGTCACTCAAGGCTGTGGATTTTTCACACCGCTGAGCAACATAGTTATACCGATACAAGTCTGTAGCGTAGACCTGGCCTCAGTGTGGATTGTACCTCGGTATGTCACACTCACTCACTGACCTGACTTTGTTGGACGCTGGATTTTTTACTCTTCAGGGATTCAGGCATCTCAATCTGCTACACAGAGTAATGAAATTTAAAACACAGTAAAAACGCAAAGAAAACAAGTATGCAGACAAACCATATTGGGCCTGGCCCAGTTTCCATTGAATCCAATGGGAGCAGGAGTAGGGCATTAGTTCATTTATTTACACTTCCTTAATTCGGTTCAAAATCACTATAGCTACTAAATAGTAGTAGCAGCAGCATCTGAAAATTAGCCATCACTGCCACATTTAAAATGTTAGCATATCTCTACTACAAATAACTTGGGGTTTAAAGATTAAGTCAGTTTCAAATTGGTCTCCATCTCCATTTACCCAATGTTTGTTTATTAATTGCTTAAAACGGAACATAGAAGTCATTTGTTGCCTTCCTGTTCACTTTAATGAGCATGGCGATATCATAATCCAAGTACTAATCCGGCAGCCCACATGCATTCTCTTCCTTTCACTTCTTAAAGAAAAAGAATTGAACATAACAGCTGTCCTACAATACCGTCAAATTTCAGGATGTCAGCAAAGGTATTGACATTTAGCACTCAGTCACTATAGCTAAGACCATGATAGAAACACCTATTGTGGGATAAGTATAAAAGTAAAGATTAATTTGGTCAAGGAGATATATATATATTATATATATATATATATATATATATATAAAAAAAAGTGTGTGTGTGTGTGTGTGCGTGCGCGCGTAAGTAAAGAAGGCCAGAATCAGCAAGTAAAAAAAGTCCATGAGAATAAGTAGTAGTAGTTGTAGTGTGGGAAGGATGTATGGTTCCAAAAGTAACTAATAAAATAAAGAGCTCTAATAACAAGACAAACTGTCTTAAAAGAAACAAGCCTATACCTTCCCATTTTTCTGCTGGTAAGCAAGGAATGGCGGGACAAGATAAGAAAGGAAAGGCCTTGGGAAGAAAGAAGGCTGTAAATCTTATCTGGATTAAGACTGGAAATAAGGGTGAACTGTCTCAAATTTGTTTTGAGCAGAAGTCAGTAATTGGCAATGACATCACTTGTTTGTTAAAGGGTATAAAAAGTAAACTCTTAAAAGGGTTCATTGCTAATACAGTACCTGCCTGACCACATTGAGCAAACCAATATGGGTCTAATCACTCCTGGGTTTAGCCCATTTGAAAGTATCTTAATCATATGCTTATAAATGTTTTGTTACTGTTTGGATGTAGTAAATTGCTTATTAGTTAGGCTTTTAGGCATCTCTATAGCAACTGCATAAACTACCATTTGGCCTTTAGATTTCATAAAAAGAATTTATGGTTACATTGGTGTTTGGTGCTTTCCCATATTAATAATTTCAAATATTATGAATAAATCTAACACCTATAAAAGATGTTCCTGTTTAAATTTAAAAAAAACATTTGAGGGCAACAGGGAACTTTCTGACTATTAGCCTTTTTACTTTTTAAGTTTACTAAACTTCTCTCTTTTTAAAAAAAGGCCCTTTCTGTCTCTGTGACTTTTTCCAAATTTCAGACTGATGACTGCAAACATGGTGAACAAAATATCTTAGCAG
Organism: Chrysemys picta bellii; assembly: GCF_011386835.1. Lineage (NCBI taxonomy): Eukaryota > Metazoa > Chordata > Testudines > Emydidae > Chrysemys > Chrysemys picta. The sequence goes on from NC_088792.1 coordinate 253,069,926, forward strand.
AAAACAAAAATTCAGACAGGACCTGAATACAGCAAGTGAGGGAAGACACATAAGTGTGGTTTGTCATGTGTGATAAAAGCTAGAGGGGGATAGAGAAAAACTAACATTAAACACCATTACGACAAAAGGTCATCTTTGAAATCCAGATCACAATATTTTTTGCGACATTTCCACCACCTTGGCAATTCAATCTACAGTAAAAATACTGGAAGCTGCGAGAGCCTTTTCTACACTGCAGATGCCACTGATGCAGCTGAACTGATGGTAGCAGCAATGGAAATTTCATTCCCATAAAAATTCCCTAGCATAGACAAGTGAGAGTTGCTGGCCACCTGCCATATACTTGAGCACCAAGAGATGCGGATAGCTTGCTTTGCTCACCATTTCTTTGTCTCCTTTGGTTGTCTTCATCAGCTGTTCTGATATTATCTTTTTTAAGCAGCTACTCAGTAGAAATGCCTAAGTAGATAAACAGAATATATTCTAGTTTCTTTTGTTAAAGATTTACTCAACCCTATTTCCCCTCCCACTTTTCCTGGTAAATATTGAACTATTACTTGCCTAATCTGGTTAATTTTACCATGTGTTTAAAATATTTGTGCTCACCAAATTAGTTGCAATCCAATCTCACTGTGACTAAACCCTGACACCACCACTTAGAAAATTTAGGGTAGGTGTCTTTATTGTGGGTTCTGTACCACAAGTTATTCTCTTATCATTACCACTATTTTGTGCCTCTAGAGCAGCTGAACTACATTCAAGGCTGGCTTAGGCAAATTGCATTGGTATTGACAATACCAAATTAAGTATAGTACCTACCATACTTCTAACACACCTTAGACTCAAATTTCTGAAGTGCTGAGAACCCAAAACTTCAACGGAAGTAAACGGGAGCAGCAAGTGCTCAGCACCTCTTAAATTCAGATCCCCTTGTGTCCACATGCAAAAGTTGTTGCAACAATGCAAATAGTATATATTTGACAGTATATTGCAATTGCTTGGAGCCAATCTCACTGCCATGGTTACAGTGGTAGTGTGAACTGAAAGCAGTGGGCATGGCAGCACCACCAGTTCTATTGGGGCCGGATGCAAAGCCCATCAAAGTCTATAGGAGTCTTTCCATTGACTTCAGTGGGCTTTAGATCAAGCCCTGGGGTCCTCCCAGCACCTTTTCAGGCTATGTTTTTTCTCTCTCACTTTTGAAGAAAGGGTCGCAGTTTTCCTACTTCCTGGAGCCTAGGGACAGCTCTAGTTAACAGATTCAGCAGGAAAATTAACAATGAGGGAATTTCAATTTGGCTGCTCTCTTCCCATAACAGTGACCAAAGTGGAAAGCCTCTTGGCTTATGAATATGGGGGTGATTCATGTTCTTGTATAACTCTGAGTAGCAGCAAAATAATGAGCTACTACATAAGTGGGTGGACAATACAGAGTCATACTGGAATGCAGAAATAATGCATGAAAAATTAAGCATTCTGATTTCACTTGTAAAGTCTTATCTGCTATTAATTTTGGCAGGTTTGGGGTGGGGGGAAGGAAAGGGAGGAGAGAGGAGGGGAAAGAAGAGAAACAGCTTATTTGAAGAACACACCATATTCCCTTGTTTGCTTTAATTTTTTATTTAATAAAAGCAAAGTACTAGGGATGGGCCTGTACCAAGACCCCCAGATTCCACACACACCCCTCAAAAAACCCTGGGTTTTTTCATATCCAGCTCTGAGTTTTGCAGCTCTGGTGCATAACTGTATATTGGCTACTTCTCTTTTTGAGCACCTTTTTCTTTGAACAGCAGCCAGAGACCTGATGAGTGAGGTGGGACAGTACTGAAGGAGGAAAAAGGGATTTTAAAAAATTATTATTATTTACAATATGCTGGTATAGATTTATATCTATCATGTACCTGTTTTTTATTTAACATGTACTTGAGTGTAATATTCATGTGCATCATCTACCATGTGGAAGATAGTGTCTAGTCGTTAAGCATTTCCACCACATTAAAATTTGTGACTATCCACTGGGCTAGTAAATAAAAAAAGAAAACTAACACCTCTGCATACCATTCCAGGCTTGCAGCCCAGTGCAGGGCAATTTCTCTTGCCAATCTCAACCCTCTCTCTGGGGAGAAGCATTTGAGCTCCCATGTAAGTCTGTCCTTAGACTGAACTGGCACAGACACAGCAGTTGTCTAGTTATAGGAGACACACACAAGCACTGAAGAGTAAATTCCAGCTCCAGTGGCTAGCAGCTTACTTTTCATCAAAGGCCTTTTTCTTTACTGCCCTGAAGCTAACCTGTTTTGTGTAAAAGACGATCCATCTCCATGAGTCCGAATCATTGTACTCGAACCTGAGCTCTAGGGTCTGCTCGTGTCCTTGGTCTTTTGGCTGTGTAATAGCGCCCTGAAGAGAAAGAGAAGAAACTGCCACAAAGAGGTATTAACTCAGAATCGGGGCTGGACTCTCCAGTCAGCCAGGTTCAGTTTGTGTGGCTTACAGGGCAAAAGTGAATTTGAAGCGGATTGAGATCTGTACTGGAAGAGTCCCTCTGCGAAGGGTGAAATCTCCACTAACGTAAAGTTGACTAAGGTGGCTCTGCTACCTCATGTGCCAGTTCCGCTGTCCCACTCCACCTTCTAGCTTAGGGGAAGGCAGCTGAAGGTATGTATGATGGGGGGAAGGTATCTGAGAACTAGAGAGCTCTGACCGGCTCCCTGACAGCCTTGATCTCATACAGCCTTGATCCCTGACAGCCTTGATCTCAAAAGTCATTTTGAATTAAATGTGTTGAAATATTTGGGGAGCTGCAATGTCAACAAGGTACTTACTAGAAAAGTGACCTGCCAGCACCTCACCCTGTTGATCTTGAAGCTGACCTCTTTGGTCTGGTTACTAGGTAACTTTATGCAGCAGCTAATCTCATTATTTCCTACATGAACAGCAGCAGAACAGCCTACTTCTGGATAGTCACAGGTGCAGGGATCAAGCTGTATATATCCATAGTGCTGCACTTCCTGAACCAGCTCTAGAACCTGCATCAGAAACACAGAATCGGAAAGTGATGAAATATAGTGTCCTACATGATCTTCTGTACAGAGGCAGTTGTGATCTAGTAACTGAGCAAGGCACAAGGAACCAAGACCTGATTTCTGATCCCAGCTCTACCAATTCACTGTGGCCTTGAAGTCACCTCTAGACCTGGAAAAGTTTTTCCATCTGAATTTTTTTTTTGGCTAAAAATGCAGATTCAGTAACACCAAGCCATCTTGCGAATTGGTTTAAAATTCACCAGTTGTTTCAGTCAAACCCCTCTCTCCCCCTCCTCCTCGCCATCTGAAACAATGGAAATGTTTTATTCTGACATTTTTAAAATTAAACTCATTTTTTTTTGCTTCAGAAAAACGTTGTTTAGAAATTTCCTTCACTTTTATTAAATATTAGCAGTGTTTAATAAATGCTCATAATTGAAACATTTTGTTTTGGAGTGAATTAAATGTTTAACCCAAAAAATTGTCTTCAATTTTTTGGAAATGCAGTGAACCAAAAAAATCCATTATTCACCCAGCTCTAGTCATCTGGTGTCTCTATCTCAATTTACCTGTAAAATGGGTCTGAAAGGCACGGGGGGGGGGGGGGGGAGGAGAGGATAAATATGGAACTTTATGATGCCATTTTTACAGAGTCACTTTTCAGAGAAAAAACACATTAAATATATGTGGCTGCAGCCTCAAGGGTCTACATCCTGAAATATATTCTCTCAATAGGTTTATATCATTTTAAAAGAGCACTTTACCTTCATTTTGTTTGCCGCTTTTTGTAGCGATTCCAGTTTCTGCATCTGTCCATCTGTGGGTTTGACCCAATTCTTCTCAATTTCCTGCAGTGCCTTATTTAGAAGAGTTAGTAAATTTTAACTTAAAAATAGGGGGGGGGGCAGGGGTATTTCCATCTGCCCTTTACTGTGGGAGTGGGGAAGATATCCCAACATCTTTTAAAACACGTGCTCAGATTTTTGGACAGCTGCACACAACTTTTAGTCTACTCAACTCTTAGTCCCTGCACCAAAATGGTTTCTAATTCAGCGTTACCCAACATACCTGCAAGCCCAGACCTCTGGTTATGAAAAGCGGTAACTATCATTACTCTGACAACCTGCTCGTTTGCTTGTGCAGAACATGACTCCAGTACACAGAGAAAATGTAACAACACATGGAATGATGGGGCACAACTACCAATTTTAAAAATAAAATGAGCAAGCAAAAACTGTAATTAATCATTACACTGAAGGACCTCCCAGCACAATATAGTGGTAAGGACATTGGAGCCCTGTCTACACTACAGCTTCCACCAATACGATCACGGGTGGAGCTGCACGAGGGTGAATTACAACCGTGAAATTTGTTAACAGAGATTGCTTAAGACAATGCACGTGCCAGGTTTGAAGCCTTTTGCGTTGAGTTCTCAATAGAAAAGGAGGAGAGTAAAAGTTATTACAGATATTTATTTTTTTCTACCTTCAGATAAAACAAAAGAAGCCTAGTGGAGTTTTATGAAATCTTCCAAAAAAAAATTAACCTCTGGGCAGACTACCAGGAGACATTTTAATCCTCAAACGATTTTTTTTTGAGAAAATGGTAAGTAGTGGAAGTGTTCAGAATGCTAGTGTGATCTCAGCCTTAACACCACTAGCACATAATAGGACTTACATATATTGTCATGAGAAGCAAACGGACCAATGTCTAAATAAATCCCCTGTGTGCATGGAATAAATTACTTACACTAAACAGAATTTGCAAACTAGACAGTGTTATTTGTACATGAAAAAGTCTCATAGAACAAGCTCATCCATAGTTATTTCTTTTGTTTTTAAATAAGAAAAAAAGAAAAAAACAATAAGATAGAAGTACTTGGCCATACTTAATATTCAGATAACTTGCACCATTTAAAACATAGCTTTTACATTATGAAAATGGAGACGCATTTTGGGAATTAGCTTTCAGAAGTATCAGGAGTTTTCTTCTTTTGTTACCTGCATATAGAGTAAATTCACTGAAGCTCTACAGTCCATTAACATTTTATCAAGAGAGGGATCCATATACCTGACAAATGCAAAAATATTAAACATTACATTTCTAAGCACAACAATTAGCATTTCCATTCAGCAATAAATATGCACTTGGGAGTATAACCAAACAGTAATAGATACAGAAAGATCCCACTATTCAAAAGTAATAAAAGACAGCAATATGTCACATCTTTGAAATTACACATCTGTGAAGTATGTAAAAAAAAATTACTCTTTACAGCATTGTAGCAAATGGGGGGAAGGATAGCTCAGTGGTTCGAGCATTGGTCTGTTAAACCGAGGGTTGTGAGTTCAATCCTTGAGGGGGCCATTTGGGGATTGGTCCTGCTCTGAGCAGGGGGTTGGACTAGATAACCTCCTGAGGTCCCTTCCAACCCAAATAATCTATGATTCTATGAAATAGACTGCAGTATGAAATAAATTAAATTGCTCATCTGCTTTTATCACAATAATATGGAAAACAATGATTTAGAATCCAAGTATTAAAAACTCCATTTAATATTTCTCTTGCATGTGTCTAAAACTTAGGGCTTACCTACATGGGGAAGTTTAGTGGCAGAACTATAGCAGTACAGTTATACTGTTCAATACGAGTGCCTTTTTGTGGTTTAGCTTACACTATTTCCAATACACACAAGCTAAACCACAAAAAAGCACTCAGACTGGAATAAGAGTGTCCACACAGGAAGTTATAGCAGTATAACTGTACTGCTATAGTTCTGCCACTAAATTTCCCTATGTAGGTAACCCCTTATAAACTGGAGAATTTAACAGAAGGGCTTATGTATGCCAAGCTTCAGTCCAGTTAAATTTAAAATTGACAAGTTACAAGTGTCTGAAAATATTTTTATATAGCTCAGTGACAGACACATAAGCATAGTGGCACTGCTATAATTCAGGTCTTTTGTGATCTAATATTTAGCAATGAGATCTTTAAAGACAATTCCCAAAAAACAACCTCCCCCATACACACTGTAATTTGCAGCTCAGAACCCCCAGTCCTCCCATTTTTCTTGTAGGAGATACAATGCTGAATATAAAAAATAAACAAACAAACACCATTAACTAAAGAAAAGAAAATAAGTATAAAAGGTTTCCTTTATTGGTGGCTTTGGCAAAAAAACAAAAACAAACACAAAAACCAACAACAACAAACCATCTGTATCTATAGATTTTGAAAGTGTTCAAGAGTAACTGGCTGATTGCAATAGTGGAAATTCCATCAACAACTGTTACAGGATCATATAAACTGGTCAGTTCCAACATTACACTGAGACGTCCAAAGACCAGCAGTTAGGAAACATTATATTCCTTACCAAAAAAAAAAAAAAAATCAGCTTTGTGTGTTATGCTCTCAGGCCAAATACACAGAATTTAAGTAGTGAGGATTCTCTTTTCTAGTACATTTATAATTTTAATGCATCTTCCAAATTTCTCTTCAGCTTCCAGCTCACCATTTTCTGATCCCAATTTTACACTCTGACTCTTTCATACTCTGAAGACTCACGTAGGGAAGTTCAAATTCTGCCACTTTTTTCACCACTGGGGACAGGGCAGGTAGGAAAAAAAAAAGGAGAGACAATAAGCCTGATTGGTTGAAACCCCACTGAAGCAGAACGGCTATTTTAGTATATTTCAGTAAGTGCTCCATGACAACATATGTTATGTAAAAGAAAGAGGACATCACAAAAACAAATGATAAAAAATGGTAGGTGACAATCATGTTGTTTAGACACTCCCCACCCCCACCTCTTTACCTAACCTTTAAGGAGCAGTATACCAGTATCTTCTTATTCTGCGTTATACTAATGCAAGGAGTGCAAGTAAGGAGGCCTAACTGAGAAATCCAGGAAAGGAGATTTAAGTTAGTATAGATCTCAAATAATGCTGAGCAGTTAGGGGCAGCTGCAATTATGGGAGGCAAAATAAATGTTTTGTGATTCGGATGTACACTAATAGGGTTGTGGCACTTTAGGTTATTCATTGCTTGAATGAAACAGAAGACAAACCACTATCACTAAAGTGCAGTAAGGAATACAAGTCACACAAGAGGTGACTGCTTTCAAAAAGAAGTTTTCCAAACATAAAATTAAGGGCCTGATCCTGCCAGTGCTTACTCCTGTGCTTAGTCCCTAATTCAGCAACATACTTAAACGTGTGTGTAACTTTAAGCATGTGAGTATTTAGGTGTTTCCTTAAGGTGGTTTGACTCTGGGGGTTATGCTGCAGCTTGGCAGGTTTTATCATCCATCACTGATTGACGTGTGTGTGCGTGTGTATATATATTTGAAAGCAGTTTGTACACGTACCTGGAGAATTCAATATGTCCATTTTTATAAAGTTCTAAAGTAAATAAAAGTGCAATATGTGGAAAATTTATTTCAATATGCTATGTATTTTTATACAACACAATTCAGAGATAAGTTAATTTGTGAATATGTCAAATAGTATATAAACAAATACACTTAACTATAAAACATATCTTACCTAGATGTAAGATTCCAGGATTGCCCCTGGCTGTGTCTCACACTGAAGCCTAGAACTTCTGCTGAGTCAGTGTGAAGCAATGGAAACAGCTACAATCATGGTTGAGAGCAATTTTTGTTCAGAATGTCAACAGGTTGATAAGTGTAGTCTGTTACTGTCCAATTTTTAAGTTCTCAGCCACTTGGACTTTATGAATTACACTTGTGAAACAGTAAGGAGTGTGTCTATGCCATTGTTACACTCTTAATCACAAGACTCTGCTTTTCAGTGTAAACATTGTTTATTCTAGGAATACAAAACCTTTTGCTTTAGGAGTTTCTTGCAGACAGAGATCTCCTCAGAGCCCAGCTACAAACAGCCTTCTCTTGCATCAGCACATATTCTGAACACTCTAGGTCAGGGGTGGGCAAACTTTTTGGCCCAAGGGCCACATCTGGGTATGGAAATTTTATGGCAGGCCATGAATGCTCACGAAATTGGGGTTGGGGTGCAGGAGGGGGTGAGGGCTATGGCTGGGGGGGCGGGCTCCGGGGTGGGGCCAGAAATGAGGAGTTCAGGGAGTGGGAGGGAGCTCCAGGCTGGGGCAGGGAGGGTGAGGTGCGGGGGGGGAGCCCCTCTGGGCTGGGAATGAAGGGTTTGGGGTGCAGGAGGGTGCTCTGGGCTGGGACCAAGGGATTCAGAGGGTGGGAGGGGGATCAGAGCTGGGGCAGGAGGTTGGGCCATGGGGGGTAGTGCAGGCTCTGGGCTGGGGTGGGGATGAGGGGTTTGGGGTGTAGGAGGGTGCTCCAGACTGGGACCGACAGATTCAGAGGGCGGGAGGGGTATCAGGGGGTTTGGGTACAGGCTCCCGGCCGTACTTACCTTAAGTGGCTCCTGGAAGCAGTGATAGGTTCCCCCCTCCGGCTCCTACACGGAGGTGTGACCAGGCAGCTCTGCTGCGCACTGCCCCGTCTGCAGGCACCGCCTCCGCAGCTCCCATTGGCCAGGGTTCAGGGGCAGCACCTGCGGACGGGGCAGCGCGCAGCAGAGCTGAGTAGGAGCTGGAGCGGGGACGTGCTGCTGCTTCCGGGAGCTGTGTGGAGCAGCCCCTGACCCTGTTCCCCAGCTAGAGTGCCAGAGCGGGGTAAGCCCCAGACCTGCTCCCCAGCCAGAGCTTGAGGACTGGATTAAAATGTCTGCCAGGCCGGGTACGGCCTGCGAGCCATAGTTTGCCCATCCCTACTTTAGGCCCTGCAGTAGCTCACTCAGTGTGCTCCCACCCTATTCTTAAAGGGGCAGCTCCTATTTCTCTTATAGAATTTCTATCACCATTAACAAATATATACACAACAAATATTTTTATATTTAGTAATTTTGAATATGACTTTATAAAACATCATCTATTCCAGGGACCTCATATTGTGCCAAGAGTCCTAGACCATTGTAATATCAGACGTAATTAGACAAATCACCACCCTAACTCTACAGCTAAATTTGCATGCAACAATTTCATCGGTTGTATGAGGGAGAATGCACTGATTGGTTACTTGGCGCAACTGCCACACACGCAATAGCACAGACTTTCACCTACTACTCATGTAATAAAAGCTGGGGATTCCACACTCAGCATCACATTCATCCTTCCACATCCATAAAAGCAAGACATAGTCAAGACAGAGAAATGATAAATAAAATAACCATATGTAGTTAAGTTTAGCAGCAATAGTTGTATTACAAACCCATCAAGGGATTGAACACCTGTCATGATCCTAACACCAAGAAGTCTTTCAGCCTTAATCTTACATACATTTAAAAAAATCTAGATCACTGTAAAAGGTACTTCTACAGCACATTTTTTTGTCTATGGACCTGAAAATACTTCCAGGAGATTATCATCATCACCATTTTGCAGACTGGAAAACTGAGGCAGAGAGAGGTTAAGTGACTTGTCCAAGGCTACACAGAATCAGTAACAGAGTCAGGTAGCAAATTCAAGGGTGAAATCCTGACCTCACTGAAGTCAACAAGAGTTTCGCCATTTACTTCAATGGGGCCAAGATTTCAACCCAGATCTGAGTCCCAGTCCCGGGTTCAGTCCACTAGATTACAGCTGCCCAAATGGAGGGAGGGGCAGAGGGCATATGTGTATCACCAGCCCATATTGGACAAAAAACACACAGTACTCCAAGAGCCTTCTACATTTTGTGAGCACAGAGAATCACACCCTAGATTTAGGGCACATCCAGTTCCATCACTGTTATGACCTTTCTATGCTTATCAATTAAAAAGTGAAATAGTGGAATAAGAGGGCATAAATGAAAGCAAATTAAGGACTTCATTTTATAAGGGGCTAGAGGGGGAAATCTTCCAAGTGTTCAGATCTGAGTTTGAGATTACATAAACAGTTTTTACTTCAAAGTATAACCATTTGCAGAGAAGCCTGAAATAAAGCCAACCTAGCTCAATATTTACCAAAATAACCCACACAATAGTGACCAAATTACTATATGCCTTGTAAATTAAATGCAATGCAAACTGTGCTTATAGGCAAAGTCCACTATGCTATAGATAACCCCAACCCACCTGTGATCCTCTGTTCCTCCCTCGTGGTTGCTGGGCTACATATAGAGATTCAAAGGCTGGAAGTTCATCAGCTAACAGCGATGAGTCTTATAGCTCAAGCAGCATAGAGTAATGCTTTTAGATCCAGAGAGCCAATCCACACTGGCAACGGCCCACCCAGGGGTGCATTATGTGACACATACTGCACATGGCTTACCAGAGAGAACTCCATTGCTGTGATCTTGAATAAAAAATAAGCTAAAATATCCTATTAATTCTCTTGACAGCCCCATCTTGTATGAGACAACCTTAAAAACAAAAAATGAAAAAAGGAGGTCACCTATGCATCCAATCATGAATTTATACAAGGTCTGGTCTCCAGCCATTAATGCAGCTTCAAAAAAAAAATGTTTTTTTTTTAAACTGTTCCTTTATCCCGCTAGGCAGAAGCAGCCGTTAAGACTTAAACGTCAACCCTCCACATTCTTGCTACTGGCATCTCATGAGAAAGAAAGACCTACCCAGCTTGACTCTCAGAAGTAGATTCTGTTTTGCTATGGCCCCTTTATGCCACCCGAAAGATGTAAAGGAGGAATGGCCCCCAGCCCTGCTGGCAAAGAATGTAGGAACAGTCCTGTGCCAGTCCCGCCCCGCAACCTCAAGTGCGGGACGTGTGACAAGGAAGGGGTGGGGCAAGGAGAGGAATGGAAAGTGTAGGATGGAAGAGGAGCTGAAAACACTCCACTCTGCCTATTTTCTGCTTCAGGCATCAGAAACCAGAGCTTAATTTAAAGCAGCCAGAGCCTACCCCCACCATTCCCACACTCAATAGGTACCACAGAACCTCCTGGGCTCACAGGTAAAAGAGTAAAAAAGGTGCCTCTTTCAATTATGAGCAGCCCATTTGATCAGGAAGTCATTGAGATGCAACGGAGAGGCAAGGACATGAAAAAACTTTCACCAGGAAAATGATTTTTCCATAGTTTAGTTGCTGGGTGTTTGAGTTGGCATAAGAAGCAGTGGGAGAAGCAGGACTTGTTTGGTCTGAACACAAGGTGGAAGTACAAGTTTTCAGAGCGCCTTTAGAAGGTACCAATTCTACAAACCCATCCAGTTGAGAGAGCTGGAGCATAATATCACTTCCCCCCAACCCTCACTTAGAGCACTAGAATAAATGTTCAGAGGCCCAGGCAGAAAAGACCTTGACCAGGACTAACTTTCACCCTATATTTTCTTGACCCAAAGTCCCTATTAACTTGTTACCTGAAATTGCAAGGTGGCACTACAGAGTGTCAGAAACTCATCACTTAGTACAGCATCTCGCAGTGATCCAAATGAAGCACCTACTTCTATTCAACACACTTCATAGAGCTACCCAATGTGAAACATTCAGTCGGTATTGAGCTTAATTTTCTAATTCTTGGATCAAGGCATACCCCAGTGTATATTACTTCAAACCCCTGTAGACTCTACACTATTAATTGGGAAGCTACCAGGGGGAATGTGGTGAGAAATATATAATGAAGAAAGCTCACACATGCCCCTAAGCCTGTCCCATGCTAACGGGAATCAAAGAACAGGCAGCATTTACAGTGCCAATGAATTATCAGAATCATTGCTGTTTGCCTATAGTGCCATAAGTGTACATGGCACTTTATTGTGAAGTGTACCCAAAGTACTACTGCACAAAGAGTGCACCGGCTTGAAGAGGATCTGGCCCTTAAACAGGACAAACAAGGGTATCAGAACAATATGCACGAGTGCTTAGATAGCAAGATATTTTTATGGAGAGATGGGATTGAAGATGCGAGTGACGAAGAAGGAAGCTACCGTCATGCTGATATAAATCTGAAGGGTACAGTAACTCCTCACTTAAAGTCGCCCTGGTTAACGCTATTTCGCTGTTACTTCGCTGATCAATTAGGGAACATGCTTGTTTAAAGTTGTGCAATGCTCCCTTCTAACGTTGTTTGGCAGCCGCCTGCTTTGTCCACTGCTTGCAGGAAGAGCAGCCCGTTGCAACTAGCTGGTGGGGGCTCGTAACCAGGGTGGATCGGCAGCCCCCCCACAAGCTCCCCCTATCAGCTCCCCACTCCCCTAAGTTCCCTGTGCTGCAGCCACCCAGCAGGCTAACAATTGGTAGTTCAGCTGTCCCTCCCCCCCACTGCCAAGTGCTGCTCCTACCCTCTGCCTTGGAGCTGCTCCCAGAGACTCCTGCTTGCTGTGCAGGCGGGGAAGGGGGGGGTCTAATGTCAGGGTGCCCCTTCCCCCCACTCCTGCACCCCGCTTACCCCTTCTCCATATAGGGCAGGGAGGAGACACAGACGGAGAGAGACAGAGAGCCTGGGGCAGCAGCTGCTGTCTCAACTTCCTGATCCACTTAAAAAGACAATACACTTAAGAGTGGGTCAGCTTACTTAAAGGGGCAGTGTGCATCTCTCTCCCCCTCCCACACACAAGGTGTGTGTCTGTCTCGGTCTCCCCTCCCTCCTGTTTGTGCTGCCTTGATGAGAGGCTACATTAACAACAGGGAGTTAACCTTTGAGGGCTCAGCCGAGTGCTAGTTCATCATTTAGCAGCAAGGCATTCCCTGGGAAATATCCCTCCCTCTTCCACCCTCTAACTTCACCACCTCAACCAACCTTCACAATCATCATAGCTGTAAACAGTATTAAATTGTTTGTTTAAAACATATACTGTGTGTATATCTATATAATATGTAGTTTTTTGTCTGGTGAAAATTTTTTCCCTGGAACCTAACCCCCCTATTTACATTAATTCTTATGGGGAAATTGGATTTGCTTAACATCATTTCGCTTAAAGTCGCATTTTTCAGGAACGTAACTACAACGTTAAGTGAGGCGTTACTGTGCGTGCTTTTTAGATTAACTGATTTTCTTGTTTTGCAAGTCCTTTTTTTTTGGCAACTAAGCCGTGAAGAGCTCCAAAGGTAGAAAGAGGCTCAACAAACTTGAACATGATGCTTTTCAAAGGGGTGGGGGAAATCGCTGTAGGAAGGTGTGTGGAATTCATTTCACTTGCATGATGTAGAACTGCTAGAACAATGTTGTGTGGCCAGCCTGAACCATTGGGCCAAACTATCGGTTAATGAAAAGAAACCAAAGTGAGATAAATCTTTACACACAGCAAAGCAGCTGCTCAGCTGCAGTGCGCTTTACTTCAGAAACATGATCTGGCCGGTATTTGGGCAGTTCTCTCTCTGTGCTAGATCAGGGACTTTGCTTGGAGAAGAGATTTAGTGCTCTCAGTTCTTGGACCCATGATGAACAGGGATATTAGAGGCAATGATAATGTGTGTGGCAAAGAGGTGGAGAGACTTCATTAGCCAGAGTAACATCTGAGGGCCAGACTGCATGAATTCTTTACTTAGGATGGCGAGCAGTCACGTGCACAAATAATCCCACTGAGGTCAATGGGAGTACTGGTGTGTAATTGCCCACCAACCTCATGCAATCTGGCTCTCTGTGTCCCCTGCAGCAGCAACAGTGGCTACTGGGGAAGTAGCATCCATATTGTTACACACTCACCATCTCTGGCTAGAGGAATGTTGGGGGGATGAAGCTCAGAATGTGAAAGGGATGAGAAAATAGAAATCAGGCAGATGGCAATAGTTTGGCTTCTGTTACTAAGAAGAGAAAAAAAGATTACAGGCCAGCAACTCAAGCTCCCCTATCTATAACAGGCCTATTGTCATCTTTGAATTAAAAAAAAGATGTTACAACCCGGTTCAGACGCTCTGTGTTTAAACAAAGTTTGGCTGCTAGCGTGTCTAAGACAAAACTTGTAACTATTTATTATTGGTATTGTGGCAAAATCTAGACACCTCAGCCCCATTGTGCTAGGCACTGAACAAAGAGACACTCCTTACCCTAAAGGTTCTTCTTACTTACTATAGACAACAGGTAGATACAAGACAGATAGAAAGAGGGAGCACCAGGGAAAAAAAGATTGGGCATCGGTCAGCGAGATACATAGATTGTAGACTCCTTCTATTGTAGAGGCAGGAACCTCTGTTCCTTTTGTTCTGTGTCTGTACAGCACCAAGCACAAAGGAGTCCAGATCCATAACTAGAGCTCCTATGTGCTAGGATAGTAACAATAGGCATGTCAGCACACCAACAATAGGATAGTAACAATAGGCATGTCAGCACACCAACTGTCAAACTATATTTAAGACAAATGTAGAACACTGTCTCTGGCCACACTGGCTGGCAACACAACGTTTATACAGATTTGGCCTGAACTATATGAAAACAAGCTTTTTAAAAAACAAAAACACCAGTTCTCTAATCATCTTAGATGGCCTCCTGTACACAGGGCCAAAACAGCTACCTTTGGAGACAAAAAGAGCTGCAGGGATGTTGAGTGGGTGAGGTTAGGGGCGGAGGGAAAAAATGCTAATTAATATAAAAACTTTAAGAAACTTATCTACAGAATTAGTAAACAATGCCAAGTGTATGTTTTCTTCAGGTATTCCCTCAAATAAGCATTTTTGCCTATGTCCTGCTAAAATATGAGGGAAAGCATCTCAACTCTTCACACACTTTTCCTTAAATTTAGCAGTTTCAACAGTATCCCATTTAGAAACCCATTACCTCTAGTACTCTTTCAGCAGTGTCCGATGTCTGGATATCAAGCCTAACATTCCTTCCATCGGCCAGGTAAACATCCAGAGAGGCTCTCTGTGTCTGGATCTTAAATGTATCCTGTTAAAGTGAAATATGAATGTGTTTTATTGCTGCCCTTCTTATTAGAGCCCTGCTGAAAAAGTGCTGGTGCTCTGCTTCCCTGTTTACCTTAGAGAAATGAACTGGACTATGGGGAAGAGACCCTACAGCATGATGAAGGCCTCGTCTAGGCTTTACATTTAGCTTGACCCAGATACATCACTCAGGGGTGTGAAAAATTCACACTTTCAGCACCATAATTAAGCCAACCAAGCCCTAGCATAGCCGCAGTTAGGTGGACAGAAGAATTCTTCTATCAACCCAGCTACTGCTGCTAAGCAAGATGGATTTCTTACACAGAGACAGCAAAACTCCTTCAGTGTAGGAAACGTCTACACTGCAGTGCTACAGCGACATACATGCAGCTCTATAGTTGTCAACTCTATGGGGGCTATAATGGCACATGCCCTGAGGGTCTGTAGGAGGGAAGGGGAAAGTACTGTATTGACTAGATTGCCACCCTTGTACTATAAAGCCAAAACCCAAGACAGGCCATGTGTGTTTAGAAGAATTATCCTTTCCCTGGGAAATTCCCGGGATTTAGTGTTACAATTCATTTTCCTTCCGAGGTGACACAATTTCCAGTGTGGTGTTGCCAAGACGAGGAAGGCTCTTTTGTCTTCCTCCAAGGCTGCAGATCTCTCTGCAGTTTGGGGTCTTCAGCTGATCATGGATAAGGGTAGACAGCAAGTTTTGGCTATGGCTACACTACAGCTTAAGTCGACATGAGTTATGTCGCTCGGGGTGTGAATTAGCCACCCCCCAACTGACAAGTTACACCGACCTACATGCCGGTCTGGACACGTTGGCGGGAAAGCTTCTCCTGCAGACATAGCTGCTGCTACTTGTTGGGGGTGGATTAATTAAGTTGGCAGGAGAGCTCTCTGCATCGCTGCAGCTACGCTGCTGTAAGCTCTCTAGTTAACCATACCCTTTCAGCCTTCTGTCTTCCTGCTTTGTTTTACATAGTTTGCCACTGTGACCAACAAGACAGGGATTGACTTGGATTTAAATCTTTTCTAATGGAGACAAATGTAGCACCAAAGAAATAGGCAATACAGTACTGCTCAGACTACACAACTGTAAACACACACATACACACACACACACACACACACACACACACACACTATATATATGATAATATGCACACTGAGGTATACAATAAAGAAAACCCATGAAAATACAGCCCAAATCTGAGAAAAGAACTATGAGGTCACTTATCTTATCCGAATGAGGAGGATGTATAAGGACCTGTTAAATAGGACTATGGGCAGAACAATTTGGATAGTGGGGGTGCTGAGAGCCATTGACCCAAACTGTAAACCCTGTATAGGATGGAAACCACCTCAAGCCAGGAGGTGCGGCAGCACCCCAAGTTCCACCACCTATGGCTAGGAAAACAAGCTTATGCAATTTAATGTTTATTTTAAAACATGGGCAGTTTAATATCCTGCCTACACTGTGTAAAGCAAACTGTTAACTACACATATATGTAAGGCGTAATATACACAACATTAATGGGTATTATGTGCATGGTATTAACATAATATACAAGTTTTGTGAGGTTATGTTAATTGAATGTATTAAGCTCTTCCATCAATTCTGTTCCCTTTTGCTAAATATCCCATAACACTTTGCAAAGCTGAAGTCAGCTTTGGCTCTAGCTGATATGAAATCTGTCAAAAGTCAAGATACATTTGTTCTATGTCCTAGTACAGGGACCTTCACGGGCAACTGGTTTGAAATGTAATATCCAAAACAGAGATAAGAAAAGTACAGAACAAAATGGCAAGTTAAGGAACTGTTACAAACTGGAGGGTTGGATTTTAGTGACAAACAGAGGGGTTTGTAACTTGTAAAACCACACTATAAATATACCTAGTTTAAATGCATATTTCCAAAGCACACCTACTATGTAAGGTGAACATGCTGTGAGATAAGAATTGCTTCCTGGAAGGAGGGCACGTGTCTTTTTTGTACTTTAGACAATAATTGGGTGAGAGTGGTTATTTGGTCTCGAACATTTTTAATATCAAATCACAAGTGTCATCAAAATTAACCAGCTACATATTAGCAACACAATCACATTGTGTGACCCAGTTACAAAACAGCAGCACCTGATTTGATTAAAACACAGCGTGGTCCTGTAGTGTAGGCAGAACTGAACCAGGCTCCCAAGCAATGCTGAACACCTGGTGAGGTTCAGATCATGGAGTGTGGCTAAAACACTATTCAGTATTATCTACACCACAGGATTAAACTGGGTTTTAAGCACATTGTGATCTACTGTGTTGTACTTGCAAAAAGAACATGAGTACTTGTGGCACCTTAGAGACTAACAAATTTATTAGAGCATAAGCTTTCATGGACTACAGCCCACTTCTTCGGATGCATACAGAGTGGAATAAATATTGAGGAGATATATATACACACATACAGAGAGCATAAACAGGTGGGAGTTGTCTTACCAAGTCTGAGAGGCCAATTAAGTAAGAGAAAAAAACCTTTTGAAGTGATAATCAAGATAGCCCAGTACAGACAGTTTGATAAGAAGTGTGAGAATACTTACAAGGGGAGATAGATTCAATGTTTGTAATGGCTCAGCCATTCCCAGTCCTTATTCAATCCTGAGTTGATTGTGTCTAGTTTGCATATCAATTCCAGCTCAGCAGTCTCTCGTTGGAGTTTGTTTTTGAAGTTTTTCTGTTGTAATATAGCCACCCGCAGGTCTGTCATTGAATGACCAGACAGGTTAAAGTGTTCTCCCACTGGTTTTTGAGTATTATGATTCCTGATGTCAGATTTGTGTCCATTAATTCTTTTGCGTAGAGACTGAAACCTGAAACCTGTGTTGTACTTGGGTACCACAATATGGTGGCTTTCCACAGCATAGACTGGATCCCTAAAGGACATGCTTGCACTGATGTACTTGCCTATGCAATTTTAAGGAAGCTCACACTGCAGCCATTTAATTTATGCAAGTAATTGGACAAGCGAAAGTATGTGAGTAGCCAGCAAACTGGGCTGCAAAGGGAAACATCCCTACATACTTCATTCCTTCACTAAATTTGCTTGAAACCCACTTGCTCAGACAAGAGCTAGCCAGGTACAGGGCAAGATTCACCCTTTGGAGAGCTCCCTAGTTTTAGGATACATATAATAGATTCCAGACCTATATAATTTTTTCTTCTGAAGCTCAGTTTTCATCTTGAAACACTGCAAATATGTCATACTAAAAATACTTTTAAAACAGGAACCGTTGGAGGAGAATAACGTAAAAATCTAAGATAAATTAAAAACCCAGGACGCTCTCAGCATGCTAGGGCATAGGGATAAAACCAACAGTAGTTCAGTGTTCCAAAGCGGTCTTAGCCATTGACTTAGGAGACCAATAGAGTTCATTTGGAGAGCAGAAAATGTGCATGATCAAAACATCAGGTACGCTCATGCCAGTGGAAAGCAAAGGAGGCTCCAGACTTAGTGAAGTGCAGAGGTAAACCAACAAAAAGAGTGACAAAACAGAGGACTATTCAGCAGGGTTTCCTTATTCGGGAAGAGTCCAGGAACTCACTACTCCTATGTTTCTGTGCCCAATTTCAATCCCTGTACTAATGTTTATTATAACCAGAGCCCTGCACCTACTGCAATTCCACAGCTGGATAATAAATCCAGATCAGCAGAGTTGACTAGCAAAAATAAGTGTAGATTAATCAGTTAACTCACACGATTAACTCAAAAAAATTAATTGTGGTTAAAAAAAATTAACCATGATTAATTGCACTATTAAACAATAGAATACCAATGGAAATGTATTAAATATTTTTGAATTATTTTTCTACATTTTCACATATATTGATTTATATTACAATGCAGAATACAAAGTGTACAGTGCTCACTTTATATTATTTTTATTACAAATATTTGCACTGTAAAAGTGATAAATAAAAGAAACAGTATTTTTCAATTCACCTAATACAAGTACTGTAGTGTAATCTCTTTATCATGAAAGTGTAACTTACAAATGTAGATTACACAACTGCACTCAAAAACAAAACAATGTAAAACTTTAGAGCCTACAAGTCCACTCAGTCCTACTTCTTGTTCAGCCAATCGCTAAGACAAACATGTTTGTTTACACTTACAGGAGATACTGCTGCCTGCTTCTTATTTACAATGTCACCTGAAAGTGAGAACAGGCATTTGCATGGCATTTTTGTGCTGGTGTTGCAAGGTATTCATGTGTCTGATATCCTAAACATTCATATGCCTCTTCATGCTTGGGCCACCATTCCAGAGGACATGCTTCCATGCCGATTATGCTTGTTAAAAAAAAAAGCGTTAATTAAATTTGTGACTGAACTCCTTGGGGGAGAATTGTATGTTACCTGTTCTTTTTTACCCGCATTCTGCAATATATTTCATGTTATAGCCATCTCAGATGATGACTCAGCACGTGTTCATTTTAAGAACACTTTCATGGCAGATTTGACATAATGCAAAGAAGGTACCAATGTGATATTTCTAAAAATAGCTACAGCACTCGACCCAAGGTTTAAGAATCTGAAGTGCCGTCCAAACTCTGAGAGGGATGAGGTGTGGAGCATGCTTTCAGAAGTCTTAAAAGAGCAACACTCAGATACGGAAACTACAGAACCCAAACCACCGAAAAAGAAAATCAACCTTTTGCTGATGACATCTGACTCAGATGATAAAATGAGCATGTGTCAGTCCGCACTGCTTTGGATTGTTATCGAGCAGAACCTGTCACCAGCATTGACGCATGTCCTCTAGAATGGTGGTTGAAGCATGAAGGGACATATGAATCTTTACCGCATTTGGCACGTAAATATCTTAGGACGCCAGCTACAACAGTGCCGTGCGAATGCCTGTTCTCACTTTCAGGTGACATTGTAAACAAGAAGTGGGCAACATTATCTCCTGCAAATTATAACCAAACTTGTTTGTCTGAGCAATTAGCTGAAGTAGGACTGAGTGGCTTTATAGGCTCTAAAGTTTTACATAGTTTTATTTTTGAATGCAGTTAATTTTTTGTACCTAATTCTACATTGGTAAGTTCAACTTTATCATGATAAAGAGATTGCACTACAATACTTGTATTAAGTGAATTGAAAAATACTACTATTTTTTATTTTTACAGTACATTTATAATAAATATGAAGTGAGCATTGTACACTTTGTATTCTGTGTTGTAACTGAAATCAATATATTTGAAAATGTAGAAAACATCCAAAAATATTTAAATAAATGGTATTCTATTATTGTTTAATCACAATTTTTTTAATTGCTTGACAGCCCTAAAAATAAGCTATTTAATTAAAAAGATAATTCAAGCTTCTAGCCACGTATTAGAGAAGAAAACTTCCACACTGTAAAACAAATGCAAACCCAGGCAGTGTTGTCTTTCAGAGTCTGCTAACAGACAGCCTTAAACACCTCAGAGGATGAACTGTCCCATTCATCTCAATGAGATGTTAAGTTGTTGCCATTATGATTCAGAGGGCTTGTCTACACTGGCAAGTTTTGTCAATGAAACTAATGTCGACAAGGAAAAAAGCTGACAAAAGCAAAGTCTCCAAAGCGTGTCTACATTTGCTCCCTCTGTTGAGGGATCATGTCCACATTCAGTGCACCTTTATCAACAGCGAGAGCAATGGACAGTGGGTACGTATTCCACAGTGCCTGGCGACACCATCCATTGCTAAGTGTTGTAGGAATGCGGAAACGGAGTGTGACGCATCCTGGGATGTGCAAAATGTACTGTCATGCACCGCTTTGTGTCCCACCCCTCCAAAGATCTGGCTTCCTTTCATGCCGTTTTTCCAACTGTCATTCTTTTGTAGTGCACGCCAGCATCTGCAGCGAGAGAAGTTGAATCTCTCACTTCTCTCCTATGCGTTGTTAGCTGTCATGAGGACATTGTGCATGGCAGCACAGTTACTCGCAGAGTTACTCGCAAAGTTAGCAGAGGATGAATCACAGGCACCAGAGTGTGATATGGACGACAGCAACTTATCAGTGCTTTGTGCATTCACAGAGCAGCTGCATACGGTAGACTGTTGCTTTTGGGCTGGGGAAATAAGCACTGATTGGTAGGATCGCATTGTCATGCAGGTGTTGGATGACAACCAGTGGGTACAGAACTTTAGGATGCGTAAAGCAATCTTCATGGAGCTATGTGCTGAGCTGTCCCCTGACCTGCGGCGCAAGGACACCACACTGAGAGCTGCCCTTTCGGTAGAGGGGCATGTTGCAATCGGTGTGGAAGCTGGTGAATCCAGACGGCTACCCGTCAGTTGCAAATCAATTTGGAGTAGGAAAGTCCACTGTTGGGGCTGTATTACTCCAAGTGTGCAGGGCAATAAATCGCACCTGCTGAATAGGACCATGTCTCTGGGAAATGTGCATGAAATAGTGGACGGCTTTGCAGAGATGGTTCTCCCTAACTGTGGCGGGGCGATTGATGGTACGCACATTCCAAGGTGCCTGACCACCTTGCCTCTGAATACATCAATAGGAAGGGGTACTTCTCCACGGCGTTGCAGGCACTTGTGGATCACCGGGGGTGTTTCACGGACATCAGAGCAGGCTGATCTGGAAAGGTGCATGACGCATGCATCTTCAGGAACAGTGGCCTGTACAGAAAGCTGCAGGCGGGGACTCTCTTTCCAGACCACAAGATCACAGTGGGGGATGTGGAAATGTCCATAGTAATCCTGGGAGATCCAGCTTACCCCTTACAGCCCTGGCTCATGAAGCCTTACACAGGGCACCTGGAGAGCAGCAAGGAGCATTTTAACAACAGGCTGAGCAGGTGCCACATGCTTGGCCATTTGAAAGCTCGCTGGAGGTGTCTCAATGGCAGGCTAGACCTTACCGAAGATAATATTCACATGGTCATAGCTGCGTGCTGCACTTTGCATAATCTGAGGGTGAAATGTTTGCTCAGGTGTGGAGCACTGAGGCAGAGCGCTTGGCTGCACAGTTTGAACAGCCAGATGCTACGGCTGTCAGAGGAGCCCAGAGGGCTGCTATTAACATCAGAGAGGCTTTGAGGAACCTCTTTGACAATGAGGGGCAGTAACACGTTTGCTTTGGAGTTGCTTCCCTGGTGCATCCAAGTACAATTTTGGGGCCCAAGATCCATGCAACACAATGCTTTAGGAACCTGTTCCTGAGAGTGAATTGATTGCTATGCACGTTTGTAGAACACAGAATAAAAACGCTGTACCATTAAATACCTTAGCCTTTATTTATTGTTAAAAAGGGTAAAACCTCACAACTGTGTGTAGCTCCAGCTATCATTGTGCAAGCTGTGAAAGGGGGTGGAGTGATGGGAAAACTCAGAAGTGCTGTGAAGTGAAAAGGAATGTGTGGGCACAGAGGGGGGTGGGGTTGGCAAAGAATTGTGCATCTGCATGTGCTGCAGTGGAGGTCGACCACCGATCTGCTCAGTCTGCAGCTGTATCAAAGACTTGAGCATCTCTCTCTGATCCTCCATAACTTTTATCATCCGCTCTGTTGCTTGCCTAGCAAAAGCAGCATTCTCTTTTCTGCCCTGCCTTTTGGCTTCCCAGCACTCTTTCCATTCCCTGGTCTGTCTCTCATCGCGCTGCAGCACCACCCAGAACATGTCTTCTTTGCTGCGCCTAGGGTTTTTTCTTATCTGCCGAAGCTAGTCCACGGGGGTGCGTGGCATGTTCTTCAAGGTCTGTGCTGAAAGAGAAGAGGGATTGTTACGTTCCAGCAAATGATTGAAACATTTTAGTAAAAAAGGCATTTTGCTAGTAGAAATCACTTTCTCTCCGAGACTCTAGGAAGGCACACAGCTCCGCGAGCACCCCAATCATGGTGAGTGGCGGGAAGGCGGTTGTGCATACGGACAAGAAGGTCATGGCTTGCAGAGCAGCTTTGCAGGGAACTCATTCTAAAATTATCCCACACTTTTTCACAGGCGGACAACCTGCTGGCTGACATTTCGCTGCTGCGGGTAACCAGAGAAACCAGGGCACAGCTGCTGAATGCTTGCAGTTTTCACCCCGGTCAATATGCAGCTCAGTTATCTGCTGCTTTGGTCCCAGCTCCGGTGATTGCTAAATGGCAGGGGACAGTTTCCTACAATGGGGGAACTAACAAGGCTGCAATCCCTTGGAATCTGCAGCAGAAGATTAACAAGTACCTCTTTGAAACTTTTCAGAGCCTCTCTCTGGAGGATTCCCTGCAGGTCTCAATGTCCATCGACACCCTGCGTGGCCATGCAGATTAGCTACACAGGGCAATGTCCAGCTCACAGAAAACACTACCTGCCTCCCACTTTTCGATTCCCTACATAAGCCACAGCAATTTACCCGACATCTCATCTGCTTCCGGCTCCCCACTGAGCACTTCTGGAGTGGAGAAAAGTTCCTGGCTGCCTGCCCCACTGAGAGCACCACATCCTCTTCTAGCTTGACTTCTTCATCCAGAATTTCAGCCTGCGGGATACCCTCTCTTTCTGCTGCCTGCAAAATATCCACGGGGCTATCGGTGATGAAGGTGGGGGCACCACCGAGGATAGCATTCAGCTCCTTATAGAAGCAGCAGATCTTAGGTGCACCAGCGGAGTGATGGTTCGCCTCCCACGCCTTATGGTACGCCTGCCTCAGCTACTTTATCTTTGCTCTGCATTGCTGCGTGTCCCGATCATAGCTCTCTTCACACAAGCCTCGAGAAATCTGCCCATATGTGTCCCAATTTCTATGGGTCACTCGCAGCTGCGACTGAACAGACTCCTTTCCCCATATACTGATCAGATCCAACAACTCAGCAATGGTCCAAGCAGGGGCACGTTTGGTGCGATAGCCAGCCATGCTCACCTGGGAAGCTACCTGGGAAGCTCCTCTGGGAAGCCAGCAGGCAATGAGATTTAAAATTCCTGGGTCTTGCAAGGGGAAGGGGCGGGTTGGCTACAGGGCAGCGGAGTTCAAACCGCTGACCAGAGAGGCAGCCTGGAAATTGTGGGATACTTTCTGTAGGCCAATAAAATTGGGGGGGAAAAAAACTTTGTGTCTACACTGCATGTCTGTCAACAATAAAGGGAGGGGGAAAGACAATTCTCTCGCAGGGGTGGAAGTTGTTTGTCGCCAAAACTAGGCGTTTTTTCAAAAAAAGTCACATTGCAGTGTGTATGCTATTGCTGTTTTGTCGCCAAAAGCCAGTTTTTGGTGACAAACCTTGCCAATGTAGACAAGCCCAGAGTTAAGCACGGGCATTGTTAACTGTTTTACTACCAGTCATGAGAGTGGAATCATTCAGCAAATAAGCACATCTATTGTTGATGGATGAAGAGTGGATGTTTTGGATGCCACCAGTTGCATCCAGTGTGGTTGAGCACTAAGCCTAATCTACATTAGAAAATGTATCATTCCAACTTGAACCAGTGGGATTACACCTGAGCAAGTTACAATGGTGTAAAGCATTCAGACTAGGCATCCTGTTTTGGAGCCACAGTGAGCACTGCATCCACAGACAGAATACTCCCTGCAAGCTTTGCAAGACCTGTGAATTGCTGCAGAACTCCTAGCACAACTGCCAGCAGCAGGCGCATGTCTATTTGCACCTGTACGTTACTTTTTCTGCCCATTGCCTGTCTAGACTGGTTCTGAGGTGCATGAGCACTGCTTACATTGAGAAGGTCCAGGACTGGGCCCTACTACAACCTCATGCTACCAATACCAATGGCACAGGAGAGGCTCCGGCCCCTCCCCCAAAGCTGCTGCTGCATAATTATGCAGAGTTGCACCTCCACTGGGTGATGGTGCTTGAGGAGATAGAGAAGATTTTTAGTTATTTTCATTTAATTTTTCAGTAGGTTTTTGTGAGTTTTATTTTGCCTTTTTTGGGTTCTTCAGTTTCTTTTTGTTCTTTATTTTGTCACTGGACAAATGGTTTCCCTTTCTTTCTCTTGTGTTTCCCTCTGGGGGCCAATGATGGGAGTGATCTGGACTCCTCCATGCAGTTCAGTCTCCTGTCCCACAATGCAGTGGGGTCCTGGAAAGGAAGGGGAGAATCCTCAGGAGAAGGGGTAGAGTGATGAGTAGTTGCTGGAGCACCATGTGGTGGCAAATGTGTTTACATAAGGGCAAAGATAACCTTGCTTGTATCATTTAATTAATGAGCCTACACTATTTAATATCTTGATTAATGACCTGGAAGAAATTAAAATCATCACTGATAAAGTTTGCAAGTGACACAAAGATTGTAGGAATGATAAGTAAAGATGAGGACAGAGCGATATGACCACTTGGTGTCAGGAATCAGGGCTTGCAGCAGAGCCAGTCTGCAAGCAACCTAACACGCACAGCTGGCCTGTAGTAGGCTGCCTGATTGGTTGGAAGAGTCAGCAGACTGGCTCTTAAGCCCAGCAGCAGCAGGTCTGCAGTGGCTTCTCAAAGCATTTGCCCACACTTGTGATAGCTCCTGCCTTGGACCCAGCCTTGCCCCATTCCAGGTAACCCAGCTCTGAGCCCATGGCTCTGATTCCTGACTTTGGACTCCTGTTCCAATCACTAGGCCTGACTGCCCACAACCTGGTCTCTAATACTTGGTAAGCTGCACAAGCCAATGTGCATTTCAATATGGCCTAATATAAAGTCATACATCCGGGAACAAAGAATTTAGGCCATACATACAGGATGGGTACTCCATTCCAGGAAGCAGCAACTCTGATGTGGCGGCCATGGTGAAAAATCAGCTGAACATCAGCTTCTAGTACAATGCCATGGCCAAAAGGGCTAATGTGCTCCTTGGATGTACAAATGGGAATACTGAATAGGAGTAAGGAGGTTATATTAGGTGATTTCCCCCCACACACACACACTGATATGATCACTGCTGGAACAGGGTGTTTAATTCTGGTGTTCCCAATTCAAGAAGGATGTTAATAAATTGGAGGGGGGTTCAGAGAAGAACCAGGAGAATGATTAAAGGATTACAAAACATGCCTGATAGTGACAGACTCTCTTTATGCTAAATAGATCCAGCTTCTTGAAAGTTAAGGGGTTGTAAACTTGATTACAGTTTATAACTATCTACACAGGGAACAAACATTAGATAATGAGCTCTTCGGTCTAGCAGACAAAAAGATAACACAATCCAATGGCTGGAAGTTGAAGCTAGACAAATTCAGACTGGAAATAAGGCTTTTTTTTGTTTTGCCCTTTAAACTGCAAGGATAATTATCCTTTGGAACAACTTACCAAGAGCTGTGGTGAATTCTCCATCACTGGCAATTTTTAATCAAGACTGAATGGCAGGAATAGGCTGCCATTAATTTAGACAGAGCTGTCTAAATAACACTAGTGGTCACTCCAGCCCCTGCAGTGGCCCAGGATCAGGTGGATGAAAGAGTGGCCTAACCCTACCTTAGCCCTGCTCCACCTGGGTTGAGAGGTTGGTGCTATGCCTCTTAGAGGCAGAGCACAGGATCTCACCCCCAGTGTCCAGTCACCTGTCCAGGAGTATGAGGAGAGGCATCCCCTCTTGCATCAGAAGATTCAGCTACCTCCGAACTGCCCAACACTTAAACTGTCGCCCACCTTCCTGAATGTCAGAAATACCAACAGGTTTCAGAGTAGCAGCCGTGTTAGTCTGTATCTGCAAAAAGAACAGGAGTACTTGTGGCACCTTAGAGACTAACAAATTTATGCTCTAATAAATTTGTTAGTCTCTAAGGTGCCACAAGTACTCCTGATCTTTTTGAGAAATACCAACTTTTCCCTGCCCAGCTGTTGATCTCCAGGTTCCCCTCCATCCATAGTTCAGCTATTGTATCTTCAATACAAAACTTAGCCAAACATTTAAAATTTAAGGGTACCATAAACTAAGATGTATTCGGTTTAAACAAACAAACAAACAAACCTCAGACACCACAAGGGATAGTGTATGGGGTGTATTATCTGTTTTAACAGCATAGACTGGGGGAAAGTGCACTGGACTAAGTCAAGAGACTTGAGGTTTTCTCCCAGATTTATTACCAGTTTGCAGGGTGACCTTGCATAGGTCACATCATCCGGTGCCTCAGTTTCCCCCCCCTGTAAAATGGAGACAAATACCATCTTTTGTAGGGCCCTTTTAGAGAGCTTTTCTTCTGTACATCTTAAGGAGCTAGATGTTGCTGAATTAAACTAGAGCTAGAACTGAGCTGCTGAATTAAAGTTTACCTGAATCTGCTGCAGAAACTACAGGGCCTTGGCACAACAGTTTCAGCTTGCTGCCGAGTCCCAATTATAACATTAGTATTTACTGGAGGACAAGCCACTAAGTTAGGTATTTCTTGAGAACTAGATAATGCACCGGTGGTCAGGTTAATTTGGGGATCTGCTGAAAGGTGGGAGATACGTGTGAAGAGAGAAAAATATGGAGAAAACCTACCCCAACTGGAATGACCACATTGAGTCACTCTGGAACTGCATAATACATAGTTTCCTTGTTTGCTGTCTTAAGTCCACACCCATCTGTCTCCACTAAACTACAGGCAATTGTTTCATTTTACAGTATTGCTGTAACAAGATCTCCATTTCCTCATCTCCAACATTTGTCATAGCAACATTAGGAAAATTTACTACAACAGAGTAGCTGCTCCCCCCAAAAGTTCACCTGTACGTTAAAAGCTTTTGGGTGAAAACAACTCAGACCATCTTTACCCAAAAAAGGTCGAAACCACAATTTCCATACATTAATTTAACATCTTACGTGTTTGTCATATCCATGTTCAGCTAACTACAGTACAGACCTCCCCCCCCAAAAAAAACCCCCTAATTATGTAAAAGCAAAAGAAGAAAATAGCCCTGTAAATTATATATTCCCCTGGATAGCTGTAAAAGTACTAAGGGAATTCGGGGTTAATTTGTTCCTGACATATTGGGAACAGTTTTATCATAGCTAGAAAGGGAATACAAAAGTACATTAATCTCCATAACACAGAAATATAAATTTGTTATTTAAAAGTCCACAACTTTGGGAGTAAAGTGTGGCCAGGCTACAGCAGTGATGCAATCACCTGAGTGATTAGTCATTTACTTCTTATTCTATGCTATTTTAATTTTCTTTGAGGAAAGAAGCGAAGAAGCACTGCCCCATTTACTGAAAGCCCAGAAACTTTCTCCAGACTCCAACTTCATGTTAGCTTTAAAATAAATAAATAAAATAAATAAAAAATAATTTGGCAACCCCACCCTTCAGAATTTATGCCATTACCCCTCTCTATATTCCCTAGGTCTTCTTGCCTCTCAAATACATTCATATGTAGATTCCCAAGATCACATGAAACACCCCCCCACCCATCCAAATCCTTCTCCCTTAGAGTTGCTACTACTACCACCAGTAGTAAAATCTTTTGAACTACAAACATTTGCTGCCCCCTCCTCACTATACAGTCCAACAGTTTTCTAACACAAGAATCCAGAACAATAATTAAGCTATTGAGTAGAGCTGGCCAGGAATTCTCCATCAAAATATGTTTTTGATAGAACAAAGCAGTTTCTGCACAATCAGTTTTCCCTGGAAAAGTTTTGAGTTTACCGAATTTTTTTTTGGATTTTCCATGGTTAAGTTAAAAATGAAATATTACATTTTGGGTAGTGTCAATATTAATATGTCTCGCCTGAGCGGATGCAGTGCCTCACTGGAATTGTAGGTCTGGTACCTCACACTCCCATTCCCCTCTATAGGCCAGTCTCCCTAGCTGAACCACCCATAGTGCATACAGCAGCCTCCCCTCTGACAGAGCTGCTGCAGTGCATTATGGGAGTCCCAAACAGGGAGTCGAGCCCATATAGGAGAATGGAGGGAAGGGGCATCCAAACTGCAGTTCCCATGAGGCACTGCAGCAGCTTAGGGGGACACAGATTAAAGTCAAACCAAGTCAAAACTAAATGTTTTGACATCTCCAGATCGCGATTTTTCACAATGCTGCATTTTAACTTTTCATCCTGATTCAGGATCAAAACAAATTCTGAAATATAAAAATTTAGTGCAGGATGGAAATTATGAGAATAGTACAGCAGGTCAGATCAACGTTTCATAGATTTTTAGGCTGGAAGGGACTGTTAGATCATCTATTCTGACCTCCTGTATATCACAGGGTGTTAAATTTCACCCAAATACTCCTATATTAAGCTCAATGACTTTAGTTAAATTTGAGCATTTCAGTCCTCAGGAGACTCAACTGTTGTGTGCCGCAGGCAGAGAAGAGAGACCAAGGTGCCACCTACGCCTCAGCTATGGCAAGGAACCGATTAGGTGAAATATGCCCAGCAGGTCCAAGCAGGCAATCCACACCGAAAAGGAAGGCAATCCTCGCTCCAAGATCCCTGACAATCTAACCTGGGGGAAAATTCCTTCTTAACTCCAAAGCTAATGATCAGTTTAATCCCAAGCACTGGGAGCAAGATATACCAGTATCTAAGAAAGAGGATTCTCTGTATCACTTCAGAGCACTGGTCCATCCTGTCCAGTGTCTCATTTCCAGCTGTGGTCAGTCTCTGATGCTTCAGAGGAAGGCAAAAACAAAAAACAAACCTCAGAATACATCTGGTCAATTGTGCATTAGGGGGGGAAAAAATCCTTCCTGACCCCGGAGATGACCCACAAACTCTGAAGCATGAGATTTGTTTATAGTCACTGTCTGAATGCAGAGCTGCGAGTGTTATGAGCATATTGAGGGGAATGCCTGCAATCCTGTCCTCCCCATGTCCATGAAGGAAAGGAACCAAGGAGATTCCAAGGCTGGAAGGGACCATCATGACCATCCCAAACTCTCCCCCTCCTGTCGTGGGCCATAAAATTTCTCCCAGAAATTGGATTAAAGCATAACTTTTAGAACGATATCTAGTCTCGATGCAATGACCAAGTTATGGTGCTTACGCCTCACATTGTAAGGCTTGTTTTCCAGCCCCTAGATCATGTTTGTGGACCTCCTTCAAACTCTCTCCAGTATTTCCACATCCATGTTGAAGCATGGACACCAGAACTGGACATAGTATTCTAATAGTGGTCTTACAATGCTGTGTACAGAGGCAGGATTACTTCAATCCTTCTACCTGATATTCCCCCTTTTTATACATCTATGGATCACATTAGCTCATTTTGCCACTGCATCACTGAGCAGTCATGTTGAGGTAATTACCTACCACAACCTCCAAGTCCTTCTCTGAGTCATTTCTTTTCAAGACAGAGACCATACTGTAGGCATATCATGCATTCATTGTTTCCAGATGTATTGCCCTGCATTTGGTTGTATTAAAAATCTTTTTATTGGATTGTGACAATTTAACCAGGTGATTCAGATCACTCTAACGGTAACCTGTCCTCCTCATTATTTACTTTTACATTTACACCAACTTTGCCATCAGATTTTTCCATCATTGTTTAGACCATTGATAAAAATATTGAAGTAGAAAGCAGTAAATATGGATCCCAATTCGCTTTGGTTAAGGAAAGCATAGCATTTTTAGACAAGGGACAAATCTTCAAAAGGAGCCTCAACCTGGCCTCCGTTAGGGTGGTTAAAAAAGGGAAGGAGGAGGATCCGGGGAACTACAGGCCAGTCAGCCTCACCTCAGTCCCTGGAAAAATCATGGAGCAGGTCCTCAAGGAATCAATTATGAAACATTTAGAGGAGAGGAAAGTGATCAGGAACAGTCAGCATTGATTCACGAAGGGGAAGTCGTGCCTGACTAACCTAATTGCCTTATATGATGAGATAACTGGCTCTGTGGATGAGGGGAAAGCAGTGGATGTGTTATTCCTTGACTTTAGCAAAGCTTTTGATACAGTCTCCCACAGTATTCTTGCCGCCAAGTTAAAGAAGTATGGGCTGGATGAATGGACTGTAAGGTGGATAGAAAGCTGGCTAGATCGTCGGGCTCAACGGGTAGTGATCAATGGCTCCATGTCTAGTTGGCAGCCGGTATCAAGCGGAGTGCCCCAAGGGTCGGTCCTGGGGCCGGTTTTGTTTAATATCTTTATTAATGATCTGGAGGATGGTGTGGACTGCACTCTCAGCAAGTTTGCAGATGACACTAAACTAGGAGGCGTGGTAGATACACTAGAGGGTAGGGATCGGATACAGAGGGACCTAGACAAATTAGAGGATTGAGCCGAAAAAAACCTGATGAGGTTCAACAAGGACAAGTGCAGAGTCCTGCACTTAGGACGGAAGAATCCCATGCACTGCTACAGACTAGGGACCGAATGGCTAGGTAGCAGTTCTGCAGAAAAGGACCTAGGGGTCACAGTGGACGAGAAGCTGGATATGAGTCAACAGTGTGCTCTTGTTGCCAAGAAGGCTAACGGCATTTTGGGCTGTATAAGTAGGGGCATTGCCAGCAGATCGAGGAACGTGATCGTTCCCCTTTATTCGACATTGGTGAGGCCTCATCTGGAATACTGTGTCCAGTTTTGGGCCCCACACTACAAGAAGGATGTGGAGAAATTGGAAAGAGTCCAGCGGAGGGCAACAAAAATGATTAGGGGTCTGGAGCACATGACTTATGAGGAGAGGCTGAGGGAACTGGGATTGTTTAGTCTCCAGAAGAGAAGAATGAGGGGGGATTTGATAGCAGCCTTCAACTACCTGAAGGGGGGTTCCAAAGAGGATGGAGCTCAGCTGTCCTCAGTGGTGACAGATGACAGAACAAGGAGCAATGGTCTCAAATTGCAGTGGGGGAGGTCCAGGTTGGATATCAGGAAAAACTATTTCACTAGGAGGGTGGTGAAACACTGGAATGCATTACCTAGGGAGGTGGTGGAGTCTCCTTCCTTGGAGGTTTTTAAGGCCCGGCTTGACAAAGCCCTGGCTGGGATGATTTAGCTGGGAATTGGTCCTGCTTTGAGCAGGGGGTTGGACTAGATGACCTCTTGAGGTCCCTTCCAACTCTGATATTCTATGATTCTATGGTTAGAGCATTCACCTAGGGTTTGGGTTCCAGGTTCAACTCCCTATCTAAATGAAGCAGAGCACAAGGCTACTGGCTATTCTTAGGAGGGGAAGGGGTCTGTCTCTCGTGTTTCCTCATGAAAATAATTCAGAAGGGCTAGCTTTCATTCCAATGCAGAGCAAAGCAAAGGTTTTTTTTTTTTTTTTTTGAGAAATCAAATTCTTGTTTTTCATTTAGCCATAGTGAGCAACCCTAATCTGTGGCTGCAGCTCCATAGAAGCCCCACCTGCAGAAACTGCCTCACAGATGCACTGTCTAAATGCATCTCCTCAGCTTGTCTACAGGCTGGGCTGGCTCCAGGACTCCCACTTAAGGTTTTGTAGCTGAACACTAAGGCCTTGGCTACACTTGCGGATTCACACCGCTGCCGCAGCAGCGCTGTGAAGCGCAAGTGTAGTCGCGTCGCCAGCGCTGCGAGAGCTCTCTCGCAGTGCTGCAAGTACTCCACCTCTCCGAGGGGAATAGCTTGCAGCGCTGCGAGCGAGCATGCAGCGCTGATTACACTGGCGCTTTACAGCGCTGCACTCGCTGTGCTCGGGGTGGGGTGTGTTTTTTCACACCCCTGAGCGCAGCAAGTGCAGCGCTGTGAATTGCCAGTGTAGCCAAGGCCTTAGGTACTAGCTGAAGATATCTCGGAGCCATTAGCAATTATCTTTGAGAATTTCTGGAGGGTGAGTGAAATCTCAAAAGACTGGAGAAGCACAAACCTCATAGCTATCTTTAAAAATGGAAACAAAGAGGACTCAAGGAATTATAGGCCACTCAATCCAACTTCAATACCTGGGAAGACATTGGAACACATTATTTAACAATCAATTTGTAATAGGGTTCCTTGTAACCCTATTATCAACCCCTGGCTGATAATAGGGTTACAAGGAATAGCCAGCATGGATTTGTCAAGAACAATCTAGTTTCTTTCCCTGGTCTCGTGCAATGACACTCAATAGGCAGCCCATGGACCAAATGTGGCCCGCCAAGCCTTCTTGTGTGGCCCACCAGCTCATCTTACAAAAATGTTTATAATTAAATTCACGAACAGTGACGTGCAGCCTATCATTTGCCTAGGACTTCCTTAGTAAGTAACTTACTGGATCTTAAGTACTCACGATAGCATCAGCTACAATGGAGCTAGGTTGCCGGATGGAAATGGAGCCAAAAAATGAATGCTAGTGGGAGTAAACATTGCAAAGTTGAAAGCAAAAATCGAGCTTTTAACGTAAACTGGATAGTGGATTTTCTTTTTATTATGCCATCTCATTTAAACGCAAAATCTTGGTGTTTAACATGCCAGACCACTGTGTCTGTCTGTAAGGTTGTCAACGTGAGGCACCACTTTAAATCAAAGCACAGTAACATCAACGCGGCCTAGTCTCCTGGCAGTTTTGGAAGACATGACAAAATTGAAAATCTGAAGTCTTCATATCACACTTCAGATGTCATTCTCACAACATCAGGGACTGTACAGGAAAAAGCAACAGCTGCTTCTCTTTGGATAATGGTGGTACTAGCTAAAAAGAAAAGGCCTTTCCTGGATGCCAAGCCTGTGAAGGAGGGCACGGCGGAAATGCTAGAGGAGCTTTTTGCCAGAGATTAAAAACAAAGATGACATTGTGAACCACGTGATGCAAGTTCCCCTGTCTGATTCCATGGCAGTGCGAAGACTGGAGGTAATTTACAAGGATTGTTTGTCAGCACTGCTTTCTGATTTAAAAAAAATGCCAAATACATGTCTTTTGAAGTGGACAAACCAAGCGATTTAAGTGACACTGCCCAGCTAGTGCTGTTTGTTAGCTTTTCTGATGGTGAAATTTTCAAGGAAGAATGTTTGTGCTTAATACCATTAGAAACCTACATCACAGGAGAGATCACTTTTGAAAAGGTAAAAAGGCTTTATTGAAAAATATGGTTTAGAAATTTGACCTATGAGGAAAGATTTAAAAAATTGGGCATTTAAGTCTTGTTTTTAAAGAAAGGAGGAATATCAGACCCTGTACACTCAAGCTACTTGCAAGGAATCTCCACTTCCTCTAATATCTGACAAAAAAGAGGGAGGGATGACAAGATCAACAGTAGAACCTAGAAGAAAACTAAAGTCAAGCTCATTTGCTCCTGGGTTTTCCGCCTCTCTATTTGCCAAACCTCAGGGGCTCTCTGTTGAGAAAGTTGCACTGGCTTAACTGAAAGTATGATTTTTTTAAATGACTGAATTAAACCAGGGACTGTGTGGACACACTTGTTCTGGTTTAAGCCAAGTTTAATTCAGTTTAGATAAGTCCATTTGCAGGGCTTTTCCTACACACAAGTTGCACTGGTTTAAAAAAGACAAACAAACAAAAAAAACCCCAATGTAAATAAACTAGGACAAACCCTTGTCCAGACGTTCTTAAATCAAATTAAAGCTAGTTATATTAGTTTAGCTTGCACCTCTAAATTTATAAGCACAAGCTAAACCTGATTTAAGCCTGAGCCAGGTTTAAACTGAAGTAAGCGTCCACACACAGGAGGACCTGTTGAAAGACTCAGGGTAAGGGTAAAAAAACCAGGGGTGATTTCATGGTAGGAGTCGAATACAGACTACCTAACCAGGAAGAAGAGGTGGATGAAGCTTTTTTTAAACAACTAACAAAATCATCCACAGGACTTTGTGGTGATGGGAAACTTCAGCTACCCAGACATCAGTTGGGAAAATACAGCTGGGCACAGATTGTCCAACAAGTTTTTGGAATGCACTGCAGACAACTTTTTCTTACACAAGGTGGAGAAAGCGACTAGGAGAGAGGTTGTTCTAGATTTGATGCTGACAAACATGGAGGAACTAGTTGTCATTCTGAAGGAGGAAGGCAGCCTGGGTAAAAATGATCATGGAAATGACAGAGTTATGGATTCTAAGGAATGGTAGGAGCGGAAACAGCAGATTAAAGAAAATGGAATTCAAGAAGGCAGATTTTAGCAACTCAAAGAACTGGCAGGTTAGATCCCACGGGAAACAAGTTTAAGGAGAAAAAAGGTTCAGGAGAGGGTTTTTTTTATTTTTTAAAGGGCATAAGCGGAAATAATCTCAATGCATAGGAAAGATTGGAAGTATGGTAAGAAATCACCCTGGCTTAACCAGGAGATCTTCAGAGTGCTACAAAAAGTGGAAACGAGGTCAAATTAGAAAGGACCAAAAAAAAAAAAAAAACCCACACCATTTTACAGATACATTAAATAAGGCCACCTTTTTGCTTCTACACTACAAACTTAGGTCAACACAAGATGGCTGACATCAACCTAGTCGTGCACCTGTCTACATTTAAATTTGTCATCCACCGATGCAAGTACCCCTTTAGTGACACCACCTCCCTGAGCGGCATTGACCTCAATACATAGACCATGGCTCAATGTAATGCAAGTGTAGACACTGGTGACCTATGTTGACCCTAACAGTCCTCCTAATTGTGAACTCCACTGCCCAGGGGTCACAGAGACTGGAAGTCCCCCCCACCTCCTGCCCTCCTAAAGCCCTGGGAATTTTTAAAATGCTTTTCCTGATAGTCAAACTGAGCAAGCATGGTAGCAGCTCTCCACTGTTGTGTACAACTGCCCAGCCGACCATGCTGGATACACACTTTAAACGCACTCTGGGCTGGAGTAGACAGGGGGTATTGGATCTGCTGGGACTGTGGGGAAAAGAGGCTGTGCAGGCACAGCTATGGACCATCTATAGAAACGGACATCTACAAGCAGATTGCACGGGAGATGCAGGAGATGGGGTACGACAGGGATCAGCAGCAGTGCTGTGTGAAAGCAAAGGAACTGCAGCAGGCATATCAGAAGGTCAGGGAGGCCAAGAGTCAATCTGATACCAAGCCACAGGTCTGCACTCTTTACCAAGAGCTGCATTCCATAGTTGGCAAAGACCCCACCACCACCCCGCAGACTTCCATGGATATGTCCAAGAAGCCCAAGACACAGACCCCTAGCATGGACGACAAGGAGGAGAATGCAACTGGAGGGTCCAGCTATGCCATGAACCAAGATCTGTTTGAGACTCTACTGCAGTTCAGTCAGTCCCAGCAGTTGAGAATGGGAGGGATAGCTCAGTGGTTCGAGCATTGGTCTGCTAAACCCAGGGTTGTGAGTTCAATGGGGGGGAGGGATAGCTCAGTGGTTTGAGCATTGGCCTGCAAAACCCAGGGTTGTGAGTTCAATCCTTGAGGGGACCACTTGAGGATCTGGGGCAAAATCAGTACTTGGTCCTGCTAGTGAAGGCAGGGGGCTGGACTCAATGACCTTTCAAGGTCCCTTCCAGTTCTAGGAGATGGGATATCTCCATTAATTAATTAATTAAGCCTGATGCAAGGGAAGGAACCTTGGGTAAGTGTGTAAATATATTTCCTGTTACAAAGATGTACTGGTGGCTCCCCCAACTCAGCAGGACAGCTAATTGACTTTTCATTCATTTACTACGCCCCTCATGGAGGGGATTTTTTTACAGCGCTGGCAGAGCTCTCTCCCTGCGCTGCACCATGACTACCCAAGCCATGTTAAAGCGCTGCTGCAGCAGCGCTTTAGCGTTGCCAGTGTAGACTAGCCCTTAGGGCTTGGCT
Source organism: Chrysemys picta bellii (assembly GCF_011386835.1). Taxonomy (NCBI): domain Eukaryota; kingdom Metazoa; phylum Chordata; order Testudines; family Emydidae; genus Chrysemys; species Chrysemys picta. The sequence continues at coordinate 253,106,374 of NC_088792.1, forward strand.
ACACTCGGGACTTCACAGCGCTGCCATGGGTAGTCGCGCCGCCAGGGCTACGAGAGAGCTCTCGCAGCGCTGTATGTACTCCATCTCTCCGAGGGGAGTAGCTTGCAGCGCTGCAAGTGAGCGTGCAGCACTGCAGGCTCTGATCACACTGGCGCTTTACAGCGCTGTACTCGCTGTGCTCAGGGGGGTGTTTTTTCACACCCCTGAGCGCAGCAAGTTGCAGCGCTGTACTGCGCCAGTGTAGCCAAAGCCTAAGTGTCATGCAAGACACAGTAAGTGATGCCTGCAAGTCTTAAAGATATAGCAATGGAAATGAGGACTCTACAGGGACATATGGAAGTTCAAGTTTATTCATCTCTTTCAAAACTATTACAGAATTTCTTTACCATAAAACATTTTTACGTTTGATTGTGCTATTAAATATTTGGAGCATCTCAACCAAAGCCATGTTGTTAAGCAAGATTCTTTAATATCTAAGTGAATGTCTGTTAAGCTTTTATTTACACCAATTAAAGGCACTTAAGCACAGATAATGACAGAGAATGGACTTTTGTCATTCACAGAGCTTTCAGGTCCGTCCCAGAATCCAGCTCTTCCCAATAATGAAAGAACATACCCAGCACTATTGCTATGTGTATTATGAAGAAATCACTTTGTGTAAGTCTAATAATTATAAGTTGAAGTTGTAAACAAAAATGTTGTGGAACTAGTATCTTTGCCAGGCAGAAAACTTAAAAACACAGCACAAGAAACAAGACATTCCAAAGTGGAACAGAAAGTTCTCTCTTGATTTTGTGTTGCGAGGATACATTGACTTTGTATTAAAACTTTTAAGATTTATTTCAACCTACCAAGAAATGTAGGAAGCAATTGACTATGATGTGTTCAGTATCTCTCACTGCATACTTTAATAAATGTATTTGACTGTACAATCATAATTTGAAACGTTACCCCCCCAACAGATGTTCCCCAAAACAAAGAAATTCACATCCACCATGCAGACAGCCAGTTTCAACACTTACGTACGAATGTGTCATTCCAAATCCAGTGCCCCACTCCCCCAGTCAAGACAACATAGTGGCAAAGTTTTCTCCACCAGAGCTCTGATAGAAAAGGCTTACTATCAAAAATTAATAGTTGAGGGGGGGAAATGACAAGGTAAGGGGACCTGTGAAGGATCTACTCTCTTTAGCCATCTTTATGGATCTGAGCCAGACCCCATGGGAATCAACAGGAGTCATTCTGTTGATTTTAAAGGCTTTGGATCAGAGCCTAAGATGCTATGTCCTTCCCTAAATAAATCTCTAAGAGCTTGTCTACACTGGCACTTTACAGCTCAGGGGTGGGAAAAAACACACCCGAGCACTGCAAGTTTCAGTGCTGTAAAGTGCCAGTGTAGACAGTGTACCAGCGCTGGTAGCTATTCCCCTCGTGGAGGTGGGTTTTTTTTTTTTGGTTTTTGTTTTTTTGTTTTTTTTGTTTTTAACAGAGCTGAGCAGCGACTACACAGCCATGTTAAAGCACTGCCACAGAAGCGCTTTAATATTGCTAGTGAAGACATACCCTAACTCTCAAATACAGAGCACTGCTTTGCTCACTGACTCAAGAACCTTTCCTGGTCTGGAAAAAAAAAAGAGGCAGTAAATAAGCCACATTTTTATTGTGAAAAAATTTGTCTATGCTTTGTGTGGAATGCTTCTTTACACAATTGCCTGTAATCTTGCTAGCCCTAAAATTCACAGCAAACATGAAACAAGAGCAATAAAGTTACAAAGTTAAACATTAATTGTTACATTATGAAATTCTTTCAAGCATAACTTCTTCTCAGGAATGTCTAATAACTATTAGGATTATGGTCACATAACAGGTAGGTGCTTTCCATAACAAAAGACAAAGAGTCCCTTCGGAAAGAGCTGCTCACTGTGGTATTTAAGAGCCAAACTAAACATAAAATTAACATATTGCACATCCACAAACACCATGCGGGAGGGAGGAGGAGGGGGGAGAAAAGAGAGTTAGTTACTTTGGGAGTCATAACAGTTTCTGGATTGTGCATTTACTGCAATGTTATGGTTGACGTTTCAATGCAGTGGGGATTTTTGTGCTTATTATACTTGATATTCCCCTCCTCCTCCCCCTGCCCCACTATGGAGCAAATAAAAATGGATTTTGAAAGCAGTTCAGGTTGCAACACTCCATATACGTGCCAAACTGTCTATCACCGTGTGTTACCAGATAAGAGAAGCTGACATTCACAGCAGTCATCAATACACTTATCGCCTCAAAGTACTGACACAACCGAAAAACATCTATGCTTGCAAAACCCAAGAATGTGTATAATCCTTTCAGTGAGCTCTCAACAAAAGACTTTTCTGGGCATTATTTAGGGGCAAAAGATTCATCAGATATTCCATCAGGACATAAATAAAGCAAACAATTCTTTTTATGGTGAGGTTGTATAGAGAGGAACAATTTAGATTCATAGATTCTAGGACTGGAAGGGACCTCGAGAGGTCATCGAGTCCAGTCCCCTGCTCGCATGGCAGGACCAAATACTGTCTAGACCATCCCTGATAGACATTTATCTAACCTACTCTTAAATATCTCCAGAGATGGAGATTCCACAACCTCCCTAGGCAATTTATTCCAGTGTTTAACCACCCTGACAGTTAGGAACTTTTTCCTAATGTCCAACCTAGACCTCCCCTGCTGCAGTTTAAACCCATTGCTTCTGGTTCTATCCTTAGAGGCTAAGGTGAACAAGTTTTCTCCCTCCTCCTTGTAACACCCTTTTAAATACTTGAAAACTGCTATCATGTCCCCTCTCAGTCTTCTCTTTTCCAAACTAAACAAACCCAATTCTTTCAGCCTTCCTTCATAGGTCATGTTCTCAAGACCTTTAATCATTCTTGTTGCTCTTCTCTGGACCCGCTCCAATTTCTCCACATCTTTTTTGAAATGCGTTGCCCAGAACTGGACACAATACTCCAGCTGAGGCCTAACCAGAGCAGAGTAGAGCGGAAGAAGGACTTCTCGTGTCTTGCTCACAAAACACCTGTTAATACATCCCAGAATCATGTTTGCTTTTTTTGCAACAGCATCACACCGTTGACTCATATTTAGCTTGCGGTCCACTATAACCCCTAGATCCCTTTCTGCCGCACTCCTTCCGAGACAGTCTCTTCCCATTCTGTATGTGTGAAACTGATTTTTCTTTCCTAGTTGGAGCACTTTGCATTTGTCTTTGTTAAACTTCATCCTGTTTACCTCAGCCCATTTCTCCAATTTGTCCAGATCATTTTGAATTATGACCCTGTCCTCCAAAGCAGTTGCAATCCCTCCCAGTTTGGTATCATCCGCAAACTTAATAAGCATACTTTCTATGGCAATATCTAAGTCGTTGATGAAGATATTGAACAGCGCCGGTCCCAAAACAGACCCCTGCGGTACCCCACTCGTTATGCCTTTCCAGCAGGATTGGGAACCATTAATAACAACTCTCTGAGTACGGTTATCCAGCCAGTTATGCACCCACCTTATAGTAGCCCCATCTAAATTGTATTTGCCTAGTTTATCGATAAGAATATCATGTGAGACTGTATCAAATGCCTTACTAAAGTCTAGGTATACCACATCCACAGCTTCACCCTTATCCACAAGGCTCGTTATCCTATCAAAGAAAGCTATCAGATTGGTTTGACATGATTTGTTCTTCACAAATCCATGCTGGCTGTTCCCTATCACCTTACCACCTTCCAAGAGTTTGCAGATGATTTCCTTAATTACTTGCTCCATTATCTTCCCTGGCACAGAAGTTAAACTAACTGGTCTGTAGTTTCCTGGGTTGTTTTTATTTCCCTTTTTATAGATGGGCACTATATTTGCCCCTTTTCCAGTCTTCTGGAATCTCTCCCGTCTCCCATGATTTTCCAAAGATAATAGCTAGAGGCTCAGATACCTCCTCTATTAGTTCCTTGAGTATTCTAGGATGCATTTCATCAGGCCCTGGTGACTTGCAGGCATCTAACTTTTCTAAGTGATTTTTAACTTGTTCTTTTTTTATTTTATCCGCTAAACCTACCCCCTTCCCATTAGCATTCACTATGTTAGGCATTCCTTCAGACTTCTCGGTGAAGACCGAAACAAAGAAGTCATTAAGCATCTCTGCCATTTCCAAGTTTCCTGTTACTGTTTCTCCTTCTTCACTAAGCAGTGGGCCTACCCTGTCTTTGGTCTTCCTCTTGCTTCTAATGTATTGATAAAAAGTCTTCTTGTTTCCCGTTATTCCCGTAGCTAGTTTGAGCTCATTTTGTGCCTTTGCCTTTCTAATCTTGCCCCTGCATTCCTGTGTTGTTTGCCTATATTCATCCTTTGTAATCTGTCCTAGTTTCCATTTTTATATGACTCCTTTTTATTTTTGAGATCATGCAAGATCTTGTGGTTAAGCCAAGGTGGTCTTTTGCCACATTTTCTATCTTTCCTAACCAGCGGAATAGCTTGCTTTTGGGCCCTTAATAGTGTCCCTTTGAAAAACTGCCAACTCTCCTCAGTTGTTTTTCCCCTCAGTCTTGATTCCCATGGGACCTTACCTATCAGCTCTCTGAGCTTACCAAAATCTGCCTTCCTGAAATCCATTGTCTCTATTTTGCTGTTCTCCCTTCTACCCTTCCTTAGAATTGCAAACTCTATGATTTCATGATCACTTTCACCCAGGCTGCCTTCTACTTTCAAATTCTCAACGAGTTCCTCCCTATTTGTTAAAATCAAGTCTAGATTCTAGCATGTGGATAAGATGAGAACACCTAGTTCTTACATAGCACTTTTCATCAGTAGATCTCAAAGTGCTTTACAAAGGAGGTCAATATTATGAGCATATGAATACAAGGAAGCACGCACAGAAAAGGTCGCCTTTGTGCAGAGGAGCTGAAGCACAAGTTCAATCGTTCCAAGCAGCTAATTGTGTTGCTGAAACATTCAAAACTTACCTGCTGTAATTTTCTAAAAAAACCGATGAAGACATCACTGTTTGTAATACTTGGATCTACAGTTACTGAAAAACAAAGGCATAGAAATCAAAGTTAATTGAAGGGATGGGAGAAAAGGGTCTGCGTCTGAAAGTAAGATTACCTGCAATGCCCCTCTAAGTTAACATTTAAGTATCAAAAGACTTCTGGTAGAGCTGTCAATGAGTGCTTTACCCATCCTTTGATTTAAGCAAAGTTTGCTTTTTATTGGATGGTGCTCAGATCCCTCCCAAGTCCTGCCCAGTGGAAGGCAGGTCCTGCATTAGGTACACACCCCGATGGTACAACCTGGCTCTATTGAAGTCAATGGAAGTTTTACCATGGACTTCAACAGGACAAGGATTTCACCCCAATATTTAATATATGTGCCTAAAGTTGTGGTCATTTATTTAGGAGCTTATTTTCTGAAGTGCTGAGCACCCAGCAACTCCCACTAACATCACCAGGAGCTGCTGGGTGCTCAACAGTTTTGGAAGTGAGGTTATTTAAGAGATTAGCCTTATGTTTTTTTTAAAGTCTTGGCCACAAAGCATATATTACATCAGAGGCCACAAAATGTCTCAGAGCTTCCTATTTCTTGTAGTTGAAAGGGTTACATTTTAAATTTATTGGCTTACGTGAAATTCATGCACGACATATTTATACCTGCACTTCAGATATATAGTTTTCCTATAAACTTCATGTGTCTTGTAACAATTCTCAAAACTCTGCTTGGAAATCTGAGAAAAACAAATTTACTTATTTCTAGAAAAAAAAGGAGGCCAATTTAAAGGCAAGAGGAGGGGTATGATATTTGAAAGGGACCTGCCCAAAGGCTCAGTTTTTCACTCTGAAGTCAGTGGAAATATCTGGCATGCTAGGACTGCAGGATCAGGCGCCCATGTAGTTTAATCCCAACATTCAGGGTATGCTCCCCTCAGGCCCCACAAATCATGACTTGCAGAATCCACAAACATATTCAACTGTTCAATCCACAAGTTGAAAACCCAACCACCTAGTGAAAGCAGAGACTCCGTACCACTCTGTAGATATTGCTCAAGCTGAGACCTCCTCTCATCAGCCATGGACTTGGTCATTGCAAGATAGAACTTTGGAGGGAAAGCAGGCACGGTACTCCCAAAGATCCGTCTTAGCTACAACGGCAGTCAAATAATGCTTAAGGTTAGTGAAGATCTGATATGGGCTTCTGTGGACATTACCATATTGCCCAGGTTGGAGATGTCCATTCACTTTAGCCCCAAGGCTACTGACAGCTCTCTCAACCTCTAAATGTATTCAAGACATACAACCCTTCAGTGCCAAACAATGTAGTCAATAATGATACTTTCTTCAGAGCCACTCAGAGGGGACTCTGTCACCAATGCAAAGCATGCTGCTTTTTGTTTTGTTTTTAGCTTTATACAATCTGAGTAGCAGCTTGGAAGCAGTTTCTCAATTTCAAGTCAGAAGGATCGCAGCATGTCTACTTCATTAAGTCTTATGCATTCTACACAGACAAATGCTATGCGGTGTCTTTGTCAACACTCAGTATTTGCTTTCCAAACTATCCATACCAAGATTTATTTGTAATACTGTATGATCACATGAACCCTCTCTTTTGGGAACCACTGACTTCTATCCTTGATTTGCATTTATGAATGAAAAGAAAGGAATCCTCGACATGCCGTAATCCTGGCCACAGGTCTCCCTTGCATCACTGTATTTCTTTAACATATTACAGACTGTATAAAGTTGAGAAATATTTGGAGACACTTTATACTTCCAATTGGGTGTTACCATATTTTACAGTCAGCTGTGGTTGAATGGTGGACAGTAAGTTTTACAGAGAGCATGTTGCTTCCTGAGCACTTTCAACTCACGTTGTGACCAAGCTCAGCAGAAAATTGAACTTTGTTCTGAGAACAGCATAGAACACTCGATTGGCTTGGCTTTTGTTTTTAAAAATACATTATCAAGCAGAGTCACTTCAGGACTCCGTTTCTTTGTTTGTCACCCAACACAATACCAGTTTTCTTGCAGTTTAGATTCCACCAGAAAGTAGTGGAAGACACAGGAAATATGATCCTCTTAGTTCAGTTGAATTAAATGGAGATTTTCCAACTTGGCATTTGGACAATCCAATGGCATTCTTCCAGTTCACAGGAGGGAGGGATCTCAAACTAAAGAAGGAGCAACTGTTTTTAAAGTTACAGTTTACAATGTTGCCAACTCTTGTGATATTATCCAAAATCCTGTGATACTTGGCATTTTTTCTTGAAGCCCCAGCTCCTAGAGTCACATGAATGTGAAATGCTCAGCTTTCACTTAAAAATAAAAGTTTCTAATTCTCTTCCTTGTGGAGGAAAGCTTGAAATCATGAACTGAGTGCACCCTAAGGCCTCAGAAACCCACAAGAAAAATGTATTATTTTTAAAAACATGATTTTTCAGCTAGTCAATTTATTGATTGGGGGGAGGAGGGGCTGATTCAGGATTTTTGAGCCCGTAGGGTTGGCAATACTGAAATTAAAGAAACATGAAATTAAGACTTCCGTTCCCTTCTACTCATGCTGTTTGATCATGTGATTCCCAAAACTGGAAGTGCTCCTGCTTTCAGGACCTCATCTGGTCAGTTAAAACAAACAAATAACACACTTAGACCCAGCTTTTGTAAACCCTTAAGGGGCCACCAGGCAACCAGGGCCGGCTCCAACTTTTTTGCCGCCCCAGGCAAAAAAGAAGAGAGCCGCCCTGCCATACCCCCCCATGAGCGCCGCCGAAATCCCCACCCCTCCGAGCGCCGCACCACCCGAAGCCCCCACCCCCCCGAGTGCCGCGCCACCGAATCCAAAAAATATATAAATAAATAAAAAAATCGAGCGCCGACCTGCGCCAAGTGCTGCACTGCCCAAAGCCCCCATCCCCCCTCCAAGCGCCGCACCGCGCCAACCCCCACACCCGAAGACCCCGCCCCCCGAGCACCACGCCGCCCGAAGCTCCGCCCCCCTCCGAGCACCACGCCGCCGGAAGCCCCGCCCCCTCTGAGCGCCTTGCCGAATCAAAAATAAATTTTATATATTAAAAAAAAAATAAATAAATAAATCGAGCGCCGCCCTGCGCCAAGGTGCCGCCCCAAGCACATGCCTGCAGGCAACAGGCTGGCAAAAATGGAAAGCCAGCTGAAAGCATGTGCACCTCATAGAACCTCCTTAATTATAAGAGACTGTTGTAGTAAGTAAATAATAATTTAAACTGGTTTTTTGTTTGTTTTGTTTTTTAGCATTACCATATACTAAAAGGTGCACATTGATACTATTTGTTGGTTTTCGCACCTCCACGGCTCAAGGCCATACCTGACTAACATGAAAAGTGAACATTCTGCTTAAAATCATTTTTAATGGGAGGTGCAATCCCATTGTCACCAATGGCATGTGCTACAAGGAGTTTAAAGTATTTACGAAGGTGTTAAACTTCCATCCTAACCCAAGTGACTGATTAAAAGCTAGAGCTTGTTGTAAAATTAAAAAATTCTAAAAAAAGTTTCAAAAGTTATTTCCATTTTTAAAGTGACTCACAATATTTACAAGGATTTTGAAAAAAAATGCCATAAAATTAACATTTTGAATTTTTTTTTGCAAAAAAATAAAAATAAAATAAAATAAAAAACAAAACTTTTGTTTCCAAAGGGACTTTTTTTTTTTTTAAACCAGAAAAGCTTTGTTTGAAAAATTTCAGTCAACTCTAGTCAATGCTATTTCATTTAGTGGAAATACAGACTGATTTCTACAACCAGACACCATTTGGCCACGATTGAGAAATGACAGTTCAAGGATCAAGGTTTATTATACATTTAATGCCACTCTCTGGAAGCAGGGGAAATGGAGGTAGAAAACATCATAGGCATTTTCAGGAAGGAAGAGGCATAACTCTGACAAGCCTGGACAAAAGTTCCTCTCTCAGTAAAGCAGTTTCTGAATATATTAAGATTTGTGAGAGCTTTGCTTGTGGCACATGTAGCAGCTACTCCATTACCCCTATACTGGCAACACATCACCAGTTTCCAATTTATTAATTTACCTATTATTAGGTACTTGTAAATTGCCTTGAGAGATAGAATATAAAAGGAGCTATATAAAACCAAATAATGTTTTCCATGTAGTGTTGCTGCATAAATAGAATAAGAACAGCAGCTTTTATATAATGCTTTTCATCTTCAAAGTTCACATACATACACTGATCCCTCCAAAGCCTCAGAGACAGAGAAGCATTCTCTGTTTTACAGACAGGGAAATTGAGGCAAAGATATGAAGTGATTTGCCAGAGTTCAGAGATGGAGTCAGAGCTCGAATCAGAACCTCCTGCCTCCTCGCCATGCCTATCACCCATGTAATGCAGCACTACCCATCATCATCATCAGTAGTTTGTACAAATGGAAATATGGACTATTTTAAAAAAATTCAAATCAATGAGAGCAATTAATCCACCTTGGAACAGACTGCTTGGTAAATTTTATTTTTCAAACTTAGGCTATGTTTGTCTGAAGTATTTGGGGAGTGGGAGCGTGGGGTGGGGAGAGAAATCTCTCTCAACCTCAGTATCTCCCTTTTTCGTACTTCTAAGAACTATAGAAATCCCAAAGTGGGCAAGGCCAGGCTGACTGGGAGAAGAGCTGAATCAATGTTTCTCCAGGGCTGCTTCCACTAGTAGAGCTCCTATGAACACCCAGACAGGTTTAAAGCTGTCCTATCGTGTGGAGAGACAAGCTCTTTCACCAACAGAAGTTGGTCTAATAAAAGATATTACCTCACCCACCTTGTCTCACTGAGCTTTTCTTCGGGTCTGGGAAAAATACTCAGTGTCACAGCTAAACACAAGATCGAACAGATTGTTTAGCACAGTCATACTCAGACCTCTGTGGCTCAGAAGCCAAATTAGCGATCAACATTACCCAAAAGAGCCAGGGTAGTGTGAATTAATTGTTTCTTTTTATATATATATATAAACACACACACACGTGCACTGGATGAGCACACCACATGTTGTGATAGGCATGTGTAGGACCTATGGATTTTGAAATGTGTGTTCTTGGGAGTATTGATCATCATAGCAGTGTTATGGCAGGGTCTGGTGCTGCTTTGAGTTGGTGGAACAGGACACCCACATACCCTGAGAGAACTTGCTTCAATACAGAAGAAAAACCCGTCTGCTCGCACACCCCTAGTTGTCATGTACTACCCCAGGCTGGAACTCACATGGGGTATCATTATACAATTACAACCCATATTTGACGAGGACCACATCCTGAAAGAAATCTTTCCTGAACTCCCTCTTGACCTTCAAACATCCCCCCAAAAATCATCAGAAGTAAGTTCCCCACAGAACCTTTCAAAATCCATGGGACCTACCCATACCTATCACACCATTTGGTGTACCTCATCATCCAGTGCGCTAAATGCCCCAAAAACTATGTGGGTGAAATGAGAGAATCACTACACTCCTGAATGAACTCACAGAAAAATGATGAGACAAAAACACCTTATCAACCATGGGTGAACACTTTTCCCAGCATGGTCACTCCATTTCGGACTTTTCAGTCCACATCCTTAAAGGAAAACAGGACAACACATTCAAAAGATGAGCCTGGAAGCTTAAATTCATAACTTCCCATGATTTTTAGTGTCTAGCACTCCGTAAAAACATTGTTGGGTTTATGGCTCATTAAAATCTGTAATCCACTAATACATCTTCATCCTATGACCGCAAAGGTGTTAATTGCCTACTTCACCCTGAATGCTCTTTTATAACAATGTTAAGTGTTATGCTAAACAATCTGTTCCTGCTTGAATTTAGCTGCAATATTCTGGGTATGTGTACACTGCAATAAAAAACCCACAACAGGGAGTCTCCGAACCCAGGTCAGCTGAGTTGAGCTAGTAGGGCTCAGGTTTCAGGGCTAACTAAAAACTGCAGTGTAGATGTTTGGGCTTGGGCTGGAGCCTGGGCTCTGAGACGCTACGAGGAAAAGGATCTCAGAGCCCAAATGTCTACACTGCAATTTTAGAGCTCTGCAGCCCAAGCTCCGCTAACCCAAGTCAGCTGACCCAGGCCAGCTTTGGCCATGCCACTCGTCTTTTTTTGCTGTGTTGATATACCATCTGAGTATCTTTCCCAGACCTGAAGATGAGCTCTGTGTAGCTCAAAAGCTTGTGTCTTTCACCAACAGAATTTAGTCCAATAAAAGATATTAACTCACTCACCTTCTCTCTCTCTCCAATATCCTGGGATTAACAGAGCTACAACACTATCTTTTGGAATCCACCTAACCGTGAAACCCTCCATTCATCTGGCCCAAGGCATACAAAGCAGCGAGTATTGTTTCTTTTCCATCCTTCCACAAAAATGCTCCTCCTCCACAGAAAACGGTCGCTTGTTTCAAGAGTAAGTGGCTGGAATTATCTAATCTTGTGGGGGTGTTTTTAAATGAAGTGTTTAGCCCCACCCACGCTGTCTAAACCAACTATTTCAGCCACAGCCACGTTCCATTATATGGTAAAAGCCTAGGGCAGATGGGGCATTTGAGATTATTATTTCCAGGGTAGAAATCTTGTCAGAGCAGCATTACTAAAAGGAGTTAGAAAGGTGTCAAACTGTCCATAAAGAGGGATTAAGGGAGTTGTACTTTTGATACAGTTTGGATGAAGTGCACAGAAACGGGCTCCTAATTTTAAAGTGTATTTAAACTTGTTTCATATGCTAATAAAAATATTTGTATATGTAGATACCTAACAGACCCAAAATATAAAATTAGTCTGCTATATGAGTACACAAAATTGAAAAGCAAATTTATTTTAATCATTAAATCCTTTATACCTAATTACTTTTGTGATTGATTTTTAGAATAATTTTCCAAACAGCTGTTCATGAAAATCATGGCTGTTCCTAGACTGACTCAGTGAATGCTAGTACAGTGTTTAGAATCAATCAACATTATGCTTTTGTCTTCAGACTAATTGTTACCATTTCAGAAGTGACTCTTTGTACATTTAGTGCCTGGAAATAAGTCAACAATGAACATTCAGATAATTATGACACTTACCGGCTTTTTCTTCTTGGCTTTATAACTGCTTGTCAGGTTGTCATAGGCGTGTTATTCTAATATTTGTCTAGAAAGGGAAAAGCTGCATACTATTTTCATCTGCTTCTAAATAGTCCCAAATCTAAAAAGTCATTTGTTAACACCACAGTTTTTCAAAGTTGGAAAGTAAGGAGAATTTAGCCACCACAACCCCCATCAAAATAGAAGTGTTTTGTAATAATGAAATCCACCAGCTATTTCAATCTTCCCAAACAATTTGCAATAAAGCTCTCCTTTTCAAAACAAAAAATTATGTTCAGCCTCCCATACTTTTATAATAGAGGTTATTTTTCCTAAGACTCAAATATTTGAATGAAGGAGACAGTTGACATCTACTAATATAATCCTATCAGCCGGAGTTCTTCAAATCAGACTTTCTTTGGGTTAGTGTAGTTAGTGCTTTACATTAAAAGCACATCAATATTTACCTGGCACCCTCCCTTTAAAGATTTTGATAATGATTTGTGTGGAGAAATTCAGGGAACACTTTATACAGAATACAACAGCCCCTACAGATAGAAAGGAAAAGAAAATTAAAAATGGTAAAGATTAGCGTTACCATACGTCCGGATTTTCCCAGACATGTCCGGCTTTTTGGTCCTCAAATCCCCGTCTGGGGGGAATTGCCAAAAAGCCGAACATGTCCGGGAAAATACTCCCAGCTTTGTTTTGCCGGCATCCCTGCCCCAGTCCCCTGCTTACCTTAGAGCAGCTCCGGCAGGCTGTGAGCTGCAGGCGGATTCCCCCGTGGCGGCGGCGGCTGCTGCTCCCCCCAGACACCTCAGCTCTGTGCAGCTGAAGAGCCGAGCTGCCCGAGCACTACCGGCTTCACGGTTTGCCGGGCAGCCCGCAGACCTCCAGACCCTGCATCCCCGGCCGGGCGCTTCCCCTCCCGGGCTCCGGCTGCGCTGGAGAAGCGCCGGCCAGGTGCGCAGGGTCTGGAGGCTGCCCGGCAAACCGTGAAGCCAGTAGCGCTCAGGCAGCTGTTTCGCGTGGCTGGGAGGGAGAATGCGGGGCGCTCAGGGGAGGGGGCGGAGTTGGGGCGGGGCCCCATGGAGTGTCCTTTTTTTTAAATGATTAAATATGGTAACCCGAGTAAAGATGCAAGTACATTACTTGCAGTAATGGCAAATGGAAAGATGCACAAACAGGAAAAAAAAAAAGGCGAGGTTCAGTGTCATAGGCAAAAATGAACTAAAGAGTGAGACAGTCTGAGGAGAGGAGTTTCTAGAGATGGGGTAACACAGTACTTAGGAATTGCTGCACTGGATCAGACCAGCAATCCAACTAACCCAGTATCATGTCTCTGACAGTGGCCAGAACTAGATGCTTCAGAGAACTGTTCAAGGAAAGCTGTAGTGAACAACTATGCAATAGTATGCCCACAGAGCAGTGGTTCCCAAACATTAACAGCCCGCGAACCCCTTTCACCAAATTGTGACATCTCGTGAACCCCCTCCTAAAAATGAATATTTCCAGGAATTTAAGTTTAAGTTTCCTCAGTGTGATGGATTCGCTTGCTTTGCTCTGCATAGGTCTTGGAAGTCTGGAACCACTGGAGAAAGATAAAGTCTCAGGTCTGGTTCGGCATCAAGTCTGTTTCTGTATTTGGTTTTCAGATGTGCATATGAGGAAAACGCTTTCTCGCATAAATATGTTGTTGAAAATGGTAACAAAACTGCAGCAGCTTTTTCTGCCAGAAAGGGGTACTCGTTTCTTAAACTCAGCCAAAAGTTGATCAATGATAGATTTCTGAAACTCCTTTTCAGTTCGTAATCACAGGAGATCTCAATCAATTTATCTTTTTCCTTGGTGTTTAATATCTGTGTTGAGAAAGTGGTATCATCAAAAGGGTTGCGAATTCAGTCATTATCACCTGACATAGCTGGAAAGTAATCCCTGAAAGTTGTGCAAAGTCCTTTTAGGTGTGCAATTATATTGGTTTTAGTGCACTGATCCAACTGAAGTTAATGTTCTGCCAGGAAGTCATGAAGATTACTGAAACACTCAGTTTGATTGTTTTCCAAACAACTTCCCCAGAACTGCAACTTCTTTATCAGGGATTCAACTCGCTCTTGCACATTGAAAACTGTTATATTGAAGCCTTGAAGAGATAAATTTAGGTCATTAATTCTTGAGAAAATATCTGCTAAATAAGCTAGGCTCTGGAGCCAGACATTATTTTCCATACAGCTGGCAAGGTGGAAAGGGTGGCTGTTGGAAAAAAAACTAGGATTTCCGTTCCAACCTCAAACAAGCGCACAAGGATTTTACCCCTTGAGAGCCATCTAACTTCAGTATGGACCAACACACAGTTGTGTATACTACCCATTTCTTCACAAAGTATGTGAAATATTCTGGAGTTTGTTGGCCATGATTTTATGAAATTCACCCATTTTCACTGCATTGTCCAGCACTTCCTTCAGTCCCTCTGGCATGCTTTTTGTTGCAAGGGCTTGTCTATGGATGCTGCAATGAGTCCAAGAGACTTTTGATGCAACCTTTTTTGTTTGAGCTACAAATGCAGTATACTTCCCCCTCATTGATGTGGCCCCATCAGTGCAAGTGCCGAGGCAACGAGACCAATCTATTTCCTTTTCTTGAAAATATGCATTAGTCAGATTGAAGATATCTTCTCCAGTTGTACGTTCTTCCAATGGTCGGCAAAACAACAAGTCTTCTTCAACCATACCTTCATTCACATAACGTACAAACAGTAGCAAAATAGCTAGATTAGCTACATCAGTTGATTCATCCAACTGTATAGCATAATATGGACTATTTTTCACTCTATGTACAATTGTGGTCTCTACATTATTTGACATGTCATTAATTCTTCATGACAACGTATTATTGGACAAAGGTACCATGTCAATCCTTTTTGCAGCCTTTTCTCCGAGCATGCAATGAACTACGTCTTTTATACATGGACCAATCAAGCTCTCTGCTATGGTATGGGCATCTGATGCTTTTGCTACTCGGTAGCTCACGTGGTAGGACGCTTTAAGAGCATTTTCATTATCAGTACTTGCTTTGGATATAAAACTGGTAATGTCACTTTTCTTCTCAGCTAATTTTCGCTTGAAAAAAAAATCAACAGGCTTGTCGAGTTGTACAGGATGCCTAGTTTCTAAATGGTGCCGAAGTAGAGAAGGTTTGAGGCTGCTGTTTGCTAGAACATCACTACAAATCACACACAGTGGTTTTGGATGTTCTTGATCACCAATGCATGTAAAGCCATATTTTATATAATTATCGTCATATTTTCTTTTCTTTGTAAGTGACTTTCCAGGACCATCATGATCATTAGCCTTAGATTTTCCACAGTGTGGACTTGAGGAAACACTAGCTGATTCCAGCGTCTTTACACTTTCCTTTTTCAGCCACTTATCCATTGAACTTGTGTACAAAAGTTCTAATAAAAATAACAGAGAGAGACTGCTAACAACCAACAAACTAGAAACTGAGAAGATTCACTCACTGAAGCAAATCAGCACTCCAGAGAGAAGGACAATTACTGAGACACCTTAACACTCCCACACTGGCTACAACGTGCTTCTCGCAAACAGCTTTTCTTCCGCCAAGGAAGGTGCCCTGGGAGGGACAAATTAGCTTGGACCACCCTCCACGTTCAGCGCGGCCCCCTGCTGACCGCCCTGGATGCAAACATCCCCTGCCTGACAAGGACAGGGATCCGAGCTGCCACCTGCACCCCGCATGGAGTGCTGGGGTTCGGGGCTGCCGGCTCCCCCACTGACAGGGGAGGGCTTGGGCTGCTGGATCAAACTGCCCGGCCCCGCTCCCCCCGAGCCTCGGGCTGCTGGCTCCACCGCTGATGGGGAAGGCTCAGGCTGCCGGCTCAAACTGCCCGCTCTCCCCAAGGCTCGGGCTGCCCGCTCAAACTGCCCGGCCCCGCTCTCCCTGGGGCTCGGGCTGTCTGCCCTGCAACTGGGTCCCAGCAGAGTCCTCTGGCTGCCATTAATGAAATTTTTCTTGCGAACCCCCTGAAACGTTCTGCAAACCCCCAGGGGTTCGCGAACCCCACTTTGGGAACCACTGCCATAGAGGAAGTTTCTTTCTGACCCATGCAGGGGTGTGCACAAGGCAAATCCAGCAGGGGCTCAACTGTCCCGTCCTCCTCCTCTCCCCCGTCCCCCCCCCCACCCCCCCTCCAATAATCAACAGGGGATGCAGAACTCCTCCTGCTCCTGGGCTGCTGCGAGGAGAGCGAGAGCTCCTCTCCCTGGGGCTGTGGCGGGAAAAGTGCTCTCCTCACCGCAGCCCTGGGGCTGAAGGAGTTCTCCTGCTCCTGGGCTGAGGCAGGGAGCGCAGGAGTTCTGCACTCCTCACCAGGGCTGGAGGAGTTTGCTCGCCCTCCCCCCGCCGGAGGAGTTCTGCATCCTGCACCCTGAAACAGTAAAATTTAAATTCCTGCGCACTCCCCTGGACTCATGCCGTTCAGTGGTTTAATTATGACCAGAAGCATGAATATTTATTGTGGCGGATGTGGAGACATTATGCAATAAGTTGTACATCAATTTTATTAATACTGTAGGACCGGGTCAGTGAGGTGATGTTATTGTACGTTGGATTAGAAGGCTTTCCCGTATGAATGTACTGTTCTAACTTAATAGGGTAGGGAAAAGAACAAGCAGGGATGAAACACAGTAACAACCTCCCAGCAACCATTGTGGAAGCAGTTACAGGACAATGGCATACTTCCCAGCACTAGGCCAAAGTGACAGCTATTCTACCAATGCTGGGAACAAAGAAATCTAAAGAAAAAATGAACAGGATGGACAGATTTAAATTTAAATCACCGATTTTAATCATGATTTAAATCAGCAAGCACAAATCAATTATTTACATCCAGGCTTTCTACCTTGTTTTGAATTGGTACTTTTTGCTAACTGGGAGGATTCACTATATATTACACACACACTTAAGCAATTATATGGCTTAACATAGATTTTTCAGATTCTTATTTTTTATATTTTTATTGTTAGAAAGTGACAAGTGAGGCACTTCTTGCTTACTAGATGATTAATTTTTTTTATGTGATACGTGTCAAGCTGCACAAAACCGGACATTTTAAAATTGTTTTTGTTAATTAAATAAAAGCTACCTTAAATGCACTGAGTACATCATAAGAAAAAGTTGATCAAAATATGATTTACATTTAAAAGTAACTGCTTTATGAAACAAAGGAAATATTCTCTATAGTTAGCATATAGAACTGATTATTTCTGGTGACCATGTCCTCCAAGATTTTGGAAATAGTAGATCTAATCCTCTCACCCATAGTTTTTAGTCACAGATTGAAAGTGAAAACAAGTTTTCCTGCCTTTTTAACTCCCAATTGGTTTCTCAACTTTAAATGAACTAGTCATTGAACTGAACTAATTGAATAAACTGAAATAAAGAAAACAGGTTCTCTGCACCTGCTATCAAAAGCTGGTTTATGCAGTGTTGTTATAGCTGTGTTAGTTCCAGGATAATAGAGAGAGAAGGTGGGTGAGGTAATATCTTTTTTTTGGACTAAATTCTGTTGGTGAGAGAGACAAGCTTTCGAGCTACACAAAGCTCTGTGTAGCTTGAAAGTTTGTCTCTCTCTCACCAACAGTTGTTGATCCAATAGAAGATATTACCTCATGCACCTTGTATCTCTAAAAGTGCTAGTTTAGCACTTCAACCAACTGTGCTTCCAGGTGATTAGCCAGTGACTTCCACCAGTTAGGTGGTTTGACGCTCTTTAAAACTTTGGTAGCAAACATATACTGCTTGAATTTTCTTTTATTTAATTTGAATGATTTTAATACAGTATAATAAGTTGAGGCCTAAATATGATTGTCAATTTTAAACAGGTATTTTTAAATTAATTTGACTTTTAAAATCATTTTTTAAAATCAATTTTTTATCTATCCTGCACTAAACAATTAAAAAGCCCTTCTCAGGCTTCTGAATTTTCAGAAGCTGTTGGGAGACAGGCTGACACAGTGAGAGACTTTACAGACAGAGTCTGAAGGAGTTGCACATTCACAGATCCTGAGAATGGTAAACCTTAGGGAAAGGCAGGCCTGTGTATAGACAGGTTTTATTGTTTAAGATCGGTTTTCTCAGAAATGTTTTTGTTCTAAATAAATAACACTTTGCTCTAATCAGACTGTTTGCTTTTTGGACACCACTGTCATAGAACTGCAGGTCTGAGCCTAAGTCAGACCTAATGAGATAATCACAGCTGATCACAAGGGACTGCTGCTAGGTACTAGCTTGAGAGAGTGGGAGAATTGCATGATTACAACCTGAGACAGAATCTGCTAGAAGCCCAAGACTTGAGAAGGAGTGCCCTCAAAGAGACCCAGAAGGGTGAGAGATGCAGTTAACCCAGTGATGATGGCAGAGGATAGAGCCATGTGCTCCTGCTTACAAAACTAGAGGCAACTTTGACAGTAAATAAGACTAAAAAAAAAAAAAAAAAAGTAGTTGTTTTAGTGATACTGTTTATCTGTTACAGTGTAACTGTTCATTTGTCTACTTAAGTAACACCACTGAGACTATGGATAAAGCCACATCCCACTCTCCTTGAATCTGTGTACGCATGTGCATTTTCTGAGGCTGAAAGGCAACGAGTGCCAGCCCTAGAAATTAAGTTTTCTGTTTAATATCTGAACAGATATAGCATAGTGTGGAAAAGGTTGTAGGACTGAGGACTATGATGTTAATATGGCTCCAAACTCTGTTCCAGGGATGATAAGACATAATTCATTCTTCAGGCTCATTTGGTCCTTGGCCTCTCTGCCAAGATGGCCAACAAAAGTACTAATTGTGGTTATGTTTTTTGTCATGGGACAGGTGTCCTCTGGGACTAGGACTAGGACTGAGATAACCAGTCAGACAATAACTTTTGAGCATTACCACTAGAGCTGGATTTGAACTGGTGACCTAGAGATATAAAAGTTTATATCGCCCACAACCAATCTTTGGAGTCATCCAGTCTCCCCAGGCCTGCTTTGTTTCAATGTGGCACTCAGGGAATAAAGAGTAAAACCAAGAATGAATCCAAACTTGCCATGGAGGCATCAAAACTCATTTTACAGACAGAAAAGCTATTTGACAAGTGTTCATATCAGAAAAGCCTCTTCAAGTGGGGGGAAGTGAGCTAGAACTCATCAAATCCTCAATTTGGGCACTGGATAAGCTAGTGGTTCTCAACCTATTTATCATTGTGGGCCACATCCACACAATAGATATATTACCTGTATGGGACTAAGGATGTCATATGGGCCACAGCTGTGTGCTGATTGGGTTGTAGGTTGAGAACCACTGGGATAAATACTCGCAAGTCTGAAAAACAAACTGTTTTTCTGGCTATATAGCTTATTAGCATATCCCCTAGAAACAAAGGCTGACATTTTAAAGCTTAGGGCCTAAATTTTCTAAGCTTGAGAAGCCTGGAGAAAAGTACTTAAATAAGTCCCCAATTGTGCAATTAAATCAACACATGCACATTCCTGCACCCACACAAAGCCCCACTGACTTCAAGTGCTTGACAAACACATTGCAGAATCAAGATCTATGTTGTCTGCTTTTCAGAAATATAAGTACCCTCAATTCCTACTGAAGTCTGAGTTATAAATGCTCACTAACTCTGAAAAAAAAAAAAGGCCACTTATACAGGTGCCTAAATATAGATTTAGAGCTTCAATTGAGGGCATCCAAGCTTGAAAATTTTGGACATGCAGAGAAGATCTATTCAAAATGCTGACATGATTGAAACATGGACTCATGAAATCCATATAAGACAGAAAAGAAATCTGCAAAGAGGTGAAATAAAAGATTTTAAAGTTTTGTGGAAACTATATCCAGAACAAAATTCTGCCTTTTTGTTCTCAGAAATTACTACTTCAGTAGGACACTAAAGGAAGACTTAGTTGGACTAGCTAAAGAGAAGACATGTATTGGGTTACATCTTCTTAAATAAAAATAAAGGAAAAATGAAAAAATTGTGTTTTAAGTTCTGAGTTTCATAAACATCCGTCCAATAAAAGTAACAATGATTTATACTGTACATTTAAAAAATTCAGTTTCACATAAGACACAGAAGTGGAATTCCTCCAAGGGACACTTTCTGAATAAATGCCATTCTTGACATCCAAAACCAGATACAATTCCAGTGATAAATACAAAACTTCAATGTCAAGTTGTTCTATTAGCTACAAAAATGCTGGTTTTCAAATTAGTTACATTTTCAATCAAGGACACTGGCTTTTATGATGATTGCCCTGTCAGTGTGACCCCATGCTGTGATGTTCCATTCTACAGCATCAAGAAATTTACACATTAAGTGGGGAGAGTGAAAAAGTAATAACAGATCACTGTTCTTGGCAGTGGGTCACTGGAGACAATGGATACTCTGTGCGGAAGCAGAGGTCTGCCAATGTAGAATGGCTTGCAAGATAAGGGCCATAACATTTAGAGATAGAAGAGACCTAACAGACCAGGGGCTCTCGAACTTTTTCACAGCATGAATCATTGTAGTATCAAAATGGACCACTTTAAACACAGAGTTTGTCTCGGACACCACATCCCATTTACAATCATGAAGACCACCTCCCCGATCCTTCATAAATCGCGTAACGTCCCTGTCTCAACTGAAATGATTGCTTACAATTAGGGCTGTCAATTAAATCGCAGTTAACTCACGCGATTAACTAAAAAAAAATTAATTGCAATTTAAAAAATTAATCGTAATTAATTGCAGTTTTAACCACTGTTAAACAATAGAATATCAATTGAAATGTATTAAATATTTTGGATGTTTTTATACATTTTCAAATATATTGGTTTCAATTACAATACAGAATACAAAGTGTACAGTGCTAACTTTATATTATTTTTATTACAAATATTTGCACTGTAAAAATGATAAAATAGCATTTTTCAATTCACCTCATACAAGTACCATAGTGCAATCTCTTTACTGTGAAAACGCAACTTACAAAGGTAGATTTTTTTGTTACATAACTGCATTCAAAAACAAAACAACGTAAAACTTTAGCGCCTACAAGTCCACTCAGTCCTACTTCTTGTGCAGCCAGTCGCTAAGAGAAACAAGTTTGTTTACATTTACGGGAGATAATGCTGCCCGCTTCTTATTTACAATATCACCTGAAAGTGAGAACAGACATTTGCATGGCACTTTTGTAGCTGGCATTGCAAGGTATTTACGTACCAGATATGCTAAACATTCATATGCCTCTTCATGCTTGGGCCACCATTCCAGAGGACATGCTTCAGCAGAGGAAGCACGTCCTCTGGAATGGTGGCTGAAGACGCTTGTTAAAAAAAATAATGCATTAATTAAATTTGTGACTGAACTCCTTGGGAGAGAATTGTATACTTCCTGCTCTGTGTTTTACTCACATTCTGCCATATATTTCATGTTATAGCAGTCTTGGATGATGACCCAGCACATGTTGTTCATTTTAAGAACATTTTCACTGCAAATTTGACAAAACGCAAAGAAGGTACCAATGTGAGATTTCTAAAGATAGCTACAGTTAGTTTTCTAAATACAGATAGTTATTTAGAAAAACTGGACGTGCACAAGTCCATGGGGCCGGATGCGCTGCATCCGAGGGTGCTAAAGGAGTTGGCGGGTGAGATTGCAGAGCCATTAGCCATTATTTTTGAAAACTCATGGCGATCGGGGGAGGTCCCAGATGACTGGAAAAAGGCTAATGTAGTGCCCATCTTTAAAAAAGAGAAGGAGGAGGATCCGGGGAACTACAGGCCAGTCAGCCTCACCTCAGTCCCTGGAAAAATCATGGAGCAGGTCCTCAAGGAATCAATTATGAAACATTTAGAGGAGAGGAAAGTGATCAGGAACAGTCAGCATGGATTCATGAAGGGGAAGTCGTGCCTGACTAACCTAATTGCCTTCTATGATGAGATAACTGGCTCTGTGGATGAGGGGAAAGCAGTGGATGTGTTATTCCTTGACTTTAGCAAAGCTTTTGATACGGTCTCCCACAGCATTCTTGCCGCCAAGTTAAAGAAGTATGGGCTGGATGAATGGACTGTAAGGTGGATAGAAAGCTGGCTAGATCGTCGGGCTCAACGGGTAGTGATCAATGGCTCCATGTCTAGTTGGCAGCCGGTTTCAAGCGGAGTGCCCCAAGGGTCGGTCCTGGGGCCGGTTTTGTTTCATATCTTTATTAATGATCTGGAGGATGGTGTGGACTGCACTCTCAGCAAGTTTGCAGATGACACTAAACTAGGAGGCGTGGTAGATACACTAGAGGGTAGGGATCGGATACAGAGGGACCTAGACAAATTAGAGGATTGGGCCGAAAAAAACCTGATGAGGTTCAACAAGGACAAGTGCAGAGTCCTGCACTTAGGACGGAAGAATCCCATGCACTGCTACAGACTAGGGACCGAATGGCTAGGTAGCAGTTCTGCAGAAAAGGAACTAGGGGTCACAGTGGACGAGAAGCTGGATATGAGTCAACAGTGTGCTCTTGTTGCCAAGAAGGCTAACGGCATTTTGGGCTGTATAAGTAGGGGCATTGCCAGCAGATCGAGGGACGTGATCGTTCCCCTTTATTCGACATTGGTGAGGCCTCATCTGGAATACTGTGTCCAGTTTTGGGCCCCACACTACAAGAAGGATGTGGAAAAATTGGAAAGAGTCCAGCGGAGGGCAACAAAAATGATTAGGGGTCTGGAGCACATGACTTATGAGGAGAGGCTGAGGGAACTGGGATTGTTTAGTCTCCAGAAGAGAAGAATGAGGGGGGATTTGATAGCAGCCTTCAACTACCTGAAGGGAGGTTCCAAAGAGGATGGAGCTCGGCTGTTCTCGGTGGTGGCAGATGACAGAACAAGGAGCAATGGTCTCAAGTTGCAGTCGGGGAGGTCCAGGTTGGATATCAGGAAAAACTATTTCACTAGGAGGGTGGTGAAACACTGGAATGCGTTACCTAGGGAGGTGGTGGAGTCTCCTTCCTTGGAGGTTTTTAAGGCCCGGCTTGACAAAGCCCTGGCTGGGATGATTTAGCTGGGAATTGGTCCTGCTTTGAGCAGGGGGTTGGACTAGATGACCTCTTGAAGTCCCTTCCAACTCTGATATTCTATGATTCTACAGCACTCGACCCAAGGTTTAAGACTCTGAAGTGCCTTCCAAAATCTGAAAGGAATGTGGTGTGGAGCATGCTTTCAGAAGTCTTAGAAGAGCAACACTCTGATGCAGAAACTACAGAACCCAAACCACCAAAAAAGAAAATCAACCATCTGACTCAGATGATGAAAATGAACATGCGTTGGTCTGCACTGCTTTGGATCATTATTGAGCAGAAACCATCATCAGCATGAAAGCATCTCCTCTGGAATGGTGGTTTAAGCATGAAGGGACATATGAATCTTTAGAGCATCTGGCACATAAATATCTTGCAATGCCAGATACAACAGTGCCATGCGAACCCCTGTTATCACTTTCAGGTGATATTATAAACAGTAAGCGGGCAATATTATCTCCTGCAAATGTAAACAAACTTGTTTGTCTGAGCGATTGGCTGAACAAGAAGTAGGACTGAGTGGATTTGTAAAATTTTAGAGCCTACGTTGTTTTATTTGCAAGCAGTTATTTTTTGTACATAACTCTACATTTGTAAGTTCAACTTTCATGATAAAAAGATTGCATTACAGTACTTGTATTAAGTGAACTGAAAAATACTATTTCTTTTATTTTTACAGTACAAATATTTATAATAAAAATAAATATAAAGTGAGCACTGTACACTTTGTATTCTGTGTTGTAATTGAAATCAATATATTTGAAAATGTGGAAAATATCAAAAAATATGTATATAAATGGTATTCTACTATTATTTAACAGCGCGATTAATCAAGATTAATTTTTTTAATCGCTTGACAGCCCTACTTACAATACTTCCCTAGTGGCCCTTTTCTATGTATTTGCAGCTGTCTTCACGCAATATAGCAGCTGGAGTGGAGGAGGGAACCAGCATGATGTTAACTTGGAGGTTTCCACAGACTACAGTTTGAGAACTTCTGGAATAGATTATCCAGTCCACCTATCACCAGTATTGGACTGACC
The DNA here is from genome assembly GCF_011386835.1 of Chrysemys picta bellii. NCBI lineage: Eukaryota > Metazoa > Chordata > Testudines > Emydidae > Chrysemys > Chrysemys picta. The sequence goes on from NC_088792.1 coordinate 253,130,632, forward strand.
TCTGCAGTACATTTTCTACTGCTATTTCCAGTCTGCTGTTAGAATTGTTAAGCAGAGTGGCTTCCTTAGGACACTATTAAACATAAGTGATCTGGACATTTATGGATGTGAAAATGTAAGACTGATGGAAATAATCCAGCTATTTGATGTGTCTTTCACTGCTCAGGCAATATATAAACATAAATCTATTACACCCTCCTGTAGTACCCCTTTACTATTTCATATTTGTTACTAGATCAGAGAATGGGTGATCCAGAAGAATACACTAATGAAGATCAACAGGTTGTACACAATACAAAAGAGCTTGTTATGTAATTATCCATAACACTTACTGTTATCTGAAAATTATGTGATAAACCGCTCTAGGTATTTATAAAGCTCCCACTATCATTAATGGGGATTTTATCTTCACACCAACTCCTTGAGGCAGGGAAGTAATTATTCCCATGTTACAGATAAGTAATTGAGGAAGAGGGTAGATTAATTGACGTGTCAAGATCACAGAGTGTCTGTAGTCAAATTAGAAACTGAACCCAGGTCTCCTCAATCCCAGTCTAATGCCCTATTCACGAGATCGTATTTCCCACGACTCTGACTCACACAGTCCATAGGTGTGTTAACAGCAGGACCTTGGCCCCAACATACATAGTTGGAGCCTATATACTTGAACTCAAAACAATGTTAGCACCTTCCAAGCAAGAACAGTGAAAAAAACCCTATGATTTGAACTCTAGCATAGACAGAGCCTAAAAGAGGCTCTAGTGTTATTTATGACTCGGAGAGAAATGCTGCAATAGTTTTGGATGTCTTAAAATCAGAGCAAACTTCTTGCAGTCAATGATACCAAAAATAACTGTGTGAAACCTGTTCCCCTGAATACTGGTACATGACCATTACTCAATTCCCCTTTCATAGCTTTCAGATGTTGCCAGGTCTCAATAAGGAAACACCTTAAACCTTCACTGAGGAGTATTATGGGAAAAATGGAAAATATTTTGCAAAGAAAAGGGGTGGTGGTGGTGGGGGGGGGGTAAGATATCTCATCTCTTGCATATAGCTCAGACCAGCATGCCTGGGGTATGCATAATAAAAGCCAAAGAACTGCCATGAAAATAATTGGAAAAGTAGGAGGAAAAAATGAAATCAAACTGCTTATAAAGGGTGAAGAGTTTACCAAAGAAGCATTAGATTTGTAATCACCTCCAATTCATACTTCATATTACCTGTTTAAGTGCAAAGGAAATGGGGGACAGCCAAAAAATTCCATCTTCATTACCCAAAATTAAAAAATAGCTCTTCTTTGGCACGAATATAAATTTCCAGAATATTGTATTTCCCGACATCCCTCCTCTCAATATTTATCTGATTTGCTTCAGAGTTTGCCACTCCCTATGGTGCTGGGCACCTTAAAAATTTGTGTAATAACACACTCACTCCACAGCACCCAGACCTTTATGTATCTCCCTCCCACTTCAAGTACTACACAAGAAAAGCTCATTACCATCCACAGGCAACATTACAGGATCTCAGCCTGCATTCATTTCAATGAGGTGAAGAAGAGCTCTGTGCATCTCAAAAGCTCATCTCTTTCACCAACAGAAGTTGGTCCAGTAAAAGATACGCCCTTGCCCACCTTGTCTCTCCTCATTTCAATGGAGCATTTGTTGGCCATTTGATGGAAGTTCCCCTAGCTGAACCTGGCAAGGGAGAGTGAGAAGGGGGTTGGGCTGGAGTCTCTCACCTGATCGTTCCAGTGGTGTAGCTGGCTGTAGCGCACCTTGCAGAAGAGGAAGCCTTCCAGGTACACAGAGTACAGCTGAAAATACACCCAAGAGGCATCAGCTCCCCTGCCTGCACAGACACCTCCCGGCTCCCCTACCTACACAGCACCCCCTTCCTCCTCCACAGCCCTCCCTCCCTATCCAGCCCCCCATTCCCCTGCCTACCCACACAGCTCCCCTGCCTGCACACACCTCCCGGCTCCCCTCCCTGCACACACCTCCCCCAATTCCCCTGCCTCCCCACACCGCTCCCCTGCCTGCACAGACACCTCCCGGCTCCCCTACCTACACAGCACCCCCTTCCTCCTCCTCCACAGCTCTCCCTCCCCCAATTCCCCTGCCTCCCTACACAGCTCCCCGTCCCACTCCCGTCCGCCCCGAGGCATAACAGCGCTGCCCGGGAGCCGGAATCCCGGATCCCGCGGCGGCGCGGCCCCCCAGCCTTAGCGCCGAGATACTCCACCACGTAGCGGCCCCCGAACTTCTCCAGCAGCTGCTCCGAGACGGGGATGCTGAAATGCATCTTCATGGTGCTGCACGCAGCCCGCCCGCCGGGCCACAGGGGCAGGGCAGGGCAGCGGCCGCAGCATTTGTTTTCCCACGTGATAGTGGAGGGGGCGGGAAGGTCTCCTCCCTCCTGGGGGCGGGGAGCAAACCATTCATCCTGGCAGGTGCTGCCTCGTCCCCGTCTCCGGCTGGGGACTGCCACAAATGGGGAAGCCTCCTGTCCTAGCTCCCGCAAATGAGGTTCATCCAGCTGCGGCTACAACTTCCGCTCCTCTCCTCCCCCCGCCCAATAGTTGGCCAGGTCCCTTCCATGGGTTTTATTTAACCAGGCTGGGAATCACCAGGAGAGCGCTTCCCAGCCTACAGGTATCATTGGTCTGATTTCCTGTGCTCTCCTTCTCGCTGCCCCAAATGTGAGCAAGGCCCCTTGCGTGACGACGGATATAACAGTAGGGACATACGCATGTAAAGGGCCGCTGGAGGCTGCCTTCCTTCTTTATGAGTTTTTGTCCCACCCTTCCTCTAAGTGTTGGGCAGCTCCTAGCCCCAGCCTCAGCCTTGTGACTTTTTCAGTGCTGCATGGGACCAGGAAACCATGAAACAATCATGGAAACAGGTACTTACCATCCAAGGAACCAAGTTTTTAGACTCCCCCAGCCACCAATATGCACCTAGCACGTAGGGGTTTGATTTATCTTTGACCATGTAATGTGGATAATAGTCCTGACTTCAAGACCCCTGCGTTAGTCTCTAGGCAACCCATCTGATGGGACTGAATGAGCACCCCAGGGTGGAGAATCCTGCAGCTCCGATGTAGATCACTCTGAAGTATTACCCAATACTCCAGCTTCACTACAGGATCTTCATCAACAGAACAAATATCTCATTGATTTAGGATGGGCAGAATGTGTTATATGGTGGGGGAGGGGGGCGGAAACAAATTACTAAAGCAAATGAGGTTCATACAGCTTTTGCAGAGCGGAAATAACTGGTAGGAATGCAAGTAGAAAGAATAAAGTAAAATTTTGTAATATCTTTTGATATTTGATTTGTTTAGCTTCTTCATCTTCAGTCAAATAACTGACAACTTCTGAAGTCTGACAACTTGTGAATTCCGAAGCAGTTACCATATTACAGAAGCAGTCACTGTCAGGCTTTCAGTGTCTGCTATCGCACTGTGCCAACCTCTGTAGGTCGACCATGGCTCTATGCCAGGGCCCATCAGGGAAATCCACTAGCGGGCCGGGACGGTTTCTTTACCTGCAGCATCCTCAGGTTCGACCGATCGCAGCTCCCACTGGCCACGGTTCACCATTCCAGGCCAATGGGGGCTATGGGAACTGGCGGCCTGCACATCCCTCGGCCCTTCTTTGTTAACACATAATAAAAAGGTAAATTCTTAAAGGGTTCATTGCTAATACCTGCCTGACCAAGTTAGAGTCAACTAATATGGGTCTAAATACCTCTGAGTTTAGCCTGTTTCTAAGTGGCTTGATCAGATGCTTATAAGCATTTTACTGTTTGGATGTAGTGATTTTGCTTGTTATTTAGGCTTTTTAGGGATGTTTAGAGCAATTGTATAAATATCATTCAGCCTTTGGATTTAATAAAGGAATTTATGGTTAAATGAGTGCCATGGTAATACCCTGCACAAACAATAATAATTCCAACAGGTGGGCTGTCAGACCATGACTCCTCTCTGGCAAACTACAGGAGTTCTACCAGAGGGACAAGCTGTGGCACTTTTAGTTGCAAAATCTCTCCCTCCTTTCCTGGTTGCCCCTTTTTATGGTGGAAGGAGCCAGGGTTGGGGGAGACTTACAGATGAAGGTGTGACAGCATGGAATACGTCTGAGTCAAATAGTGAGATCCATTTTATATTGTAACTTCCATTTTGGATTAGGACACCCATTTGTGTTATGTGCTGAACTCGTGTCTGAGGCCTTGTCTACACTACAGAGTTTTGTCAATAAAAGTCAGTTTTGGTGACAAAACTCTGGAGGTGTACACACTACAATACTACTTCCGCCAACAAAATAAAGCCACCTCGACGAGGAACATAGAGCTTTTTGCGGCAAAGTTAGATTGACAAAGTGTAAGTGTAGACACTGTGCTTGGTTATGTCACTTTAAATGGCCTCCAGGAGATATCCCACAATGCCCATCCTGACCACTCTGGTCAGCAGTTCGAACTCTGCTGCCCTTCATCCAGCTACACAGGCATCCGCCCCTCCCCCTTTAAATGCCTGGGAATTTTTGAAATTCCACTTGCTCAGCGTGGAGAGGTCACATTGCATCTTCCCAGCTGACCATGGCAGCTCCATGCAGCAAACGCGCTCTCACTTGGAGCACACCTGAGTTGTTGGATCTGCTGGCACTGTGGGGAGAAGAGGCTGTGCAGTCCCAGCTCCGCTCCAGCCATAGGAACTTTGATACCTATGGTCAGATTTCTTGTGGCCCGTTGGAGAAGGGCTACCAACAGGACACGCATCAGTACTGTAAAAAGATAAAGGAGCTGAGGCAGGCATACCAGAAGGCAAGAGAGTCAAACCATTGCTCTGGTGCTGCGCCAAAGACTTGCTGCTTCTACAAGGAGCTGGATGCCATCCTCAACAGCGATCCCACCTCCACTGCCAACAGCCCCATGGATACTTTGGAGGGACTAGAGACAGCGGACTCAACTCCGAGGACAAAGTGGTGGATGAGGAAATCAAGTTGGAGGACAAGATGGGACAGGTGACAGGGTTGTCTGGTACTGTGGAGAGCCAGGATCTCTTCTCAATCCAGGAAGGTTCGAGTCAGTCCCAGCACTCCAGCTCTGGCACACATGATGCAGGAGAGGGGAGCTCTGGTAAGTGATGTTTTTGAGTTAATGCTGCTCAGTTATATGAGGTAGAACTGTCCTTTGCTTTGTTATATGCTAGAAGTGGTTGAAGGGGTAGAAATGTACATGACTAGCTGTGTTTGAGTATGCTTCACATTCCCCTGTGCAGCTACAGAGTGGGGCAGAACGGTGTGTTGATGCACACCGAGATTTCACAGGAATCCTCCAAAGAGATCTCTAGGAAACTTTCCTGGAGGTACTCATCAATCCTCTACCCACATTTCCTTGGCAGAGCTGCTTTGTTCCTTCCCCCCATGGTAGGAAACTTTCCCACACCAATTGGCAACCACTTGGCAAGGACCAAAGTGGCACATAGGTGAGCAGCATAGGGACCGGGTCTGAAGTCCGTGCATGCAGGAGATGCACCCTTGCATCTTTGCATACCCTCAAAAAAGAGATATTGGCTTCAATGACCCCCGCCTGTGGAAAATGTTGGCAGCATTTACAATTTTGTCCCTGGTCGCTTGCAGTGATCACCTCAAAAAAACACCTACACCCTCTGTCCCATCATGAGCACCAACCTCCGGGCCAAACTCACTATGTTTAGGATGTTTGCCAAGCTGTGTGCTTGTCAAGGGACAATGAGAAATTGATTTGTATGTTAAAAGAGGTGTATTTTACTATGATTCAATGCTGTGAGTGCACTAACCACCATGCTTCTGTTTATTGTTTCTTGTGCTTCTGCAGATGTGGCCTTCAGGGGAACCCCATACACATAGGCAGAGCACCTCCGCCAGATTAAGGAAGTGACTGACCAGGAGCTGTTTCGAGAGATGCTCCAATCCTCAGATGCTGAAAAACAAGAACACAGGGCATGGAGAGAGACTGTAAATGAACATCATAAAACAGACAGGCAGGACAGGAAGGAGAGCCAAGAGTGAATTTTAATGGGTCAGGAGCGGATGATAAAAGTGATGGAAAAGCAAATGGAGATGTTGAAGTCTGCAGGCAGAATATATGCAGGCACCCCATCTCCTGCAGCCGATACAGAACTGCTTGCCATGCTCTCTCCAAACTCCTTCCACACATTCCTTGCATCTTCCCGGCCCATCTAAGTACCCTGTTCACTCCACCCCTTCGAACAGCTTCCAAAATTATATCTGGAGTTACTCACAGCTATGAGAGCCTACATCAGGACACTGCCCTTCACTATTATCTACCTTTACACCACTTGTTACTTGGTTGGTGAACTCTAATTACAGAACGCACAACCAGTTTATGGTTTGTACTCTGTTTCTTAACAGTCTGCCCTGAGGTTGGTATTCTAGCTTGTGAATCACTCCAGAAGGTGGGTCCTACTTCACTTCAATTTCATTTATCACCCTACTTATCATCTCATTGGCAGTGGAGCAGTCAATGCTAGCCTTTGATCACCTCATGATGCCAGCCTCCACTGCCCACTTGCTGAATTTTAAAACAAACACCTTTGTGGTTTCTCCCATGCGACCCTATGTGCATGGGAGGCTGTGACCGTGGTCGTTGGAAGGGCTATACTGAGAATGCTCAGTCAGGGCAAACTACAAAGAGTAGGGCAGACGATCCCCAAATCTGGTGGTTTATTCTTATAATTAAATTCACCAAGCCAGTAACAAAACAGCTTCTGTACTACCTCGCTGATTACCGAGAAGCCAAAATACAGTTCCCTTTAAGCAATCCAGCCTTTGGCTCCTACCCAGACAGCCAAATCTATATAGTGACGGTTATTTAAAACCGTATTCACCAGATATGAAGTTCTACCAATCCCAAGAGACCGGATGCATTACCCACCAGGTCAATGAATATTTCAGATCTTACCCAAAAACATACTTACAGTCAATTCTTATGAATTTAATCTAAAATTTCATAAAAAAAGAAAAGATTTACTATGGTTAAAGATTATCCATACAGATATGAGTAAAGTTCTTAGATCAGTTTTATTAGCAGAGATGGTGAAATTGCTGATTTTTAACAGTCCTTCCCGAATCAGTTCAATAGGTTATAGTCCAATAAGCAGTCCAGGTGCAGAGTTTGTTCAAATTCTTCCATGAGAAATTGCAGGGCTAATTCAGAGTAGACCTGGAGACCTCAATCCTGCAATTTGAGCTTCCCATGACAAAGTTTAAGGAGATCTGAGATAGTAAGGATCAGTCCCCAAAGTCCCTTTACAGATGCTCCCCGGGTTATGCAAACCTGACTTATGCAAACCTGTACTTACGGAAAAAGTTCTGTAAGCTTTTTTTTTGCATAATTGTCCGGTATACGTCCCCGACTTATGCAAAATTCGACTTACGCAAGGCGTTCCGGTATGGAACGCTTGCGTAAGTCGGGGAGCGTCTGTATAGCCAAAGCTCAGCTGATTAGCCTCTTATCAGCAAATAAGCACAGCAGGCATTCCTTGGATGAAGAATAGGTAATGTACATTATTGTTTTGAAGTAAATCTCTATTTCATAGGCATACACTGATAACTAGTTACACTGATAAACTGTAAGGCAATTAACCATTCAAACGGTTCATAGATAGTTTACTACAAACTTCAAAGAGAAATAAACACAATTATTTTATTACACTACAAGTTTCATCTAAATGTTAATATCCCCTTTATATTGCTAAACTTCTAACAAGATATAGGTAAACACAGACAAATACAATCAGTATCTACTTCTGATTGTCTAACAATACAGACTTAAATTTCAAGAACTCTAGTCTATTTAACATGGATTTTCTAACTATCTTCAAGGAATGGCCCTGTTTACCATTTCAATATTTTTCTACTATGTCCTTAAAAGGTTGCTTTTAGTTCTGTCAGCCTGCTAGTTGCTTAACCTTCACTGGCTCAGTGTCACAGGGGCCTTCTCCCTAAACATCCACAAAACTACCTCAATAGCCTTCAAATCCCTGGTAAAAACTCCTCTTTTCCATGACGCCTACAAAAAAAACTTGACAAAGGTTAGGCTGCTGGTATACAGATACCACTGCATATCATAGTGATCAATATTCTCATCATTTCCTTGTGCTCCACCATCTGTTGGCTCTTGTCTTACACTTAAATTGAAAGTTCTTTGGGGCAGGGACTGTCTTTTTGTTCTGTCTTTGTACAACACCTAGCACAATGGGGTCCTGGGAGCATGAAAAAATAAGTGAACCTATGCAATATTGACTTTTTCCTCTTAGCTGGGGGGCAGCATGGTCCTGTGATTAGAATAGCAGAGTCAGGAGTTCTGGATCTATTCTTTGTTCTTCCACACATAGGCGCTGACTCCGAGGCTGAGCACCCATAGGAAAAAAATGGTGGGTGCTGAGCACCCACCAGCAGTCTCCCTATCAGCTCCCCCCACCCTCCCCCAGCATCTCTCACCTGCCTGCGGGCCCCATGGATCAGTGCCTCCCCTTCCTTCCCCACACCTCCTGCCCACTGCGAACAGCTGTTTGAGGGGTGGGGGTGGAGCAGAGGCGGGAAGAGGCAAGGCAGGTTGGGCCTTGGGGGAAGGGGTAGAGCAGGGAGGGAAGAGGCGGGGTGAGGGTGGGGCCTAGGGGGAAGGGATGGAGTGGGGGCAGGGCCTGGGGCAGAGCCGGGGGGTCGAGCACCCCCCAGCTCTTTGGAAAGTCAGGGCCTGTGCTTCTACATAGTGTGCAAATTGGGACAAGTCATTTAACCTCTGTGTGCTTCATTTTCCCCATCTGTACAATGGAAAAATTATGTTCTCCAACCTTTATAAAGTGTTTTGAGATCTATGAACAAGTGCTGTATAAATGCTCAGGGAGAGTAATATATGTGCCAGCACTGAACAAAGCAACAAATGTGTGCAGGGATGAGAGGGAATTCTGCTGTCAGCTGGAGTTCTCCTATTCATTGAGATCTCAATGAGAGCAGGATCAACCACCCAGGCTAGCCAACAGACACCTAATTTCTATGATTTGTTTTACCTTCTAAAATATTTGTTTCAGTATTTTAAATTATTTTAGAGCTAACAGAATTATTTATTTTTACAGCTTACTACAAGATTATTCTTTTAAAGGGTCATTGTTCACATTTCTGCTACAACCCCCACTCAGAAATGTCAGTTTACTCAGTAGGTAGGGCACTGTTCCCTCGGGCTATGAGCCAGCTTAATCAGCAACTTCCTTCTATCTCACATTCCCTCAGGGCATTCTGTGTGTCAGAGGCTTACATTAGCTCAACTGATCTAGAGCAGAAAACAGGGAAACATTGATTCTCTACAGTACCACTAACCACTCAGCCCTAAGCCGATTTTGCTGAATCCTCTAGCATTTCATTCCCTCAGCCCTCCCCAATCTTCCATTTTAGCCACAGCAAACATTTCAGAATTGGGATGAGAGAGAGTCAAAAGCCACTGCCCCTAGCCTGAAATGTAGGGTTACTAGAATTAATTGATGGAACCATGTAAACCCCTGAGGTTCTTAAGCAGAGAATACTTTAGTGTAGTCACACACAAACGATGATACAGAAATAACTTGGGTTTGCAAGTATTCTCTTTGGGTTTCTGCAGAAGGCCTGGAGATCTGGATTAGATTTTGGAGGCGAAAATCTAATCAGTATCCCTGGTTCACGCAGCATAATCACAGATGCCCTCTCTTACCTCAGATAGGCTCTGTGACTACCACATCAAAACACAATCTGCATTTCAAAAAGTAAACAATGCCCTTCAGGCCAATTATGTTCCCTTACAGGGAATCAGCAACCTTGTCAGTGACTGTCATGGATAACTGGATATTGGAAGAGAGCCACTATCATTTTCCTAGACTAAGAACCTTGGCAAATAGGCTTTTGCCTTCTGCTCTAATAACCAAAATTTTGCATGAAATATCAAGAAAATCTTCAAAACAAGGATTTTATCTTTAGAGATAATCCAAGTTATGATCCATAATTCTGACACACATTACCAGAGTCTCATGTCCCACTGTTTCATGTGATTAGGACTTATAAGAGACACTTGTTCTGCCAGGGTCTTCCATCTCCAGCAGTTCTGACAAACCCGCCTCTGCAGCTCAGAATACTTCAGATGAGGTACGAAATTCTCCCATTTCTACGATTAATCTTTCCGTTAGGTTTGTTCCCCTCCCCTGACATTGGGAGGGATTCTCCTACTATGGCCTTCCATACCCTACTGCAGCAATGTACAGAGCTGTAAAAACTCATTAGCCAGCCATGGGAGAACTCCTCCAGCACAGGCATTGTAGGCTGCAAGCACCAGCCTAGCAAGCATGAATGGGGCCATCTCTGAGGTTGGAGGGGGTGAGGACATAATAGTGAACTGCAGAGTGTGGAGCAGCTTTGGGTTGTGTGGAGTACAACCCTGTAAATCCTGCTAAAATTTAGAGCAGCTCCATGGGCTACCTGTGACAGCAAGAACTATTTTGGTGCCTGCCTGGCTTAGAATGGGAGAGTACAAAGATGGCTTTAGGCCACCTTTGGCCTCCTGGAGACAAAGCACACAATCTCAGCCTTTTTTTCCTGTTCTCTCAGAATCATACCTAAAGCTTTTATTGAGATGAAAACTCAGGCTAGTCTTCAAACTTACTAAACCTGAAAAGTGCCGGTCACCAGAGTATCTAGGCACAAGATGTTCAGGCTGCCCTGACAAAAAAAGTCGCTTATCTCTTCACAACCAATAGCTGCAACTTGTTTGTTCCTGATCACCGCCGGATTATGACATTCTGAAGCCCTAAGTTATGTCAAGTGTAAGAGGCCCCATATCATAAAGAAATGACTATAAACACTAAAGCTTTATATTTGCATATATACAAAGGCGAAATTGTAAAAATAGAATAATAATCTTCATTTTCAGCAGCCCTCTCTGTAACGATGACATCATGACAGAAATAAATTTTAGACAAATTCTTTGAACTAATTGTGTATGTAAGTAAAGTAGAAATAAACAATATAAAAAAATACAAAATAAAAAAATACAGTAAATAATAAAATTTACTAGAAGAGTTCTCAGAAAATTTTTCTTCTCTGTTGGAGCATCTAAATTGTGGAATTCCGTGTCTGAATACGCAAAGACACTCTTAGAGGAGATAAGATGGCAATAGAGGATACCGGATGTGGATAACCCACAGTCTTAAAGTTCAACTATTAGTTATATTGATATGAATTACACCCAGGTAATTAGGAAAGCATCAAAAATTGTATGTGGGTTGTATTTTTTCAATAAATTGATTTTTGCTTTTATACAAGGTTATGCTGAATTACCTAATATTGGTACTAAAATTAGTAGCAGAAAGTTTTTATTGAAAAAAACCAAACAAACAGTGGCAGAGAGGCCGGGGTTTGCCAGAGTCCGATAGAAATGTTGGCAACCCCTTGGTGCAGGGGTAGGGCCACACGGCCCGGTGCCGAGGAGGACAGGACATTAAACAAATTGTCCGACGGCTCCTCCATCTCCTCAGCCTGGATCTGGAGGTTGGTGGCTACGTGTCGGAGAAGCTCTTGATGAGCCTTAAAGTCCTCCTGAGAGGGAGGAGGCAGCGCTGCTATGGACTCGTCCGGTGCTGACGAGATGACAGGTACCGCCTCTAGGGCATCGGGTGGTACCGGTGGGTCGCACTCCACGTCCGGGTCCGGGTGCGGTGCCGGTGGTTCGGTACCCGAGGACTGTTCTCAGTGCTGAGGCGGGGACGCCAAAGGCTCTTGCGATGCCCCAGCCACAGAGCGAGGCCTCACCAGTGCGGGCGCCTGGGGCCACGGTGCCCACTGGCACCACTGTCCTTGCCATGGTGCCCCTTGCCATTGAGCCGTCTGAGACCCTACCAGGTTTACATGTTCCTGAGGGATGACGCAGCCTGGGGAAGGACAGCTGGGAGCTGTCATAACTATAAAGGGAAGGGTAACAGCACTCCTGTGTACAGTACTATAAAATCCCTCCTGGCCAGAGACTCCAAAATCCTTTTACCTGTAAAGGGTTAAGAAGCTCAGGTAACCTGGCTGTCACCTGACCCAAAGGACCAATAAGGGGATAAGATACTTTCAAATCTTGGTGGGGGGGAAAGCTTTTGTTTGTGCTCTTTGTTTTGGGGGGTTGTTCGCTCTTGGGACTGAGAGGGACCAGACATCAATCCAGGTTCTCCAAATCTTTCTGAACAAGTCTCTCATATTTCCAACTTGTAAGTAAACAGCCAGGCAAGGCGTGTTAGTTTTTATCTTTGTTTTCTCAACTTGTAAATGTACCTTTTTGCTAGAGTGTTTATCTCTGTTTGCTGTAACTTTGAACCTAAGGCTAGAGGGGATTCCTCTGGGCTCTTTAAGTTTGATTACCCTGTAAAGTTAGTTTCCATCCTGATTTTACAGAGATGATGTTTACCTTTTTCTTTAATTAAAAGCCTTCTTTTTAAGAACCTGATTGATTTTTTCCTTGTTTTTAGATCCAAGGGGGTTGGATCTTGATCCACCAGGAGTTGGTGGGAAAAAGGAGGGGGGATGGTTAATTTCTCCTTGTTTTAAGATCCAAGGAATTTGGATCTCTATTCACCAGGAAATTGGTGAAGAGTCTCTCAAGGCTACCCAGGGAAGGGAATTAGTACTTTGGGAGTGGTGACAGCGGACCAGATCTAAGCTGGTAGTTAAGCTTAGAAGTTTCATGCAGGCCCCCACATTTGTACCCTAAAGTTCAGAGTGGGGAAGCAGCCTTGACAGGAGCTGAGGCCGAAGTAACCGAGGAGCGCACGGTGCTGGAGGAGCGGCTGGACTGGTGCCATCCATGTTGGCTCCGGCCCCTGGATTTTGACCTCGACGACGAAGAGACGTATACGTCGGAGGTGCTATCTCCGGACTCCCTGCGGCGACCGTGGCTACGACGCCTCGGTGCCGGTGACGATCGGGATGTACTCCAAGCCTGGTGCGCGCCGTGGTATGAGTGGCGGTGCTGATGGCGTCGTGACCTGCTAGCACTCCGGCTGGAGGAAGAGCGTTGACGCTTTCTGTCCCGGCACCTGCGGCCCCTGCAGGCCGAGGAAGATTCCAGTGACTCACTCTCAGGAAACCCCGACAACAGAGTGGCGATCTGGTGCAGGCTCCGGGAAGGTCTCGCAGATCGAGCAGGGACCTCAACTTCCGACCTGGCCGGGGAGGGCTAGTGGGCGCCTAGCTTTGGTGGCTTTCCTCGGGACCAGGGGCCCGACTTGGGTGGCACACCCGGTACCGGTAGGACAAGGATATCGCGCGCTGCCTGAGCTGCCTCCGCTTCGACGGGATTCTCATCGTCAGAGAGGCACACGTGGACGGGGCCGGACTACTCCGCTCCACTCGAGTCGGAGGTCTGGGTCCCCAGGGAGATCGTGGGCTGCCCAACTTGGGTCCGGCCTCACCCCTGTCCTTGTCTCGGTGCCGCTGGGTCTTGCCTTGCTTCTTGGCAGGGGAGCAGTGCCGACTAGTGGATGGGGCTTCGCTCCACACTGAGGACGCGGTGCCCAGTGCGGGTTGGGTCGATGCACCGGCGTCAGGGCCAATGCCGACTCCATAAGCAGGGCCCGGAGTCAGATCTCACGTTCGCGCTTAGTCCGGGGCTTGGAGGACTTACAGATTTTACAGCGCTCCCTTATGTGAGCCTCACCCAAACAGCGAAGACACTCGGAGTGTGGAGAGTGTGGATCGCTTCTGGGCATGGAATTGCAACAGGAGTCGCACCACTTGAAGCCTGGGGCTTGGGGCATGCCCCGAGCCAGGCTACTAACTGGAGAAACTAGTAACGGTCGAAGATCGTACTACTAAGGAAAATGCTGCAGCAAAGCCGGAGCACAAGTTCCGATTACCTTCACTGGCAGCAAGAAGGAACTTAGGGTGGGGGGAGCGCGCAGCCCCCTTTATAGCGTGATATAGAGGCGCCACTCCAGGGGTCGCAGCGGGGCTCCCCCACTACGGGTACTGCTAACGGAAAAACTTTCGACACCGGTGTACGTGGCGAGCACGCACACCTACTGTGGAATACATATGAGCAATCACTCGAAGAAGAACGCAGTCTTTTTTCTAGGCAGACATCTCTTTTCGTGTTTGCTTCTCTATCCTCTGTCTCCCCCAGGACCACTAATTAATCTTGAGTAAACACCTTGGATACACAGAGTGACAACAAGCTATATGCACAAAAGAGAAAGAATTTACCAGAAAAAACACTGGTAATCTCTAGACAGGCATTGAGAAAGTGAGAATAACTAACCTATATTCAAGCAAATATAATGAATATTATAGGCTTTCATAGTCTATAAATCATATATGCACATAGTCTGAAATAACTTACTCACCAAGTACTCAGAATAATTTGATATATATGTATATCTTCTTTCACTTCTCTCAAAACCCTCTAGTTATCCTTTCATCAGCACTCTCTCATATTTACTGTGAAGGTTCCCGAAACTGACGGAGGGAAGCCAACACAAATTTATCTTTCTCAACGTCCACTTGACCCAAGTCCTTAAGACGATCACCTACAAACTCAATCATGTGAAGCATGGATAGTGCATGAAGCAGAAAGTGGTGTGTGCACTAAAATACAGAATTGTACGTATGTACAGATCAAAAGAAGAAAGAACACACTAACATAGGAGTATAAGCTTTGCAGGATTGCATCATAGCACTGCCGTCTCTGACCTCACATTTTCCCCAATTTTATCGGCAGTGAGATTGTTTATTTATTTATTTAAATAAGTTATGAAGGCACGGTCAGAATTTTACCAGTAGCAGCTGGCCAACAAAATGCTGCCTTAGGAGACTGATAACAGACTTACTCATAGAAATACTAATTTTACAAGTGCAATTATCATTTTTTTCTCAGCCCTGGCCTTCCGCCTGTCAATAATGAACGATTAGTGAAGGGCAAGGGTAGAGTAAGGGTATTTGTGTAGCCAGATGTGTATATTTTTGTTATATTTGAATGAAAATGTCTATATTTAGAAACAATCTTCTTTTCCCCATATTTCCTTTATCAACTGATTTTGATAAAATTTGAAATGGAGTCAGTTTCCTCTTTTTTAGAGGCCCCTCATAGTGTGAGGCCCTAAGCTGTAGCTTAGTTAATTTATGCCTTAATCCGGCACTGTTCCTGATGAAGCCAGCATAAATCTTTTTGACAAGTTCCATTGACAAGAAGGCACTAGCCAGGCCTTCCCAGCTGAGGTTGCAACTACTCCACCTCAACAAGTGTATAAAGGGGATGTGGACTTACTGGAATCAGGGGCTATTCCTGAGAATGACCCTGTGTTCTCTCAAATAATTTTTTATATTTGTGTGTAAGCATCAGTGGGCTCATCAGAATTAAGCCCTATGACATTCCAGGGTACAATACAGACGAGTGAGGGGGGCTGCGTCACCCCTGCCCTGCAACCTCAGATGACTCACAATGCCTTGCTACTGTAGTTCTCACCTGGGTCACTCACAAACAGCCTGTCAGCACACAGGTCACACCCAGAGTGTCTGTGTATGGTCACAGTGCCGGTTCAGCAACTCTGATCCCAGCAGCCTGTCAGCAAACACCAGCCACACTCCAGCTTCAACTGGCCTGGGTCATTACTTGCAGTGACCCCAGTACACTCCCAGTCCTGAATCTCCCCTCCCCCCCGAAATGTGTGTTCTGTACTGTGCAACCCTCTCCTGGACAGTTCAGATACTTCAGGTTCATTGTCACTGTAGGGGAACAATATACAACAATTTACCACCTTAAACGGAGTTCCCAAACAGTTCACAACACTAGATTAGTTTTGATTAAAGAGTGAAACAAGTTTATACAAAGAGATAGATTTTAAATGAGAACACATAACAAGGCACTAAAGTCAGAAATGAAAAATAAAGATAAAACACTTTCTAAACTTAAACTAGAGTTGGTTCAAGGTGAAATTCTTACCACAGGATTTTGGTGGCCTTGCAGACCAAGTTTAAGGCCAGAAACTGCTCAGAAGCTCTAGTGGTCTGTTTCTTTTGTCTTCTACGGTGAAAAAAGAGAGATGGACAAGGAGGAATAACATGGGGTGTTTTTGCCCCTCACTTTTATAGTTCAGTCACCCTTTGAAATGCATGTTCCTGAGAGTGACCCCTAGATAAAGTTCTTTCTGGCTGAGAGCAAGGAGACATGGAGTCTGGTGAGGAAGAGGTGCCAAGCTGTTTCTTTTCCCCGTGTTTGCTGAAATGCAGATTTTGTCTTCTTTCTTTCCCTTCTCACTGTCTGAGGCCTCTGTATACAGCTTATATGCAAATTGAGGTAAACACACATCCTTTTTTTTAAAAGACAGACCTGCTTGACCAGTTCTACCTAATCGGGGTACATGAGTTTGAACATGTGCCTTTAACATCATACAGGGGGGATTTCTTAACTTTACAGATGATGTTGCTACATGCAAATCACCATGATATTATTGACCAGTAATTTAGTTTTCAAATGATACCTTACAAGGCATATTTTGTACAAAGATTATTACAATACCAGGTGAATACAGGGCCCCCCAACCTGAACCAGCACAATCCCCTTCACGATCCAGGAAGAAAAAAGCCTTAGGATATTGTTGTTACCCCAGTCGGTCAAATGCCTCATTAACATCACACAAATGGCTCCTGATAAAAAGGGCCTGGGTACACCTTCATTGTGGAAAACCCAAGGGGACTATAGGGATGTCCTAGAAAACTCTGCATATATCTTCTTGTGGCGTTTCTGCAGATCATGCAGGTTTAAGGGGGGAGTTGCAGTCCAATGGCATGGGAGTTGGGGTGGGGGATGAGGCTCTCCAGCACCACTGACTCATATTCTTATTTTCATAAGAAAATTTTACAGCTGTATGAACCTCTGTAGAAATCCCCTCTCCACTAGTCCCTGCTGCCATCCTACCTTTGACTCTCCCTCCATGTCTGGCTTATGCTATACCCCCCGCAAAGGGTATTGACTGTGCTGATTAGAAACCCACAGGAATAATATTGCATTAACTCCTGCAGATAAGAGCTACTCTTCTGGATCTGCAATCACCTAAACTTCTGGAGCTCTTTCTATGCAGGGCTTCCACAAGCTTGGTAATGAGACAAAGGGGCTGCTACTGCAGCTTGGTCTCAGCTCCTCTCCCTTTGACAGATTTGGGGCAATTAATTTATAGGCAGGGCCCGCTGTGTATTCTGTGATTCCATGGCTGGGAGATTTGTTGCAGAAATGTGCTCCAGACTTCAGCTTTCATTTAAAAACAGTATGTTAGCAGCCCTTATGGTTACAGAAAAAAACTTCCAAGTACATGAACCAAGCACAAATCAGTGCAGTGTCTATTTGCCTACATCTGATCAGAGCAAGAACCAATAGCTCTGAGAGGAGTGACCTGCCCCATTTATCTCAGTTACAGCCTGATAGACTCCACAATTCAGTGGCTGGATAACTTCACATTTTCCCAAGATGCTATGGAATTCAGCATCCCTGCCACAGTATTTACCATCTTGCTGAAGCCAATGTTTTGTTTTCTCCGTCACCCTGAGTTAATTGGAGGAGTTAATTAGATTACAGCATATGCTCCTTGCATTGTTCCTTGGAGCCAGGCAGCAGGGGAGTGAGAAGTGGAATCCAACTCCCAGCCAGAGGAAGCAGAAGTGAGTGTAGTCTGGCAAACTAGTTTTTCTGGAGAACAGTGCAGCAGCTAAGGCTATGTCGACACTGCACTTTTGTCAGTAAAACTTTTGCCGGTTGGGGATGTAAAAAACACACCCCAACTGACAAAAGTGTTACAAGCAAAAATCATAGGTGTGGACATAGCTTTGTCAGCAGGAGACAAAGCTACCGCCCCTCGCTGGGGGTGGTTTTATTTTGTGGGCTGGAGAGAGCTCTCCTGCCAACAAAGAATGGCTACACTGTGTACCTTACTGTGGCACTGCTGTAGCAGCATAGCTGTGCCGCTGTAAGGTGCACAGAGTAGACATAGCCTGAGAGCTGGGGAGATAAACGATAGAAGGCTCCAAGCTCCCCGCTTCCCTGGCATGTTGGGAGAAAGCGGTTTTGAGCTGGGTCTCCAAGACAACATCATGGGAGCTGAGATGAGGATCTGTAGCAGATAGAGAGCATGATGAAAAACCCATCCTTGAAAACAATAATAATGGTAGAAAAATCAACGTTTATATCAATTAGTGCCTTTGCTTCAGCCTTGCTGTGCGTTTTGGGGGCTGGGAACAAAGGAGATTTCATGATGACCGGCTAAACCAACATTGTTGTGGAATCTAGGGGTTACCACCACAGAATCTGACACCATTGTGCCATGAAGTATAAGGAGTCCTGCTTATAATGAGTTTTCCACTACTTCCTCTAATCTGTGGGGAATACTGGAAATCATGATACAGCCCAGGATACGTCAGTCCCACTAAGCAGCTCTATAATCTTCCCAGGGATAGCAGTAAATTTTGGTCTGGAGTTCTTACGTAGAACTGGTCAACAGTTTTCCATCAAAAAAATCTTAATTTAAAATCAGTTTCATGGAAACTCAATGAGTTAATCTGAATTTGTGAAAAATTATCATGTTTTATTTTGATAAGGTCAAAGAGCCTTGTATAAGTAATTAAGTATAATTAATAATTAAGTCTATTGTACTTAATTTTCATTATTTGCAGTACCATAGCACCTAGCAGCTTGCTACCCAAGCATGAGAATGAGTAGAGGGCCCACCAAATAACATAGGCTATAAAGAAATCCTCTTGTTCTGTCTTAATGATCCTGAGTCTCAAACAGAAAAAAGGTTTTAAGATAGGACAGAATGGGGCACAACACATTTCTCCCACAAGGCCTTCCAACCCACCAAATATTAACTGCATATAATTAATTTGTGGGCCAGACAAGGTTTGACCTTCAGCCTTTCATTTAATCATATGTATGCCTTCTGTACATTGTACAACATTGTTTGATCTATACTGACTTAGTCTGATTTAGGGCCCAAGCCCACAAACCATTTCTTATTGACTTCAGTGGGACTATCAGTTTTGAGAATAGGTCCCCATACAGCCTAGTCCTGCTTCCAGTGAAGTCAGCGATAAAACTCCCACTCCATGTCTTCTGTTTTCTTCAGCACTGCTGCCACTCAAAGGATCAGCCCAGACATCTTATCAATTTTATAACTAGAAAAGGGAGGAGTTTAATAGAGGTTTCCTTTTTGCCAAGCCAAATTGCTGCAAATCTGTGTGTTGCAAGCTCAGAAGAGGACTCTTAGTTCTGGAATTCACGTCCGGTCTGTCAGAGCCCAAGTATTCTCAGGGGAGAATGTGAAGAGACAGAGGGCCAGGCCAGGCTCAGCTAATCTTTTGTACCTACTGGTTGTATAGCTTGTTTTAAAATCAAGTAATATGACTAGAGAATGTTTAAGGGACTATGAAAAAAAGATTTCAAACCCTGTTGTGAATAAATCAGAGATTGCTGGTTGCTACCAAGTGTTTCTGAAAGGGGAAGTAGGAATTCAGGCCATCCATCATCTACCTGCCAAAAACCACCACCTCTCAAAAAAAAGGTAGAAATCACTTATGAATGGGGAAGTTATGAATAGATTGTTATTTCATTGCAAATTTCTATTGCTCCTGCATATAAAGCATTATTAACATACCACTGCTTGAACTACCCTAGAAATACCTATAAGTGAATAAATTGTTCAGTAATTGGGGACAATGATTAGGCTCAGACCACTTCGGATTCTTAAAACACCGGGTCCACCGACTGAATTAAACACACAAAAATCTGCATTACTTTAATATAATCTAAGTGTGAGTTACGTAACATCCTTTATTGGCAAAGGAAACTTGCAGGTGTCAATTACAGAATCCCCATTAATTCTTCCACATCCCTGGGGGTATCTTTTTTGAGAATCTCCCTTCTTTAGACTGGCCCACACTCAAGTTCTTGCTTCAGCTATGGTGGATGAAACTCCTTCAGAGTAAATCAGCCTTCTTAAAGCCAGCCAAAAGGATACATGGAGATCATGTTTCCTTCCAAAAAATGGGAAGAGTTGGTAAATTTCTCCTTGCTGCACAAGGGAGTGAGATCCAATTTCAATAGTCCTATACTTTAAATTGCTCATGTTTTAGGGCGGTCTACAGGAAGTAATTCAAAATCTTATTCATAAATACTTAAATATGTTCATGAAGATATAGAAAATACATGATACTAAGAATGGAAAACTAAAACAGGTGGATCCAGCTGTTCAGTTCACTTGTTTTAGTACTTGAGTTTACAATATTAGCGACAGGTGGCGAAATGTAGGTTAATCTGATTGGAAACTGCATAAAGGTATTATGAGTGGGATTCCAGCTCAGACTCTAGAATGACACCAATGTAGTTTGAGGCATACCAACATGACAGGAAAAAGGAAAGAGTATTAAATAAAACCATGTTTAAGGAATTTTTATTAAAGCAAGAATTTTATAATCCAAATTACGTTTCTTTGCTCAGCTATCAATTCTCACTGTTAACTAAAACAGTAGTGATATTCTGAGCTTTTCCACAGTAAAGAATTACAAAATTAAAGAAAGGAATGCTTTAAATTTCTGTACTGTGCTGAAAATTCTTTTCCCCCGGGTTTATAAAACATTAATTTGTATTTTTTATTTTACTATTTTTTTTTGTTTTAAATCAATAGGTAAATCTAGGACCAGCATTAGTTTTGCTAGCCCTGGCATTTGCTCTGTACATAAGCTTCAAAGTTTCCTTTCCTTTTTTTATTTATTTTATATTTTGCAATGTTTTTCTCAATATTTAATCATTTTTCCATGTTTAGATTTTTTTTCTTCGGTGAAGCGAAGTTCTAGTTTGAAGTCCCGGATCTTTCTGTAAACAAGAACAGTATTAGCAGCTGCTAATGTGAAAAAAATAGTAACTTACAGGAATATTCTTCACTTTCATAGTATCTTTATATAATGATCTAAAAGACCTTCACAAACATTATGTCATGTACAGATGGTGGAAAGAGGTACAGAGAAGTTGTGCCTCTTCCAAAGGTCATAGCTAGTCAATGAGAGTTGAAACTAGATCACCTATCTTTGTACAGCGCTTAGCACAATGGGGCCATCGTCCATGGGGCTATCGTAATACAAATAAATAGTTTGAATTCAAGTCCTCCCTACTCTAAGCACTGGACTATACTGCCTCATTCTGGGACAACTATTACCAGACAGTTAATTACAGCAATGGAGGACACCTAATTTAGTAACTATTTCCAATGGCAAGTAGTAATGTGTCATGAAGCCCAAAAAACATCACAGTATGGGCAAGCACATATGCTGGTAAGTAGTGTTATGATAGTAGTAGTGAAGGATCTTTGCAAGTAATTCTAATGTTTAATGATGGTAATTTGCTGGACATCAAATCTGATTCTCCTTTAATAGTGGAGAAGATACATCAGGTACCCAAGACAACCTACATTAAATATGAGCAAATTTCCTGGATAACATTACCAAATAATCCTTTTTCTTCAGAGTATATACTACATACTGAGTTTGGCCAAAATTAGAATCGAAAGCATATTTTCTTTTCAAGTAGTGTGCACACATTTTCCCCTGTTCATCTAGGCACAAACTAATGATGGCAACAATTGGCCGTTTAGATAGACTATATTGAAATTAGCATACAACTGTTGTATTTGCTCCTGCAAAATAACAGATCATGATGAAACCAGATGTTTTGAATTCTCTCTCCTCACTTCCCTAACCCCCATTTTAGGGACCAAGATATAGAATTTAAACTTTCATTTTTAAAAAGCATGTCCCTAGCCATTTCCGGTGAAGACAGTTGAAAAATGTTAACTTATATCAGGGGTAGTCTATTTTTTTGCCAAGGTCCAAATTTCTTGGTCAAGGTGTAGTCAAGGTCCAGACTCCACAGAAAAATAATAAAAATAATAATAATAATTATATGTAAATAAAAAGATTTCAGAGTCCGTTCAAAAACATTAGCGGTCCAGATTTGGCCTCCGGCCTGCCTACTGACAACCCCGATGTATAAAAAGTCAGGTAATGTGGTTTTAACTGGACTAAACACTGGATTGAATGATAGACCTCCTGCACTGTAATCATGACTCTGCAACTCTGTTCCCTTTCTGGACCTGGTCAAGTTATTTAACATTTCTGCCCCAGTTTCTCATCTGTAAAACGGAGACAAACTTAGCAAACTCATGGGGAGGACAATTTTTAATTGCAATATAAAAATTAATCAGCATGTAAAGAAAACCCTGTAGAGTGAATTCTAGATACACTGCTAGTTGGACAACTGTCACTGCAGAGGGAATTCTGCACCAAAAAGTTATGTGCACGATTTTAAAATTCTGCAAATTTTCTCAATAAATAGATGTGGTTCCAGCATGGCAGTGTGGAGCACAGGCCACCGGCTACACTGAGGTAGAAGATCACTCTGAAACTCCCACTTCCCCCAGTACAGGGACTTGGCAGTGAAGCTGCACCCAACCCCGACAGTGCAAGGGCTGGGCCTGCCCCAGAAACACCCTGGGGCCCTGCCCCTCTGCACCAGGTGCATAGATACTGGAACTAAGGGTGCGGGGTTACTACAGCACCCCCAGGCTTGAAGTGGTTTCCATTATACACAGGGTTTACAGTTTGGTTCAAGTGTGGAGGGGCGAGAGGTTTCTGTGTGGGGCAATCTGGGTGTGGGCAGTTCAGTGGGAGATCTGGATGCACAGGGGCTTGTTGGGGGGTTCCAAGTGCAGGGGCAATAGGAACTCTGCAGGGGATCCAGGTGAAGGTAGTTGGGGCTCAGTAGGGGATGTTTAGGGGTATCATGTCCAGGTGTGGGGAGATGAGGCTTGGCAGGAGGGTGTCTGGATGCTGGGGGGCTTGATGGGGTCGGGGTCCAGGTGCAGCTGGTTGGGGCTCAGTGGGAGAGTCCAGATGTAGGAGGGTAGGGCTTATCAGGATGAGGATTTGATGGACCTGTTTAATGGGAAGCCTCAGCTGTTGCCAAGGGGACACCGCATTCTGGGGATGCCGCATGCTGGGCTCCTGCTTCCCTCCCGTAATTCCCCTATCCCCTTTTCTTTCCCACCTCATTCCCCTCCCCCTGCCCTGTTCTACCCCCTCTTCCCTCCCCACTGCCTCTTTCCCCCAGCCCCACCGCGGGCACTCACTGTTACACAGAAAACAGGAAGACTCCCAAGCACACAGAAGGGGAGCACGACTGGCACTAGGACCCCGGAAGGTGGCGTTCAGCTACAGAGTCAGCTGAGCCAACAACCTCCTTCAGCTGGGCAGCTCTGCGCTTGCAGAAGGGGGAGGGGGGGAGGAGAAGAGGGAGAAGCCCAGTGCAGGTAACCCCGTATGCCCCCCCGCCCATGCCCATGGTTCACCGCTGGAGCCTTGCTGCCGCTACCCCGATATAATGAGGTTTCACCTATAACGCGGTAGGGATTTTTGGCTCTCGAGGACCGCGTTATTATATCGGGGTAGAGGTACATATGAGTAATTTATGACAGAATTTAACCTTCACATAGCTTCACATACTTCTTGTTTCAGGAATAAAAAGGCCATCTCTAAGTAGTCTCAAGTTTACAAGGTCCCAGATTAGAGACAAGCTTTAGTGAAGTCCTGCATCACAATAGCTCTAGTAAGTAGGTCAACTTTATATAAAAATGTAGCTTTAGTTTATTCCCTTCTTTCCAAATTATTGTTGCCAGATCTGTCTAATGATAGTCTATTTAACAGTGGCTTATAACTAGAAACTTATTTCTAGGAGTACAGAAACTTTAGCTAGGGCAGGTCATATTAAAACATTCTTGACTAACTATACACACAATAAAATGCCAGTAGAACACCCTGATCAGATGAGAAAAACTAAGAATGCATTCTGTAGGAAAACTTACATATTAAACACTTGGAACCCCAGTAGGATTGTTAACTGCTTTCTGAGCAGCCTCTTTAGCTTGGTGGGCTTGTAGTACAGCTACAGCTTCATCAACCTAATAGGATAAAACAATTGTTACGAAAGACAATGCTTTACTTAATTTCAGTAAATTTAAGATAGTGAAGCAGCTAAATTACACACAATACACATGTAACATCAAAAGGAGGGCTTAGATGTTAAAAGTCTATCTACCTTCGAACGAAGAGACTCAGGAGACTCAAGCATATGAAGGAGTTCAGAGTTGTCAATCTCCAACAACATACCAGTGATTTTACCCGCCAGAGTAGGGTGCATAGCTTGAATAAGGGGAAACAGCCGTTCACCTAGAAAAACATTAAAACTCTACAGTTGGCTACAGTGATCAATGTCATTAAAATTTAATTTAGCCTTTAACAATGCTAAACATAGGCACTAAAATCTGTTAAGCAATCTATGGACTTGTATCTAAATTCCTCAAAATTATTAAAAGGTTAAGTATTATATCCTACCCACTTGAATGCTAAAAATAAAAACTCCTGGATATGATCATATAAAACTAGAGTATCAGTCATAAAAAACAAGATTAAAGGAGCCTTTAAAGTAATCAGCAACTGAGTCTTTGCTTTGCATAGAGGTTAACTGTTGCAGAAAAGTAGTATCAACCCCACTGCTATGTATTCCATGCTCTCACCTAGTTAAGGCTTTTGCATTAGGTAAACAAATCACTGGTTTATTGGAATAGAAAATATATCAACTGCCTAATCCTAACCTAAAGTGGTCCGGTATTTCATTCATGTTAAATGACACTAAATCTTCTCCAGGGATAGATCTCTCCATTCTACATCTGCTGAGGACAGACAGCAGTGCTATAGTCAGATGTCAAATCCTACAATTTGAAAAGGGGCAAGTACTTTCATCTTAAAAACTCAACCATGTATCCTATAACAGTAACATTCAAAATACTCCTTTACAACTGATTAGAAGCATATATTTTAAAAAGGTTGAAAACTATTTAATCTCTACAACAATTGGCTAGTGGGATCAAATGTACATACCTAACATCTGCTTTTGTTCTTGTGGAGGAGCAGAAGCCAACATGGAAGCAGTCAAGGGTTCCTGACCTTGCACGTGGACAGCTGGCTGCAAGTTAATAAAACATTGTACTTTGAATGTTCCAGAATTTAACTTTAAACATATTTTATACCTCCACGACATAGAACATAAGAACGGCCATACTGAGTCAGACCAATGGTCCATCTAGCCCAGTATCATGCCTTCCGACAGTGGCGAATGCGAGGTGCTTCAGAGGGAATGAACAGAACAGGGAATCTTCAATGCAACAATCATGCCTGCACATTTGTCAAATATTAGAAAAAATTATGGCTGAGTAATTTTCATCAAGAGGCTGGTAAAAGATGACTGATACTGCAAGGCACACTAGTGCTGACTCAATCCCTTGCTGAGTATAATTTATATATTAAGCAAAGCTCAAGCCCAGAATGCATCATCAAGCACTTGGGTAGTACGAAACAAGAAGAACAGGGTCATGTCCTCCTTAAGAATGCTTGAGATTTATTTTAAACTCCAGGCTTGCAAACTGGGTGCCACAATTTGGTACCTGAATTTTAGCGCAATGGGGGGAA
Source organism: Chrysemys picta bellii (assembly GCF_011386835.1). Taxonomy (NCBI): domain Eukaryota; kingdom Metazoa; phylum Chordata; order Testudines; family Emydidae; genus Chrysemys; species Chrysemys picta. The sequence continues at coordinate 253,156,253 of NC_088792.1, forward strand.
AACTAATGCAGAAGCACAAAAAAATCTCAACCACATAAGGTGAGAAAACTCAAAAATATGTAATATCACAACAGAAAATAAGTTTTGTTCTCAATATATTTTAGATTTGTGAAAAATAAAGCTTTAACATCAGACTCTGTGGCTTCAAGGATCTCAGTGGTGAAGGCAGATGCTTTACAGTTATGATACAGATTAGGCAAAAGAAAAGTTTCCTCAGCAAAGACATCACTTAGCTACCAAAACCAAGACTACATACCTGCTGCATAGCAACCTGTGGCTGTGTGTTAAGATGTTGTTGAGGATTACGAACACCTGCAGCATACTTGTACTGTGGAACTGTGCGTACAGCAGGAGTGGCTGCAGCAGCAGCTGCTGCAGGACGTGGACCCATTGTCTGTGTTGATGTATTAGCTGTAAAGATTAACATGATTTATATGTTAATAATTCAGCTTTCATTAAGCTTACATTTGGTACAAGTTAATGAATTTACAGAGTGTTAGGATTATACTGAATATCTAATTTTAATATTGTATTATATTTGATTACAGCAATGATAGTAAATAAAAACACCAATGGTCAACCTGTGGGCTCAAAACCAAAAAGCATGTTTCTTTTCTCATTATTTTGCTAATTACTTGCTTCTCTTTAAACACTATAAAAAAAGCACCATGGAGAGAACATCTGCTTTTGATTAAACATCTTACTTGACTTTCATTCTATGCCAGTCATAATTAAGGGTGATTCTCTTTTTCAATTAAAACATTTTGCCAATTAAATTACTATAAAAATTACTTTAAATGATTAGATGTGTTACTAATATATAGCAGACTAAAACATTCTGAATGTGCTTTTCTTTATATAACAGTGGTCCCCACTTGCTGCTGATCTTCAGACAGTACTGTCATGTGATACTGGTACTCCTTGTTCCCATCTGCAACAATGTTAAGAGCTAAAAATAAATGCTTTCTCAATATTATTCTGCCACATAATCCACTGCTGTGGTTACCACAGGAATGGTACAGATACAAATGGGAGGGGGAGGCCACCCATGCAATATCATTAAGATGTGGCCCACAGTATGAAAAAGTTGAGAACTCCTAGTTAATAATATTAATCTAGTGGGTTAAGTTGATCAATATATTGAGCAACATTTTCTTATAGTTGCAAAATAATTGGAAAATACAGGTCAAGACTGAGAAGGGTTAAACAAGCAGCCTCCCCTAGAGACACTAGGGCCTCAAATGTGCAGTCTTGACAGGGCACATTCCTAAGCAGGGAGAGGGGTAGGTGATAGAGAAATCACAGTGAAGGAGTAGGAGGATAGCAATCTAACATGCGACGGAAATACTGAGAAGTATGAAATAGCCATAAGCAGAAGAGAAATGGATGGTGCTATGGGGAGTAGGAGCCTCCTCAACCTCCCTTATACACGCTGGGCTAACATGTTAGCTGGCCATTAGGGAGGTTAGAAACCCCAAGTCAGCTAGGGGCAGGTACAATAAAGAGCAAAGTGGTGCCTACTCTGCACTATTTAGCTTCAAAAAGGTATTTGAAATATTATTCAGCATTAACAGAATCTCTGAAGTGTGGCCACAAATGAATTACATACCTAAAGAAAGGTGGATATTGGTGGAGCCTGATGAAGGAACATGCAATTTTTAAAACCTGAAACTCACCAACACGTTGTGTTGACATGACTCGTGGAACCTGTGAAGAAGCTGGCCTCATGGTATTAAATGGCGGTCTGGGTGCTGCTGGGCGGATAGCACCAGGCATGTTCTGGAATGCTGCATTTAAAACAATGAGTGTTTAAGTTGCATCATTTAACAATACTAAATGGTGACGAAAGACTGTCAGTCATTTTTTTCCCTTTGCCATCCTCACATGGCATGACAACTAATATTACAGATAAGGGTAGAAAGGGAAAAGTCAGCAGTCTAGTTTTTGGGGGGCTGGAATTTAACCCAATGACAATTTGTAATACAGCTGCTTAATAAAAACTAGGTGGTTTATTATAAAAACTACCTCATGAGTTATATTTTAAAAAGTTAACAACCTTAAATTAGGTTTTCTGGCAAACATCCGCAAACGGGAGCCAGAACTGGCATATTACCTTTCTATCAATTACATGTAATAACCAAACGTTTTTATTTTAGTGCCACATAGTTAACCTTCGCTAGACAATAAGTGTTCCATGAATGCCCCTTTATTTAGAAAGTTAAGGAGACTACTTACGATGAGGTCTAGCACCCTGAGCAGTCCAGCGAGGACTTGGTCTGAGTTGAGCAAGTTGGCTAGTTGGATAATATGCAGCACGGTTCTGAGTCTGTCAAAAAAATAAAGTGACATCTGTTTATTAATTCTGATGTACCGGTTCCACCCACCACACAGGCATTTCTAAGTACTTTCTTCTATAAACTTTCCTAATTAAAATATCTGAAAAAATACTGATTTATAGAATATAAATTTAGACATTTTCATAGGTTCTTCATTACTTAAATTCATAAAGCTGGTGATTTTGGTGTTAACATACTAACATTACAGATGTTTGACTGAGTCATAATTTACTGCTAAATCTAAACAGATTCTATCAATGGTATAAAATAAGAAATTATTTCTATCCATACCGGTGGGAGAGCTGCCATGAAGTAACCTGAAGGAGGTGCTGGTTGGTAGGGGTTGATTACAGGATTAGGTACTGCTCTCACACTTGCCATTCTCTGCATATATTGGTTGGTGAGGTGAGCCTGGCGCTCTTCTTTGCGTTGGGCTAGAGCTACATATAATGGTTTAGTGGCCACAATTCTACCATTCATTTCTGTGACAGCTTTGGTTGCTTCTTCTGGTGAAGAAAAGCATACAAACCCAAACCCTTTGCTGCGGCCACCTTCCATCATGACCTGTCAAAAAAAAAAAAAAAAAGGTAGTTTTTTAAAACCAATCTGGAGCAGGATGCACAATTTGGTACAGGTAAGAATTGAATTCCAGGTTTCTGAATTATTTTTTTTTTACACTTTCTTCAAGTGGAAGGAATATGATGTATACTGCTTAGTTTTGAGACATAATATACACCTCTACCCCGATATAATGCGTCCTCAGGAGCCAAAAATATCTTACCACGCTATAGGTTAAACCGCGTTATATCAAACTTGCTTTGATCCGCTGGAGCGCGCAGCTCCGCCCACCCGGAGTGCTGCTTTACCGCATTATATCCGAATTCATGTTATATCAGGTCACGTTATATCGGGGTAGAGGTGTGCCCATTGTCAATGCTACCTTCTGCTAGGGAAAAAGAATCCAACCCAGTTGACTGCAAACAGGCAACATCTCAAAATTTTGATCTAACCTACAGTTTTCTAAGAATCAAATAATCTGTTCCAGCTTTGAATTGAGGAATATATAATTTAAAAATCTTTTGATCAGTTGCTCTGCATACAATGGACCTGCCAACTCCTGTGCCAGGACCATGAATGGCACAGGATGATTTTTGTTGTTTTCTTTCAGAGCTGGTTTATTTATAAGTCTATCCTCTTGCAACACTAGTCACTTCAGGCTATTAGTGAGGAACAGTATCAATGAACCCTTGCATTGAAAAAATATTTGATTTTTTGTTAGTAATGTCAGCATCCATCCATCCCAGATATAGATTGAGATATCTGGAGTTTGTCTATGGTTGATTGGTCTGAGTTTTTATTAAAGATCTGTGAAAAAATGAGAGAAAAATACTCATGCAATGGTTCATGACCATGAATGTGATGCACAAAAAGGAGTAATAAGGTACTGTAGACAGTCTAACACATGTATTTTTAAAACTATTATGTATCACTGCATCCAAAAATACAACATGAATATACAGTTTTTAAAAGTGTATGAGTTTTTAGTAAGAATCAATATACAAATTTAATGATGGTTGGCTGTAGGAGTGGTTGTACGATATGTCCACATCTTATTTTTGCCAGTTGAGAAAAAGTTGAATGCCACTCACTTCTTAGGTGACAAACCATGACTTTCCTTCTTTCATACAAGATATTGCAAAACACAAATTAAGTCTAAAATGCTAACTTTACCTTTGCACTAGTGATTGTACCAAATGGGGAGAATTCTTTTCTTAGACGTTCATCATCAATCCCATCATCAAGATTTTTCACATAAAGGTTTACACCCTAAAAAAATAAAACTACCCTCTTTAGAAAAGACAGAATTGCTTTATTTAAAAATATTAGTAATAAAATAAACTTGTTCATTCAATTTAAAAGTGTAACCTGGTATCTGGTGATCCTGTCCTGCTTCATTTGTTCGAATTTGCGCTTGAGCTCTGTTTGTCTTTCCACTTTTTTCTGAGCCCGGCCAACATAAATTTGCTTTCCATTGAGCTCCTTTCCATTCATCTCATCCACAGCCTTCATAAATAAACAAAGGGTTACAAATGCTCATAGTACATTAAACCTAACATGTTTTTTCAGCCACTGACTAATGCAGTTTAAGTGCACAAGTTATATAAAATTTCCAACAATAAAAACTAAATATTTTCCCCACCTTCTGCCCCAACAAACAGATGTAAAATATGGTTAATTGAAACAAAGCCATCTCTAGAACCTCTTGGATCATATTTCATTTAAGTATAAGATATGTACAAGTGTATTTTCTGTCCAGTATATGGACTAAAGAAAAAAAGGGAACAGAAGTAAACATTCATCAACTGTACTGTTAAATGCACTGAAGATATCCTCTAAGAATTTTTCTGAGACCCAAGGCCCATAGAGAATACATATCCAAAACCCACAACATGTTCATAGCCCTGTTTAACTCAGGGCTAGTCTAAGCTAAGTTGACCTAACTACATCACTCTGGGCTGTGAAAAATTTCACGCCCTCTGTGACATAGTTAAGCCAACCTACCCCATGGTGTAGATACCACTAGGTTGAAAGAATTCTTCAGTCAACCTAGCCACCTCCTCTCAGAGGTAGGTCAATATCTACAACTACAGCAGCGCACTTGTGCCCCATAGCATTTCTAGTATAGGCATACTCTGAATCATATGCAAAGAAGACGGTTAAAGGGCCATAAGCTTGAAAATCATACACCTGAATTTTACTCAATTGTTAAACATGTAAAATTACTGTCAATTAAAGATTTAAGAAAAACTTTTCCAAATTTTGTTCACTTTGTGCATTTGACAGCACCATCCATATACTCAATTTCCCTTTTTTCCTCCTGCATCTTTCATGCATTTTCAAAATAGGACAATATTGAACATCAATTCTAAATTGGTAAGGGCACTCTAGCAGAGGCAATACTTGACACTAAGATTTTGAATTTATAGTATATCCCCTTCAGTGTGAAAGCTTTAGTATAGGTCTATGTCTATTAATTTAAAAGCTGTTTGTTAATGTGCATTTACCCAATATACCGGAATCACGTGTCTACCATTGTGCAAATGCATTACAGTTACTAAAGTGAACCATTTCCTGTAAGAACGTAATACATATATAGAACACAAGAGAGCTTAAGTACACTCAGACTAAGAAAATGTACAGACCTACATGTTACTTATATATTTATAAGGTGGGATTTATTCTAATCTGTTGTGTGCACATTTGTGCTGGTGACAACTGAGGGAAACTAAGATGCTCGTTCTAACTTCCATCCCTGTAGCATCAGCCTGCGCTCAAAGCAGCATTCTTTCTGTCTTGCAAATCAATAGTAATAAAGATTATATAGGCCAAATTATGTCCCTTTTTCCCCCCAGTGTGTTTTGCAAAGGTGTAAGTAACTATAGTTTAAAGAATTGTCCATGTATACAAGATGGAATAGAGTACTCAGGTCAGTTGTCGTAGCTGTGTTGGCTCTGCAATGCAAAAAGAAATAAAAAGCAGCGCAAACCATATGCTGTTACTAAAGCAAGTAGATATGACTGAATACATACGGAAAACAGTTTTGTTGTGTAAAGTTTCCAGTCTTAGTAATTTTTAAAAAACAATGCACTCTCCCAACCCACTTGTCATAGCCACCTGCTGTATCCTGTCTTTCAGATCATAAGCTCTTTGGAGCAGGGGTTACTTACTGTTTCCACAATGCCTAGCACAAGACCCAAACCCCACTGAGCTCTCTAGGCAATATTACAATATAAATGTTAAATAATTTAAAGACCATTATATCATTTTTAGACAGGAATATTTCTGGGGAAGCTGCAAACTTAGTGATATGCTCCAAACGTCCAACCCAGAAGTCTGCTCAATGTGAATCAAATAAAAAAAACCCACGACATCATCCAAAGTAGCAGATTTCATTCCTGTTTCCTCACATCTTTTTATAAAGATCAAATCAATAAAAATTTGGAAGGATCTACAGGATGCAAAAAAGAAGTTTGTATTCAAGACTCAAAATTACTAGTCTCCCAGAACGATGTATCTAAAAGAAAAAAAATCCTGTGTAAACTTACTTTCTGGGCATCTTCATGTCTTTCAAAGCTAACAAAGCCAAAGCCTTTGGATTTTCCACTCTCATCAGTCATAACTTTCACACTTAAAGCAGGGCCTGAAAAAAGTATGCAATATTTATATTATATGTACATTCTATATACCCGTTTGTTTGGTGGTTAAATCTTAGTATTACCTGCAAGAAGTTAAATCCTAAAAAAACTATAGAATTAGTAAATCTGTTCCATTCACAATACCATATGATGTTATGAAATCTTACATACCACTTGAAGATGTGGGTTTTCCATAAAAATCCATTTTCTAGCCCCCCCCTCTCTTTTTTTAATTATTAAAGTTTTACAACATCCACAGGTTTGCTAGGTGCTTTATAGTACAAAAGGACACAGTCCTGGTCCTGAAGAGATTACAATCTAATTTATATTAGTCAGCGTCTAACTAAGGCTTGCATTATCACTGATGCTATACAGAATGTCTATTGGTCCAGAAATTTTCCAGTTGCTAAGCGTACAGCAGATTCCTTTCCCAAAGAATGCCCCAAGTGTGCTGCCATCCTCCGCCCCTAGAAGCAACTTTCTATATGAGAGATCTTTACTTAAGACTCTTGGCCAAAACTTTCTGTCACAGTTGCCTCATGTTAGGCTCTTAAACATACATTTTGGTATTTAAATAGAAGTTGCCTGATTTTTCACAAGTACTGAGAATCCACAAACCCTACATATGCTAATTGAAGCTCAGCACCTCTGAGAAATAAGTCACTTGTATTTAGGAGCTTAACATTAGGCACTTGGTGTTTTTCACTGAAGTTGACAGCAAGATTCTGCATAAACAAATGGGGCTTTCCTTGAAGAGTTTACCTTAACTGACATAACCCTGAAATGTTATGACAAATTTCAATATATTTTATTTCCTTTGTACAAATGCACAGGCAGGGCTGGTAGCCCCACCTATTAAGTTTGTCCAATACTTCTCATTATAGAACTGTTTTGATTTCCTTATAATTTTGCCAAAACAACAATTTGGGCCGAAATTTTCCACACTTGGTGTCTGCCTCAGGCCCAATTTTTCCAGAAAATTCCAGCTGAAACAGTCCAGTCATTTCAGAAAACAAGGTTAGGGGAAAATACATTGTTTAGCCCCTATTAAAAAATTCTGGTGACCTTTTCTTTGAAAAGTATTAGTGCCCGATGCTTTGAAGCGGGACTTGAATTTGGCATAGGAGTGGCCTTTCTGTCAAGGGCATGCCTTTTGCTGGCAAAATGAAAATCCAACCAAATTTGGCCAGTTTATAAGCCTTACAAAAACAGGTTGGAGAGGATGGGTCAAAAGACATCTGCCCATTTCTGCAAGCAGGAGAGTCTATGCCCACTATAGCACTTCTAGAGCCTGGAATTTACTTCACACTCCACCCTTTCATGAATGACAGCTGGCATCATATACTAACTTTAAAAGGACATTAGTCATCAAGCATGCATATGAATTATGAAATACTTTTTGAAACACTAGCAAGATACCTCATATGACATCTGGAATTAGAACAGTACATAATGATCCATATAAATCAGAACTAGAATTTCAAGTTTTGTAACAAGACTCTTTCCTCCATATAATTTGCTAAATGTCCTATATCACCACCCAAGTCAGTAAGTAGAAGATGGCTTGACAGGTGTATTAACAGGTTTGGAAAAACCATTTACAAAGTTTTTAACATCACTAGCTTCAATAGTGATGTCATACAGTATGAATTACTAGGCCATGAATGACAGCACCAATACAGACTTCAGGCATTAAACAAAATTGCTATACAAGCTTAAATTTAACATCTTGACACTGATATTGCAGATAGCTTAATTTTCTATATTTCCATCCTTAATTCAGAAACCAAGCAAACAATTGTGTGGAATAGCAGAAGACCCTCAACAGAGGGAAGAATGCACAGGGGTACCCGCATGGCAATGGAGATGTAACAAAGGCATCATTCATTTACACATCTTTCAAAGAAACTATTCAATGGCCACACCAAACCTAAAAGGTCACTTCCTCATTTAATTTGAAACTCGAAGATCCTCAAAACAATTTATATGTATTATTCAAATGTAATGTCCTCCTGTTGTTTTTAAACTGGATGAGGACATTTCCGATGGCCAAGTTCTTGTGTGTGCTACTCTGGACAACTGAAATTCTTTAGTGGATATTAATTAATCACTTCTCTGGATATGAACACTGAACTGACAACTAACTGTTCAGCATACATGCATTTTAATTGTCTCTACACAATGGCCTGAACCCTAATGTTAAAAGGTTTTAACAAGCAAACTGAAGCTTGTCTATTTGCTGTTGTATAAACAATGTGGAAAATTAAGACATTACCAAACTTGCCAAAGAGTTCCTTAAGTCTTTCATCATCCATGTCTTCTCCAAAATTCTTGATGTAAACATTGGTGAACTCCTTTGCTCTAGCTCCAAGTTCTGCTTCTCGTTCTTTACGGGATTTAAACCTTCCAACAAATCTAGTTACAGGAAACCAAGGTGACTATAGGGTTAAAATGAATCTATCCAGGTCTAAGGTTTTTCCTAGACTACATACATCAGCACATGGCCAGACAAATATTCAACCATGGGTTATTTCTTAAACGTGGCATTGATCAATATAAAGATAGGCATGAAATCCCCAACAGATAAAATACTTGAGAAACAACTTTACAAGAGACAATTAGACTATTCTTTACCATTTAAATCCCTTTTATCAGAGTAACTGTGATAATCTTACCAAAGACTTGATAGAATAGTAATTTTCATTAGTGTAAAGCTTACTTTTCAGCATCATTAATCAGACAATGGGGAAATTCTAGCATAGTGGTTTCTGCTACACTGAAAGTTTTTTGTAGCCTTCAAATATTGTTTCCATATCCCATCTGACTTTTAGGCAAGGGACTTTCACTAAACCCCCAACTTTCCTCTTCTCTCATATCTAGTGTTCCTCCTCATTAGTAAGGAGCTATGGAACTGGCTTGCTCTTGAATTGGCCAATGCCAAAAGCTGATTGAGAACAGTGAGGTCAGTTCCTACCACCAGAGGAGGAATGTGTTTTTAGCACAGCCTTTGTGCTGAAATGATTCTGTGGGCCAACAATCACAAATGCTACTACATGAACGATTCAATTTCTATACCAGTCTTCTCGTCTCTCCAATTATATTTTAAAATTATCCCACTGGTAAACCCACATCCCAATCGATATGGTGCAGTAGTCTAAAGTTAACATTGCCTTGACTTGGTTTGTAGCTACATTTGGACTTTAATGTTGGTGATGCCTGGTACGCCGCAGATTTTGATAGTCAGGAAAATTGTTAATCTACTTTAAAATGTTCTTCAGAAGACTGGACTAGATGACCTCTTGAGGTCCCTTCCAGTTCTACAATTACATGATCTAAATAGAAGCCTGAAGCAAATGTAACTTTTATGATACACTAAATCATGTTTGGTTATTTAAATTACAGGTTTTTTCAGTGATTAACCTGCTGGAACTATTGGGCGAGTTAAAAAACCACCACCACCTATTAAGTGCCTCAATTCAGCTAAAATCATGGTATAAAATTACTTGTAAGACCCTCCCATAGCAACCTTTTACAGAGCAGGGTCTCATACCTCTAAGTTATGGACTCTCCCTAGCTGCTGCCTGACTCTCCCTTCTCTATGTATAAATGAAGATAACAGGAAAAAAAGACGACCAGTAACAGGTCCTCATGTCCAACTGTAAACACCTTAGCTGCAACATTATTTTACCACCATAAATTGAGCTTTAAAGACTTTAAGATGTCAATTTTTATTCACATTCCTCTTACCTTCAGCACATGTAATCAATATATTTACAGAACAACTGCACTAGATTTTTAATCATTTTAAAATTAGCAACATATTTAGAAAAATCTGCCTTTTCTAGATAAACTTCAGAAAGTAATCTACTTTAGGTTGAATTACAGTCTGTTGAGAGCCCCAGAGCATGTATTTCTGTACTTACACTTTGCGGTCATTAAGCAGCATACCGTTCATTTTTTCAATAGCTCTTTCTGCTGCTTCCTGTGTCTCAAAATGTACAAATCCATAACCCTTGGACCCATTTTCATCACATACTACCTATTAAAGAAAAAATGTCATAACATGTCAAACAGCCCCAGTACAGTTTTGTAGCTTCTAATATCAAATCACTGGGCACATCTGTTACTTTCCCCTTACCTTACAGGAGAGGATGTTTCCAAAAGCAGAAAATGTATCATACAAAGCTTTATTATCAATTGATTTGTCCAAGTTCTTGATGAAGATGTTTCCAACACCACTTTTGCGTAGAGATGGATCACGCTGAGACCACATGATGCGCACTGGCTTGCCTTTAATGACATCAAAGTTCATGGTATCCAAAGCTCGTTCAGCTGGAAGAGACACTAAAGTTAATGGGTAGTACTAAATCATTTATCTTTAGCAACACACTAACTCCACTTGAAGTTCATTAATTCTTGGTAAACTTGTAGCCATTAGAGATGTTTTGATAATGACTTTCATACTCCCATCTCAATCTCCAAAATAACTGAAATCGCTGAACAAAAAATTAAGTATGGATATTGAATGAACATTAAAAGTAATTAACTCCATTCAACCAAAGAGAGAAATACATAGATTGGATTGCCAATGGTAGGATTTTCTCTGTTCCTGGGTTAACAAGATCTGTGATCACTGTGGACACCTTGTGCTGAAGATACGGTATGGAAGAGCAAGGTTCACAATGTATCAATTGGTGGCAACCTTTTCTACCCTAGAAAAGGTTTGCTGGCATACCTACACCAGCAAACCCTCCTAGTGCAGATATAGCTTATACCAAAAAAAGTGCTTTTGCCAATATAACTGATATCAGTTCTGCATGAAATAAGTTACAACAGCAAAAGCACTTTTATGCTGATACAACTATATCTAACATAGGGGCTCTTATTGGTATAAAAAGTTGCAAAAAATTGTACCTCTAACTAAAATTACCAGCAGTTTCTTGTGTAGACCTGACCTAAGTCTAGTTCCTGAATAAGTCCAATACAACCCTTAGAGCAACATGTTTACTAAGATGGTGTGATGCGTAGAAGGGGGATCCAAGAGGGATGAGGATGAAAAAGCAAGACTAGGACATATTAGTTTAACCAAGTTTATATGGTTTTCAAATATTCAAAGAAAGAAGTGAACAGAGTGAACAATGCATGTGGAAAGCATTTAACTTATTAGCATAGAAATACTATTTGTACTTCTAAACAATGGATTTAAGGAAACACTTTGCCATACTTTTCATATACAAACACTTTCTACAGATAAAAGCAAAAATTTTTTAGAAAATACTTTATGCATCTTGCAAATTAAGTATTAAAACAGCAATATGAAATAATGGAGAGACGGTGGGTACATAATATCTTTCATTGGACCAACTTCTGCTAGGAGAGAGACAAGCTTTCAAGCTTACAGTTTACACAAATGTACTACATCTCCCAGACCTGAACACCTCTGTGTAAATGCAAGAGCTTGTCTCACACAGCAACAGAAGTTGATCCAAAAAAGATATTACCCACCCACCTTGTCTGTCTAATATCTCGGGACCAACACAGCTACAACACTACGTATAGACCGCTACCCCGATATAACATGAACTCTGATATAACACGGTAAAGCAGTGCTCCGGGGGGGGGGAGGGGGGAGGGGGTTGCGCACTCCGGCAGATCAAAGCAAGTTCGATATAACGCGGTTTCACCTATAATGCGGTAAGATTCTTTGGCTCCCGAGGACAGCGTTATATTGAGGTAGAGGTGTAATATGAAATAATGTTAGTTTTTAAACCACTCCCGTGGAGTAGCTTATCCAGTAGAGGTCCACAGCCAACTTTTTTTTAGAAGAAAGAGTACCATTTCTGATATCACTATATTTGACATTTCCATCTTTTAAAAGTAATCCTCAGTATCCATGGGATGGTAATTCCTAGCAGTAACATGACAAAATCACAGGCATGTATGAAAAGAGTGAGAAGTTATTTAAGCAAGAAGTAGTGATGGTACTAAATTATGGTGGACCAGCTTCTTTCAGTGTTAATCTCTTCATATAAGTCTGGAGAGGGAGTTCAAAGCAGAGCCCCAGTAGATGCCTTAAGTCTCAACCAATGGTATTATAGCCTGTTGAACTGCTATCTGCATTCAGAGAAAGCGATGCGATGTAAGCAACAACCAAATAAAAAAAAACCTTTGATACAAATAAAAAGCTGTAATTATCAGGACTAAAATGTTGTTCACTTTCAAAAGAAGATCAACTATGGAATTATCCCTTCTAACCTATGAACCCTTAAGCACCAGACTTTTTACAGAGCATTCTTTACTGTAGTCATCCACAAAGATAACATGACTTCTATGAAAAGAACAGAATTGACAAATTATAAGCAAAATGGAGCCTGTCCTTTTCACAACAAAAGGAGACTTTGAATCATTTTAGTGTTATAGTAGGAAAATGTTAATGGAAAATCAAAATACTGTATTGTATTAGTAAGCTGTTCTTTTAAAAATAGTAACGTCATTTATTTTAAGTGGAAGAAGGGTCAAACGTATAAGGAGTTGTAGAATTTACTGCCAATTTCCATTTCAAAATCTACTTAAAATTATTTCTAACAAGAAGAATGCTGCCTAAATTACTAATATTTTATGCATTTTTGAATTGCCATCTCATTTCTACTCAAACAGGTGCATATCATAGCTCAAACAAAATCTTTATATCCTGATCACTGCCTTTTTTGATAATGCACATGCCTCTGTTACTTCTATCTTATTTTCAGATTTTCACATTAAACTGGAGATGTCTTTGTGTTGAAAGATTATTGCTCTGCAGAAAGTAGGTACATACTACTGATGGGGGTCTACTACTTGAAAGAAATTGATGGAAAATTGGTTCCACTTAAACTCTCATCCAAACAGACACATTATCCCTATATTCACATATAACTGTATCAGTTATAAAGTGGAAGGAGAATAAAATGAGAATAGTATTTGCTCTGGAGAAAATATCAGGTTGCATAAAACACTTCATTAAAATTCTTAAACTGGATAAAAATTAAAGCTGTACAAAATGAAAGTTTATTCTCCCACTGAATAAACTAATGCAATGTACACACAAATTTAATTATGAACATAGAGTAGGGGAGAATGGACAATTTGGGTTATTAGTAGTGAGAAATGGAGTCTCATCCGAGACTAATAAAAATCAGAAGTTACCACCATCAAACCAGTTGGTGGCCAAGTGAAATGAATTGGAGGATTCAGTAAGATTCTCACTGGTACCACAACTGGAGATCATTAGAATCATTGTTGGCAGTCTTAGAAGGGGGGCCAAAAAATGAGTTCATTATTTGTTTCCAGTAACACTTAAGGACTTGTGCATACACATTAATTGTTTGTAAAGGATAGTGTTCCATGACACATTCCCTAAACATTTGTTCTAGGGCGAGTCCAGACTATCCTATTACAAACATTAACTACAGTAAGTTAATGACCATCTTTAAGGTTGATGCAACTTTCCCATGTAGACAAGGCCAGCGCAAAAAATCTGAACTGCTGTTGCCCATGATATACCTGGTCTGGATAAACAGGGGTCAGCATCTATGGCTGCCAATTTGGCACCTTTCCTAAGAATTGAATTCACAGCAATTCTTAAACAATAACCTTTGTATAGAAAAAAAGTTTAAATTCCTTTTCCATCGGTAAAGCTATAGTCACTTGGCATAAAATGAGGACTGAATTCACTTTAACCTCAAACTAGATATCCCACTGGCCTTTTCACACATCTGTAAAGTTATAACTAACAAAACTGACTGCATCCAACATATTTTAGCTTCTTTTCCGTAAAGGACTATGCATTAGTTTGTAAGAGACAAACAGATTAAATAGTTAACTTATTACAAAATGGCCACACCTACTGAGTTTACCCATGTTATACTTTTGCTGATTCTGCTTCAGCGTCTATTGAATGAGTCATTAGTTCCCATTTTAGTTGGGAACCGGACAGTCAGCTTCAGAAGTGACTGCACTTTATCACTTTAGAGAGACTCTGCATGGAATATATCCCATAAAACCAGGAATGGTACTGCTAAACATACAGAAATATATTTTAGTACACTAAACAAAATGCTGCGAACATTATTTAATCTAGAAATCGCCTGAAAAAAGCTGCTGTTTGAGACACTATTTGCCCCTAATTATCTCTAGTATACAGGGATTAGACAAGATACCTGTGTTCTAGCCCTGACCGACACTGACTCACTCTCATCAGATAAATCACAGAATTAAGTGGAGATACTTGCATACCTCACAAGGATGTCATCAGACATAATTAGTGTTTGAAAAGAGCTTTGAGTGTCCTGGATTATTGGTACTCTATATGTGAAACAAGAATTTCAAAGACCTCTTAACTAGTTACTAATAGTTAATAAAAAAATAAAATGTTAAAGTATAGATAACAATTAAGCCTAGATTGAGAAAAGGCAGATAACTAGTTTTAATTTGAATTTTGAATTAAGTAGGAGTCAAGGATGGTAGTTCAGCTTCAACTCAGTTTTCAGGACTTTAAAGGATTATCTGCAAAATTCTTCCACAAATACAGCTTTTGATGGTATTTGCAAAACTTGTTAATTTAAAAAATATTGCAAGGTTTAATTCACTAGATACAATTTAGATACATTTTGAACATTGCGGTCACTTGAACATGAGACTGTAGGGGAAGGAGAGATTTTCAACCAAAAAAGTTGTACTTTTGAAAAAGACTTAGTTGTGTGTATACAGCCTTTCATCCCAAAGGATCTCAAAATAATTTACAAACTTACATGACACCATAACAATATGGAAGGATCATTATCCATTACTGAAATGCAACTGTCTCTGGGTGAAACAGCAGGAGTTGAAGAACCAACAACTCTGTATATTAAGAAAACATCTTATCCAATTGAAACTGCAAATAGAATTTAGGCATATAGCACAATGAAATTACCTATTCAATCCAGTGACTAAAGTGATAAGATCAACCCTTGTAATATACAAGGGCACGTTTCAATACAAAATCAGAAAGAAGAGTGGCATATGTTGAATCACCTACAACTTCCTAAAGCACTTACACATGCCATGAAGTTACCACATCAAAGTACTGACTGGTTCAGTCCCAACCCCACCCTTTTTCCTTGTGAGAGCTGTCTGGATCACAACACAAGGGCAATGGTTGTAGGCGTTTGTCAATTTAAAACCAGACAAATTTATGTTAAAAATAAGCATTTAAATCCTCTCATTCTGAAATATTAGTCAAATTAAATTAAAAGCTCTCTAAAGTGAGAGAGAATTGTTAAATAGGCTGAAGAGACCATATCTACCATCCAGTAAATACTGACAGTTAATTTAATACATATAGATGCCAGCAAACCAGACTTGGGAATTTGGCCATAGCATATACATAGGAAACTAATTTCAAACACCAGTTAATGCACATGCCCGAACAGTTGGGAAAACAAGTGGTGCAGACTCCTTAACATTTCTAAAAATATATATTTTGGTATTTGGCAAATTGTGCTTTAATCAAAGCCAGTTGAAATAATGACATTTCATAATCAGACAAGTCATTCAATTTCAAATTGGTCAGATGGAGTCTTCAAAATATAATTCAAAAGGAAGGCCTTGTATGCCAAGGTTCACTTTGAAGGTCTGTTTACAGATCATTTGCGAACTGCATAAAAATAATGTGTCTTGCTTTGCTTTAACCTAACTTATAGCTGCACCAACACTGTAATGCAAGCTTTTACAACTCAACAGTACACACTGAGGAATTTATTGTAGACAAATTAAGTACCAAAAGCAAGACTGCTAGATGACACAAACAGACGGTAGATGTTCAACACTACATTATTTCCAAAGTAAAACCCTACATTTTGAGCCACACTCCTGCTATATAAAGCTTTAACTATTTTTTTTACATCCATCCATTTCCATGGACTTTATGTGACTTCATATCTGAGTACTAGGTTATTTCACAATGGCCTGACACTTCCACCTTTTACCACTTCACCACATCATGCCTACACACCCAATTCCTAGGGCAACAGTCGAGGTGCTAATTATTGTGGCATTTCCTTCAAACAGGCTTTAATTCCAGTTCCCTCCGTGTACTCCGCGTATTAACCTCGGGAGAAATACCTGAACACACCCTTCCTGGTGCCCACCGATACTTGCATGAGCCCAGGTTCTGGAAACCAGGGAGTCGCTGCAGCGAGGTCGAAACTAGTTTTGAGCAGAGCCGGCCGGGCCGGCGGTTACAACTCGGCGAGGTACCGAATGCTCTTCCCGGAGACAGGAGGCCTTTGGTAGGCGAGGCCCGTCTCTCGAGCTTGATGGGTTCGCATTTGCTTTCGGTTCCCGAGTAAGCGCCTCCCCCCCGCCACGAGGCGCAGACACAGCCCCAGGCCGCATGTCACCGAGCAGCAGCAGCGGCTCCAACGCACAAACTTCCCCAAACACCGCGCCAAGTTTTGCTCGTGTCCCAACACCCCCGATCCCAACTTCCAGCTGGGGAAATACCGGGAGGAGAGGAGCCCCTGCCCCCTCCCAGGGAGAGGCCGGAGAGGGGCTTCAGGGCTCTGCAAGGGGAACACAGCACCAGCCACGCAAGGGGGTGGGATAGGCAGACTGAGCCCTCGCGGGGATGAGGGACACAGTGCTGCTGGGGGGGAGGGAGCACTCTCCCCGGTTCCGACCCTCTCGTCTCAGGGTGTGGGTCTGCCCCATTGCCCCCCACGGGTGCTCACCGTCGGCGGGTTGCTGGAAGTTGACATAGGCGTAGCCCAGAGACCTGCGGGTGATCATGTCCCGGCAGACGCGGATGGAGAGGATGGGCCCGGCGGGGCTGAACTTCTCATAGAGCATGGCCTCGGTGACGTCGGGGTGCAGGTCCCCCACGTACAGGGAGGCCATGGGGTAGCTGGGGGCGCTAGGGTTCATCCTGCCGCCGTCTCCAGCAGGGGAAGGGGTCACACTGACGCGAGGAGGCCGCGGCGGCCTCGGGGTCCGTGAGAGGCGAGTGGAAGATTCGAAACTTAACGGCTCCGGGAGGCGGATTCTCGGCGGGGAGGGCCCGGCTCGCTCGGGGCCGGCCTTGGCGGAGGTCTCGGCTGCTCCTGGTCTAGGCGGGGGTCAGGCTCGCTCGGTGTCTCCTCTCGGCTGTGCCGGGTCCGGGGCTTCGCTTCACCGGGTTATTTTATATCAAACCGGCCGGTTTCGGGGGGATTTTTATGGGTTTTTTAGGATTTTTGGATTTTTTTTGGATTTTTTAAGTATTTTTAGTAATAAATGGTGCGGCGGGGCCGGGCCGGCGTGTCCGGGGGGCCGGAGCACACGCACTGCGCACACAGCACCGACAGCGGCCGGGGGACAAGGGGGAGGCCGCCGCCCCGGCCGCGCACTATATATACCCGCCCCGCCCCCGCCCGCCCCCACCGTACTGCACGCCACGCACCGACCGCACGCAGCGCGCAGGCGCTAGCACAGGGGACTGGAGACGCGCACAGCGCCTGAGCGCAACAAGGAGAGTTAGGGAAAGCCGCATGCGCCGAATAGGGAGTGGACGATAGATTGAACGCAGGGGGAAGGGGAAGTGGACGAGAGCGCATGCGCTAAGTGACAGCGGCGGGGACGACCGTACACGTGCAAAGGGGAGAGAACGAACTAGCTAGAGAGCGCATGCGCAGTAGAGATGTGTGACGACTCTGATGAGACGTAAAGCGCGTACGCCGCTGAAAGTCAAGCTGTCTAGATAGGGATACTGGCTAAGGCTCTCGAGAGCGCGTGCATAGTGCTAGAGACAGAAGAGAGCGCATGCGCTAGAGGGGTGTGGGGGTGGGGGTGTGTCCCCAGCCCAGCAGGGGAGGTCAGGAAGATACTGACCGCGCACGCGCGGTGATAGGACTGAGCGCTCGCGTCGCGTGTGGTGTAAGACGGAAGGCCCTAGAGCGCGTGTGCGGAGTCTGTCGCCGCTCTGGGTGGATAGGAGGCTTGTGCTGAGCTGTGGCTCGTGCCCTTCTCCAGCGCGCGCCCCATGAGGGAGCCGTTTCATGTAGGGGTGCTGTTGTTCTCTGAGCCGCCTAGGCGGGAAGAGCGGCTTTGCGCATGGCTGAGGCGGTTGCGCTGTGGGAGCACCTGGGTGATCTGGTGCCAGCCTGTGCTGCTCGGCCGCATCTCTATCCCCATCCTGCTCTGGGGCGCGGGGACGAGCTGCGCTGCCTCCCCGTACGCTGAAGGACAGGGCTGCCCGGCGGGACTCCGTCTACCTCTGTTCCCCGGCCTAGGGTACAAGGCGCTGCCTGGTGACGTTTGCCTGCAGTAGCCGCTGCCCTGCCTGCGTGTGTTTCCATGGCGCCATGAGGCTGGGGAGGTAACGCCTTACCAGAGCGTTGGGCTCAAGCTGGCCTTTGCAGGCAAAGACCTGTAATCCGTATCCTCCCCCTCCCCTGACCCACCCTGGGCTAGAGTTTGGTCATGCCCAGCTTCTGCCCACATTCAACCTGCAAGGCAGCAGTTCTCAGACTCCTGACCTAGATCGAGCTCCTAGTCAAGCATGATTGATTATACAGCACCCTTGTGGAAACTACGCAGTTGATAACACCGAAAATCAAGAGTAGGTAAATAAACTACATTCAGAAGCAGCTAAAAACACAGTAACAGGTGGAAACAGCGAGGAGATTTAGAGCTATGTGACTAGACAGCTGTCTGCTGATGATAGTTTGGAAACTGCTGCTTTAATATGAGACCTGCTTATGCGCAATATGAAAACTATGGCTGGGGGCTTGTCTACACTTAAAACACTAATGTGGCACTGCTTCTGGGCTTCTGTGAAGACCAGGGATGTGCACAGAAATTTAAATTAGACTGTTTTTGGATGGGCACATTCTGTGCCTTGCAACAGCCCCGGGGCTGGAGGAGTTGTCAGCTCCCACGTGGCCCTGGGGGCTGGAGGAGCTGTCAGCTACTGCCATGGCCCAGGGGGCCAGAGGCACTTGCTCTTCCCGCTATGGCCCCAGGATTGGAGGAGTTCTGTGTCTCCACTGATTATTGGGGGGCCCTGGCCCTTGTGCACGCTCCTGGGGAAGTGCTTCTCCCATTGGCGTAGGCAACCTACCTCCCCGAAAGGCTGTAGCTAGGTTGACAGGAGAATTTGCCCATGCACCTAATGCTGTCTAAAGCGGAGGTTAGATCAGTTCAGAGGTGTGTATGGATTTTTCACAGCCCTGGACAGTTATACTGACCTAGTTTCCTACAGTATGTCTATACTTATCTACGGGTCTGGCGGTAAGCAATCGATCTTCTGGGATCGATTCATCGCGTCTTGTCTAGATGCGATAAATCGATCCTGGATCGATCCTGTAATTGCTCCCCGTTGACGCCTGCACTCCTGCTCGGCAAGAGGAGTACGCGGAGTCGACGGGGGAGCCTGCCTGCCGTGTATGGACCTGCGATAAGTTCGAACTAAGATAGTTTGATTTCAGCTACGTGAATAACGTAGCTGAAGTTGCGTATCTTAGTTCGAAGTGGGGGGTTAGTGTGGACCAGCCCCTAATGTAGACCAGGCCTAAATCTCTGTAACTTTAACTACAACAGTTATGCAATGGTTCATAAAAAGACATAAAAAAGTTAAACCCAACAGTTCCTTCCTTTTGTTGAGGGGAGCAAGGAGGTCTTAGCGCAGTCAGCTGAATTATTTAGGACTAATTAAATAAATTGGAGAATAGACACCTTAATGTCACTTAAGTTTTTTTAAGGGTCTGAGTGGCCTACAACTCAAGTTTTACCTTTGGTCGGGTCTACACCTAAAACGTAGGTCCACCTAGCTGTGTCACTGAGGGGTGTAAAAAATTCACACCC
This sequence comes from Chrysemys picta bellii, assembly GCF_011386835.1. NCBI lineage: Eukaryota > Metazoa > Chordata > Testudines > Emydidae > Chrysemys > Chrysemys picta. Next base: position 253,176,645 of record NC_088792.1, read on the forward strand.
CCGAGATGTCGTTAAGGTGATATAAAACCCAATGTAGACCCTGCTAGGTGAATGGAATAATTTATAGTTGCAGTGCTGCCGTAGCACATATGTACCCTGCGTTCATCTACAGTCCAGACATGCCAAACCTGTGGGGAAAAAATGCAGAAATTGGGCTTGTTTTTGGCTTAATTGGCTTGTGAGTTGCTTGTTGACTAGTTTTTGGCTTGTTGGGCTTGTAGCTTATTGCTTCTTTTTTTTGATCGGCTCCCGGCAAGCAGGGGCAAGGGGGGGAGAAATTCAGGGGTGCACAGCAGGTCCACTACAGTCCCAGACTGCATGCCAGGGGGATCTAGTCACTTAGAGTGTTGGGGTTCTTAGGGATTGGCTTGTTTTGGCCTTGTTTTGAAATGGGATTAGTTTGATTTTTGGCTTATTGTGAAAGTTGGGGTACTTATTTATTTTACGTGAAAATTGGCAACCGTGCTACAGCCTTAGGCAATTTTTCTTCAATTTTAAGTGCTTTATGTTGGGCCCTTAACTAGGTGGCCTGAATCTTATTATTTTTTAATTTTTTAAGGCATTTGCACCACCCAGCACTAAAAAATAGACCACTTCTTTAGGTGTCTAACTTTATGCACCCAGGGCTAGAGCTGGTGACTTAGGCGTTGCAAGACTCAGAGTTGTAGCACTTTGCTACCTAGTGAAATCCACAGTCCTGAATTAGGCACCCAGGATCTTTATATAATGCATGGGGAGAGAGGCCTCTTAAAAAGTTTTCCACTAAAGTCAGCAAACTGAGCAGGGAGCTGCTTCAGCCAGCCAATAGGAAATGATGAGGAAAGGGTTGGGACCTAAGCTCTTCCCCTCAGAGGGAGTTAGGCACCTATTTCCACGTGGATTCATAGTCATGAAACCCCTCATGGAGTTAGGTACCTGAGCTGTTTTTAATTTTTTATTTTTCAAGAAATACCGGAAGAGGTGGTGATGCCTCCTCATAACTTTTAACTCAGTGGTTAGAGCACTCACCTGGAATGTGGGAGATCCATATTCCTCCCTGTTCCAGTGCATATTTAATTATTTATACACAGTGGAATAGTTTACCAGGAGAGATTGAGAAATGCCTCCCCAGAATATCCAATAGCCCAGTGGTTAGAGCACACTTCTGAGAAGGGGGAGACCCAAGGGCAAATCCCTGCTTCACATTAAGCATAGGGGGAAATTGAACCTGACCCTTCTACCTCCCAGGTGAGTGTGGGGTTAGGTTATACTGTGAGTGCCAACCAGGTTGGGTTCTACAGGTAAGATAGGCATGGAATGGGCCAGTTTGAGGATTTCCACCAAGACTTAGGCTTGAGCTTGGTACCGGGACTGAGATGGTTGTACTCAAGTTCACTGGCAGAAACTTTGGGACCTGCAGAGTTAGATGGCAGCTGAGCAGGGATTTTGAGGATGTCGGTAGTGCCTAAATGTTGAATTTAGGCACTGAACTGCCACTTTAGGTGCCTAAGTCCTTTTGTGGCTCTAGACCCAAGTGTGGAGCATTTTGTCCTTTGGATTTACAGTTCTCCACTGCATCATGTTCAAAGTTTTGCAGTGTACAGCAGCCTCTCTCATCATTTTTGTTCATAAATGCCTGCTTAAGGAGAAGGAGTTCTTTTCCCTTTGCATGGGACTACAGATCAAGATAGTGGTTTTATGTGATATACTAATGCTAGCAGATTATTGATAGAGTCTTCCAGTCTAAAAGCTGAGAATAAGTACTAGCTGGTTTTGCCAAACTATTTTGCCCCCATCTTGGTACCTAATAAATCTGTTCAAAATAAATTGAATTTTACTTTGGATTCTATTTTAATAGTGCCAGTAGCTATTGTTTTAAAAATTTAAAGGTCGATTTGATTTGCCTCGTTCTCCAGAAATCAGTTTTACTGGTTGAGAATTTGTGTTCCAGGCAGGTTGGCTTTCATATTATTGAGGCTTTCAGTTTTACTGCTGGACTTTAATCATGCTGTTGTATCACCTTAAGGCTTGGTTAACACTTAAGTTTTGCTGTTACAGCTATGTTGGTTAATGGGGGAGGGAGGGGTGAAAGAAGACACCTCTGACTGACATAGCTATGCCAGTAAAAGCCCTATGTAGATGCAGTTATACTGGCAAAAAGTCCTTTTGAAGATTGGTATAATATAAGCTATACCAGCAAAAGAACTTGGGCAGAATAAGATGTGTGCATAGCAATATTGGCAAACCCTTTCTAGTGTAGGCAAGACATCCGTTTCTGCTCTAGTTGTTCTATCTGATTAGTCTATTGCTTTCACTTAACCTACAAATTTGACTTTTGATCAGTTAAGTTAGACTGTTTCACAGAATTTCTGTTATCACAGTTTGCTGTGTTTCAGAATTAGGTACTGAAGACTTAATACTACATCTGGGCATTTTTGGATGATAAAAAGCAGCTCAGTTCTTCTTTAACTTTTTCATTAGGAGCCTATCACAAACCAATGTCATGATCTTCAAACACATAAGACATTAATTATGGGAAGAAATAACTGATGCAAACACCATGGATGCAGTTTAGAAAGGCTGTGTGACAGTACTCCTCATAAAAAATCCAAACTTCCTCTTTATAAACATCCTCCATTTTAGAAGTGGAGGATCTAGTATTCATTTAGAATTGTATAGACTTGTCTTTTGTACTCTGTTAGGATAATTAAATAAAATTTCAGATTCTTGGTGAAGAAAAACTGCTTAAATGGGCTGCTGTGTTCATTACAACACACATACCTAAAATATCGTAGGCTAAGAAGCATTTGCTTCACAGTAGTCTTAGATATACTACATGTTTTTTATCTTTGTTAGATTGTTTCGCTCCCTCCCCCTTCTGAGGCTTCTTTACATAGTTTCAGGGGAAAGAGTAAGAGCCCAGGATTTGAAGTCTTGTTTTCATTTCCTTTCACCAACATCTGTCATCTTGAGCTCTAAATAGAGCTGCAGGCGTGATTATTTGTGGTCTTTGGTGTCATATGTTAAGAGTGATTTTGCTAGGGTGAGAATCCTTAACCCACCGAAAGAATTGTATCTGGAGGTGGGGAGGAGGGAGTTAGTCCTCCCGTGAAGACACTATAATTTCTCCATTACAAAATTCAATCTAGGCAACTGGGTATTCAAACAAACAATGTAATGTGATAATTTGTCAATGAAATTGTTTTAATCCAGATTTAAGAATAAATGAAGATTTCTGGTTTTATTTTACAACAGAACAGACATAAGTACAATCTTGTTTACAAATGTATTTGGAAGAAATAAGATAGTCAGATGTATTAAAACAGATACAATCCAATTATATTTACATGCTAATTCACATTATAGTAGTTATTTTTTGCTGTTTTTAATCTTTAATTCTAAAATAAAGGTCTAGTGAGGAAAGTATATATGCATACACTATACAAATCTAAGAGTGCTAAAGTTGCAAAGTCAAGCACTTAAATTAGGAAATGCCAAATTTAAAGTTGCCCATGCAACCTTAATTTAGCCACCCTTTTGTGTAGACTTTGATACAGACTTGGTACATAATCACATGCAATTTTTTCCACAGAACCCTAGCCTCATTCAGTGCAGAGGAGAGAGACTATGCTCACTGAATGTGTTGCTGGTCGGAAATGTTCCAGCAAAAATTAATTCATTTACCTTCATGTAGGAAACACTGATTCAGTGTTCACAAAACAAAATTCTTGATTCATTGAGAAACTTTTGGCAAATTTGGGTTTGTTCCAGTGCGGAATGAACCCAGATTACAATTCTTACGAACCAAAAATTGTGAGTTCCGTCAGCTCTAGTAACTATTTAATTTTATCCTCATCATTCTGTATGTGGTCCCATTCCTTATTTATTATATATCATCCAAGCTCTGTATTGAGTACAGAATTAGGCCATGTCTATACTAGCACTTATATCAGCAAAACTTTTATCGCTCAGGGGTGTGAACCTTCTCCCCCCTTCCCCCAGGAGTGACTAAGTTTTGCTGGCATAAGCACTCGTACACAGTGCTATGTTGGTGGGAGATGCTCTCCTGCCAACATAGATTCCACCGCTTGTTGAGCTGGTGTTATGTTGACTGGAGAGCTCTCTCCCGTCAGCATAACATGGCTACACGAGCGCTCTTATAGCATCAGAGCTGTATCGGTACAGCTGTGCAACTGTAAGCTTGTAATTGTAGACACAGCCTTAGTAATTTCCTCAAGGAGTCTTTTGTTGGTGCTCACTGTAGCATGAGCACTTCATAAACATAAAAAGACATTCATTAAACACACCAGTGAATTGAAGTGGTATTGTTATCCCCATTTTAGAAATGGGGAACTTAGGCAACGAGATAAGAAAGCTTAAATTTTGGGTGCCCAATTTGAGACGCCATGGCCTGACTTTTCAGAGTACTTAGCATTTAATAGCACTCTGACGTATGGCTTCTACTGACTTCAGTTGTAACTATGGGCAGGAGCAGCTCCAGGCACCAGCACACCAAGCGCGTGCCTGGGGCAGCAGTCAGGGAGGTGGCAATTCGGCGGCGGGTACGCTGAAGGCACGGGACCGGCGGACCTCCCGCAGGTATGCCGCCTAATCCGCGTTACCAGCGGACCTCCCGCGCGCGCCGCTGAAAGCTGCCTGACTGCCATGCTTGGGGCGGCAAAATACATATAGTCAGGAGCGGCTCTAGGTATTCACCACTTGTGCAAACCTGGCCCAAGTTTTCTCAAATAGGATACCCAGAAAATGAGGAATACAGTTACCAGCTGTGAAAATTCAGTTTGTGTGGCTTACCCAGCATCACCTGGGGACTCAGAGAGTGGCAGGGATAGAATCTAGTTCTCATTGGTAGAATTCACTGCCTTAACCACAAAACCATCCTTTCTCTTCCTGCAATTCCCTTCCTCATTCACTACATACCTTCCAACTTCCACAACAAACAAGGCAAGGGTCTTACAGACAACAGCCTTCTTTACTACACAACCCTGATTACCCTAAGTACGACCCATCCTGTGTATGAGGCAAGGATCCTGTGGAAAAATATGTGGTCGAGTCATTGAGGGCTATCCTAATACCTATATACAAGGAATACAAATTAATGTTGCATGGGCAACCATATTTCTGACTGCCAGTTTTTGCCAGTGGTTCTCAGAGATATTTACTGATAGCAGAGAAATAATGTAACTCAAGAATCTTGAGTTTCATTCCAAGTTTTGAAGATGAGTATGTTCAAGTGTGTGCTACAGACCCTTCTGCTTCTGTCCCCACTAGCCTCCCTCTTCTTCCCTGTTCCCTAGTGTCTCCTTTTCTCTGTTCCCCTGTTTCTATACCACCCTGTTCCATTCCCCCTAGCCAGTTCCTGCTTCTCACCCCTCTGTATCTGAGTCAACTTGCTTTCTCCTCTTCCATACTGCCTCGGCATCAGTAGGGGAGTACTGGAAACACAGGAGACACACTCTGGCCTGGTCTAAACCTAAAACTGAAGTTGACCTAGCCACATTCTTTAGAGGTGTGAAAAAGTGAAGCTGTAACAAAGCAGCCTTTGGCGGGACACTACTGAGTGTATCAATTCAGGACAAATTGCTTAGAGCAGGGCAGTCACAGCCCAAGGTGGGTGGTCCTTCACTACTAAGGCACACCAAACCAGCCATACAGAGAGAACTTTGGTTTTATCTAACCAGAAGTCATACAAGCAATTCCCTCAGACACTCCAGTTTCCCAGTATTACCACCAGCACCACTCCTTATGGGGATGAATGGTTATGAAAACCAATACCCCAGTAAAAGAAAAAAGGTTCTCCTGTCCCAAAGGACCAAGCCCCAGACCCAGGTCAATATACAAGTCAGATCTTACCCACAAATCACGCTGTTGCCAATCCTTTAGAATCTAAAATCTAAAGAGTTATTCATAAAAAGAAAGAAATATAGATGAGTGTTAAAATTGGTTAAATGGAATCAAATACATACAACAATTGCAAAGTTCTTAATTCAGGCTTGATGGGATTACTGCTGATTTATATCAATCAAGTCTCTGGAGTACAAACATCCCAGCTTGGATGGGTCATTCAGTCCTTTGTTCAGAGCTTCAGTTTCAAGCAGAGTTCATCCAGGTTAGAAGCAGGATTGAAGACCAAACAGAGGGGTTTCCAGGGCCTTTTATATCCTCTGCCATGTGGAAGAACCCCTTTGTTCTTAGTGTGGAAAATCAAAGCAGCAAGATGGAGTTTGGAGTCACATGGGCAAGTCACATGTCCCTGCATGACTCAGCTCTTTACAGGTAGAGCAGCCATTGCTCACATGCTACCTTGAACGTCTCCAGGAAGGCTCCTCAGATGTGGATTGGTGTCTCCCAAGGTCCATTGTCAGTTAAGTGTTTCTTGATTGGGCACTTAATCTGAAGATTTCCCCCCCCAAGAAGCTAATCAAATGCATCACTAATGCTACTTAGAATCAAGCACATTGAGATACAAGTACATAGCCCATAGTCATAACTTCACGTACAAAAATGATACACATACAGACAGCATAATCATAACCAGCAAATTACAACCTTTTCATAGGCACCTTACTTGACCTCCTTTGTACAAGATTTGGTGCAACTATAGGACCTTGGTTGCAACAATGATTTATACAGTCACAGTTCATGTCAATAATGTCACAGAAGCCAACCTAAGCAACACTATAGGCACCACTAGGTTGATGGTAAAGGTTTGTGTCAACCTAGGTACCACCTCTCAAGGGGGTGAATTTACTACAGTGATGGGAAAAACCCCTTCTGTCACTAATGTGTCTATAATATAATATATGGAGATATACCTATCTCATAGAACTGGAAGAGACCTTGAAAGGTCATCGAGTCCAGTCCCCTGCCTTCACAGTAGGACCAAGTACCATCCCTGACAGATTTTTTGCCCCCAATTCCCTAAATGGCCCCCTTAAGGATTGAGCTCACAACCCTGGGTTTAGTAGGCCAATGCTCAAACCACTGAGCTATCCTCTCCATCCCTGATGCTACAATGATGTCACTGTACTGTGCTACTTCAGTGCTCGTAATGTAAGACTTACCTTCCCTGTTCTCAGTTTCATCACCCAGCACAATAATGACCTGGCAGTCAGAAAAAAATTGCAAAAAAAAAAAAGTCTGCTTCACCCCAGAGTGGAGCAGTGCTCAGTAGAAATGGCATGTTCAAAGCATTTGGCTGCCAGTCTTTAACAAACCTCTACTGAGAATATGCAAATGGATTTTTATAGATTTATAACTCAGAAGTTTGAGTTGATTTTCACAGAGGCAGTATAAAGGAACCTCTGCCACAGGGTGATCTTCCTCCACATTTCACATCCTTGCTCCAAAGCATGGATATGCTAGAGCATCTCAAATAGTTGTAAGAATTTTAATCAAAACGATTTATTTTCCTCTAGTTCACAGAAACAGCTGAACTATTTTTCCTCGAATGTAAAAATAAGTAAATAAATACATAGAGGGGAGGGAATCTGTATTAACACTGTTTTATCATATACCACCACTACAAAATATTAAACTGGACAAGCAACTTTTAGCTTTCTCTTTAAAAAGGAAAAACCAACCTTTAGGAAGTGTAGAAATAAGCAGTTAAGGTTACCCAAACAACATCAGTCGTGCCCCTGTACTACATTAAAGGATCCTATCCAGCATACCTTTAAACTTTGTGAGATGTGGTCTAGGTCAGTCACTCTGGGGAGAAGGCAAGGAATGGTCTTATGGTTAGGGCACAAGATTAAGCTGAGCTCTTAGTTCCATTCCTAGTACTGTCATAGGGCTTCCTGTGTGGCTTTGGATAAGTCACTTAACCTCTGTTCATCATTTTCTCGGTCTAAAAAATAGGAATTATTCCTTACTTCTCAGGAGTGTTGGGAGACTAAGTTCATTCACATTTGTGAGGTATTCAGATATTATGATGTTGAGTGCCAAAAAAAAGGTTTGTAAATAAATACAAGAGAAAATAAATGCATTTTGAAAGTTTAATGAGTTTTCAAAAAATCAGCAGTTATCTCAAAATTGGAAAAGATAATTAGTTTGGTAAAGCTTGCATATAGATTGTAATAAATGTATATATAAAAACATGTTGTGCTTCACACGTGTCTTCAATCCTACATGTGATTTTTCACCACTACACTACCTTCTGTTCTCACCAAGTAACTTACGCAGTTCAGGACTTGGTATTTAAGTGTCTGTAAATACTGTAAACAAGATGGTTATAATTTATATGTCTAGCAATACTTTCAGAGGAAGATGTACCTTTGGTGATCAGCATAGAACACTTGTCCTCTGTGTGCTTTTTGATTATGGAGTGGTTGTGTGTGTTTACTTCTTTGAAGACGGACTGAATTTCCCACATAATATAGGCTAACTTCATGGATTTTATTAAAACATGATTTACAGGAAGTAGAGAAAGTCATATCAAAACAATACAATGATATTAATGTTTATGTAGCCTTAACTTGATAAAGTTAATCTAAGCAGGGTCTGATACACCTCTACCCCGATATAACGCTGTCCTCAGGAGCCAAAAAAAAAAATAAAATAAAAAATCTTACTGCATTATAGCTGAAATCGCATTATATTGAACTTGCTTTGATCCGCCAAAGCGCGTCCCCCCCCACCCCCTCCGGAGCGCTGCTTTACCACGCTATATCCAAATTCGTGTTATATCGGGGTAGAGGTGTATATAGGTAAGAAATGAGAAATTTGAAAGTTACCTGCTTGCAACTTTATGGTACTGTGTTAGTCACTTGAGTGCCACTCTGCTAAGCTGCAACAATGCCCTCTTGTCTTAGGCAGATGTTCCCTATAGATAGAACTTTGAAGTGAGACTGTATTATCATATGGACGTGGGGTTCACAGGTGCACTCATCTTGGAGGGAAAAAATTGGTTCCTTTTGGCCTGGGCAAAATAGTGTTTGGTTTCATTTTTCTATAAAGATCATTTGTACTTGTTCCAGCTGAAACTAATTAAAACAAATGGTCATGCAACACTGTCAGTCAAGTCAATGGAAGCCTAATTAGTATCCAGAAGGATTTCAGCCAAGAAACATGGAGATGCCTGAGGGGTGGGAGGTGAAAATGGTGTTTTGTTCTCTTGCACACCCTTAAACAAAGATACAGTGCTCCTATTTTCTAATAATTTTCTCTGAAGAATTATTTCTTCTCTATATCCAATATAAATTGTTGACAGATGAAGGTTGATCTGTCACAGAAGCTAGGAGCCATGTTGATTAGCCATGAAAACAGATGCAATACATTTTCTACTAGATGGTTATATTCAGTCACTCATAGAATTATGAATAAGAGAGCCTAGTAAACGGTGGTGTTAATTTTGCTGGTCACTGATAAAGTGACCCTATGTTTCACTCTGTGGCTCCTGTAATATATAGTTTCTGGTTGCTGTTGAGACAGGTTTGTCTACATGGTGGTTTTACACTCAATTTGATCTGGTTTATCTGGTTTGAAAATGCTTATATACACATGACCCAGTCCATCATTGTGCATTAACTCTGCATTTATCTGGAGTACTCTTACAAAGTGGACTTGGTTTGCTTCAAATTGAATTAGTTTGGTCTATTGTTTGTGTGGATGTAACTCCTGCACATCACTTTTTGCATGCTTCCAACAGTTATCTAACAGTGCTTTGCAGGGTGACTTACAGATGTCTGTTTTCCTGTGTGCCCTCCCTGCTCTGGTGTCAAGTTCCCAGGACAACACTACTCCCCCAAGTTTAAAAGCTGGCCCAGGGTCAGCTGTGGCCCACTTGCTCCTAATCCCAGTCTATAAGCATTCTTGTGATACAAATGCAATAACATACCGGAAACCCCACAGCATGCCTTGTGCAGCTGCTTGGAGCCTTGCTGAGCCCCTGGATCTCATTGCCATCTGGGAAAAGTGTCTTTTCAGGAAACTCTTGTGGCCAGCGACCGAAAAAAATACTTTTCTCTGGACATTGCAAAACAGGTGTCTGTGAGTGGTCACAACCAGGATGTTGACCAGTGCCAGATAAAGAACAAACAGCTCAGGAGAAAATACATTGAAACAAGAGACAAAGGAGACAGTCCAGCAGTGTACATGTGACCTGTCAGGTTTTTGATGACTTGGACAGTATTCTACACAATTCTAGCACAACCCACCCCAGGCACAATTTTGAGCCTTCTGCCCTCACATCACCCTCACCTGAGGCCAACTGGCAAAATCCATCAGGGGCTGAGCAGGAGGATGCCAGAGAGGAGCTGTCCACTGACAACCAGGATCTTTTTGGGACTCAGGTCCCTGACGACAGCCAGCTGGAAAGCCAGCCCTAGACCAGCCCTACTGCATCTGATCCTGATTCCTGCCCTGCATCAGCTGAGTCAAGTCCAGGCCAGGACCACAGAGGTAGATTCCCTGGAAAGAACCTCAGCATGTTAGTATCTATAATTCATTATTTTTTATTATTGTGCTATACTGGCATTGTGGCTTCAGTTCTGGTGCCCCAGGACTTAAGTTCCTTCTAAGCTTCATGGCTGTGCAGCTGCCTATTAAGCCGCAAAGGGGCTCAGGGCTGCAGCAGGGAGAGATGCTTCTTTCCCAGCACGGACCTGCTGTAGCGGGCGGGGAGAGGCGCTCCTCCTGGCCAGCACGGACCTGTCCCAAACTTGCTGCGGCTGGGAGAAAAGAGCCCCTCCCTCGGCCCAGGCCCACCAGAGCTGCTGGGGAGAGGAGTCCCTCCCCCGACCTCGAGCTGTTGTGGTGAGAGAGATTGGGGGGGGGGGGGGGGAGGGAGTCTTCTCTCCCTGCCGCAGCTCGGGGACAGCCTGCACCCCAAACCCCTCATCCCCAGCCCCATCCCAGGGCCTTCACCCCTAGATAGAGCCCTCACTCCCTGCACCCAACCCTCTGCCTGAACCCCCTCCCACACCCCAAACCCCTCATCCCCAGCCCCACCCCCCCGCCAGAGCCCTCACCTCCTCCCACACCTCAGCCCTCTGCTCCAGCCCTGAATCCCCTCCCACACTCTGAACCCCTCGGCCCCACCCCCACCACATGAATTTTGTTATGTGCACCAAAATGAAGGTGATGTATTGGTGCACATCACCTTCATTTTGGTGCACATAACAAAATTCATTCCACACATGGATGTAAAAAATTAGAGGGAACACTGCGCCAGGACCGCTGCCATTGTAGGTGGATGTGAGCAAAGAGCCCTTCAGATTATCCAGCCCTCACCTCCCTCCCTCAACCCATGCTGTCTGTTCAGCTCCACCTGCCCCCTGCATGTTTTCAAAATGGCAGCTGCTCCACCTGGCAATCGGCCTCTGTGACATGCTAATGCCACAGGTATCAATTGTTTACAGGTCTATGGCGTGGAGGGCAATTTTGCCCATCTGCCTGTTTTCCTTTCCATCATCTGTCCTGAGAGGTGAAACACCCCTCCCCCTTTCTGCGGTCTCAAAATGGGGGCTGCCATCATAGTGCAGCTGCAGTCTTATCCTCCCGCAGATTCAAATAACAAAAGCATTCATTTGGGCAAAAGTCAACAGTTTACTGAGACAGTGGTTATGGGAGAAGAAGTTTGGTTAGTGTTCATAGTGTTTGGTTAGTGAGAGAGAAATTCATATTGCATACTTGAGTAAAGGTGTAAACAATACTACTCTCTGCTGAGATATAAATGACCTGTGACATGCATTCAAGCTGACAATCATTACAGGACTCTTTTTCTCTGCACTTTCTCCATGTTTGCAAGAGAGAGATACAGCAGAACCGAATACTGAGGATTTGCTCGATTTGTTTTGTTTTGCACATGATAGTGCATAGCTGTGCACCCCCCTCCTTGGTATAGCTTGCAAGGCCCTCCCACTCCTGCACACGTCTAGGGGGCCTATCCTGGTTAAAAAACTTCACAGTACACCTCTACCTTGATACAACGCTGTCCTCGGGAGCCAAAAAAAAAAAAATCTTACCGCGTTATAGGTGAAACAGCGTTATATTGAACTTGCTTTGATCCACCAGAGTGTGCAACCTCCCCCTCCCCCCAGAGCACTGCTTTACTGCGTTATATCCGAATTCGTGTTATATCGGGTAGCATTATATTGAGGTAGAGGTGTATATCATGCTGGTCTGCCTCTTGCCTTTTTTAATAAAACCATTCTGTACTTCCTAGTCATTCACCTCAGCACAACATTGAGAGCCTAGAGGGGATTACTATCCAGTTCATGCCCATGCCCCACCATAAATCTCCTTTAACTCATATCATGAAATGCTTCTAATGCACAAACACAATGGGAACATAACTCCAACCCCTTCACCCCCAAACAGCATATACAGAAATCCCAATGCACCAAGCACCCTCCTCCTCCTCACATGTAGATCATTTACCATCTGAGAGATTCTCCCAAGACTGGGAAGAGTCTCAGGGAGCTAATCACATGTAGCTATATAAAAAAAAATGTTACCATGGCCAGTCTGGAATATGAACAGTAAGCAATTCTATTTTCCAACTCCCACAGCACCTGCAATGGCCAGACTCTCAAGGACAGGGTCTCTATGTGCTGCTGAGATGCTGGCTAACCTGAAGAGGTGAGGGGGGGGCGGGAAGACTTGGGATTAGAAATGTTCAGAATTCATGGCAGAGTCCCAGAGGAAAACCAGATTGTCTGAGAAGTGGAAGCTGTATATGAGGACCCAGAGAGAGAGAAAGAAATGCAGTTCTCCCAGGAGATTGTGGCATTGGGCAAAGACAGCATGGAAAAAGACAGGGAGCTGTAGTGGTAACTCATGGATGCCATTTTGAGCCAGAATATGCTATCCTCCAAAACATGCTCTTGCTTGGCCAGCAGGTCCTGCAATCATGGACCCAGCTGAGTCCATCAGCCTATGGGCAATACTGGGTTCTGGGACCAGCAGCAACTCCTTCCCACCAAACTACCCCCAGCAGTGCTCCTGATGCTATTCTCCTCTCAGAGCCAACCTCTGGGCACCAAGAACTCTACACCTGAAAGCCAAGCTCTTTTGAGCCCTGCAATGCCCCTGAAATCTTTGAGCCACAACACTCGACTGAAGAACCCTCGCCGAGAAGAGCCAGATGGAAGTCATGTACACATCTGTAACTTTAACTCCCTCCCTCCCCAGTTTTTTTCCCTATTTGTAGTGTTCTTATTTTTGTACTTTCAGTTCTGTTTGCACTATTGCTTTGATTAAAGGTTGGCTTTATTAGTTGGTAAATTAGTAGATTGTTTAAGTTTATTTGCAAAATATATATTTTTCCAGTGGTTTAATAAAACCTTTATTTTGGGTTTATCGTTCTTTAATAATAAAAACAGCTTACAATGCATCCATTATGTGTCATCATTGCATTTAATTGAAATTTATTTAAATAAAGCTGAAATAATTCATAGGGTTTTACAAAAGTAACTAGGGAACGTTCACTTCCATCACCCATACACAGCACCCTAGTGCTCACAATGTATCTTTCCCAACTCTCCCCTCCACATGCTAACATGCTCAGGCATAAGACTCAAAATACAAATAATAGGCATCCCCATCAGCATTCCCCTGGGTGTTAGCATTTTCTGTGGGATGCCTAGCTGGCTGCTTGAACTTCCAAGCAAGTCTCCATACCTCTGCCTCCCACCCACCAAGAACACTTTCTCCTTTGCTCTCACAAATATTCTGTAGAACACAACATGCAGTTATAATGGTCAGAATGTTTTTCCTGCACTTCCAGCCTATTCTGTGAACAGTGCCATCTAGAGGCAACTCTAGATTTAGTCCTGAGTGGAGCACAGGAGCTGGTCCAAGAGATAACTATAACAGGACCGCTTGGAAATAGTGACCATAATACAATAGCATTCAACATCCCTGTGGTGGAAAGAACATCCTAACAGCCCAACACTGTGGCATTTAATTTCAAAAAGGGGGAACTATGCAAAAATGAGGGGGTTAGTTAAACGGAAGTTAAAAAGTACAGTGACTAAAGTGAAATCCCTGCAAGCTGCATGGGTGCTTTTTAAAGACACCATAATAGAGGCCCAACTTCAATGTATACCCCGAATTAAGAAACACAGTAAAAGAACTAAAAAAGAGCCACCGTGGCTTAACAGCCAAGTAAAAGAAGCCGTGAGAGATAAAAAGACTTCCTTTAAAAAGTGGAAGTCAAATCCTAGTGAGGCAAATAGAAAGGAGCATAAACCCTGCCAGATTAAGTGCAAGAATGTAATAAGAAAAGCCAAAGAGGAGTTTGAAGAATGGCTAGGCAAAAACTCCAAAGGTAATAAAATGTTTTTTAAGTACATCAGAAGCAGGAAGCCTGCTAAACAATCAGTGGGGCCCCTTGATGATCGAGATACAAAAGGAGCGCTTAAAGACGATAAAGTCATTGCGGAGAAACTAAATGGATTCTTTGCTTCAGTCTTCACGGCTGAGGACGTTAGGGAGATTCCCAAACCTGAGCCAGCTTTTGTAGGTGACAAATCTGAGGAACTGTCACAGATTGAAGTGTCACTAGAGGAGGTTTTGGAATTAATTGACAAACTTAACATTAACAAGTCACCAGGACCAGATGGCATTCACCCAAGAGTTCTGAAAGAACTCAAATGTGAAGTTGCGGAACTATTAACTAAGGTTTGTAACCTGTCCTTTAAATCGGCTTCTGTACCCAATGACTGGAAGTTAGCTAATGTAATGCCAATATTTAAAAAGAGCTCTAGAAGTGATCCCGGCAATTAAAGACCGGTAAGTCTAACATCAGTACCGGGCAAGTTAGTCGAAACAATAGTTAAGAATAAAATTGTCAGACACGTAGAAAAACAAACTGCTGAGCAATAGTCAACATGGTTTCTGTAAAGGGAAATTATGTCTTACTAATCTATTAGAGTTCTTTGAAGGGGTCAACAAAAAGGTGGACAAGGGGGATCCAGTGGACATAGTGTACTTAGATTTCCAGAAAGCCTTTGACAAGGTCCCTCACCAAAGGCTCTTACGTAAATTAAGTTGTCAAGGGATAAAAGGGAAGTTCCTTTCATGGATTGAGAACTGGTTAAAAGACCGGGAACAAAAGGTAGGAATTAATGGTAAATTCTCAGAATGGAGAGGGGTAACTAGTGGTGTTCCCCAAGGATTAGTCCTCGGACCAATCCTATTCAACTTATTCATAAATGATCTGGAGAAAGGGGTAAATAGTGAGGTGGCAAAGTTTGCAGATGATACTAAACTGCTCAAGATAGTTAAGACCAAAGCAGACTGTGATGAACTTCAAAAAGATCTCACAAAACTAAGTGATTGGGCAACAAAATGGCAAATGAAATTTAATGTGGATAAATGTAAAGTAATGCACATTGGAAAAAATAACCCCAACTATACATACAATATGATGGGGGCTAATTTAGCTACAAGAAATCAGGAAAAAGATCTTGGAGTCATCGTGGATAGTTCTCTGAAGATGTCCGCACAGCATGCAGAGGCGGTCAAAAAAGCAAACAGGATGTTAGGGATCATTAAAAAGGGGATAGAGAATAAGACTGAGAATATATTATTGCCCTTATATAAATCGATGGTATGCCCACATCTTGAATACTGCGTACAGATGTGGTCTCCTCATCTCAAAAAAGATATACTGGCACTAGAAAAGGTTCAGAAAAGGGCAACTAAAATGATTAGAGGTTTGGAATGGGTCCCATATGAGGGGAGATTAAAGAGACTAGGACTCTTCAGCTTGGAAAAGAGGAGACTAAGGGGGGATATGATAGAGGTATATAAAATCATGAGTGATGTGGAGAAAGGAATAAGGAAAAGTTATTTACTTATTCCCATAATACAAGAACTAGGGGTCACCAAATGAAATTAATAGGCAGCAGGTTTAAAACAAATACAAGGAAGTTCTTCACGCAGCGCACAGTCAACTTGTGGAACTCCACAACCTCCTCAGGTAAGAAGGCTAGGACTATAACAGTGTTTAAAAGAGAACTGGATAAATTCATGGAGGTTAAGTCCATTAATGGCTATTAGCCAGGATGGGTAAGGAATGGTGTCCCTAGCCTCTGTTTGTCAGAGGATGGAGATGGATGGTAGGAGAGAGATCACTTGATCATTGTCTGTTGGTCCACTCCCTCTGGGGCACCTGGCATTGGCCACTGTTGGTAGACAGGATACTGGGCTAGATGGACCTTTGGTCAGACCTGGTACGGCCGTTCTTATGCCTTTCACATGGCCAAATGCATACTTGACCACCATTCTGCAACTTCTCAGGCAATAGTTAGTGTTTTTTCCTTCTGTCCACCCCCAGGGTGTTCACTCCCTCACTCTGTAATGCTCCCCATTAACACCTTTTTTTTAAATAATAATGGAGATATCCCATCTCCTAGAACTGGAAGGGACCTTGAAAGGTCATTGAGTCCAGCCCCCTGCCTTCACTAGCAGGACCAAGTACTGATTTTGCCCCAGATCCCCAAGTGGCCCCCTCAAGGACTGAACTCACAACCCTGGGTTTAGCAGGCCAATGCTCAAACCACTGAGCTATTCCCCCCCAAGTTTCCCTTTGGGGACTTCCTTAGTTCCTCATCCCCAGAATTGCTCAATGACTGGAGTCCACTTGGATTATACTAACTGGACTGGGAGAGGACAATGAAAGTGAAGTAGATTGGGGAGAGGAATGTGCTCATTATAGATCCAGTTCAGCAAGCTAGTTACGGATGTGCCTAACTTAGGTCCCATTTGACTTCATTGGGACTATTAATATGCTTAGTTAGGCACATGCTTAAGTATCTTGCAGACTCAAGACCAAAGTGCTGCATAACTGGAAGATAGCTGCTATGTAATTTAAGTACACCGCCTCCGCAATATAATGCGACCCGATACAACATGCATTTGGATATAACGCGATAAAGTCGTGCTCTGGGGGGAAGGAGGGGGCGGTGCTGCGCACTCAGGTGGATCAAAGCAAGTTCAATATAATGCGGTTTCACCTATAAGGTGGTAAGATTTTTTTGGCTTCCGAGGACAGCGTTATATCGAGGTAGAGGTGTATAACATGCCACACAGAATGTGGGACTTGGCTTTGAATAGTGCAAATCTAATTGGGAAAATTGTTGATCTTTACTGATATCATATATGATGTCTCCTGGATCCATTTAGGCTCTGATGCTCTTCAACCTCTATATAAGGGGTAGGCAATCTATGGCATGCATGCCAAAAGTGGCACACAAGCTGATTTTCAGTGACACTCACACTGCCCAGGTCCTGGCCACCGGTTGGGGGGCTCTGCATTTTAATTTAATTTTAAATGAAGCTTCTTAAACATTTAAAAACCTTATTTACTTAACATACAACAATAGTTATATATTATAGACTTATAAAAAGACCTTCTAAAAACATTAAAAATGTATTACTGGCACGCGAAACCTTAAATTAGAGTGAATAAATGAAGACTTGGCACATCACTTCTGAAAGGTTGCCCACCCCTGCTCTATATGATGGTTGCTTACTTGCCTGCTGGAGGTTGCAGCAGCTCACCATGACCTCCTTTCCACCGGGAAGACAATAGGAGACCAGTGCAGCCCCTGTATGGAGAGGGTCTGGTTACGTCCATATTCAATGCATCCCTGGTCATCATATATGTTAAGGACAACTGAGTAACTGACAGCTCTTCCCCCATGCAGAAGCATGGCCACTCTCCAAGGTAAATCTTCCTTTAAAACAAGGGGTCCAGTTGGCATGGGTAGATAATTTACAGCTTCTTTTTACAGTTTGGATGAATCTAGCCTAACAGGGTAAGGAGTATAAGGAGTGATAATTCTCTCATTATGGGTCCTTGGAACATTCCACAATCCAGATGAAGTTCTGAAGACTTACCAGTGCTGATAGACAAATTGCCTAGTGTCAGCTAAATAAGAATGAAACCATTGAACAACAGAACAAAAGCTAAGTATATTTGTTATATTTCATGAATAGTGATTGGTCAGCCATTTCAGAATCTGTACTCAGCGCAGAGACCTAACATGAAATTTAATAAACATCACATATAAAACTTTAAGCACAGCTGAATTATTGGAATGGTTATCTCTAAGGCTCTACCAAATTCACAGCCATGAAAAATGCGTCACAGATGTGAAATCTGGTCTACCCTATACAATACAGATTTCACAGGGGAGACAAGCGTTTCTCAGACTAGGGGTCCTGACCTAAAAGGCAGTTGCAGGGGGATTGCAAGATTGTAAGGGGTTGTAGTATTACCACACTTACTTCTACACTGCCTTCAGAGCTGGGTGGCCGGAGAATGGTGGCTGCTGGCCAGATGCCCAGCTCTGAAGGCAGCAGCACAGAAGTAAGGGTAGCAATACCATCCCATGCCATCCTTCTGCACTGCTGCTGGCGGTGCCACTGCCTTCCGAGCTGGGCTCCTGGCCAGCAGCTACTGCTTTCCAGCTGCCCAGCTCGGAAGGCAGCACCACCGCCAGCAGCTGCACAGAAGTCAAGGTTGCCATACCACGATCCCCCTACAATAACCTTGTGACCCCCCCCCCCCCCCCACTACCCCTTTTTGCATCAGGACCTACAGTTACAACACTATGAAATTTCAGATTTAAATATCTGAAATAATGAAAATTTATTATTTTTAAATTCCTATGACTATGGAATTGCCCAAAATGCACCATGAATTTGGTATGGCCCTAGTTATCTCTAAACAATTAAGATTTTCCTCATATCAAAAATGTTATGACTTGTGAATTTGCCTATTTCTCAATCATTTTAGATTCCAGTGGAAATAATGAAATTGGTTAATACTTTATTAATGTAGATTTCTCTTCCTGCCCCATAGGAAGTGGGACTGTGAGTATTAATGCACAAATGTTTATATGGTGAAGTTTACTAAATACTATTTAATCCTTGAAAGTGATAAATACATATCAGACGTTATAATTTGGTTTGGAAAACATTTGTTTTAAATTTGTGTCCAAAATGTGTTAATTCTGGATTTGTATTTCAGGTTTTTTGCTATTTGTTTGTTAGTCTAGTCATTTGAAAACACAGGTAATGCTTGATTTAGAAAATAAAGTCTTGGCATTCAAATGTGTTGCATTGTTGAGCTCAGGTACTGCAAGATCTTTCTTGCCCTCTTCTAGTTTTTCCTCTCTTAACTAGTTACTGTGCAATACCATATGCTAAAAATACTATTATGAAAGCTAAAAGGCTGAGGAACTGTGTCAGAGAGATAAGGAACGAACTATGGCTTTCACAAGGGAGTGTCAGTTACCTTAAACTGAGTATATGACTGATAATGCTTTGTACTTTTGGTAGCCTATTTAGTTCAGACATGCTTTTCAGTGGCAGATAATCTTTTGGGCAGTGCAGTCCCAAATTCCAAGTAATACTTTAAAATATATATATATAAGAATCTAGATTCTAGGAGAAAAAAACCCTCAAAAAACTCAAAGCTATATATTTGTGGAAATTCTCGTGGCCAACAGCCAAAGCAGTCACTTCACTTACAAAACAGACCTTAAAACAGGGAACTCCTCAGCCATTCAAAACATTGTACTTCTGTTTCCTTAACAAAGGTGAGGCGCGATACAAAGAAGTCATTTTGGAAATAGATAGCAAAAGAGGAGAAATCCTCTTCCTGTCCCCCAAGCAGCCATGATGCAGAAGAGAAAGACAGTGGTCAGGTTACTTTATGGGTCTCAAAACATAGTTGGCAAAAAAAAATTTCCCCAAAGAACAATTTTAATAAAATATGTCAAGGGTGTGTGTATGTACATACTCTGGTGAATTTTAGATTACTGTGAAGTACTTTCTAATGTGTCTGTCTGCCACTGCCCTCTACCGGCTAGAATTAGAACTGCTGAGTTGTATGTCATATGCCGTATACTTCTAACACCTCTCCTCGAGCTCAAGCTGTAAGAGTATGTGTTTTGGAGCAGAGTACTATGCCTGGTGTTCCTGGGAAGATTTCAGTAGCCATAATATTCCTCACAGTGACTGACAACTCGGAAATCCTAGATGGCCACAGCTTTGTTACAGTATTTTTAATACAAATATCAGGGCTTCAAAATTGATAAAATTATCTGTCTGATAAAGATCTCACAGAGCAGACCAACAGGATTAAAACAAAATATCCACTAAAATCACACATTATTTGCCCTATAGGTTGCATTAATAAGTGACGTTTCATCATAATGATGTAACATTGTAAAAACACAAAGCCACGCAACATGTGCTGACACTGCCAAAATACATGCAGAAAACACTGATGGAGAGATCTCAGAAGCTTTGGCATTTGTGAATGGGTTGGCCAATCATTCAACAGCATAGATATTTATATGACTCTATAGCAATCCCCACCATGCTCCATAGCTCTCTGACACACAGCCACCCTGCCCCCCAACAGTCACTCTTTGCGGTAGGAGAACTGCTGGGCAGATGCCCTCCTCAGGCATTAGGGAAAGGCAACAGACTTACTCCCCTTCCCGTGGCTTTGGTAGTCTACTCACCCTGCTGCCTCCTCTCCAAGGTTTTTCTTTCTTACTTCACTACTCAAATTAGCCTGCACTGTGGACAGTGCCTTACAGATATGTGGAATGAAAATCTCTGGGCCCTGATTCTCCTCTGTGACATACAGCAGCATCACTCCACTGACTTCAATGGACCTATTCTCAGTTTATATCAGTGTGAGGGGAGAATTGGGCCCTTAGCTGGAGCTAAGTTTGAGTTCTGTTGCCTGCTGTAGCTTACTCAGGATCTTCCAGCTGCTGCTCTGAGCTAATGATTACCTGAATGTAACTGCTTAGGTAAAGCTAATGAGCTTGTAAGGCACAAGCAATCTGACCTAGGTAAGTAACTACTCTAGTTAGCAATCAATTCCAAATTCATCATGATTGCTTAATCTGGGCCAGGACATTGACATTGTGCAACATGGGCTGTGTTCCTCAGTGAGCCAGGATCACTAATAGCATCAGCTATGTCCAGCATAAAAGATGCCAGAGAATAACAAAAGCAAAACATAAACCCAGCCTTCAAGAAATTGCATGTAAATGCAGCTGAAAAGAGGACTAAGAGAGGACTCAAAACATGCCCAGTGCAACAGATTTAGTTCAAACAAGAATACTGTAAAATCTTAATGTAGATCAGTGACTCTCAACCTTTCCAGACTACTATACCCCTTTCAGGGATCTGATTTCTCTTGTATACCCCCAAGTTTCACCTCATTTAAAAACTACTTGCTTGCAAAATCAGACATAAAAATACAAAAGTGCCACAGCACACTACTGCTGAAAAATTGCTTACTTTCTTATATTTACCATATAATTATAAAATAAATCAATTGGAATATAAATATTCTCTGTACATTTCAATGTATAGTATATTGAGCAGTATAAACAAGTCATTGTCTATGAAATTTTAGTTTGTACTGACTTCGCTAATGCTTTTTATGTAGCCTGTTGTAAAACTAGGCAAATATCTAGATGAGTTGATGTACCCTCTGGAAGATGTCTGTGTACCCTCAGGAGCAGGCGTATCCCTGGTTGAGAGCCACTGAGGTAGATGATATCCTGAGCTTCTCAAAGGAAAACTGTTCCATTCTGAACCCCACTACAATAGAAAGCAGACTTTTTACCTAAGTAGAATCCATCTTTATGAGTGACAGAGGTCTCTGAACCTGCCCAGGAAGCTAGTTGTCAGCCATCTTGTAAGTGGCAAAAACAATGCAAACAAGCCCTACCAAGTGTGCCTAGAGGAAACCAAACATTCTGCATGTTGGAACAGTTAAACCTGGATAGAAAAGAAAATGAGAGAGGAAAAAAAAGGCTAAACTACAATTCAGTAATTTCAATACAAAAATAGAATGCAAAGAACATAAATCAGACAATAAAAAGAAACTGAAGGGGAAACTGAGAGCAGCAGGGCTCCCATCAGTCCTCAAATTTGACACACTGAAGAATGGATTCAGTATTTTGAAAACTGCTGGAGAGCACCAAACTTTTGAGATGATTCCAGAAAGTGAGCCATGTAACTGCACTATGTAATGCAGAAGTCACACTGGTCTTTGCTAGACCTGAAACTGGAAATGAATATGCAATGCCTAGGTAGAATGCAGCTGGAAAAGGAGGTGATTACACCTGTAGAGATTTCTTCTACATGGTGGAAGTTCTCTGTTGGCATCTCTAGCTACTTTAAAGCCACTTTGTGTCACAAACATGAAGCAAAATGGCCTCAGTGGAATAGAGCATCTGGCCCATTGGAATTACTATTGACCAACTGTTTCAGTGATACCCAAAACCTTCTCAACAGCACTGAGAAAATCAAAAGCTTCCAATAAAGCTACCTGCTGATGTCAGTGTACCACCAGTCACTTAGAATCACCTGATTCCATTTCAAAACGTGAAAAAAGCTTGAATATACTGAAGAACTGGAGATCATGGAAAAAGTAAATAGACACACATTGTGGGCAGCTCGGATTTGTTATTTAACATTTATTGCAGTAGTGCCTAGAATTCAACAAGGTAGAATGAAAAGTCATTGGAGAAGGGGGACTGGATCTCCTACATTTTGAGTAAATGCTTTAACCATCAGGCTATAGAGTCATGCTCACTCTCATGCTGAGTCATTTGGGCAAGACAGAGATAGAGCAAGAGCACAAGCATGAGCATGATTGTATAGCCTTGTGTTTAGACGAGTCAGGGTTATGGGAGACTCAGGATCCAGTCCCCCAGCTCCAATGACTCATTATTTATCCAGAGTGCAACAGCTTCAACAGGAGAGACTGAGGGAATCTCACATCAGAATATCTCATAGCCTAGTGGTTAGAGCACTCTATTAAGAGGCATCTGATCCCTGTTCAAATCCATTCTCCCTATCAGGCAGAGGGGGGACTTGGACCACAATGCTTTGTTCGATACTGAGTGTCGCAATGCCTAACTCCTTTTGTGCATGCAGATCTTGCTGTCTAGAAGAGTAAGTGCAAAACCCAAGAAACTCAGAACATGTGTGAACATGAGTCTTCCTAAAACTGCAGTTCTCTAGTAGTGGTATATCTCATCCATAGAGCAACACTTTTCTTCAACCTTGAGCACAATTCTTGATATCACCAGCTGGAGCTTGCACCACCATCAACTATGCACAGGGCTCACTGTCAGCATCTGCTCTGCTGCTGAAGTGTTCCAGAACACAGTGCAGCCTGTTGTGCAAGGCCACCCTGCAGTAAAAACATTTCAGCGATGACAACATACATGACATGATATGTTGTGAGGCCAATGACAAATAATTTAAAGCAGAGTTTAAGAGACTTCAGCAGATGAACCTCACTCTAAATCAAGACACATATGAGTTCCATAAAACCTCATTAGGGTTTTTTGACCTTACGTTTTTCTGCAGCTGGCATAGCACCAGATCCTAACAAGATAACAGCCATCAAAAGCTTGTCAGCAACACCACAGAATTCCAATGAAGTACGCAGCCTCCTGTAATGTTCAACTATTTCCATGCTTCATTCTTGACTGTGTGACACTAGTTCGTACAGTGGCTGAGCCATCTCCTGGTTATCCTCTATGAATGGTCATGAACTTGCCTCACTTACTTCTTCACAAAAGGTTATCCCATTACTTGACAAAACATTCTCTCTATCTTGGAGGTCATCTCTGTTTATGAACCAACATTTCTCTGCCAAGATTTTGCAAACTTTGCCCAGGATTTCGATTTCCATAACAGGAACATGATTTCTGATTGGCCCCCAGTAAATGTGGAAGCTGAGCACTTCACGAACATTTTACAAAAAAGCCACCAGTTTTTGTATTAGAAGGAAAACCTGGAAACAGAATTATACAAGTTTCTCTGAAACACGGTTTCTGTTGGACAGTCATTATGCATCAGCCTGCCAAACTTTGCATCTCAGCCAAAAACTGCACTACTTGGACACTATGGGCACAGTATAAGAACCTGATTAGAATAGAATCACCATCACAATGGCCTTCTCTATGTTGGGAAGATGCATTGTATTAAAAAACATGTTAATTAGCACAAGTTTGACTTTACAGTGTACAAAGACAGTCATGTTTATGTAGCCTTTGTGCCAGGTGCTAAGGGTGGCAACAAAAGCTGTGTTCAATCTTTCTGGGGGTCCTTTTTCATCAATAAATAAAACAATGGCCTGAGCCACCATCCAGAGTTCTACTCATACTTCTGGCTTTGGGAAACTAAACATGAAGCTCCTTGTGATCACCGTTGCAGGTGGTTCTTCCCCACTTGCAAGAACTGAGAGTTCTTGGGAACATGGATTCACAAGGACCTTTTATTTGGGGGAAAAGACACAAGAAACACAATAACTATATATATGTATATACAGCAGACTGAGCAAACTCAGTCAGTGTACCAGGAGTACAGCTACCTCCACAGTTCTGACTATTAACGACCTGGCTTTTTTAGGGCCTGAATTCAATCACACAGCAATCCGTACTCATCTAAAACCCCACCCATGGATCCATTCAGACTCAGTGTAGTCAGGGGGTGCCTCTCTTCTGCGTGGCTGCTCCAGTCTAGAGATGACCTTGCCAACAAGGCCCACTCTGATGTGTAGCTATGTGGTCCAGCTCTATGACATTAGTCCTGTTGCTGCTGGTGTGGTTAGGCCCCATTGTAAAGTTCAGCTCTACACTCTTACCTGTCAGGGTGCTAGGAAGTCAGCATTATACCACTGCTGCCCAGCTAGTCCTTGCTGGGAAGTGAGCACTAGCACTGCCACTGCCGGAGTCCTGCAGAATCACTCCACACAGTTTAGAATCTACGGGTGGGAAAGGTAGAGTAAATCAGGGCCCTTGGACAGAATTCTTACTCCTCAGATTAGAGTTCCTGGTCTCTAGAACCGAGCCGTCTACCCTAGACTCTTGTTGAACTTGAATTCCATTCCCAAATCAAAGTCCACTACCTGTAAAGTCAGGGTGACCCACTTACTCCAGCACGTCTTGCAGTATTCCTATGTTCTTTCATGAGTATTGTTACAGATTTGTACAAGCTATTCTAGATTTGATTTTGACAAATAGGGAGGAACTGGTTGAGAATTTGAAATGGGAGAGTTCATGATTCTGAGGAATGGTAGGAGGGAAAACAGCAAAAAAGATAATGGATTTCAAGAAGGCGGACTTTAGCAAACTCAGGGAGTTGGTAGGTAAGATCCCATGGGAAGCAAACTCAGGGAGTTGGTAGGGGAGATCCCATGGGAAGCAAGTCTAAAGGGAAAAACAGTTCAGAGAGTTGGCAGTTTTTCAAAGAGACATTATTATGGGCACAAGAGCAAACTATTGCTCTGCATAGGAAAGATAGGAAGTATGGCAAGAGACCATCCTGGCCTAACCAGGAGATCTTCAATGGAAAGTAGGTCAAATTACAAAGGATGAATATAAACAAATAACACAAGTATGTAGGGACAAAATTAGAATAAACTAGCTAGAGACATAAAGGGTAACAAGAAAACATTCACAAATACATTAGAAGCAAGAGGAAGACGAAGGATAGGGTAGGGCCATTACTCAATGGGAGGGGGGGGGGGGAAACGGTAACGGAAAATATTGAAATGGCAGAAATGCTAAATGACTTTTTTGTTTCAGTTTTCACCGAAAAGGTTAGTTGTGATCGGATGTCTAACATAGTGAATGCTGGTGAAAATGAGGTAGGATCAGAGGCTAAAATAGGGAAAGAACAAGTTAAAAATTACTTAGACAAGTTAGATGTCTTCAAGTCACCAGGGCCAGATGAAATACATCCTAGAATATTCAAGGAGCTGACTGAGGAGATATCTGAGCCATTAGCTATTATCTTTGAAAACTCATGGAAGATGGGAAAGATTCCAGAGGACTGGAAAAGGGCAAATATAGTGTCAATCTATAAAAAGAGAAATAATGACAACCTGGGGAATTACAGACCAGACAGCTTAACTTCAGTACCCGAAAGATAATGGAGCAAATAATTAAACAATCAATTTGCAAACACCTAGAAAATAACTAGGTGATAAGTAACAGTCAGCATGGATTTATCAAGAACAAATCATGTCAAATCAACCTAATAGCTTTCTTTGACAGAGTAACAAGCCTTGTGGATGGGGGAAGCAGTAAATCTGGTATATCATTACTTTAGTAAGGCTTCTGATACTGTTTCACATGATCTTCTCATAAAAAAACTAGGGAAATACAACCTAGATGGAGCTACTACAAGGTAGGTACATAACTGGTCAGAAAACCATCCCCAGAGAGTAGAAGTTAGTGATTTGCAGTCAAGAAAGGGCAAATTGAGTGGGGTCCCATGGGGATCAGTTCTGGGTCCAGTTCTGTTCAGTATCTTCATCAATGATTTAGATAATGGCATAGAGACTACATTTATAAAGTTTGCAGACAACACCAAGCTAGGAGGGGTTGCAAGTACTTTGGAGGATAGGATTAAAATTCAAAACGATCTGGACAAACTGTAGAAATGGTCTGAATTAAATGGGGTGAAATTCAATAAGGACAAATGCAAAGTACTCCACTTAGGAAGGAACAATCAGATGCACATATGTAAAATGGGAAATGACTGCCTAGGAAGGAGTACTGCGGAAAGGGATTTGGGGGTCATAATGGATCACAAGCTAAATATGAGTGAACAGTGTAACACTGTTGCAAAAAACCCAAACATCATTCTGAGATGTATTAGCATGAGTGTTGTAAGCGAGACACGAGAAGTAATTCTTCCACTCTTCTCCTCGCTGATTAGGCTTCAACTGGAGTATTGTGTTCAGTTCTGGGCACCACAATTTCAGGCAAGATGTGGACAAATTGCAGAAAGTTCAAAGAAGAGCAACAAAAATGATTAAAGGTCTAGAAAGCATGACCTATGAGGGAACATTGAAAAAATTGGGTTTGTTTAGTCTGGAGAAGAGAAGACAGAGGGGACATGATAACAGTTTTCAGTACATAAAAGGTTGCTACAAGGAGTAGGGAGAAAAATTGTTCTCCTTAACCTCTGACGATAGGACAAAAAGCAATAGGCTTAAATTGCAGCAAGGGAGGTTTAGTTTGGACATTAGGAAAAACTTCCCAACTGTCAGGGTGGTTAAGCACTGGAATAAATTGCCTAGGGAGGTTGTGGAATCTCCATCATTGGAGACTTTTTAGAGCAGGTTAGACAAACACCTGTCAGGTTTGGTCTAGGTAATACTTAGTCCTGCCATGAGTGCAGGGCACTGGACTAGATGACCTCTTGAGGTCCCTTCCAGTCCTATGATTCTATGATGCCCCTGTTTCTGTAAACCTGCACTGGAGTTGGATAGTGGAATTGAATGACAATGCAAACTTGGAGAAATGGACTGCCAACCTGCATGGTGAAAATGACAGAACTACTATCAGCCTATGGTCTTCTGGCATCATATCAAACTCAGGAGGGTGCCTTTGCTCAATGCCTTGTATACTTCCCTGTATCTCTTCATGTCCTCTGAAATATTTTCTCTGCTATTTTGTGGTTTTTATACATGTATTCCCACCATGCATGGTTGCTCTGCATATATCCTTGCCTTCAACAAAAAGATAGATACATTCAGGGCTCTAGTTTGTGCCATGGCTGCTGAGATTCTGAGGCACACTGGGGATACAAAAACTATGTGACTCAGTGGAAAGAACAAATATTGAAGGAGATAGTCAGGAAAATCAGAAGGGTGCTGAGATGGGTGACAGGCAAAGGAGATAGAAGTCTGGTACACGACTGAGAGAAACCACTTCTGGTGATAAACAGATTAGAAAATGCATCATCAGTAAAAGTAGCTCTGGCTACTGCACAGTACTGCCTGGATTACAATGACATGAGGTGTTATCAACCAGAATATAAAGAGAGAGTGACAATAACACACAACTGTACAAGAGAGAATACAGACACTTGAAGTTAATTAGCCAGCAGAACCATTTTTTGTAGATGAGTAATATGTTAGGACAGCAGACTTCCTTTTGGGATGGGTCTTTTGGACTAGTATGCTGGATTGTTTTTTATTCAATTGTCTCATTTTCTCCTTTGATCTTTGCACCACTGACTTTAAGTATGACATTAGAATCAACAGCTTTTGGAAACCCCTGTAGCTCATGTTCTATGCCTGGCGCTGCTTACCCGTGGGGGGCAACTGCAGGAGAAAAAAGGTGAAGTTTACAAGAATTCTGCTCAGGCTTTGTGGTGACTTTTACAGGGATTTTCCCCAGATCTTAAGAACGTTGTTTATTTTATACTTTTGCAACACGTTGCCCTTGCCCTGGCTTGAGAAAATGCCTTGTAATCGGCCTGGTCTGCATTTAAAAGTTTTATAGTATAACTATTTAGGTTAAGGATGTGATTATTTTTAGTGAAATAATTATACCAGTAAAATCCCTAATGTGGATGCAGTAATACTGGTATAATGGTGATTTACCCCTGTATAGTTATTCCCCCTTTCCATGTGGGAATAAGCTATGCTGGTATAAGCACTTTTACACTGACAAAACTGTGTCTGTATTATTATGAGGATTGTATGGTAAGCTGCTCAACTTTTATGTGTAGACAAGACCTTAAAAACCATATTAACAACACATTTTAACTAGCACAATATTAAACACAACTTTGCCTTTAGTGTGGACAAGTCCACTCATGTTTAAAAGTATATTAGCTGTTTGTGGTTAACCCTACGACAGCGGTTTTCAATCTTTTTTCATTTGTGGACCCCTAGAAAATTTCAAATGGAGGTGCGGACACCTTTGGAAATTCAACCCGTGGTCCGCGGACCCCTATCATAGAAGTCTTAGACTGAAAAGTGACTGAACAGATTTAAAGTATAAATGTTGCATGTGCTCGGCCCGGCATTTGACGCAGCGTGAGAAAGAGTGCTAAACTGTGGGCTTCTATGGTAATGGCAGTACCTTCAGGTTTTGACCTGTAGGTGGGAGTATTCACATACTTTTGATTGATCAGAAAAATGGAATGCTTTTTCTGGGATCTAAAACTTTATTTTCATAGTCATCTTTTGCAGACCTCTTAGACATGGTCTGCGGACCACAGACTGGAAACCACTACCCTAGGGGGTTCTGTTAAATCAAACTACATACTGATACCAGTCACTCACCCCACCCACGCACCAGGGTGAACCATGAACAGCTAACACGTTTTTTAATGTAAGCCTTAGAGCTAGAAGGTTTACAGGGATGAAACACTCTGCTTCCTCTAGAGGGGAAAGACTAGCTTTGGCCAGCTTTATTTACATGAATTATAAAGTTGCTTCCCTATAGTTCCAAATGCTGTGTTTTGTTGCGTTAGTTGGAATTTGTCTGTTCTGACTGTATCAAAGAGAATGCAGAGCTACATTGCCCAAGTGGAGCACTGGGTTCACAATGCTTCCTGGAGCTCCTAGGATGCAGTGGGAACATGCCCACTGTGCCATCCCATGTGGGGGTGCAGCATGTTCTCCTCTATGAAGTTGACCAGTTACTCTAGCAGGTGTGTTGGCAGTGGAGGGTTGAGGCTATGATCTTGCATCCTCCATGCCCTTTTGGGATGGCTCAAACACTCAAGGAGCAGAGCGCAGTCCTGGTGGACTTCTCATTCTGGCCTCTAACACCTGCTTCCATCATTATGCTTCAATCCTCACAGCATCGCTCTACCTCACTCCCCCACAATCATCCAGCTCTCCAGCCTGTTCTCCCCTATTGCTTCCGTACTCATCCAGTCACTCCTCCCATTCTCTGCCTTCCCCCATCCTCATTTTCCCCTCTTTGATCCCAAGCCGAGCGGCTGAGCTTCCTTAACTTCCATTGACGTCTGCATTTTGCACAGTTGGGCCCTCTGGCTTGTCTAGATAGAAGGAATATAAACACGCATGCTTTGGGGCACAAACCAACTTGTAACTATTGGGGGTTGGAAGGAAACTTTCCCTGGGGGCAGGTTATCCCCTAAGTCTCTATTGCAGGGGTCTCTTGCAGCTTCCTCAGAAGTATATGTGTCAGAATACTAGACTACATGGACCACACATCTCCTCCCTTATTGCTTTTGTTTTACTCCCTCTCTCCCTCACAACTCCCTCCCCTTAGAAAAATGTTTACAGTCACCATAAACACAGTGATTTAGAAAGATGAAGGGCCAGATCCTCGTTCCATCTCCTTTGCATTTCTCCAGCAGTTAAAAGGTGGAAGGAGAACTGCCGTGCCAGGGAATTCTCCTGATGAGGTGGAATGTCCAGATGGGGTAAGGCTGCTGTAGCCAGCTCTCTGCAACTGAGTCCCATTCCCCCTCCCCATTGTGTAGGGTGTGGGTTGGGGATAGGCCAAGGACATGAGGAGGGCTGAGAGTGGATACTTATCCCTGAGCACTTGAGAGGACCTAACAAACAGACACTACTTGAAACACAAGGACATAACAAATAAAAAATAATCACAAGTAGAAGGACTACGTGGCTGCAGGTAACCCCCATCCATGCACTACAATCTTGCTGAATCCCTTGAGGGGCAAGTTAAATCGAGACCCCTGAATGATATTCTATCTTTGTCACTCACATCAACACCGCAAGTCCTTGAGAAGGGACATTCATTGCAAATGTTGTCCTTTTCTCATCAAATACATATTTGCAACCCATGTTTCCATTATGTGGCTAGCTCTGGTCATTAAGGACAAGTTAGCTAGCTTAGAAACAAGCAAACCAACCCAAATAGATGCTTCAAGACTATCATTGCTTTCAGTTGCCCATTTTATTCTGAAATATTGTCCATTTGCATATATGAAAGAGCTATAAAGTTTCATTGCTGCAGCATCCAATCTGTGAAGCTTTGCTATTTCTTTGTCATCCACACACTGGAGAGATGCACTATATTACAGATACAATGAGATACTTTTTTAAAAGATACAGCTAAGCCCTATAAATGCATTGTAATGCCGCACATTCTGAAGGAGCAGTACTATTGTGGCTGTACAGTCGTTTCGCTGCCACCAGAGAGCAGCCACATAATTTGGAGCTGCCAAGGAAACACAAAGGAGAAAACGGCAAAGAGAACAGACTGCAATGTTACCACTTCTAGAATCCTCAGACTGTTTTCTTGCTATTAGTTCCACAGTAGTGCTGTGAAGACTGCTTACTTGTCTCTATAGCATTTTGGATATGTAAAATGCTATAGAAGGGCTGGGTGCTGATTCCACATACATTCAGTTCAAAGGGAAGGAGGCCTCTTTTCCTTTCAATTCCAGAAGATGTTTCCTGCAAACTTTGCTTTATTAAATGGTCCCTTCCCTCTGTCCAATATTTTGTTACAAGGTCTGTGGGAATCTGGAAATTACATATCCTTGAGCATTATCCTTTTTTCCTTTGGAAGATGCTCATAAAAAGGCCCCATCAATAGCTTTCCTCTTCAATGAGTTACATTTTTAAAACACTTTATAGATAGAAGAAGAACAGGAGTACTTGTGGCACCTTAGAGACTAACAAATTTATTAGAGCATAAGCTTTCGTGGACTACAGCCCACTTCTTCGGATGCATCCGAAGAAGTGGGCTGTAGTCCACGAAAGCTTATGCTCTAATAAATTTGTTAGTCTCTAAGGTGCCACAAGCACTCCTGTTCTTCTTTTTGCGGATACAGACTAACACGGCTGCTACTCTGAAACCTGTCTTTATAGATAGACTGGATTAAATTTTCCTTGGCTTCTTGCCACAGCTATCGCTTTTCAATCAGAAGGTCATTTACAGCCTTTTGGTTACTGTGATGGCTTCCCTCTTCTACCTTGGCTTTCTGACCTGGTGCAGAAAGTAAAATACTAATTTCCAGGTTTTGCATGGTTTCCTCCTAATCTGCCCTATATGAAGGACAACTGAAATCATACACAGCATTTTTCATCCAGAAAACGCTTTTAAAATATGTACTAACTAATCCTCACAGAACTTCTGAGAAGTAGATAGTATTGTTATCTCCATTTTGAAGATTGGGAAACTGAGGCGAGACATTAAGTGACATGTTAGGCCACAAAGGGAATTAGCAGTGGAGCCAAAATAAGATCTGAAAAGTCCCTTGCTTCCAGTTAAGGGGACAAGTTGTCATTAGTTGGTGCAGAATGTCCCATATCAAGTCAATATAGCATATACTTTATTTCATATTTCAGCAATAATCATGAAAAGGATCATATACTGGGATACAAATACATGATTTTATGCTGTGCGTAATTTTGTATCACAATTAAAACTTCCGGAGGCTCTGTCCCTTAAAAATAAGCTTTGCACTATTTCCCCTCCCCGGATTTGTCCTCTTTTCTTGAAATGTAGATGATTAACCTGTGCTCAAATGAACAGACCACAGTGCAGACTAAGTTTCATTATTAATTCATTTGTAGAATAGAAGAGGGCACTTTAGGAACAAGTACTTGTTGGGAAGTAAAGGCACCATTCAGCACTCCTCATGCAGCATCTGATCATAACCCATTGAAGCCAATTGAACTTAAAAAGAAAATTAATGTACATAGACAAGCTTTGGAATTCCAGCATTTAAGGAGAATGGCTAAAGACAAAGGTCAGTGAGTGTACCTGTGTCTTTTTGAAAAGGGCTGAAACAGTCAAGGCACTATATATTCATTCACAGTTGTGTCTGCCACATTGCCCCCAAATTATTACATGCTGCAGTGCTGCACGTAGTCCATTTTCTTGGCTATTCATACAAAACTCTTCCTTTAGGGCTGAATGAATTTTCAACTGGGGGGTCGTGAGCACTCTAAAAAGGTTGCGAACCCCCCTCCTGTTCTTTGTAGTTAGATGGCAGGTGGTAAGGGGAGGAAAAATAGTTTCCTAATGTAACATAGGGTGATAGTACAGAAAGTCTGAGAACCACTGTATCATACCCTGTATTCTTAGGGTAAGTCTACACTTCAATCTAGGGGTGTGATTCCCAGCCCACGGAGACATAATTGCCCTAGCTCTGATGGAGATAACATGCTAAAAATAGAGTCTAACCATGGCAGTGCAAGCAGGGGGAAGGACTAGTTGCCCAAGTACAATCCCAGCCAAGCTGCCTGTAGACATACCCTTAATTGTCAGGACAACTCATTAAAAACAACTAACCTTCTTAGGCTCCCAGCTCTGCCCTTTGCATCTTTCAGTTATCATCAGCCTTAAAATTGCATTTGCTAACAAAATAAACTCCTCTGCAACTTGCTGGCCTTTTCACTAGGCCCAAGTGTCAGTTTTGTATCTGATGCATCCTCTGTTTGAAGACTATGTCCTGCCCCTGCAGGAGAATGGAATCAGTGAGCTGATAGGTATTTTCCATCTCTAGCTGTTATGATTCCTACCCTTTTTACGTCAGCTTGAACTTCAGCCAGAAAGAAGTGGCCAGCAGCAGCGCCAAGTTGCAACTCCCAGGCATTACCACTGCTGCTATTTATAATTCCACCTCAGTCTGTGCCATGTTGATGAGATAATAGGATTGCTGTTTTGCTATGCAAGCCTTATTTTTTGCCACAAATATCTCTCGCTTTGTCATCATTTCCCTGCTTTAATACTAAGCCTTTTTTTTTTTTTGAGCCGCTGCACTTATTTGTATAAATAAGGGAAAAAGTGAGGCAGGTATTACAGTGAGCTAATATGTTTGTAATGAAATTCACTATTTCAGAAGTAAATTAACAGTCAATTACTTTGACTAGCACCAGTGCTGAGGACACTATGGGTTCTGTGGCTGTCTCTCAGTAGCATGCTCAGTGCCTGATCTTGCAAGGTGCCAAGCACACTACAGTGATTTCCATGGGACTCCTCACATGCTTAAAGCCAAACACATGCTTGCTTTACTAGAGTGAGGCCAAAGTGCTCAGCACCTTTCAGAAATAAGCCCTTAATCCATAAGGAAAAGCCTTATAATTGAACAGGGATGAAACTAATAAGGTTCTATAGCACGAAAGAGGGCTTCAGACATTTCTCTAAAATCCAATAGGATTCAACAGAGAATGAGATCCTTTTGACAGGAATTTTAATGGATCCTGTAGATATGAGTAGAGATTTATATCCCTGCCACAGAATATGTTGGTTTAGAAATTCCATAGGTTGGTTGTCATTCTCTCTTCATTTCGATGGGTCTTTTCCATAGTAGTTTTCTCTTGTACAAGTTACGTACAGTAACTGATATTCTGGGAACTGAGGTGCAAATATATCATGTCAGTGATGACTTTGAGAAGCACTGAGCATCCAGAACTTCCACTGAAAGCTCAGCACCTCTGAAAATCAGGCCCCGAGTTACCTGTCTAAAATCACACAGGGAGTCTGGCTCAGAGCGGGGAACTGAACCCAAATCAGAGTTCCTCAAGGCCATTCTTCCCCTCTGAAGAGTATTCAGGTGAGACTGAACCACAACCCCCCCCTAAGACTCTGGGGAACTTCTGATCTGGATCTGAAATTTGCTACTGTCCCCCAAGTTCTCTAAATGTCAGATCTGAACATCTCAGAACTTGAGGGAAGATTTGATCTCAGGTGGTTTGGATCTGAGGTTCAACTCTTGGCCCATCTTTACTAATAATAATTGAGTCACAGCCTAATCAAAGTTTATATTATGAAGAGGCAACAGGTGCTTCCCAGGTCAGGCTGTCACTTGCCCTCCATTATGCTCCCAATTTCTCCTACTCCCCATAATTTTTTTTGAAAGGTCCTTTCTGCTTTAGGTTGTGTTGTGGGGATATGGTTGGGTAGCAGCCCTCAGACAACTTATTGTACAACTGTAATGTGAAGTAGAAAAGCTGATTTTGAGATCTGGGACTTTTAAAAAAGGTATTAAACACACTTTTACTTTCTTATCTCCTACACCAGGCAGATGCCTGAAGGGATCTAGAACTGTACATTAAAACAAAGCAAAACCTCTCTGCTCCCTCACTGATCTCAGTGCACATTCTGGCCTTTATACTCTTGTCTTCCATTTATTTTTCTCCAAAAAATTGTCATCACACATTGAATTCAAATTTCAGACACTTGTGGGCTCCCTTTGCCCCGGAGTGCTTCATGCCTTTCAGATATTGCAACATCTGCAACAGATGGCAGGGTGGGGGAGCAAGTCTTTCAGACCAGTTGGACTCCTTCTGCTGCCAGCTGAATGGTAGTGTGTGTGGAGGAGATGGCTAGATGTCCTAATGACTCTCCCTTCAGGTCCGTGGGAATTTCTGCTGGGCCCCTCATTGATCTGTCTGTCCTTCCATCCATGTATTTCAAAATGTTCACACTTTTAAATCCAGAGCACACCTCAGAGCAGCACTCAAAATCTGATTTCACAGCACTGATCTAATTATCAGACTTGCAAATAACTGCATCCTTGTGCTTTTACCATCCATTCACTCTCTTCTGTTCTATATAGGTTCTTGTGCCTCCTTCATCACCATAGTAACCGAGTGCATTCCAATGGTGCATTAAGCAGTGAGACTAACATCTGTCACATGTTCATTCTCTCATCCTCTTCATGGGTAACATTGCGTGTGCAATGGAGAGTCCTGTTTTGTTTAGGGTTTTTGTGTTAATGTACATGCTACTCGTGTTTATTTCACAGAAGGCAGGTCAAAGAAATGCACCTTGCACTTGGAGCAGAAGGTGGTGGTGAGGTTTGCAATGGGCCTTAATTTCTATAGGAGCCAGACCCCAAGAAAGTTCTAACTCTTCCACAGATGAGATTTATCCTTGTGGTAGAAGGTTCCATTGTGCCTGAGCAGATTATTGAACACGGTCTTCATCTCAGAGCTTCAGGCAGAATTTTAGATATCCTGGGCTCACGCTGTGGAACACCTGGAAGAAAAGGCCTAAGACCTTGAACTTGACTCAATATTCTATGGGAAGCCAGGGCAGAAAGCAGAGGTTTGATGTACTTGCAGCAACCTATGTGGCGGAAGAGTTGTGTTGCAGGGTTCTGTACTAGTTTGAGTTTCTTAAGGCCCAGTGGCTTTGTGCTCAGGTTTGTCTCATTGCTGTAGTCCACATGGGAGGTGATGAAGATGTATGTAACTGAGGCCAAGTCTTCGTTTTCCAGGATGGGATGGCATCTCCTAGCCATGGAGATGTCCCAGTGTTCTCAGTGTCAAGCCCACAACCCTTCTCTCACCCTGTGACAAGCCACCAGATATCCCCCAAGACAATCCTAAAATCCCTTCTTAGTCTCCCCACACTGACAAACCTACAGACACCTTCCTGTCACTGAGAAGGCCACATCCCCCTTTCCAGTCCCCTGGAACAAATGAGCAATCCCCATCACAGCACTTGGGCTGACAAACCCATGGTTACTGTCTGGATTTTCCCTTCCACCCCTGATAAACCCACAACCTCCTTCTCACATAGACAAGTCTGATATCTCCCAATCACGAAGCTGCCATACCCTCTTGGATCCTGTCAGCCAGCTACACTGTGACAAAGACAAAAACAAAAGGTAAGCTGACACCCCAGCCAGGTGTCAACAAAACTGATGAGCCATCACCTACCAAGTGGCCATTCTTTGGCAAGAAAGAGGGGTAGGGATAGAGCTCTGCAGCTTAGCAAAGAAACAACATCAAGTCTCCTTCCTCCATCAGATTCCCTGTCTCTTGGATCTCAGCTGGAAATGCTTCTCAAAGAGGGACGAAAACTATAAAAAGGAGGGGGAAACACTCCAAGGCCCCTCCTCCCCGTCCCTCTCACTCTTTGCACCTGAGAAGACAAAAGAAGCAGCCGCTGGACTCTGGAGGAAGGGTCCTGACATGAAGGATTTGGTCAGTAATGCTGGTGGAAGCATCTGGTGAGAAACTTTGCTTTGAATCTAAAAGAGTTGGTTAGATTAGGCAGTATTTTATCTTTATTTTTCTTGTAACCATTTCTGACTCTTATGCCTCATTACTTATACTCACTTAAAATCTACCTCTTTGTATTTAATAAACTTGTTTTATTGTATTATCTAATCCAGTGTGCTTAAATTGAAGTGTCTGGGCAACTCCATTTAAGGCAACAAGCTAGTATATATTATTTCTTAATGGAATAATACATTTGAAACTGGCCAGGAAAGGGCTGGACAGTACAAGACATACATTTTTGGGGGGAAATCTGGGACTGGGAGTGCGTTGGGGTCACCCTGCAGAGGTAACCATGGCTGGTAAAAGTGTGTGGCAGGCTACAGTTATACTCAGACACCCAGGTTGTGGCTTGCATGCTGGCAGGCTGTTTGTGAGTGGCCCAGATGGGAGCCAATGCAGCAGGGTATTGTAAGGCATCCAAGGTTGCAGGGAAGGGTGACACAGCCCTCACTGGTCTGGATTGCACCCTGGTATGTTACATCCATACGCACGATTATGAGTATCAATAAGTTACAAGACTTCAGTAGAGACTACACATGCTAGCCTTTATGGATAAATACCATGAAAGTGGTGTATTGGGTGTAGTGAGTTTGTCAGGTCTGAAACAGGGGTTGCTTGTAATGAACATTGAACCCTTTGCCCATGGGCACCAATGGACCTATGTGTCACAATAGTGTCTTCTAATGTGGCCAGTGTAGTAGAGAGAGAGAGCTAGAGCACTGGGCCTGGTGTATGGTCTGAGGCCTGAACCAGAGGCTGTGAAGCAAAGTCAGGCCACGTGTTAAAGCAGATGCTTACAAGTTCACTGTTCAGTACATGAACTTGGCAAAGCTGTTGCAAGTGTACTAGGCACTAGATATTTACCTAAATATATTCCAGGTAGTACAGATACATCTCAATCTAGGATAAGATAAGATGGTTTGACAAAACAATGATTAGGGAGGTTTTGTCCAAGATATTAGGAACAAGGGGAGGTAACAAACAGATGTCATGAAATACATAAGGTGGTGTGTAAGTTTTGTAGGTTCATTGTTTGTTTTAGTCTATAAATGTAGAGGTACTTTACCTTAATTCTTTGTTCGGCCGAGAGGGCAGCGGAAAGTTCCACCACTGACTGAGTCGTTCCTTGCCACAGGGCACTCATGTGTTAGTGTACCTTAACCATGGAGCCAGGGCACTAGGAGGGTAAATAAACAGCAATAAACCTGGCCGAGTGCCTTTGGCCACTAAACCATATCTGTGGGTCTTCCTTGATGAGTAACATCAAAGTCTGCTAAACTAATATGCCGTGCTATCTACTAATAAAGTTGAAGCTTCAAGGACAGAAGCACTGAGCAGCCTAAACAGCGCTACTGAGGCAACACGATTTCAGCTGCACCAGCTATCTGCATGGGACTGGGAAAGCACACGGGAAGAATACAAACACACAAGCCAAGTAACAGCCAGATACTAGAGCAGATTTAAACAGTTAAGGGAATACTGCATCTGGTGCTTTAACGCTCTGTGTGTGCTTTGCATTCGGCCATGGCTGAGGCTCGAACTA
Source organism: Chrysemys picta bellii (assembly GCF_011386835.1). Lineage (NCBI taxonomy): Eukaryota > Metazoa > Chordata > Testudines > Emydidae > Chrysemys > Chrysemys picta. The sequence goes on from NC_088792.1 coordinate 253,214,966, forward strand.
GAACCTTTGTGGTGGTAGCTGAGCCAAAAAAGCAAGTTTTGCCATGGCTGAACCAATAGGAACTCTGCTAAACTTGTTGCCGCTGGAAGTCATTCATGTCCCTTCCATTGATCCTATCATACTGGGCAAGGTGACAAAACATCCCACAACATTTATTTTGAAAATCTGGATGGAAATGGAAGTTATTGAGAGATTTTATTGTCCTTTATTTGGACAGGAAAAAGAAGATGGGTAATGTTTCCACTTATCTAACCTCCCTGCATAGCAAACCAACACACCTCATCAACATTACTTCACTTTATTATTGGAAAACAATTGTATTTGGATCGTGAAGCCCATAATAAGTATCTCTGAAGGACTAACTACTATTCTTCAGTTTCTTGCAGCCATCTTTACCACTCTCTTATATATTTGTTGAATTCCAACGTGCTTAGAGTTGTAAAGAATGTGAAATAGACTTGATCCCTGCCCCAAGGAGCTTACAATGTAAAATGGCTAACAACAGACCACATGTAATACAGACAACATGTAATCTTTAGGTGACCAGGTGATGACTCCTTATACAGAGGTGAAGAATATATATATATATTATAGGGGAGAGCCAGCTCCACTGTAGTTTTGGTTGAGCAGCACTTTATGTTTAAAGGAAGACTCATTTAAATGCTCTAAAATCTACATGCTTATTTAGATTATTTTGAAATTTACTGTACCTCGTGGGGGAGATGGGCAGTGTCACTGCTCCAAATTTGGGGTAATTTGAACAATGGGTCTTGAGTTACAACCTACCCCCAAAAAAGCATTTTACAGACTCAACTATGTTTATAATTATATAAAATAGGTATGTGCCAAACACTCACATGCCAAAGAGATTGAAACATGCATGTTCAGCAGACTAGGGCAAGCAATTCCAGGCAGCCTGTTATCACATTACAAGGGTGACTCAAGGGAACATGCTGGGCCCATTGAAATCTGAGCTAAACCCATGCACTGTAAATCTGAACAACCCTACCTTTGACAGAAGTCTGCAGGCATGTTGGTACTATCTGCCTCTGTTAAGGAGTTATGGTTTGTGAAATGTGTGCTACTAATTTGAACAGTGAATTTAGAAGGAGCTCTAACTATTTTCTGAAAGATCATAAATTACACATGTTCTATGCACATGAGAGAATGATTGCTCGGCATTTGGCTACTTTTCCCACCTGCGGGATTATTACAGCGGAGCATCAGCACTAGGATTGGTTTTCTGCAATCAGAAAGTTGGTAAACACCCATGCCCCACCCCCTAGTCCAAGACACTGCCCCTGCCCCTCCCCTTCTCCAAGGCCCCGTCCCCACTCACTCTATCCCCCTCCCGCTGTCACTCACTCTCCCCCCGTTGCTCTCTCACTCATTTTCAAAGGGCTGGGACAAGGGGTTGGGGTGCGGAAGAGGGTGAGGCCTTCAGCTGGGGGCACGGGCTCTGGGGTGGTGCCAAGGATGAAGGCTTTGGGGTGCAGGAGGGGGCTATGGGGCCAAGGGGTTTGGCATGTGGGAGGGGGTGCGGGCTCTGGGAGGGAATTTGGGTGTGGGAGGGGGCTAAGGGATGGGGCAGGGGGTTGGGGTGAGGGAGGAGGTGCGGGCTCTGGGGAGGGAGTTTGGGTGTGGGAGGGGGCTCAGGGATGGGGCAGGGGATTGGGGTGTAGGAGGGGGTTCGGGCTCTGGGCAGTGCTTACCATAGGCGGCTCCTGGAAGCGGCCGGCATTTCCCTCTGGCTTCTAGGTGCAGGACTCTGCACGCTGCCCACGCAAGGAGGTCCCATCCCTGCAGCTCCCATTGGCCACAGTTCCTGGCTAATGGGAGCTGTGGAGATGGCGTTCAGGGTGTGGGCAGCGCACGGAGCTTCCGTGATCACACCTGCACCTAGGAGCCGCAGGGACATGCCGGCCGCTTCTGGAAGCTGCACGGAGCTGGGGCAGGGAGGGAGTCTGCCTTAGCCCTGCTGTGCCGCTGAGCGGACTTTTAACAGCCCAGTCAGCAGGGCTGATCAGAGCTGAAAGGGTCCCTTTTTGACCTGGTGTTCCGGTCAAAAACCGGATGCCTGGCAACCCTAATCAGCATTGATTAACTAGAGGGAAGCTGAAAGTCCCCTTCCCCATATACTAGACCCAGATCTGGGGTAGGGACTCTGCCTCTCCACTCTCCTACCCTTCCTGCCTCCAGCTGGTATACACACTCCTCCCAGTACCGCCACCTTAACAGGTGCATGGGGCAGGGCAGAGGTGAGGAGGGGATTTTGGGCAACGGGCACGATGGAGGAATTGGAGCAGTGGTAGGGGAGTCTGAATAATTTGGGAGGATATGGGGGTTGGAGCAGCAAGGGAGAGTGTTGGAACAGCACAGGGGAAAGTGGGATGGAAAGGACAGTACAGTGGGGGATGTTGAGGAGGCTTCATCTGCCTCCCTAAAACTCTCACAGCCATCAAATCAATCAGTGATAGATACTTATATGGCACACATTACTGTAGTGCCCGAGCACCTCACAATCTTTAATGTATTTATCCTCATAACACCCTTGTGAGGCAGGGCAGTGCTATTATCCATGTTTACAGATGGGGAACTGAGGCACAAAGAGACTATGTGACTTGCCCATGGTCACACAGGAAGTCTGCTGCAGATCAGGAAACTGAATCCAGGTTTCCCAAGCCCTGGTCCTATCCACAGGATCACCCTTCTTCTCATGCCTACCCCATATCAATGCCCCCCTTCAAAAATGTCACCACTGACCCATGCTAGTCTCTGCAATATTCATACATTCTCTCCCCAGTTTCTCAACCTGTGGGTCCCATGCTGATGCCTGCCTCTCCCTGGGGTGAACAGCTGGGGAGAGAGAACCAGGCTGTGCTGGGCCAGCAGAGAAAAGGCAGTGAGAAGATGATGCAGAGGCAGCGAAGTGGCCATTATATAGCCAGTCCATTTGGTGGTTAATCATTGTGAAGGAACGAGGGGCAGCAGAGGGGGAGAACTGGGCTGTGATACATAGAGGTGCTGAAAATTAAAAAAAAAATCAAGGAAATTAAATGCCCCCAAAATTTAATTAACACAAAGCTGAGGTTGCCTAGTGGCCTTCCAGAATGTGGAGAGTAGCTAAGCTTCAACCTCTGAAAGCCAAGAAATACAAAGTTAAAGTACACATCATCCCCATGTGGGGTTAGGGCAAGCCAGAATGGAGAATGGAGAATGGAGGGAGCCAGCTTGGAGCAGGGTTAGATTGGGTGAACCAGGAACATGACTGGGGAGGTCTGGCCAGAGTGAGGACAAGGGGCCAACTGGGGGTGGATAGTAGGGGAGTGATGCTTGGCATGGTGTACAGGCCAGCCTACATAACCAAGGAAGTGTGCGATCCTTCAGCAAGCTGCTACCTGTGACATGTGTACACAGCAACAGAGAGAGCAACTTTATACATGCTAATGGCTTCTCAAGTGCTAGTGACTTAATGAGGTGGGAAGAGGAAGGTTAACAAGAAATGTTGTAACGGGGGCTCTATGTTGCAGGGGATAGTGGAAGAGGAAGGTGGAGAGAGAGAGTGAGAGAGAGAGAGAGAGAGAGACCCGTCTTCTCTCACATGCTTGGTTACTGTAACTAACAGGGAATAAAACTGTCAAGATTTTGGGACATAAGCCATAGCTGAGATTTCTCTTCCTGCCATCAGTAACTTCAGCTTCCAAATATTTCAAAGCATGACCATTATCATAGGCACCGACTTCCCCTCTTTCACATGGGTGCTTGACCCCCATTCTGCCCCTGTCCCCGCCCCCATTCCACCCCTTCCATGAGGCCCCACCTCTGCCCCACCTCTTCCCACCCCTTCCCTGCCCCCATTCCAACCCCTTCCCCAAAGTCTCCGCCCCAACTCCACCCCCTCCCTGCCCCTATTCCAACTCCTTCCCCAAATCCCCGCCCCAGCCCCGCCTCTTCCCCGCCTCCTCCCCTGAGCGCACCACATTCCCACTCCTCCCCCACTCCAAGAGCATGCTAATGCTGCCAAACAGTTGTTTGGCGGCAGCCGGGTGGGAAGCGCTGGGAGGTAGGCGGAGGAGCAGGGACGTAGCACGCTCAGGGGGGGAGGAGGAGGGGGTGGGGTGAGAGGAGCTTGGCTACTGGTGGGTGCAGAGCACCCACTAATTTTTCCCTGTGGGTGCTCCAGCCCCGGAGCACCCACAGAGTCAGTGCCTATGACCATTATATGCATAGTGTACGGGGGGGAAGCACTGAGGAATCACATAGCATCCTTTACCTTTAGCTAACCACATCAGTGCCTCAGTGTAAACCTATGTGATAACGACGGCCGCCTAAATAAAGACTGTATCCAGTTTAGGTTAATCTGATTTTAAGTGAACTAAGCTAAACTGTATGAAGGCACTCTTAGTGTGGAATACAAATGACCACAGGGAGTTAGTGCTGAATAGCCATTGCACTTGTTATTCTGGATTAACTTGCCTTTGTAGACAAGCCTTAACTCCTACAAAAAATGTTTCTGTTGAAAATACTGGGAAATTCACTGACAAAAAACTTCATTAATGTAAGAACTCAAGTTGCCTCGTGCTCCTTCCAGAATGTCAAGTTCAGCAAAATTCAAACATCAGGAAATCAGGAAATACAGGAGCTAAGGTACATACCAAGGCAACCTTAACTCTGCCTTCTTTGAGTGATGCCCCGTAACACCCAGACTCATACTCCGCCTTTGCAGACAGTGCAGAACACGCAGTGAAAGAACACATGATAACTTTGGCACCGAGTGTAATGCCTTCTCTTTGCTAAGGCAACACTTGTGTTTAGGTGTTCAGCTGTACTGAACAGGAGCTACCTATGTGTGCCCTACACTCAAATACTTAGCCCACTCTCCAGAAACACCACCATGCCTGCTACATTTTATGATACCTTCATCTTCTTTTACAACCCCTTCACCCTTAGGCACAAGTTGCCATCTAACCCTCTACTTTCACTTAGCCATCATTACACCTACAGATCATTCTTACATTCCACCTTGCTGCTGACAATCCTCATGGTAAGAAGACCCCTGTGCACTGCTTCTGACACAACCTACAAAACTCAGCGCCAAGATAAGGTCTACAGGACCCTTCAAGGTACATGTGTATGTCTTTCCTTTGAACACACAAACAAGGGGAGGGAATGGGGATCAGACCCCCCCAAAGGGCAGGGCCCCCCAGATAATTTCAAATCACAATCACAGCTCCTGCCAAGCTGCTCCACTAATCCCTCCACCATTCAATACAGCTACACCTACCATAGTGACTGCAGCTGGAGTGCATGTAGATAATTCCTAGCGGTTATTGCCAATTCCAAGGAGCAGAGTTAAGGTTGCATTGATGTGTACCTTAAAACTGCATTTCTAGCTGTGAATGGGAAGCCCAGGACTTTGAAGTTGTCTCTCTCTGCCACTTCATCTGACCTTAATTTGGTTAGCTTCAGAGTAAGCTAGAAAGCCTGTGGGTCACCTCCTCAGTTGATGAGAGTCAGAGTAGCTCTCTGAAGTCAATGGTTCTATGTGAATTTACAGCAGCTGAGGATCTGGCCCCATTTGTTTAGAGACATTTGATGGTTTTATAATTAGAGTCAGAGATGGGTTTTTTTAATTATATCCCATTAATTCGCAATGGATTGCATTTAACCCACCTTTCCTGGTAATGGGAACCAATATAAAAATCTACATACAGTTACAAAGGAAAATGTGCATGTTTGTTGCATGTTTGGGCTGAAATGCCTTTGAGAGTTCAGTTTTCAGCTCGTCACTGTCTTCTTTTGTATATTTTGAAGAATCTTGTCACAGTACTAAACACTCTATTTATCATTACAATGGGCTGACATTAACCAGTGTGTCTTTTTCTTCTTCACGCATGGTACATTAGCTGACTCATAGTCCCTTAGTCCCAATGACAACGCTGCATGGCATGACATGGGAGGTCTGGTTCAGGAATCACCTCTGGTGTGTCTGTCTGTATCCAGGTTGTGGAGGGTGTCTGCTCCTCACTCAAGCCCTTCCTACATTTGCTGAAGTGGGAATTGTATTAGTGTCGGCATAGGGGATGCTCTTTTCCTGCCCTTCAGCTTTTGGGGCATTTGAAACTAAAGGATCTTTGGATTTTGGCCAAACATCTTATTTGATCTGGGTAGGTGGAGACAAAGTTTGTAGAAGAGTCCTAAATATAATAGAAGATGGTGGGGTCTGTTGCTCTCTAGGTGCATTGATCAGCACTGTAGTAACTGGGCCTAGTCTGAGCAGAGCCAAGCTAGCAGTGATTGTTAGGGTCCTCTCTGATAGCTCCCTCTGGTAAGGGATCCCGCTGGCATGACTTCTCCTTCCTTCTGACCAATGGGGGAGAAGAGGGGCCAGGAAGGAAAGCTAGCTCATCCCTGCTATCTTCCCAGCCATATTGAAGGTACAGGATCAGTAGAGGAAAAGGAGGAGAGGTTTCCACAAAGTTGATTGGTTTGAATAAAAGTGAGTGGCCAATGGACTGTAGAATTTTATTTAAATTAAACATAGCTGGTTTGAGTTAGAAATGCAAAAGAGCAACTGAAACATAATATCTACTCATGTCTTCCACACTCTTAACTACAGTCTGGACACACCTTTTTTTTTTTTTTAATAGTCCCAGGGCTGAGATAGTTAGCAAAATGTTATGCCTAGTTTATAAAAGTTTACCAGGTGAGCAGCACTGCTAGGCACTGTTGAAATGAGGGTGACTTTTATGACACTGACTCTGATAAGAGCGTCCTGCACCTGCACACCTAACTAGAATACATCCATTATACGTGTCTTTTGTATCATACTTAGAACATCCAGGTTGTATGGCCCCAAGGTGAATGCTAGAATGAACAATGAAATGTATTTGCTATAATATTTTAAGAATGAAGAGATACCAGGCTATGATTATCTTCCATTAAGATATAAGCAGATGAAATACTTTATAATTTATGGTTTCTGTATTAAAATTATATTTTGTACAAGTTGCTGTGCTAGATGTTTTAAGATCAGGTGTCAGGCAGCAGCATGCAAAACAGTTTATAGCAGGCATCAGAGATAGGATCTTCCAGGAATGCTTACAGGCAGGAATGCCTCCTTCCTTTCCTTTCCCCCTAGTTTTGGATGAAGTTTGGTGTAGTGTAGTGCTCTTCTGCAAAATCCTGGCCCAATGAAGACAAAGGGAGCTTTGCCATTGACATCAATGGTGCTGGAATGTCACTCCTGTGACCAGATTTGCCCATTACTTTGGGGTATGCTCATTTATTAGGGTTACTCTTCTGGGGTGTGTGTGTGTATGTTCTGTAATTCTATCAATGTACTGCTTGTGTCACTTGTGTTTTCATACGGAGCTCTACTTCCCCTGCTGCAAGTTCCCTCCCAATGGACCAAGTTCCCTTCCTGCAGGACCTAGGTTTCCCGGGGCTGGGTTACTCCAGTCCAGAATCAGATGAGAACACACACCAGTCTGAGAGAACCGGGTTAATCAGCACTCCCAAGCTGAGCCCTTTGGACTCAGCAGGCTGGGTCGAATAGCACTTCCAAACTGCCACCTTCATATGCCACAGGCACTGCACTGGAATAGAGTATGCCTGAGGAGGCTCGGTAAAGCAGCACTTTCAAGCTGCCACCCTCCTATGCCACAGGTTCAGCATGTCCCCATCCCCTTTCAGCATGTCCCTTTCACGTTACAGTTGTTCTGGTAGTAACCCACTTGATGAGCAAACCCTACAAGATTTTTGGGCGCTACAGGGATCTTTAGCTTAGGTAAGAGGACCGTTGCTGCAGAGCAAATACAGAAGCCAAAAACACACACAAAAAGAGGAGACAAAGAGAGAGAGAGGGAGGGTAGTAACCACCTTAACCATAAAAGTTCAGCTCTGCTTCCATGGTTATTATTGCCACGTAATAACCATGGAAGCAGAGCTGAACAAACAAAACAGTTACAATATTAAATCTAGCTTAAATTTGATTACAAAAGTCAGGTTTAGAAAACTATAACTGATCACACAGGTCAGGGCACAGCATTCTACTTGTCCCTGTAGTCTGTCAATTTGCAAGGGAACATCCTGCCAGACTGGAGCTTCCTGGATATCTCCCCCATACCCTCTGAGCTGAACCTGTTTAGCAGTGGGTGTCCCTCCAGAGAGCCACCGGGGACTTAGAATATTTACTGATGCTCCGATGTCCACTAGCAATTGGGCTAACATCCCTGGGTTCCCCACTGTAGCTCTCACAGTGGGTCTCCCCCATACATTGCACTGAAGTCTTGTGATCAGCTGGGGAGGCCCACGGGAAACTGGGCGTCCCTACTGACTGGCCGACTCCACCGAGAACCTCAACTCAGAAGAGAGGGCAGGGATCTGGTTTTGACATGGAGTGGGCGTAGGGAACACACTCCGTACCAGGGCAGTGGGCTGAGGGGGGGCTCCCTGCATTAACTCTGTTCTCCGCATGACCTGAGACAAAGCATTAGTCAGGATGCTGAGAGGCTGGCGATCATATTTTCCTATATCCTCCTCTAAGTTCACCAGCTCCTTCCAAATCATGTTCTTAGGGGTCTCCTTGTGTCGGCACTGCCCAGGGTTGTGGAAGGTAGGGGGATTAGAATTGGGATGGTGCCGGGCTGTTCCTAGCTTCTCTGGGGCTCTACGCAGCACCCCCATGGGGTGTGTGGGTGTGTGGGGCCCCAGGCCTCGGCTGGGTGGAGTGTGGGGCTGGCTTGGGGAGTAGGGGGAGAACTGCCCCCAAGCACTCACTAGTGGCGTGGCTGGGGCCAGGTCACTACACTTCCCGCCGACGGTGAATGCAGACCCAGCCCTGCTGCAGTCCTCAGGGGACTGTGGGTGGGGCTGGGGCGGAGCAGGGCGGGAGCTTTGGGGAAGGGCTGGAGTAGGGGCAAGGCTGGGGCAGGGCAGAGGTGGGGCAGGGTGGAGCAGGGGCGGGGCTTTGAGGAAGGGGTGGAGTGGGGGCAGAGCAGGGGTTGGAAGAGGTGAGGCTGGGACTGGAACAGCACGCAGCTGCACAGGGCACCAGGAAATTTGGTGCCCCAGATTTCCTGGTGCCTTACGCAGCTGCGTACTTTGCGTATGGGTAGGGACGGCCCTGGGAGGGCGACTGGCAGAGTGAGGTCCATTATTCGCAAATATGATAGCCTACACGGGCTCTGAGGTAGTCTTTTTACTGATTTGTCTTTTTAAGACACCAGTCTCTCGCAGCAAATCCCCTGCCTGTTTGATTTTGCCACTAGTTCATTCCAGGTTAGGTGTTCTATAGCCACAGCCCCCATGATCATTTTTGCTGAGAATTTAGTCCTACCTAAGTGCTCTGTACTAATTTGGGTCCCTGATAATGGGAAGTGATAACCCCATTTTCTTCTGTCTGGGGTAATGAATCAGACAGAGCTGCCAGCATCTTCTTTCAAATTAGGTAAGCTTCAGGGGCCTCTCCTGGTTTCTGCTTTTCCATTATATATAGTTTTTTAAGGGAAGAAGCAGGCAGTAATATTTTAAGAGCACTTATCCATTCCTAGGGTCTAGCAGCAGTCTGCTCCCAAGAACCTATACCTATGTCCAGAGCATCTGAATTACAAGGAGAGGCGCATAACTGAACCAATGGGTTAAGTCCATGCCGTTAGCAGAGGGATACATTTGCCAAATGTGAGCCATTGCACGCAACGATGGTGTCACAGTTTAGTGGCCCCAGTCTCTCAGCAATAGCCTTGGCCTGACTAGGAGACCATCTTACTATGTCCGTGACCAGCTCTGTTGTGGGAAGATCGACTCCTGCAACTATGTGTTTAACCTCCCTGGTGGAAACAGGGGCAACATGATGCATGTGTGGCCAATCGGGGACAGCATCAGGGGTCTCTATTTTCCTAGGGGGCTCCAAATCACAATCCTCTCTCAATCTTATAGCTGCTACCACCCCCTTATGGGCACTAAGTTGGGCATGCAATTTACTAATCTTTGCCTCACACTCCTGATGGCCTACTGCTGCCTTGGCTGCCTTATTTTCATCTGCCAGGAAGCGAGTTGCTGCTCTCGCTTCTTCTAAAACAATTTTTGTGTGGGTTAACTCTTTCCTATACTGTTCTGCATTTCTGCTTGCCTTGTCTCTCTCCTCTTGCATATTTCTAAGTACAGTCACCATTTTAAGCTTTTCTGCTATAAATTCACACCCGTCTGTCTCACATTTGTACAAACGCTGTTGTAACTGCTTTTTTCCAGCTCCAGTTCCTGCCTTTCCTTTACCATTTCAACCATTTGCAGACATGCATAAAATAATGCCGATGTAACAGCCGCAACCATGTGGTTTAATAGTTGTGCAATATTGTTCAAAACTCAGACTCGCTTCAATCAGGGGATTCTCACCCTTAAAGCACCCCCTTTCTCAGGAGCATTTCCCCTTCTTCATTACCCATCTCTCTAACTTGTTGGTTTTCTCCTCTCTCAAGCAAGCAGCCAAGGTTTTTTTTCAGCCATCTCTACTTCCCTTTTCTCACTAATGATCCCAACCAAAAACCCTTTCACGCAGTCACAGTATTGCGCTGTAGTCCATGAAAGCTTATGCTCTAATAAATTTGTTAGTCTCTAAGGTGCCACAAGTACTCCTGTTCTTTCTGCAGTATTGCTCTAAAATCTTTACTTTTAAGGCACAACTCTTTAACAGGACGTTACCAAATATTCTATGAGAGAGGGACCTCACTAAAGGAGCTTAGTCTGAAAAAGGAAGAGAGAGTTTGCTCAGGTCCATGCCTCAGTTTTCCCACTCTGCAGCAACTACTGATCAATTACCACGTGATTAGGGTCACATGCTCCCTGCATTCTCCACCATTTATTACCAGATTTGCCCGTTACTTTGGGGTATGCTCATTTATTAGGGTTACTCTTCTGGGGGCGGGGGGAGGGAAGAGGGATTTTGTAATCCTATCAATGTACTGCTTGTGTCACTTGTATTTTCATACGAAGCTCTACTCTCTTTTCTGCAAGTTCCCTCCCAGTGGAGCTATCTTGCATGACCTAAAGTCCCCAGGGCTGGGTTCCTCCAGCCCCAGAATCAGATGAACACACACACACATTAATAGAGCGTGTCTAAGTGGACTGGGTCAATCAGCACTCCCAAGCTGACCCTTTATACGCCCCTGGACTCCGCAGGCTGCGTCGAACAGCACTTCCAAGCTGCCACCCTTCTATGCCACAGGTTCAGCATGTCCCTATCCCCACTTTCATGTTACAGTTGTTCTGGTAGTAACCCACTTGATGAGCAAACCCCACAGGATTTTTAGCTTAGGGATCTGTAGCTTAGGTAAGAGAAGCGTTGCTGCAGAGCAAATAGGGAAGCCAGACACACACACACACACACACACACACGCACACACACACACGTACGCACGCACACACACTAGTAACCAGTTATTTATTGCCATGTAATAACCACACAAAGAGAGCCAAACAAAAACAGTTGCAATATTAAGTCTACCTTAAATATGATGACAAAAGTCAGGTTTAGAAAACTATACCTGATAACACAAGTCAGAGTTAGAAAGCTATACCTAGAGTAGGAAAAATAAAAAAACAGAGAGAGAGAGAGATGGATTCTCACCACTCTGTGAAGCTTCAACCGGTTGGGGTTCCCATGTGGTGGTGGTAGCTGAGGGTCTAGAGTGCTGGAGACAGGCAGAGCCCCCAGCACGATCAGTCAGGAGAAGATGAAGTCCCAATGGAACTGATGCAGATTTTGGATCCAGGCATCAGAACACTTACTTGAGCATGGGTAGGGAGTTTTGGTAGGGAAACAACAGTGGTTCAAGGGAGAACACTAGATTTGTTTGTGGGTAAACTGATGGCTCAAGGGAGTATACCAAAGTTGTTTTGTTCAGGCTAGACAATAGGAACTGATCATTCCTGGCTATGGGCGGTGTTCCTTCAAGAGAGCTCACAATGCAATTAGGCAGCTTCAGTATTTTGGATACCAATAAAGGATTTATTACTAGAATTGGTCTGATAACTACTGAGCTGGTTATGTGCAGGCGTGGGTTCATTAACATCTGGAGCAGCGATCCCCCATCATGCAGTGCTTCCCTGCTTTTCTGGTCCCAGAGTTCCGTGGGGTTCTTGTCTTGGAATCTCTGTTCTCCATTCTGTATGCTGATGGAGATGCCTCCCTGTCCCATCTTCAATGCAAATGAGGCTAGGGGAATTGCCTTAATCCTGTCACCCTTGTTCAGAGAGGTTTAGGTGTGTCTCCCACTGCCTTTTCATTGATTTTTGTAGGTCTTTCTTCTGATCGGTTTTAGTTCAAGCAGAGGCTAAAGGGTGGTGGGGGGGGTCCTTTGTGAGTCAGACTGGCTAGATACTGTGCCCTGGTTCCCCAAGAACACAGAGCTAACAGGTAACACCCTTTTATCTTCAAGGGACTCAATGGTTCAGGATACTTAAAAGATCGCCTGAAACTCCAGGATGAGGACCATGTCAACAACTCTGTTTCTTAGGTACAATGAAGCTGTCCACGACCAGCGTAAATCTCTCTGAATAGGAGACAGCTTTCTTTGGGTCTGTTCCAGGCTGTGGAATGTACTCCCACAGGATAGAAGAACCGTATCAAACACCAACACTTACCATTCTAAGGGTAAGAAGTACTTTGACATGACCTTCGATAACTGAGATTCACAGCACGGCTGACATAAAAAACCAAACAACTTCTCAATTTTCCCCTTGGTGAGAAAAAGGGAGGAGAGAATCACACGTGACAGATGTTAGCCACAGTGTTTAATACACTACTGGAAGGCTCTCAGGTACTTTGGTTATTAGGGTGTCATCAGAACCTGAATAGAATAGTGTGCAGGATAATCACATAAAAGCAGAAAGCTATGACACTTCGTATGAAGATACAGCAGGGAGGCATGGCAACCATTCTACTTAGTTGTTTCATTAGCAAATAGTGAAGCTGAACACACATTAAGATGAACAAATGGAACTTTATTAAACCCTTTGCTCTACTCTGTCCATGTGGCCAAGTTGCTTCCATCCTAATTCCATGTGTTCCCCTGGTGTCCCCTCAACAACAGTCCCTCCAGGGAACATAGGCCCTCTGATTCCCATTCCACTGCTCATGAGACACATGGGGAAAAACACACATTAGCTTCTAGTCCACATATAAGGTATGTTAGTAGGTACATTATAATGGAACATTTGTGTTTCAAAGGAATGCCACTATACTGCTTTGTAGCAAGGAACGGGTTAAAATTCCTATGGGGGGAATGATAACAAATATAGAGAATATAGTTCTTGCAGCACTGTATACATAATTGTCAGCCTAATTAAAGCCTGGTGATTAGAAATGTTATTCTCTTTATTCTTTAATTATGAGGTAGCACTTTATTTCTGAGGGCAGAAATAACCCTGGAATTACCTTTTAAAATTACTCAGTTATTACATATTGATGCTGCAGATGCAGCTGAAAATCTGGCTAGAGCCTTTGAGAACTGACTCTCTGGCTTGTCAGAAGGGGATGCAAGAGGCAGTGTGGAACACTCAGGAAGAAGCAGGCTACTTCACATCTCTACCACTTGCAAGTACCTTGACAATGACATAAGACAGTGTAGTGTAAATCTGTAGATGAATTTTCACATCTTTGATTTTATGAGCTCCAGGAAAGCATTAGGAAAATGTATTGCCTTGTTAAATGAAAAAAAATAGGCATGATTTTCAAATGAAGGCAGATTCAGAAACTGATAAGCCAGGTCTGTTATACATAGCAACCTTAGGACTGAGGATATATATAGTCTTTCAGTGTAAAGTTACTCGGCCTAATGATCTCCATAGATTCCAGCTCTCACTATGGAACACTGGGAAAGCTACTCTGAATATACACTACAGTCAGGTTCCTTCCTGTGTCAGATTAGCAACTATATGGCCACTTACCCAATGGGGTTTAGGTATCTGTGGCTCTGCAGCTGCACTGGGTCCAAAGTAAAGAACCACTTCTTATTGGTAAAGACTTAGGGGAGGCTGCCAAAGAGTTCTCAAGCAGCCATCCTGCTGTGTCCTAGGAGTTCAGATTCCTCTATGGTGAGAGGGGGTGTAGGGGCCTTCCCTTTAGCTTCACTTCTCAGTCTCCTGCAGAGGCTCCTTAGGGCCTCAGTAAGTTCACTCTTCTTGGAGGGGAAGATTTCAACTCAGACACTATTTGGCCCCCCAAACTCCCCTCTCCAGACAGCTATTGCAGATGCTGCCTCCCATACAGGCCACCTGTGTACAGATCTTTAAACCAGTTTGGGAACAGGGTATAAACACCCTTCAATGTGAACCAGTTTCTAATGTGGTTTGGCCAGCCAGTATGCATGGGGGGACTGAACCATGTTAGAGCTCTTTTAAATCCCTAAATCCATATTGCAGCCTACCTGATTAGGAATCGAGACTCAGTGGTTTCATATCGGAGGTAGTGTTGTAAAATGCATCACCATTACAGCAATGCTCCTTCCATCATAAACTTTTATAAACTGGATAGCAAAATACAAAAATTGGCTAAAAAGTTCAGCCAAGAAGCAAATGTTTTTAGAATAGTTGAGCTGGGCAAACTACTTTTAAGGGTATAAGACATTACTTTCTGGTGTTTTATAGGGCTGTCGATTAATCAGTTAACTCACATGATTAACTCAAAAAAATTAATTGTGATTAATCGCAGTTTTAATCACACTGTTAAACAATAGAATACCAATTGAAATTTATTAAATATTTTGGATGTTTTTCTACATTTCCAAATATATTGATTTCAATTACAACACAGAATACAAAGTGTGCAGTGCTCATTTTATATTATTTTTATTACAAATATTTGCACTGTAAAAAATGATAAAATAGTATTTTTCAATTCAGCTCATACAAGTACCATAGTGCAATCTCTTTATCATGAAAGTGCAACTTACAAATGTCGATTTTTTTTGTTACATAACTGCACTCAAAACCAAAACAATGTAAAACTTGAGAGCCTACAAGTCCACTCAGTCCTATTTCTTGTGCAGCCAATTGCTAAGAGAAACAAGTTTGTTTACATTTTCGTGAGATAATGTTGTCCCTTCTTATTTACAGTGTCACCTGAAATAGACCAGACGTTTGCATGGCACTTTTGTAACCGGCATTGCAAGGTATTTACGTGCCAGATATGCTAAACATTCGTATGCCCCTTCATGCTTGGCCACCATTGGTTACACAAGTCAAACTGTTGTGTTTATTTACTGATTTTGATTTATAAAACAAATAAAATAAAAATGTATCTGTCACAGTTATGGGGCTGCTTGCACCTCAGTTCCCTTCCTGGTGTCTCCGAGTGCAGCCCCCCTCCTTGGGTGTCAGGCCTTGTGCCTTTAACTGTTTGGTGAAATTTTGCAGTTCTCTCACTCTTAGACTGGGATGTGTGTACATCACCCCACCTATGTCAATAGCTTATTACCACACAGGTCCAACTGGACACTTCCCTTTCAGAGCCTGTGACCAATGCTGTAGTGAAAAGCAGCCCACCTAAAACAAATATGTTTATTAACAAATAGAACAAAGTATAAGATTTTTTTTAAATGCCAGCCTATGTGCATGTTTAGACTCATCTAATTGGATGCCTCGCTACAAGGTATGTTAGGTGGGCTTCCCTCGAGTTACAGGAATGGAACAGACTTAACTTATGTTCTTTTTGGAAGCCAAGGAGCTCTTGGGATCCAGTCTGGTCTCTGTTTACCTTTCTTAGAGAGATGTTCCCAGACTGCTCTCTCCTCTCAGGGAAACACCCTGTTCTCAGAATTCCACCCTCCCTGGTTGTGCCTGAGCCCATTTATCCTATTGATCAACTATTTTTGTTTGAGGGGCTCTCTCTGAAGTCTCTCTTTTGCCTCAGCTGGATTTTTCCCGGTTGGTCAGCCAGGTCACCTAAGATGGTAGTTCCATTGTTTGGCAGTTAAACCCATCCAGCCTTACTGGCCTCCAGCCTCTGGTCTTGTGATGGTGGGAGGAGTGCGCTGAAACTTTGCTGCCCCTGACATTCCACCCCTCCATCTCAGGAGACATATATCCTAAAGCACAGTTTGGGCTCCAGATCAATATTCATTTCCATTCACTACGGCACCTCTCCTAAGTGCTCAACACCTTTACCAGATATTTGAAAACAAGTTCTTATAAACAGTAGCCCTGGGTTTTCACTGCCTAGAGAATGTGTTCATTCTGTGTTACTTGGGTGGCATAAAATAGATGGGTTCTGACTGTAGCTGGCCAGGGGAAACTTACCCTGATGAAGGGCAGCTTTCTATTGATAAAGGGCCCGCAGAGGCAGCAGAACCAGCTCCTGTGCAGTCACCCTTCTGGTGTGCAGGGAGGGATCAGACATGGCAGGATTGTTTTGGGGTGTGTGTGTGTGTGAAGGAGTGGAGTTCTGCTGTACCAATCCTTCGCTGGTTAAGTTAAGTTAGCTGGAGACCTACTCTAATGTACTCTATGACTGTGCAACACAGGTCCCTGCTGTGACGGTGTACCCCAGGTGTAGGCAACCTAAACCACGCATGCTGAAGGTGGCACGTGAGCAGATTTTCAGTGGCACTCACATTGCCTGGGTTCTGGCCACCAGTCCGGGGGGCTCTGCATTTTAATTTAATTTTAAATGAAGCTTCTTAAACATTTTAAATACCTTATTTACTTTATATACAACAATAGTTTAGTTATATATTATAGACTTATAGAAAGAGACCTTCTAAAAACGTTAAAATGTATTACTGGCACGTGAAACCTTAAATTAGAGTGAATAAATGAAGACTCGGCACAGCACTTCTGAAAGGTTGCCTACACCTGCTGTACCCCATAATGCTTTATGGGAATATGACATAACTGGAATATGTTTTGTGCTGCCTGTGCCATGTAACATCTCTCTGTAAAGGTTATGGTCTACTATATCTATTCATCCTATTTGTACACATATATCATTTTTGTACTTGAGGTTAAGAATATTGGCTATATACTTGCTTGATTTCTAAGTAAGCTTTGTGAGGCATTTGGTCAGCTTCTTTAGAAAGGAATTCGCAAGGTTAAATGCCCAATCAGGAAGCACTTGGGGAACAATACATCTTGGAATGCGCCAGGCCACATAAGAAGTCTTCCTGGAGACATACAAGATACCATGTGGGCAAGGGGGGAAGGAGAGCTCAGTGGTTTGCACACTGGCCTGCTAAACCCAGAGTTGTGAGCTCAATCCTTGAGGGGGTGATTTGGGGCAAAAATCTGTCTGGGGATTGGTCCTGTTTTGAGTAGGGGGTTGGACTAGATGACCTCCTGAGGTCCCTTCCAGCCCTGATATTCTGTGATTCTAATGGCTTCTGCCTGTAAAGACTGAGTCATGCATGGACATGTGACTTGCCCAGGTGACTCCAAAACTCCATCTTGGAGCTGGACTTTGCATAGGAGAGAGGAGGGGGTCTTCACCCACAAGAGAAAGTCTATTTAAGCCTGTGGGAGACCCCTCCAAAGGTCTTCAGCTGGCTAAAGAGAGGGCCTCTCCACCCCCAAAGATACCTGAAAGAAACTGGAACAAAGGGCAGTGACTGCAAGGGGTGTGAGTGATTGCGGGACCCAGACGAAAAGGAGATTAGTCTGTAACAGGAAGCATTCTGGAACTGGTGAGGATCTTAACTGTATTCAGTTTCTTACTGTATTATACATAGATTTGCATGTTCTATTTTATTTTACTTGGTAGTCCACTTTGTTCTGTCTGTTACTACTTGGAACCACTTAAATCCTAGTTTCTGTATTTAATAAAATCACTTTTTACTTATTAATTAACCCAGAGTATGTATTAATACCTAGGGGGCGGGACAAACAGCTGTGCATATCTCTCTATCCGTGTTATAGAGGGCAAACAATTTAGGAGTTTACTTTTTATAAGCTTTATACAGGGTAAAATGGATTTATTTGGGTTTAGACCCCACTGAAAGTTGGGCAGCTGAATGTTAAAGATAAGAACACTTCTGTAAGTTGCTTTCAGTTAAGCCTGCAGCTGTATGGGGCAAGTAATTCAGACCCTGGGTCTGTGTTGGAACAGATGGGCGTGTCTGGCTCAGTAAGACAGGGTGCTGGGGTCCCGAGTTGACAGGGAAAGCAGGGGCAGAAGTAGTCTTGGCACATCAGTTGGCAGCTCCCAAGGGGGGTTCTTTGATCCAACCCATCACACCTGCTGTGCCACTTTAACTTTCCTGCAGAGTTTGAATGTGATGGAGAATAGAGCCTCTGGTGAGTCATTTACACCAGTGCAAGTGAGTTGCGCTTTGGGTATAAAACTCCACCCATCTGATTTAGTAGCATTTGGCACCCACTTTGCACAAGGAATAGAACATCTAGCTTCACTCACATTACTAGAAATAACCAACTGAAAGCTATGCCATCCTCCTTCAAAGATCCACCCTCACCACACACCTCCTTCCCCCAAAGATGGGGGAAATAGATTGGCTCTGCAATACTTATGCCTAATTTCAACATAAACAATGGCCAAAACACATTATACCAGTGTGGTGCATCTGCTAAACAGGGGACTACTATTCCCATCAGAACTCCTCTCCCCACTACACACCTCTCTTCCTCCTGGCCAGGCAAGGGGAAAGGTCCTGACCCAGGAAAGGATTATGCCCTGTGATAGAGCCTTTGGTGGCCAAGTGTCCAGATGGTTGGTCAGAGAAGGTAGTAGGGGGACCTGGGCCCTCCCTCTCCACCAGGTCTCAGCCCAAGTCCCTGTATCGTTCAATCCCTAAGCAGGGGAGATGGGTCTTCCTCCTGGCGGGGGGAGAGGTCAAGACCAGTTTCTCTGGGCTCCTTCCTACTAAAGTCTTTTTAGTTTGGGGCATGGCCCTGATAGTCCAGTTGCTCCATAGTTGGGACTTATCTACAGACTCCCCTTGGCAGGGGAAGGCTTACTTGCCTCCAGTGGCTGCATTGGCTGGCAGTCGCTGACCCATCTCTTCAGGCAGGCCAACAGAGAGCTCCTGCTTCCACACCAGTCAGTCCCCAACTGAGCCAGGCTCCCTTCTTTTCTCCCCACTCCAGGCCCAGCATTGGCCGCAGGTATAGTGGGACAGGGCTAGCTGAACCCAAAGATTTCTTTAACTCCTGCTGTGCCAGGCAGCACTTTCCCTGCTCCATCTCAGGCTCTTTTGGGAAGTAGCAGCTGCATGGTGAGCTAGGAGCTGCAGAGAAACCAGATGCAGAGAGGAACTCTTGGAACTGTATGTAGAGCTGCTTGTAGAACTGTCTGTGAATGCCAGACATCACAGCTAGGTGCAGATCAGTGTGGGACTTATAGGGGAGCAGCAGCAGCTGGGCAGTGAGCCAGTGCAGAGAGCCCCCAATGAGAGACCCTAACTGAGTGTGGCCTGGAAACCCACAAGCTCCTATTTGCTTGACTAGAGACTGGACTGGAGCGACACCCCAAGCACTAGGCCTAAAGAGCCATGACTCTGGATTAGACTTCCCTAGGGGCCCAAACAAGAGCAACTATTGCCCCTTTGAATTGTAACTGTTGAAGCCTCTGTACCTCAGGTCTTTGCAACCTTTTCCTTTCCTGCCAGCCCTAGTAAAATACCCTTTCCCTTAGCCATACGTCTGAGTGGCTATTGTGACCCACCAGGGCTAATGTCTACAAGGCCTTGCTGCTGAAACACCTACAGTGCTTGCCTCCAAATTGTGGAACACGAGGCATACTTCTGGCACTCTGTGCATTTCAGGTGCTCCAGCAGGAGGCAGCCCAGTAATTACATCAGGTTAAAGAAGAAAGAAATCATGCTCTAGCCCAGGAAGAAATCTAAGGCAAAGTCAACTACAAACCATGGTTTGGCCTCTCCATACCCTCTGGTCAAATCTTGTCATAGTGCCATTGAGCTACAGCCATGTTTAAATTCTCCAGCACAGGGATTAAACATGATTTTTTGTCTTATGACAACAGGTTCCTAATTGGTAGAAATTCTGTTCTTTAAATCAGCTGGAGCTGCAGTTGGGACAGGGCCTTGGTCACCAACCAAGCTTCTCCCAGCAAGATGAATTTTGTTGAGATCTGGTCAAGACCTCCTCTGATTCCTGGATGCTCACAGTGACTAGTGAGAATAGCACCAGCACCTGGAGTGCCTTTTGGGCCCCAGGCTCTCAGCTCATAAATTCTCCTTCCATTCCCCTGAAGGCTGGTACCTGAGGTGAAACTCCTGATATCTGCTGTGCACCAGCAAGGAACTGAGACAAACTGTACACTCTGCACAGCCTCTGCGAGGCTGTGAAAGTCACCAGCCCCACAATTCCAGCGACTTTTGTATGCGCCACCGCTTTTGTTTTTAAATTAAGCCATTTACCAAGTTAGTGGCTATTAAATATGGTCATTAATTGTTCATAAAAAAATAGTCATTTGATCTTCACTTACGAGTCATTCACTACATAGGCACGGGGCTTTCCTGCAGTATATCATTTGTTACGTTCATTTATTATGCAGTGCCCCGAGCCATTGAAGAAATTAGTGAATGATTTATGGAACAGTTTAAGTGATTGCAGTTTTTTTCCACTGACATGGCTGCAAACTTGGTCTGCCCAACTCACTTGTGCTGTGACTGGGTAAGTGACAGAAACCTGGGCCATTATCAAATCACCACATTGTAAACTGTGGAAATCAAATTGTTGGGCCAAATTCTGTTCTGGGTTACATCATTGTAAATCTGGATTTACTCCTCTGATTTCTACAGAATCACTCCAGATTTACATTGGTGTGATCCAGAGCTGAATTTGGCTCACTGTATATAAAGTGAGCTAAACTTCCCCAGTTTCCTTCCTCCCCCCAGTTCTAGTGAATGGTCTCCCTCTCCAGCTCTTAGGATGCTCATGCACAGGCCTGGCTTTTGACTGTGCACTGGTAAGGTAAGTAAAGGGATTTCTTGAAACATTGTATTAGATATTGAAGGGAGGTGTATGTCTTTTAGAGAAAAAATGCTAGTAGGGGAAAAGCATTTCTATGCCATTCACCTTTGAGGAAACGGCGTAAGAAAATAGCAAAGCCAAAGAACACCAAACTGTCCACTATCATACAGGCATCTACTCACACTGCCCTTCAGAGCTGATGGATTGTGGGGAAAGTGAAAAACCTCCCTGGGGCTTCCATGTTCTTGCTTTCAAAGCCCTTTCCAGCTCTGCCCTAACCCTCATCTTAGATCTGATCTCCTGTTGTGCATCCCCCCTCAATGCCTCCACTCTGTGTTTGATGCCAGTTTCATTGCCCCATGTGAGTGCGGGGAATGACCCCATACATTGCTGGGGGAGTAGGGTGACCAGACAGCAAGTGTGAAAAATCGGGACAGGGTGTGTGTGTGTGGGGGGTAATAGAAGCCCATATAAGAAAAAGCCCCCAAAATCAGGACTGTCCCCATAAAATTGGGACATGTGGTCATTATATGGTGGAATGGCTGCTTATATACTGTATGCCAAGAAAAAACCCTGCTTTTAATATGTAAGCAGAGTCAGGATGAGCTCTACCCTGACATCTGGTGGTGAATTATGGCGAGTGTGGAAAAGAACTCCAGGGGCTGATCTTGTTTGCATAGGCACACCCACCCGCCTGACATGAAACAACAGCAACTGAAAGTGGTTACTTTGGCTGGTGTGGGATCCCCAGTTTTCTCTGTTATTGGGGCAGGAGGAATAAAGTTTTGTTACCCTGATTCTGTGAATCAAGGCCAGTGGAACTGTTGTATGACAGAAGGACTGAGTGAGTCCTTCACCATTACCTAAGTAGCACTTGCTTGACAAGGGGCATGGGTTACAAAACCCAGTGAATTGAGAAAGGATGGAGATGGGTATGTGTACTTGATGGTATGGCCCCCTCTGAGGGTTTGAAATACCAGTTGCATTATCTCCTCTCTCCACTGTTGAATGTCAGAGCTAACTTTGATTCCTTTAGGAGTCTAGTTACAGACTGCTGTGCTGAATTCACTTTGGGCCAATGGTATACTAGCACTGGGGCTCCCCTACTATGAGCTGAAATTGCTAAGAGCTGAAGTTATTAAGAGCTGAGATCACTGAGTGCTGTGTTAACTAGTGGGGGAGCCTGAACCTATATTGCTAAGCAGCTGGCAGAGCAATTTGTGGGGCTGTTTGGAGCGGCCCAAGGAATGGCGAACAGAGCTGTTTGTGGGGACGGCTGGAGCGGCCCACAGGTCGGTGAGCGGAGCAGCTTGTAGAGTGGAGCAGTTTGTGGGACGGCAGGAAGTGGACTGACTCGTGGTGAAGGCTGTGGCGGAACCCCACAGAGAGACGGCTGGCCGGCCTTGGATCACGTAAGGTGCCCCTTAACACCCTGCGTGACCACTCCCCCCTCTTACTCTGGGGCTGCACTGACCAGGACAGAGTCTTTGGGGTCTGTTGGACTTTTGGGACTTTGGGTGGTTGCTGGACCCAAGAGACTTTGGGGGTGTAGGACTTTGGGGACTCTGGGTGATTTTTGGGTTGCTGGATTCAAGAACCAAAGGGAAAGGACACAGCCAAATTTGCTGGGGTGGTTTTTTTTTCATGATTTGTGTTATGAATCCTGTTTGTGGTGTTTTTCCAATTTAATGCTGATGTCGTTTACCTCATGTTATTAAACATTTTCTGTTACACTCAGACTCCATGCTTGCGAGAGGGGAAGTATTGCCTCTTAGAGGCACCCAGGGGGTGGTATGTAATTGTCCCAGGTCACTGGATGGGGGCTCGAGCTGGTTTTGCATTGCGTTATTGAAACGGAACCCCTAGATACAGAACCTGGCCCTTGTTGCTGCCAACTTAGATGGGCAGAAGGGTTACAAATAAATTGGGCCAAACTCAGGTTTGTTGACAGCAGGTGCCACTCCAACACTGGGTCTGCACTGGGCCCTGTGTGTTTTCCTTTAGAAACAGAAAGGTTCCAATTTCTGAGGCAGCTGAAAAGCTAGGAAGTAACCATACCCAAAGCCCTTTGGTGCTGTTGTGTAGCATTATCTTTCATTTCTTCTGTCCACACCTTCACAATCACCAATAATTGGCAGCCCTGTCAGAAAGATCAAGAAGTGAATGGGCATGAAGACTGAATTGCCGTCTCATCCACAGATGTGGCTAGTCCTTTCAAATCAGAATTTAGGTATATTGACAGGGCAGAGGTGAACACGTTACCTCTGCATGTTCTGTAGCTAAACAGAGGACTTCATTTTCTGGGGCTGTCAACCAGCTGCTTGTATCAACATTACATTTATTTCTTATGGCTGGGATTTCCAAAGAAGCCTAAGGGAGCTAAGTGCCTGACTCCTATTGACTTTTAATGAGGGAGGGGTGCCTAAGACCCAGAGATCCCTTCTTGAATCCCAGTGAAAAGCATTTGTGATTCTTTTGTATATCAAGCCTTTAACATTTAAGAGGTGGCAGGGGAGTCTCACTCCGTGGCATGTGAGGATGAGCATTTTCAGAGCAGTGCATGGAATTTTAGTTCCATGACTCCCAGTGACTTCTTTTAATAGGGAGTCATGTGGCTCAAATTCTGTGCCCAGCTTTGGAAATTCAGGGTGTGGGGGGGGGGGGGGGGGGGAGTTGTTACAGATTGCAGAGTCACATGTCAATGTACAGAAATGGAAATACTAATAGTTTAGCATCAGTAGGTGGCAAACCTGAATCACAGTGTTAGATTCCTTGCCAACTGCAATAATGTAGCAGTGATTTCTGAGCAAGAAATAACAAAAAGTACTTGCAAAACTGAAAAGCTTTTGTGGCGAATGAAAATGTTTATAATAATTTAGAAGGATTGTTATATAGATTAGGCTTAGAAAACTCTTAGTGTCAAAATTACATGCAGCAAGCTGTAATAGGCATAAAGATTGCAGAATAAAAGAAACAGAAGCAGTTCACTTGACAAACGTGAAAGCTTTCTTGGTATTATAGAAAGGCTAAATGATCTTAATCATATCAACTACTGGCTTGCAGCCAGAATCTTTGTGAAAGGTACGAACAATGTACTAAATTATCCACAACTTTAAAAACCTCCATAAGACTAAATATGGTTCAGATAGTCTTTTTTATTTTTTTAAGAGATGAAAGTTATCACCAGCATATTGTTGCCACGTTCGATTTAGTTTCAAATATGAAACACTCGGTAGGTTGAAAATGCATCCAGGTTGTAAAAATTACTAGTAGGTAATTCGTTTATGGTTAATAATGATTTCAAATACATGCCATACTTCTTTTGCCTAGTCTTATCCATCCTAAGAAACGTATTTCAGTTCTTCATATACAATTAGTTTATGGGATCTATGACAAATCATGCCTGTGAGGGAAAAAATGGTTGAGTGGGAGAAGGATACACAGAGGTATGGTGTATAGTGTGGGCGGGGCCAAGGTTTTCAGTAGTGGCTACTGGTTGGGTGTGTGGCCTGAGACGTATTGGGCTTGCATGTCTGAATTGCTGAGCACCTACCACTCCAGTTTAGGTCAATAGAAGCTGTGAGTGCTCAGCACTTCTGAAAATCTGGCCCATGCTATTACCAACTGAGATCCCAGAATTACAATCTGCTTTTGAAAACGTTACCCTAGGGTAGTAGGCAGTTCATACCAATATACAGCAAGACTTATTTGCGCATGTTAATGTTGGCTGGAGATGAAAGTAGTGATCTTATGTTGCTAGAGGGTGGGGCTGTTTTTTTTTTTTCTTTCCACAAGCCAAAACCCAAAGTATTTTATCCAAATAAAGGTACCAGGCCAGAAACTGATTTTTAAAACCAGATAAGTGTCAGATTACATTAGTGGGTTTGTATATATGAAAAACAAACACCCAACCGTATAATGGATCAAATAAACTTAACTAAAAATGTCAGGCAGGAGTTTCCAGTTCTAAGCAGTAACAGGAATCACAAGCATATGTCACTTAATGTCTTCTTCTGAGTCCCCTGCAGACTGGTGAGAGTCTGTAAGTCTGTGTTGGCCGCTATAATGGCCAACACTAGAAACTGGACCAGGACCTTCTGAACTAAAAGCGTGAATTGCTACAGCTTGAGCTAAAGAGGTAGGCAGTCAAGCCGAGAGCTGTACCAGCCCCATATCCTGTGTGGATCAGGCACAGAGCTGGGGGGCAGAGGAGCTGGGAGCATAGGGAAGGGTCCTCCAGAAGCTGGGGCATGGGGTCAGGACCCTGTAAGACAGTAGTTCTCAAACTTTTGTACTGGTGACCCCTTTCACATAGCAAGCCTCTGAGTGCAACCCCCCTTATAAATTAAAGACACTTTTTATATTTTGTGGCAGAGCTCCGACCTCGTCCCCATGGGTCCCGTGCTTCTAGGTGGTTTATGCTAGCCTTGGAGGCTCACTGCAACCCTCCACATAGACCTTCTGTCTCTAGGGCCAGGGTACAGTCTACTGAGCCCTTTTCATCATAAGCCAGCAAGGAGGTTGGTGAGAGAACTCCCACAGTCTCTGTTGTCCCTACACGCTTATTCAAGAACAGTTGAGTCTCCCGTCCTGACAGGGGCCTGTCTTCCCTTCCCAGGACACGTTTCTGTAGTGGCAGGTTGGGGGGGAACGCAGGCCCGCCCTCTACTCCGGGTTCCAGCCCAGGAACCCTAATGGCAGCAGCTGTTGGCAGCCGACCTTTCACTGCCAGAGTTGCTACATTTCCCTGGGACACTTCCCCACAGCTCCCCGACTTCTCTCTATCAACACCTTCTTCACCCTTACTTTAGGGCTCCCTTTCCAGTGGTTTCAGGGTGTCTTCATTACCCAGCCCTTCAGTCACACTTGCTCTCCCCTGGCTCTCTTTGGCCTGACTGGAGTGAGCCCTTTTATAGCATCAGAGGGGCCTTAATTAGAGTCAGGTGCTTAACAGCCTCACCTGACTCTTTGCAGGTTAATTAGAGTCAGGTGTTCTCATTAGCCTGGAGCAGCCCCTGCTCTGGTCAGTCAGGGAACAGAAAACTGCTTATCCAGTGGCCAGTATATCTGCCTTCGATTACTCTGCTGTTTTTTTTTTTTAATTACTCTGCTGTTCCCAACTGGCCTGGGTCTATCACATAATTTAACACCGCTATAAATGCTAGAGGCAAAGCGGAGTTTGGGGTGGAGGCTGACAGCTCATGACCTCCCCTGTAATAACCTCATGAGCACCTGAGGGGTCCCAACCCCCAGTTTGACAACTCCTGCTGAATTATTGGTCTCTTTACCCAGCAGTTTTAGTTCCCAGTACTTTCCCTTTCCAACCTGGAAGAGGCCAGCAACTTCCAGTTCCCATTGGCTGTCTGAGACACAACACACACCTTCCATTGGGAGGCATGGCTTTCATTCAGCCACCCATTAAAAGAGGAATGGGAGGGCTGGGCCAGTCTGGGGGGACAAGGAGAGGAAGAGCCCACTGGCTCACAGTCACAGAGTGCAGAGGCAGGACTTGGAGCCGGGCTGGGACACA
The DNA here is from genome assembly GCF_011386835.1 of Chrysemys picta bellii. Taxonomy (NCBI): domain Eukaryota; kingdom Metazoa; phylum Chordata; order Testudines; family Emydidae; genus Chrysemys; species Chrysemys picta. Next base: position 253,241,436 of record NC_088792.1, read on the forward strand.
AGGTGAGGGGGCGAGAAGGCGGCTTCTGTTCAGGAGCAGAGAAGCGGATGCTCCTCCCATGACAGGTTACACCCTGCAGGCAGAGAGGGGAAGCCGGAGACTCTGGCCTCTGCACCACACTGCCCACTGGAAACAGCACCTTGGATGGGTGCCCTGATTGCCCTCTCCGAAGACAGGATCTGGGCTCAACCGACTGCGTGCGCAGCTGAGGGCGGGCTATTATGCTCATCGTTGTAGCAACGGGTGCGTTTCAATGGTTTGCTCTCTCTTTGTCCATCTTTCCTCCGCGTCACAGAGCTCAGTTTATGGAGTAGGGTGAGGGCGCGGCTCCATTTCTTTCCTTTTTAGGCTTTTGTCCATCACATTTGTAGAGCTGGGATTTCTTCTTGGGCAACCGTGATTGCACAGAGTGTGTAAAAGGCTTCTGGCGGAGAATGGCTACAAACCCGATCGCGCGGAATTTCTGTCAAGGAGCTGCCGGGCTATCCGTAGATAATCTGAAGCTTTGCTGTCCTTGGCCTGTGCACCGAATAGGCGCCGTGAGGCAAGGAGGCAACTCGACCCCTTTCTTTTTCTGTTTTTGCTCTTCTTGTTGTCATGAACGGAGGCGTTAGATACGTGTGGGTGTGCAAGGCATGGGCGTGTGTGAGTTTCTCTGATGGTCTCTGGAAAGGTGTATTTTGTTGAAAGGCAAAAAAGGGGAGCAGCGTTGTTTGCTCTGTCCCGTGTCTTTGTTGAGTGAAGGTCCTTTCCCAGGTGCTGGGCAAGCGTAAAAGTAATTTGCTTTGCGGTGTGAAGAGATCTCTGGATGGGGTTTGCGCTGAGTTGACAGTGGGTGGCGGAGGGGGTGGGGCACCTTGTGGTTGCAGGGGGAATTAGCTCAAGTGGTAGAGCGCTCGCTTAGCATGTGAGAGGTAGCGGGATCGATACCCGCATTCTCCAAGCTGCTGCTCTTTCCTGCTTCTCTCTCTCTCTCTGGCTTTTTTTTCCCCCTCATCCCCACCCGCTTGCATCCACATACAGCCTGGATGTCTGCGCAGAAAGGAGCGTTCCAGTCCACTCTTAGCTTTGCGGCAAGCCTTTTGTCCTCAGGCAGCCAAAGGGGCAGCTTCTCTTTCAGAAGCCTGCGTGTCTGAGTTCTTTTCTTTTGCGAGTCTCTTTGTGTTTGTTTTTCCTGAGGTAGGCGTGGGAGGCCGAGTCGGGTGTGAAAGGGTGGGAGTGGGAATGTGTCAATTATTGACGAAGGGGAAGGGAAACGGGCTGAGAACATGTAGTGTTTGCAAAGGGCCCTTTCGAGCCAGGCAGGAGGCTCCGGCGTCGGACGGGTTTTCCGTTGCACCACCGTCCCTATGCTGGGTGCGTTCCGTTCTTCCCTTGCGGCGTTGTCTTCGTGCCATGCCTGTTAAGGAGCCTTTGAGCGGTATATGTGTGCGGGCTTCCCGTTGGGTGAATTGAGGGTAGAGTAGGCGGCCACCCGGGGCAGCCGTGAGGATGAAGGGATAGGTGTGTGTGGCTTAATCCTTTCAAGGGCTGGGCACGGGCGAGCCTATAATTAGCAGTTAGTGCCAGTGGCGCTTCTGCCTGACTCCTTGAGTCACTCTGGGCCCTTTGTTCCTGTCTTCCTTCGATAGCTCAGTTGGTAGAGCGGAGGACTGTAGGCTTAATTCTCGGGGGAATCCTTAGGTCGCTGGTTCAACTCCGGCTCGAAGGAAGTGGCTTTTGTTTCCTTCGTTACACGCTCTTCTTTTGAGCTCCCACTCTGGCCATTGCCGTGTTTTACTCCATTCGTGCGAGACCGGCCGTTGTAAATCTGCGCGCTGCATTTAAAGCACCACTTGCCGCTACTTTCATCTACCACACCTGCTTCCAAGGACCTAGGCCACAGTTTACGCCTTTATAGGCCGAGTTCCTTTTTCTTCACCCTCCCGCACTCACAGCGTAGACATCTAGCTATCGATGTCAGGCTTCAGAAGAGCCATTCATCACCCTGGTAGCGGGGCGCCTTTGTCATAAAATAGCCTGGCCGTAGCTATGACCCCAAGCTGTCTTCGGTGTTTTTCGCATGGGGCAGAGGTGCCGGGGGGACTGAGTTTCTGGTGGCAGAGAGGAGGGGAACGTAAGGGGAAAAGAAAAGGCCCTTTAGTCGCTGAGAGTTCCTTGTCCTTCAGGCTCAACCGACTGCGTGCGCTGCTGAGGGCGGGCTATTATGCTCATCGTTGTAGCAACGGGTGCGTTTCAATGGTTTGCTCTCTCTTTGTCCATCTTTCCTCCGCGTCACAGAGCTCAGTTTATGGAGTAGGGTGAGGGCGCGGCTCCATTTCTTTCCTTTTTAGGCTTTTGTCCATCACATTTGTAGAGCTGGGATTTCTTCTTGGGCAACCGTGATTGCACAGAGTGTGTAAAAGGCTTCTGGCGGAGAATGGCTACAAACCCGATCGCGCGGAATTTCTGTCAAGGAGCTGCCGGGCTATCCGTAGATAATCTGAAGCTTTGCTGTCCTTGGCCTGTGCACCGAATAGGCGCCGTGAGGCAAGGAGGCAACTCGACCCCTTTCTTTTTCTGTTTTTGCTCTTCTTGTTGTCATGAACGGAGGCGTTAGATACGTGTGGGTGTGCAAGGCATGGGCGTGTGTGAGTTTCTCTGATGGTCTCTGGAAAGGTGTATTTTGTTGAAAGGCAAGAAAGGGGAGCAGCGTTGTTTGCTCTGTCCCGTGTCCTTGTTGAGTGGAGGTCCTTTCCCAGGTGCTGGGCAAGCGTAAAGGTAATTTGCTTTGCGGTGTGAAGAGATCTCTGGATGGGGTTTGCGCTGAGTTGACAGTGGGTGGCGGAGGGGGTGGGGCACCTTGTGGTTGCAGGGGGAATTAGCTCAAGTGGTAGAGCGCTCACTTAGCATGTGAGAGGTAGCAGGATCGATACCCGCATTCTCCAAGCTGCTGCTCTTTCCTGCTTCTCTCTCTCTCTCTTGCTTTTTTTCCCCCTCATCCCCACCCGCTTGCATCCACATACAGCCTGGATGTCTGCGCAGAAAGGAGCGTTCCGGTCCACTCTTAGCTTTGCGGCAAGCCTTTTGTCCTCAGGCAGCCAAAGGGGCAGCTTCTCTTTCAGAAGCCTGCATGTCTGAGTTCTTTTCTTTTGCGAGTCTCTTTGTGTTTGTTTTTCCTGAGGTAGGCGTGGGAGGCCGAGTCGGGTGTGAAAGGGTGGGAGTGGGAATGTGTTAATTATTGACGAAGGGGAAGGGAAACGGGCTGAGAACATGTAGTGTTTGCAAAGGCCCCTTTCGAGCCAGGCAGGAGGCTCCGGCGTCGGACGGGTTTTCCGTTGCACCACCGTCCCTATGCTAGGTGCGTTCCGTTCTTCCCTTGCGGCGTTGTCTTCGTGCCATGCCTGTTAAGGAGCCTTTGAGCGGTATATGTGTGCGGGCTTCCCGTTGGGTGAATTGAGGGTAGAGTAGGCGGCCACCCGGGGCAGCCGTGAGGATGAAGGGATAGGTGTGTGTGGCTTAATCCTTTCAAGGGCTGGGCACGGGCGAGCCTATAATTAGCAGTTAGTGCCAGTGGCGCTTCTGCCTGACTCCTTGAGTCACTCTGGGCCCTTTGTTCCTGTCTTCCTTCGATAGCTCAGTTGGTAGAGCGGAGGACTGTAGGCTTAATTCTCGAGGGAATCCTTAGGTCGCTGGTTCAACTCCGGCTCGAAGGAAGTGGCTTTTGTTTCCTTCGTTACACGCTCTTCTTTTGAGCTCCCACTCTGGCCATTGCCGTGTTTTACTCCATTCGTGCGAGACCGGCCGTTGTAAATCTGCGCGCTGCATTTAAAGCACCACTTGCCGCTACTTTCATCTACCACACCTGCTTCCAAGGACCTAGGCCACAGTTTACGCCTTTATAGGCCGAGTTCCTTTTTCTTCGCCCTCCCGCACTCACAGCGTAGACATCTAGCTATCGATGTCAGGCTTCAGAAGAGCCATTCATCACCCTGGTAGCGGGGCGCCTTTGTCATAAAATAGCCTGGCCGTAGCTATGACCCCAAGCTGTCTTCGGTGTTTTTCGCATGGGGCAGAGGTGCCGGGGGGACTGAGTTTCTGGTGGCAGAGAGGAGGGGAACGTAAGGGGAAAAGAAAAGGCCCTTTAGTCGCTGAGAGTTCCTTGTCCTTCAGGCTCAACCGACTGCGTGCGCTGCTGAGGGCGGGCTATTATGCTCATCGTTGTAGCAACGGGTGCGTTTCAATGGTTTGCTCTCTCTTTGTCCATCTTTCCTCCGCGTCACAGAGCTCAGTTTATGGAGTAGGGTGAGGGCGCGGCTCCATTTCTTTCCTTTTTAGGCTTTTGTCCATCACATTTGTAGAGCTGGGATTTCTTCTTGGGCAACCGTGATTGCACAGAGTGTGTAAAAGGCTTCTGGCGGAGAATGGCTACAAACCCGATCGCGCGGAATTTCTGTCAAGGAGCTGCCGGGCTATCCGTAGATAATCTGAAGCTTTGCTGTCCTTGGCCTGTGCACCGAATAGGCGCCGTGAGGCAAGGAGGCAACTCGACCCCTTTCTTTTTCTGTTTTTGCTCTTCTTGTTGTCATGAACGGAGGCGTTAGATACGTGTGGGTGTGCAAGGCATGGGCGTGTGTGAGTTTCTCTGATGGTCTCTGGAAAGGTGTATTTTGTTGAAAGGCAAGAAAGGGGAGCAGCGTTGTTTGCTCTGTCCCGTGTCCTTGTTGAGTGGAGGTCCTTTCCCAGGTGCTGGGCAAGCGTAAAGGTAATTTGCTTTGCGGTGTGAAGAGATCTCTGGATGGGGTTTGCGCTGAGTTGACAGTGGGTGGCGGAGGGGGTGGGGAACCTTGTGGTTGCAGGGGGAATTAGCTCAAGTGGTAGAGCGCTCACTTAGCATGTGAGAGGTAGCAGGATCGATACCCGCATTCTCCAAGCTGCTGCTCTTTCCTGCTTCTCTCTCTCTCTCTGGCTTTTTTTCCCCCTCATCCCCACCCGCTTGCATCCACATACAGCCTGGATGTCTGCGCAGAAAGGAGCGTTCCGGTCCACTCTTAGCTTTGCGGCAAGCCTTTTGTCCTCAGGCAGCCAAAGGGGCAGCTTCTCTTTCAGAAGCCTGCGTGTCTGAGTTCTTTTCTTTTGCGAGTCTCTTTGTGTTTGTTTTTCCTGAGGTAGACGTGGGAGGCCGAGTCGGGTGTGAAAGGGTGGGAGTGGGAATGTGTCAATTATTGACGAAGGGGAAGGGAAACGGGCTGAGAACATGTAGTGTTTGCAAAGGCCCCTTTCGAGCCAGGCAGGAGGCTCCGGCGTCGGACGGGTTTTCCGTTGCACCACCGTCCCTATGCTGGGTGCGTTCCGTTCTTCCCTTGCGGCGTTGTCTTCGTGCCATGCCTGTTAAGGAGCCTTTGAGCGTATATGTGTGCGGGCTTCCCGTTGGGTGAATTGAGGGTAGAGTAGGCGGCCACCCGGGGCAGCCGTGAGGATGAAGGGATAGGTGTGTGTGGCTTAATCCTTTCAAGGGCTGGGCCCGGGCGAGCCTATAATTAGCAGTTACTGCCAGTGGCGCTTCTGTCTGACTCCTTGAGTCACTCTGGGCCCTTTGTTCCTGTCTTCCTTCGATAGCTCAGTTGGTAGAGCGGAGGACTGTAGGCTTAATTCTCGGGGGAATCCTTAGGTCGCTGGTTCAACTCCGGCTCGAAGGAAGTGGCTTTTGTTTCCTTCGTTACACGCTCTTCTTTTGAGCTCCCACTCTGGCCATTGCCGTGTTTTACTCCATTCGTGCGAGACCGGCCGTTGTAAATCTGCGCGCTGCATTTAAAGCACCACTTGCCGCTACTTTCATCTACCACACCTGCTTCCAAGGACCTAGGCCACAGTTTACGCCTTTATAGGCCGAGTTCCTTTTTCTTCGCCCTCCCGCACTCACAGCGTAGACATCTAGCTATCGATGTCAGGCTTCAGAAGAGCCATTCATCACCCTGGTAGCGGGGCGCCTTTGTCATAAAATAGCCTGGCCGTAGCTATGACCCCAAGCTGTCTTCGGTGTTTTTCGCATGGGGCAGAGGTGCCGGGGGGACTGAGTTTCTGGTGGCAGAGAGGAGGGGAACGTAAGGGGAAAAGAAAAGGCCCTTTAGTCGCTGAGAGTTCCTTGTCCTTCAGGCTCAACCGACTGCGTGCGCTGCTGAGGGCGGGCTATTATGCTCATCGTTGTAGCAACGGGTGCGTTTCAATGGTTTGCTCTCTCTTTGTCCATCTTTCCTCCGCGTCACAGAGCTCAGTTTATGGAGTAGGGTGAGGGCGCGGCTCCATTTCTTTCCTTTTTAGGCTTTTGTCCATCACATTTGTAGAGCTGGGATTTCTTCTTGGGCAACCGTGATTGCACAGAGTGTGTAAAAGGCTTCTGGCGGAGAATGGCTACAAACCCGATCGCGCGGAATTTCTGTCAAGGAGCTGCCGGGCTATCCGTAGATAATCTGAAGCTTTGCTGTCCTTGGCCTGTGCACCGAATAGGCGCCGTGAGGCAAGGAGGCAACTCGACCCCTTTCTTTTTCTGTTTTTGCTCTTCTTGTTGTCATGAACGGAGGCGTTAGATACGTGTGGGTGTGCAAGGCATGGGCGTGTGTGAGTTTCTCTGATGGTCTCTGGAAAGGTGTATTTTGTTGAAAGGCAAGAAAGGGGAGCAGCGTTGTTTGCTCTGTCCCGTGTCCTTGTTGAGTGGAGGTCCTTTCCCAGGTGCTGGGCAAGCGTAAAGGTAATTTGCTTTGCGGTGTGAAGAGATCTCTGGATGGGGTTTGCGCTGAGTTGACAGTGGGTGGCGGAGGGGGTGGGGCACCTTGTGGTTGCAGGGGGAATTAGCTCAAGTGGTAGAGCGCTCGCTTAGCATGTGAGAGGTAGCAGGATCGATACCCGCATTCTCCAAGCTGCTGCTCTTTCCTGCTTCTCTCTCTCTCTCTGGCTTTTTTTCCCCCTCATCCCCACCCGCTTGCATCCACATACAGCCTGGATGTCTGCGCAGAAAGGAGCGTTCCGGTCCACTCTTAGCTTTGCGGCAAGCCTTTTGTCCTCAGGCAGCCAAAGGGGCAGCTTCTCTTTCAGAAGCCTGCGTGTCTGAGTTCTTTTCTTTTGCGAGTCTCTTTGTGTTTGTTTTTCCTGAGGTAGGCGTGGGAGGCCGAGTCGGGTGTGAAAGGGTGGGAGTGGGAATGTGTCAATTATTGACGAAGGGGAAGGGAAACGGGCTGAGAACATGTAGTGTTTGCAAAGGCCCCTTTCGAGCCAGGCAGGAGGCTCCGGCGTCGGACGGGTTTTCCGTTGCACCACCGTCCCTATGCTGGGTGCGTTCCGTTCTTCCCTTGCGGCGTTGTCTTCGTGCCATGCCTGTTAAGGAGCCTTTGAGCGGTATATGTGTGCGGGCTTCCCGTTGGGTGAATTGAGGGTAGAGTAGGCGGCCACCCGGGGCAGCCGTGAGGATGAAGGGATAGGTGTGTGTGGCTTAATCCTTTCAAGGGCTGGGCCCGGGCGAGCCTATAATTAGCAGTTAGTGCCAGTGGCGCTTCTGCCTGACTCCTTGAGTCACTCTGGGCCCTTTGTTCCTGTCTTCCTTCGATAGCTCAGTTGGTAGAGCGGAGGACTGTAGGCTTAATTCTCGGGGGAATCCTTAGGTCGCTGGTTCAACTCCGGCTCGAAGGAAGTGGCTTTTGTTTCCTTCGTTACACGCTCTTCTTTTGAGCTCCCACTCTGGCCATTGCCGTGTTTTACTCCATTCGTGCGAGACCGGCCGTTGTAAATCTGCGCGCTGCATTTAAAGCACCACTTGCCGCTACTTTCATCTACCACACCTGCTTCCAAGGACCTAGGCCACAGTTTACGCCTTTATAGGCCGAGTTCCTTTTTCTTCGCCCTCCCGCACTCACAGCGTAGACATCTAGCTATCGATGTCAGGCTTCAGAAGAGCCATTCATCACCCTGGTAGCGGGGCGCCTTTGTCATAAAATAGCCTGGCCGTAGCTATGACCCCAAGCTGTCTTCGGTGTTTTTCGCATGGGGCAGAGGTGCCGGGGGGACTGAGTTTCTGGTGGCAGAGAGGAGGGGAACGTAAGGGGAAAAGAAAAGGCCCTTTAGTCGCTGAGAGTTCCTTGTCCTTCAGGCTCAACCGACTGCGTGCGCTGCTGAGGGCGGGCTATTATGCTCATCGTTGTAGCAACGGGTGCGTTTCAATGGTTTGCTCTCTCTTTGTCCATCTTTCCTCCGCGTCACAGAGCTCAGTTTATGGAGTAGGGTGAGGGCGCGGCTCCATTTCTTTCCTTTTTAGGCTTTTGTCCATCACATTTGTAGAGCTGGGATTTCTTCTTGGGCAACCGTGATTGCACAGAGTGTGTAAAAGGCTTCTGGCGGAGAATGGCTACAAACCCGATCGCGCGGAATTTCTGTCAAGGAGCTGCCGGGCTATCCGTAGATAATCTGAAGCTTTGCTGTCCTTGGCCTGTGCACCGAATAGGCGCCGTGAGGCAAGGAGGCAACTCGACCCCTTTCTTTTTCTGTTTTTGCTCTTCTTGTTGTCATGAACGGAGGCGTTAGATACGTGTGGGTGTGCAAGGCATGGGCGTGTGTGAGTTTCTCTGATGGTCTCTGGAAAGGTGTATTTTGTTGAAAGGCAAGAAAGGGGAGCAGCGTTGTTTGCTCTGTCCCGTGTCCTTGTTGAGTGGAGGTCCTTTCCCAGGTGCTGGGCAAGCGTAAAGGTAATTTGCTTTGCGGTGTGAAGAGATCTCTGGATGGGGTTTGCGCTGAGTTGACAGTGGGTGGCGGAGGGGGTGGGGCACCTTGTAGTTGCAGGGGGAATTAGCTCAAGTGGTAGAGCGCTCACTTAGCATGTGAGAGGTAGCAGGATCGATACCCGCATTCTCCAAGCTGCTGCTCTTTCCTGCTTCTCTCTCTCTCTCTCTGGCTTTTTTTCCCCCTCATCCCCACCCGCTTGCATCCACATACAGCCTGGATGTCTGCGCAGAAAGGAGCGTTCCGGTCCACTCTTAGCTTTGCGGCAAGCCTTTTGTCCTCAGGCAGCCAAAGGGGCAGCTTCTCTTTCAGAAGCCTGCGTGTCTGAGTTCTTTTCTTTTGCGAGTCTCTTTGTGTTTGTTTTTCCTGAGGTAGACGTGGGAGGCCGAGTCGGGTGTGAAAGGGTGGGAGTGGGAATGTGTCAATTATTGACGAAGGGGAAGGGAAACGGGCTGAGAACATGTAGTGTTTGCAAAGGCCCCTTTCGAGCCAGGCAGGAGGCTCCGGCGTCGGACGGGTTTTCCGTTGCACCACCGTCCCTATGCTGGGTGCGTTCCGTTCTTCCCTTGCGGCGTTGTCTTCGTGCCATGCCTGTTAAGGAGCCTTTGAGCGGTATATGTGTGCGGGCTTCCCGTTGGGTGAATTGAGGGTAGAGTAGGCGGCCACCCGGGGCAGCCGTGAGGATGAAGGGATAGGTGTGTGTGGCTTAATCCTTTCAAGGGCTGGGCCCGGGCGAGCCTATAATTAGCAGTTAGTGCCAGTGGCGCTTCTGCCTGACTCCTTGAGTCACTCTGGGCCCTTTGTTCCTGTCTTCCTTCGATAGCTCAGTTGGTAGAGCGGAGGACTGTAGGCTTAATTCTCGGGGGAATCCTTAGGTCGCTGGTTCAACTCCGGCTCGAAGGAAGTGGCTTTTGTTTCCTTCGTTACACGCTCTTCTTTTGAGCTCCCACTCTGGCCATTGCCGTGTTTTACTCCATTCGTGCGAGACCGGCCGTTGTAAATCTGCGCGCTGCATTTAAAGCACCACTTGCCGCTACTTTCATCTACCACACCTGCTTCCAAGGACCTAGGCCACAGTTTACGCCTTTATAGGCCGAGTTCCTTTTTCTTCGCCCTCCCGCACTCACAGCGTAGACATCTAGCTATCGATGTCAGGCTTCAGAAGAGCCATTCATCACCCTGGTAGCGGGGCGCCTTTGTCATAAAATAGCCTGGCCGTAGCTATGACCCCAAGCTGTCTTCGGTGTTTTTCGCATGGGGCAGAGGTGCCGGGGGGACTGAGTTTCTGGTGGCAGAGAGGAGGGGAACGTAAGGGGAAAAGAAAAGGCCCTTTAGTCGCTGAGAGTTCCTTGTCCTTCAGGCTCAACCGACTGCGTGCGCTGCTGAGGGCGGGCTATTATGCTCATCGTTGTAGCAACGGGTGCGTTTCAATGGTTTGCTCTCTCTTTGTCCATCTTTCCTCCGCGTCACAGAGCTCAGTTTATGGAGTAGGGTGAGGGCGCGGCTCCATTTCTTTCCTTTTTAGGCTTTTGTCCATCACATTTGTAGAGCTGGGATTTCTTCTTGGGCAACCGTGATTGCACAGAGTGTGTAAAAGGCTTCTGGCGGAGAATGGCTACAAACCCGATCGCGCGGAATTTCTGTCAAGGAGCTGCCGGGCTATCCGTAGATAATCTGAAGCTTTGCTGTCCTTGGCCTGTGCACCGAATAGGCGCCGTGAGGCAAGGAGGCAACTCGACCCCTTTCTTTTTCTGTTTTTGCTCTTCTTGTTGTCATGAACGGAGGCGTTAGATACGTGTGGGTGTGCAAGGCATGGGCGTGTGTGAGTTTCTCTGATGGTCTCTGGAAAGGTGTATTTTGTTGAAAGGCAAGAAAGGGGAGCAGCGTTGTTTGCTCTGTCCCGTGTCCTTGTTGAGTGGAGGTCCTTTCCCAGGTGCTGGGCAAGCGTAAAGGTAATTTGCTTTGCGGTGTGAAGAGATCTCTGGATGGGGTTTGCGCTGAGTTGACAGTGGGTGGCGGAGGGGGTGGGGCACCTTGTGGTTGCAGGGGGAATTAGCTCAAGTGGTAGAGCGCTCGCTTAGCATGTGAGAGGTAGCAGGATCGATACCCGCATTCTCCAAGCTGCTGCTCTTTCCTGCTTCTCTCTCTCTCTCTGACTTTTTTTCCCCCTCATCCCCACCCGCTTGCATCCACATACAGCCTGGATGTCTGCGCAGAAAGGAGCGTTCCGGTCCACTCTTAGCTTTGCGGCAAGCCTTTTGTCCTCAGGCAGCCAAAGGGGCAGCTTCTCTTTCAGAAGCCTGCGTGTCTGAGTTCTTTTCTTTTGCGAGTCTCTTTGTGTTTGTTTTTCCTGAGGTAGGCGTGGGAGGCCGAGTCGGGTGTGAAAGGGTGGGAGTGGGAATGTGTCAATTATTGACGAAGGGGAAGGGAAACGGGCTGAGAACATGTAGTGTTTGCAAAGGCCCCTTTCGAGCCAGGCAGGAGGCTCCGGCGTCGGACGGGTTTTCCGTTGCACCACCGTCCCTATGCTGGGTGCGTTCCGTTCTTCCCTTGCGGCGTTGTCTTCGTGCCATGCCTGTTAAGGAGCCTTTGAGCGGTATATGTGTGCGGGCTTCCCGTTGGGTGAATTGAGGGTAGAGTAGGCGGCCACCCGGGGCAGCCGTGAGGATGAAGGGATAGGTGTGTGTGGCTTAATCCTTTCAAGGGCTGGGCCCGGGCGAGCCTATAATTAGCAGTTAGTGCCAGTGGCGCTTCTGCCTGACTCCTTGAGTCACTCTGGGCCCTTTGTTCCTGTCTTCCTTCGATAGCTCAGTTGGTAGAGCGGAGGACTGTAGGCTTAATTCTCGGGGGAATCCTTAGGTCGCTGGTTCAACTCCGGCTCGAAGGAAGTGGCTTTTGTTTCCTTCGTTACACGCTCTTCTTTTGAGCTCCCACTCTGGCCATTGCCGTGTTTTACTCCATTCGTGCGAGACCGGCCGTTGTAAATCTGCGCGCTGCATTTAAAGCACCACTTGCCGCTACTTTCATCTACCACACCTGCTTCCAAGGACCTAGGCCACAGTTTACGCCTTTATAGGCCGAGTTCCTTTTTCTTCGCCCTCCCGCACTCACAGCGTAGACATCTAGCTATCGATGTCAGGCTTCAGAAGAGCCATTCATCACCCTGGTAGCGGGGCGCCTTTGTCATAAAATAGCCTGGCCGTAGCTATGACCCCAAGCTGTCTTCGGTGTTTTTCGCATGGGGCAGAGGTGCCGGGGGGACTGAGTTTCTGGTGGCAGAGAGGAGGGGAACGTAAGGGGAAAAGAAAAGGCCCTTTAGTCGCTGAGAGTTCCTTGTCCTTCAGGCTCAACCGACTGCGTGCGCTGCTGAGGGCGGGCTATTATGCTCATCGTTGTAGCAACGGGTGCGTTTCAATGGTTTGCTCTCTCTTTGTCCATCTTTCCTCCGCGTCACAGAGCTCAGTTTATGGAGTAGGGTGAGGGCGCGGCTCCATTTCTTTCCTTTTTAGGCTTTTGTCCATCACATTTGTAGAGCTGGGATTTCTTCTTGGGCAACCGTGATTGCACAGAGTGTGTAAAAGGCTTCTGGCGGAGAATGGCTACAAACCCGATCGCGCGGAATTTCTGTCAAGGAGCTGCCGGGCTATCCGTAGATAATCTGAAGCTTTGCTGTCCTTGGCCTGTGCACCGAATAGGCGCCGTGAGGCAAGGAGGCAACTCGACCCCTTTCTTTTTCTGTTTTTGCTCTTCTTGTTGTCATGAACGGAGGCGTTAGATACGTGTGGGTGTGCAAGGCATGGGCGTGTGTGAGTTTCTCTGATGGTCTCTGGAAAGGTGTATTTTGTTGAAAGGCAAGAAAGGGGAGCAGCGTTGTTTGCTCTGTCCCGTGTCCTTGTTGAGTGGAGGTCCTTTCCCAGGTGCTGGGCAAGCGTAAAGGTAATTTGCTTTGCGGTGTGAAGAGATCTCTGGATGGGGTTTGCGCTGAGTTGACAGTGGGTGGCGGAGGGGGTGGGGCACCTTGTGGTTGCAGGGGGAATTAGCTCAAGTGGTAGAGCGCTCGCTTAGCATGTGAGAGGTAGCAGGATCGATACCCGCATTCTCCAAGCTGCTGCTCTTTCCTGCTTCTCTCTCTCTCTCTGGCTTTTTTTCCCCCTCATCCCCACCCGCTTGCATCCACATACAGCCTGGATGTCTGCGCAGAAAGGAGCGTTCCGGTCCACTCTTAGCTTTGCGGCAAGCCTTTTGTCCTCAGGCAGCCAAAGGGGCAGCTTCTCTTTCAGAAGCCTGCGTGTCTGAGTTCTTTTCTTTTGCGAGTCTCTTTGTGTTTGTTTTTCCTGAGGTAGGCGTGGGAGGCCGAGTCGGGTGTGAAAGGGTGGGAGTGGGAATGTGTCAATTATTGACGAAGGGGAAGGGAAACGGGCTGAGAACATGTAGTGTTTGCAAAGGCCCCTTTCGAGCCAGGCAGGAGGCTCCGGCGTCGGACGGGTTTTCCGTTGCACCACCGTCCCTATGCTGGGTGCGTTCCGTTCTTCCCTTGCGGCGTTGTCTTCGTGCCATGCCTGTTAAGGAGCCTTTGAGCGGTATATGTGTGCGGGCTTCCCGTTGGGTGAATTGAGGGTAGAGTAGGCGGCCACCCGGGGCAGCCGTGAGGATGAAGGGATAGGTGTGTGTGGCTTAATCCTTTCAAGGGCTGGGCCCGGGCGAGCCTATAATTAGCAGTTACTGCCAGTGGCGCTTCTGCCTGACTCCTTGAGTCACTCTGGGCCCTTTGTTCCTGTCTTCCTTCGATAGCTCAGTTGGTAGAGCGGAGGACTGTAGGCTTAATTCTCGGGGGAATCCTTAGGTCGCTGGTTCAACTCCGGCTCGAAGGAAGTGGCTTTTGTTTCCTTCGTTACACGCTCTTCTTTTGAGCTCCCACTCTGGCCATTGCCGTGTTTTACTCCATTCGTGCGAGACCGGCCGTTGTAAATCTGCGCGCTGCATTTAAAGCACCACTTGCCGCTACTTTCATCTACCACACCTGCTTCCAAGGACCTAGGCCACAGTTTACGCCTTTATAGGCCGAGTTCCTTTTTCTTCGCCCTCCCGCACTCACAGCGTAGACATCTAGCTATCGATGTCAGGCTTCAGAAGAGCCATTCATCACCCTGGTAGCGGGGCGCCTTTGTCATAAAATAGCCTGGCCGTAGCTATGACCCCAAGCTGTCTTCGGTGTTTTTCGCATGGGGCAGAGGTGCCGGGGGGACTGAGTTTCTGGTGGCAGAGAGGAGGGGAACGTAAGGGGAAAAGAAAAGGCCCTTTAGTCGCTGAGAGTTCCTTGTCCTTCAGGCTCAACCGACTGCGTGCGCTGCTGAGGGCGGGCTATTATGCTCATCGTTGTAGCAACGGGTGCGTTTCAATGGTTTGCTCTCTCTTTGTCCATCTTTCCTCCGCGTCACAGAGCTCAGTTTATGGAGTAGGGTGAGGGCGCGGTTCCATTTCTTTCCTTTTTAGGCTTTTGTCCATCACATTTGTAGAGCTGGGATTTCTTCTTGGGCAACCGTGATTGCACAGAGTGTGTAAAAGGCTTCTGGCGGAGAATGGCTACAAACCCGATCGCGCGGAATTTCTGTCAAGGAGCTGCCGGGCTATCCGTAGATAATCTGAAGCTTTGCTGTCCTTGGCCTGTGCACCGAATAGGCGCCGTGAGGCAAGGAGGCAACTCGACCCCTTTCTTTTTCTGTTTTTGCTCTTCTTGTTGTCATGAACGGAGGCGTTAGATACGTGTGGGTGTGCAAGGCATGGGCGTGTGTGAGTTTCTCTGATGGTCTCTGGAAAGGTGTATTTTGTTGAAAGGCAAGAAAGGGGAGCAGCGTTGTTTGCTCTGTCCCGTGTCCTTGTTGAGTGGAGGTCCTTTCCCAGGTGCTGGGCAAGCGTAAAGGTAATTTGCTTTGCGGTGTGAAGAGATCTCTGGATGGGGTTTGCGCTGAGTTGACAGTGGGTGGCGGAGGGGGTGGGGCACCTTGTGGTTGCAGGGGGAATTAGCTCAAGTGGTAGAGCGCTCGCTTAGCATGTGAGAGGTAGCAGGATCGATACCCGCATTCTCCAAGCTGCTGCTCTTTCCTGCTTCTCTCTCTCTCTCTGACTTTTTTTCCCCCTCATCCCCACCCGCTTGCATCCACATACAGCCTGGATGTCTGCGCAGAAAGGAGCGTTCCGGTCCACTCTTAGCTTTGCGGCAAGCCTTTTGTCCTCAGGCAGCCAAAGGGGCAGCTTCTCTTTCAGAAACCTGCGTGTCTGAGTTCTTTTCTTTTGCGAGTCTCTTTGTGTTTGTTTTTCCTGAGGTAGGCGTGGGAGGCCGAGTCGGGTGTGAAAGGGTGGGAGTGGGAATGTGTCAATTATTGACGAAGGGGAAGGGAAACGGGCTGAGAACATGTAGTGTTTGCAAAGGCCCCTTTCGAGCCAGGCAGGAGGCTCCGGCGTCGGACGGGTTTTCCGTTGCACCACGGTCCCTATGCTGGGTGCGTTCCGTTCTTCCCTTGCGGCGTTGTCTTCGTGCCATGCCTGTTAAGGAGCCTTTGAGCGGTATATGTGTGCGGGCTTCCCGTTGGGTGAATTGAGGGTAGAGTAGGCGGCCACCCGGGGCAGCCGTGAGGATGAAGGGATAGGTGTGTGTGGCTTAATCCTTTCAAGGGCTGGGCCCGGGCGAGCCTATAATTAGCAGTTAGTGCCAGTGGCGCTTCTGCCTGACTCCTTGAGTCACTCTGGGCCCTTTGTTCCTGTCTTTCTTCGATAGCTCAGTTGGTAGAGCGGAGGACTGTAGGCTTAATTCTCGGGGGAATCCTTAGGTCGCTGGTTCAACTCCGGCTCGAAGGAAGTGGCTTTTGTTTCCTTCGTTACACGCTCTTCTTTTGAGCTCCCACTCTGGCCATTGCCGTGTTTTACTCCATTCGTGCGAGACCGGCCGTTGTAAATCTGCGCGCTGCATTTAAAGCACCACTTGCCGCTACTTTCATCTACCACACCTGCTTCCAAGGACCTAGGCCACAGTTTACGCCTTTATAGGCCGAGTTCCTTTTTCTTCGCCCTCCCGCACTCACAGCGTAGACATCTAGCTATCGATGTCAGGCTTCAGAAGAGCCATTCATCACCCTGGTAGCGGGGCGCCTTTGTCATAAAATAGCCTGGCCGTAGCTATGACCCCAAGCTGTCTTCGGTGTTTTTCGCATGGGGCAGAGGTGCCGGGGGGACTGAGTTTCTGGTGGCAGAGAGGAGGGGAACGTAAGGGGAAAAGAAAAGGCCCTTTAGTCGCTGAGAGTTCCTTGTCCTTCAGGCTCAACCGACTGCGTGCGCTGCTGAGGGCGGGCTATTATGCTCATCGTTGTAGCAACGGGTGCGTTTCAATGGTTTGCTCTCTCTTTGTCCATCTTTCCTCCGCGTCACAGAGCTCAGTTTATGGAGTAGGGTGAGGGCGCGGCTCCATTTCTTTCCTTTTTAGGCTTTTGTCCATCACATTTGTAGAGCTGGGATTTCTTCTTGGGCAACCGTGATTGCACAGAGTGTGTAAAAGGCTTCTGGCGGAGAATGGCTACAAACCCGATCGCGCGGAATTTCTGTCAAGGAGCTGCCGGGCTATCCGTAGATAATCTGAAGCTTTGCTGTCCTTGGCCTGTGCACCGAATAGGCGCCGTGAGGCAAGGAGGCAACTCGACCCCTTTCTTTTTCTGTTTTTGCTCTTCTTGTTGTCATGAACGGAGGCGTTAGATACGTGTGGGTGTGCAAGGCATGGGCGTGTGTGAGTTTCTCTGATGGTCTCTGGAAAGGTGTATTTTGTTGAAAGGCAAGAAAGGGGAGCAGCGTTGTTTGCTCTGTCCCGTGTCCTTGTTGAGTGGAGGTCCTTTCCCAGGTGCTGGGCAAGCGTAAAGGTAATTTGCTTTGCGGTGTGAAGAGATCTCTGGATGGGGTTTGCGCTGAGTTGACAGTGGGTGGCGGAGGGGGTGGGGCACCTTGTGGTTGCAGGGGGAATTAGCTCAAGTGGTAGAGCGCTCGCTTAGCATGTGAGAGGTAGCAGGATCGATACCCGCATTCTCCAAGCTGCTGCTCTTTCCTGCTTCTCTCTCTCTCTCTGGCTTTTTTTCCCCCTCATCCCCACCCGCTTGCATCCACATACAGCCTGGATGTCTGCGCAGAAAGGAGCGTTCCGGTCCACTCTTAGCTTTGCGGCAAGCCTTTTGTCCTCAGGCAGCCAAAGGGGCAGCTTCTCTTTCAGAAGCCTGCGTGTCTGAGTTCTTTTCTTTTGCGAGTCTCTTTGTGTTTGTTTTTCCTGAGGTAGGCGTGGGAGGCCGAGTCGGGTGTGAAAGGGTGGGAGTGGGAATGTGTCAATTATTGACGAAGGGGAAGGGAAACGGGCTGAGAACATGTAGTGTTTGCAAAGGCCCCTTTCGAGCCAGGCAGGAGGCTCCGGCGTCGGACGGGTTTTCCGTTGCACCACCGTCCCTATGCTGGGTGCGTTCCGTTCTTCCCTTGCGGCGTTGTCTTCGTGCCATGCCTGTTAAGGAGCCTTTGAGCGGTATATGTGTGCGGGCTTCCCGTTGGGTGAATTGAGGGTAGAGTAGGCGGCCACCCGGGGCAGCCGTGAGGATGAAGGGATAGGTGTGTGTGGCTTAATCCTTTCAAGGGCTGGGCCCGGGCGAGCCTATAATTAGCAGTTACTGCCAGTGGCGCTTCTGCCTGACTCCTTGAGTCACTCTGGGCCCTTTGTTCCTGTCTTCCTTCGATAGCTCAGTTGGTAGAGCGGAGGACTGTAGGCTTAATTCTCGGGGGAATCCTTAGGTCGCTGGTTCAACTCCGGCTCGAAGGAAGTGGCTTTTGTTTCCTTCGTTACACGCTCTTCTTTTGAGCTCCCACTCTGGCCATTGCCGTGTTTTACTCCATTCGTGCGAGACCGGCCGTTGTAAATCTGCGCGCTGCATTTAAAGCACCACTTGCCGCTACTTTCATCTACCACACCTGCTTCCAAGGACCTAGGCCACAGTTTACGCCTTTATAGGCCGAGTTCCTTTTTCTTCGCCCTCCCGCACTCACAGCGTAGACATCTAGCTATCGATGTCAGGCTTCAGAAGAGCCATTCATCACCCTGGTAGCGGGGCGCCTTTGTCATAAAATAGCCTGGCCGTAGCTATGACCCCAAGCTGTCTTCGGTGTTTTTCGCATGGGGCAGAGGTGCCGGGGGGACTGAGTTTCTGGTGGCAGAGAGGAGGGGAACGTAAGGGGAAAAGAAAAGGCCCTTTAGTCGCTGAGAGTTCCTTGTCCTTCAGGCTCAACCGACTGCGTGCGCTGCTGAGGGCGGGCTATTATGCTCATCGTTGTAGCAACGGGTGCGTTTCAATGGTTTGCTCTCTCTTTGTCCATCTTTCCTCCGCGTCACAGAGCTCAGTTTATGGAGTAGGGTGAGGGCGCGGCTCCATTTCTTTCCTTTTTAGGCTTTTGTCCATCACATTTGTAGAGCTGGGATTTCTTCTTGGGCAACCGTGATTGCACAGAGTGTGTAAAAGGCTTCTGGCGGAGAATGGCTACAAACCCGATCGCGCGGAATTTCTGTCAAGGAGCTGCCGGGCTATCCGTAGATAATCTGAAGCTTTGCTGTCCTTGGCCTGTGCACCGAATAGGCGCCGTGAGGCAAGGAGGCAACTCGACCCCTTTCTTTTTCTGTTTTTGCTCTTCTTGTTGTCATGAACGGAGGCGTTAGATACGTGTGGGTGTGCAAGGCATGGGCGTGTGTGAGTTTCTCTGATGGTCTCTGGAAAGGTGTATTTTGTTGAAAGGCAAGAAAGGGGAGCAGCGTTGTTTGCTCTGTCCCGTGTCCTTGTTGAGTGGAGGTCCTTTCCCAGGTGCTGGGCAAGCGTAAAGGTAATTTGCTTTGCGGTGTGAAGAGATCTCTGGATGGGGTTTGCGCTGAGTTGACAGTGGGTGGCGGAGGGGGTGGGGCACCTTGTGGTTGCAGGGGGAATTAGCTCAAGTGGTAGAGCGCTCGCTTAGCATGTGAGAGGTAGCAGGATCGATACCCGCATTCTCCAAGCTGCTGCTCTTTCCTGCTTCTCTCTCTCTCTCTGGCTTTTTTTCCCCCTCATCCCCACCCGCTTGCATCCACATACAGCCTGGATGTCTGCGCAGAAAGGAGCGTTCCGGTCCACTCTTAGCTTTGCGGCAAGCCTTTTGTCCTCAGGCAGCCAAAGGGGCAGCTTCTCTTTCAGAAACCTGCGTGTCTGAGTTCTTTTCTTTTGCGAGTCTCTTTGTGTTTGTTTTTCCTGAGGTAGGCGTGGGAGGCCGAGTCGGGTGTGAAAGGGTGGGAGTGGGAATGTGTCAATTATTGACGAAGGGGAAGGGAAACGGGCTGAGAACATGTAGTGTTTGCAAAGGCCCCTTTCGAGCCAGGCAGGAGGCTCCGGCGTCGGACGGGTTTTCCGTTGCACCACGGTCCCTATGCTGGGTGCGTTCCGTTCTTCCCTTGCGGCGTTGTCTTCGTGCCATGCCTGTTAAGGAGCCTTTGAGCGGTATATGTGTGCGGGCTTCCCGTTGGGTGAATTGAGGGTAGAGTAGGCGGCCACCCGGGGCAGCCGTGAGGATGAAGGGATAGGTGTGTGTGGCTTAATCCTTTCAAGGGCTGGGCCCGGGCGAGCCTATAATTAGCAGTTACTGCCAGTGGCGCTTCTGCCTGACTCCTTGAGTCACTCTGGGCCCTTTGTTCCTGTCTTCCTTCGATAGCTCAGTTGGTAGAGCGGAGGACTGTAGGCTTAATTCTCGGGGGAATCCTTAGGTCGCTGGTTCAACTCCGGCTCGAAGGAAGTGGCTTTTGTTTCCTTCGTTACACGCTCTTCTTTTGAGCTCCCACTCTGGCCATTGCCGTGTTTTACTCCATTCGTGCGAGACCGGCCGTTGTAAATCTGCGCGCTGCATTTAAAGCACCACTTGCCGCTACTTTCATCTACCACACCTGCTTCCAAGGACCTAGGCCACAGTTTACGCCTTTATAGGCCGAGTTCCTTTTTCTTCGCCCTCCCGCACTCACAGCGTAGACATCTAGCTATCGATGTCAGGCTTCAGAAGAGCCATTCATCACCCTGGTAGCGGGGCGCCTTTGTCATAAAATAGCCTGGCCGTAGCTATGACCCCAAGCTGTCTTCGGTGTTTTTCGCATGGGGCAGAGGTGCCGGGGGGACTGAGTTTCTGGTGGCAGAGAGGAGGGGAACGTAAGGGGAAAAGAAAAGGCCCTTTAGTCGCTGAGAGTTCCTTGTCCTTCAAGCTCAACCGACTGCGTGCGCTGCTGAGGGCGGGCTATTATGCTCATCGTTGTAGCAACGGGTGCGTTTCAATGGTTTGCTCTCTCTTTGTCCATCTTTCCTCCGCGTCACAGAGCTCAGTTTATGGAGTAGGGTGAGGGCGCGGTTCCATTTCTTTCCTTTTTAGGCTTTTGTCCATCACATTTGTAGAGCTGGGATTTCTTCTTGGGCAACCGTGATTGCACAGAGTGTGTAAAAGGCTTCTGGCGGAGAATGGCTACAAACCCGATCGCGCGGAATTTCTGTCAAGGAGCTGCCGGGCTATCCGTAGATAATCTGAAGCTTTGCTGTCCTTGGCCTGTGCACCGAATAGGCGCCGTGAGGCAAGGAGGCAACTCGACCCCTTTCTTTTTCTGTTTTTGCTCTTCTTGTTGTCATGAACGGAGGCGTTAGATACGTGTGGGTGTGCAAGGCATGGGCGTGTGTGAGTTTCTCTGATGGTCTCTGGAAAGGTGTATTTTGTTGAAAGGCAAGAAAGGGGAGCAGCGTTGTTTGCTCTGTCCCGTGTCCTTGTTGAGTGGAGGTCCTTTCCCAGGTGCTGGGCAAGCGTAAAGGTAATTTGCTTTGCGGTGTGAAGAGATCTCTGGATGGGGTTTGCGCTGAGTTGACAGTGGGTGGCGGAGGGGGTGGGGCACCTTGTGGTTGCAGGGGGAATTAGCTCAAGTGGTAGAGCGCTCGCTTAGCATGTGAGAGGTAGCAGGATCGATACCCGCATTCTCCAAGCTGCTGCTCTTTCCTGCTTCTCTCTCTCTCTCTGACTTTTTTTCCCCCTCATCCCCACCCGCTTGCATCCACATACAGCCTGGATGTCTGCGCAGAAAGGAGCGTTCCGGTCCACTCTTAGCTTTGCGGCAAGCCTTTTGTCCTCAGGCAGCCAAAGGGGCAGCTTCTCTTTCAGAAACCTGCGTGTCTGAGTTCTTTTCTTTTGCGAGTCTCTTTGTGTTTGTTTTTCCTGAGGTAGGCGTGGGAGGCCGAGTCGGGTGTGAAAGGGTGGGAGTGGGAATGTGTCAATTATTGACGAAGGGGAAGGGAAACGGGCTGAGAACATGTAGTGTTTGCAAAGGCCCCTTTCGAGCCAGGCAGGAGGCTCCGGCGTCGGACGGGTTTTCCGTTGCACCACGGTCCCTATGCTGGGTGCGTTCCGTTCTTCCCTTGCGGCGTTGTCTTCGTGCCATGCCTGTTAAGGAGCCTTTGAGCGGTATATGTGTGCGGGCTTCCCGTTGGGTGAATTGAGGGTAGAGTAGGCGGCCACCCGGGGCAGCCGTGAGGATGAAGGGATAGGTGTGTGTGGCTTAATCCTTTCAAGGGCTGGGCCCGGGCGAGCCTATAATTAGCAGTTAGTGCCAGTGGCGCTTCTGCCTGACTCCTTGAGTCACTCTGGGCCCTTTGTTCCTGTCTTCCTTCGATAGCTCAGTTGGTAGAGCGGAGGACTGTAGGCTTAATTCTCGGGGGAATCCTTAGGTCGCTGGTTCAACTCCGGCTCGAAGGAAGTGGCTTTTGTTTCCTTCGTTACACGCTCTTCTTTTGAGCTCCCACTCTGGCCATTGCCGTGTTTTACTCCATTCGTGCGAGACCGGCCGTTGTAAATCTGCGCGCTGCATTTAAAGCACCACTTGCCGCTACTTTCATCTACCACACCTGTTTCCAAGGACCTAGGCCACAGTTTACGCCTTTATAGGCCGAGTTCCTTTTTCTTCGCCCTCCCGCACTCACAGCGTAGACATCTAGCTATCGATGTCAGGCTTCAGAAGAGCCATTCATCACCCTGGTAGCGGGGCGCCTTTGTCATAAAATAGCCTGGCCGTAGCTATGACCCCAAGCTGTCTTCGGTGTTTTTCGCATGGGGCAGAGGTGCCGGGGGGACTGAGTTTCTGGTGGCAGAGAGGAGGGGAACGTAAGGGGAAAAGAAAAGGCCCTTTAGTCGCTGAGAGTTCCTTGTCCTTCAGGCTCAACCGACTGCGTGCGCTGCTGAGGGCGGGCTATTATGCTCATCGTTGTAGCAACGGGTGCGTTTCAATGGTTTGCTCTCTCTTTGTCCATCTTTCCTCCGCGTCACAGAGCTCAGTTTATGGAGTAGGGTGAGGGCGCGGCTCCATTTCTTTCCTTTTTAGGCTTTTGTCCATCACATTTGTAGAGCTGGGATTTCTTCTTGGGCAACCGTGATTGCACAGAGTGTGTAAAAGGCTTCTGGCGGAGAATGGCTACAAACCCGATCGCGCGGAATTTCTGTCAAGGAGCTGCCGGGCTATCCGTAGATAATCTGAAGCTTTGCTGTCCTTGGCCTGTGCACCGAATAGGCGCCGTGAGGCAAGGAGGCAACTCGACCCCTTTCTTTTTCTGTTTTTGCTCTTCTTGTTGTCATGAACGGAGGCGTTAGATACGTGTGGGTGTGCAAGGCATGGGCGTGTGTGAGTTTCTCTGATGGTCTCTGGAAAGGTGTATTTTGTTGAAAGGCAAGAAAGGGGAGCAGCGTTGTTTGCTCTGTCCCGTGTCCTTGTTGAGTGGAGGTCCTTTCCCAGGTGCTGGGCAAGCGTAAAGGTAATTTGCTTTGCGGTGTGAAGAGATCTCTGGATGGGGTTTGCGCTGAGTTGACAGTGGGTGGCGGAGGGGGTGGGGCACCTTGTGGTTGCAGGGGGAATTAGCTCAAGTGGTAGAGCGCTCGCTTAGCATGTGAGAGGTAGCAGGATCGATACCCGCATTCTCCAAGCTGCTGCTCTTTCCTGCTTCTCTCTCTCTCTCTGGCTTTTTTTCCCCCTCATCCCCACCCGCTTGCATCCACATACAGCCTGGATGTCTGCGCAGAAAGGAGCGTTCCGGTCCACTCTTAGCTTTGCGGCAAGCCTTTTGTCCTCAGGCAGCCAAAGGGGCAGCTTCTCTTTCAGAAGCCTGCGTGTCTGAGTTCTTTTCTTTTGCGAGTCTCTTTGTGTTTGTTTTTCCTGAGGTAGGCGTGGGAGGCCGAGTCGGGTGTGAAAGGGTGGGAGTGGGAATGTGTCAATTATTGACGAAGGGGAAGGGAAACGGGCTGAGAACATGTAGTGTTTGCAAAGGCCCCTTTCGAGCCAGGCAGGAGGCTCCGGCGTCGGACGGGTTTTCCGTTGCACCACCGTCCCTATGCTGGGTGCGTTCCGTTCTTCCCTTGCGGCGTTGTCTTCGTGCCATGCCTGTTAAGGAGCCTTTGAGCGGTATATGTGTGCGGGCTTCCCGTTGGGTGAATTGAGGGTAGAGTAGGCGGCCACCCGGGGCAGCCGTGAGGATGAAGGGATAGGTGTGTGTGGCTTAATCCTTTCAAGGGCTGGGCCCGGGCGAGCCTATAATTAGCAGTTACTGCCAGTGGCGCTTCTGCCTGACTCCTTGAGTCACTCTGGGCCCTTTGTTCCCGTCTTCCTTCGATAGCTCAGTTGGTAGAGCGGAGGACTGTAGGCTTAATTCTCGGGGGAATCCTTAGGTCGCTGGTTCAACTCCGGCTCGAAGGAAGTGGCTTTTGTTTCCTTCGTTACACGCTCTTCTTTTGAGCTCCCACTCTGGCCATTGCCGTGTTTTACTCCATTCGTGCGAGACCGGCCGTTGTAAATCTGCGCGCTGCATTTAAAGCACCACTTGCCGCTACTTTCATCTACCACACCTGCTTCCAAGGACCTAGGCCACAGTTTACGCCTTTATAGGCCGAGTTCCTTTTTCTTCGCCCTCCCGCACTCACAGCGTAGACATCTAGCTATCGATGTCAGGCTTCAGAAGAGCCATTCATCACCCTGGTAGCGGGGCGCCTTTGTCATAAAATAGCCTGGCCGTAGCTATGACCCCAAGCTGTCTTCGGTGTTTTTCGCATGGGGCAGAGGTGCCGGGGGGACTGAGTTTCTGGTGGCAGAGAGGAGGGGAACGTAAGGGGAAAAGAAAAGGCCCTTTAGTCGCTGAGAGTTCCTTGTCCTTCAGGCTCAACCGACTGCGTGCGCTGCTGAGGGCGGGCTATTATGCTCATCGTTGTAGCAACGGGTGCGTTTCAATGGTTTGCTCTCTCTTTGTCCATCTTTCCTCCGCGTCACAGAGCTCAGTTTATGGAGTAGGGTGAGGGCGCGGCTCCATTTCTTTCCTTTTTAGGCTTTTGTCCATCACATTTGTAGAGCTGGGATTTCTTCTTGGGCAACCGTGATTGCACAGAGTGTGTAAAAGGCTTCTGGCGGAGAATGGCTACAAACCCGATCGCGCGGAATTTCTGTCAAGGAGCTGCCGGGCTATCCGTAGATAATCTGAAGCTTTGCTGTCCTTGGCCTGTGCACCGAATAGGCGCCGTGAGGCAAGGAGGCAACTCGACCCCTTTCTTTTTCTGTTTTTGCTCTTCTTGTTGTCATGAACGGAGGCGTTAGATACGTGTGGGTGTGCAAGGCATGGGCGTGTGTGAGTTTCTCTGATGGTCTCTGGAAAGGTGTATTTTGTTGAAAGGCAAGAAAGGGGAGCAGCGTTGTTTGCTCTGTCCCGTGTCCTTGTTGAGTGGAGGTCCTTTCCCAGGTGCTGGGCAAGCGTAAAGGTAATTTGCTTTGCGGTGTGAAGAGATCTCTGGATGGGGTTTGCGCTGAGTTGACAGTGGGTGGCGGAGGGGGTGGGGCACCTTGTGGTTGCAGGGGGAATTAGCTCAAGTGGTAGAGCGCTCACTTAGCATGTGAGAGGTAGCAGGATCGATACCCGCATTCTCCAAGCTGCTGCTCTTTCCTGCTTCTCTCTCTCTCTCTGGCTTTTTTTCCCCCTCATCCCCACCCGCTTGCATCCACATACAGCCTGGATGTCTGCGCAGAAAGGAGCGTTCCGGTCCACTCTTAGCTTTGCGGCAAGCCTTTTGTCCTCAGGCAGCCAAAGGGGCAGCTTCTCTTTCAGAAACCTGCGTGTCTGAGTTCTTTTCTTTTGCGAGTCTCTTTGTGTTTGTTTTTCCTGAGGTAGGCGTGGGAGGCCGAGTCGGGTGTGAAAGGGTGGGAGTGGGAATGTGTCAATTATTGACGAAGGGGAAGGGAAACGGGCTGAGAACATGTAGTGTTTGCAAAGGCCCCTTTCGAGCCAGGCAGGAGGCTCCAGCGTCGGACGGGTTTTCCGTTGCACCACGGTCCCTATGCTGGGTGCGTTCCGTTCTTCCCTTGCGGCGTTGTCTTCGTGCCATGCCTGTTAAGGAGCCTTTGAGCGGTATATGTGTGCGGGCTTCCCGTTGGGTGAATTGAGGGTAGAGTAGGCGGCCACCCGGGGCAGCCGTGAGGATGAAGGGATAGGTGTGTGTGGCTTAATCCTTTCAAGGGCTGGGCACGGGCGAGCCTATAATTAGCAGTTAGTGCCAGTGGCGCTTCTGCCTGACTCCTTGAGTCACTCTGGGCCCTTTGTTCCTGTCTTCCTTCGATAGCTCAGTTGGTAGAGCGGAGGACTGTAGGCTTAATTCTCGGGGGAATCCTTAGGTCGCTGGTTCAACTCCGGCTCGAAGGAAGTGGCTTTTGTTTCCTTCGTTACACGCTCTTCTTTTGAGCTCCCACTCTGGCCATTGCCGTGTTTTACTCCATTCGTGCGAGACCGGCCGTTGTAAATCTGCGCGCTGCATTTAAAGCACCACTTGCCGCTACTTTCATCTACCACACCTGCTTCCAAGGACCTAGGCCACAGTTTACGCCTTTATAGGCCGAGTTCCTTTTTCTTCGCCCTCCCGCACTCACAGCGTAGACATCTAGCTATCGATGTCAGGCTTCAGAAGAGCCATTCATCACCCTGGTAGCGGGGCGCCTTTGTCATAAAATAGCCTGGCCGTAGCTATGACCCCAAGCTGTCTTCGGTGTTTTTCGCATGGGGCAGAGGTGCCGGGGGGACTGAGTTTCTGGTGGCAGAGAGGAGGGGAACGTAAGGGGAAAAGAAAAGGCCCTTTAGTCGCTGAGAGTTCCTTGTCCTTCAGGCTCAACCGACTGCGTGCGCTGCTGAGGGCGGGCTATTATGCTCATCGTTGTAGCAACGGGTGCGTTTCAATGGTTTGCTCTCTCTTTGTCCATCTTTCTTCCGCGTCACAGAGCTCAGTTTATGGAGTAGGGTGAGGGCGCGGCTCCATTTCTTTCCTTTTTAGGCTTTTGTCCATCACATTTGTAGAGCTGGGATTTCTTCTTGGGCAACCGTGATTGCACAGAGTATGTAAAAGGCTTCTGGCGGAGAATGGCTACAAACCCGATCGCGCGGAATTTCTGTCAAGGAGCTGCCGGGCTATCCGTAGATAATCTGAAGCTTTGCTGTCCTTGGTCTGTGCACCGAATAGGCGCCGTGAGGCAAGGAGGCAACTCGACCCCTTTCTTTTTCTGTTTTTGCTCTTCTTGTTGTCATGAACGGAGGCGTTAGATACGTGTGGGTGTGCAAGGCATGGGCGTGTGTGAGTTTCTCTGATGGTCTCTGGAAAGGTGTATTTTGTTGAAAGGCAAGAAAGGGGAGCAGCGTTGTTTGCTCTGTCCCGTGTCCTTGTTGAGTGAAAGTCCTTTCCCAGGTGCTGGGCAAGCGTAAAAGTAATTTGCTTTGCGGTGTGAAGAGATCTCTGGATGGGGTTTGCGCTGAGTTGACAGTGGGTGGCGGACCTTGTGGTTGCAGGGGGAATTAGCTCAAGTGGTAGAGCGCTCGCTTAGCATGTGAGAGGTAGCAGGATCGATACCCGCATTCTCCAAGCTGCTGCTCTTTCCTGCTTCTCTCTCTCTCTCTGGCTTTTTTTCCCCCTCATCCCCACCCGCTTGCATCCACATACAGCCTGGATGTCTGCGCAGAAAGGAGCGTTCCGGTCCACTCTTAGCTTTGCGGCAAGCCTTTTGTCCTCAGGCAGCCAAAGGGGCAGCTTCTCTTTCAGAAGCCTGCGTGTCTGAGTTCTTTTCTTTTGCGAGTCTCTTTGTGTTTGTTTTTCCTGAGGTAGGCGTGGGAGGCCGAGTCGGGTGTGAAAGGGTGGGAGTGGGAATGTGTCAATTATTGACGAAGGGGAAGGGAAATGGGCTGAGAACATTTAGTGTTTGCAAAGGCCCCTTTCGAGCCAGGCAGGAGGCTCCGGCGTCGGACGGGTTTTCCGTTGCACCACGGTCCCTATGCTGGGTGCGTTCCGTTCTTCCCTTGCGGCGTTGTCTTCGTGCCATGCCTGTTAAGGAGCCTTTGAGCGGTATATGTGTGCGGGCTTCCCGTTGGGTGAATTGAGAGTAGAGTAGGCGGCCACCCGGGGCAGCCGTGAGGATGAAGGGATAGGTGTGTGTGGCTTAATCCTTTCAAGGGCTGGGCCCGGGCGAGCCTATAATTAGCAGTTAGTGCCAGTGGCGCTTCTGCCTGACTCCTTGAGTCACTCTGGGCCCTTTTTTCCTGTCTTCCTTCGATAGCTCAGTTGGTAGAGCGGAGGACTGTAGGCTTAATTCTTGGGGGAATCCTTAGGTCGCTGGTTCAACTCTGGCTCAAAGGAAGTGGCTTTTGTTTCCTTCGTTACACGCTCTTCTTTTGAGCTCCCACTCTGGCCATTGCCGTGTTTTACTCCATTCGTGCGAGACCGGCCGTTGTAAATCTGCGCGCTGCATTTAAAGCACCACTTGCCGCTACTTTCATCTACCACACCTGCTTCCAAGGACCTAGGCCACAGTTTACGCCTTTATAGGCCGAGTTCCTTTTTCTTCGCCCTCCCGCACTCACAGCGTAGACATCTAGCTATCGATGTCAGGCTTCAGAAGAGCCATTCATCACCCTGGTAGCGGGGCGCCTTTGTCATAAAATAGCCTGGCCGTAGCTATGACCCCAAGCTGTCTTCGGTGTTTTTCGCATGGGGCAGAGGTAGCGGGATCGATTCCCTGCATTCTCCAAGCTGCTGCTACTTTCATCTACGACACCTGCTTTCAAGGACCTAGGCCACAGTTTTATTTTAGTTCACAGACTCAAGCCTGAGACCACTTTATTGCAGTACATACCAACGCGTTGGGGTAAGAGTCCGAAAACTGTCACAAATAGCACGGCATGCAGGCTGCTTTTATTCCATCAAACTGCAAGCATAGTACAAATAATACATCATTTATGTGAAAATAAGAGTAGGGGTCTCTCCCTTTTTCCCGGTAGCTTCCTCATTATTTTCGAGAATTGGGTGCCTATTGGGTGGGGGGTTTCCTCTTGGTTTTGACATGGGTGTTACTTGGCACCAGCGGGGGTCTTGTTTTTCATCAGGGTACATATTGTTTTCCGGGGGGGTTTATTACAGGACGCCCAAAATTGATATATGATTGGCTGGTGGCAGGTAGCTGGAACTATAGCAGGAGCTGGCCTTTACTAGAAGCAATTTCTTCATATAAGTCGTTACTATGTTTCATCAATAGCAGTTATCATGTTTTCCCATCAAGAATCGGTTATCATGTTGCTAAGGCCTTTCGCATGGCTTCCTTCCCCTCCCTCCTCTGGTCATGGCCCATGACCGTATTTGGCAGGGAATTGCACAGCCTAGTTTTGTTCAGGTTCTGGCCTGTACTGTTTTATGTAAAGGCCATCTGTGTAGTCAGCTTCTGTCAGAGGGCCTGAATTTGGGCCTTCGGTGTTACTTTGGTTGTCATTAAGAAGGCTACCTAGTTCTTTTTCCCCACAATTTCCCTCCTCTGATGCCATGTAGGCATCATTATTATAATTTGCTTAAAGGACCACAGTGCAGTACCCAGACTTAGTTGGTGATAAGGGGGGATTAGCGGACACGAGACTGGGGATACTGATGGATTTGACATTAAAATGACTTATTTCTGGGTCTGAGGGGGAATACAGTGTGGTTTCAGGGATATCTACGGGGAAAAGAAGGGCTTGGGGCGGAGGTTGAACCTGTAGCTGGGGTAAACGACATACCTTGCAAAGACAACAGAGGGTGGCAATTAATAAACAGCAACAGATTGCAAGAATTATACCAGCTAGTATTTTTAAGACTGAGGAAGTGAAGAGGCTGGGCGTGGCTTGGGTGATTTCTTTCGAGGCAAAACACAAAACGCCATGGGAAGAACATAGGGTACCCACCCCGTAGGCAGTTTGGAATGCTTTGGCCTCTCTGTTGTATTCGACCTCTATTAGATGTATTTGGTCTTGGAGGTGAGATATGTTGGAGAGGAGGGAAATTAGAAAGGTTAAATTTAAGAAGTGGTTTGGGATGAGGGAAGTCCAATCAAAGGTAAGAGGGACGGCTGGGTGGAGGGACACAGAGATTTGGGAATTAGCAGGCCAGGTGATAAAGCGGCTACCCTGAGCAGTGGTCAAATTAAGGTGAAAGGGAAGAGGGGTGTGGGGATTTGATGGCAGGACACAACCACCCTTTTTTCTAAATAGGAGTTCTCCTCCTGGGGCCTTACCTACTGCTTCTCCTTCCCAACAAATTGTATTAAAGATGTTCAGTAATTCCCCAGGGTGTAATTTACGGAGACAAAACAACTGTGGGGGTTCCAAGGGCCATAAGGATAACAAGGTTCCGATTCCCACCCAGACGTGCTGAGCAGCAAAACCATGGGGAGTGGTGATAAAACGGCTAGGTCCGTGGGGTGGCTTGACTTCCCATACCTGCCGGCTGATGATCCAGTCCCATAAACAGCCCGCCCAGGGTCCCGGCAAAAGTAAGTGCACTGGGGCCCATGTGCCATTAACAGGCCCCGAAGCCTGAGGAGTCGCAGGTCCATCCTGACAATGCCCACATATGCCTCCATTTCCACAGCTCGGGTGGCACTCCTGCAGTAGTGTTAAGGGCTTTGGGTCATCGCTGACTGAGGACATCGCTCCGCATTTCTGCTAAGAGACCATTAAAGAAATCCTGCATTTGGCTGCAAGCTGAATCCCATCCAATGTCTTTCCCTATTAAAACGAGGGTGTTTGTTAATTTTGTTAAGAGGGTTTGGGTTGTGGTTCCCAATCCTGACAGGGCATGAAGGGTTTTTATATTTGAGTGGGTGCTGGTTAACCCTGCCTCAGTGAGGAGGCCTGATGCCCTTTCCAAATTTCCCAGGCGTTGTTCATGGTCCTGGGCCTTGTCTATAGTCCAGATAGCGGCTGCTCTGGTTAGACCATGCAAGGCCCCTTCCAGCAAGCCTCTTTTTCTCCGAAAATTTTCCCACTGCACAAGCTGGGCTAATCGAATGGCCGCTCCTTGGGTACAATTGGGGTATAGGGTAGTTATTTGGAAGGCGGAAATGGGAAATGAGAAGGTTCCCATAGTTGCATTTAGCACCATCCACCGTTGGTAATGGGAATTTTGTTGGTAGGGTGGGCTATACCACATTTGGTGATCCGAGACCTGAATTTCTCTCAGGCCACGATTAGACAGATCTGTATGGGAGGTGGGAAGGATACGAGGGGAAGTAGTTGGGGAATGGGGATTGTAGCGATGGGCTAGGAGACAGTCATGTAGAGTAGGGGTCCCCCTCCTGCAGGTGAAAGTAAACTTAGGGTGACAACCAGAATAAGTGGTAGGAATACCAAAAAGTAGGTAACTGATTACAAAACATTGCATGGAAGTTCCCGTACCAAAAGACAATTCGCAGGTGCCAGCTGTTGCTAATATGTCAATCCCTGCATGGGAGTTTTCCTCCAGAGCCTCAAAGTTGGTGTCGGTAAGGGAAAAGGGAAAGGATGCCTTGGTGACGGTTTCAGTTTTTTACGCCACTTGATAGTGTGGCCCTACAGATGGCCGTCAGGTCCTGTTGAAAACAGGCCGGAACAAAATTTCCCAAGTAAAAAGGGACCTTCTGGCCTAGGCCAGTCGGAAGCATTTACAAAAGTATCTTGGGATCTAGCTTGGGGAGAGCCCACAGGGCTTAGAGGGGAAGGGCTGACAGTCTGACCAGTAACTGATTCGTCTACCCAGTTGGGGAGTGCAGTGCACCAGGAAGGAACCTGGGGGTAGCGGCAAGGGGCTTCCCCTGGGAGAAATCCTAGGTAATAGCAAGTCCCACATTTCCAGGAAGTCATACCACATGTCCCTCCCTGCCAGGTAATAATATTTCTTCATTGGTACCATGGCAAGTTTTTAATGTCCTCTGTTGTAACCAGCCTTTTTTCCTTCAGGGCATCCAAGGATCGGGCGACTCGGGTTCTTCAGGAAGCTTGGGTCTGGGATGTAGAGGGTGCCAGTTCGAGGGTTGAGGCTGGAGCAGGAATCAACCCGGAAGTCCAAAAGAAAATAAGCGAATCATGAAAGTTTAGGATTAGCAGCAATAGCATAGTCACGCACATAAACCAGATGGAAGGCATGAGCCATTTCCGTACTTTAGCAGACTTCTTAATTCTGTCGGCGGGGTCTGTCATGGTTACACGATTGTACCTGCGGGCGCTTGGCTCGCCATAGGATTTTTGGAAGGCTTTATTTTGGCCTTTCCTTTTCTTCCTCTTAATGAGTAGCGAGGGCTTTTACAGGAGAGGTCTTGGGCCTCCTCCGCGGCTTCCCAGAGTGGAGGTGAGATTCTAGTGTCAACTGGGGCTGTGACTCGCTTGCACTGGGAAGTGTGGATCCAGTTGGGCAGATTGTGGCACTTGACAGTGGTATGGGTGGTTAGCAATATCTGGAACGGGCCTTTCCAGCGAGGTCCAAGCAATTCTTTCATTGATATTTTTTTATGTATACCCACTCTCCTGGTTGCAAGTCGTGACAGGAGGAGTCCACTGGAGCAGGGAAGGCACATTGAACCTGTTTGTGTAAACACTTAATACATTGCATGAGTTTTTTACAGTGTGCCAGGACCCTCTGATCTGTCAGCTGTGTATCTAGGCAGCTGTGTGTGATAGGAGGGGCCACTGGTATCCTCATTGGCCTACCCATTAAAATTTCATGGGGTGAAAGACCATGCTTGCGAGCAGGGATGCTCCTCATTTCCATTAGGGCCAGGGGTAAAGCGACTGGCCACTTAAGGTTGGTTTCTGAACACATTTTAGCAATTTTGTTTTTCAGCACCCTGTTTACCCATTCCACTGCCCCAGCACTTTGGGGGTGGTGAGTGCAGTGAAAGTGCTGAGTGATTCTTAGGGTATGTCTATACTTATGCGCTGGTTCGGCGGCAGGCAATCGAACTTCTGGGTTTGATTTATCGTGTCTTGTCTGGACGCGATAAATCGAACCCGGAAGTGCTCGCCGTCGACTCCGGTAATCCTGCTCGGCGAGAGGAGTACACGGAGTCGACGGGAGAGCCTGCCTGCCGCGTCTGGACCGCGGTAAGTTCGAACTAAGGTACGTCGACTTCAGCTACGTTATTCACGTAGCTGAAGTTGCGTACCTTAGTTCGAATTGGGGGGTTAGTGTAGACCAGGCCTTAGTGCCTTGCAGATTTGTTGCACGACTTGGCCTGTGAAATGAGTACCCTGATCGCTGTTGATAGAAAGGGGCAGTCCCAACCGGGGAATGAATTCATGTAGCAGTTTCTTTGCCACCGTCAGGGAGTCGGCTTTGACACAGGGGTAAGCCTCAACCCACCCTGAGAATCTACAGACACACACCAATACATATTCGAATGAGCAGCATTTAGGCATGCTGATAAAGTCAATTTGTATATTTACAAAAGGGCACCATGGGGAAGTATGGGTTGCATATTTGGGTTTCACAGGCTTCCCCACATTATGAGCAAGACACACTGGGAAGGTGTCGCAATACTGTTGAGCCATTGCTGCAAAATGTGGGGCAAACCAATGCTGTTCAATTGATAGTATCATTCCCCTGCTCCCTACATGGGTTAGCCCATGGGCCAGGCGGGCCAAATAAGGGAGCAAGCCTCTAGGTGCTACCGGGCGACCATCCGGAGTGCGCCATACGCTGTCGGGAGACTTTTCACAACCCACTGTTCTCCAGTAGTCCTTTTCCACTTTTTCTGCCGACTCCTGCATGTCCGCCAACTCTTGTATGAGGGTTGGGGGCATGTCAGGAGAAGATGAGTCAACAAGGGTCAGGACTAGGTCGGAGCTAGCTAGGGATATATAACAAATGGCAGAAAATTCAGCCGGAGACCTGGAAAGGGCTGCTTGTTTGGCTGATCCGTCAGCCAGAGCATTTCCTTGTGTGACCTCATCACAAGGAATTTGATGGGCAGCGCATTTTATAATGGCTATCTCAGAAGGGAGTAAAAGAGCATTAAGAAGTGCATCAACATAAGACCCATTTCAGATGGGAATCCCTGCAGAAGTGAGGAACCCTCGGTACTTCCAGAGTTGCCCATAATCATGCACTACCCCGAAGGCATAGCGGGAATCAGTGTAGATGTTAACGGACCGTTTTTCCGCTAGGGAGCAGGCACGGGTAAGGACAATCAACTCAGCCACTTGGGACGAGTTCACCCCTGGAAGGGAGTGAGCTTCCACTAAGTCGTGGGGTGAGCATGTAGCATACCCTGCTACAAGGATACCCTTGGGGTCCCTTAAACAGGACCCATCGACAAAATATACTAGTTCAGGGTTAGGTAAAGGGGTCTCTTTTAAATCTACTCGGGGAGAGCATAATTCAGCGGTCACTGCTTGGCAGTCATGCGGTTCCCCATCCCAAACAGTTGGGAGCAGAGAAGCTGGGTTGAGAACGGGGCAACGGACTAGGGTTATGTTAGGGGCATTTAGAAGCAACATTTCATATTTAGTCAAGCAAGAATTGGACATGTGTTGGATCGCTCCTTTTAGGAGGAGTGCAGTTACAGCATGGGGGACCGACACAAGGAGAGGGGACCCCAAAACGAGTGCGGCTGAGGTGTCCACCATAATTGCTGCTGCAGCTACTGCTCCAAGACATGGGGGCAGTCATGCTGCCACGGGGTCTAGAGGGGTGCTGTAATAAGCGACAGGCCGTTGGGAGTCCCCGTGTTCCTGAGTCAACAACCCCTGTGCTATTCCATCCTTCTCCTGACAAAAGAGGGTGAAGGTTTTAGAGTAATCGGGTATGCCCAAGGCTGGAGCACTAGCCAATTGTTCTTTAAGAGTTTTGAAAGCAGTTTCAGCTGTTTGGGTCCAGGTGAGGGGTTCTGGCACATCCTTGTGGGTTGGTTATGTAAAGGCTTGGCAATAGAGGCGTATTCAGCTATCCATTGCCGGCAATAGCCTGCCATTACAAGAAAGCCACGCAGTTGCCTTTTAGTAGTGGGTCTGGGAACCTGTAGCAGTGCTTTAATTTTATTGTGAAACAAGTGTCTCTCTCCTGCGGTCAAATCGTGCCCTAAGAAGTGGACTCGGGGAAGACAAAGTTGTAGCTTTGATTTGGAAGCTTTATGTCCCCTTTTTGCCAGAGCCTGCAGCAGGGTTAGAGAATCCACCTGATAAACCTCCAACGTTGGAGAGGCTATCAGGAGATCGTCCACATATTGGATTAAAGTGGACCCTTTAGGAAGCGTAACATTCTCCAGGTCCTTCCTGAGGATCTGGGAGAAAATGGTAGGCGATTCCGTGTAACCTTGTGGCAGTCTGGTCCAGGTATACTGCAGGCCCTGAAAAGTAAAGGCAAACAGATACTGGCTTTCTGGGTGAATGGGGAAGGAGAAAAAGGCTGAGCATAAATCTACTACTGTGAAGTAGGTAGCAGAGGGAGGGATGCATGAGAGAATGGTTGCAGGGTTGGGCACAACCGGGAACAGGGGATGACAGGGGGTGTACTACTGCCTTTACAGCTCTCAAGTCTTGAACAAAACGCCATTTCCCTGTACCTGGTTTTTGCACAGTATATGACTGCAAACTTCCGGTTGGGTTAATTGAGGATAGACTAGGTGGCCACCCGGGGCTGGTTCAACTCCAGCTCGAAGGAAGTAGCTTTTGTTTCCTTCGTTACACGCTCTTCTTTTGAGCTCCCACTCTGGCCATTGCCGTGTTTTACTCCATTCGTGCGAGTAGCAACAGGTGTGTTTCAATGGTTTGCTCTGGGCCCTTTGCTCCTGTTTTCCTTCAATAGCTCAGTTGGTAGAGGCAAAGTTCTCGTGCAAGTCCTTAGTTTGCTGGTTCCACTCTGGCTCGAAGGAACTGACTTTTGTTCTGTGGGAGAACTGGGCCTAAGACACTGCAGGGTCATGTGATCATGTCACCTGGTAGTGGACACCATCTTTGACTGCTGGTATTTTTCCACTAGGAGAGGGTGGGGGTCTAACTGGGAAACAAATTATTCCTGCCATATGCAAATCTTATTTAAGGCTGGGGTGTGAGTGAGTTAATCTTGGTTCTTCTCCACTGCCTCCCCACCCAAGAAGGAAGACTGCCAAAAACACTGGAATAAATGAACTAAGCTGGGGGCGTGGGGCTGAACTCAGGCGAGAAAGGTCTAATCTGTGAAAGGAGTATCTGGGGGCGTGGGGCTGAACTCAGGCGAGAAAGGTCTAATCTGTGAAAGGAGTATCTGGATATTTTAGCTGCATAGTGTACAACAACATAAAGGATGAGTAGAGACTGACACTAAACAGTACACAGAGGTTATGAAAGAGAACATGTGGTTTGGGAGTACTAACAGAGACAAACTCTAATATCATTTGGGCAGTTCAGGGCTTGTTCCAAAGCCCAGCAAAGTCAATGGGAGGCCATTCTTAAAGAAAACAGAGTGAACTAACAATCTGAATAACTCAAGAGGAGGGCTGATCAGATGCTGCATTTATGTGGCTAATGGGAACACAGCAGAAGCAGATTATGATTTATTGGGGCCCTGGGCACAAAGAATATGTGGGCCTTCCACAGCCTGGGGGCCTAGGAGCGTCAAAACCAGGTGGGGACATGGGCTGGGGCTGCTCTCTGGCACCTGGGCCCCCGCCCAGGGCAGGCAGAGGGTCTGAGAATCCCCACAGCAGCCCAGGCTCCCTGGGAGGCTCTTACCACAGCCCAGCTCCAGCTTCTCGCCTGGCCAGGGGCAGGGCCTCGGAGGGAAGAGGAGGAGCAGGGTACAGGGATACATTTCTGGCACTGGTAGCCCCCCCACTTCTACCCAGGTTCCGGCACTCCTGAGGAGCCCCCAACTTGGCTGAGGTCCCTGGGCATGGGTGCCATGGGCCCGTGCATTAATCCACCACTGGAACATAGAGTTACAGTAGTGAGGTTTAAAAAAACAACAGATTTCATAAGCCAATGGTCTGAGCCACTGTGTTAGTTCCCATGCCCCTAAAAGAGTGTTCACAGACATAATTTGAATTCCATACTGCCTTTGTGACCTGCTGTTGATCAAGCTGGAGGGGTTACAAGCTCTTTTGGAGCCCAGTATTAGAATTCAAATTGACCTTGACAAATTGGAGAATTGGTCTGAAATCAACAAGATGCTATTCAATAGAGACACGTGCAAAGTACTTCCCTTAGGAAAGAAAAAAAAATTGAACGCACAAACTACAAAATGGGGAATAAGTGGCTAGGCTGTAGTACTGCAGAAGAGGATCTGGGGGTTATAGTAGATCAGTGATTGAATATGAGTCAACAGTGATGCGGTTGTGAAAAGGGCAAAATAATTCTCGTGTGTATTAACAGAAGTGTAATATGTAAGACACGGGAGGTAATGGCCCCACTCTACTTGACAGTGGTTGGGCCTCAGGTGGAGTAGTGTGTCGTTTTTGGTGCCACACTTTTCAAAATATGTGGATAAATTGGAGAGCCTCCAGAGGAGAGCAACAAAAATGAGAAGTAGTTTAGGAAATACGACCTGTGAGGAAAGGTTGAAAGAATTGGTCATGTTTAGTCTAGACAATGGAAGGCTGAAGGGGGAAATCTGTTAAGTCTTCAAATATGTAAAAGGTGAGGCTGGCGATCAACTCTTCTCCATGTCAACTTAAAGTAGGACAAGAAGTATTGGGCTTTATCTACTGCAAAGGAGATTTAGGTTAGATATTAGGAAAACCTTGTGTTGATTCCTATTATGGATTTCAGTCCCTTTGTCTTACAGTCATTAATGAAAGTATTGGGTGTCTGTGTGCAAATACATTTAAAAAAAATCCTGGGAATTAATGTAGGGCTTTGAACAGCCAATTAATTTATTTTTTCTTCCCTTCCTTTTGAAAATGGAGAGAGATGACACTTGAGCTTTATATGACCTATTATATTACACTATGAGAGAAGGATTCCCAGATGAAATAAGAAGTTGCGTCATGCTTTTTGCAAACATCTCCCATTTATTAAAATATATTAGTTATGACTAGCTCTGAGGAGTAAATCCATAATTCCATTGCTTAACGGTCAGAGATTTCATCAGAGTATTTTTAAGTTTAGTGTCGAGTAACAATATGACATGAGTATAAGACGGAATTCCTAGTGAAAATATTTTTTCATATACTGTCATAGAGCAGGGAGAATATAAAATGTATTATGCTTTTCAGGGCTGTGATATGTTTCGGGGTGCCCAGGACTGTGAGTCACGTGGTTGCCCTGTGCGTCCAAGGAAAAAGGGAGACTTGCATGTGCTTAACTGGGTGTCAGCTCCCTGACACCATCAGCCTGTTAGCCACCCAAACAATCTCCTCTGGGCTATGCTAGCCCTTACTTTGCTTTGGTTGCAGATCTATCAAGACATTTAGACAGACTTCTGTGTAGTGCTGGGGAGGAGCCGATGGTTATGGTATATGTAGGTACTAATGACATAGGGAAGGATAGGCGAGAGGACCTGGAGGCCAAATTTAGGCTGCTAAGTAAGAGATTGTTCAAGACCTCCATGGTAGCATTCTCTGAAATGCTTCCAGTTCCACGCACTGGGCCAGTTAGACAGGCAGAATTGTGGGGTCTCAATGCATGGATGAGATGATGGGGTTTGATTTATTAAGAACTGAGAAACCTTTTGGGAAAGGAGGAGCCTATACAGGAAGGATAGAATCCACCTAAACCAAAATGGAACCAGATTGCTGGCACGTAAAATTAAAAAAGTCATACAGGAGTTTTAAAACTAAGGGCTGAGGGAAAGGTAACATGTGGAGGAGCATATAGTTGGGACAGAGACATCTCTTAGGGGAGGATCTATCAATGGGGATTCTTTATATCCTAGTAAGGAGGAGAGGATGGAAGATGATAAAGTACAGGTAGGATCGGACAAGAAATAGTCAAATGAAAAGGAGTCCCATTCAATTACATCACATAATGGCAGCCAGCAAAAAAGTGACAAATGTTATAAGTGCTTATATACAAATGATAGAAGTCTAAATACTAAGATGAGTAAACTTGAGTGCTTCATATTAAATAAGGATATTGATATAATAGGCATCACAGAAACTATGCGGAAAGATGATAATCAATGGGACGTGGTAATACCAGGGTACAAAATATATAGGAATGACAGAATAGGTCATGCTGGTGGGGGAGTGGCACTATATGTGAAAGAAAGCATAGAACCAAATATAGTAAAAATCTTAAATAAACCAAACTGTACCATAGAATCTCTATGGATAGAAATTCCATGCTTGAACAATAAGAATAGGGATATACTACCAACCACCTGACCAGGATGGTGATGGTGACTGTAAAATGCTCAGGGAGATTAGATAGGCTATAAAAATAAAACACTCAATAATAATGGGGGATTTCAATTATCCCCATATTGATATGTTGCTCAGGACAGGATGCAGAGATAAAGTGTTTTGCCATCATAAATGACTGCTTCTTGGAGAGGCTAGTCCTGGAACCCACAAGAGGAGAGACAATTCTTGATTTAGTCCTAAATGGAGCATAGGATCTGATCCAAGAGGTGAATATATCTAAACCACTTGGTAATAGCGAACATAATATAATTAAATCTAACACCCCTGTGAGGGGAACACCAAAGAAGCCCACCACAGTAGCATTTAACTTCAGAAAAGGGAACTACACAAAAATGAGGAAGCTAGTTAAATGTAAATTAAAAGGTAAAACAGGACGCAGTACTCCAGATGTGTCCTCACCAGTGCCAAATAGAGGGGAATAATCACTGCCCTCAATCTGCTGGCAATGGTCCTACTAATGCAACCCGATATGCCATTAGCCTTCTTGGCAACAAGGGCACACTGTTGACTCATATCCAACTTCTCGTCCACTGTAATCCCCAGGTCCTTTTCTGCAGAACTGCCACTTACCCAGTTGGTCCCCAGCCTGTAGCAGTGCATGGGATTCTTCCGTCCTAAGTGCAGGACTCTGAACTTGTCCTTGTTGAACCTCATCAGATTTCTTTTGGCCCAATCTTCAATTTGTCTAGGTTACTCTGGGACCCTATCCCTACCCTCCAGTGTATCTACCTCTCCCTCCAGCTTAGTGTGTGACATTTCACTCCATATTCTTTATGAATATATGCTTATGATATGAATATGACATAACTGAGATGTACTTTATGCAAGATGGCTCATTGGAAAGGTTATGATTTACCTAATGTGTTTATCCAATTTGTATACATGCATCACTTCTGTATCTGAAACTGGGAATATTGACCATGTCTCTGTATTTCAAATATGCTACGTTGGATGAGGCCAAACAATGTTAGTGGCTTATTGAAGAAATACACTCAAGCATAAGGGTCACCCCAGGAACTGTGTGGAATAGAAACCTCTCAGATATACTTCTACACAATGGGAACTGTTTGACCCGGGTCAGATAGCTCTATACAATGAGGGGAAAGATATAAAAGAGGGACAATGACAACATGAGGGGTCCTCACTCTCCCTACGACAACACACCTGATAACACCTGAGGAACAAAGACTGAACTGTGAGAAGTGATAGTCCCACTCTAAGATCTGTAGCCTGTGTAAGAAAACCTGGGAAAGCCAAGGAAACTTCTGCCTTAAGAACCAGCCAGCCTGTTTATCACTCAGGGTGAGAATTGGTCAATTTGTATCTTACCTATCTAGTGTGTTAAGCTCAGTCTTTTGTTTATTTACTAAGGTAATCTGCTTTGTTCTGTTTGTTATCCTTTGAACCACTTAAAATCCACCTTTTGTAGTTAATAAACATATTTCTTGTTTATAATATAACCCAGTTTATGTAATTTCTAACTGTGGGGGCAAGAAGTCATGCACATCTCACTTCACATTGATTCATAGATTCATAGATTCTAGGACTGGAAGGGACCTCGAGAGGTCATCGAGTCCAGTCCCCTGCCCTCATGGCAGGACCAAATACTTCTAGACCATCCCTGATAGACATTTAACCTACTCTTAAATATCTTCAGAGATGGAGATTCCACAACCTTCCTAGGCAATTTATTCCAGTGTTTAACCACCCTGACAGTTAGGAATTTTCCTAATGTCCAACCTAAACCTCCCTTGCTGCAGTTTAAGCCCACTGCTTCTTGTTCTATCTTTAGAGGCTAAGGTGAACAAGTTTTCTCCCTCCTCCTTATGACACCCTTTTAGATACCTGAAAACTGCTATCATGTCCCCTCTCAGTCTTCTCTTTTCCAAACTAAACAAACCCAATTCTTTCAGCCTTCCTTTATAGGTCATGTTCTCAAGACCTTTAATCATTCTTGTTGCTCTTCTCTGGACCCTCTCCAATTTCTCCACATCTTTCTTGAATTGCGGTGCCCAGAACTGGACACAATACTCCAGTTGAGGCCTGACCAGCGCAGAGTAGAGCGGAAGAATGACTTCTCATGTCTTCCTCACAACACACCTGTTAATGCATCCCAGAATCATGTTTGCTTTTTTTGCAACAGCATCACACTGTTGACTCATATTTAGCTTGTGCTCCACTATAACCCCTAGATCCCTTTCTGCCGTACTCCTTCCTAGACAGTCTCTTCCCAGTCTGTATGTGTGAAACTGATTTTTCCTTCCTAAGTGGAGCACTTTGCATTTGTCTTTGTTAAACTTCATCCTGTTTACCTCCGACCATTTCTCCAATTTGTCCAGATCATTTTGAATTATGACCCTGTCCTCCAAAGCAGTTGCAATCCCTCCCAGTTTGGTATCATCTGCAAACTTAATAAGTGTACTTTCTATTCCAATATCTAAGTCGTTGATGAAGATATTGAACAGAGCCGGTCCCAAAACAGAACCCTGCGGAACCCCACTCGTTATACCTTTCCAGCAGGATTAGGAACCATTAATAACTACTCTCTGAGTACGGTTATCCAGTTATGCACCCACCTTATAGTAGCCCCATCTAAATTGTATTTGCCTAGTTTATTGATAAGAATATCATGCGAGACCGTATCCTTGAGGAAGAGGGATGATTTTTATGAAGCTTGTGCTGTATAGATATTTCTATACAATGCAAGACACTATTATCTTGGGTTTGTCTCCCAAAAGGGGTGGGCATGTGACTGCTGGGGGAGCCATCTCACACAGAGCTGACTTCAGTCTGTGTCTGCAGTGGGGTGTGGCCCTACCTGTGTGTGTGTGCTGCGAAAGGCCGGAGAGCCTAATTCAGCAAAGCAGGGAGAGGGAACCCATCTGATTGAGCAGGGGAGGCTCAGGGGAGGAGCAGGGGAGGCTCAGTTAAACCCCAGCACATCAGGTGGCATCCAGGAAGGGCGGGGTCCACATAGTGTCATCTGCAAATTTATTGAGGGTGCAATCCTATCATCCAGATAATTAATGAAGATGTTGAAAAAAAACGGCCCCAGGACCAACCCCTGGGGCACTCCGCTTAATACCGTCTGCCAACTAAACATCGAGCCATTGATCACTATCCGTTGAGTGGGTGGGTGAGATTCTGTGGCCTGAGTTATGCAGGAGGTCAGACTAGAAGATCATAATGGTCCCCTCTAACCTTAAAAACTATGAGTCTATGAGCCCAATGATCTAGCCAGCTTTCTATCCACCTGTAAAGGCGTGGGACTCACCCCTGCGGCACCTCCTGCTGGCCATCCAGGGAATTAGCTCTTTTCCAGCCTCCGGAGTGCCCTCTGCAGGCCAGTGTCCCGCTGCCACTTGGCCCCCATATCCCTCCCGGACCCGGTGCCCCATTATCTGGGGTGCTGCCCCTTGGCAGTCACCCCTTTGTCTCAGGGTCGCCCCTCCCTAGGGAGCCCCCACCCACTATCCCCACCTCACCTCAGTATAAGGTTACTGCCAGTCATTGTCTAGCCCCCGCGCTCTGGGGCAGACTGCAGTATCAGCCTACTGACCACCGGCAAGGTTGGGTTTGGACCTGCTGCCTTTGCCTACTCCTGGACTGCCCTCTGCAACCCCCAGTACCCATTGGCCATTGCCGCAGCCTGGGCAAAATCTCAAGCCTTTATAGACCTCAGGGGCGAGCCTGCCCAGGAGCCAGCCGTGCCCAGGGGCTGCTCCCCAGACCAGGTTCCCCCCT
Source organism: Chrysemys picta bellii (assembly GCF_011386835.1). NCBI lineage: Eukaryota > Metazoa > Chordata > Testudines > Emydidae > Chrysemys > Chrysemys picta. Next base: position 253,283,650 of record NC_088792.1, read on the forward strand.
CCCTGCCCCCTGAACTCCCCTGGAGGGTGCACAGCTCCCTGCGAGCCCTCCCCTCCCCTCCCCACCCCAGTGGCCCCCGCCCCAAGTCCACTCACTGGGTTTGCCGGGCTTGGCCCACTGCAGCAGCAGGGAGGAGCCGCCTTCTGCAAGCACTGGAGAGCCAGAGCGTCCCGCTTGCAGCGGCGATGAGCCCCAGCCATGGAGGAGCCGGCATGGTTCAGGGGGACAGCAGTCCTGCAAAGGCGGCAGCGCGGCTAGCGGGGAGCAGCCACGCCCCCTGCCCAGCACCCCCCCCCCCCGGGGCTCCTGCAGGCTGCAGCAGATGCATGCGGGCGCCGGCCCCCCATGCGCCTCCAGCTGCCCCCTCACCATGCTCAGGCTCTGCAGCTCCTGGGAGTGTGAGCCACTGCTGCCCCTCCCAGAGCAGGTTCAGGGCCCCACGACCTGGCGGCTCACATGCCCGGGAGCCGCAGAGCTCGAGCATGGTGAGGAGGGAGCTGGGGGGGCGCATGCATCTGCTGCAGCCTGCAGGAGCCCCCGGGAGGGTTGCTGGGCCACAGCCTGGGCAGGAGGGGCGGGGGGCTCAGCTGCTCTCCGCTAGCCGTGCTGCCGCCTTTGCAGGGCTGCTGCCCCCCGTACCATGTCGGCTCCTCCATGTCTGGGGCTCGCTGCCCCCGCAAGCCAAAGCTCTGGCTCTCCGGTGCCTCCGGAAGGCGGCTCCTCCCTGCCAAGCCAGGGCACCGCTTTTTTAGGGTTACCATATTTCAACAATCAAAAAAGAGCGTGGGGGGGGGGGGAAGAGCCCCGCCCCCATCTACTCCCTCCCACTTCTCGCTCCCCTCAGAACCTCCAACCCCGCCCCCCTCCTTATCCCTGACTGCCCCCTCCTAGGACCCCTGCCCCTAACTGCCCCCCCAGGAGCCCACCCCCTACCTAAGCCTCCCTGCTCCTTGTCCCCTGACTGCCCCCTCCTGAGACTCCCCCACCCTAACTGCCCCACTAGGATCCTGCCCCCTACCTGTCCCCTGGCTGCCCCAACCCTTATCCACACCCCCACCCCCAGACAGACCCCTGGGACTCCCACACCCCATCCAACCACTCCCTGCCCCCTGACAGGACCCTCAGAACTTCTGACCCATCCAACCCTCCCCCCACCCCCTGACTGCCCCCCGGGACTCCCCTTACTACCATGCTGCTTGAGACGCTCGCTCCACGTGGAGCCAAACCAAACAGGCTGCGGAGCACACAGCCGCTCCCCTGCAGAGTGCTGGCGTCGCAATGCTGAGGTAGGGGGGAGCAGGGGAGGGACTCTGCCTGCTGGAGGCCAATGGAAGCAGCTAAATCAGGTCCAGCTGCCCAATCAGTTGCGCCGCACTCTGCGTGAGGGGAAGGGAGGGGAGGGAAGAAAAATCCTGGATGCCCCAACCACTTGGCGCCCTAGGCGACTGCCTAGTTTGCCTAGTGGTTGCACCGGCCCTGGCTGGGCCCTGATTGCTCTGGCTATAGCTGTTACTGCTTTCCCCATCAGCCCAGCTTTTCTGTGCCACAGCCCTCTCCCAGGCTGCTTTAAGACCTTCAGGGCAGGAGCGGGGTAACCACCCCACTACACCACCTTATAGTCCATTCATCCAATCCATCCTTCTTTAACTTGCTGGCAAGAATACTGTGGGAGACCGTATCAAAAGTTTTGCTAAAGTCAAGGTACATCACATCCATCATTTTCCCCATATCCACAGAGCCAGTTATCTCATCATAGAAGGCAATCAGGTTGGTCAGGAATGACTTGCCCTTGGTGAATCCATGTTGACTGTTCCTGATCATCTTCCCCTCCTCCAAGTGCTTCAAAATGGATTCCTTGAGGACCTGCTCCATGATTTTTCCGGGGACTGAGGTGAGGCTGACTGGTCTGTAGTTCTCCAGATTCTCCTTCTTCCCTTTTTTAAAGATGTGCCCCATATTTGCCTTTTTCCAATCATCCGGACCTCCCCCAGTCGCCCCGAGTGTCACTGTATGAGGAGCTGCACCCCTGTCCAACCAATCCCCAGCTCAGCCTGCCCCTTCCCCAGCACTGCTCTGCCGAAGGTACCCTGTCTCTCCCAGGCAGGTAGGTCCTTCTCACTTCAGGGCTGGAGTGAAACTCTCCTAGCTCCTTACCCACAGCCCTCTTATCAGGGCCAGCTGTGCCCTGATTGAACGGGCCAGACCTGTGGCCTCCCTAGCTGCTCTCACTCCTTTTATCCCAGGAGTGGGGTAACCACTCCACAACACCCTTGATCATAGGTGCTGTTTGTGGTACATGATGTACCACATCATGTTTGTGGTACATAGTTCTATGGATGGCTGCTCCTAGAACTGGATATTGACCAGGCAGAGGTACCAGGCAATTATGGACCAATGTATATCCCAGAGTCAATTTGCTAGTTGAATTCCACATCTTCATCAACAATCTTTTAGACTTTAAACCCTTGGGGGCAGGAATTTTCATTGTCTACACAGCGCTCAGCATGGGGGGCCCCATCCCAGTTGGGACCTATGAGTACTACTGTATTACACATGCATGAAGCTAGCAGACCATGTGCCAGCTCTTGCCAAGACTGCAGGCTTTAGCTAATAACTGACAAGCTCATAGCTGGAGACCAGATCAGTTCACCTATATGTTAGTTTTTCTCATAATAGGTATGAGTCCTATAAGATGTATTTAGTGTTTAGACTCTATGAAATGCTTGTAAATTGCTGGATTAATCTCACTTGTAATGTCTGTATTCCAGGCTGTAAGAAAATATGTAAGTTTTGCTTAATAATTTTGAAAATATTTGCTCTCAATTTATCAACCCAGGCACAGGAATCATCCCCTCCCTCCCCTCAACCAGAACCATCAAAATTTAAATGGGCCATTTATAAGACAAAAGTTTTGTTAAGTGCCACATTCACCCATGGAGAAGTACATGCAGAAGGCCTTGTCCCATCAGTTTAAATGTTGGAAGAGGGAAATAAGCATAGACCTTGTCTAAACAGCCCCTTTACAGCGCTGCAACTTTCTTGCTCAGGGATTGTGAAGAACACCCTCCTGAGCGCTGCAAGTTTCAGCGCTGTAACATGGCAGTGTAGATGCCCCTCGTGGAGGTGGGGTTTTTATAGCAACTACACAGCCACATTAAAGCGCTGCCGTGGCAGCACTTTAACATTGCTAGTGAAGACAAGCCCCACAGTTGATGTGAAGATTTTTCATCTGTTTGAACTCTCACAGAGCCAGATAAACCAAACTAAAGCCAGAGATCCCCAGGGGTTATGTCCTGGGTTCAACCTGAAAGACACTTTGAATTGACAGAGCGCTACAACTCTGTCACTCTTAGGATTTAGATGATAGCTCATTTGTGTGTATATGTTTGCTTGCTTTAACCTGGAAATAACCTTTTTTTCCTAGTTAATAACCCTTTAGATAGTTTATTGCAGGATGGGCTACATTGTCTTTGGTGTAGGACAGGGGTCGGCAACGTTCAGCACGCGGCTCGCCAGGGTAAGCACCCTGGCGGGCCGGGCCAGTTTTATTTACCTGCTGACGCGGCAGGTTCGGCCGATTGCAGCCCCCACTGGCTTGGTTTGCCATCCCGGGCCAATGGGGGCAGCGGGAAGCCGCGGCCAGCACATCGCTCGCCCGCGCCGCTTCTCGCCGCCCCCTTTGGCCCGGGACGGCGAACCGCAGCCAGTGGGGGCCGCAATCAGCCGAACCTGCCGCGTCAGCAGGTAAATAAAACTGGCCCAGCCAGCCAGGGTGCTTACCCTGGCGAGCCACGTGCCGAACGTTGCCGACCCCTGGTGTAGGATCTAGGTTACCAGTGGATCTGGGGTAAGTGACTGGTCTCATAGGACTGGGAGCAACATGAATATAGTGAATATAGTGTGATTTTTGGTGTAAGTGACCATTTATCACAAAGTCCAGTTTGTCTGGGTGGCAAGATAGACTGGAGAGTCCCAGGGGACTGTCTGTGACTCCATGGTAAGACTGTTATAGTGATCCAGGAGTTCACATTTGTTACTGGCTTGGTGAAGTCTAATTGTAGAACACACCAGCAGTTGGGGGTCTCTGCCCTGTTTTTGACAATCTGCCTTGAGATAGGCACTCACAGTCATGAGCCACTTCAGACAATGTGACAACATGTTTACTGCTACCAATAACACCACTCAGCTCCTGGAGGGAAGCTGATTCCCCTAATTAGCTCAGAGAGTCCTGTATCTTCTTGCCACTCTGAGAAGCAGATATAGTCATTACTTCTCCATCGTGTTTAGACTCCTGCCTACAACAGTATGACTGGACATGTGTCGAAGATCGAGCTAGTCATGCACAGCAGTTCTTTTCAGCAATAAATCTAAGAAGCTGCAAAATTAAATTCTGTTTCTTCACTCTAAAATCCATAATATTTGAATTTTTTTAAAACATAGATTTTACTTCTCTCTCTAAAATGTCCCTGAAAATACTTTGCATTATTTCATACAATTTTTCAATCTGATTTTTAAAAGAATAGGGGCTAGATCTTCAGCTGGGGTAAATTGGTGTAGTTTTACTTATCTATACTAGCTGAGGATCTAACCTGTTGTTTTCAAATAGCTTGGTATAAAATATGTTTACTAGTAAATTTTAAATCTACAATATATTAGTGATTTGGGATCTTAGCTATTTAATTTATTTTTTTATTTGGGTAAATATTTGCAATTCATCTTTAAGATTATGACACTAACTAATACAAGTGTGTGTGTGTTAAGGTAGTCTCCCCTCAGCTCACTTTGTAGTGCCTAAATATTGCAGCACATGAAGCTCACACTTTACTTGGACCCTTACAGTACCTAAGCACTAACCTCTTGTGAGTTATCAGTCTCCTCTCTCATCACAATAAATATGAGTTATAACCAGTGGTAGGACCAAGCCAGCCTGTGGTAATATGGCATACCAGAAATCTTTGGGGGCCCCCATCAATTTCTGCAAAATCTAAGCTTTCATTTCAAAACAAAAAAGCATCAATTGGTGTTCACTCTGAAGCCTAATGACAGAAATTGAAATACCAGCATTGTTCATTATGTTGTTTTTGCGGAAAGATCCAGTCACTCAGGGAGAATGGGTAGAGTTTAAATAGAATACAAACACGTCTTTTTTCCTGCTGTGAGCCATCTTTATAAAACACTTCACTTGCTTTTGCTCTGTTAGCAAGAGAAATACAAGAGACCATGGCACAATAAGAAATCCTAAAACAAGCTACATGAAAGAAAAGACATAATTAAAGAGAATATGAAGCAATAAAAAGTGATATTACGATTCAGGCTGCAGGGTTGACAGTTAAAAGCACAATGTACCATTATTGTGTAACAGACATTGCTGGAATCAAGAAAAGGTCATTGAGCTCATTCCTTTTGGACATCTCATTTCCTTTTGGAAGCCATCTAACTGGTTCTTTAATTGTGTCTCAAGAATCTTGCTCGGGAGAGCGTGCAGTGGTTCTCAATCAGGGTATTACATGTGGCACAAAGTCTGCTCTGCATGTGACTCTCTTTCATTTCCTCAAATGCATTCATGTTTTTTCTTTGTGCTTAAAATAGCATCTTGACATTCCTTAAACTGTTCTATATTAAACGTTTTAATCAAATAGTCACTTAATTTAAAAAAAAACAACTTATGTGCATCTAGTGCTAGTGAAAGATACTAGGATGGCAGCCCTGGAAACCAGCATCCTTCTTTGAACCACAGAATAGGAACAACACAGGCAGGGCTACACTGCAAACCTCCCCATATTCCCCAGCCAACCTGCCTTAGCCCTGATCTTGAGGCATCATTTCTAGGGATGAGAGAGTTCAGTCTTCACCCTCCTGTTCTTCTCAGAAAACTCGATACAGCCAGGTCGCAGCTCAGGGCAACTGCACCTGTATTCCCCCTCTGTGGTTCACCCAGGGCACCCATATTTAGGCTTCTGGCTCTCAGCCATTACCTCTCTTGGCTGGAGAGCTGTGTGTGTGTGTGTCTCTCTCTTCTGACCAGACTTCACAGTTCCCTGCCTACACTGTGATATTCCCAGCCACCCAGCTTGTCAAGACAGGCCAGAACCTGCACTTTGTTTTGTCCTTGGAGACTATAAACAGCAGAATTGTCCACAGTTATGAGTTACTACACAGCTTTTTTTTTTTTTTTGGAAAGTACATTTATTCTTAAGGGGAAAGCATTATAGAGAAAACATTAGAAACAATAAAAGAACCTATACACATGCTGAAAAGCTTGTCAGAGATAACCCCCAGCTCCAGCAGGGCTCTTGCAGGAATCAGTCCTTCAAACTCCACCTAGGGTTTTTTATGTGGCTATAAGTTCAGAACCACCTCAGCTCAGAACATGGACACAGACTGTGCAGGTCAGCCTGTTTCTTTATATAGATTAGGCCTTTGATCTCCAACTCTTGGAACAGGTGATCAGCAGACGATGGTTTTCTCCTCAGAGCATAGCTGCAAAAGGCTGGGTTTTTGAATAATTGAGGACAAGCTAAAGTCTTCCTTCATTTTGAGATTGAGGGCCTTGCAAAAGACTGCTAGACCAAGGAAATCTGAACTGAGCTTCTTGGTGCCCAGGCCCTACTGGAGGAAGGTCATGTAGTTGGCCCATGCCATACACGGTTCAGAGCACCTGGGGAGGGAGAAAACACTAGCTTGAATACTAGCCCAGGTTTTTTTGGCCTGCAGTCTATAACGATGCCCCCAACTTTTGTGGCTTATGCCCAGCATGCCAGTTTATAGCACCCTGACCAATGGAGAAGGCTCCCTGGTTCCCCTCCTGCTCATGAGCATCCCCTTTGAATGTATTGGGATGGTCACAGTCGGCCCGGCCAAAAGCCCTTGGTTGGATATCGGTACATTTTTATGCTTGTGGACAAAGGATATTGGCAGATCCCCTTCACACCTGAATTCTGAGAAAAAACAGCCTTTTCCACCCCCTTTAGCCTTTTTCGATTCCAGACTATGCTGTTTGGATTACATGGGGCTCAGCTACATTCCAAAGGTTGATGGACCAGGTCCTCCAGCCCCATAATAGCTATGCTGTCGCATACCTGGACTATGTTGTATTCTATAGTCTGATCTGGGAAGACCACCTAAAACATGTAACTGCCATACTCCAGTCCATCAAGGTGGCCAGCCTGACTGTGAACCCTACTAAATGCCACCTGGGCAAATATGAGATGACCTACCTCAAGTATACTCTGGGGATGGGATGCTGGATAAAGTCCAGGCCCTACAGACGTGCCCCCATGCCAACCTCAAAGAAAGAGGGACACCACTTCTTAGGACTGGCAGTATACTACTGCCAATTCTCCTCAACCATTGCCCCCCTCCCTGCCACTTTCAGATTTTTTTAAGAACAATAGCCCAAAGAAAATTCAGTGGACCATTGATTGTGAAAAGGTCTTTCAAACCCTTAAGGCTCACCTCTGTCAAGACCTGTCTTGTATAGCCCCAATTTAACCAGTGAATTCCTGATACAGACCAATGCCTCCGATGCTGGATTAGGGGCCATTTTAACCCAATTGGTGGAAGGCAAAGAATATCCCATCCTCTACTTTAGTCAGAAATTATTTCCAAGGGAGAAGGCCTATTTCATAATTGAAAAAGAGGTGCTGGTGATGTGGTGGGCAATGGACTCACTCAGATACTACCTTCCTGGCAGTCATTTCAACTTAGTCACCAACCATGCCGCACTATGTTGTCTCCATACCTTGAAGACACCGCCCCACAAATTATGAGGTGGGGTACCTATCTCTCCAGCTCTTCTCCTTCTGCATCCAGCACAGGGCCAAGAGAGATAACCGAATGCTGGTTTTTTTTATCAGGACGGGGGAGAATCGACAGGGGAGGGACATACCCCAAAAGGGGTCATGCAGGCATGTGTGTGAGATGGAGCAGAAGGGCCCCATACCAGCAAGGAAGGAATTGAGGAGAGCCTATGGGCCCGGCTAGCCCCACCTCACTATATCTGCAGCCAGTGCCAAGCCTGGAGGGAGAATAAAAGGAGAGCTCCTAGCTCAGTTGAGGGGTGGCTGGCCAGGAAGAAGGACTGAGCTCTGCCTCAAGGGTGTTTTGCTTGCAGAGCTGCAGAGGAACAGGCCTGCAAGCTGGAGTAGCCACTTGGGAGGAGCAGTTAAACCCCAGAAGTAAGCAATATGAGTAAGATACTGTTGGGGAAACAAGCCCAAAGGGAAGGATGGAGCACCCCACTGGAAGAATGGAGGATGGCTCAGTATTGAGTTGAGTTTGCTTTTGTTTTGGAACTTTTCGGGGCTTGGCTCCCTCCCAAAGGTCGAGACCCTCCCCAGATGGAGACTTCCCTCCCTTCCCTGGGGAGACCCATGGCTGAATTGGAGCAGCTGGAAGGACCACAAGGGGGCACTGTTACCACCATGCTACCACAGCAGATCACATCCTTTTTCTTAGTTCAGTTTCATTGGACTTTCTGGGGGACATTTGGGAGCAAAATATTTGCAATAGTGATCACAGCCATGAAGATCCCATCCTAAGGAAGTTTCAGTGACAGGCATTCTGTTTGACTAGCCTAGGCTTCCGTACCTGCTAGTTAGAGGCTCCTACAGTTGCTGGACAGGATTTTCAAGCTGCGAACCCATGCTGACTGTAAGTGTTGTTTTGGCCAAACTGTTAGAATTATAAATATTTGGATCATATATTTTTGCTGCAAGAAGAGATTTATGTCTTTGTTCCCTAAAGTGAATAAGTTTGATCAGTGTATCAAAGCAGCTGAACTCAGACAGGGGAGTGTGGAGTTTATAGCATCGCTGCATTAAACAATGTGCAGACTGATCAAAAAACATGCTTACTCTGACAGAAAACTGGGATAGCTTGAAAATCAGGTACTGGACATGCCAGAAATGCAGAGCTTTTGAACTTTCTACAGAACAGTATAGATTACATGGACGAATACCAAAGAAGTTCATTTCTCTATTGCATGAAGATATCAAATGCCTTGTCAGAGGGAAATGAATAGACAGGATGATTCTTTGTTACCTTATCTCACCTGTCTTAGAAAGAGATATTGGGAGCAGGGGTGAATTGAAATGTGGAGTTGATAAAAATCTTCATTATTCTCTAGTTTTGGTCTCCTCCCTTAACCTTGAAGAAAGGAGCCATAGACTTAGAAGCAAAACTCCTTGGCTGCAACTGGTTTGGCATCGAATTTTTACTTTCAAGCTGCCAGTAATAATTGGGAGGAGGAGGAGGAGATTGTTTAGCAGGAACTGTGGATCTTCAAGCAGATTATCAGCATAGATGGGCAGTCTTGGGTGAGCATGCACACTTGGCACCAAAGTCAGAACCCTTTAGTTCATGACTGTTAAGGCTGCACACACACTTCCTGGCTCTAGCAAATGTTCCTAGAGCCAGAACCCCGATCCCTCCAATTTCCTTTCACTTGCCTCCGTTTTTTTTTTTCTCCCTGCCTTGTGATGCTGAAAGGGACGCTGACACTAAGCTGTTCTGGGCCTTAGACTATTTTATTTTTATGAAAAACAGTAAATGGTGGCTCAGCCATGGGGCATGCAATTCACTTATACGTCTCGCTGAAGTAATAGCTATCAAAAATATGGTCTTACTGGGCAGATGGAATGTACAGCTTCCCATTGTTTCAAAGGGAGGTGTCACCAATTGTGAAAGCACTATTATTCAAATCCCAGTATGGCGTAGGATGTCTGATTGGCAGATAGTGCTTATTAAGATCTTTTAAGTACCTCTTAACTACATCACGAGTAAAGACCATTTTACTATCCAAAGAATCATGATATGTTGATATGTTTGAAAGGTGAATCTTCACCGAAGATAATGAAAGAACTGCTCTCTTAAGATAAATAAATATCCTAATATGTAACTAATAGGTGCTGTAAAAAGATCTATATCATACATGGAAACCCACAATAAAAAATGTTTCCATTTATGACCATAACATTTTCATGTGGACTCTTTCCTTGAATTTATTAGCGCATTGTGCACCTTTAATGAGCAAGACTTTCCTAACAATCCCAGTCTTATTCCCCAGCCTTTTAAATGAAGAGATTGAAGAGATGGGTGCTAGACCTTCCCTGTTGTTGTGTCAATTAGTCTGGTACTAATGATATACAGGTTCAAGTAACCCTCTGGGCATGTGAATCAAGTCCAGTTATCACTATTGTCTAGTCCAGGGTGGTGCTATTACATTTATCCTGGCAGTGTCTGATTTTTTTTTATCGTTCTCTGAATGAGGGAAATGCATACACGAGACCTTGACACCAGTTTATCAGAAACACATCTGATATTGAGTCCTTGTCTTTGCCTGCTCTCGAGCAAACTCTCTGACTCTTCTTGTTGCTGTTGGATGCAAACAGATCTATTCCTGGCTTCCCCCACCACCTGAAGAGGTGTTACCACTTTGTTTTTTAAAGACCATTCATGCATTTGAGAGGTCAACCTGCTTAGACAATCTGCAAGGGTATTTTGTTCTTCTGATACATGAATCACTAGTGGCTGAATACCTTGTTCTATGCAACAGCCTTTGCACAATTGTAGAGAATGAGCCCCACCTTGTTCTCCTGTGACCATGCCCCTGACCACAAGATTGCTGTTTAAGTGGGCCCCATCCCAGGATAGGTGCATCAGAGGTAAGTATTACTGATGCTATAAGGGAGATTGAATGATATACACCCTTCATAACATTTAGCCTGCATGTCCACTGCATCGGCGTTGTTAACACCTGCTGTGGAATTACCAATTTGCTATACATAGTGTCTGTGTCTGGTTTGTAATTTCTTGCTAACCAGTGCTGTAGAGCTGAACATGCGGGATCACTGACAGGCCCTCTCAGAGGTCCAGAGAGGCCTGGGCCATTTCCAGCTTTTGAGACCCCTAGCCATAAAAAAAAAAAAAAAAAAAAAAAAAAAAAGATGGCACATCGTCTAATCTTGTGCCATCAGAACCGATATATTTTAATGAATATTTACGAACATTTTAAACTCTTTAATATGACAAAATCTATATCAGTTAACAAAAAAAATAGTCTTTTACCAAATCACATCTCTTATTTGCTTAAAATTGCATCTCTAAGCTGAGAGAGTGTGTCACATTTCGGTCCGATAGGGATGCGCATAAAAACAAGTTGCGAAACTTATCAAATGCCAAAAAATGAACAAATGTCTACATTTGAGGCCCCCTTTGAGCTTGAGGTCCAGGCCAAATGGCCCTCCCGGCTCCCCTTCTGATTGGTCCTGGTCACTGATGTAGTTGGTACTGAGAGACCCATTAATCAGAGACAAAAGAGTACTGACTGTTGAAGAAACTGCAGCAAGAAATGTAAAGATTTTTATAAATCTTTCTTCCAGAATAAAGGCTTTTGCCACAGTTGAGTCCAATATCACCCCTAGGGAAGGGATCTTTTGAGCTGGATTTAGGGGTGATTTTTCCCAATTTATGCATAGTCCTAGACTGGCAAAAATTAAATATTTATTTTACATCTAACAGGGTCTTTTCCTTTGACAACACTTTTATTAACCAGTTGTCTAGGAAGGATTTAAATATCTCTCCCCGCCTATTTTCTCAGATATGCTGCTACAACAGAGAGGCAAACCAATACTGAAAAGGAAGAGAAGGGATTATACAAATTAGAGATAATATGAGGAAATGAAACTTTTTTATAAAGGTGTTTCATTTCCTGAGATCCAAAATGGGGCAAAGGCCCTCATCTTTTTTTGGAATTAGAAATTAACATGAATAGAAACCTCTCCCTTGATATTTCCAAGTTACTTCCTCTATCACCCCTGATTTTAATAGGGACTGAACCTCTTCTTTGAGCAAACCCAAATGAACCAGGTCCTTGATTGATGATAGGATAGGGAAGGGGGGACTGGTGGGAAGAAGGGGTTTGAACTGTATCAAACAATAATCTCTAGAATTAACGCAATTATCCCTGGAATATACCTGTCTGATGTTATTAGTTCCCACTGATAGTAAAAATGGGACAGGTGGTCCCCGAACAGAGAGACAACAGAATCTAACAAGACTGGTTTGAAGCTTTGTGTCCTTATGTCAAATATATCAGCTTGGAGGAGTAGCAGCAGAAGATGAAAATGAAGATTTTCCAATTATTGTGAGGTTTAAATTAGCTCTTCTTTTGCCGCTGCTGTTGTTGTTGAGAGGAATGATTTTTTTTATAATAATATTGGTAATATTATTGGTATTATTTGGTAAAGAACGGTTACTTACCTTCTGTAACTGTTGTTCTTTGAGATGTGTTGTTCACGTCCATTACACATTAGGTGTACGCGTGCCGCGTGCACGGACGTCGGAAACTTTTTCCCTTAGCGGCTCCCGTCGGGCTGGCAGGGCCCCCTCCTTCCCGCCAGAGCGGCGCCCCGCTCCAGGGTATATATATCCCTGCCAACCCGACCCCTCCGGTTCCTTCTTGCCGGAGACTCCGACAGAGGGGAAGGAGGGTGGGAAGTGTAATGGACGTGAACAACACATCTCGAAGAACAACAGTTACAGAAGGTAAGTAACCGTTCTTTCTTCTTCGAGTGATTGTTCACGTCCATTACACATTAGGTGATTCCCAAGCTTACCATTGGAGGTGGGTAGGAGTCAAGGTACAACTGACTGTAGTACAGCCCGTCCGACCATCGCGTCCTCTCTGGTCTGATGATGGATCGCGTAGTGGGCTGTGAACGTATGCACGGACGACCAGGTGGCCGCCTTACAGATCTCCTGGATAGGGACCTGTGCCAAGAAGGCCGTCGAGGACGTTTGGGCCCTAGTCGAGTGGGCCCGGATCTCTGGGGCCAGAACATCGGCGAGCTCATAACACGTGCGTATACAATGCACAATCCATGCCGACAAGCGCTGTGTCGAGATAGGCAAGCCTTTCATACGTTCCGCAATAGCAATGAACAGCTGAGGTGTTCTGCGGAATGACCTGGTCCGTTCCAGGTAGAATGCCAACGCCCTTCGAACATTAAGGGTATGTAGGCTGCGGTGGTGAGGGTCCGTATGGGGTTTAGGAAAGAACACCGGTAGGCAAATGTCCTGCCCCATGTGAAACTGCGATACCACTTTTGGAAGGAATTTGGGGTGCGGCCTCAGTTGCACCTTATCCTTATGAAACACTGTATAAGGGGGTTCCGAAGTGAGGGCCCTCAATTCCGATACCCTTCTGGCCGATGTGATGGCCACGAGAAACGCCACCTTCCACGAGAGGTGCGTGAGGGAGCAAGTGGCTAGGGGTTCAAAGGGGGAACCCATGAGCTTTGTTAGGACTAGGTTCAGACTCCCCGCCGGGACAGGCGGGCGCGAGTAGGGAAACACCCTCTCCAGCCCTTTGAGGAATCGGGCCACTGTGGGGTTGGAGAACACTGACACTCCCAACTCTCCAGGATGGAAAGCCGAAATGGCGGCTAAATGCACTCTGAGCGAGGCGGGCGCAAGCCCTTGATGCTTGAGGTGCAGTAGGTAGTCCAAGATCGACGGAACTGAGGCTTGTAAAGGCTGTATGCGTTGAGGCTCGCACCAGTGGGAGAACCTTTTCCATTTTGCCAGGTAGGTTGCTCTTGTAGAGGGCTTCCTACTATTAAGGAGGATTTGTTGAACCTGGTGAGAGCACCTGTGTTCTGCATCGTTCAGCCAGAGAGATACCACGCCGTGAGATGTAGCGAAGACAGGTTCGGGTGGAGCAGGCGACCCTTGTCTTGTGTGACTAGGTCGCGATGGAGGGGAAGGGTGATTGGGTCGGCTATGGACAATTCCAGCAGGGACGTGAACCAATAATGGCGTGGCCAGGCCGGGGCTATGAGTATGACTGTCGCCCTGTCCCTGCGGGTCTTGAGGAGAACCTTGTGTATGAGTGGGAACGGAGGGAAGGCATATCTCAGGCTCCCTCCCCATGGGATCGTGAAGGCATCTGCTAATGATCCCCGGCTGAGGTTCTGGAATGAGCAGAACTGAGGGCATTGACTGTTGTCCCTGGTGGCGAATAGATCCACCCAGGGAAAGCCCCACCTCCGGAAGATTGAATGCAGGACGTCTCGCCTCAACGTCCATTCGTGCATTCGGTAGGATCGGCTGAGGCGGTCCGCTAAGCCATTTTGGATCCCCGGAAGATACGTCACGATGAGGTGGATCGCATGGGCTATACAAAAGTCCCACAATTGGAGTGCCTCGTGACACAGGGGAGAAGACCGGGACCCGCCCTGCTTGTTTATATAGAACATGGCGGTAGTGTTGTCCGTCAGGACTGCCACGCTGTGACCTTCTATGATGGCATGGAAGGTCTGACAGGCGAGGCGAACCGCTCTTAGCTCCTTCAGATTGATGTGAAGCAGTTTGTCTTCTCTGGACCACAGCCCTTGGGTCCGCAGTTCCCCCAGATGCGCTCCCCAACCCAGGTCCGATGCATCTGTTACCAACGTCAGAGTGGGCTGTGGGGCAGCGAAGGGGATCCCTTTGCAGACCTGTTGTTGATCGAGCCACCAGCGGAGCGAGCCCAACACCTGATTTGGGATCGTCACCACTTGATCCAATGGGTCTCTGTTGGGGCGGTACGTTTGGGCAAACCACAACTGTAAAGGCCGGAGCTTTAGGCGGGCATGTCTGACCACATGTGTGCAAGCTGCCATATGCCCCTGGAGCTGCATGCAACACCTTGCCGTTGTCGTAGGGAATTTTTGGACTGAGCTTACGGCCCTCTGAATTGTCAGGAACCGTGCCTCTGGGAGGCTTGCCTGCGCGGTCACCGAGTCCAGGGTCGCACCTATGAAGTCCAGTCTCTGTGTGGGGACTAACGTGGACTTGGGCACATTGACCCGGAGGCCGAGTCTGTCGAATGTCTGCAAGGCCAGCGTCACGTGAGATCGGACCTCGGCCTCCGACCTGCCCGCAAGAAGCCAATCGTCCAAGCACGGGAACACACGCATCCTTCTCTTTCGAAGGAAGGCTGCTACCACGGACATGCATTTCGTGAATACTCGTGGTGCCGATGCCAGGCCGAAAGGCAGGACCGTAAATTGGAAATGGCGCTGGTTGATAACGAAGCGCAGGAACCGCCTGTGGGCCGGATTGATTGCGATGTGAAAATAGGCATCTTTCATATCGAGGGCAGCGTACCAATCCCCCAGATCCAGGGATGGGATAATAGTTCCAAGGGAGACCATACGGAAGCGCGCTTTGATCAGAAACTTGTTTAGGTTGCGCAGGTCCAAAATAGGACGGAGGCCCCCTTTTGCCTTGGGGATCAGGAAGTATCTGGAGTAGAATCCTTTTCCCCTTAGGTCTGGTGGGACCTCTTCCACTGCTCCTGCAGCGAGAAGGGCCTGTACCTCCTGCATGAGAAGTTGCTCGTGAGAGGGGTCCCTGAAGAGGGACGGGGAAGGGGGATGGCAGGGAGGGGGCGAGGAAAACTGGAGGGTATAGCCCGCCTTCACTGTGCGCAGGACCCAGCGGTCCGATGTTATGCGCAACCATGCCCGGTAGAAATGGGACAGGCGGTCCTTGAAACTCAGAGGAGGATCCATTATAGAATGTGGTACGCTGTCCTCGGGCGTAGCTTCAAAAGCCTGGTTTGTTCCCTGGCTGCGGCTTGCCCTGGCCGTGACTCTGGCCCTGGTTAGGTGTATTGTTACGTCTCTGCCTGTTATCCCTGCCTCGACGGCGGTATGGTTCGTGCCGAGGGCGAGGGTGGTATTGCCTCTGTGGTGGCTGGGGTTTAAAGGGCTTGCGCTGCGTCACCGGGGTGTGCATACCCAAAGACTTAAGGGTTGCTCGCGAGTCCTTAAGGCTATGTAGCCTGGCGTCCGTTTGGTCGGAAAACAAGCCCGAACCTTCAAACGGGAGGTCCTGCAGTGTGGTCTGCACCTCTGGCGGAAGGCCTGAAGCCTGTAACCATGCTGAACGCCTCATCACTACCCCTGACGCGATTGTTCTAGCCGCTGCGTCGGCTGAGTCGAGGGAGGCCTGCAATGAGGTCTTGGCCACCGCCATCCCCTCGTCCACCAGGGCCGTGAACTCCTGATGCGCGTCAGGCGGGAGGGAGTCCTTAAACTTGGCGACTGATGCCCAAGAGTTAAAATTGTGCCTGTTTAGAATCGCCTGCTGATTGGCGATCCTCAGTTGAAGGCCCCCAGATGAATAGACTTTCCTCCCGAACAAGTCTAATCGCTTAGCTTCCTTGCCCTTGGGGGCAGGAGCTTGCTGGCCATGACGCTCTCTCTCGTTGACCGCCGAGACCACCAGCGAACAAGGGGACGGGTGTAAAAAGAGGAAGTCAAACCCTCTAGATGGGGCGAAGTATTTCCTCTCCACGCCTCTTGCAGTCGGTGCACTGGAGGCCGGCGTTTGCCACACTGTCTTATAGTTGGACTGGACTGTCCGTATAATCGGGAGAGCGACTCTGGAGGGGCCCTCCGGGCTCAGGATATCGACCATGGGGTCCTCCTGTTCTACAGTCTCCTCCGCTTGCAAGCCCAGACTGAGGGCTACCCGGCGAAGCAGGTCTTGGTGCGCCCGATGGTCAATCGGGGGAGGGCCGGACACCGTCGTGCCCGCTACTGCCTCATCCGGCGAGGAGGAAGAGGTCGGGGCCTTCTGCCCATCCTCATTGTCCTGCAACCCGGCATCGACTGGTTGCTCCTCTGGGGCCTGACCCACAGTGTGGGACTGGGACGGTACCGTACTCGGTGCCGAGTCCACTCCCTCCCGCTCCGGTGGTCTAGAGACCGTTGCCTCCTTATGCGATGGCGGGTGGTGCCGCGGGGAGCGGGATCGGTACCCCGATGGCCCGGATCTCGAGGCCCTCGATGGGGGCCCTTGCTGGTGGTAGGCCCAGGGTGTCCAGAATGGCCATTGGCTCGGTTGGCCCCACTGGGAATGGCCATAGGCTTCGTAGTCCCTGCTGGCCTGCGCCCTATGGGCATACCCGCCGTACCGGTCCGAGTCAGTCCCCGAGACCACGGACGGTGACCTGGAAGGCCACGGCGGAGCCGTAGGATGGTGCCGGTCCGGGTTTGGGGAGTAGCGCCTCCACGACCAGGACCTGGAACAGCGTCTCGCCGACCTGGACCTGGATCGGTACCGGTGATCGCGGGACCGGGAACGACTACGGCTGGTCGGCATCGGGTAACGTACCGCCGACACTTCGCGGCGCCGACTCGTGCTGGGTTGCTGAGTCGGTGCCGACCGCTTGTTGAAGCCCGACTGCTGCGGTGCTTCCTGCGCCGAGGGCAACCGGGAGTCCACCGAGGCGGAGCTCAACCGGGACCGGTTCCCGGAACGGTGCCGAGACGGCGACCGTGATGGGCGCACCATCGCCGGCTTGCCTCTGTGTGGCAGCTTCGGCGGAGCGTCCTCAGCGCGTGTAGGGGCCTCGACGGACAATGCAATGAGGTCCTTAGCTGCCTCAAACGTGTCCGGAGTGGAGGGCTGTTTCTGCATAAGTCCATTGTCTCTGTTTCAAGAGCCAGGGAGGTTTCCTGCAAGTGCAGCCTCCATCTCCCAGCATGATCACTAAGTGGTCATCTCCCACCCTTGCTAGTTTGATGGCTTTGTTTACCTTCTATGTAAATATACTTCCATTGGAAACACAGTCAAGCAGGTGAAACAACATTCCTTTGTCTAGAACAGGGTAGGCTTATACACTGCTTGCCAAACACATACCTTTTAAGAAGATATTTCCATCACACGTCTATAATTGTTTATAGTCCACCCATACATGCATCACACAATAATATTAGCGACCAGTGGGTTACCAGTTTGCATATGATATCTTACATGACACCTTTAGATACGGATTATGACAACAATGAGGTGGGACAATGAGTGTGTCAGGCCTGATGTGGGTTATGGCATAGTGTGCCCTCAGCCAGTTGGCAGTGAACAGCTCCCTGGGTCACAAATTCTACCATTCAGGCCTCACCAGTTGGAGCAACCCAAGAATGGGCATATGCAGAGGACACTCAAAGAAGAATATCTTATCAACGATTTGTTATAATAGTTTACAGCACCATAAAGGAGGCCTGATAAGACTTTATTTTTAAAAATTAGACAACAAAAGAACACAGGTTCTCTCTGCAGACCACCTTTAAAGATCCCACACCACTCTTCGTAAGTTCCCTGGTCAATTTCCACTTTTTTCATTACATTCTTCTTGATTGAAATCCCCATGAAGTTTCAAATAGATATATTCTTTTTTCATTTCATTTCATAGCCCCCATCATATAGTGTTGCTTATGCACTTTTTAGCAGCTGCTAGACCCCAGAGGTGGATGCAGTTCAGTGGTGGATGAACCTATTCCCACTTTGGTATAGTTTGTGAAGTACTTTTGGGCCCTTCAAGATAACAGGGGCTTGGATAAGTATATTATTACAGTTACCCTAATTAAAGTGTTCAGAATGGTTGTCTTAGAAGCAGTATGGTGTAATCTTCTGTGTGCTTTGAGGTTTCACACTGGCTGCCTAACTTCCCTATCATTCTCAGCATGTTTGCTTATTTCCTGCTTGTTATATTCTTGGTTGTAACCCTTCCCTTGCTCACCTCTTCAGCTATTTCACAGAGTATGTGTTTATATATTTATTGTCAAAGAATGCATCTTCCAGCATGCATAGTTCTACACACTCATTTTCTAACCCTTAAAAATAAACTTTGTTTCCATATCATACACACTTAAATCATGTTGTAATCACTTGACCCACTGCTAAATCTTCCATTCTGTCTGTCTGGGATTTAACATGCAATTCCAAGTCTGTCAAGCTAGCACAGCAAAAAATTGATCTTACACATAATTCTTTACACAAAAATAATATTTTTCTGGCTTGAAGTTCATTGGAGGCCATAGGTGCACTAAAACCTTTCACCCAGGGTAGATCAGGACTCAAGTGCCAGCAATGCTAGAATTATAGACTTGCCACAAGGCAGTTAGATCACCTATTGCCAATATTAGCTGCTGTATTTAATACTCCCACCCTTTGTTCTCCTATAATGAACATGGGGACCACTGTCTTTCTCTCAAGTGTGTGATCCTCTCACCCTCTAGTGGCTGTAACCTAGAGGACATATAGCTCTAATGGTTTTCTGTGAATTTTTTAGTGTGTTCAATTGCATCTCTCTTAATTAAAGTCACACGTGCATGTATGTGTTTCTGAACAATTAAGCATATGCTCCAGGCTCAAACTATAACAAGAGTTGAATCCTTAGTGCTGAAGTGTTCACATTAGTACAAATGCACTTTACTTTATCTTTTAGTACTGGTGAAATTTCTCCTCCAGCCACCAAGGGGTTAAGTTTTTTTTTCATTCAGAAACAGAGTAGGCCAACCACCGATTGTACAACTGAATTTTAACACATTTCAACAATTACAGGAGTACTCTTGGGTCTGAAACAGAGTTTCTATAAGCATCTTCCAAGTTTTAGTTCTCCTTCCCCTAGTTCTGCTGGTTGGTATGTGTGGGTTTAGTGAAGATACCTGCACTCAGTTACCTTTGGATAGTACCATAATGAAAGCAGGGGAATTATTAAAAGAATCATTTGTGAAATATATTGGACCTGGAGTTTTCCATTTTTTTTCTCCTTCCTCACCAATTATATTTGCATTTTACTATTGAAGAAAAGTCTGTTTCTCCCTCATTGTGAATGTCATTTTATAAATCTGCCACTCCCAATGTGTGAAATCTGAAGTCATACACTGAGAAGGGTCACAGCTGTTTGAAAAGCTGACTCAGCATCAGGTACACGAAGCAGAATACACTCAGCCCTGGTCTACACTACGAGTTGAGGTTGAATTTAGCAGTGTTAGATCGATTTAACCCTGCACCCGTCCACACAATGAAGCCATTTTTGTCGACTTAAAGGGCTCTTAAAATCAATTTCTGTACTCCTCCCTGACGAGGGGATTAGCGCTGAAATCGACCTGCTGGGGTCCCATTTGGGGTAGTGTGGATGCCATTCGATGGTATTGGCCTCCGGGAGCTATCCCAGAGTGCTCCATTGTGACCACTTTGGACAGCACTCTCAACTCAGATGCACTGGCCAGGTAGACAGGAAAAGCCCCGTGAACTTTTGAATTTCATTTCCTGTTTGGCCACTGTGGCAAGCTGATCAGCACAGGTGACCATGCAGAGCTCATCAGCACAGGTAACCGTGATGGAGTCCCAGAATTGCAAAAGAGCTCCAGCATGGACCAAACAGGAGGTAATGGATCTGATCGCTGTATGGGGAGATGAATTCGTGCTATCAGAACTCCGTTCTAAAAGACGAAATGCCAAAACATTTGAAAAAATCTCCAAGGGCATGAAGGACAGAGGCTATAACAGAGACCCTCAGCAGTGCTGCATGAAACTTAAGGAGCTGAGGCAAGCCTGCCAAAGAACCAGAGAGGCAAACGGACGCTCCAGGTCAGAGCCCCAGACATGCCGCTTCTATGATGAGCTGCATGCCAGTCTAGGGGGTGCCCCTACAACTACCCCAGCCCTGTGTGTGGACTCAGTCAATGGATTCTCACGCAACAGGGATGCGGATTTTGGGGATGAGGAAGATGAGGAGGAGGAGGAGGTTGAAGATAGCACACAGCAAGCAAGCGGAGAAACCATTTTCCCCAACAGCCAGGAACTGTTTTTCACCCTGAATGTAGTACTCTCCCAACCCACCGAAGGCGGGCTCCCGGACCTAGAAGGCGGAGAAGGGACCTCTGGTGAGTGTACCTTCGTAAATATTGTACATGGTTTGAAAGCAAGCATGTTTAATGATTAATTTGCCCTGAAGACTTGGGATGCATTTGCGGCCAGTACAGCTACTAGAAAAGTCTGTTAACATGTATGGGGATGGAGTGTAAATCCTCCAGGGACATCTCAATGAAACTCTCCTGGATGTATTCCCAAAGCCTTTGCAAAAGGTTTCTGGGGAGGGCAGCCTTATTCCGTCTTCCATTACCACGCCAGGCCAGTAGCACGTAGTCTGGAATCATTGCATAACAAAGCCTGGCAGCGTATGGTCCCAGTGTTTGCTGGCATTCAAGCAACATCCATTCTTTATCTCTCTGTGTTATCCTCAGGAGAGTGATATCATTCATGGTCACCTGGTTGAAACAGAGGAATTTTATTAAGGGGACATTCAGAGGTGGCCGTTTCTGCTGGGTTGTTTGCCTGTGGCTGAACAGAAATAATCCCCACTGTGCGCCACGTGGTGGGGGGAGGGGTGAAGCAATCATCGCAGAGAATAGGATAGGGTGGAGGGGTTTAGTTGGGTTTGTGCTGCAAGTTAACCCAAAAACCGCAGCCCCTCCTTTTAAATGGCCAACCCAACGAGGGCTTGGTATGGGACATGAGGGAGCTGCTGTTTGAAACCATTCCCACATGTTATGAAGGTTAAAGAAGCCAAAAGACTGTAGCTTACCATGTTTGCCTGCAAGCTGAATTCTTTTGCCCGCCGTCCTTGCATGTGTGATCTCTCACACCAAACCAGCAGGCCCTCAATATAAGAGGCAAAATGTGACCTTGTAAAGAAAGCACACGTGCTATGTAATGTTAACAGCTTGGTTCACCATGAAAGAGTCTACCTATTGTTCTCTAAAATGTGTCTTTTTAAATACTATTCTCCCTTTTTTTCCCTCCCTCAGCTGCAAATGTTTCAACGTTCCCCATATCATCTCCATCCCAAAGGCTAGCGAAGTTTAGAAGGAGAAAAAAAATGCACTCATTATGAAATGTTCTCTGAGCTCATGTAGTCCTCCCACACTGAAAGAGCCCAGCAGAATGCGTGGAGGCAGACAATGTCAGAGTGCAGGAAAGCACAAAATGAACGCAAGGACAGGTGGCGGGATCAAGATGATAGGTGGCGTCAGCATGATGAAAGGAGGCAGGAAGCAATGCTCAGGCTACTGGAGGATCAAACTGATATTCTCCAGCGTATTGCTGAGGTGCAGGACAGGCAGCAGGAGCACAGACCGCCACTGCAGCCCCTGTGTAACCAACTGCCCTCCTCCCCAAGTTCCATAGCCTCCTCACCCAGATGCCCAAGAACGCAGTGGGTGGGCCTCTGGGTACCCAACCACTCAACCCCAGAGGACTGCCCAAGCAACAGAAAGCTGGCATTCAATAAATAAGTTTTGAAGTGCAGTGTGGCCTTGTCCTTCCCTCCTCCCCCAGCCCTCCCGGGCTACCTTGGCAGTTATCCCCCCATTTGTGTGACGAATTAATAAAGAATGTATGAATTTGAAACAGCAAATACTTTATTGCCTCTGCAAATGGTGATCAAAGGGGGGAGGGGAGGGCATTTGGCTTACAGGGAAGTAGAGTGAACCAAGGGGGCGGATTTTCATCAAGGAGAAACAAACAGAACTTTCACACCATAGCCTGGCCAGTCATGAAACTGGTTTTCAAAGCTTCTCTGATGCGCAGTGTGCCCTGCTGCGCTCTTCTAACCGCCCTGGTGTCTGGCTGCGCGTAATCAGCTGCCAGGCGATTTGCCTCAACCTCCCACGCCGCCATAAACGTCTCTCCCTTACTCTCACAGATATTGTGGAGCACACAG
Organism: Chrysemys picta bellii; assembly: GCF_011386835.1. Lineage (NCBI taxonomy): Eukaryota > Metazoa > Chordata > Testudines > Emydidae > Chrysemys > Chrysemys picta. Next base: position 253,306,211 of record NC_088792.1, read on the forward strand.
CAAGCAGTAATAATGATGGGAATATTGGTTTCGCTGAGGTCTGAGTCAGTAAACTGCACCAGCGTGCTTTTAAACATCCAAAGACACATTCTACCACCATTCTGCACTTGCTCAGCCTATAGTTGAACAGCTCCTGACTACTGTCCAGGGTGCCTGTGTATTGCTTCATGAGGGGTAGGCTGGGTCCCCAAGGATAACTATAAGCATTTCAACATCCCCAGTGGTTATTTGCTGGTCTGGAAAGTAAGTCCCTTTCTCCAGCTGTTCAAACAGACCTGAGTTCCTGAAGATGCGAGCGTCATGTACCTTTCCCGGCCATCCCATGTTGATGTTGGTGAAACGTCCCTTGTGATCCACCAGTGCTTGCAGCACCACTGAAAAGTACCCCTTTCGGTTTATGTACTGGCTGCCTTGGTGGTCCGGTGCCAAGATAGCATATGCGTTCCGTCTATCACCCCACCAGGAATCCCACTGCAGGGAATCCCATTACAGCAAAGCCATCTACTATGACCTGCACATTTCCCAGAGTCACTACCATTGACAGCAGCAGCTCAGTGATCACCTTGGCTACTTGGATCACAGCAGCCCCCACAGTAGATTTGCCCACTCCAAATTGATTCCCGACTGACCGGTAGCTGTCTGGCGTTGCAAGCTTCCAAAGGGCTATCACCACTCGCTTCTCAACTGGGAGGGCTGCTCTCATCTTGGTATTCTTGCGCTTCCGGACAGGGGAAAGCAAATCACAAAGTTCCATGAAAGTGCCCTTACACATGCGAAAGTTTCGCAGCCACTGTGAATCATCCCAGACCTGCAACACTATGCGGTCTCACCAGTCTGTGCTTGTTTCTTGGGGCCAGAATCGGCGTTCCATGGCATGAGCCTGCCCCACTGCCACCAGGATGGCCAAACTGCCGGGGCCTGTGCTTTGAGAGAAGTCTGTGTCCATGTCCTCATCACTCTTGTCACCGTGTTGCCGTCGCCTCCTCGCCTGCTTTTGCAGGTTCTGGTGCTGCATATACTGCAGGATAATGCGCGTGGTATTTACAGTGCTCATAACTGCCGTGGTGATCTGAGCGGGCTCCATGCTTGCCGTGGTATGGCGTCTGCATGGAAAAAAGGCACGAAACGATTCTCAGCCGTTGCTCTCACTGAGGAATGGGCGACTGATGACATGGCTTACAGGGTTGGCTTACTGTACTGTTCCCGCAGTCTCCGCCACCCATTGGAATTCTGGGTTGCGCTCCTAATGCCTGATGGGGCAAAAATATTGTCACGGGTGGTTCTGGGTATATGTTGTCAGCCCCCACCCCTTCCATGAAAGCAACGGCAAAAAAGTTTCTCGCCTTTTTTCCTGGGTTACCCGTGCAGACAACATATCACGGCAAGCATGGAGCCCACTCAGCTCACTGTCTCTGTATGTCTCCTGGGTGCTGCTGGCAGACGCGGTACTGCAGTGCTACACACTTGCCTTGCCCTGCGGATGGCAGATGGTACAATACGACTGCTAGCCATCGTCATCGTCCCGTGGGTGCTCCTGGCTAACCTCGGTGAGGTCGGTCGGGGACGCATGGACAAAAATGGGAATGACTCCAGGTCATTCTTTTCTTTAAGTTTCATCTCATGGAGAGTCAGTCCTGCCTAGAATATCATGCCAGCTGGAGGCTTCTGCCTCAGGCTGCTCTCCCAGTTGGCAGCACTGCGCAGTCATGCCTACCCCTTTCTCCCATGACTCATGAATCCTGGACAGTAGTAAGGAGCAGTTCAACTGTAGGCTGAGCAAGTGCAGAATGGTGGTTCACTCTACTTCCCTGTAAGACAACCACTCTCCCCTCCCCTTCCCCATTTGATCTCCTCTTGCAGAGGCAATAAAGTCATTGTTTCAAATTCATTCATTCTTTATTAATTCATCACACAAATGGGATAACTGCCAAGGTAGCCTGGGAGGGGTGAAGTAGTTGTAGGGGCACCCCCTACAATGGCATGCAGCTCATCATAGAAGCGGGATGTCTGGGGCTCTGACCCGGAGCAGCCGTTTGCCTCTCTGGTTCTTTGGTAGGCTTGCCTGATATTCCAGGCAGGACTGAATCTCCATTAGACGAAACTTAAAGAAGGGAATGACCTGGAGTCACTCCCATTTATGTCCAGGCGCCCCCGACGGACCTCACCGAGGCCGGCCAGGAGCACCCATGTCTGCCCAGGAGTCCTCGAGCGACCTCACCGAGGCCGGCCAGGAGGCACCAGGAGACAGCAGCAGACAGTACAATAGGGCTGCTAACCGTCTTTGCTAACTTGCAAAGGCAAGGAGCTGCTGCTGTGTAGCACTGCAGTACTGCGTCTGTCAGCAGCACCCAGGAGACGTATGGTGACAGTGAGCTGAGCGGGCTCCATGCTTGCCATGGTTTGTCGTCTGCACGGGTAACCCAGGATAAAAGGTGAGAAACGATTTTTTGCCATTGCTTTCACGGAGGGGGGGGGGGCTGACATGTACCCAGAACCACCTGTGACAATGTTTTTGCCCCTTCAGGCATTGGGAGCTCAACCCAGAATTCCAATGGGTGGCGGAGACTGCGGGAACTGTGGGATAGCTACCCACAGTGCAACGCTCCGAACGTCGCCGCTAGCCTCAGTACTGTGGATGCACTCCGCTGACTTAATAGGGACACACACAATCAACTGTATCAAATCGATTTCTAAAAAATTGACATATTAAATCCACCTAATTTCGTAGTGTAGACATACCCTGAGAAACAGAAAATGGCCAATAAAGGAAATGAGAAGAAGAAGAGAATACAAGGTGAGATGACATGGGTGGGGAGAAAGGGATAGTAGAATGGGAAGGAAAGAGGCAGAGAGAAGCAGCAGAAGGGCAATGGGAGGATATAGTGTGCAGCATAACTGCAATCTGGGCCAATGATATGTCAAAGCCTTTAAGTGGAAGAAGTCTCATTTACGAAAAAGGGTTGCTGGAACTTTATGGGCAATACTACCTATCTACTTAGACAAGATTCTCCAGTTCCTTTTGGCAGTATGAGCCGGAATTAAACATACTAGTGCTTAACCATTTAGCAATAGCAGCAAGGCAGCTTAACTACCCAGTCCCAAAGGGTTAAACTTCAATGAGTCTCTTTAAAAAATAGCTGTTAGATAGGGTTACCATATTTAGTGCCTCCAAAAGGAGGACACTTTAAAGGGGCCCCAGCCCCGCCCCCAGCCCCGCCCCAACCCCGCCCCCTCCCCAAAGTCTCCGCCCCCTCCCCTGCTTCCCACGAACATTTGAGTCGCGGGAAGCCTGAAGCAGGTAAGGGGGTGTGTGTGTGTGAGGGGGTGTGTGTGTGTGTGTGTGGGGGGGGGGAGGAGGCGCGGCCCACCCCCGGCACCGCAGGTCCCCAGCCCGTCCCCCGAGCCCCCGGCCCGGCCCGGCCCGGCACCGCCGGCCGAGCTCCCGGCCCGGCACCCGGCCCCCCCAAGCACCGCCGGCACCCGGCACACGAGCCGCCGGCTGAGCCCCCCGGCCCGGCCCGGCACCGGGCCCCCCCGAGCACCGCCGGCACCCGGCCCGGCACCTGAGCCGCCGGCCGAGCCCCCCGGCCCGGTCCGGTCCGGCACCGGGCCCCCCCAGCACCGCCGGCCGAGCCCCCGGCCCGGCACCCGGCACCCGAGCCGCCGGCCGAGCCGCCCGGCCCCGGGCCCCCCCCCGAGCACCGCCGGCCGAGCCCCCCGGCCCGGCACCCGGCACCCGAGCCGCCGGCCGAGCCGCCCGGCCCCGGGCCCCCCCCCGAGCACCGCCGGCCGAGCCGCCCGGCCCCGGGCCCCCCCCCGGCACCGCCGGCCGTGCCGCCCGGCCCCGGGCCCCCCCCCGAGCACCGCCGGCCGAGCCGCCCGGGCCCCCCCCCCCGAGCACCGCCGGCCGAGCCGCCCGGCCCCGGGCCCCCCCCCCGAGCACCGCCGGCCGAGCCCCCGGCCCGGCACCCGAGCCGCCGGCCGAGCCGCCCGGCCCCGGGCCCCCCCGAGCACCGCCGGCCAGGCCCCCGAGCTCCCGGCCAGATGTCCGATTTTCCCGGACATGTCCGGCTTTTTGGGATTTCCCCCCGGACGGGGATTTGGAGTCCAAAAAGCCGGACATGTCCGGGAAAATCTGGACGTATGGTAACCCTATGTTAGATTAGGTGGGGGGGGGGGGAAAGAGTTCCTCCTTTTCTCTCAAGGGTCTCATTGTGGGTATCTGCAATACAGCCAGAAACTATGACTCCAGCTCAGAACATGTTTAAATAGTAAAACTGACATTCAGAGAACTTAACCAAGTGGAATTTGACACTAAACTATGAATAGTATAATTTCAATGTGATAACTATTTATGTTTACATATTGCCTCCCTCTGCCCCCCTCCCCCTCCAAAGGATCCCAAAGCACTTGGAAAACTTGGGACCTGATTTTGCAACTTCTTGTATGCAAACAGCTGCAGTTGCACTGAAGTCATCCAGAGCTCACCAGTCTGCCTATGAGCAAGAAATTGTAGGACTGGGGCCATGGTGTTGGAAGGGGTGGACTAACGACTCTCAGAGGTCTGTTCCAGTGTGGAGTTCTGTGATTTTACGTAGCTGGTGCCTGGATTCTACAGCATACTTCTCAACATTTAAAGTAGCTAATGCAGGATGGGTGGGTCCTGCCCCTGCAGGGGTTGGGGGGAAGTCATGGAGGAAGTTGCAGAGTGAGCCTGTCCCGCACTTTCCTTGCGGAGGCAGCTCCTACGGCTCCTGTCCCATGGGACTGGCTGAGTGTGGCTGCCTGCTCTAGGTGTTGCAACCTGAGGTGTCAGCACTGCTCAAGATTGGCCTGTCCACCTCTGGCTAGAGTGGAAAGCCAAGCCCAGCCAGCCCCACATGACAGTTTTTTGTGGATCAAAGCAGGACAGTCACGTGAAACTGCTGGGAGATCTGCTATACTGATAGATGCTTTATAAACAAATGCTTTAAATGTACAGAAATTACTTTGCCCATCACTGAAACGTAGCTCCTTCTGGGGTGAAATGTTGCAAATTTTAGAGAGCTGTGTAGGGCTACAGGACATGAAACAGATTAGAAAGGGAAGAATGGAGCAGGGAAACAGTGGAAAAAGAGGAAAACCAAGATGAAAAAAGAATGAGGCAGGAAGAATGAATGGAAGTCCCTCCCACTAGAAACATCATTTCCTCCCAGGAAGCATTGTGTAGATTGTTAGGCTGTTTCAGGGGGATACAACTCCACTTACGCAGGAAAAATGCAAAAAGAAAAGGTGATCATAGACATAAAAGGGGCAGTAAAAGGGGAGAGGCCTTCCCTGGTATTAAAACGCTTCCAGTGTGACTAGTTTTCAAGCATTTTTTGGCAGGGTTGTAAGGGTCTCCTCTTGTTGGACAGGGAATTCAGAATGTAGTATATTCGACTCTGCCCTTGGAATCTCTGTATCTCCCTCCCTTTCGCCTGTGAATCCCAGAGCGCAATAGGGTCTGTGCCAGACTGCAGCTCTCCATCATTGTTCTAACAGAGGACTTCAGTATAGGGCCTCAGTAGCTGCCAGCTCCCACTCTCTCCAGGAAAAGCTACTTTCAGCCACTACGGGCCTGCAATAACTGAGGGTTTCCCTGACAAGCTTGGCCACCCAGTCTAAGCAGTTGCACAAAGAACTGAATTCCCAGTTACTTTCTCTCTCTCTCTCTCTATTTTTTTAAAAGAACAGTTCTATAGAAAAGGCCTACGAAACATTTTCATAAAAGCAGACCCATTTGTCACAGTTCTAGGGAAGGGTTTAGTAAAATGGAATTCCTTGAGGGCTGACACCAAAAGCAGCTGCTTGTGTGTGTTACATCTCAACCGGAACGTCACACAGCCTTCCTTTTCCAGCTGTTTAGACTCTTGCTGCTTCTCTCTTGGGAACGTAATCTGTGAAGTTGCCAGTTTCCCTCTAGTTTTAAATTAGCTATATAGGCACCTAATATAATTGAGTCAAACTTACTTCATGTCAAGTAAATTTGCAATTCAATTGCCAGGAGGACACTAGACCATGCAGCGGCTGTGACCATTCTGCTGAGTGCAGACCTTCATAGTCTACCACAGTTTTGTCACCTCCAGTCTAGACTACTATAGTGCTTTCTACTTTGGGCAACCTCTGAAGACCAACAGGCTTCAACTGATGAAAAACAGTGGTCTGTCTAATGAATAGGGTAGATTGCTCTGTGCACATAACACTACTGGGCGCAATTCAAAGTATTGATGACAATGTAAAATGTTGGTAAGAGTCTTGCTTACCTGACACAAGACCTCTTACTTTAGATCCCAGCTGGGAAGGATGCTTTTGCTTTCAGCTGTGAGGACTGAAGTTTGCAGGACTAGAGACAAGGTTTCCAGCAGATTCTTCTGACTTTTGGGACTCTGACCCTTTGATAACCTGGTAGAAGCAGAGTTTGGGGGCCTTCGCATACAGTGCAAGGCATATCTGGTTTAGTTTAGATTTCTGAATGATTTTGTTTTCCAGTGATGTAGCAATATGTAATTTGTGCTCCTAAAATACTTCAATAGCACTTAGTTGCTATGGTTATTGACACTCAGCCCATTCACTGCATGGTTCATGACTAGTGGAGCACCTTACTTAAGTGTTACTCAAAGTCAGCACTTGCACCTGAGACTTCTTACTACTTTCCATCTAAGCAGTGGGATAGGGAGAATGAGGAAATACCTTTCATCTGCCCTACTCTATCTCACTTAGTAGAAGGCAAATTTGAAGGCTTTGAGCACTTGCTCGAACAGTACTGCTTTACACAGTTTCTACTACTGTTCAAAATATTTTACACTTCCAGCAACTTCCATACAAGAATTTCAAAGTATTTTGGAAAAATTAATCTCACATTGAGTATGGTAGGTGAACGCACCTTTTTAGAAAAAACAGCTTACATGACCAGATTTTCAAAGGGTGTAGGGCACCTACATCTCTCACTGATATCAGTTAAAGCGGAGAATGCTGAACACTTCTGAAAAATCAGGCCAACTAAGGTCACAGAAAAAAAAAAATCTACAAGAGAGCTGGGAAGAGAGCATAGGTCTCCTGATTTCCAACCCTTGGCCATACTAGAAGAACACCTTCCCTATTATTCAGAAGCTGGTCACGTTAACATGAAGGAAATTTGTCACAAGGGACTAAGAATTATTGCAAACAGGGAGATGCACCCAACCAAGAGGTGTCAGCTCTCCAGAAGTAATTTTCCTCTTACAGTAGCCACATCTTCCTACTTGGGAGGATTCTGAAATCCAAGGCAAGAGGGGCTATGGGGAGATGCCACTGGCTAGCTTAAAGATGAGCTTCTGATAAGCAGGTACTGAGAGCTGATGCAGAAAGGAACTTAACCAGATTCTTTTCTTAGAAGAGAGAGATCCTTTAATGTGCCTATTGCCATTGTAGGAATCTTTCTCCAGCCCCAGTCAGTCTCAAACTGTTGCTGATGAATGGCCAGTCCAGCCTGTACTATCTTCATTGCAATGATTCAACTTCATTTAAGCACCTTGTTCCATGATTAACTTTATAATTACTTTATTTAAATTGAGTTGTCCCATCTGTAATTTAAGCATCCTATTAGTTGTACAGCCTTCACCATAACATGTAGTTAACACACCTCTTTTTGTAGACAATTCTCCCCTTCCACTGTCTTCTCCATGCCCAAATGTTTGGGGACCTTTCTTCACCATGTTCCTCTGCTTACACAACATAACATCCAGCTAATGGGATTCTGGATTCCTGGATGCTGTAGCTGCATGTGTTCTGCTTGTAACACAAGCACCCTTGCAAATTACTGTTCTAATTAGGCAATATGCAGTTCAAATAAAAAATTAAATAGCTAAATAAGAAAAGAGCCTTAGATTGGTGTTAGAATTTACTTGCACCAACAGGCAGGAGACTCATTCCATAAAAGCAATTAGATTTTTAATCGAGTGCTGTGGAGAACTCCAGCATCAAGAGTTGGGGTGGGGATCAAGACTCCAGGATGAGCAATCTGTGCTAAAGATATTTAGAAAATAATTTCACATCTAAAAACACTGGATACAATTTCCTAAGGATAATGAACTCTTTTATAAAGCTCTTTGAGATCTATGGATGAAAACCATTATATAAAACCAGGAATATTTATACTGTATTTCCTAAATGATAAAATGGTCTCATTCTAAGTTGCTTGTAACTAGAACATTAAACAAGAAACTGCAGGACTTACTAGTTTAGCATTCTACTTACATTTAACAGGAAGCGGCAACTCTCCTTTGAAAGTTTGATGCAGGGTTAGATAAAAAAACATCAACAAACTATTTCAAAGTCTAAATTAATTCTATTTGTAGATGGGGGGAAGAAACAAACAAAAAAACCCATGCAACTCTGATGTTGAATTCTACTGCTTTCACACTGTCTTCATCAAAAGTGGATTCCTGCTCAGAAATAGAGCGACCACATACTACAAATACCTATCCTTGGTTCATTGTTAAGAAAGTGGTTTCGAAAGTCCTCTTAATGTATTAGCCACCATCTGCCAGACAGCTCAATTTACACTTGGATTTCAGGATAGAATTGGGCCCTTTATTTAGTCACGGCAGGAAGCTTAACCAATTACTGCCTTTTCCTTTAGACAGGTATTTGTTTTTTATACAGTTAGTCATAATGCTACAGAAAAGAATGGAATTGTAGTAAGTTCTCTTGGCAGTGATCTTGGGTGATTTGTCAGCTTTTCCTTTTAATAAGGGACTTTGTTCACACTTACTTTCCCCTGCTATTTGCTCTCATTTGCATTCTCCCACCTTTGAATTCATCATAGATTTGTATGATTTCGTTCTGAACCTAATCAGAAAAAGTAGATTCTTAACCTGTGAGCCTAGATACTCATAACATTTATAAATTTAACATGGAGATTATCCCTCCCCACCCTCTTCCATTAGTTGTGTTTGTTATACTGTTGGGTGTGGGTCTCAGCTATTTCTAGAGATTTCTCAGGCCATTTTGAATTTGCTATTCAGTTGACTAGGATATAAGAGTAATTTGTAAGAGGAGGGAAAAACAGGGGAGGATACTTCTACATAGGCTCTGTCATTTGATAAAATCCAGTATATTCTGGAAAGACAGCTGAGCTGGAAAGTATATGTCTAATCTAGCAACTCAGTTCACTTCATCCTTCAAGATCTCACTGTTTCTACCACAGTGAGGCATCCATTATTTGGTGTCAAAAATGCTACAAAAAGTGGATATAAATAGCAAGTTACGCTGTGCTTACAGATACAGTACTGTTGAGTTCTGCGTAGTGTAGTTTTTATCCCCATTTGATTTTAGTTTTTACCCAGCTTCATTCTAAAATATTTTCATTTATTCTATAATTCCACAGAACATTAGAAATGAAATTAATATTGTTTCTGTCCTCAGTGGAACAGCAAATGAGGATCAAGAGAAGCTCCTCCTGTCTCAATTATGTCAAGTTCAGACTGACATCCCTGAAGGTACTTGCCAGAGATATGCTGTCAATGCAGCTCTTACAGGGGGCTTATGCTAGGGGAAGGAAGAGAAAGAATTAGACTCCAGATCCTTTCCCAGAATCAAATAGTAAAGTGCTCTGAGGGTTCAGAGTAATTGTCAAGACTCTCCAAGCTCCATTTAAGAGTGAGAACACAAAAGCAAATGGAGGGAGGGATTCAATGCAATGGTCAGATTCTGGATCTGCTCCAAAGATCAGTTCTGGTCATGCCCTGGTGCACATGGAATGTTTGGGTCTGGAAGACAGTGTCCCCACTCCCCCAGGTCTTTTCTGTATTGGTTGCACTTTTGTAATATTCTCTTCCATGGCTTTAAATGCCTTTATGGGCGTACCATCTGGACACTCACAAGCCTTCTGCAGCCCCAACCCCTTCAAGTGTGTATTATATACTTTAGCATTTACACCTCTACCCTGATATAACGTGGTCCTCAGGAGCCAAAAAATCTCATTGTGTTATAGGTTATATACGTTATATCAGGGTAGGGAGAGGAACAGCTCCCTGCCCAGCTCACCTCTGCCTCCTCCCTGAGCGCACCACCACCGCTCTGCTTCTCCCTCCCTTGCAGGCTTGCCATGCCAATCAGCTGTTTGGCCCGGCAAGCTAGCGTGGGGGGGGGGGGGGGGGGAAAGCAGGGGAGCGCTCAGGGGAGGAGATGGAGATAAGCTGGAATGGGAAGCGGTTCCTCTGCACGCCCCCCGTTACTTGCTGCAGCCCTCCTTGGGACCCCAGCCGCCCCAGTTCGCCTCCATTCCACCTCCTGCCACGAGTGTGCTGCAGCTCCGCTTCTCCCCCTCTCCTAGGCTTGCTGCGCCAATCAGCTGCTTGGCACGGCAAGCCTGGGAGGGAGAAGTGGAACTGAGCGGCATGCTCGTGGGAGGAGGCAGCGGCGCGGAGGTGAGGCGGGGCAGGGAGTGGTTCCTCTGTGCCCCCCCCTTACTTGCTGCGGCCCCCCTCTGCCCCAGCTCACCTCCGCTCTGCCTCCTCCCATGAGCATGCCACAGCTCCACTTCTCCTCCCTCCCAGGCTTGCCGTGCCAATCCGCTGTTTGGTGCGGCAAGCCTGGAAGGTAGGAGAAGCAGAGCTACAGTGCGCTCATGGGAGGAGATGGAGCGGAGGTGAGGTGGGGCTTGGGGGGAGGGAGGGGCCAGGGAAGGCTGCAGAGGAACCGCTTGCGGTAACACGAATTCGGATACAAGGTAAAGCAGCCCCGGCGCACTGCTTTACCGCGTTATATCCGAATTCACGTTATACGGGACCGCATTATATCGGGGTAGAGGTGTATGTAGTTTCAGCTTTCAAGATAGTTAAGACAAGCTCTTAATCTTGCTACTTCATTTTCTGTGGAAAAGTGAACCAAAAATCTGGATGCAGAGAATCATTTAATCAGGGGAAGACTGACATTTGAATAGTGAAGATATTTCACCATGCCTCTTGTTTTAGTGAAGTTTCTCTAGAATCCCTATTGATACTCTAAAAAATTCAGAGCAGGAAGACAGATTTACATGAAAGCTACAGAGAAGGTAGTTGAAAAGTCCATTCATAAAACTTTTATTCCACTTACATCAACTTAATACACATGTTCTTAACAGTTATGCTTGGATTGTTCATGAAAATTTCATAAGACATTAAACAAAGCTAGCCATCATCTCAAGTTATTTCCCTGTTAACTATTTTTACAGCACATGCATGTTAGGCAAGTATCAAAAAAATCACAAAAGCAAAAAACCTAAAAAAGTTAAATACATGGGTTTTTGTTTTACTGCTGTGCTCAATATACAGTGTAGTTATGGATATCAAGCATTTCATTTTTACTGCATCTTTACTTGTACATTTGTTCTTAGGTTGCCTAAACCATTTAAATACAAATAAAATGTGTAGCAAAAATAATGAAAGCAACAGCAGGTAACTTTACAAATAATGGAATGTGAACCGTTTCTGCCCTTCTCTAGAGAAAGTTGACTGGGTGATCAAAACTGTCTTAAGGAACGCTTTTCAGCTGCAATCAAAGATGTACACTTGATTATATATTCCATAGGATTTCACATGCTTGACATGCAATATCCATGGGACATCTGTTCCCCCACAGCCATGGTATGCTTCAGCTTTGAAATATTCACACTAACTACACCTGTGGCTGCAACTGATTATCCCTTTTTTCCCATCATGACAGACCAATACTCAAACAGTTTTCTTTGCTCAACATAGGAAGTTGTTTAACCCTGGCCACCTTGTGGGAAGCCACAGTGTACCAAAAGTACTATGCCAAACATGTAAAACTTGTATAAAAATTTCACAACCCTATATTGGCCACCTCAGATGAAAACAGATAAATTCCCCAAATGTTAACTGGCTCTATTCCCCTAATATTAAACATAAAACCACATGGGAAATATAGAAATCCAAATAGAAGTAACATAAACCTGTCATAAATCGTAAACAAAAACTATTTGTGGGACAGCATGAATGACAAATGGTCTACTGTGTAAATTTTAGAATGAGGCAGACGAAAGTTGGAAGGCTGGTTAATTCTCCCCTCCTTCTCCTGCTTCAGCTTCATCTCCTTGGGTATCCGATGTCCACAACTGTTTGAGAGAAAATGGAGTAAAGTGTTTGCATTTGCAAGAATGCTGAAAACCCACTCCCATTCTGGTTTCTTCTACTCATAATATTTAGTAAGAGGATATGAGTAATATTTCTACTTTTCTTCAAGGGGTAAGCTCTTCCTACCTTGAATGGTATTACTTCTTAAAGGCTTTGTCATTGGGAGTTTGCTGCTCCTCTCGGAGTTTAACTATTGGCTGGTCAGCAAGCCCTCCCCCCGCAACCCACTGAAACATGTAGCATTAAGCCTGCAACAAATTCAAATTCAGATCAGGCAGAATTATCCCTCCCCCTAAGACCTTTAATTTGAAGTCAGACGTCTTTCCTACTACTGAGGGCCAAGAGGAAAATTAGACTTAAGTTCTCACCAGGCCCACATTCAAGACTGTGTGTGGATGTACTTAAGTTGTGTCAACTGACCTTGGGAGGCAAAAGTGTGAACAAAATTTCAGTTCAGGAGTATTACAACTTGCTACTAACAAACATGATTTACGTACATGTTAGGCATAAAATAGTAGCCACCAGTTAACTGCTCATATGCTTTAGTTAGAGTCAAGCAATGAACAAAATGCTCTATTCATGGTGACATGTAATAAAATTCCTTGCTTAACAAGCAAGTTTTAATGGTACTTACTGTCAAGTTGTCTCTCAGTAATTGCATTATTAGCGTGCTGTCTTTGTAGGACTCTTCGCTTAATGTATCAAGTTCAGCAATGGCTTCATCAAAAGCCTAGAGGGTTTAAAAAAAAAGTTATTGCCCATATAATATAGGTTACATAAAACATTTAAGCTTTTGATTCTTTTTAAAAAACTTACAGTCTTTGCAAGGGAACAGGCTTTCTCCGGAGAATTCAGAATCTCATAGTAAAACACAGAGAAGTTCAGAGCCAGGCCTAATCTGATTGGATGTGTTGGTTGCATCTCCTTTTTACTGATTTCAAAAGCTTCTTGATACGCCTGTTGTGACTGCTCCACTATCCCTTCAAGAAAAACAACATGCATTTACACAGCTGTGTTCAAGACTTATGTTTTTATCACGTAACTAACATGAGTAATATGGTAGGGTTTAGTTTCCTCATTAATAAGGAGATCTTAGCTTTACAAATATTTTCACAGCATAGTACTGTTTTAAAAACAGTTTTGCAGAATTAGCCAGTTATCAAAGCAACATGGCCAAATTAGGTTTGGCCCAAAATAAGCATTAAAACTTGATGGAGATAGCTGGTCAATATGTAAAGCTGAATTTGCCACCCAAGCATTGCAGCATTTTTATAGTACTTAGTAAAGAATGAAGAGGCAAGGCACAAAAAGTTTAGCATAAGTTTAAGAATTCTAGTATCTAACCTATACGTATAAGGCTACAATTTCATCTGACTGTGTCTCTTTAATGCTGCAAAATATTCCAAATCTACCTTTTATTACAGACAGGGCTGGCAGCATTGCATATTAATGTTGCTCCCACATTTACCATTATAAGCCCATTTGCAATTGCTTATAAAGCTTTGTGAAACTATTTCTCCTACACAAATAACTGTCAGGTACTAATATGTAACTTGGGGAATCTCTTCTTTTTGTTGAGGGAAGACAGCTAGTCTCTGGGTACTGTTCTGGTGCCTTTGCACTGGACCCACACACTATTCAGTTAGGGTTCAATGTAAAGTCAGTTCTGAATAGTTTGCAAACAAAGCAGAAGACACTTACCATGAACTGTTTTCAGAGTAGCAGCCGTATTAGTCTGTATCCGCAAAAAGAACAGGAGTACTTGTGGCACCTTAGAGACTAACAAATTTATTAGAGCATAAGCTTTCGTGGACTACAGCCCACTTCTTCGGATGCATCCGAAGAAGTGGGCTGTAGTCCACGAAAGCTTATGCTCTAACAAATTTGTTAGTCTCTAAGGTGCCACAAGTACTCCTGTTCTTTTTACCATGAACTGTTAGGGTACAAATTTAGAATTAGAAAGAACCTTTTTTTGGCTAGACTTGCTACAATTCTACAGTATTTTTAAAAAATAGCTGACAAACTAGGTGTTTGGACCCTCAAGGACTAAGAGACTAAGCTATAGGGCAGTGGTTCCCAAATTTTAACATCCTGTGAACCCCTTTCACTAAAATGTCAAGTCTCGCAAACCCCCTCCTAGAAATGAATATTTCCAGGGATTTTCTCCTTTGCCTAAGTATAAATTATAAAAGCCATGATCTTGGAAATACAAAATTTGTTTTCATGACATGCTGCTTACACATGATTTATTATTATTATTTATCATTACAGTATTTTTATTACATTATGAAAACGGCAATACTATTCCAAGATCTCACTTTCGTAGCTTGTATCACTTTGAATAAGCCTGTTATAAGACAAGGCTCCTATGTTTCATCAAGGATTATCAGATGTGAAACAGCATGAAGGTATTTAAAAAGCCAACTCAAAGAATTCCTCCTACACAAGCATTCAGGTCTTGAGCAGTCCAGGCAAACAATTATGGTGACCAGACAGCAAATGTGAAAAATCGGGACGGGGGTGGGGGGGGTAACAGGAGCCTATATAAGAAAAAGACCCCAAAAGTTCCTATAAAATTGGGACATCTGGTTACCCTACAAACAATGCACGTTACAACAAAGCTTAAACTTCTTCTTCATAATAATTTTAAAAACAATACTAGCTGCCTATTTAATTTTAAAAATAGCAAAAAATATCTACCTCCCTTTCCATTTCTTATAGGAGTCTTGAAGTTGAAATCTCCTCAGTGTGATACATAGGCTTGCTTTGATCTGCTTAGCTCTTGGAAGTCCAGGGGCTGCTGGCCCTGTGCTGCCCTCCGTCTGCCATTAGGGAATTTTTTCCCCGAGAACCCCCTGTAACATTTCATGAACCCCAGTTTGGGAACCACTGCTATAGGGGTACTGCTTACCCTTGCTAATATGTCTACTAGGTTGTTACATGTTTGTATCTATGTAGATACAGTAAATAGGTAAAAGTAGTTTCTAAAACAATAAGCAATCCAATTTATGGGATCACAATACAATTCCTAGATCTGGACACTTCACTCTGGTGCTGCTACTTGGTTCCCAGTGGTTGAAAGAATTCTTTAGAATTCTGAGACTACTAATAGTGTTTGATGGCAATTGATCATGATCATTAAGTTCCCCAAGCTTAATTCTCACAAGTCAACATAATATATGGAGACCCTGTGACAGATGAAATGAATGTACCTAGGCTTTAAATTTAATTCACAGATGCAAAATTGTCAAACAGGTTTTAATACTGAAGATAAAACTGGTAGGTTAATGAATTGAAGGATACAGAGAGAAGAATCTGAACATTTTTGTACGACTGGTAGAAATGGCCAGCTATATGTACAATTCCACAACCTCCAAGGGTGGGACAATCTGATCTGAGCACCCCATCCAAAGAATCTATGCTGGAATAATCAAAGCAACTCAGGCCTTGTTCCGTCAAACCTTTAGACCTTTTAGGCAATAGCTCTGGTACCCTTCACAGGTATTTAGTTAATACATTACAGGGTTTATACTGAAGTTCAGGTGAAGGTAGCCAACTACCTGCAGTTTGAGGGGACAAACCAGTTTCATCTGAAGACTCAAGGTTGCTAAGACATTAAAGGTGGCCAAATAAATTGGAGGTTAGGTCTGTCTTAGCTCAAGAAGACTATTCTCATTCCAGTACATCATGAGTCTGGGTCATTAGCCCCTTCCATTCCAAGGTGGGTTCCAGCCTCCTTGAGGGTCAATACCTAGTTTGTCTGCTATTTTTTAAAATACTGTAATAGTGTAGCAAGTCTAGCAAAAAAAACCCTAAATATTAAGCCTTGCGGAGAAAGGGTAGGGTACTGAACGCCCCCCACCCAATGGCAGAAATATGAACAGAGATGGCTGGGACAAAGGGAACTCTTATCTCAATTCTGAAACTAGGGATACACACATATACAAGCATAATGGTTGACTGCTTCAGGAGTGTTTCATAACCAACCACACGTTTGCTACAGTGGGGATCTGCAAAGCACACTTGTAAGGGAGAATCCCTGGTGACTGTTTGAGAGCTACTGACCTACCACAATTAGCTAATAAACAGGGAATTTCTAGAACCACGGAGCTAAACCACCTTTTAATTCTATTTAACATTAATCATCTCCCAGAAACAGAGTAGAGCATTATCCCATTTAAAGCAAGCCCATTTTTTGACAAAATTAACAAGAAGCTGACATACTGTACCTTTCTTGTCATCCCCAGCAGCAACCTCAGCCAAGTAACGGTAGTAGTCTCCTTTCATTTTCAAATAGAAAACTTTACTTTCTGCTTGGGAAGCGTTAGGAATCAAGAACTTTTCCAACAGAGACTAAAATCAAAACAAAGAGTACTCTGTTTTACACAACCATACCTTTCAATAGTATTGTAGATCCATCAAATTAGTTATATTGCAGGTTTTTCAAAAAGTCAAGAAAACTTGGTTCTGATAAGCTTTAGTCTGCCTAGCTTTTATCAACTTCTTTGCTGAATATGCCATGTTGCGATCTACAGAAGGAATTGTTTTAGGTACAGAATGCTCAACAGTACAAAACACCTAAATAACTGAAATGTAGGGTAACTGTAATGCTTATTCTTCCATTAAAGTGGAGTTTCATAGGCAAACTGGGAAATTTTTCTTCAGCTACATTAGTATTAGCGCTTACATAGCAACAATGTGGCATCTATCTCCCAGGCTACAAAACAATTTTACATTTGTTTGAAGTCACTTATTGCAGAGTACTTAAAACCTATTTGTGTAACATGCCATACTTAATTCTTGACTGTTCTAGCATATTCTTCCTTAACTCTGATTTAAAATGGGTTATCTGGGGAGGAATGAGTAACAACACCTTGAAGAGGAGCAATGTATTTATACTTCACATAAGACAGTGATTACAAAAAAATTCTAGTTAATCCTTGGTTTTATAAGCTCTCTACTTCAATCTGAATATAATTCCATTTAGCTAGTTGTAAATTATTCTAATAATGGAGTCTTAAACTGAGGATAGTATGCCTGCATACACAGCCTAAAATTTTAACAGAAAGATAGAAACAAAGTTACAAACATCGATTCTCAAATGTTGTTCCAGACATCACTACTAAAACCCCCACGTTTAGAGCAAATTAGATTTTGATCAGTAGTGGAATAGAAGCACTATTTAAAAACACTACAGTACGTGGCTCAATGCAACTATTCACCTTGACACTTTTGTACCCAGTAGTAATTACTGTGTGTTACACTGTGCCATTATTATCCTAGCAGTATTCTATATCTTACATCATTTAATGGTGCATGTTTATAATTATGCTAATAAAACACTAGCATATTTTTGGCTGAAGTGTAGCCATGTAGCCAGTTTTATTATGGTGGAAAAGTGAAGACAAATTAGTCATCTCTAGTACTTGTCTCTTTTGACTTTTCAGGACATTTCAGATTTAGCATTGTAGTCAAGTTTCCTCCCCCAAATTGGGTGCTTAAAGTTAGGCACCTACATAAATGACTCAGTTTTCTTCCAAAAGTGGAGGCCACTTCTTTAGGTGTCTAACACCCAAGTTGAAAAAAAGTTGGGCATAGCATGCATCTAAAGTTGAGTGAGATTTTAGAGGCAGTTACACATGTTAGAATTTAAAGGTATCTGGGATACGTAACGTTAAAGTTTGACAAGAGACTATTCATTAATGGTAACTTTTCTGCTACCTAACTTCTACAAAAAGAACCAACATTTCAACTTTATCTCACACAGTTCTTAGATTATCCTTTCAAACTCATGATAGAATGGGGGGGGGGGGGGGTGTTCAAGACTCCAGAACTATGGACAGTTTTGCAGCACTTACTACTACGACTGAGCTAGGAGATTAGTTGGAGCAGAAGCAACATGCATGTTTCCTTCTTGGGAGGGGCATTATCCCCATATTCAGAACACACTCGTAGTGAATTCTTATGTGGTACCAGATTTGGCAAACAGCATGTGAAGTAGCAGGAAAAACCATGCGTGTCATTGAGTAAAGTGATATGGGAGGAGTGAACCAATTAAAGGATATAGCAATACTCTTAAAAAGGTTGCTGTTAATTTTCATGAGTCATGAAATTTAATACGACTTGAAGACCAACTCCACCCAAATTCAAGATGAAAAACTACTTTAAGCCAATGTCTCCCCATCCCCCAGTAGATGCGAATAGCCAGGATGCTGGGTGGGTGGAAGCAAGACTCAGACCAGAAGAAACGTCTATTGTCTATACTCTGACAAGGTTAGAGAAAGCCCACTAGTGTAGTTTTAGTACTGCATACTTCTAGCATCTTTCATAAGATTAGTGATTCGCAAAGCATCTTAACTCCTGTGAAGTAGGTATCAACTCCTACAGATGCGTAACAAGACATGAGATAACTGATTGGTGGGTTCTTGGCTCTGGCATGAATGGTCGCAGCAGGGCCAATCATTGGGCAGAGATCTGACCCAAAAGCAAGTTAGTGTCACAGTGAGGGAGAACACCCTAATCTTTGTTCTAACCAGGCACCCTTCAAAATTTTAGTCTTATGACCTGCTTTTCACAAGTGCCAAGAATTTGCAGCTTTCATTAAATTCAGTGGTGATTCCAGGTATTCCAAGAACTAAAAAAATAGCCAGTCCACTCATTCTTAATTATAGCCCTGAAAAGAATGTCTACCAGATTAGTTAGTATGCACATAACCCTTTGGCACGAGTCCCCACCCTCAGATAAGCCATATCTACACATTCTCAGTTACAAATGTCAAGAAATAGGAATTAACCCCAGAAGTTTTCTGTAACATGGTTCCAGCTATGCAGAAGAATAACTAGCTTCTCTTATGAAGTCTGGCAGTTGGCAACCAGTAAGATTCATATCCCTTTATTAACAACTCCCCACTGCCACAGCTCCAGGTGAAATTCTAAATCTATAAAAATACCCATTGCTTAATGGTTTTGTTTGCTGGCTGACAAGTGAAGGGACATATTTGCACTGGTGGTAGAAAGTATTACTAATTAAGAAAGCCTCTTCTACAGCTGAGATGTTAGCAGCGCAGCCAGCTGCTCGGAAAATGAAAATCCTGTATCATGAAAAAGTTACCCAAGTAAGAGAGGATATTGCTCAAACTATCTTTTTAAAAGAATCTTATGCTAATGAGAAAAGTTATTTAGCTACCAGCGCTCTGGAACAGCATAAGGTTAAAAAGTCTGTCCATGTCTCTAATGGTGAGGTTGAGTGCCTTTCTTAATAACAAGTAGGATGGACAAAGTACTGCCAATATACTTCAAGAAAGACTTTGCTCATGACAAGTACATTAAAGACCACAAACATTTTTTAGAAAATGATCAGTATGTTATATGTTACATTTATGGTTAGAAAAACTATTCTCCATTTTAGTAATCTTTCAGTGTTATCAAATGTCTAGGAAGCTTCACTATTTATACACCTCTACCCGATATAACATGAACTCGGATATAACACGGTAAAGCAGCGCTCCGGCGGATCAAAGCAAGTTTGATATAACGCGGTTTTACCTAAAATGCAGTAAGATTTTTTGGCTCCCGAGGACAGCGTTATATCGGGGTAGAGGTGTAGTCTTTATAGTAAGTGTATCCGGTTTCTGTGGGTCTTTCACAGCAACAAAGGGAGAGAATTTTAAGTTAAGTGTTGGTAAAAAAAGAAGTTGCAGAGGACTTAGGACAGATATGATATCCAAAGCTTTTTAAAAAATGATTAAGCTTTGAGTTTCTTGCCAGTTGATCTATGCCACCATTTTATGACCACGAAGTAGACCTTGTCCAATCTACTAATGAGGCTCTGATAATGGACAGGCCTGGAGAGGCTCTGCCAGGATTATCAGAAATGCCAATGATGAAATTTGAAATTCAAGCATTTGATAGTATCAGAGGGGTAGCAGTGTTAATCTGAATCTGTAAAAAGCAACAGAGCGTCCTGTGGCACCTTTGAGACTAACAGAAGTACTGGGAGCATAAGCTTTCGTGGGTAAGAACCTCACTTCTTCAGATGCAAGTAAAGGAAATCTCCAGAGGCAGGTATATATCAGTGTGGAGATAACGAGGTTAGTTCAATCAGGGAGGGTGAGGTGCTCTGCTAGCAGTTGAGGTGTGAACACCAAGGGAGGAGAAACTGTTTCTGTAGTTGGACAGCCATTCACAGTCTTTGTTTAATCCTGATCTGATGGTGTCAAATTTGCAAATGAACTGGAGCTCAGCAGTTTCTCTTTGGAGTCTGGTCCTGAAGTTTTTTTGCTGTAAGATGGCAACCTTTACATCTGCTATTGTGTGGCCAGGGAGGTTGAAGTGTTCTCCTACAGGTTTATGCATCTGAAGAAGTGAGGTTCTTACCCACGAAAGCTTATGCTCCCAGTACTTCTGTTAGTCTCAAAGGTGCCACAGGACGCTCTGAAGCATTTGATAGAAGAGCCAGCTCACTGACAACATATACAACAGTCTGCCCAATGAAGAAAGGCTGTTACAGCAGTTTAATAAATATTCAAGTTGCAAAACCAATGCCTTTTGCCTAGGTTTTTCTTGGTTTATTGCCTCAATGTTAATCGCTCAACATTGTGAGCTACCATCCTTTCAGAATCTCATCTTGTGGCCACAAAATATTTCTGTAATTAAAAGTGCTGTTCTTAGGAAACAGCAAAGAGTTTGTCTAGCAGCCAGGAGTTTTATGAAAGGCAGGCAGAGAATAGAAGACATTGCATCATTCTTTAGGTCAGCACTGCAAGACTCATGAAAGTTTACCATCCCAGGCTCAAGATCTACTCATACACTCTTACTATGATACAAGATATTTTTTGTCCATGATGAGTATCTTTAGATAAATGGAATTCCTTTTTCAAGGCTGAGCTAGGTAGAAGTACAAGATTACACCTCATCAGCCCACTGAACACACAGTTTATCTAAAAGGGATACAATACTCTGGCATGAAAATTCTTTAGTTCTGGTTCAGGACAGTGGCCATTATAAAATCCCTCAGAAGATTTAATAATTCCCTCAACACACCCTGAACATGGGAGTTATGCATTGCTCCCCAACCCTTGGCAGCTAATGGGCGTGCACGTACTGAAGCAAGGAGGTTTATCCCTTATAAGTTATCCTAGCTAAATAATGTAACCATGGATCTTATTCTGGGTAAGCAGCTAATCCTTTAAATCCTTTGGCTTCAATATCTTGGAGCAGTGAGTTCCACGTTTAAGCCCAGATAGTACTTCCTTCCATCTGTTTTAAACGTGTTGCACTTCAATTCATTGATGTCCCCTTGTTCTTTTATTATGAGAAGAGAATCAGGTGCTCCACTGCTGTCGATTCTGTAGACCTCTAACATGATCCTTATCAGTCTCGAAGAAAACAACCTAATCTTTCCAATTTCTAATATAACTGGGTTTTGTTTCTGCTGCATCTTTGAGATGATATGACCCTAACTACAAGCAAGGACTATTTAGATAAGTTCTTTGAGATGTGAGGCCCCTACATGTATTCCACACATGGGTATGCATGTGCAACATGCGCCAGAGTCTGGAGATTTTAGCAGGCAGTGTCCATTGTGCAATAGATCTCTTTGTGCTCCCTAGGGTATGAGACAGTGCAGGTCGACAACTCCTCAGTTCCTCCTCTCACGGCAAATCTAATCCAGGTCCGAAGCATAGGAGATGGAAGGCAGGTAGTGGAATACAGATAGGGACCACACATCTTTAAGAACTCCCAATCACAGTAAGTAACCTCTATTTCTTCTTTGAGCACAGGTCCCTATGTGTACTTCACATATGGGTGACTGACAAGCAGTACTCAGACTGGAGATAGGTGTGAGGAAGCGGTCAATAAAAATGTATGCAATACTGCAGATCCCACTGCTGCATCCACAGCAGAGGCCTGGACTGGAGCATAATGCCTATCAAACGTTCGTTTGGAACTCCAGGTGGCTGCTCTGCGTATGTCCTGCATTGGGACCTCCTGTAGGGATGCTACCATGGCAGCCTGTGCTCTTGTGGAGTGGGCCATTATACTACCATGGAGATGAGCCAGTTTGTAGCATTTGATAATGCAGCCAGAAACCCACTTAGAAATCCTCTAAGAGGCTATAGCTTGACCACAGGACCTCTCTACTATTACAATGAGTCAGAGACTGCCTGATAGGCTTGGTTCTTTGCAGGTAAAAGACCAGTGCTTGCCTGACATTGAAGGAATGAAGTCTCAGATTAAGGGTGGGATTTTGGAAAAAGAACAAGCAAGTGAATACACTGGTTAAGGTGGAATTCAGAAACGACTTTGGGTAGAAGTGTAGGGTGAAAGCAAAGGGATAGGTTGTCCTTGGGAAATACCATGAAGGGCAGTTTGCCATGAGGGCTCCAAGTTCATTGACCCTCCTGGCCAAAGTGATGGCCACTAGAAACTCCAGTTTCATGGGTAGGTGGGACATGGAACATGTTGCTACAGGTTCAAACGAAGGACCAAAAGTTTTGACAGCACAAGGTTATGATCTCATAGCGGTTGGTGTTGGTTTAATGACTGATATAAAGGCCTTGAGGTCCTTCATGAACCGTATTGTAGTTGGGTAAATAAAGACAGAGCACCCGTCTACTGGAGGGAGGAAGGCACTAATGGCTGGTATGTGGACTTGTAATGAGCTGATTGAGAAATCAGGAGGTTTTTTTTTTTTTTTAATTTATTTTATTAAGAGACAGTAGCTAATCTAAAACTATAGGGTTGCTTGGCGAGACTGGGTGAGATTGATTCTGTTGCATCCAGGCGAAGCAGTGTTTCCGTTTAGCCAAACTGGTATTGATTGATTCTTTTTTTATTCTGGATAAGTATCGCCTGACAGGGGACTAACTAGAGTGCTTATTTCCAACACCAATCCAAACATCAGGTCGTGAGATCAAGAGTCTGGATTGGGGTGTTGACTCAGGGCAAGGTCAGGGTTAAAGAGTTCTGGGAAGGTCTAGATTTTGATTGGAGGATGGGCTGACATTGACAGCTCTCGGAACCCGAAGTGTCTTAGCCAGTAGAGTGCTAGAAGAGTGACATTGGCCTCTTCCACAGGTGCTTTAAAAGAGATGTTATGAAGTAGGGGGATGGGATGAAAGGCATATCAGAGACTGCTTTTCCACGCTAGCAGGACAGTGTCGCCATTGGAGTCATGGATTATGGCTCCTCTGGAACAAAGAGATTTTTGTTCATTTGAGACACAGAGAGGTCTCCTAGAAGAGGGTGAATATCTGACAGAATGCAGTCATGGATTTCCAACTCATGGCCTGCCGAGAAGTGCCTACTGAGGTTTTCTGCTAAAGCCTCAATGTGAACTCCTGGGAGGTATGCCACCTGGATAGTGGTGCTGTGCCTGATGGACCAGTTCCAAAGCCTGACTGTCTCCAAACAAAGCAGGAGCAATCTCGCACCTCCCTGTTTGTTATGTAGACCTGGGGTTCTCAAACTGGGGGTCGCGAGCTTATAATGGAGGTGGGGGTTGCGAGCTGTCAGCCTTAATCCCCAAGCCCCACTTCACCTCCAGCATTTATAAGTGTGTTAAATATAAAAATAAGTGTTTTTAGTTTAGAAGGCGGAGGATATCACACTCAGATGCTTGCTGTGTGAAAGGGGTCACCAATACAAAAGTTTGATAACCACTGATGTAGACGGTGGTGGTGATATTGTTCTACATCATTTGGATGTGAAGGAAGCAAATGAGTGGGAGGAAGGTCTTACATGCACGGTGAACCGCCCACAGCTCCAGAACGTTGAATGTCCCAGCAGTGGGCTGGGAATGGGTAGTGGTCGCAGTGGTAGAGGCGGATGAAAAAAGTGGGACTTCTGTGTCTACTGTCACTTGCAGGGAGGTTCGGCAGGACACTGGTAGTAGAGTGCATGAGGAGGAGATGGTGGTGGTTTATAGTTTTGCCTTTGCTGTTTCCTCCTGGACCTGGTGGATAGATCCCCCGGGAGTAAAGGGTAGACCGTAAGAGTCCTTTAATGAGTGGAGGGAGTCATCTCCTTGTTAAAGGGAAGGTCTTGGATGGTATTTTGCACCTACCTGGGGAAGCCGGAGGATTGCAACCACAAATCCCTCCTCATAACAATACCAGTAGCTAAACCTCTGAATGCTGTATCTGCTGCATTAATTGCATCCTGAAGGGCCGTTTTTGCCACCAGTCTGCCCTCCTCTAAAAGAGGAACTGGGTTCTTTCCTAAGAGGAAAGTTTGCCCAGAAAGGCTTCCATTCTAGAACAGTTATTAAGGTCATACTTGACTAACAGGGCCTGGTAATTGGCAATGCAGAATTGCAAGTCTGCAGTGAAGACCTTTCAGCCCAGGAGGTCATCTCTTGGAACCCGTGTCTGATGGAGTGGGGTCCTTAGGTACTGTGACCTTTTTCATTTTGTGGCAGCCTTCACCAACAGGTAGTTGGGAAATTCAGCTCCCCCTTGCCGGGACAAAATAGTTCCTCTTAGGTCTGGGAGCACAGGAGGCTGAGGTAGGCCAGATCAATCTCATCAGTTCCAATATGGTCTCTAACTGGAAGGGCTACCTTACTCGGGGCCTGAGGCTGCAGAATGTCTAACAGTTGGTGGTGTGGGTCTTGGACTTCCTCTAGAGATATCTGGAGATTGTCAGCCACTCTTCGTAATAAGTCCTGGTATTGCTTATGGTTTACTGGTGGGGATGGGGAAGAAGAAGAAACTGCCTCTTCTGGAGAAGAGACAGAGATTCCAGTCGGAACTCGTCAGTACCTGCAGTTCCAGTTCAACACCCCCCTCTTCCTCATACACCGATGGAACTGGTTGTTGACTGGTCGGAAGAAGAGCAGAAAGACTCCTGGGTGGGTCCTGAACATCTGCTATAGGGATCCCACAGCACCCAATAAGGCCAAAAAGAGGGACCAACCGTTGGGGGGGGGGGGGGGGGGGGGGGACGGGGACGGGAAAGGGGCATGGAATGGGAAACTACTGGTCCCTAGGGAGGTTGTGTACATAAGAGTAGTGACTGTTATCCTGGATCACTGTCTGGGTTTGGCTCTCTCTGTGGGGATGAAGGCAGGACCAGCCCATCAGATTCATTCTGAATCGGGAGGGGGTGTGGGGGGGGAAATCGCTCCTGTTGGAATGGTGGAGCTGTTGGTACCAGGGCAATCCTGCCTGATGGTTCCGAGACTGTTCCTGGATACCAAAGTAGTATCTTCCGGTTTAGTAATGTCCTTCAGGAGGGCTGCACCAGAGAATAGAGGAGACTGCAAATAGGGGGAGTAAAATATCCTCCAGTACGACATAGATCTCTCTGCTCTCCAGTGTGCGTGGGTCTTGGTGGTCAGCACTGACGGTATAGGAGCATCTTTAAACGTGGTGTGTTCTTTGGGCGGATGAGTTGGTACTGCAGATTCTGGAGCCGCGCTCATCCGCAGGACCAGTGGATGATGGTCCTTACGTTTTAGTACCACCTTCTTTCAGTCTCAGGGTTTTTTTTGCGGAATCAGTTCCTTAGGGTCTGAGAGTAAGGGGTCACCCGACCTTAGTGGGCTCAGGGAAGGAGCACTTCTCTTATGGATGGTCTTCAACCAGGTTTGTCCTTGTGCCCATGAAAGTGTCCCTTGTTCTCATGGGAATCCCTGGAGAAAAGTCTTTATGTTTAGAAACTGAGGGCTCCACTCTTAAGCATGTGCTCACAGGGGCACTGCTTGTTTGGTGAGGCCAATGTATTGGGGGGGGGGGTCCTGCCTGGTCCAAATCGGAGACATGCCTCATGGCCTTCTCCACTAAGTGTTTTCTAAGGCTTAGCTAATGGCCTTTGAGAGTTCTCAGTGGAAACAAGCAACAAATGCTGCACTTTGTCAAAATATGCATCAGACAGGAGAGGCAGCATTGATGTTCGTCCCTGACGGAGAAGTACACAGGGCAGGAGACAGGTTTTGAAGCCCAGGACTCTGGACATTGCCTCCCTATGGTCAGGGACCATATCCAGTCTGGGGAAACAAACTACACAAGCTATACTAAAAACTAACTATACTACGCTAAAATAATAACTCTTTAAAATCTTATTTACAGGATTTTCTGAAAGGCTGGAGCAGGACGACGCTGGATTCCCAGTCAGGCCATGGGATGGTAAGAAGGAACTGAGCGGGCATTGACCCACACTGCCTCTTATGCCCGTACTCGAAGCGCAAGGAGATCTACTATGCATGTGGGGCCAATGGACACTGCTTGCTAAAATCTTCAGACTTGGGCACATGGTACGTGTGGGTACCTCACATGTGGAATACACATAGGGACCAGCACTTAAAGAGGAAACTTGGCACATTTCTATCCCAACCCCAGGTAGTTTCATTCCCCCCCACCCACCCAGAGAAATTTAAGACAGATTAAAAAAAAGATACAATATAGACAGCTTCAGTACAAGCTTCACTAATCTGCCAGCGAATCTCAGTCCTGATCTACTTCTAGGCTTATGATGAAACAGCCAAGAACACTTATTATAGTTAAGAGCTATGTCCAGTAATCTGCAGTGGCACGCTGTCACTGCATCTTTTTTGCCTATTAGCTTAGGCTAGATTGGAACTAGTGATCTTAAAGATATTTACTGTTCCACTCTGAGAAGTGACCAAAGCAAGAGATTTATTTTTCCACTATTCCAGCTGCTGAGAAAACCACCAGCTAGTTAGAAGATCAAGGCAAATATACACATTCAGTTTGCACTACTAAAACATCTACACATTGTAAGTTTACATGATGGTTTACAAATGTAGCAGATATGTTCTTTCCCCTGAGGGACTACAGTCATTTAACACATTTGTTCCCGTGGTCCAGCAAAATGAAGTTTATCCCAGAGATGCTTACTGTTCTTTTTAACTAACTAACTAAATAAAAAAAACTTACATTTTGCAACATAAAGTGCTTTTCCTTCATGTACGCAGTGTACATACTGGAGTTAGGAAGTTGTGGTCTGGACTTAAACTGAAGACTGGAACGCAATCCATGGAGATTAAAATAGTTCTTTGCTGGCATCTGGTGCCTGAACTACCTTGCTAGAAAAGTGTGTTCAGTCACATCTTTTGGTGAAACTAACCTGGTAGGAACAGGTTACTTAATTCAACAGAGGATGTTAAACCAATGTCCTACTTAGGCCAGCTGCTTCTAGTTCTGAGTGTGTACACCGATGAAATTGTTGATGAAGCTTTCAGTAAAAGTGAATGTTGCCGTCTGGGGATTCTGAATAATATTGTACCTGAGAAAGGTTTCTGCAATAGTGTTCTTTTTAAAAGTATTTCCCTTCTGACAAACAAGGGCAGGTCATTAGGAGCAGGCTCACTTGTCCCAAAGATATCAGCTGCTCATTAACAGCAATATATCTAATTTAAGAGAAAGAATACGTAAGAACTCACGGTGGATAAAAATCAATGATTTAAAAAAAAAAAAAAAGTTTTTTTTAACATAGGTTTTACCTCAAAGCATTTTATCAAAAAAAATCTGATCTAAAAATAGTTTTAATTAAGCTACATTATAGCTCAAAGATATCTCATCATGGAATAGGGATTATAAATTCTAATTCTATACTATGAGAAAATATATTCATGTAATGTTTAAGAAAAGTTTTATAAATGCGTTCCAATAGTTCATGGATTAGGGACCCAATCTATGGGGTTCCAGGGGCTTCTCTATAGATTATTTAGGTTAATCTTTCTATCTACCCAATGGGACTCAGTGCTCAGTCTAGAAGATACCATCAGAGATGCTTAGTTTTGCAGTTCTCAAACTGTGGATTTGTGTCTCCAGAGAACATGCTTGTTAACTGCAAAAATGTTCTAAAATAAATAAATGAATATATAGAGGTGAGAAATAACAGACTTCAACCCTATTGTTCCCTTGCAAATTTGTGTTCTCAGAGTCAATCCCTTACCTCTGTCTATAAGTGCAAAGTTTCAAAAAGTTCAATGAATAGAAGATTGTTGGGGGCGGAATAGATCTAGACAAGGAGAAGAAGTCTGGAGATAAATGCGAGACAGGAGGGACAGGCAGTGGAAACAAAAGTGAAACTGTTTGAGCAGCATATTCCAGAAGTCTTGAGGTCTTTCTGAGGGTATGTCTACACTACGAGAGTAGTTCGATTTTACTTAAATCGAATTTTTGGAATCGATATTGCAAAGTCGAACGTGTGTGTCCACACTAAGGACAGTAATTCGACTTTGTGAGTCCACACTAACGGGGAAAGCGTCGACATTGGAAGCGGTGCACTGTGGGCAGCTATCCCACAGTTCCCGCAGTCCCCGCTGCCCATTGGAATTCTGGGTCGAGCCGCCAATGCCTTCTGGGTAAAAAAATGTGTCGAGGGTGCTTTTGCGTAACTGTCGTCATCCGTCCATCACTCCCGCCCTCCCTCCCTGAAAGCGCCGGCGGGAAATCAGTTCGCGCACTTTTCTAGTCAGTGACAGCGCGGACGCCACAGCACTGCGAGCATGGAGCCCGCTGCGACCATCGCTGCAGTTGTGGCCGTTGTCAACGCCTCGCAGCTTATCATCCACCTTTCCCAGAGGCAGATACAGATAAATCAGGCGAGGAGGCTACGGCACCGCGGTGAGGGCCTGAAGTCTGAGAGTAGCACAGACCTGTCAGAAAGCACGGGACCCAGCACGGAGGACATCACGGTGGCAATGGGTCATGTGGATGTTGTGGAACGGCGATTCTGGGCCCGGGAAACAAGCACGGACTGGTGGGACCGCATAGTGCTGCAGGTCTGGGATGAATCCCAGTGGCTGCGAAACTTTCGCATGCGGAAGGGGACTTTCCTTGAACTTTGTGAGTTGCTGTCCCCTGCCCTGAAGCGCAATGACACCCGGATGCGAGCAGCCCTGACTGTCCAGAAGCGAGTGGCCGTAGCCCTCTGGAAGCTTGCAACGCCAGACAGCTACCGGTCAGTCGCGAACCACTTTGGCGTGGGCAAATCTACTGTGGGGATTGCTGTGATGCAAGTAGCCAAGGCAATCGTTGATGTACTGCTGTCAAAGGTAGTGACCCTGGGAAACGTGGAGGTGATCATAGATGGCTTCGCCGCGATGGGATTCCCAAACTGCGGTGGGGCTATAGATGGAACTCACATCCCTATCCTGGGACCGGACCACCAGGCCAGCCAGTACATCAACCGAAAGGGCTACTTTTCAATGGTGCTGCAAGCACTGGTGGACCATAGGGGACGTTTTACAAACATCAACGTCGGATGGCCGGGCAAGGTTCATGACGCTCGCGTTTTCAGGAACTCTGGTCTGTTTAGACGGCTGCAGGAAGGTATTTACTTCCCGGACCACAAAATAACTCTTGGGGATGTGGAGATGCCTATAGTCATCCTCTGGGACCCACCCTACCCGCTAATGCCCTGGCTCATGAAGCCCTATACTGGCGCCCTGGACACTGAAAAAGAACTCTTCAACTACCGGCTGAGCAAGTGCAGAATGGTGGTGGAGTGTGCTTTTGGCCGTCTCAAGGGGAGATGGAGAAGCTTATTGACTCGCTGTGATCTCAGTGAAACCAATATCCCCATTGTTATAGCAGCTTGCTGTGTGCTCCACAATCTCTGTGAGAGCAAGGGGGAGACCTTTATGGTGAGGTGGGAGGTTGAGGCAAATAGCCTGGCTTCTGATTACGCCCAGCCAGACAGCCGGGTGATTAGAAGAGCCCAGCGGGACGCGCTGTGCATCCGGGAGGCTTTGAAAGCTAGGTTCCTGAGTGAGCACGGTAACCTGTGACTTTGTGTACAGAGAAGCTGAACCTGCCCCCGTTTCTTTACCCAGTTAATGTTGACTATCCTCTCCAGCTACATACCCCCTTCACCTCCTTCCAACACACGTTTAGAAATAAAATCACTTCTACTTTGTTAATGAACACCGTTTTCTTTATTACTGTTTTCGCGGGAATGTTTTAAACCTGGGACGCAGACTGTGGTGGGGAGCGGGTGTAGTGTAGTGACGCAAATGACGCTTCTAAACTCCAGGAATGACAGGCTCCGCAGTGGTGGACTGGTTGTTTCAACGGAGCCTGTCACCCCTCCTGATCGGGACTGTGTGTATGTGGGGGCTATGTGACTTTGTGGCAGGGGAGGATGGTTACAGATCCCCTGCTGCGTGGCTCTGTGATCCAGGATAAGGACCGCTGCATAAGATCTGTAACTGCCCTCCCCCGCCACAAAGTCACAGAGCAACCCACCCCCCACCACAGAACATGAAAACCACCTCCCAGACTGACCAGGGTAACTAGTGACTGGACTGTGTATGTGCCCTGCTGCTGGACCTGCCCCCGCCTATGTACCCTGCTAAAGGTGACTGTCCTGTCCAATTACCAACCCCCTTCCCCCCCTTCAGATAGACTCTCCTCCAAAAGAACATGATAGAAACAGTAATTAACAGAAACGTATTTTTTATTAGCAACCACACATGAAACTGGGGGGTGAAACTTGGATGGGGGCTTGTGTGAGGCGGGAAGGAAAGGACTTGTCAAATTTTGGGGAATGAGAGCCTTCTACTACTAGAGCAGTCTGCAGGGGTGGAGTGAGAGTTTGCACGGACTCTGCCGCCCCTCCTTCTTTGGACTTTGGGTGAGGGGGTTATGGGACTTGGTGGCGGGGGAGGGCGGTTACAGATAGACTGCAGCGGGGCTTTGTCCTCCTGCCTCCGTTCCTGCAGAACATCCACAAGGCGCCGGAGCGTGTCCGTTTGCTCCCTCATTAGTCCAAGCAGCGTTTGAGTCGCCTGCTGGTCTTCCTGCCGCCACCTCTCCTCCCGTTCCATGTGTGATCGGTGCATTTGGGACAAGTTCTCCTTCCACTGGGTCTGCTGTGCTGCCTGGGCTCGGGAGCAGCCCATAAGTTCCGAGAACATGTCCTCCCGTGTCCTCTTCTTCCTACGCCTAATCTGCGCTAGCCTCTGGGAGTGTGATGCCAGGCTAGGTTGTGAGACAGCCGCAGATGTGGCTGTGGGAATGTAGTTGTGAACAAAGAACATAGTCTTTCTCTGTGAACAAGACCATGCACAGCACCTATCACATGCGCACTCAGGACAAGGTCGAATTCTCGGCCTTCGCATTCAGTGCCTGGGGTCTTGCACTGCAGATCTGAGAAGCGGGGCAGGACACCGGAATTTGTGTAGCAGGCAGACATGGTAAGCCGTAGACTTGTGGCTGCTTAAAACTTCAATAGTAGCACTGGCCTCCTTTCACATTGAAAGCAATGCCAGTCCCTGCTGCCAGCAATCCGGCAAGCAGGAACTCTGCTCCTGTCCCACCCCCTCGCGGCTGTCCCAGGGAAAGATCCCTGTATGCTGCCCCTCTCCCGCCTCCACCGCGTGGCTGCAAACCGGCGTTTACAGTTCTGTAAAGGAACGGGCAAGCAGTCCCAATACTAACATTCCCCTACCTAATTCAAAGCAGGTCACCATGAGCGACATCACCCTGATGAAGATCTCAGACACTGATAAAGAAAGAATGCTTCGGGAAAGCCTCCAAAGACCAGGGCCGTATGCCGCCATGCTCTGCAGGGCAATGATCCCGGAGTACTTGATTGTCTCCTGGCGCGGAAACGTTTCATACCACGGAGGACCCAATAAGGCCGCTCTCCCCAGGAACCTGATGCAAAGGCTTTCCAATTACCTCCAGGAGAGCTTCCTCGAGATGTCCCAGGAGGATTACTGCTCTATCCCCGGACATATAGACCGCATTTTACTGTAGCTGCACTGGCAGGGACTAAACAGTAGAGCGGCTTGGGCAGAACAATCATGCTAAACCGGACATTGTTAGATTTTTTTTCAATAGTTGCACTGCCCAGGACTGAAACGTTAAGCGCCTAGGGCAAACTAATCATGAGAAACCCATTGTTGTTATTCTTAATATTCCTGTTCTGTTAAAAATAAATGTTTAGATGTTTAAAACACTTACTGGCTGATCCTTCCCCAGATTCTGTGTCCGGGTTAACGGCTGGGGACGGTTGGTAGGGGATCTCTGTAAGAGTGATGAAGAGATCCTGGCTGTCGGGGAAATCAGCGTTGTAAGCGCTGTCGACTGCCTCGTCCTCCTCATCTCCTTCCTCATCTTCCCCATCCGCTAACATGTCCGAGGAACCGGCCGTGGACAATATCCCATCCTCAGAGTCCACGGTCAGTGGTGGGGTAGTGGTGGCGGCCGCACCTAGGATGGAATGCAGTGCCTCGTAGAAACGGGATGTCTGGGGATGGGATCCGGAGCATCCGTTTGCCTCTTTGGTCTTCTGGTAGCCTTGTCTCAGCTCCTTGATTTTCACGCGGCACTGCGTTGCATCCCGGCTGTATCCTCTCTCTGCCATGGCTTTAGAGATCTTCTCGTAGATCTTTGCATTCCGTCTTTTGGAGCGCAGCTCGGAAAGCACGGACTCATCGCCCCACACAGCGATCAGATCCAAGACTTCCCGATCAGTCCATGCTGGAGCCCTCTTTCTATTATGAGACTGCACGGCCATCTCTGCTGGAGAGCTCTGCATCATTGCCAGTGCTGCTGAGCTCGCCACGATGTCCAAACAGGAAATGAGATTCAAACTGGCCAGACAGGAAAAGGAATTCAAATTTTCCCGGGGCTTTTCCTGTGTGGCTGGTCAGAGCATCCGAGCTCGGACTGCTGTCCAGAGCGTCAACAGAGTGGTGCACTGTGGGATAGCTCCCGGAGCTATTAGCGTCGATTTCCATCCACACCTAGCCTAATTCGACATGGCCATGTCGAATTTAGTGCTACTCCCCTCGTTGGGGAGGAGTACAGAAGTCGAATTTAAGAGACCTCTATGTCGAACTAAATAGCTTCGCAGTGTGGACGGGTGCAGGGTTAATTCAATGTAACGGCGCTAACTTCGACATAAACGCCTAGTGTAGACCAGGCCTGAGTGTAGCCTTCATTGATTTGAGATCTACCATACCATTCTCTCACTAGAAGGGAAAACCTATAGTGGCAGCAGGCCATAAGAGAGACCCAGTTTGGGAATATTTTAATGAAGTTCCTCTACCTGTGGGTAAGAAAGGCATGTGCGCAAAATGCCAACAGTGCAACAAAGAAATGCAAGGCCCAGTTGCCCAAATGCAACAACATCATGAGAAGTGTTCCTTCTCAGGAGGAAGCTGCGTTGAAGATGATGAAAGGAACATGTCTGAACATGCAGGATCTTCAGGTTGGTAAACTTTTTTATTTCATACTTCTTTCTTAAGGACTGCCTGTCTTCCTTCTAGACTATTCTTGAATTCTCATGTTTGAGCAAAAAAACATAGTTGTTACTCTATGGTACTATCATTTTAGATGCAGTTGTGATAAAAAATAAATAGCTGAAATAGACAGATCTTCCTTTTACAATTTCACCTTTAAAATAATACTGAGTGTCAGTGAATGCAATGAGTAATACTAAATGAGCAATATGGTAATAATAATTAAATAACTGCACTGACTTATTTGGTTTAGGAGAATCCATCCTCAACATACAGGATTCTGAAGACTATCCACCTTCAAGATCATCATTTTCTATAGTTTCAGAGTTATCTGCCAATTATAGTTTCTCAGTCAAATCATGTATGTCACATAGCCACAATATATCACCTGTAGCAATAAGAAAAAAAAATCTCCATAATCTAGAAACAACCATAGATAAGAACCAGAAGATTACAAAAAGAGGTAATTGATGAAAAAATTGCCCGGTTTGTTTATGCAACAAACTTGCCTTTTTGTATGATTGAAAACCCACACTTCATTAACATGGTTCAGTCATTAAGACTAGGATACAGTCCACCCAGCAAAGCAGATATCGCAGGCAAATTGCTTGATAAAGCATATGAAAGACAAATTGAGCAGTGTGCAAAAGGTCTAGAGGGTGAAATTGTTAACTTGAGTCTTGATGGGTGGAGCAATGTCCACAATGATCCTGTTGTACGTGCTTGTGTGAAAACAGAAGAAGGGAACAATTGATACATCAGGAAATGCACACACAGCAAAAAATTTACAAGTAGCAGCAGTAAAAGCTATAACAAACTGTGAAAAAAAATTCAAATGTCTAGTACGCAGCTTGGTCACAGACAATGCTGCAAATGTATCCAAGACGAGAAGACATTTAGAAGAGTGGAGTGAGTCCCCAAGCTAACAACATACAGTTATTACAGTGCTCATTTCATCTACCTCCTAGCCAAAGACTTCAGTGTTCCGCAAATAAAGGCTAATGTTGAAATTGCAAAATACTTCCCTAACAACCACTTTGCAGCAGCTGCTCTGAAAAAAGTGGGAGGAACCAAGCTAACTCTCCCACAAGATGTGTGATGGAACTCAGTAGTGGACTGTTTTGAGCACTATATCAAGCACTGGCCTAATCTGATGACAGTTTGTGAACAAAATCGTGAAAAAATAGATGGCACGGTCACAGCCAAAGTTTTCAACACTGGGCCTAAGAGAAATGTTGAACACATGCTGAGTACCCTGAAGCCTATTTCTGTAGCCTTGAACAAAATGCAGGGAAATAGCTGTTTTATTGCTGACGCTGTTGAAATTTGGAATGAACTGAGTGAGATCTTAAAAAAAGAAATATGCAATGACAGAGTTAAATTACAAGCATTTAAAAACAAATAGGACAAGCACTATCTCCAGCTCATTTTCTTGCAAATATTCTCAATACTCAGTACCAGGGTCAAACCTTAACTGCTGAAGAAGAGGAGCTGGCTATGACATGAACATCCAGCAAACATCCCTCCATGATGCCAACTATAATAAACTTCAGAGCTAAAGGTGAACCATTCAAGAAATAGGTTTGCTGATGATGTTTTAAAGAAAGCTTAAGCACTTGGATTCAGAGACTGTTGAAGCGATCATCTCACTTTTAACAGTAGCTTCTTCTGCCGGTGTAAGAAAGAATATTTTCTTCCTCTGGACTAATTAATTCAAAACTGAGAAATCGTTTGGGACCTGAAAAAGCAGGAAAGCTTGTTTTTCTTTTACGGATTAGGAACAAACAGGAAAATGAAGGTGAAGACGACCGAGTTAGCTGCAGAAGCCAGTATTTTAAGTTTCTCATGTTGACCTGGCTGACAGTCAATTTTTTTTTAAATACTTCATTTAACTATTTTAGTTAACAATTTTAAACAAACCTGATCTTAAAAAACTTGAATGTTTAACTAAATTCAAAAATTCATATGCTTGTTTTGTTAAAATATTATATATGTTTGCTGTTGAAGAAAAAAAATCAGAATATATAATGTTTAGTTAAATAAAACAATGTAAGTGTCTGTCTGGTGATGTTCTCCTCCTAATACAGCATGGCAAGAAAATCCTCCAAATATTAATGATTAACGTGTTGAATTGGAGATTGTTTACCTCCCAATGACTTCATAAATATCTGCTTCAATTACCTTTGGTAAATTAAATAACCAATCATTCATTTTCCGATATAGCTATAAAACTTATCTGAAAAGTTTTCAAAATAAATCACTTTAAAAATGTATAGGGTGTACCTTCTAAAAATGACACCTACATCTATCTCCGAGTTGTGAAGATGATGTACTAAGGTTATAACAACCAACAAGAATGCACTTTTATGCAGAAATCCATGATTAAATCAAGTCTTCCTGACTAGTGATTTAAATCATGATTTAAATCAATTCGATTTAAATCAAATCCACCCTGAAAGAACTTATCCTTACTTTATGAAAGGTTTCTTAGAAGTACTAAAATAAAACTCAGACCTTATGTTGGAAAGACATCAAACTTTAGGACCAAAAATTTGAAGGCCTGCATTTGTAAATGTGTTGGACTGATAAAATAAAACAGCTAGTTTAAGAACTCACATCAGTGTCATGTTAGTTTATAGCAAAATCGATGCCATTTTTTAACATTAATACCAAATTTATTTATTTTACAATGTTATATTCAAAATTAATTTTGCTAGGGAATGAAAGGGATTAAAAGTATTGGAGGATAATTTACCACATTTTACTGATTAAGTCTTACCAGACTTGTCTTTTATGCAACCTATTTCTGAAATGGACCTCCCTATCCCAGGACACTGTGGTCTCATCTTCAATTAAATCCCTCTTGAAAACCCATTTCTATGAGGCCTACAGACATTACCACACTTTTCCTTTATATAAACAAGTGCTTTATTACCACCTTCTGAGTCTTATTTGATTCTGTATTATAAACTCCTGCAGGCAGGCAATCAGACCTGTGTCTTGTACAGCATCAAACATTGGTACTTAAATCTGGCTATATTTTGTAGAAACTGCCAAGATTAGTTCAGTATTATCTAAGTTGCAGTAGCACTTAAGCCCCAATCAGGATCATGGCCCTGTTATGAGCGGTACTGTAACAGGAAGAGGGCCTGCCCAAAAATACTTTTAGTCTAAAAAGGGGTACAAGTAAAACTACTACACTTGATGGTAGACCCTTATATTAATTCCATATGCAAGATATCGTCTATTACAAAAAAGTGTTGTGTTTCTTTAAGACAATAGTAGGGAGTGGATTAAGAAAGGAATATAAAGAGAGACAGGAAAAAGAACAAGAAACACAACAGATAGAAAAAATAAGGTTGTCCGGTTGATGGGTGATTAGTGGCTCTCCATCAAATCTTCTATAAGATGTAGCACATTTTGGTCTCATTTAAATTTACTTATGTAGTTTTGAGAGATTACAGTTCAGAGCTGTAAAATGCTTCCCCAATGTCCAGTGTTATTTATTTAAAAAGTACATTTTGCAACATAAGTGCTTTCCCTTCATGTAGGCAGTGTACATCAATAACTGGCCATGCAGAAGATCAAGTGCAACATTATCCAAACTGCCTGAAATCTGGACTCCTTTGAAAGCAATAGTAACTAGGCATTCTACAATAGGCAAGGGTGCCACTAACTGCCTTGCAGCTTAGTGCAAGTTATATTTTACAGCATTATAGATGTGATGTTTCAAATGCACTGCTTAAGAGGTTTTTCTCCCTACCAATGAAGTAGGGAAAGAACATATGTTAGACAATCTAAGTTGAGTTATTTTTCAGTGAACAAACAGCACAAGGAGAAAAGATCTCGATCTAGTCTGTGTTCCAAATGGAATTTTATATTAAATCTAAACTTATGATCATGCCAACAGTGCAGGACCATAGCTGTCCAAGTGATCTCCCGTTTTAGGACTGTACATCTACTTTTTCAGGGTCTCATCTTGATCAGATTTTATGATAAACTTAGATATTTTCTTCTGCAATAGACACTGGATTTGTAGTTTTATGACTGTTTTCCATCCAGCAACTATTAAATGTCAGTTATGTCTGTGGAGTACAAAAGCCATGACTTACAAAATACAAGTTTTCTGGCTTCTTCCCATACATTTGTCTTTCTCCCTCTGCAGCAGGAGAGAGAGAACAATTTACACACTTGGTATAATTTGATAAATGCCAATCAGTGGCAGCATTAAATGATTTTATTAATCAAGCTATCTCAAAAGTTGAAACTATTGCCAATAAAAAGGAATCTTTAAAAGGTCTGTTTTCTCCTAGTTTGAGGATCACATGGATACTATGTACTTAGCAGTCCCTTGCTACAGGCAGCTTCTAGGGAGAAGCCTCTTCAAATGCTCTTGATTACAAGAGTCCTGTCAAGAGCTTTAGGCTACCCTGTCCTTTACTAGTAGAGTAAAACACTTCAACCCTTTTCAGACTAGTAATTATAACAAGTTAGCCAAACACCAGTTTTATCAGGACTTACTCATGGAGGGGAGTTTCACCAATGGTAAAAACCATGAATTAATATGGTTCAGCCTAAGCCAGATACATAAACATGTGTGGCAAGTAAAGGGATCTAGTTCTGAGGCACACCTAAGATATGCTGTTCAAATAGAAATTTACCTGTGCTTAATCAAAACTGGTTACTAGAGATAGTGTGGCCTGGAGGAACGAATAAAGGATTATTAGTAAGGCAACTTTATTACAATAATTTCATCAACAATCCCAGAAAGCTACAAGCAACAGCAGAAGCATGCTTCCCATCTTCTACTGGCAGGGGGTCAGAGGGAAAAAGACAGTCATAGTATTAGGCAACTGACCAAATATTTGTCATTTTTATTTTGCTGCTGTCAGTTTCCTACTTGTTACCGGCAAGTTCATTTTTAAGTTCTTGCAAAAATTAAAGAAAAGATTTGTTTGGATGCCTTCATATAGTACCAAGCACTGTGTAGTTCTTGCTATTCAAGCTAGACATTAAAGTCAGGTTGGCATTAAAGAGGGAAAAGCGAATGGTTATCAGAAAGATGTGTTTTCACTTCCAAATACTGACTGTTCCATGAAACTTGTACTGGCTTTTTTAATGTTCCTGCTTGCACTTAGCCACTATGGTGATTGGTGCAACAAATACATCTAGCTAGATCAAGGTCAGAACACACAATATTGACAGTTGTCCTTTCCTTTGTCCATACAGCTTTATTATTAAGAATGAGCCACGTATCTTAACTGTGCTGGAATCCAGACACTTTGCTACCCTGTTAGTGAACCAAAGTTTCATACATTTGCAGAAGAATTAATAGACAGAATCAAATGTAGTCATTCTGATTTATATTACACCAAATTGATCTGGGTAGCTAGCAGTCCATCTCAAACTAAAAGCCACCCATGACTGACATGGAGTTTCAGTTCCACTTTGTGATACTGGAGCTGTTAGTAGCAGATTAATAGTTTGACTAGAAACCTTTTGTTAGAGAATTAAAGGAAAACTATTCTTGTTATTTTAGGGTATGTCTACACTGGAAACTTCAAAGCGCAGCACTTTGAAGTGTGATCGTGTGCGAGCGCTGGGAGAAAGCTCTCTCAGCACTCCTGGTAATCCACCTCCATGAGGGCATTAGCTCCCAGCGCTCGGAGCCTGTCTACACTAGCGCTTTAAAGCGCTCAGACTTGCTGTGCTCATGGGGGTGATTTTTCACACCCCTGAGCCAGCAAGTTAGAGCACTATACAATTTAAGTGTAGACAAGCCCATAGCAAGTTCCTACATCTTTGTGATGGAGAAAAGAGTTCAGATAGGTGCAGCTACAACCAGGAAGTAATTCTCACAAATTAACAGTGTGAAGTCAGAAGACTCAATGAGTTTGCACCTGCCTCCTATTCAATACTTCGACAACTATACACTGAAGCCTAATGGAAAGAGTGGTTGTAGACAGTTAAATCAAGAGGAGACTTCATTTAGAGCCTTAATGGAAAACTAAAAATTGAACAACTATAGCTAGTAATCTCTCTGGAATATACTGGTTATCTCCAATGCATCACTTGTAAATCCAAAAGATTAACAATTTAATTCATGAATTTAGAATTTTTAAAATTCTTTAGCATATAAGTCTAAACTAATGGTTCTAAAACAGGAAAATAGATATATTACAACTGCTAATGACTAAGATTTTTCAAGAGAGCCTAAGGGGACTAGGCATTCAACTCCCACTCAATTTTAATAATTGGAGCACATAACACTCTTTAGATGCCTTTGAAAATTCAAATCAAGTTCTTGATACAAGTTTTAGCTAAACTCCTGCTGTGTACTCCAAAAAGTTTTGAATACAGGACAAAAAATCTGAACTGACAGGGAGACTAAACATCAATTTTAGCATCTTTTCTAAACGTAGATGGCCATAGAATTACATGCAGTGATAGTACTCTTCCATGGAAGTACCGAATATCTTTTCCAACAAGTTTGTTAAAATCTTTCACAGTATAGTGAATTATACTGTATCACAAGAGTTAAGCAATGCAGCTGCTGAAAAATCCACCGAACTCAACCAACTGCTTCACTGTTATTACACCATTATAGCCCACCAGCAACCCACCAGTCTACATGCCAGAAAAATTATGGCAGTGTTCCCTAAAAATTAGTAGGCTCCATGGGCTGGAAGTAGGACACTAAAAGTGGCATATAACATACAAAGTGAAAATATAGTCATGTATGTCCCTCTGCAAAAGCATTCAATGGCAACTCACTCCCTAGAAAAGCCAAGTGGGGGATGTTACTTTTGCTAATGCTACTCATTAACAGATGATGCACAAATATGATTAAGTACAGATGGAATGTGGTAAATATGAATAGGTGATAGCATATTAACCACTTACACATATATACCTTTATCAATGGATTATGAAATAGTGTTTCAGAATGGACAATCCCCACAACTAAGGCAACAAACATCCCTGCTGCAGCACTTTTTGTGAACAAGCAGTCACTTGGGTCTGTTCTGAAGCTACTTATGCTCCCCTTCACAAATACATAAAATTTTGGGTTTTTATATATGCACTTCAGAGAACTGTATACCAAAAAAAAAGAAAAAAATACAGGTGGATGATTAAATTCTGCCCTCTTCCTTTGGTTCCATTACTACCCAGCTTTAGGTTACAGTGAGTACTTATAGCAAGTGTAAATAGATGCACTTCCATGAAAAAGTACCACTGTAAACCTTTAACCCTGAAATTAGTAAGAAGCACTTGTTTTACAGACACAGTTTGAGGAAGAAGGCCTCATTACCTCATTCAAGGACAGACCACTTGTCCCTGGATTTTTTGGCTGAGCAAAACAAGGCCCTAAACTCAACTGCATTTTTCGGTCTTAAGAATAACTTTGGAACATCGCATCGATCAATTCCAAAATTTCAGGGAGTGTTCTAGGCATCAAAAGACAACTCTATTCGGTAAACCGAAACACCACAGACATTGGATTCAGAGAATAATCAGGTTTCCTGATATTGCCTACACATATCAATGGCAGCAATTTAACTTGCTGTGTGGAGAAGATATTTCCGTGAGAGGCCAGACAAAGTCTTACAGGGAGGTTTTGTGGGAGAAAACTCTAGTGAGTGGACGAAAGGAGGGATACACAAGGGAACAGAAGTGGGAGTGGTGATGAGGGAAATCAGGGACCCAGAAGAGGAAAAGAGGTAGGGGGCATGGAAACAGCGACCTGCAGTCAGCAGAAGGAT
The DNA here is from genome assembly GCF_011386835.1 of Chrysemys picta bellii. Lineage (NCBI taxonomy): Eukaryota > Metazoa > Chordata > Testudines > Emydidae > Chrysemys > Chrysemys picta. Next base: position 253,347,333 of record NC_088792.1, read on the forward strand.
TGGGAAAGGGAAAACAGAGCCCGGGGAGGGAGGTGCAGGGAGGAATGGAGGGCACAGACCCAAGCATGGAAGAGTTGCAGGGACTCCCCGAAACAGAAAAGCAGGGAAGGCGGCACATAAGGATCTTAAGAGGGCAACGGAGGAATTCAAGGAGCCCCTGGTGTGTGCAATGTGCTAGGTCTATAGAATCTATGATGTATGCGTCCCCCAGTACTACTTTCCATTGTAAATTGTCAGCTATTGCTCTCGTTTTAAGTGAGCACCTAGCAATTGGCATAGGCCAATGCTTGTCTGAAGCCCTGCACTGCCTTACATCTGTTAAGTGTTTTGACAAGAACCAAATCCTTTAGAAAGTATTCCTTGACCATTTTCCCACACTTCCATTTCAGAATAATTCCAGTTTAAATGGAATACTGGTAATACCAGGGTCACAGGTCAGCAGCAGAGCTGGGAACAGAACCCAGGTCTCCCAAATCCCAATCCAGTGCCCCAACAAATAGACTGTGTTCATACTATTTATTTTCATCTACCACTTTTATATGTTCCCAGCAAATTACAAATGTAGCATCATAAAGCTCCAGCAGAACCAACAACTGCCACATTCTGGTAATGTCACAAATACATTAGCCTAAAGGGCTTCCTCCCCCCCCGGCTTTCCTAATCTATCAATTTAGCAATTAGGACATCAATTACTTCCACAGTGAATTGTGGTGCAATATTTCATACCTTGCAGTGTTACCTGAATGACCCTGCAAATACTGAGGGAGAGCAGCAGCTTAAAAAAGTCATTTATTTAATGACCAAGTAGAGTACGAAAGAAAAGCGAATACATTCATTTAAATGGAGCTTGTTAGGGAAGCTTAGGGAGCCTGAGTAGTTTTTGCACGGAACTTTGTAAGGGCCATGAACTGTATAAATGGAACTTTGTTACCCACACTTAAGATCCAGTTATCTATATAAAAGCAGAGTCAATAACTATGCTCTCTGGTCAGTCTCATTTCTCTCTGAAGTTAGGTTTGCTATGTGGATAGTTGTAGGCTAGTCTATAGAGTCCAACTACAAAAACTTGTAATTAAACTAAGTCTCTTTTCATTTTCACTCAGATAATAATATTATGCAGATCCCTATGTAGAATATGCTGCTAAAATATGCTGTTGTAGTTGATTCTCTCACCTAGTAACATGGGCTAAAATGAACGTACGCTGGATTTTACCGTTTGCCCATCTCACGTCATTGAATCTGGTACAGAAACTTCTTGGTATATAGTAGTTTAATTAAGGAGTCTATCTGGGACATCTTATCAGTCAAGAAACAAGAGTGAGTTTAGCTATAAATGTTAGTTCTTTACCTAAAAGTTTAACCTTGATAATTAGGTTGCACCTTTGAAAGCATTTTTAAAACCAGTCACTTGGATACATAATATAGTAATATTCAAATTTTTTTTTTTTTAACCTAGCATTTAGAAGACCAATTTTCTTAAAAAAGGTCACTGCCCAGGGCATTGTTTCTTCTGGATGGTAGCTTAGTCCAAACAGGTTTAGTTTTGATTAAGAATAACTGGACTGACCACACCCAGATGAGTAAGATTTTAGCTGGCTGAAGTCAGTTAAGTATGCTGAGTAGTAATGATCTAAACAGAATTTATATTTCTGATCACCACATACAGCACACAATTTAAAGTCTCTTCTGAAATCTAAAGGACAAGGACAGGCTTTTTTTTGTGAGCGCTTATTTTTCCACACAAATACCTTAGATTAAAACATGTTGAAATAGTTTAATATTTTAGTTTCCTGCTTTATTTTTTAGCAGGAACAATCCTTGTTTCAGAATCTGGTTTTCATACTTGAGAAAAACAATACTTCAGCATTTGATTGCTAACACTGCTGTCTGCAATAAATCTTTCAGCAGAAAGAAGAAATATTTTATGAAGCTGTTGGCCTTAAAGCTTTATGAATCTAGTTTACAAGGCTGAGTTTTGTGTTAAGTCTGCCTAAGCAGTGTCCCTTTAAAAAATCCTGTTCTCTCCCACCAATATGAGACCTACTGAAATAAAATTAGGAATTAGCAGCTCTAGGTATTAGTCCTTAATCAGATTGAAGCACACTTCACATTGAGAAAGTTGTTTTAATAGTGTTACATCTGTCTAAGTTAGGCAGTTCCATAGGCACTTTAAAGTTATCCTTATATTAACGTTAAGACACATTAAAGCCCTGTCTGCATGGGTACTTTTAGTGTGCCAATCACCAAGGAAGATAGTCCCTAAATAGAACTAGACAGTCAGGATGATGCTGAAATTGTATAGAATATTCTCTTCTATACCTTTGGAGAAGTTGTATTCTATACATTTCACTTCATTCTAAGGGATGATCACATCACATTTCATCTAGTGACTATCCACCAGACAAGATTTAAGGTGTCAGTAACCTTAATAGAAGTTTAAAATAAGGGTTCAACTAAAGTGTGCGCACCATTTTAATCAACACCTGCATGTATCTTGCTGATTTTACAACATATACATGTATAACTTGAATTCTTATATCACAAAATTTCAGTGAAGTCCTTGATTTACTGTAGCAATAGGATTTCTACCTCAGCACACATGCAAAAGGACTCACTAGCAATGAGTTCATTGTATACCAGTATGTGTGTATTATTGTAGAGTTTGAAAAATTTAGGTAACTAGATATTTCAAAAAGTGTTTTTGGCACCTGAATCATCATAATTAGAAACTTTAACATTCAGCCCTCATATTAACAAGTCTTATTCTAAACTGCAAGCCATAAAAGTAGCCTAATCCTAGAGACCATCTTCTTTGTTCTAGCTTTTTATCACTAAAAGCTGTAACTTGAAGAGGGCATCAGTAGCTTTGCTACTGCCTCCTTGTGCAGACAGTTTTCTGCATGGCTGAGTCATAACCAACATTACATCATCTTACCCAGGGAGGGGCACAATTTCCATAGTGAGAATTACAACCTCATACAAGCAGCACAGTATACTGAAGATTCCAGATACAAAAGTAATCTGGGTTATGTGAAAAAAAATATTTCTTCGAAAGAAACCAGGTTCAAAGCCCGTTAATTAGTTCATTCATACATAAGTATTGTGTCAATATTTTTGCTTATATACAAACATGTATAATCAGGAGATCAATGGAATATAAAGTCTATGTACAATAAAGAGTTTCAACAAGTTTGCAAAAATGTTAAAGTTGATGCCAACAAGGACTTTAATACCAGTTTTGGAATTACGTATTTAAGGAAGAGAAGTCACTCAGTTATTGAGCATTGGCCTGTTAAACTCAGGGTTGCGAGTTCAATCCTTGAGGGGGCCATTTAGGGATCGGGGCAAAAATCTGTCTGGGGATTGGTCCTGCTTTGAGCAGGGGGTTGGACTAGATGACCTCCTGAGGTCCCTTCCAACCCTGGTATTCTATGATCTAATTTTGTTTTTCAGACATGGTGGTAGGGGGAGATTTTGGATGCTTTGCATAGAATGCCTCAGTTTTTAGCAAGGAACTGAAAAATAGCAGTTTAACAAGGCCAAAACTATTTACACCCTGCAATATTAAGCAAACGCGGATTAAATACAGTTATCTCTCACCAACACATCATTGCAGATGTCTCTTAGCTCTGTTTCAATTTTCTCTCTGTATTCTCGGGCCATCTGCTGTTTTTTCTCAGCACCTTCCGTCTTTTGTTCAATACTTGAGACGACTCTCCAAGATGACCTACGGGCTCCTACGACATTTTTGTAAGCAACAGAGAGAAGATTCCTCTCCTCATTGGACAACTCAGCTCCTTGCTCAGTCACAGACTTCATGCAGCCTGCCATGTCATCATATCTCTCAGCCTGCTCAGCCAGTTTGGCCTTTTGCACCAGCTCATTTTTATCCATGCTGATTTTTCTGAAGAGGGAAAATAGGAAGGCATTATTCAAACAATATTAATCAAGGGCAAATTAGCCTCATATGTAGAACGAGTCTTTTTTAAAATATAGAATATTCTAGCTTGTCAGTTATGCAACTAAGGCTCTCAATGCTTGGACATTTATAAAACCAGTGACTTAAAGTCTTCAAGACATGACATTTCTACAAATTCAAACCTTTAATGTAGCACTTCTAATCTTTTATTTCAGACATCAAATCACACTTGCAAGGTGCACCATTTCTGTGCTGTCCCAAGTATGTAGACAATTCAAGTGCCTCTTGCCACTGCTCAGAGTTTTCTTCAGACTACTTCCAAGCAGCAGCATCATCATTAAGTTTATCAGTTTCATTATTCTGATGATTAGAGAACAAACTGGAAGCAGCATCAGTGGCTGACCATTAAACAGTTCAGAGGAGGACCAGCCCAAAAAATAAATGAAAAACAGAAATTTTAAAAAAACCCAAACAACTTCACACTGAAGTAGTAGCATAAAACTCCCAACTCCCTAAAGAAGTTTAGTCTCAAGAATGAAGAAAAATAACTCTGCACCAGCCAGGAGTTTTTAAACTTTCAGATACTTACTACCCAGAGGTTGATATCACAGCTTAGGCCCTAATCATACATCCACATACACTTGCAGCCCTCCTAGAAGAGGAGGGGCTGAGCTTCTCACCTGGGCACTGCTCTTCCACCTTGCTAGTTATGGCTTGATGGGCAGTGAAAACCCTCATTGGGATGCAAGTGTTAGCTGGGTGCGTTGTAGCCCTTTTGGTCTGCATCTTAACAAGCCCTTTCAATATACTGATCTAACTTGATTAAAACATACCCTTTTGCATGTCAGAATGGTCAGAGCCCACCACCCCCACACTCATTATGAACCAAAGACTCGTGAAATATCTGGTAATTATTTCAAGCCCTGCAATATGCAGTAGCTATAAGATTCCTTGGTATCTTAACTGATGAAACTAACATGTGAAAACTCATTTTACCCAAGCATATTGTGTTTTTATATTACTTTTTCCCATTGCTCCCCAACAGTTGTGGTTTGGCTTATATAAGTATATTTCACATAAGACTACTGGGGATTGAATTTGTATTTAAACTCCATGAAAAGAAAAAATTAGATATTCAGAGCTCAGGTCATCTCAAGGGTGAAGGACGTTTCAGTAGCTGTTTGAACCAACACTGGTAGAGAACAGTTACTCCATTTCTATATAATATTTGTTAGGGTGGATAAAGGCCGTGACCACACTGCAAACACTGTTAAGAAGCCATTTTATAGAATGGTTGCAGCTGCAGCAATGTTACCACCCAGCATAGATTAGACAGGGCAGTAGTGGGTAAAACATTATCTGAAAGCCAGTTGATCAAACTGCGGTTACTGGCTAGCCAACGCCAGCAGACTGGCACGGCAGGATCCTCGACAGCACTGCTGCGCTTTAACAGAAGAGAAGCTACTTTCGAAGCACAGCAATGGTCGGAAAATGCCAGTCAATTCCTCTGTACACTAGATCGCGTCTTGACAGCATAAAATGGTGCTGTAGGAGCTCTCCGCAGCGCAGGGCCGCGGTGCGCGCTCGCAGCCGGCACGGCTACACCGACCGCGAGGCGGTGGGGAGCGGGGCGGCTACAACATGAAATCGACACGGCGTGGGCGAGGAGGGACAACCGGGCCATACTCTACCCGCCGCCCCTCCCGCGCTGCGGCCGCCGCCGCATCCGCCCGGCTCCGAGACAGGCAGCGTCTCCGCTGGGCTCTTTGTCATGGCGGATCCGTGCCAGAGCCCAGCCCACTGTGCGCGCTAACCCCGCTCACCTCAGCCCAGCGCCGGGGGGAGGAAGCGGCCGCGCCCCCGCCCCGCCATAGAACGACAGAGGGGAAAGCCGCAGCCCGGCGCCGTCGCCACACGGGCGAGAGAGGGGGCGAGGACCCCGCCCCGCGGCGCCAGCGCAGTCACCGCCCTACAGGAGCTGCCGTGGCCACTCGGGAGTCCGGGCAAAGCGCCCATTACACGCCCCGCGGCCGGGGGCCCCAGCGACACCCCGGCTCCCTCCGCGCCGGGATCCGGGGCGGGGCCACCGCAGCAAGCGCTCCAGGAACCCCGCTCGGCCAGACGGACGCAGAGCTGCCGGCGGGAGACCACACCCAACCAGCGAGCCGCCCGCGCCCCACACGCTGCGCGCCCTGCCCCAGGCAGGCGGCCCCCCTGCCGGCAGGGCCCCGCGCGCCCAGGTGGGGAGGGTCGCACCGGACCCGGAGGGGCTGCGCCCCCCGCTGCCTCCCTGGTCCGACACCGCGGGGACGAGCCACCGCCCAGTAGCCTCACCTGCCAGAGGAGCAGCCCGCGCTGACCCCCTGCCCCGGGTCACACGCTGCTGCCCCCGCTTCCCCCAACGGCTCCATCTTCCCCCTCTCCAAGGCGGCAACCTGGCGGGGGGGCGGACCCGGCCTCACCTGTGCAGCGGCGGCCACGTCCGCAGCGGCGGCATAGTTACCTGGGGGCCAGCTCCCCCGCGCCTTGCCCGCGGAGCCCGGCGCAGGGAGCCGCCCTACTGCCTGCAGAAGGACCGGAGGGGTGGGGGGGGGCGCCGCTACCCCGCCAGCTCCTTCCCCCCTCGCGGGAGCCCCTCAGGGCTGACTATGCCGTGGGCCCCGTTACCTGTGTAAGGAGGAAGCGGCGGCGCGAGTGTCTCTGGGCGGGTAGCCGGCGCGGACTGTACCTCTCTAGCCCTGCTGCTCTCTCCGCTGCAGCCTCTCTCCCAGCGCCGCACACGGGGTCTCCGCCAATCACTGCGCCGCAACGCACGGGCACCACACTGCCCGTGACGTCAAACGGGGCCATGGCAACCGCGAGGGAGCGAGCGCCTGCGCCCGCGCCTTCCCCTCCGCCCCACAGGGCGGGGGCCGCACCAACCGCCGCTGGCGTCGGCGCGCGCAGCACCGCGGGGGACACGCCTAGCTCCGTCCGCCACAGCCCCTGCCGCGGGCGCGCGCCTTTGCCTCCAACTGCAGCGTGTGAGTGAGCAAGCGCCTGCGGGGTCCGCGCCGCTCCCCTGGCGGCAGGGCGGGGAGACGCCGCGCACCGACTCTCCCTTCCCCCACACAGACCTGCCACAATGGCGCCTCCCGTCGGAGAGGGGCTCCCGCCTGCTGACCTGTTCGAGGTGCTGTCACTGGGGCGTGGGAGAAACTGCCCCAATCCCCTACCCTGGCTCGCTAGGGCGGCGCATCTCAGTTCAAATAGCCCCAGATGTGGCTGGCTGGCTGAAGCCCCGGCTCCCATGTGACACACCACGTTTCAAAGCCGTCTGAGTGACCGTGCAGCAGCTCTTTAGAGTAGGGGGTTTCAAACTTTTTTTCTGGGGACCCAGTTGAAGAAAATTGTTGATGCCCGTGACCCAATGGAGCTGGGGATGAGGGATTTGGTGTGTGTGGGGGGCTCAGGGCTGGGGCAGAGTTTTGGGGTGTGGGGGTGAGAGTTTCAGGGTGGGCTGTGAATGAGAGGTTCAGGGTGTGGGAGGGGGTCTGGGCTGGGAATGGGAGGTTTGTGGTATAGGAAGAGATTCTGGGTTTGGGAGATTCTGGGTTGGGGGGGGCTCAGGGCTGGGACAAGGGGTTGGGGTGTGGGAGGGGGTCAGGGCTCTGGGCTGGGGGTGCAGGCTCTGCGGTGGGGCCAGAGATGAGGGGTTTAGGGTGCACAAAGGGGTTCTAGGTTTAGGGGCGGCTCAAGGCTGAGGCAAGGGGTTGGGGCACACGCTTACCTCTGGCGGCTCCCGGTCCCTGGCGCAGAGGCAGGCACTGTGGAGCCCCGTGGCTCCCCTGCCTAGAAGCCAGACTCACTGCTGGCCACTTCTGGGGTGCAGCACAGTGTTGGAACAGGGTAGGCACTAGCCTGCCTTAGCTGGGAAGCATCGCAGACGGGACTTTTAACGGCCCGGTTGGTGGTGCTGACCAGAACGACCCAGTGCCTGACATGCCGCAACCCAGTACTGGGTCGCGACCTGAACTTTGAAAAACGCTGCTTTAGAGCACTTAGGAGAGTTGAACTTGAAGCAGAAAACTGGTTTTACCCTTCACTCTAGCAAAGCTCGTGCTCTGCTGTCATCCATCGATCTGAGTTTTATGCCGTTGCCCATCACTGGAGGATCTGAGTGCCTTAAACAGAAAATCAATAGCAGTAGCAGAGTCCCTAGCGGCTTTCCTGTAGACTCTGGCACTTCACCCTTTATGGGGTCAGACCTCTGCTGGGGATAGGGCTGAGGGTTTCAGGAGGGTTGGGGGAGGGTTGAGAAGGGTTTTGAGAATAAAAGGTGTGTTTGAATTGTGAGCATTACTTATGATGGAAAGGCTTCCTCTGACAGAAAATTGCAACGTTATCTAAAAATGGTCAGACTGGATCCACCCAATCAATTGGTCTACAGCCAGATCACCTTGCCAGAGAATGCTTTGTCCCCCACTTCACACATTTGTCATCCTGGGTTATGAGGAAAGGTTAAAAGAATTGGGCATATTTAAAGAGAAAAGAATATTGGGGACAACACGATAACAGTCTTCAAATATGTCAAAGGCTATAATACTCCTGAGGGAATTCTGCACCAAAAGAAATTTCTGTGCATATTTTAAAATTCTGCACATTCTATTTTTTGTCAATAAATAAACGTGAAGGCTCCAGACTGGCAATGGGGAGCACAGGTCACTGGCTGCATGGAAGTGGGAGATCACCCTGCAGCCCCTCTCTGCCGCACTCCTCTCCCCCCGCAGGACACGGACTCAGAGGTGAGACGGCACTGAACCCTGACACACAACAAGGGCAGGGCCTGCCCCAGAATTGCCCGGGGCCCTGCCCCTCCACGCCAGGTGCACCAGGTGTGGCCAGGCAGGCTCAGCCCAGCAGGATCCATGTGGGGGGTGGGGGATCCAGGTGTAGGGTTCAGTGTGGGGCAATCTGAGTGCAAGTGGCTCAGTGGGGGATCTGGGTATGGGGGGGGGATCTGGATGCATAGGGCTCTTTTGGGGTTTCCAGGGAGGGACAATGGGACTCTGCAGGGGGGTCCAGGTGAAGATGTTTGGGGCTCAGAGGGAGAATCTGGGTGAGGGGGGATGGGGCTCAGCAGGGGGGCCTGGGTCCTGGGGGGATGGGGCTTGGTGGGGTGGGGGTCCGGGTGCACAGGGCTCGTCAGGGCGGGGGTTGGAGTACAGGGGGATCACTGGGAGAGTCGTCTGGATGAAGGGGATGGGGTTCAGTGGGGAGGGTCTGATTGGAGGAGGTGAGGCTCAGCAGGCTGGGGATTTGGATGTGGGGGGCTCAGTGTGTCCCTTTCTTTGTCCCATTGATCCATTCACTCCCTAGACAACTTCTAGGCATGTCCTCTCGCCTTCTCTTTCTTGTCTGGACTGCGGAAATGGCTGTAGACTTGTAAATATAATCAAATGACAGAAGTGAGGATGTTGTCTCTAGATTGTTTAGCTCTTCAAAAGTGTACTCATACCAAGGAACATCATATGTTCATTTTTAGGTGGTGACATTTCTACAGTAGTTTTGACTTTTTCTGATCGGCCACAACCCCTTCTTTATCACATACCCTAAGAACTGTAGTCAGGTTTGTCAGAGGCTAGCGTACATTTTGTTCTATTCTGACCACCCCAATTGCCTTCAGACCTTGTTTTAACTTTACATGATACTCTTTCTTGGATTTCCCACAAATTAAAATGTCACCATTTAAACTTTCACTTCCCCCAGGACTCACAAAATCTCATTCTTTTTCCTTTGGAAGATTTCTGGAGCACTTGTGAGACCAAATGGGAGGTAACAAAAGTAAGGTGTTCAGAATGGTGGGGCAGAACTCACCAGAATTCACTGCTGAGGAAAAATTATTACTCAAAATAAATTTGAAGACTATACCTTTTCCTCTTTACTGCTTCATTGAATCTCTGTAGGACTGTGCAGATACAGCGGTCTCAATTTTTTTTGTAGCATACATCATAAAGGAACATCACTTTGTTGGTTCCGTTACACCATTCTTCTCCATCATATCTAGTTCTTGTTTCAATTTTAGAAGCAATGGGATTAGTACCCTTGCAGCTGTGATGATCCAAGGAAATATACATTGCTCACCTTTGTTTGTGCTGCCTCCCTGATTCATTTGCTTCAAAAAGATATATTCCCATTACCATCCTTTATTATTACATTTCCTGCATACTTCCACTGGCTCAGCAAACCTCATCTATCCTGTGTTTTACTTTATCATGCCTGTTACATTTCTGTCCAGGGAACTTGGTATTCTTAAAAGACTTATGTTAGGGGGTGTGATAGGGTATACTTGGCCTTCATGGCTCTCTGCTGGAGGCCCCATGGTCCAACTACACCCCACCCAAGAAAAGGAGCAGTGAAAGTGAGTCTTCCAGGCTTTCCTAGAGAGGCTGCATGGAGCAGCCAATCAGAGCCCACGGGGCTCAGATAAAAGTTGCTACAAGGCCTTAGCAAGTCAGTTCCTGGCTAGGACTGGAGGGCCTTCTCTGGCCAAAGAAGCCTGAACTGGTAGCCAGAATCTACTTCGGGTTGCATTTTGCTTAGCTGGGTTTGTAGAGTGATATAGCTATATCTTAAGATCATTAACCCTGAGGTACAGGTGGAGCGGAAAGGGGCAGGTAGGAAGAGGCCCAGGGAAAAAGCAGCAATGAATTGAAGTGAGTGGTACATGGCTGCTGATAATAGGGACCCTGGGTTGGAAACTAGGGTAGTGGGTGGGCCTGGCTTCCCCTGCTGTTCACAGCCCTGCCATGAAGGGGGCAGGACTGAGTTGGGAGCCTAAACAAAGGGCTGTATTTAAAGGGGCCCAGAGCTAGTACTGAAGATCCTACTAAAGGTGAATGAATTATTTATCAGAGTTTATAATATCTTGGAAGGGGTTCATTTGGGCTTTGTGACTTGGCTGGAGGGCTGTGCCGGTAAAGAGCTGCCAAGTGAGTTTCTCAACCTACAAGGGGTGCCAGGAGCAGGAAAAGGAACTGCAGTACTGCATACAGCAGCAGGGGGTGCTCAAGAAGTGTGTATCCCCTGATACAGGCGGCTTCCTTTTTCCTCAAGAGAATTTTTTTTCTTTGCTGCTTTTTTGCACCATGCTTCTGCAGTTTTCTTGCTGGATGACTTGTGTTTTCAGTATCTCAGACTGTCAGGCATACTTGTCGACATCCAGAAAGCAAAAGCCAGTAGATCATGAATTTGTAAAATTATAGAAACTTGCATACACTTACAGATTTGCATAAAAGTACATACAAACAGAGTAGGTGGGAGGAAGAGGGCGTGGACAGAGAATGACCCCAAAATATCCTTCTCTTTCCATCATAGAAGATTAGGGTTGGAAAAGGCCTCAGAAGGTTCATCTAGTCCAACCCCCTGCTCAAAGCAGGACCAACCCCAACAAAATCATCCCAGCCAGGGCTTTGTCAAGCCGGGCCTTAAATTCCTCTGAGGATGGAGATTCCACCACCTTCCCTCCATAGCACATAATTATTTCTCCCCTAACATAATTATTACCCCTCCCTCTAACTATAACCTTTGAGAAGGTGGATGGGGAAGCAGGGCAAGGCTATTCACCTCCTCCCAGGCCTCCTGAGGTGGCCGCAGGGCAGAGCTTTTTTCCAACTCCTCTCTCCCCTGGGGAAGGGGCAGTACATCAGGGAGAAGGCCTTGTACTGGGGTTGACAGCACAAGAAGCCAGTGGGAGCAGCTGCTTGCTAGCTGGCTCTGGAAACACAGGGGTCCCACCACATCAACTGGGAGATAGAAGCATTGCTAAGGGAGTAAGGAATGCATCAGTCTATGGAGCAGTTTTGATTGCCTTTCTCCAGGAGGCAGGAATATGAGGAATAGCTTAGAGCAGCCAATTGGAGGGAATTTCCCCAGAGGCTAGGAATTTTCTCAGCAGCCCCCCAGAAGGGTCTGCAAATATCTAGTCTATGCGAGAATCCTGTAGTTTCAGCAGGTCTGTCATGCTTTTGTAAAGCTTTGGATACTGTTTCACATGACCTTCTCGTAAACAAACTAGGGAAATGCAACCTAGATGGAGGTACTATAAGGTGGGTGCAAAACTGGTTGGCAAACCATTCCCAGAGAGTAGTTATCAGTGGATCATAATCATGCTGGAAGGGCATAACGAATGGGGTCCTGCAGGGGATCAGTTCTGGGTCCGGTTCTGTTCAATATCTTCATCAGTGATTTAGATAATGGAATACAGAGCACACTTATAAAGTTTGCAGACGATACCAAGCTGGGAGGGGTAGCAAGTGCTTTGGAGCATGGGATTATAATTCAAAATGATCTGGACAAACTAGAGAAATGGTCTGATGTAAATAGGATGAAATTGAATAAGGATAAATGTGAAGTATTCCACTTAGGAAGGAACAATCAGTTGCACACATACAAAATGGGAAATGACTGCCAAGGAAGGAGTACTGTGGAAAGGGATCTGGGGGTCATAGTGGACCACAAGCTAAATATGAGTCAACAGTGTAACACTGTTGCAAAAAAGGCAAACATCATTCTGGGATGTATTAGCAGGAGTATTGTAAGCAAGACACGAGCAGTAATTCTTCCGCTCTGCTACGTGCTGATTAGGCCTCAGCTAAAGTATTGTGTCCAGTTCTGGGTGCCACATTTCAGGAAAGATGTGGACAAACTGGAGAGAGTCCAGAGAAGAGCAACAAAAATGATTAAAGGTCTAGAAAACATGACCTGTGAGGCAAGATTGAAAAAATTGGGTTTGTTTTCTCTGGAAAAGAGAAGACTGAGAGGGGACATGTTAACAGTTTTCAAGTAGGTAAAAGGTTGTTACAAGGAGGAGGAAGAAAAATTGTTTTTCTTAACCTCTGAGGACAGGACAAGAAGCAATGGGCTTAAATTGCAGCAAGGGAGGGTTAGGTTGGACATTAGGAAAAACTTCCTAACTGTCAGTGTGGTTAAGCACTGGAATGAATTGGGTAGGGTGGTTGTGGAGTCTCCATCATTGGAGATTTTTAAGAGCAGATTAGACAAACACCTGTCAGGGATGGTCTAGGTAATACTTAGTCCTGCCATGAGTGCAGGGACTGGACTAGACGATCTCTCGAGGTCCCTTCCAGTTCTATGATTCTATGCTTATGGCACTGCCTATTGTAGAGTTAAGTCAGACACTAACTGTAATTTTCTGACAGTTCCTTGCTTAAAATCCTAATTACTAGATGGTCTTTTATATGTTCTTTATTGAAATCAAAGTCACAAGGCTGTACTTGTACATTATAGTACCCTTACAAAGTCTTCCATGCATCCTTCAGTAACAGCATGTCTGTTTGTGTATTACATTCCTTTTTGGAATTGAACATTCATACTTTTTAAGAAGGTGTCATGGTTATTCCAGTCTCCTTCCTCAGCAAAGGCTAATGATTTATATATTTTCAGCTTCATTCCTCATGATGTAGATTAATGAGTGTATTTCACCACTCTCTGTGGCAAGCTTGGCTGTGCTTTGGAATCTACTGATGTGTTCCTTCCTCTCAGGATATTTGGTCAGCTGATCAAACAAAAAAACTTCTGGGGCATTCAATTTTTGAATTTTCTCTTCCTTCTGTTTGTATTGGTCCAAAACGAATCAACTGAAAACACCATGTCATGTGACAATGGTTTAAAAAAAATCACAGAAAGAGCTCCTTCTTTACATTTTCCTTGTTCAGTGATGGATTAGGATAAAGTGAGGAGTATTACCCCTAAAGCTATGCACATTCTTGCTCTCTCTACTTCACTGAAAAGCTTCTGCCTAGGACCCTTTGGGGGGTCCGCAGACTAAGATTTCCAAAGGGATCTGCACCTTCATTTGAAAAATTTTAGGGGTCTGCAAACAAAAAAAGGTTGAAAACCACTGGCCTAGAACCTTCTCCAAACCCCTCTTTCCTGTTTGGCTTCCTCCTGAAGTCTTAAAGAAACAATACACATATCCTCCTCAGAAGACGCAAAGAACTAGTACAACCTGAAGTCCTGTTTAGGTAATCCTTGTAGTCATATCTTCAGATGACTTTGGATATGGAGTAATATATTAATGCAGATCTTGGTTGCAGATGTCCACATTGAGGATACTTCAGACATTATCTGATAGAAGAGATCAATTTGTTTGAACATAAGAACAGCCATACTGTGTCAGACCAAAGGTCCATCTAGCCCAGTATCCTGTCTTCTGACAGTGGCCAATGCCAGGTGCTCCAAAGGGCATGAATAGAACAGGTAATCATCAAGTGATCCATCCCCTGTCGCCCATTCCCAACTTCTGGGAAACGTAGGCTAGGGACATGCTGCAGGGAGCCCCGGACCCTTTAAATTGCCAGCCTGGAGAAGCTGGTCCGGCACGGCGTACTGGCTCTTACCGGTATGCCGTACCAGACCATACCGGTTTACTTTCACCTCTGCCTGGTGGGGTCTTGGATCCAGTGGAGCTTGGTTTGAAAATCAGGCGGCTTGATGTTGTTTGGGGGTTGTTAACATTCTTGTGGGAGAATCAGTTTATTCCTGTGTTTGAAGTTGGTGTGACAACATTAAATGCAAGCTGAGATGCAAAATGGAAGAACAAAGTTCTCTCTCTAGAATTAGATTGACTAAACTAATTAGGTCACTTTGGGGTGTAAACGAAGAACTGGATTTGGGGTGGGTACTGTTACCATTGGAATCATCAAGAAGTCATATAATAGACCTGCCAGTCATAAAACAGGCTTCCAGTAATTTACTGGCAATCTAAGCTGTAATGTTTGAAAACATGGATCTAGAATAGATCATATCCCTGTGTAGGAACCAGCATGAGGCCTACGTATCACTTAAATCACACTCTTTTATTCTCTTCTGGTTCTTACACCAGGCCTATCACTGTGGTATATCTATGCCTTCCAAAGATACATAAAACAAGTACTAACATGCATCACATGAAATTCCTTCTCCATTTCTTTCCACAGGAGGAAACGTATGGTTTTGTCACTGCTTTTGAAGATGACATACAATGTCCTATCACATATGAAGGTGTGATGGCCATCCTGGTAGCTGACACCAAGGTTTGACCCAGGGACCTTCCGAACTGAAAATGTGAGTCCCTACAACTTAAGTGAGTAGTATACAGATCTGAAAACCTAATGTTGCATCCATTTCATCTTCAGTTACACTCCAGTGAAATACCTCTGGATTTAGTAACTGAGGATGAACTCTTGCCTATTGTTTCTAAGAAGAAAAAGCATTAGGAATTTGGAACTTGGACTTGTTCAGTGTTCATTGTTAATAAATACAAAGTTGTCACGGAGTGTGGGGGGACACAAGGCCCTGCACCCCCGGCTTCCTGCTTTTCACTATGACTCTCAGCCAGCCAGTAAAGCAGAAGGTTTATTTAGACAACAGGAACACAGTCCAAGACAGGTCTTGCAGGCACAGACAACAGGATCCCCCCCAGTTAGGTCCATCTTGGGGTCCCAGGGTCCCACAGCCCCCTTGGGAGGTCAGAGCCCTGTCTGCCTCCCAGCCATTCCACCAGCCAGCTCCTGAAACTCTCCCTTCAGCAACCCCTCCCACAGCCTTTGTTCAGTTTCCCGGGCAAAGGTGTCACCTGGCCTCTAACCCCTTCCTGGGTTCTCATGTTACATGCTCAGGTATCTTCCCTTAAGGCCAGTCTCCCATCCCCCAATGCAGACCGTCCTAGCCAACCTCTCCTGCCTTCCCAGCCAACACTCCCCACTCAGCATTCAAAGACCACATTAAGAACAGTCCCAGTTCGTCACAAAAGTAATGTACTTTGGAAAGAAAAAAGTAAACTACTT
This sequence comes from Chrysemys picta bellii, assembly GCF_011386835.1. Taxonomy (NCBI): domain Eukaryota; kingdom Metazoa; phylum Chordata; order Testudines; family Emydidae; genus Chrysemys; species Chrysemys picta. Next base: position 253,363,080 of record NC_088792.1, read on the forward strand.
GTACACATTAGAGTTTTAAATGAACGTATCAGCTCAGGAAAGGATCCTATGCATCACTGTCTACAGCTCAATGAAGACTCTGCTTAATATGCAACTATGCTAAAAAAAAAAGCAAACAAGATATTAGGATGCAAACAGAAGGGGATGAGAATAAGATGGAGAATAGTATAATTCCATCATATAAAATCAAAGGCGTGGCCTCTTAGGGAGTACAGTGTGCAGTACAACTCACCCCTCTCCAAAAGGATATTCTACAATTAGAGGGGGTATAATGCTACCTGCAGTGACTCAAGAGCCCAAGTACCAACCTCTGGGCAGACTTTTAAGAACCAGGGCACAAATCCCAAACAGGTTGTGAGTTCTGTACTTAGATTTCACTAACCAACCATCAATTGTAAACTCCTCAGGTACTAAACTGTCTAAACATAGTCACAGATTATGTACACTTGGGTACTCTCATCTATCTTACCACCCAGGTGAGTGTACCTTGGTGATAGCTGGTTCCTTACACCAAGAATCACAGCAATATTCTGGTTACTCTCAGTTCCAAAGAACCAGTCACCCCAGATGAATTGCACCTTAGATCTCACACCAAAGACAATGCTTGTAGCCAATCCTATAATAAACTATATAAAGATTTATTAAATAGGAAAAGGAAACAAGGTATTTGCAAGGGTAAAGCAGGTAAAAATATACACACATGAGTTACAATCTTAAATTTCAAAAGGTAATAGAAGTTTATATAATAAGTAATCTGTACATGTCCATTAGGGCTAACCCAGGCTAGGCAGCTGGGGATCTCTTTCTTATGCCTAGGAAACCTTGCCTCTCCACCCCCCGAGTCAAAGCAGCACGGAGATCCAGTTCCTTCTTATTAGGAGTTTCTATCCCCCTCTTTTTTATGCTCTGAGCTGTAAACTCAGCTGGTGGGAGGAATCCACTTGAATGACTCATCTTCACATGGAGGTCCTCTTCAATGTCCCACCGTAGACCATCTGGTGTCAATGGACTTTTCCCATTGGGCAGGACATAACACCTTCTGTTGGAGATCTGCACTTCAGACATGTCTCTGTCCTGTCTGTGACTTATACAGTCACAGATTCTCACAGTACAACCAATTAAATATTACCTTGCAGTATGGGATACAGATGTTATAAGTGAGATTAATGCATGCAGCAACTCACAAGCATTCAGTAAAGTCTAAACATGTTTGTATAATTCTAATATCTATTTTACTTAACACTTAACACACCAGCCAGATTGCTTCCGGCTATGTATTTGTCCGTGTTCAATGGACACATGGGAACTTTGGCAAGAGTTGGCACCTGGTCTGCTAATATCACAGAGGATTCAGAGAAGGGTGATGAGAATGATTAGGGGCCTGGGAAATTCTCATATGAAGAGAAATGGAAAAGATTGGGATTGTTTTCCTCAGAAAAATGAATCAGAGGGAACATGTTAAAAGTATATAAATTGAGTGGTCTAAAGAAGATATATCGGGTTCTCCCTGTCTCATAATACAAGAACGTAATTTCAATTAAATGAAAAGGTAGGAATTTCAAAACCGATAAACACTTTTTCTTACAACACCTAATTAAATGGTGGAATTCATTGCCAGGAAAGGCCTTGAGGCCTAGGATTTAGTAAAATTCAAATAGGAATCAGACATTTACATGGGTAACAAGAATATCTCCAGTTATAATAGCTAATAATAACAAAAAATTTGGAAGGACTATTAAAACTTATGCTTCGGAGTTTAATCTTTAGCTATTAAAGATAAACCTAAAGTGGAGGGCAGATTAGACCCCAGCTGCCTAATGCAGGGCTCTTACATCTTTCTGTGAAGCATCTGCTCCAGGCCACTGGCAGAAAGAAGATACTAGATTAGATGGACCTGAGGTCTGATCCAATCTGGCAGTTTCTATACACTGACATAATATCTAAAGAATTTACTCAGAAATATTATTGTGGAAAATTACATTGATCCCAATTCTGCATCACTAGGACTGGTGCATGGCTGTGACATAATCAGAAAAGACCAGCTGGTCTCAGAATATGACTTCAAGCAACCAGTGTCCATAACCACACGAATCCACTCCATTTCCCTAACAATAAAGAATTATTCCCTACAGTACTTTTTCTAGGGTTTGGTTCTGTCACATTTAAAATGACCTTAGTGATAGGGGTTTTCTCCACTTCTTTTGGGAGTCTGTTCCACAGCCAAATTGATCTGTCATGAAATGTATCCTAAATAGGTGCCCTATTTTTTCCCTTTCTTAATTTCATTCCCCCCCTACTGCTGCAAAAATCCACAAGTGCTGCACTAGTGAGTGATGATGAACACTTTTGGCATAGCTTACTGCTATTTTACTTTTTTTTAAACCCCTCTTAAGCAGTTTTTGGAATGTATGTGGCATTCTTTATTAGAACCTTTTTTCACAGTGTCCGTATAAGAGAAACTAGTAGGGGGGAAAACACTAAGTACCCATCACTACTTTTTAGAGTATTTCTTGTTTAATTTTTTTTTCAATCCCTTTCTGTCAATCTCTCTCTTTTGGTTTGTTTGTGGGTGTCTTTTATTTGTTTGTTTGCTCTGCTACCTTACACCCTTACCTATTGAAGCTCAGCTGCTGTTTGATATCAGTTTGTAGGCCAGCAGCCAATTTGGACTCCTATATACAAATGAAATTTGGTATATTGAGCCATTCCCAATTTAGCTTATATAGCTGATAGTGAGTGGAACAACACTTTCAGGGCCACACATTGCTGCTGAAATGTTAAAGAAGCTACAGACTTGAAGAGCAGCAGAAATTTAAAACTATCATTTCCCCCCTCTTCTGCCCCTCATTCTTTCCTCTCACCCCAAACAACCTCTCTTCACCCCTTCCTCCCCACAGGGCATCTTATCCTTTGTTTTTCCCCTGCCGGACATCTTCCAGCCCCGTACCAATCTATTGAACATATTGGGAGAAGGGATTTTTTTTGTGTGATTTTAGTAAGGAGATCCCAGCAGTGCACTGTTGGGAGCCAGTGTTACAGCCATTCACTATCAGAAAGGTTCAACTGGCCAATTAGAATGTGACTTTGGATTATCAGTGTCCATTTCTAGTCGTTATAGCCCCCTATCCCACCCTAAATCCCCTTCTTCGCTAGTTACACTCATCAAATATTTGTGGACTCTTATCATGTCTCCCTTAGTCCTCTGGTATTTTACTGATCTGGTTGGGAGTATCGGTGGCTCTAATTTGGGGGATTATAGGTATCAATGAGAATAATGGATTTGTTAATCTATGTACAAATTTTAAAACTGTTAGTTTCACCACAAGATAAGGATATCTTCAGAATCTTATATGGAGTGGAGATTTAGAATTGTCTGGAAGTGTCATCTTTATTGCTTTTAAATAATAATATCTGAGTTGCTCTGTGTTTTTTTTTTTTTTTTGCAAGTGAGTTTACTAGTGGAAGATACAAAAAGAAAGTACTTACTTTTGTCTTTTGGCTGTGGGATCCTCAATAAGGTTGAACAGTTTATCCTACAGTGGTGGTTCTTATGGGTGCCGTCTCCGGGCCCTGAATTCAGGGGTAGATCAGCTGGGAAGGGATGAAGTCAAAATAAGGAATACATGAACACCATCATGCCAACAAGGTCAAAATCTGGTCTCCCACACCTCCTCCCAGCTAGCTGAATATGTCTCTGTATGATAAAGCCATGGAACGTATGAAATTAGTGGGAATGCATGCAGTGTCACCATGTTACAATTCTACTGCTGTTTTTTAGAATTTGAAGTTCAGCAACAGACTGACAGCTACACCTATTCTCCTGTTCTTGGGGGGACAAGGAGGAGAATCAAGCCTCATAGTAAACAAGATCTAAGTGACTTGCCTATGTCACACAGAAAATCTGTGACAGAGCCAGGAATTGCCCATGATTCTGTAGGTTCCAGTCCAGTGCCTTAAACACAAAAGCATCTTTACCATATAAACCCCTAGATAATTCTTCTCAGACAGATTTTTCAAGGCCCAGAGATTAGTGGCAGATTTTTGGAGTAAGAACTCTAGGCTGCAACTCACTTGGCTAGTGCTCTTTCTTTTCTAACTTCTGGCTTCTACTGGCAGTGCTTCATGTTTCAACCTGAAACAGTTTTAAAGGGGAAGAAAATTAAACTATTGGAGGAGACTAACATGCTTATGGACACTATTACCTCTCAAATAGTTAATGGCTCACTTCTCAGTTAAACATTTATTTCTTTTCAAATAAGTTAAAGTTGGCAGGCTTCTGGCTAGGCTAGTTAGAGCACAAATAAGTAGTAATCATAGGATCACTGCAACTGATAAGCAGTATGCTAGAGAAAATAAGAGCAGTAAATTATTTTCTGAATAAAAAGTGTCTCTGTACTTCACAGGTAGAATTGTCAGTCAGTTGATCTAGAGTGTTTATACAACACAGTCTTTAGTGTACCTTATTCATACAAAAGGATCACAACATGATACATAGGCAATTACAGTCCATATATGCAAATACGAACAATGTGTGAAGGTATCAATGTAACATGCAGGAAGACATGATGGGGGTATGATTTTAAAAAGAGTACAAAGGCCAAGGTTTGGGGATGATGCCGGAGCCCAGGAAAACTGGGAGCTTAAAGAGCAGGGATTAGTTGTTTTGCTAGAGACGTGAAGCATTGGGACAGGATCTGAAGAGAAAGCCATAGGTGTAGAGAGTTCTCTACCATTCACCTTGAAGAGACAGGAAAAGGTCAAAAAGAAGTCTGATGTTTGAGCAGCTGGGAATTGGGTTAGAGAAAAGGAAGCAATTGGATGGTGTGATGCAAGTCTATGGAGGGTCGTGAAGAAAGAGGAAGATTTGGTACTGGATTCTGAAATGATTAGAAAGCCAATGGACATTTCTGAGGCTGGGATTAATATTTTTATGTACACTTCAGATGACAATGTGGAGATTTTTCAAATCTTCAACTAAAATCATGGTTGATACTCAAGCAAAGAGTACTTGTTAGAATGCACTGAACTCCCTAGAGGATATGTGCTAGAACTGAATGGTAATGTAGAGTCAAGCTCTCTTCTCAGTGCTATCCAGAATCATTGTTTTCTGATCCCCTCCATCCAGGCAGCAGTAATGAAAAGGCAAGGCTAATTATTAGCTTCTTGTGGTGGGGTATCTGTCCTACACAAAGCCTGAAGGAGTAAATTAGGTCAATTAACCTTAGGCTGCACCTGGAGGAAACCTAGGGCATGCTATGGCCTATTACAGATGAAATCCAGCTTGAGGGAGGAGCTGGTCAGGATCTATCAAGAGAGGAAATTGCACTCCCTGATACAAGGGGAAGAGCAGGAAGTGGTCCAGGGAAGGTACAATAAGGGTTGGGAGAGTAAAAGCCTATAGATGCTGGGTTGAGGGTCCCTGGAGTGGAATCAGGTGTAGAGGGTGGGCCTGGGTTTCTCTACTAGCCACTGGGGGAGTGGCACAGACCAGGCAATGGGGAGCAGACTGCCTGGGACAGTTTGCCTCAAAGGGCTTGTGATACCCCAGAAGTGGGGAGAACTTTAACGTGGTTTGGCTGGAGGGCTAAGCTATGAAGAGGATGTTGCTGTCGCCAACAGTGCATTAGAGGCTATGAAGTTAGTGAGTGAAATGATGGATTGAGTAACCGCAGGAAGGAATGTTTGACCAGGTGGCAGAGCTAATTCCCCATCTGAGCCACAAGGAAGTGCCACAGAGCAGTGAGTGGACCACCCCATCAAATTTCTCTGAAGCCTCTCAGTTTTAAACTTTAAGTGCACATGCACTTGTTTAAAAACACAAAAGTTGCTCCTTACAACAGGTAGGAACAAAACTAGATTAGTTTGTCTCTCCTTTCAGATTTCCCAGAAACAAATTACATTAAACATTATCAGACACAGAGGCTCAGATCATAGGCGCCAACTTTCTGCAGCGCCAGTGGATGCCCGTGTCCCCCTGCCCCTTTCACTGCCCCTGGCCCCGCCTTGACTCCACCCTGGCCCCGCCCCATGGCCCTGCCCCCATTCCAATCACATCCCCAAAGTCCCCGCCCTAACTCCGCCCGTCCCTGCTCCTATTGGATCCCTTCCCCAAATCCCCACCCTGGCCCCGCCTCTTCCCGCAGCACGCCGCGTTCCCCGTCCTCCCCCCTCCCTCCCTGCCCCGCGAATCAGCTGTTTTGCAGCACAAGTGCTGGGAGGGAGGGGGGGAGAAGCAGGACACAGTGGCACCTCGTGGAGGAGGCAGAGGCAAGCTGGAGCAGGGGGGCGGGGTGGAGAGCTGCCGGTGAGTGCTGAACACCCCACCAATTTTTTTCCGTGGGTGCTCCAGCCCCACAGCACCCACGGAGTCGGCACCTATGGCTTAGATGTAACTAGGAAAAGCCTTTGTTGATGCTTGTACAGTGTGCTGCTCCTAGGAAGAGTTGGGTGGTAGCTGGGCACACCCTGCCTTCCTGCTCATGAAATTCATGACCTCTTTCCCAGCTCCCACAGAACCTTTTAGTTCCCAAATCCCAACTCTCTAAGGTTTGTCTACCCATTAGTGTAGTTGTCTACACTATAAGTTAGTGCACAGTAAGCCAGGATATAAATCTACAGTGCACCAGCTTGCCATGTGCTATTGTAACCCACACACCTTCTGGGTGTGGTGTTCTGTCCTATCTAGTGGCACTGAGACCACTTAGAGAGAGAGATTAATGAGTCTGCTCTACAGCAGACTTGCCAAACCTGTGAAAAAATGCAGAAGTTGGGCTTGTTTTTGGCTTAATTGGCTTGTGAGTTGCTTGTTGGCTAGTTTTTGCCTTGCAGCTTGTTGCTTGTTGTAGCTTGTAGCTTGTTGCTTTTATTTATTTTTTTTTTTTTTGGATCGGCTCCTGGCAAGCAGGGGAGAGAGTCAGGGGTGCACAGCGGGCCCACCACAGTCCCAGACTGCACGCTGGGGAATCTAGTCACATAGAGTATTGGGGTTCTCAGGGATTGGCTTGTTTTGGCCTTGTTTTGAAATGGGATTAGCTTGTTTTTTGGCTTATTGTGAAAGGCGGGGCACTTATTTACCACATGAAAGTTGGCAACTGTGCTCTACAGCCTTAGCTAACAGCCATATGACTTTTAGCTCATGCAGTAGTGGCTCATGCATTAAGCTCTGGAGGTCCCAGGTTTGATCCTGCCTGCCGACGACCAGGGTCTGTCGGTGTTACGCTGTCTCACCATGTGGACACTGCTACAGCACAGTGAAAGTTCCAGGGTGTGGCTTAGCAAACTGTGCTTTAAGTTGGTTCACACCTTGGCTTGCTGTGCACTAATTTGCTGTGTAGATAAGCTCTAAATCAATGAGACAAAATAGCTCCAGGGATATAGCAATATTCAGAAAGTTTCCAAACAGAAAGCAGGTGTGTGCACAGTATTGAAGTGCACCATTCCCATGCCCTGCTTTTTTTGCCACCCAACCAAACTATGTATGCCACACTTTTCTTACCATCCTTCTCCCCATGTATTCCAGTTCCTGTGGCTTGGTTCCACTTCTGCCGGGCCCTACTCCACACCTAGAAATTTTGCACTTTTCACTTTGGAGCCTAACTATTCCTCCTGTGGCAGCAGTAACGTAGGCAGGGCCCCCATTGATTTGTGGCCTGTCAAACATGAATCCTGGCACTGTGGCTGCTGGGGTATGATTTATACCTCCAGACAGCTCTGTGTCCTTTGAGCTCTGATATGCTCTGCTGCTTTATTGACAATGTAACAAAGAACGAAGTGTCTGAACCTCCCATAGGTGTTGGTATTAGAGATGGGTGAATTTCATGAAGTTTGGGAAATTGTAAACTTCTCAAACGACTTTTTAGGTTCTCAGGGCTTGAAAACTAGTTCAAGTTCATGGTCCTTTCCCCCTCCTGTAACTTAAAACTATATTATCTTTGGAGGAAAATTCAATTTAAAAAAAAAATTCTACCTAAAGGGGAGTATGTGTGTTGTACTCGGGATAGCCTCAGGGCCAGCTTTAGGCACTGCGGGGCCCGATTCGAAAGAGCTGCCGCCGAAGACAGCGGCAGGACTTTGACGGCAGCTCTATTGGCTGCTGGTGCCTACGGCGGCGAAGGATCCTTAGGGACATTGCGGGGCCCTCTTAGGGGCTCGAGGCCCGATTCGGGGGAATTGGGTGAATCGCCCTAAAGCCAGCCCTGGATAGCCTAATTTGTGGAAATTATTCTATCATGTATACAGTATAGTCTTTTTAATTACGTATGTTACAGGCTTTAAAAAAGATACCTTACAATTTAAATACTATATTTATTAGATTTTTTTCTCTTCCCCTTTCTACTCCTTTTTCAGTTATTTCTCCTAAGCAAGGAAACAGGGGAGGTTAGACTCTGAGTTCATGAAAATGTTCACTCATTGCACATGCAAAAACCAGCATTTGTAAGTAATGTGCCACTCGTGGAAATTATCCATTTACATGTACATATGGAAGGTTTTGCTGGAACGAGTGCACATGCTCTTTTTGTGGGCACACCTGTTGTGCCTTCCTTTGAACACATGGCCATTAATGTCAGCTAAGCAGCATGCCTCACACATTTAGAATTCCGAGGGGAATGATTTTTATGGAGGGGGGGGGAGGGGAAACAATGAATGCATTTTTTCCAACAATGATGAAAATGTCAAGATTGTGCTGGAATGTAGACTTTTTTGTGTAAGGTCATTTTCTTTTCTTTTGTGATGGAGTCAAGAAGTGTTGTGCTATTTATATGATGTGCCAGGGGTCTTACTGCTAACCTTGGTGCTACAAGATAGATACAATAGAAACTTGACAATCCTCACATTGCTAATCTGCACACTTTATAATTTGCACACAAAAATAGTGCTGTAGTGAAGTCTCATTCTTTTTACAAAGAACACTACAAAGTATTTACTAGTACATTAGGAAATAATGCTATCATAAATAATTAACACTAAACTGCAGTTGTCAAAATAAATACAGTACATTCTGTGATGCATTAGCCTCACTATTTTATTGTGTTGGATCATTTACAAATTTAGACACTATCAGCAGGTCTCCCAGTTACTGGTATGAATTAGAAGGATTCTTCTGTTAGTTTTAAATATTTCAAACGGGTATAACTTGGGGGAGGGGGAGAAGGAGGATATATATATATATTTTACATTTAAAAAAAAATGGCAGCTCTCTGAAGCTCCTTGGGGGGTTGGCATGTGAGACTCAGTCCCAGGGAGTTGGGTTAGTGGTAGGAGCTGTAAACATATTTATGGGATAAACTTTGGAACTTGCTCTAGAGCCAGCTAGCCTCCTAATATGTGTCTATTAATTTAGTATCTGAGTGCAAATTATATAGTTTCAGGTTACATCAATTCCACCTGAGCAATGACCAAACTCTCCTCCTTCCACCTCACTCAGTTTAGAGCCATTTTCTAAAAATAAATCAATGGGAAAACTATGGTCTATTTAAAATCAATGGCAAAGCTCCAATGACATCACTGGAGCCAGGATTTCACCCCTAGTCCAGGTGACTGTCTTAGGGTTTGTCTACACTGCAGTGTAAGCCCAGGGTCCACAGGCTCTTGGTATGAAAGCCCAGAGCTTATGTCCACACTCATTGCTGATCCTGGGTTAAGAATTTTTGAGCCTGGGCCCCAGATCAGGACTCCAGCATCCAGACTGCAGTATGCAGACCTGAGTCCGTTCAACCATATCACAGACTATATTGCACCCTCCTGAAATGTGGCCACTTTAGCCCTTTTTCATGGTGCAGTGTGGGAAAACTTGACTTTCCACCTTGCATGTTGCAGGAAGTTGTGGCAGCCTGCCAGCACATCCTGCTGAGCCATCATTTTGGTCTGCATACTCTCTGCAACCAGAGCCAGCAACATGGAGGAGTCACCATTTGAAGAACTTTTGCTTGGGCTTTTGCTCCCACTTCAGGAAAGCGGCAGAGCTTCCATGAGGTGCTGGTGGACATTTCAGTGGCCTTTTTTGACCCACTAAAGGCACCTGACAGAGCAGGCGGGTGACAATACAGAGATGGAAGACTCAAACTGGCAGCTGCTGCTTTATAACTCTTGGTATAGCTGCTGATGCCCCCTATGTAGACTGGTGCAGGGCCACAAGTGCAGACTGGTGGTGTCACATCATCATGCAGACCTGGGATGATCAGAAGTGGCTCCAGAACTTTTGCATGAAGAAAGCTACATGTTTTGGGGAGAGTCTTGTGAGCAACATGCCCTGACCCTCTGGTGTCATGACACATGTACAAGGACAGACATATTAGTCCAGAAGCAGGTTGCTATAACAGACTGCTACAGATCTGTTACTAACCAGTTTAGTGTTGGAAAGTCAACTGTGAGTAAAGTGGTGGTGAAAGTTTCTGAGACAGTCAGATGTATGATTTACCCAATGGTGGTGGGTGTAAACAATGTTCCTGAGGTGATTGGAAAGCTCATTCTCTCAAAACCAGTGAACTGTGCTGGGGCTATTGATGGGATTCATGTCCACAGTTTGCCCTCCTCGGGGAGCAAATGAGTACATAAACCACAAAGAGCATTGTTTATGCAGGCCCTTGTGGACCACAGAGGCCAATTTATGGACCTCAAGATGTGCTGTAGTCGAAAGGTTCATGATGCAAGGGTTTTCCGTCAGTCAGGAGCCTACCTTTATGGATAGGCTGGGACACTATTCCCACCAAATGACATTGTCATAAATGGAGTAACTGTCCTCACTGTCGTTCTGGGGGACCCTACATTCTTTATCTTGGCTTATGAAACCATATCCAGCTCTCAGAGGGCCCCGCAAAATGTTTATTTACATTCTCAGCAGCTGTAGAATCGTGGCTGAATGTGCATTTGGCAGACAGCGCCAGTGGGATTTCACTCTATAGATGCATTTGGATTCCAGTGTCATCAACGCTATCTGCATTATTGCAAAGAGCACAGCAATCCACACTCTTTGTGAAGCCAAAGATGAGCCATTTGCCCTTGAATGGACCTATGGCAGTAATGGATTGCTGAACCAATACGCTCAACCAGACAGTGCACCAATCACAGTGCAGGATGTTCCTGGGCAACAGAAATCAAGGCTGCTCTGTGCTGCTACATTATGGACTTACACAGGCCTATGGAAAAAGGAGAATAGCACATTTCTGACTGTTTTTGTACAGCAGTGTGTACAGTGAATGAGGTACTATCACATCACGGGGTGCAATGGGAGTGGGTACTGTCATACACAATGAAAGTGTGTCATTAATTTTTATTTTGGATGACATAACTGTTAATGTAATGGGGGGATTATGTATTTACATTATTGATGTACACAGATATACTGATATTATTTAGATATAACTTGTCTATTGTACCTTACCCTGTTTATCTTTATTATTCAAAATACACATTATACGATGTGATGGCAATAAAGTTTCTTAGTAAAATAAAAGCGTTTATTTGTCCTACAAAAATAACCATATTAAAATATTGCCAGGAAGGCCAGCTGCCACTAGAACATTGAAGCAATAATAAAAACCAATATCACAACCGCTAATAAAACAACATGCCTAAGCCAAACACTGAACAATGCAAACAGTGCCATCAAAGAAAAACCCAATTTTGCATGTCCTCCTTTCCCTTTCTTGTGCATTTAGCACAGGCTTGTCGCCACTGCACAGGAGCCTACAGGGCTGTAGCAGAGTGCAAGGCGCAGGGAGTCTGTGTAGGGCTCACTGCATGCAGTGGTGGTGTGGTGTGTGTGTGGGGGAGCACCATGGAGGTTGAAATGTGCTGCTAGGAGTAGATTTGCCCTGCCCAGCTGCTAAGTCAAGTCACAGTTGCATGGGCCACTCAACCATGGAATTGTCTAAAGTGTTCCTGGTATGCAGCGCATGGGATCATGGAGGGGACTCAGGCCCCATCATAGGCGCAGCACGAGCATGCACTCTTTTGGCCACTAGCGAAAGCAGCTCCTCAAACAGGTCTTTCCGCTGTGCTCTCTAATGTCCCTCAACCAACGTTTCTGTTCCAGGAATTGTGATGCAAGTGTCCGCTCCTGCTCTGCAGTTCTGTTCTCAGGGTGTGTAGGATTTGCTGTGCCTTTCCGCTTGCCATGAATCTTTCTCTCTTTGGTACTGCAACTGTTGGCCCTGTCCAGAATGTCACCATAAGTTGTTCATGGAAATCTTCCTCTTGGACCGGTTCATGAGGGTAGGGAGACCCAGGCTTCTGCTTAGAGGTGCCTGCAAGCAGATATAAAGCCACATTATTTTCTCAGTGATTCATACATGGTTCAGTGCATGGGCACAGAATAAATCCTTGTGCAATTTCAAGGGCAAAATAGGATACTTTGTAAAACTGAACTTCAATGTAGTATGTGATAAATGCTTCAGATCCTAGAAGCTCCATGGACACAACTGAGTTAGTACTGGTGAAAAGAGTATGCAGAGAAAGGTAAGTAAAAAAAACTTTTTTTTAAATGCAGACCACCTGAGTTTTTGGGGGGAAGGGAGTGGCTGTAGCACACCATATTTTGGAGGCCATAACAATTCTTGGGGTTCCTGACTGGCAAAGAGATTCTATTCCAAGCTTCTGGTGGCAAGCCAGCTGTGTATGTCACCAAAGTATTCAAATTTATGGTGACTGAACAACATATTTACATGTGGAGTGGGTTGGTCAACTACTGAGGTAGCCCTGGAAAATACACCCTGACCCAAAATGTGGCTACCTATCTGGAGTTTCTGCTATAGGAAAAGTTTGCAGCTCTCAGCACTGAGGATTCAGTCAGAATTCATGAGGGAATCAAAAGGATGCTGTTAGCATCCATATGGATTACTGCCTCCCCACGACTTCCACTGCAGCCTTTTATGACTGCATGCGAACACATGCTAATACCACAGCCACACCCATGCCCCTTCCAGCACATTTCTGGACTGCATACAACCCCTCCCCCACTCCAGCTGTGTTTTGGACAAATGATTTTTGTCACCCAATGACTCCATTTAGCTTTAATGGACTACATCTGTAAATGGACTACATTTCCGTCTCTTCCACCTCCAACAGTTCACTGTTTACAGGTGTCACATTATAAGTTGTGTTAGTACAGAGTGGTATAACTTAAGTTTTATTTTTAAAACACCGACACATCTTAGCAAGAATGCACAAGTTTCTAGTAAAGCATTTTAAAATGCTTGTTTCACTGTTTACACTTACTGGTCTCCATTGTGAGTGCCATGTGGTGGGGGATGAGGAGGGGGGAGTGCCAAGGTGCTGGTGTGCAGTTTGCGATTAGTGTATACCTGCTGCTGCCCATGGCTTGTAATTTTTGCATTGGTTCTTAACCCAGAAATCCCTCCCATTCCTATATTAATAAAAACAAACATTCAGCCAGCAACTTACCAGGATCCAGGGCAAGTTGTCTTCTGTTTCTGCTGCTATTTCTTTGGCAGGCCATCCTTGATGGGTAGAGGGGTATCAAAAGCTCCTCCAAGTAAGGTCCTGGGATATGCTGCAGCTGCTCCAACGGCAAAGCCTCCTCAGGCACCTGGTTCAGTACGAGAGTCTGGCAGAGCCCAATGGGGCACCTGGTGGCTCCCCTCTGGTCCTATTTCTGGATATGGGGGTCAGAAGGTAGCCATCTTGGCTGATCAGGCCAGTGTGAAACACTGTTAGCCCAGTGCTGGGTGCAGTATCCAGCAGCTGATCAAACTCCTTGTAAAAGCGGCAGTGAGTTAGCAGAAGTGCAGTTTTCATCCATGGCTTTCTGGTAATTAGTCTTGAGCTGCTTAATCCACTGGCAGTGGTCACGCGTTCAGTGAATCCCCAGTGCTGCCACCTTCTTTTCTGTCTCTTGGGATACATAGTCACTCCTGGTTCTCTTACTAAACTGAACTTTTTGCTTGTTTCACACCAGAGATCACCACAATCTGGCTGTGCTCCTGTGATCCAGAAGCAGCATGTTTGGAAAAGGACTTCTTATGGTTGGTGGCCATTGCAAACGCAGGAAAAGGTTCACTGTGTTTGCAGCTCAGTGGTCAGAATAAAATAGAAGGGTTAAATGCCATTTTGGGGGAGTCAGTTAGCTGCTTCTGGGCTAGAGAGAATAAAGAACACTTGCCCATGGGATTGTGGGGTAGTGTTGATGGACTCTCAGGGCCGAAGTCAGGGATGGCCCAGGCTTGAGCTGCATCTGCATTGCAAAATTATGGAGTTTGAGCCTGAGTCTCAGTGGGATCTGGGCTTGAACCCACACCACTTGTGGGGTCCTGGGTCCCAGATCCAAGTTAGACAGAATTGTATGTGTAGAGAGAAGGAGGTTTAGGCTCAAGTCTGAGTCTGAGTTCTAGCTAACATTGACATGGAGCCATACCCTTAGAGAGTTGCTGGGGTCAGTCTACATCTTTATTACTGGGAAAAGGCCTGCTTAAAGAAAGAAATAAGCCTTACATCATGCCCTAAAGTTGTCAAGACTAGGACTCAGCATGATCTCCTGCAGTTATGAACTCCACAGCTGAAGACCTTCCATTAAGAACACTATGCTCATGACCTCTTTGAGTTCAACTTGTTAGCTATGTCCCTATAATTTTAGTTGGCATGCTGGATATGGAGGAAAGGCACCGATCTGTTAGACAGTTCAGTCTTAACCTATTGAAAGGCATAAGGACTATAACCTTGTAATAAACTCAGAATTGGAACAGGAGCAGATTTTGGAAAGTGAATGTTATGTGTTTTTGATGGTCAATGTAATGCATAGAATCATAGCAGATTAGCATTGGAAGAGACCTCAGGAGGTGATCTAGTCCAGCCCCCTGCTCAAAACAGGACCAACACCAACTAAATCTTCCCAGCCAGGGTTTTGTCAAGCCGGGTCTTAAAAACCTCTAAGGATGGAAATTCCACCACCTCCCTAGGTAACCCATTCCAGTGCTTTGCCACCCTCCTAATGAAATAGTTTTTCCTAATATCCAACGTAGACCTCCCACACTGCAACTTGAGACCATTGCTCCTTCTGTCATCTGCCACCACTGAGAACAGCCGAGCTCCATCCTCTTTGGAACCTTGCAGGTAGTTGAAGGCTGCTATCAAATTCCCCCTCACTCTTCTCTTCTGCAGACTAAATAAGCCCAGTTCCCTCAGCCTCTCCTTGTAAGTCATGTGCCCAAGCCTTCTAATAATTTTCTAATTGGATTCTCTCCAATTTGTCCACATCCTTTCTGTAGTGGGGGGCCCAAAACTGGACGCGGTACTCCAGATGTGGCCTCACCAGTGCTGAATAGAAGGAAATAATCACGTCCCTCGATCTGCTGGCAGTGCTCCAACTAATGCAGCCTAATATGCCGTTAGCCTTCTTAGCTACAAGGACACATGGCTGACTCATATCCAGCTTCTCATCCACTGTAATCTCCAGGTCCTTTTCTGCAGAACTGCCGCTTAGCCAGTCGGTCCCCAGCTTGTAGCAGTGCATGGGATTCTTCCGTCCTAAGTGCAGGACTTTGCACTTGTCCTTGTGAACCTCATCAGATTTCTTTTGGCCCAATCCTCCAATTTATCTAGGTCACTCTGGACCCTATCCCTACCCTCTGCATAGCTACCTCTCCCCCCCAGCTTAGTGTCATCGCAAACTTGCTGAGTGTGCAATCCATCCCATCATCGAGATCATTAATGAAGATATTGAACAAAACTGGCCCCAGACCCAACCCCTGGGGCACTCCCCTTGATACCAGCTGCCAACTAGACATCGAGCCATTGAATTGGAGTATCCCTTTCTATATTTTGTGCACCCTCAACGTTTCAGAAACCACCAAAACCCTCCAGAGCATCAGTATGTCTATGTAGCTAGACCTGGTATAAATATATAGAGATATACCTATCTCATAGAACTGGAAGGGACTCCAAAAGGTCATTGAGTCCAGCCCCCTGCCTTCACTAGCAGGGCCAAGTACTGATTTTTTTGCCCCAGATCCCTAAGTGGCCCCCTCAAGGATTAAACTCTCAGCCCTAGGTTTAGCAGGCTGATGCTCAAACCACTGAACTATCCCTCCCCCATGTTGTATGTAGTTAGTAAATATGGTTATTTGGACATCACTGTGCCTATCTGGTTCCTTCACTGTACACAGCAAAGGCCCCAACAATCAATCCCATCTGGAAGGCAGCTGCATATTGAATCAGCTGTAGATCAGTATTACTCTAGTACCATCAACCAATATTAGGGCTTCATTGTGTGAGGCAGTGGATAAACACAGTGAGAGACTCCCATTCCTGAAGAGCTTTAGGCCAGACCAGACAAAGGTTGCAAGGAGAAATAGGAAAAGTGACTTGCCCAACATGAAACACCAGCTCATTGATAGACCCAGGTCTAGAACCCAACATGCAGCTCTCTTGAGTCCTAGCTGAGTACCCTATTCACTAGACTACACTGCCTCCCAGCACGGCTTTTCCATTTTATGCTTTCCAGGGTTTGCATAGCTCAGAAGGCTGTGAGTATGCTGGGCTGGATATGGAGCTGTCAGCTCTGAAGAGGCCTATAACTATAACGCATTAAACAACTGTAGTATGAAGAGCAATTAAATCAAATTTCCAATTGAAGACAAATTTAGCAAGATTATACTTTAAAAATAGATAGATGCTGCCAGTCATCCTGGAGGACACCTAACATAAATGGTACAATCTCTAGCCAGACAGGGAGACAGAAAACTAGAGGTAAAGCCAGATATTCCCAGCATTACATATAATGGGGAAAATGAGCTTTAAAAGTACCTTTTTTCTATCATCTTGTTTTATTTTTCAAATAGCAAAATATGGTAGTACAGTATGGAACTATATATAGAGACACACACACATGAATTGATATTTATGAATAGTAAAACCCGTATGGACTGATTTTTCAGAGATGTGCACTCAGGGCTCTTACTGCAGTGCTCGGTGAATTTTAAAATATTATCTCGTATTTCCCATTTTTGTTCTTAAGAACTGGTGTGTCAGCTATTTTTAGTAAATCTAATGTTCAGGAAAGTTGCTTGATTGGCAGCTCTGGAGACTGAAGACTTATTTATCCACAAAGCAGGTATAGACTTCTGGGAATGAGAGGGGTTTCAGTCTCCGTGTCCAGACATGCTGGTCTCGTTCCTGGTAATGGTTTTGTGATGTGAACAATGGTCCTCTAGGAACTGAACCAAAACCACCAACTCATTTTCTGTAAGCCACTGAACAGCCATCATCAGATGGCATCAGTTTTCAGCCACTGACAAACTAGACCTGAAAGGCTGCATAGGCCATTCGCGATCTCTTGAATCACCCAGTCTTGTCAGAATTATTGCACCAGTTGACAAATTCATGTAAGAATATTTTCCTGCAGTATAAGAAAAACGTGATGTTTTGTTTGTACAAAGCTGGTCTCCCTCCAATAGATCCTAAGTTTATTGAAAATTCTGGATGCCAATCACAAAGCCCCAGGGAATGCTACCAACTAGGCCAGCTTGAATCTGGGGTTCACAGACAGGGCATGGGAAAGCCCAAGATATAACAGCTGATAATGCAAAGGCAGTCAGCAGATAATTGTGTCTTTTTAACTGGCATATAGCTCTTAAGTCAAATGATTCTGCCTGAGAAGGAAAACAAGCTGAAGAACAAAGATGTTCAAGGCATCCTCTCAGAAATAAGGATCTAAATCTAAACTGTGAGCTTTCCTTATATAATCTAACAATTTATTTCCTGATGGAATCTTTTTAGCTGGTTCTTCACTGCTTTGGTTCATGGGTACGATGTACACCGGTTGCAGCACTGAAACCATAGGTAACCAGAAAGGGAAAACAGTGTATTGAGAAAATTTAGCTAATAAGGTCCTTGAGAGATTGTGTATGCCAAGTAAAAGAGTAGAAATAGATCCTCCTAATGTCTGAATTTATTAAATGTTACTTTGAATGGACAAAAAAATGGCATTGAAAGGAGTTTATCATTTGTTTTGGACTTCATTCTTGGAAAAGCAGGATATGAATATTAGACGTGTGAAATTTTCCTCATCTGTGTTGGAGCAAAGACTTCAGTAGGGATGTAACAACATAGCTGAGGAGAATTTGTCCAAACTGATTTAATGGCCTCCTGGAAACTTAACAGCTCCAGGAAGTAAAAATGGAAGGTAAATGATTCACTTTCTTTTACAGCAACCCTTATTCTTTCATAGTATTCAGGAGTAGGGGTTCCATTCATCATGAGACAGCACAAGCAAACGTTAAAAGGATCTACCACTTTTAAACGGGAGGTGGGAAGGGTGGCATTAGTAGTGATGTTTAACTCCCATCTCTTTCATTCTGACCCAGGGCTGTGAACTTTTTATACAGCCTCATCTGTGATACTATCATGTTTTATCTTTTTCCTGTCCTTGTCAGCTGCTGTTACACAGCAGTATTTATTTATTTTTGCTGAATGCCAGCAGTGCTCTTTGGCTGACTGAATGGTTTGCTCTCACTGATGGCCTATGTCACTTTACATAGCACCCAGCCCTGGCCCTAGTATTCTCAGTACAGGTTTGAACTCAGGTATCCCACTTTCAATACTGAGGTATACTCTACCGTTAAGTAGATCTTTTTTAGTGTAATTGCACACTGAAATACATGCATTCCTTTTAAAATGTAATACTTTACTGTGATTAGCTGTTTTTGGCAAATACTTTTTCAAAGTTGCTGGAAGCTTGACATTCTCTACTGGTATATTAGCTGTGTGGCTTGCAGACAATCATCACTTTAATTCTCTTCATTAGTTGTCTGCTCATGACCTCAGCCATGACCAGCAGGGAACACCCTCCTGGATACTAAGGTTATTCCGTGTTTATGCCGATTCTGGTTTGTAAAAGCCTGGCAAGCCTTGACAAACAGTAGAAATGTTGCTATTAAAAGCATTTACTGGCTAAATCCATGGGTGATGAAATGACGGCTGCAAAAATCACTGGTTTTTTAATAGAAAAAATTATTTGAAAGATAAAGCTGAGCAGCAAAAATCTCATAAAACATTCACCTGAGGATAGAGCTGTGAGCAGCTGGGGAAAATTAGAATCACTGTGAATGTTATACAGGATAATACATTACAGAACATGTCTGCTTTGAATGGGAGCTCTTATGCAAAGAAAAGAGGGAGAATAAAGAGTGGATTCAGCATCGAAATGGTCACATAAATGCAGACAGATGAACAAATTCTGACCCCCTACAGCAGGCCTATGGAATCCAAAAAACGATGGACCACTGTTCTTCTACACAAGCTCAACAGGCTATAAAGAGGTAACGTGGGAAAATTCCACACCCACTATTTGCTGCACTGCAATAAAACATAAGAACATAAGAATGGCAATACTGGGTCAGACCAAAGGTCCATCCAGCCCAGTATCCTGTCTGCCGACAGTGGCCAAATGCCAGGTGCCCCAGAGGTAGTGTGAACCTAACAGGTGATGATTAAGTGATCTCTCTCCTGCCATCCATCTCCACCCTCTGAAAAACAGAGGCTAGGGACACCATTCCTTACCCATCCTGGCTAATAGCCATTAATGGACTTAACCTCCATGCGTTTATCTAGTTCTCTTTTAAACCCTGTTATAGTTCTAGCCTTCGCAACCTCCTCAGGCAAGGAGTTCCACAGGTTGACTGTGTGCTGTGTGAAGAAGAACTTCCTTTTATTTGTTTTAAACCTGCTGCCCATTAATTTCATTTGGTGGCCCCTACTTCTTATATTATGGGAACAAGTAAATAACTTTTCCTTATTCCTTTCTCCACAGCACTCATGATTTTATATACCTCTATCATATTCCCCCTTAGTCTCCTCTTTTCCAAGCTGAAAAGTCCTAGCCTCTTCAATCTCTCCTCAGATGGGACCCGTTCCAAATCCCTAAGCATTTTAGTTGCCTTTCTCTGAACCTTTTCTAATGCCAGTATATCTTTTTTGAGATGAGGAGACCACATCTGTACACAGTATTCAAGATGTGGGCGTACCATGGATTTATATAAGGGCAATAATATATTCTCTGTCTTATTCTCTATCCCTTTTTTAATGATTCCTAACATCCTGTTTGCTTTTTTGACTGCCGCTGAACACTGCGTGAACGTCTTCAGAGAACTATCCACGATGACTCCAAGATCTTTCTCCTGATTAGTTGTAGCTAAATTACCCCCATCACACTGTATGTAAAGTTGGGGTTATTTTTTCCATTGTGCATTACTTTACATTTATCCACATTAAATTTCATTTGCCATTTTGTTGCCCAATCCCTTAGTTTTGTGAGATCTTTTTGAAGTTCTTCACAGTCTGATTTGGTCTTAACTATCTTGAGCCGTTTAGTATCGTTAGCAAACTTTGCAATAGTTGCTGCCTTTGTGTACAAGGGAGGTTAGGGATGATGCAGGATTGGAGTGGAGTTTGATTAATTGGTCTGTGACTACACAGAACTACTTGCCAATGTCCCCCTGTAGGGGGAGCACAAGAGCAGCAGTCACCACTCCAGTATATAGGCTATAGTAACATCTGTGGAGCAGCCGGGGGTCCAAAACTTGCCAAGGGGGAGGATTCCATTCCCCTGACTCCTGTGTGAAGAAATCCCTGTTTAATACTCACTCACTTGGGCGAGGCACTAGGAATTGTCCCAAACAGAGAAAAAAATTACCATATTAAAAAGAAAAAAAAGCAGTAGGGCTATATTTGGTCTAGCAAGTAAATGGGTGTTACTTGGCTGAGTTGATTTCACCGAATATTGTGAGAAACAATGACACATTTCTGAGAGGTGATGAATGGCAATATACTGTAGGGGGTATGTACTTCAGTTAAAGGAAAAGAAACCTTTATACAGTGGCGGCTGACACAGGGCAAGCTACTTATGCAAAGGCCTAGCAGGGAATGAGTACTTCCTGATCAAGACGGACTGCTACAATGTATGCTGGGTGATTTTAGCTAGTTGATGTTTTACAGTAGCTAATTTGCTGATATTTTGGGTGACTGGCATTGTATCTGGCTGGCCAGCTGACTCTTTGTCTCAAACTCTATAATGCAACATGGAAACATTCACAACCAGTAAGGAGTTACTTGGCAAACATAACATTGACAGTGTGGAAAAGACGTATTTCACATGATGAGTGGGCTGGTTTGTATACTCTACTACTAAAGATTATTGGGGAGAAACTGTGACAATAGTGCACGTGAATTTGTACAAGTCAACAAAGAAATGCAAGGGGTGACAGCAGAATGTGATGCAAGGATCCATGGAACAATACAGAAAAAATATTATACCCTGAAAACATAACAGCTAAATGAACTGATACCAGAATGAGGATCACATACAGAATGATAATTTTTGCATATATATCTATGCAAAATCATAGTAATCATAACACTAATCATAGCAACTATTTAGTTTAATCCAGCGAGGACTAGATTTTCAAAATTAGACATAGGCAAATGCTTGAATGAGCCTATTTTATGTATGCAACTATGATGTGTGTGCACATGCAAGTAGCTGAATTGTGCATGCACATCTGATATTTCTGTTTGAAACTTAGGGCTTGTCTAGATGGGGGTTTAATCCAGATCAAATTGAGTTAATCCAGTTTAAAAATGCTTGTGAACACACAATGCAATCCATCGCTGTGCACTAACTTCACATTTCTTGTGAGCTCTGGAATCCTCCTGTAAAGTGGACTGGGATTGCTTCAGATTGAATTACTTTGGTCTATTGTTCGTGTGGATGCAATTGCTGAGCACCACTTTTTGCATGCTTCCAATGGCGATCCCACAGTGCTTTGCAGGTCAATCATTACTGACCTGTCCATTTTCCTGTGTGAGCTCCCTGCTCTGGGTGTCAGCTTCCCAAGATGAACCCTGGTGCGGAGCAAGATTTTGCCCATTTGCTCCTAGATCCTAGTGTACTATTCTTGTAGTACAACCACTCTAGCATTCCAGAAGCCCCACTACATGCCTCGTGCAGCTGCATGGAGCCATGCTGAGATCCTGGATCTTATCAATGGGGAGAAGCGTTTGTTCAGGAAGCTCTTGTGGCCAGCCACTGAAATAAAGACCTCTTTGTGGACATTGCAAAGCAGATGTCTTGACAGGAAGCTACACAATTATAGCACAACCTGTCCCAGACACCATTCAGATCCTGCAGCCTGCACTCCCCTGGCCCCTCCCCAAGGTGAGCCAGCAAAGCCCATCAGAAGATGAGCAGGAGGATGCAGGAGATGAGCTGTCCCCTGAGAGCCAGGATCTTTTTGGGACTCAGGACCCTGACAGCTGGAAAGCCAGCCCCAATCCTGCACTACTGCAATGAAACCAAATTGCTGCCCTGCATCAGCTGAGCCCAAGTCCCAACCAGAAACCCTGGATGGGACTGAAGAGGCAGATCTTGTGGAGGGAGCTTCAGCATGTAATTACCTATCTTTACAATTTATTACTATTGTGCTATGCTGCCATTCTGGCTTGGGTTCTGGGAGCCCCATGATCACAGCCATTGTAGGTGGATGTGAAATAGGAGCCCTTCGGAGTATTCAGCCCCTGCCTCCCTTGGCCCACGCTGTCCATTCAGCCCCTCCCAGGCCTGTTTCCAAAATGCTGGCTGCTCCACATGGCAATTGCCCTCTGTGATATACTAAAACCACAGCTATTCGCTGTTGAGAGGGCTAAAGTATGGAGAGCACTTGCCCATCTGCCTATTTTCCTATTTCCTTTTCCTCATCTGTCCTGAATAGTGAAATACCCCCATCCCCTTTTGGCTGTCTCAAAATGGCAGCCCTCAGCAGGCACAACTGCAGTCTCTAGTCCAGTGATTCTCAAACTTTTGTACTGGTGACCCCTTTCACATAGCGAGCCTCTGAGTACAACCCCCATTATAAATTTAAAACACTTTTTTATATATTTAACACCATTACAAAGCAGGGTTTGGGGTGAAGGCTGACAGCTCGCAACCCCCCATGTAATAACCTCGTGACCCTCTGAGGGGTCCCGACCCCCAGTTTGAGTACCCCTGCTCTAGTCTGTCCTCCCTCCAGTGGCAGATTTGAATAACAAAAGCATTAATTTATGCAAAATTCAACAGCTTATTGAGCCAGGGTTTACTGTGATTAGAGGAAAAGTTTGGTTAGTGCTTATAGCTTGCATGAGGTGTAAATTAGCATTGCATGTCCAGTAAAGGCACAAACAATACCGCTCCCTGCTGAGGTACAAATGCACTGGCACCACACATTGTAGCTAACAATCATTGCAGGTTCTTATCTGTTTTTCTCTGCACTTTTTCTGTGTCTGCCAGGGAGATATAGCAGAGCTTAAGACTGAGGAATTGCTCTGTTTTGTTGGAATAGCCCATCATTCCTGATGTAGCTTACAAGCCCCTCCCACTCCAGCAGCACTACTGGGAGGACCATCCTGGTGAATAAACTCATAGCCTCTCTTGCTGGTCTGACTTTGCCTTAGACCATTCTCTGCCTCCTAGTCACCCGCCTCAGTGTAAGACTGAGACCACTTCCCATTCTTGGGGGAATCTCAGAGATGGTAAGCATCTCAGGGAGATAATCACACATACATATGAAAAATGCTATAATAGCCTGTCTGGAATATAAACAATAAGCAACTATTTTTTTCCAAACTCCCACAGCCATAGGGCTTGCAGTGGCCAGACCAACAAGTGCCTCTATGAACTGCTGAGAGACGGGCCACCTGATGGGGTGAAAAAGGAAGACTTGGGATGAGATGTTTTCAGAACTCATGGCAGAGTCCCAGAAGAAAACCAGACTGACTGGAAGTTGGAGGCTGTATATGAGGACCCAGAAGGAGAAAGAAACACAGCGCTCCCAGGAGATCATGGCAGTGGCCACAGACAGCATCGCCATGGCCAAGGAGAGCATGAAAAAAGGGAGATGCAGAGGCAACTCATGGACATTATCCTGAGGCATAATGCTCTCCTCCAAAACATTCTTCTGGTCAGCCCTGCAGTCCCGTAATCTGGGACCCAGCCAACACCTTCAGCCCCTGGACAATACTGGATGCTGGGACCAGCAGCAACGCCTTCCTACCGGACCCTTGCAGCAGTGCTCCCTGTGGTCATTCCCCTCTCAGAACCAATCTCTGGGCATCAAAAACACTGGCACTTGGGAGCACAGCTCCTTTCAGCCCTGCAACATCCGTGAAAATGTTGAGCCACTGCACTCAACCCCAGATCCCACATGAACTAGAGGGAAGTTGTATACGTACCTGTAAATTTAGCCTCTCCCCCCACCAAAAATAATTGTTCTATTTGCAGTGTTCTTACTGTTGCACTTTCTGTTTTGTTTGCACTGTTGTTTTAATTAAAGGTTGGTTTATAGTTGGTTAGTTGGTTCCATCAAACCTTTATATGGGTTTTTTTATTTTTCTGTCATAATAAAAACCATTTACAAAGCATCAGTTATGTGTCATCGTTGGCTTTAACTCAGAAATTTCTTTAAATAAAGCTGACATAATTCATAGAGTTTCACAAAAGTACATGGGGAATGTTCCATTACCATCACCCATACATACTACACCAGTGCTCACAATGTATCTATCCCAACACTCCACTCCACAGGCTAACATGTTCAGGCATGAGATTCAAAATATGAACAATGGACTTCCGTGACAGCATTCCCCCAGGTGTTAGCGTTTTCTATCTGGCTGCTCAAACCACCGAGCAAGTCTCTGCACCTCTGCTTCCAACCCATCCAGAAGGCTTTCTCCTTTACTCTCACAATATTCTGCAGAATGCAACATGCAATTATAATGGTCAGAATGGTGTTTTTTTTGTGATGCTTCCATCCTATTCCATAAACAGTGCCAAATGCACACTTGACCATCATTCTGCAACTGCTCAGGCAATAGTTAAATCGTTTATTCCTTCTGCCCAAGCAACCTGTATATGGCTTATTAGCTAGGGCGTGAGAGGATAAGCTGGGTATCCCAGAATAATTGGAACAATCTCCACACCATTAATGTCCACAGTAGTCTTTGGGGGCAACCGTTCTTTCTCCATTAATTTAAATAGAAACAAGTTCCAAAAGATCCTAACATTGAGGACCCTTGCAGACCATCCTGTATTTATGTCTGTAAACCACCCCCGTCCCCATCCCCTCTCCAGTGATGGTCAACCAGTTCTTGGAGCACCAAGGCAAAATACCCTTTTCTGTTTATAAATTCTGTGCCCTGGCAGGGAACCAGTGGGGAGGGAGGGTAAGGGGGGCAGTGATAGGTATGTGGAGTCCATCAGTAGCCCAAGTACAGTTTGGGAACCCCATATGTGCAAAGCCATTAATCTTCTGAACATTACCCAGCTTTATGAGCTGGTTTGACAGTACCAATGGCTTAGCCGACCTTCATGAGAATGGAATGGCCCCAAAAGTTGATCTCCCCATGTCAAATTCATTGACTACAGACTGGCAGCGGGTTGGGGTAACCAGTTTCTTGATGCAATGGTGACCTGTTTCTCCATGGGTATTGGGCAACACATGTTAGGACACTGTTGCTGAAGCTCCTAAGTCATCTCAAGCAAGATAGCCCTTCCTGTCCTGAAGTTCTTTCACCACTGCTGGTTGTCCCAGGTCTTCAGAACAATCCTCTCTCACCGCTCCATGCTGGTTTCCTGGGCCCAGAAATGGTGCTGAATGCTGTGTAGGTGATCCAGGAACCAGTCCTTTCTCACCACTCCATGCTGGTTTCCTGGGCCCAGAAATGGTGCTGAATGCTGTGTAGGTGATCCAGGAACCAGTCCTTTCTCACCACTCCATGCTGGTTTCCTGGGCCCAGAAATGGTGCTGAATGCTGTGTAGGCGATACAGGAACCAGTCCTCTTGTTCCAATAGCTCAGCATTGTCCTGTTCTTCCTCCTTGTCCTGCTGCTACCAACACAGAGTATCCCATGCTGCTGGAGGAGCTGCACTGCTGCTGTAGAATATTCTCCTATGTCAGCTTCATCCATCTGGTGGTGTAACAGGAGAAATCCAATGCTGAAGTTTTCCAGCTTTGACTGCTGTAATACAGCTCACACAGCCTCTGCATATTCATGCTTATCACCATAGCAGAGTGGGACATTGTAGGGTCTGTGCTGGCAGATAGCAATTTGAAAATGGCATGAGCCTGCCCAGAAAGGAAGCACTGGTGGAGACAACAGAAACATGAGATCTTTTAAAAACATTTGAACCCACCTGGCTTCCCACAATTCACAGTGAAAACAATCCCAAGATGCACACTGCTCAGCAGTGAAGCAAGGGACCATGTAATACCCCCTGAGAACTTGACGTTCTCAGTTGGCAGCAAAACGCCACCATGCATTCACATGATTCCAAAACAGAGTCAAATTTGGATTTAAATAATACCTTTTCTATACATGGTATTCCAAACAGTCTTACAATAAACAGGTAGACACTGGAAGTAGTAGTGTAGTGATATAAAAACATGGTGAGCATTGTGTGCTCCATAACAGCATACACAGCCCCTTGGATATTTGAAAAAGTTTTACTGAAAGAAGATCTGCTGTCCAGAATCTGGGGGTTATCCTCAGCTCTTTTAAACGGTGCCAGGAGATCTTTAACTTCCACCTAGCTATTCATTAGAGACAGGTAGAAGGAGCCTTAGTTCAATATCTTATCCAAAGTCAAAAACTGATAAACTGGAGCTGAGACCACCTCCTTTACTCCAGACATCTGCCTAGTCACCTAACTCCATTGGATCTCATCACAGGACAAGAATAAGAAGCTTTTCATCCATTAGGGACAGATTTTCCTACACAGTATTTGTGTCTTTATTCCCTCAGATTTTTCACATCCTTGTTGGAGAGCTCCAACTTTTTAGCCCTCTCTTCTGAGCTCTCTTCCACATGCAGTAGGCTTTTCTGTGCCTTCCTCTGGCAGGCGTGTTGCAAATGCAGGAAGTCATGTAGGTTCTCAGATCCAGCCAAAAAGAAGAAGGTTGTTCTGAGGTCAGTGGATCACTAGTGAGCAGGTGGTGACAGGACTGAGTCTGAAATAGTACTCTCCACTCTGCAAACAGAGGCTAAGATTTTCAAAAGTGACTAGCAATTTTGGCACCTTAAAGGGGCCTGATCTTTTAGCGCAACTACCCTCTGGAAATCAGGCCTCTTCAAGGTGTACCGAGTTGGGCACCCAAAATCACCAGTCACTTTTGGAAGTTTTGGCTAAAGAGTGCAGTATCCACTATCCCCCCACTCCAAGGTATTTTCCAATAAGTGTCATGCTTTTTTCAGGGCAGAGTGTTATTTGCAATGATGCATAATGCACATGCATGGGATAGGTGCATGTGCACTGGTAATGTGGTTTTTGAGCATTTCAGAGTGGAAGTAAATCCAAAGTCACTAACTGTCTCAGTAGTATTGTGAGTCTCATGATATTTGGTGTTTTTTCTTAAAGCCTTGTCTCCTGCAGCAATGAGACCCTAAATGCATTTTTTTAAATCATGATTTTTAAGCAAGTCTCATGATTTTGGGGAGCCTGATTCATGATTTTTGAACACATGGGATTGTCATTATTGTAAATCGCATGCTTTTATTTTTGTTTTCCCTCTAGAATATTAAACACTGTCATTTGCCAGAGTGAGGTCAGCCATATCTCAAACTGTGCTGTGTCGCTGCTCTGGTTCTGGGCCTGATTAACCCCACAATGTCCTGAGATAGTCACTCAGCACTTTTCAGCTGGATCATATCATACTATGTTACCTGAGTGTCCACTCTGGATCTGCTCTCTCCTGTTTAAAAGCACCTCTCTGCCCACTGGCATTATAAATGTATTTAAATAAGCTGCCCAAGCCTTTAGCTTTCTTTACAAAGTAGTGACATTCCATTGTTAGGCAATGGCAAGCATGGCATGTCTTTGAAACCACTTTAAGACTTGCTCAGATCTATTTTTCCCAGTAAGTCCCCCTTGTATACTGTGGCAATTAAGTCTTTCAGACCCTCCCAGCAGCATAGCTAGACGATTATAAATTGGGTTTCTTGTTTAGATTTAAAGTGGGATTGTATCTTCCCCTCACCTCATAGATTAGTAAACCATGAAAATGGCATTTACTCAGTATCTGTGAAGGTGGCCCGGCAGTTCCACTTACAAGGCTTTAGAATGAGGTGTTGAGATTTCCACAGTGGTGGGTGGGTGAGTGATCCCTACAAACGGTCTGATTTTCAAATATTTCGTGTGATGTCCAGATTTCCTATTTACCTGTTCATGTTGGCTCTTTGATGCATAAAACTAACATTTCCATAGTGAAGGGCTGATCGGGATCCTATTTAGTTACCCATGTTGAAAATTGGGTTTCTTTTCAGTTAGGCTCTGTCAGAAGGAAAGGGCCATATGTAAAAGTTAAGTTATTGTTTTAGCTAAGAACTGAACATGACCAGGAATAATCATTCTTTGTACTTCTCAACATGTTCCATCTGATCTCAAAGCACTTGGCAAACAGTAATGCATTTAGCCTCACAGTGGCTTAGTCAGGTAGGTAAATATTATTATCCTTCAGCTACAGGTGGGGAAACTGAGACACAAAGGCCAGATCCTCAAAGGTATTTAGCTGCCTAACTCCCATTAGCTGTTCATTGAGGATCTGGCTCAAAAGCATTAAGTGACTTACACAAGGTAATACAAAAAAGGCTTGTGGGAGAGCCAGGAATAGAACCCACAACCTGGCATCCACTCAGCTACAAAACCATCCTTAGGGCTCCTATAGCTGCTACTATAATAGTAGCTGTAGCTTCTTGAGACCACTAAATAAATAAATGTAATGTGATTTCATTTTGTTTAGCTCCTCTAGTTTATCTGCTCATATCATTTGTAGGAGATGTGTGGTAGAATAAAACTAACGCCTTTCATAAGTTAGGGAGGAAAAATTAAAACAAATTTAAAATAGATGGTAAATTTGAATGATATTGTAAAAGTTGTATTGAAACTTGGAGCAGTTTCAAATGTTATTTTTAACCATAGACATTTAGCTCTTATGGGAAACAAAACTTAAAAGGACAATTATAATTAGGTCACATATTGAGAAACTTATTACATTTTGCTATAGATGATCCCAGGAGAATGTAACACGATGATTTTTTAAAAAATTAAGATTCAGTCATGTTTCTTCACTTTTCTAGATAGAATACTGTTCAAAAAATAAAATACAGTAGGAGAGAAATGTGTTTCGTATTACTAAGTACTTCAGACTGTGAAGCAACAAATATTGGATGGGAAACTTGAGGACAGAAAACATGATTTATGTTTCATTTTGTGCAGAAATACACAATATTATGCCAGCAGCTGTCCTTGAGTTTGCTCACTATGTGGGCAGACCAGATATACTGATTAGCATTGATATAATGTTTGACAACTTTCAAGCACCACTATACAAACATTAACCATTTCCATTAACCTCTTCTCTAAAATGGAAATATCAATAATACCTACTTCACAAGGGTGCAGTAGGTATTATTGATATTTCCATTTTAGAGAAGAGGAAACTGAGACAAAGATGTCAAGTGATTTGCTCAAGGCTACAGAACAAGTCAGTATCAGAAGTGCAATTAGGACTCAGAAGTTTCTGGCTTCTATCCCATGGTCACTTCAGTAGAACACAGTGCTTCTCACATATGAGAAGTATACATTTCAGAGATAGCTAAGCAGGAAACTCTTTATCTGTCTATAGAAGAGACCATTCGGCTGATGTGGAGTATTGATTTAGTACTGATCTGGAATTTCTCATTTGATTTATTACTTGATTTGTTACTGTAAGACACATTGTCTCTTCTGTTTCTAACTTTAGAGTTGCTGGTTTTTGTAGGAAATTCAGTGGTTTGACTGGGACTCTCAGCAAGTTAGGAAGATTCATTTTTTGAAGTCAGACATGTGAACTGTAACTCCCAATTAAATCTAGTAAAGCAGAGGTGGAACTGGGCCTGCACCACTTCGGTAGAATCTGAATCCACACTTTCACAGAGATTGGAGTATATGGACCTGTGGTTTTGTTTGTTTGTTTTGGTTCAGACCCACCTCTATAATAAAACAAAGTGAATTAAATTGAACAAGTCTCCATTTATATCAGACCAGATCCAGGCCAGGTGCAATGGGAAGGCATGGGCCAAGCCATCCAGGAGCACTCAGAGAAGATTAGCAAGACATAATGGCAAAAACACCATGGTCCCAAATACACAGCTTTTTGGAAGTGGGTGCTTGAAAGCTGATCCAGTCGCTCCCCTTCAAAATATAACAGGTGTAGATTTGGAGCAAGATCCCGTACTTCTTTGCTGCTCTAACATACTGCAAGAGATACACAAGGTAAGTCAGTGACAAAAGGAGAATGAGATTTCCCATCTGTCAGCCACAATGCCTGTGTTTCCTGTGTTTGAAAAAATAGGTGGAACAAGACATACATTCCTGAGGTGAACAAATAGCCTGCGCTTGGAGCGTAAGACAATTTGCTCAAGATTAAGTGGTCTGAGTCAACCTACTCCGGTTATATCATATAGTAAAAAGTGGATCTGTGTTACCATGAAAGTTACCATCCATGTTATAGCTACCCATGCTCATGAGCTGACCTCCTTTCTGCATTTGTACAACTTATATGACACAGAAGTGCTGCCACAAGTTCTTTCTGTCAGACCTAGGAGGATTTATGGTCATTAGATTGTTCATAATTCACTGTAAATGACTATCAGTTAGTGAAACTGTCCTCCACTTTCACACCAATAATTGGTATCCACCCATAGCAATAGGTTCCTACCATAAACCATGTAGCCTGAATTCCCAATGTAAATTGTTATTATTTATGTAATTCATAGAATCATAGATTCCAAGACCAAAAAGGACCATTGTGATTATGTACACTGACCTCCCATATTACACAGGCCATAGAAATTACCTGAAATAATTCCTGCTTGACTCATAGGACTAGAAGGGACCTCAAGAGGTCATCTAGTCCAGTCCCCTGCACTCATGGCAGGGCTAAGTATTACTTAGACCAGGGGTGGGCAAACTTTTTGGCCCGACGGCCACATTGGGGTTGCAAAACTGTATGGAGGGCCGGGTAGGGAAGGCTATGCCTCCCCAAACAGCCTGGCCCCTACTCCCTATCTGTCCCCTCCCACTTCCCACCCACTGACTGCCCCCCTCAGAACCTCTGACCCATCCAACCCCCACTGTTCCTTGTCCCCTGACCTCCCCCTCCTGGGACCACCTACCCCTAACTGCCCCCCTGGAACCCTACCCCCACCCAACCCCCCCTTCTCCCTGTCCCCTGACCCCTATCCGCACCCCCGCCCCCTGACAGGCTCCCTGGGACTCCCACGCTTATCCAATCCCCCTGTTCCCCGTCCCCTGACTGCCCCCACCCAGAACCTCTGCCCCATCCAACCACCCCCTGCTACCTATCCCCTGGCTGCCCCCCGGGACTCCCTGCCCCTTATCCAACCCCCTGTCCCTGGCCCCCTTACCATGCCAGCATGTCTGGCAGCTGCGCAGCCCGGCCAGAGCTAGACACGCTGCAGCTCTGCTTGGCAGGAGCACGGTGCTCCGCCACCCAGAGCACTGCCCACGCGGCGGCGTGGCTGCGGGGGTGGGGGGACAGCAGGGGAGGGTCAGGGGGCTTTTCCTAATGTCCAACCTAAACTCCCTTGCAGCAATCTTTTTGAAAAATATGCAGTCTTGATTTAAAAATTGCCAGTGATGTAGAATCCCGTGGCAAATTGTTCCAGTGGTTAACTACCTACCTTCACTGTTGAAAATTTACGCCAATCCGAATTTGTCTAGCTTCATCTTCCAGCCATTGGATCATGTTATACCTTTGTCTGCTATATTGAAGAGCCAATTATCAAATTGTTGTTCCCCCTATAGGTACTTACAGAGTGTGATTAAATCACCCCTTAACCTTCTCTTTGTTCAACTAAATAGATTGAGCTATTTGAGTCTTTCACTATATAACACATGTTTTCTAACCCTTTAATCATTCTCATGGCTCTTCTCTGAACTCTCTCAATTTATCAACATCCTTATTGAATTGTGATCACCAGAACTGGACACAGTATTTCGGCAATGGTCGTACCAGTGCCAGATACATAGGTAAAATAACCTCTCTACTACTATTCGAGATTCCCCTGTTTGGGTATGCAAGAATCCAGTTAGCCTTTTGGCCACAGTGTTTCACTGGGCGCTCATGTTCAGCTAATTGTCCACCATGACCCCCTAATCTTTCTCAGAGTCACTGCTTTTTAGGATAGAGTCCTCCATCTTGTATGTGTGGCCTATATTCTTTGGTGAATTGCAGCTGTTTTTCCAAGCTGTGTAAGCACTTCTAATAGGCTCTAATTCCTAGTAGTGTTTTGCCTACAGAGCTTCCAGTTCAGAGCCAACAAAAGGGACAAATCCCCAGTGTTTCAAGTACACAGTAAATTCTTTGTTAAATGTGGTTCAAACAGTCACTTGTTAATGCCTTAACATATGCATTTTCCTACTAACTCAGTTTATTAATATACAGGTATGCAATGGATAGCAAACAGTCACTGCAGGTCATATCCTAAGCTAAAGATCTACTCATGGACATCTCCCCTCCCAGCTTCCCCGATCCGGTCCCTTACCTTGTCTCCCGTAGCTATAAAGCTGGTTACATGAAGAAGTATTATTGGGAGGAAAATATTTAATGAGATAAATGAAAAGAAATTCATTATAACATGATGAGTGCAACTGCTTAGCTGAATCCCTCTCCCCCCTACTTGTTGTTATAGCTGTGCGGCTTATTTGCTCTCCTGGGTGTGGAGCTTTACATTTATTACAGTTGAGGCCCTGTGTACACCACAAACTTTGGTCAATGCAAATTATGTTGGCATAAAGTTGCCTAAAGTATTGTATCGCTCGTGCGTGTGCATACTTGCCTGCTTGAATTGGCGCTGCATGAACTCACCAGGAGTACTTCTGGCAATACAAAGTGCAGTGCACCATGGGTAAGTATACCAGTGTGTCACATGCTGTTGTCCAGGACAAAGCCTTCTGGGAAGTTGTTGCAATGTGTTGTGGGATAGAAATGATTTGCCCAGAGATCTAGGGGTCAAGTTTTCAGCATGCAATTTTCTCCATCCCATCCATATCCCAACATTTTTACACTTTTTCTTAAATCCCACAAAGCCACACAGCTTCGCTGTCAGCTGTTTTACAGAAGCACAGAGCCCGCACAGCTCTGCACTATTCTCATGAATGTTGCAAACACAGGATGAACGATCCCCTGGAATTTGCAGACCTGCAGAAGACCTGTAACAATGGGGGACATGAGGATTTCTTTGAAGACAGATTGTTAAGGGATACAGTGAAAAACAATTCAAAACAAAACAATGACTTGTTGGTGGCATTCATGGAGCAGCTGCAGACAGTGGAGTGCCGCTTCTGGGATCACACCATAATGCAGGTTTGGGATGAGGAGCACGGGCTGCAAAACTTTTGCATGTGAAAGGCCACATTCCTGGATCTGTTTTTCTGAGTGTGCCCCAAATCTCCAGCACAGGGACAACAGAATGAGAGCTGCACCAACAGTTGAGAAATGAGTGGCAATCACACTCTGGAAGCTTGGAATGCTGGATTGCTATTGGTCTGTGAGAAGTCATTCTGGAGATGGAAAGGCCACTGTGTGAGGGCTGTTTATCATACAAGTGTGTAGGGCCAATAATCATGTCCTGCTGTGCAGGATGTGAGTCTTGGCAATGTGGAGGACATAGTGGATGGATTTGCAGCAGATGGGGTTTCCTAACTATGATGGGGTGATAGACAGCATGCACATCCTGATTTTGACTCCAGCCCATCTTGCCACAGAGTACATTAACAGAAAGAGCTATTTTTCTGTGGTTATACAAATTTTGGTGGCTCACCAGGGATGCTTTACTGACACCAACATTGGCTGGTCAGGGGAGGTGCATGATGCTCTCATCTTTAAGAACACAGAAAGCTGCAGGCAGAGACATTCTTTCCCAACCAGTGGATTACCATTGATGACATAGAAATGTCCGTAGTGATTCTGGGGGACCCAGCTTACTCTGGCTCACGAAGCTATACACTGGCCACCACGGAAAGATTCACCCACTGGCTCAGCAGGGGCAGAATGACAGTTGAATGTGTTTTTGGTAGATTGAAGGGATGCTGGCAGTGCTTACTCACAAGATTGGAGCTCTGTGAGAAAAATATCCCAATGGTTATAGCTTCCTGTTGTGTCCTGCATAATATGTGTGAGACAAAGGGGGGGGGGAAGTTGCCATTGGAGTGGAGGGCAGAGGTGGAGTGGCTGTCTGCTGAGTTTGAACAGCCAGACATAAGGGCCATTACAAGAGCCCAATGGGAAGATACGTGGTTGGGGGAGGCTTGACTGCTCTCTTGCTCTGAAGGTTGTTGGCTATTCGGAATTGTATAGTGCTTGGTGTACATTTATACATATAACACTACGTCCTAATGAATCTATGAATTATTTGGTACTGGCTGTACATTTATAATTATTAGACCATTTCACTGAAACTATTAATTATTAAGCTGCTGTTCAGTTAGACACATATGCTGGGGTGTTTTCTTGAGCCTATGAGTTCTGTGGTGCTGTACATGTATAAGGACTGGCTGCTCTGTGTACTGCTATACATTCTGCAATATGCATGGTGAACTAATAAAGATGGCTTTATTTTCAAAAAAATATCGAGTGACAAAAGCAGTGCAAAAACACCCAATGTGCAAACAAGAAAAGAACAATACAATACAAACTTCCAACATAAGTTAATGGAATGGAACTTAAAAATTAGAAAAGCAACAGACATTTCTGTCCATTTCAGTGCACAAATGCAGTCCATTTTGATTATACATATACTGACCAGTGAGAGGCATGGTTGGTGTATGTGAAGCTGTGGTTGTCCTTACTGTCCCTCAGCATGGAGTTGTAGGCTAGGGATGCAACTCATGATGCCATGTGGAATGTTGTGGGGTGTAAGGAGCTGCTACCACGGAGTTCTCCAGGACCGCAAAAGATGGAGAGTCCATGATTGTTGGACCTGTAGGTCGACTAGAGTCTGCAGCATTTGTGTTTATTGCTTGAAAAGCCATATTATGTCCTGGTGCATCATCGTCTTCTTTTCCTGCTGGGATCCCTAGGTCTTTCTCCATTTTCTCCTGCCCTCTCTGTTCCTCTGCATGCTGCCTGTCATGTTGGCCCACCAGCGTCTGATGCAGCACTGGCTTTCAGGGTCTCACTGAACATATCCTCCCTAGTCCTCTTCCTTATCCTCTTCCTCGGGGTCAGGTGTTCCTCACATGTGTGTGTGGGGGGGGGCACCTCTCAAGGCCGCAATGGTAGCAGCTACAGATATAAGCATCAGACGTATTGTTGGATTTACAGGCACAGTGGAAAGTGAAAGATGAGGGAAGGGAATGTTGAAACTTATGCCCATAAAATGTGTAAATAAGACATGATTATTGACACTTCAGCTTTGGGGTGCCTCTGCACAGCACTGCTCTCCAGTCCCAGCAATGGTGAGTATGGCCCACCAGGGGACTAGGGGGAAGAGGGAAGGAGAAAGGCATTAAGATTTTTGGTTTCATGGAACAAAGTTTTGGTCCCTATTTCCATGGGTACGAGCATAGGGCAGTGGCACTGAACATTGGCACCATTTCCCCCAGATGTTGGTAGTTTTAGCTGGTATCTCACTCCTGAGAGTAACAAAGGCACAGAGTGCACATCTGCTGCTGGTGTTCCAAAGCTGCCTGAGCCCGTATGCCACTAGCCTGTTTATTGCAATGGTGCCAGCCAAAGTTATCACTGAGTGGCTATCGTCCCTTGAACCCTTTGGGAGAGGATTGCAGAGTATGTCCATGATAGTTTCATTGAGATCTCTCAGGAGGTTACAGGGGATATCCCTATATATAAATAAACTGCTTGGCATGTCCCCCCTCGCCCTGGTTAACCCTACAGGGAAACGAAAAGCAGATGGCAACTCTACTCTGTGTGTTGTACCACTCCCCCCACCTTCTCATATGAGTAAAACAATGAAAAGTCAATTCCTGTGTCTTGTTAATAGGCCAGGCGCCATCTTTACATTTACGCATTGTAAGGGAAAATGCATATACGCACTTACCCGAAGTGCCTTCCCCTTCCCTTGGCTCATCTCTGCTCGGCTGGTGAGACTGGATAGACTGCAGCAGTCTCAAGCAAGTCCTGCCTCACAGCATAGCTAGACCCTTACCCCCCTCCCCCGAGTCTCCCACCTTGCCCCCTTCACTGTTCATGGCAGGGGTCCCTGTCTCAGACTCCTCTGAGGTATCCCTGATGGTCTGTAAGGTGGTGGCCAAGTGGCATGCAGCTCATTGTAAAAGTGTCAGGTCTGCGGCTCAGCACCCGGTCTGTTGTTGGGCTCCCTGGCCTTGTGGCATGCCTGGTGCAGCCCCTTCACTTTCACACAGCACTGCTGCTGATTGATCCCTGTCATACCCCTTCACCTGCATCCCCTGTGCAATCTGTTCGTAGATGTCCACATTTCTACAGCTGGTCTATAGCTGTGCCTGCACAGTCTCATCACCCACAGGCCTAGGAGACCCAATACCCCCTGTCTACTCCAGGCAGGAGCACATCTAGTGCATGGAGCTAGCATGATCAGTAGCACACCAGGGAGAGCTGCTAGGTGTGCTCGTCAAGCTGGAAAAGGCATTTCTAACATGCAAGAGGTGTTTTAAGGAGGGCGATGGCTTCCGGTCTTCATCCCGCCCAGGCAGTGGAGTTCACAATTGTGACCAGAGCAGTCAGTGTCAGGCATTGTGGGACAGCTGCTGGAGATCTGTAATGATCGACATAGGTCACGCAGTGTCTCCACTCGCACTGTGTTGGCAGTTGTTGATTGACTATGGCTCAGTGCCATTTGAGGAGAAGGTTTTACTGTGTTGCTTTAAACGGGGCACTTACATTGGCCAGAGACAAATTTGAGTGTACACAAATTTGTTGATGCAAGGCAATTTACATCAACCTAACTTTGTGGTGTAGGCCAGGATTCGCCCCTGGGTTCCCTGGATCCACCCCACTGCTCTCTCACACCAGTCACTTTGCTATTTGTTTCTGACCTCCAGCGTGTTTGCTCACCTCTCCTTCAGTTCCAGGGATCTCAGAAAATGTGATCTGTTGCAGACTGAGCTGAGCCAAAGATGGTTAAGTACTGCATTTAGCGCAACAAATGATTTGTAAAGGAGGATAATTGGTGGTCAGGAAAATCCATAGTCCTGTGCTGTAGAGCTTCTTAGGGTGAAATAAACAAAACAAAACAAGTGCACAATATGTGCAGAACTTCTACCAAATGCTTAAATCCCATTGATTTTAATTGGCATTGGATGAGGCACTAGCTGCTAAAAGGTCCAGGTTACTGAGTCACAAATAACTATCTTTAAAAAGTGTTGTTCTTTTTGGTATATTCTATATTTTATCTGCTTTAAATTTAACTCTGTTTTATGGATGTTGTTTCTACTCCATTGTTAATATTTGTAACGTTTGGTATTAATATACCTGTCTTATGTTCTGCAGCAAGAGTGTTGTGTGTAGGTAAATATAGAAAAGCGGACATAGAGCCTCATTGGTCCATCTTTGAAACTTGCTTGATTAAAGCACCAGGCACAGGAAGGATATAATTTTAGTATGTATTTGTTTTTACAGTGTCATGGCATTGTACAGAGAAATAAAAGACAGACTGTAAATTCTTCTAGGCATGGACCAAGGACTCTAATTCACCCAACTGGAAAAATGGGGATTACAGGGGTGTATGTCTTTCAGAGCTAGGCCCTAAGTCAGGGGTGGGCAAACTACGGCCCGCAGGCCGGATCTGGTGCCTTAGGGCTTGGGATCCGGCTGATGGTGCCGCCGGCACCACGTCTCTGCGGCCCCCGGGCGGGGGAGAGGGCTTCACGCATTGCCCTTGCCTCCAGGCACCGCCCCCCGCAGCTCCCATTGGCTGGGAACGGGGAACCATGGCCAATGGGAGCTTCAGGGGAGGTACCTGGAGGCGCAGCAAGGGCAGTGCACACAGCGCCCTCTGCGCCCACCAGGGCCGCAGCGCTTCTGGGAGAGGCACGGGTCCAGGGACAGGGCAGGCCCCAGTGTGCACCACTGCCACCCCAGAGCCGCTTGAGGTAAGTGGCGCCGGGCCGCCCCCCAACTCCCTGCCCTAAGCCCCCTGCCTGCACCTTTCACCCCTCCTGCACCCCAAGCCCTGCCCTGAGTCCCCTCATACGCCCTGAGTCCCCTCATACACCCTGCGCCCCTATGCACCCAACCCCATGCCCTGAGCCCCCTGCCACACCCCACACTCCTCCTGCACCCCAACCCCCTGCCCTGAGCCCCCTCCCACAGTCTGCACCCCTTCTGCACCCCTGCTCTGAGCTCCCTCCTGCACTCCCCACCCCTTCTGCACCCCAACCCCCTTCCCTGAGTGCCCTCAGACACTCCGCACCCCTCCTCCACCCCAATCCCTTGCCCTGAGCCCCTTCCTACACGCCACACCCCCTCCTGCACCCCAACCCTCTGCCCCAGCCCTGCATACAATTTCCCCACCCAGATGTGGCCCTCGGCCCAAAATGTATGCCCACCCCTGCCATAAGTGATGTCACAGGAGGCATGGATCGACGTTCACGTCGCATTCCCCATCAGCCCAAGCTGGGAAAGCTAATGATCCAAACAGTGGACCAAATTTGGTGATGAATCCTGGTCACGTGCCTCCTGAGGCACATTGCGCATACGCTAAGAAGAAGAAGAAGAAGAAGTGATGTCACAGAACTCTACTGGCCTGAGAAATTAAAATAGGCAAAGTGGTGATGGTAGCATATAAATCCAGAAATAAACGCTCCAAAAATATGCTTGATGATGTCTGTGAAAGTCCCTTAAGAGAAATTTTAATCAGAAATCTTGATTATGTTTTTACTTAAAAATAAACAATATTTAAGACACATGTGCCTTCCTAACAAGAGTAACTGCAGAATAGTATTTCCATAACCGATGCTTTCCTTCCACTGACCCTACTCCCTGGTGTATGTGATACTCTCAATTATCTGTCAAGTCCACCATTTAGGCTCTAAGCTCTTTGGGCCAGAAGTTAATCTTCCATGTCTTTTCATGAAGTGCCTAGCACAGTTTTGGGCCCTATAATAAATAACAATAATTAATTGAGTGTTACCATTGTAAACATTTGTGACTCTGCAGAGAGAGGGGTGAAAAGCAGTTCTCTTTTTGTATATCTGCTAGACCCTAGAGTCAGGGTTCTGAGTTTCCCCTGCCATAGCTAATCATACTGTGGTGGGGCAGTGCCCCACCCCCTGAGGAAAAGGGCTGAACCAGGCCTGAGAGGCTGTGCAGACCAGCAGCCAATCAGCCAAGGCCTGGGGAGAGCCAATCAGGGCAGGGAAAGAGGCAGCCAATCAGGTCTGGGTGAGGTCCTATATAAAGGCTGCCTAGCACAGAAAAAGTCAGTCACTCCCTGACTAGCGAGGGAGAATGGCTATGTATTCACTGCAAAAAGTGCTTTTGTTTTGGTTTTACACTGAAATAGCTATCGGAGTGTAAAATCCTAGTGGAGACAAGGCACAGGAAGTTTTTACTTTGATGTAGCTAGTTGGGGGTGACCCCGGTAGGTTTACTAGCTACACTGAGGTAAAAACTACAGTGCTTTGTCTCCACTAGGGTTTTACACTCAGATGGCTATTTCAGTGTAAAACCAAAACAAAAGCACTTTTTGCAGTGAAGACAGCCTAGAATTGGGTCTTCGCTAGGAAAAAAAGGTATATTTTAAAGTGGGGTTAATCTAACCCATGTGAGTCCTAGTGAAGACAAAGGAGTTTGTAGTTTTAAGGTGTTAGATAATCATGGTAAACCCTATTGGGGGAGCCTAGGGTTTACCTGGACATGCTAACACATGTTAAAACTACAACCTGCCTTGTCTTCACTAGGACTAACACGGGTTAAAAAAAATGACTTTTTTCTCATGCTCAGCATAGGTAAGACACACAAGTTTGTATCCTGGAGTAGATGTTTAGGGAGTGTCCAGATTAGATTTTAGGAGCCTATTAAATACTTCAGGTTAATCAGCAATGACTAAAAAAACTGTAGGCCAGGGACGCTGGAACAGGGGGGTCTGGGGACCATGGCTTAGAACGAGCAACGGTGGGGAGGAGGTGGAGAGGAGTGAGCGGGGGTGGGGTTTCAGGGGGAATGGGCGGTGTGAAGGCAGGGTCTTGGGGAGAAGGGGTGGCATGGGGTGGGGCCTTGGGGGAAGGGCTGGCACAGGGCTGGACCACAGTTTGGGTGCTGGTAGCCCCCCTTAATTTTAGGGAGCTTCTGCTGCTCCTGCTGTAGGCGAATCTATGAAGTGGAGCCAGAGGCAGGTGGGACTGGTAGACATCTGGCCCTAAAATTCCTCCTTCCTCCGAAAGTATGGAGCAGGGCTGAGAGATGCCATGCTGCTTACAGGCTGCTTCTCCCGTGCTCTTGGGGGCAGTCAGGATAGTCCCACAGTGTGAATGCAGGGCAGGCACAGACACTCTCCATGAAAGGCTCCACCTCAGGGCAGCGCTGGGGAGAGCTGAGACAGCAGGTAGGGGCCTGTGACCAAAGAGGAACCTGTGGTTTGACAAGGGAGGGTGAAAACACATAACGGAGTGGAGGAGGGCTGCCTGTTCTTTCAGAAGGAGTAGGGGAGCACTGCTGTGTCTCATAGCGGAGCTATTGGAGCATGGGGAGATCAGAAATGATCTGGGTTATGGAGTGAAACATTTGGGTGAGGAGGGGTGGGTTTGAAGTGTCTCTAATTCCCAGCCCCATCACTTATTTTGGGCAGCAGCTGCCACTGGTGCAGGTAGACACTTGTGCCTACATGGATGTGAATTAACCTGGATGCCACGTAGGTGCAAGGACTTGTCTAGATGGGGCCCTATGCAGGATTGGGTCCTAACTCATTAATTAAAGAGGAGCATTAGTAAAGCAGCCTGCACACAAGGATGGTGTCAAAGGCACAAACTGAAAAGGGAATGCTTTTTCTTAAATCCCTTTCTGTTATAATGACCTTAGGCATTACTTGCATTGTCTTTTCCTTGTGGAAAAAGCCAGAATGTTCTAGCAAATCCTGTGAGGGAGATGAATGCAGGGCTGGCGTTAGGGGGTAGGAAGCAGGACAATTGCCTAGGGCCCCACACCACAGGGACCCCGCAAAGCGAAGTTACATGATCAGGCTTTGGCTTCAGCACAGGACTCAGGCTTTGGCTTCTGCCCCAGTCAGCAGGTCTTGGGCTTCAGCAACTTAGTTTCTGCCCTGGGCCCCAGCAAGTCTAACGCTGGCCCTGGATGAATGCGCAAAACTAAAATATTCAAATGACAATGTAGTCAGTTTATTCACAGAATCCATCTAACATACAATATCAAATGATAATGCCATGAACAGTCCCTGTTTCAACTTATCTAGAATAAATATATTGCAGAAGTGATAACAAACCAATCTATTTTTCATTCAACCCAGAATCCCTTGTGTTTCATTCTAGACCTATACCAACAGCAACATTAACATAGATGAATTTAAGTTAAGAAATAATATTCTAATAAAAGGCCGTTCTAATAAAAGGCATTACTCCTGGCTTGCATCACCATTATGCTGGACATAGTCCATGCCACAAAAGCCTACGATCTTCAAGAAAGGATTTGATGTCAATATCTGCGAAAGATACAGCTAGTATGAAAAAGAGGGGGAATTGAAGACATTAATATTTCAGTCAATATATGGCTGATATCAGTTAAACAATACTGCTCCTAGCCTGAAGAAGAGTGCTGAATAAGGCTGTTAAACAAAAGAAAGGTTTGGGGGGTTGGGGTGGAAAAATAATACCAAAATGGCATAATAATTATAAACAATGTTATCGTGTTACACAATTAGATATTAAGCCTAAATACAAGACAAGACAAGACAATAGGAAAAACTCCTGCTTTACACTTCTGTGAATTTATGTAAATGCCTGCCCCTGTAATCGTCGCATGCAGTAGCTCATATAAACATTTTCTTACTATATAAACTAATATTTTACATAGTATAAATTAACAACTAACCAAGCCTAGACCACATGTATTCATGTTTCTTCTGGATGCCACATATGCTACAATGTTATGTCTCAAGATGTTTGCCCTTTGTAGATTTCAGCATATTCAAATTATTCTGAGGGATTTGCTCTTTTATAAGGCCTGAACATCAATTCCTACCCACAGAATTTACAATGTATCTTATTTTGCAAAAAATAATAAAAAATCCCACATTGGAATATGTAACGTCCTCATTGTTCTCCAAGCACATTTTCCCTGTGGTAGTTTGCAGAGATTGACACTATAATTATGTTGCCCCAACGATTAGCTATCCTTAGATTACAACAAAGCAATCAATTTTATTTCACAAACACATCAGTATATTGAACATGTCTGAGCATGAGAATGTGTGCAAGAAAATGAGAACATATGGCTGCCACTACGTTAACAATAGTCATTTATCCCCTTGGTCGATCCCCTTCCCTGATGGTTTCGGGCAGGAGCCATGGATCCACATGGGCTCGGAGGAGTTCCTTGAACCCACAAAATATGAATCCAAGGACTCCTGAGGGAGCTCGATGGGCAGAGAGAGCTGTGGTTCACCATGAGGACTGGGGGCAGGAGGGACCATTGGTGAGACAGGAAATCACTAGGGTCACTGCCTAGATGCTTCTTGGCCCCCACCCCCACTTCACAGCTTCTTCCCCAGCTGACTCTCAGCCAGAGGGCTGTTGCTGTACTGTGAAGCTGTGTACTGGCTACAGACAGACAGCACAGAAGAGAAGGAGCAGCTGCACTCTCCCTCTCAAGGCCAGTGATGTCTCCTAGTCACTAGTACAGTATTGATCAATCACATAGAAGGGGATGATTTGGCCTGCGGTGTTGGTTTGTTCCTTCACCCCTCCTGTCATGTAGGAGTCATCAGTTTGTGGTCACCCTGGTGTTGGAATTATCATTGTTTGTGCAGGGTGTTACCACAACATTAATTTCACCATGAAGTCCTTTATTAAATCCAAAGGCCAAATGGTATTTTATACAATTGCTCTAAACATGCCTAAAAAGCCTAAATAACAAGCAATGTACTACATCCAAACAGTAACAAAATACTTATAAGCATCTGATCAAGACACTTACACATGGGCTAAACCCAGGGATGCTTCGACCCATATTGGTTGGCTTCAATGTGGTCAGGCAGGTATTAGCAATGAACCCTTTAAGAGCTGACTCTTTTATAGGCTTTAAAAAAAACCAACAAGTGATGTCATTGGCAATTACTGACTTCAGCGAAAAACCAATTTGAGACAGTTCACCCTTCTTTCCTGTCTTAATCCAGATAAGAATTACAACCTCTTTTGTTCCCAAGGTCTTTCCTCTCTAGTTTCCCCTCCTTCATGCTGACCAACAGTTTTTCCTTTGCACCTGTGTTCACATAGGCCCTAATTTTTGAGATAGCCCTGGTATGTGGGGTGCAAAGGTTCATGTTGGCTCCTTCTAAGACAGATTCTCTTTGTCTTCTTTTAAACCATCTGCCCTCACCCTTATCGGTCAGGGGGCCTTTTTTTTTTAGAAACATCTCTTTATTTTACTAGTTATTTGTTTGCACCATGCATCCTCCCTACTCCACTCCTGCTATCCTTATAACTCATTATTTTCAAGGCCTTCCTGCCACTTGCTAATCAGGGCCTCTCTTTTCAACACATTTTCTTAATCAATTTAAGCAAACGAATTCTTTAATTTCATATAATTTCATTTCTACCCTAGTGACTTGAGGGGGGGGGGGTGCTTCACTCAGCAGCCAACCTAAGCTGTATTTGATTGGTCTAGGCATGTTAGTCACAGCACAGGCAGGGGCTAGTGTGTGTGTGTGTGTATGTGTGTGTGTGTCTTATGCCTTGCTCTTCACTATCATAAGGAGCCTCAGTCAGATGACATATAATCCCACCACCCACCCAGGGCAGCAAAGAACATGGCTATCATTGACAAGAGAAGGAGGAAGGGACCTCAGGACTGTGTGTGTATGTGTGTGAGAGAGAGAGAGAGAGAGAGAGAGAGAGAGAATAGGAGAAAGGGCCCTCAGTGCTGAAAGGGGCAGCAGAGAAAGAAGAAGAAAGGCACTCATGTATTCCCTATATGTTTAGCTAGAACAATCCCCAACACAGAACTAAAATGGGTGGATGGTTTGTAGGTCAC
The DNA here is from genome assembly GCF_011386835.1 of Chrysemys picta bellii. Taxonomy (NCBI): domain Eukaryota; kingdom Metazoa; phylum Chordata; order Testudines; family Emydidae; genus Chrysemys; species Chrysemys picta. The sequence goes on from NC_088792.1 coordinate 253,407,327, forward strand.
ATGGTCCCCTCCTTTCAGAACCTGCCAATGTGCTCCGGAGCCATGCTGACCACGTTAGCTAGTGTAATCACTGTGTGTTAAACAGCTGCCAGGTTCCACCTCAGAGGTAGCTCCATTTTAGTTGAGACTACACTTGATGTGACTATGTACACATGTAATAGTTATTAGATTTGTGGAGCTCTGGGAAATGGGAGGTTAGTGTGTGTGTGGGGGGGTGATATCAAATATCAGCTTGGTCTATAGGAGCTCCACTTGTGTGTACAAAATCAGAACATCAGGAGACCCAAGAAGTAGGAGGTGAAGGGAATTAGGAGCTTGCTAGGGGACTAGAAGGTTGCAGTGTGTGTATCAAGAGTTGGGGTGTTGCTGGGTGGTAAGCGGCAGTGATCACTGGAGCATAGCTCTAGTGTTTAGGGGTTGCGTAGAGTCCTTGGGTGAAACCCTGGATCCACTGAAGTCAATGGGAGTTTTGTCATTGTCTACAATAGAGCCAGATTTTCACCCATTGTGTTCTGGAGATGAAAGGAAGAGGTTTCTGGGCTGAGAATCTGCCCCTGTGTGTGTGTATGTGTGATGTAAAACTGAGTATTACTGTATATGTACTAATTTAAAAAAGGACTTATACAGATTATGAATGTAATTGTCAAGATTCCCCAAGTTATATTTAACAGCATTACATAACAACACATAATACATTTAACAATATTCCTGGCTCTGGAGACAGCAGGCATGCTGCTGCATCACACTGCCTTTCAGGAATGGACGGTGAAGAGCACATGTGAACTCGGAGGGCAGTTCTTGAGCATGGTGATGTGCCGTGGTCGGTGCGTGTGAACAGGGCACAGGACCAGGCTTTCCATGGGAACAAAAAGAACAAAACACCTTTGTTTCTCTGATCCCTTTGACATGGGGCCAGCGTGATCCATGGCATAAATAAGAGCAGCCTGATGAGCATCCACACAAAAGGAAAAGACGATATGGACTATTTCGCTCTCACTTTGCAGAATTTCTAGTTAGAACTCAGCAAAACCACTTACTGAACACTGAGTATTCTAAAATGCTTCAACTCTGATTTTTTATATCTTGTCTTGCGTATGGAGGATCTCAAAATGCTTTAGTGTTTGAGAAAGCAGTCCATGCCCTCGGGTGCTTTCCATCAATCTTCCTGCCCCTTACAGCTCTAGTTAGAGCAGCATTGGGGAAGTTCCACTGGACCAGGATCACCAGAGCACAGTGTGCTGACCCGGTGTAGATAAGTCTTCCACACAGGGGACACGACAACTCCAGAGTAACCAGTCCTCTTTAAATTCACATCCTATCTTATTCCAGAATAACTTTCATGCTCAGACAACCCCTGAGGGCCCAGAAGTGGGTTGTTTTGAGCCTGACTATACCGTTTACTACTACCAGGAATTCCCCTATGCAAAGGGAATCCTTAATTGCCTTTTAAAGCCAGCTTTTGTCCCATATGCACTGCAAGAGTGGCCCAAGGCGACAAAGCAAGGACAGGGATTTGGCCTAAAAGAAGTAGAGATGGGCCTGAATTGGAATCCAAATCCAAAAACTTAAATTCTTGGGAAATTCCCAGCTTGGGCTCATCTCTTGGAGTCAAATTAGAACTCTGGATCCAAAACCCCTCCAACTTTGGGGGAAATTCAAATTCAGGTCCAACTTCGCACCCAGGCCCATCTTTAAAATTGAGAGGTGAGCTAATAAGGTACTAAAATTTTACGACATAGTTCAGGTTGTCCTGCTTGAAGAAATGTTAACCCCATCAGTATCCAAAATGAACTATTTCCTTTCCTCCCAGTCCTGCCCCAAAAGTCCAGGGGAGGTAGCCACCTTATGCAAGCTGGAGGCTTTAATATTGTTCCTGTACCCCAGGTGAGAAAGGCCAGGATAAAGTCTGAGCAACTGTGATCTAAAGAATGCAGAGTCCATTGCAAGTACTGCAGACTGTCAGAAACGAACTTACAGGTGGTGTGGGGGAGGTATAAAATCATTAACATTTTGGGAGCAGTAGCTTTAATGTAATGCAAGAAAGTGAGCCTGAAATTGCTTTTGGAATCTAATACGTTTTTGCATATGACCCTTGCCTGTTTTTCAGTAGTCAGTGTGAGTCAGTTACATGACTCTGAATTCAGAACTATTGTTGTTACACTGCCTGAGACAAATAAGGCAGGATTCTACAATACAATAAGAATATAACTTGATATATTATTACCTTTCATATCCCAGGTATTTCAGAGCATTTACAATAATGAATTAAAAGCTGGTAGTACAGTGACTCTGTAGGCAAGGCTTTATGCTCTCAGCTAGAGCTCCCATTAGAACCTGGTTTAATGAGGAAAGAAACATAGTCCTTCACCCACGAAAGCTTATGCTCCAATACATCTGTTAGTCTTAAAGGTGCCACAGGACTCTTTGTTGCATAGTCCAGGATGTTGACGTTTATTTCTCTGCTCAGTTCAAAAAAGGCTACGAGCCTGACTTCCACCTGCACAGCCAACAGAGACGGGCAGAAGGAATCTCATCTTTAAATACCATCCCAGGGTTGGCACCTTTTACAGCACAGTGCCTTGGTATTGCACAACATGGCATATGAGCTCAAGCACCAGTCTGGAACAAACATGACCTTGTGATTTCCTGGTCTACAGGCTACCACAGTGCAAATTGATCCAAATATACCTGCTCTAGAGATACAATGTTGCATTCGTTTGTATAATAATTGCTGCCCAAGAAAAGTACTGTAAGAATGGCTGGTTCATCCTGTGTTTCTAGAGATACGATATAGTGAGAGCTGAGGAGATGACAAGCTCAGATGGGATCTGCTGTGGCCTTAAAAATGGGACATCCTTGCTGGGGAAAAATTTCTAGTAAACTAACTCTAAGACATACAATAAATGTACTTACTCCTACCTTTTTGATCAGTGACTATCAGCATTTACTGGCAAAACCCCAAAGCAAAACTCAGCCAGAACCATGGAGCTACTTATGGTTTTGACTGAAAATTGTGCAAAAAATGCAGAGTTTCTCACAATTTGAGGTTGAAACTATAAATCCCTCCCCAGCACCCAGGGGGAAGGCTGTTCACGGGGAAAGTCAGCCCACTGTCACCTGAAAATTAGCCTTGGTTTGCCCAAAAGCTTTGTGAAGCATTTGGGAAACCTGGGCTGAGATTTGGGTGTGTAATGCTATAAAAGGCTGGAAAAAGGATTCACATAGTTCTATTTAGAAGCCACAGTTTCTGTCAAATATAGTTACAGCTCCCTGTGGGTTTAGATCTAGGCCATCTTAAAATGAAGGCAGATTCTATTATATTTAAATACTCACTCCACTACTAGCTTGCATGGTGAAGGTGCAGCTACTAAACCAGGTCAGTGACTAATTGAGGGTGTTTCATACTAACCCCCCAAAACATGGCAAATCTGACACTACTAAAATGAGTCCTAACCTGCAGCCTGACATGCCTCGTGTTGGGGCTCCATGCAGGTAGACAGTCAGCACGGGGACATGAGGCTGGTGATTAGTTGAGGGTGACCTTTGTCACATGCTGTGTTTGAAGACCATGGAGAGATCTGTATGATTGTAATGAATATTGGGTGTGCCTCTTGTTTGGTTAGTGTGTTGCTTGCTAAAGGATAACTAGGGTAAGTCAGTCTTCTGTAGTTTTGCACATCTGCAGGGACCAAGGTCAGTGACTTCTGATAATCAGTGACTGGTACATAACAAAAAATACAGGCGTCAATACTGAAGTTTTACCTCCACTCTGCTCAACAGGCTGGCTGGGGTGGTGGGAAGAGAATCAAAGCAGGGAAAATGAAACATCAAACTTTGGAGGGGTTAAAAACCTCAGTCCTGATGCTGAGAGGAGACAGAGGAGGTAGTGACTGCAGGGGAGCAGACTGACTCTTCACACCCAGAGACTGAAGTGTCTGGGATAAGTTAGACCTACCTATAGCTTAGGTAAAACAAGATGCATATTGGCTTGTTTATTGTTTTAGCCCTTTTCTCTGAATGCTATGTTCCTGGCAATCGGGGGAGGTCCCAGACGATTGGAAAAAGGCAAATATAGTGCCCATCTTTAAAAAAGGGAAGAAGGAGAACCCAGGAAACTACAGACTGGTCAGCCTCACCTCAGTCCCTGGAAAAATCATGGAGCAGGTCCTCAAGGAAACCATTTTGAAGCACCTGGAGGAGAGGAAGGTGATCAGGAACAGTCAACATGGATTCACCCAGGGCAAGTCATGCCTGACCAACCTAATTGCCTTCTATGATGAGATAACTGGCTCTGTGGATATGGGGAAAGCAGTGGATGTGATATATCTTGATTTTAGCAAAGCTTTTGATATGATCTCCCACAGTATTCTTGCCAGCAAGTTAAAAAAGTATGGATTGGATGAATGGACTACAAGGTGGATAGAAAGCTGGCTAGATTGTCAGGCTCAACGGGTAGTGATCAATGGCTCCATTTCTAGTTGGCAGCCAGTATCAAGTGGAGTGTCTCAGGGGTCGGTCCTGGGGCCAGTTTTATTCAACATCTTTATTAATCTGGATGATGGGATGGATTGCACCCTCAGGAAGTTTGTGGATGACACTAAGCTGGGGGGGAGACGTAGATATGCTGGCGGGTAGGGATAGGGTCCAGAGTGACCTAGACAAATTGGAGGATTGGGCCAAAAGAAATCTGATGAGGTTCAACAAGGACAAGTGCAGAGTCCTGCTCTTAGGACAAAAGAATCCCATGCACCGCTTCAGGCTGGGGACCAACTGGCTAAGTGGCAGTTCTGCAGAAAAGGACCTGGGGATTACAGTGAATGGGAAGCTGGATATGAGTCAGCAGTGTGCCCTTGTTGCCAAGAAGGCTAATGGCATATTGGGCTGTCTTAGTGGGAGCATTACCAGCAGATCCAGGGAAGTGATTATTCCCCTCTATTCAGCACTGGTGAGGCCACATCTGGAGTATTGCATCCAGTTTTGGGCCCCCACTACAGAAAGGATGTGAACAAATTAGAGAAAGTCCAGTGGAGGGCAACAAAAATGATCAGGGGGCTGGGGCACATGACTTATGAGGAGAGGCTGAGGGAACTGGGCTTGTTTAGTTTGCAGAAGAGGGGGGATTTGATAGCAGCCATCAACTACCTGAAGGGGGGTTCCAAAGAGGATGGAGCTCGGCTGTTCTCAGTGGTGGCAGATGACAGAAAAGGAGTAATGGTCTTAAGTTGCAGTGGGGGAGGTCTAGGTTGGATATTAGGAAACACTATTTCACCAGGAGGGTGGTGAAGCACTGGAATGGGTTACCTAGGGAGGTGGTGGAATCTCCATCCTTCGAGGTTTTTAAGGCCCGGCTTGACAAAGCCCTGGCTGGGATAATTTAGTTGGTGCTGGTCCTGCTTTGAGCAGGGGGTTGGACTAGATGACCTCCTGAGGTCTCTTCCAACCCTATCTTCTATGATTCTATTGATGTAAATGAACAGTACTTTGTTTTGGAGAAGCTGTTCTGAGTCACTATATTCCCTACTGGTTACAGGTCCTGAAAGGAATCTGTGCAGGTATCTGAACACAGTTGGACCTATGGAATGATCATGGTTATTATACAAGGGTGCTGTAGCATGGAAATCCAGTCTAAAAGGGAAGGTGAATCACACAATTCCTCCTGAGAGAAGTGAAGATGCAGGGCCTGCCACTTGGAAGGAGGCCCATGGAGAGGCAGAGGTTAAAAGGTATAGTTAGTCCTGAACTGACACTCTATCTGCAGGTCCATCCTAAGATCTGCACTATATGCAGGTGTATTCCACTCTTACCTTACCTCATAAACATTTAGGAAGGAAGCTCATCTCCCTCCTCGCTCTCTGCAGGTCTTTCAGCCCAGGGCTCTTGCCTGGTTCAAACAATCCTACAGCCCTTGGAGAATCTCCCCCATCCCAGCTTCTTTTCTGACCCCAAGACCCTCAGACTCAGCAGCCAATTCCTTTTATACCAGGAGCCACCTCTGGCCTATACTCATTTGATCTTAATCTCATGGCCCTACCCAGACACATGATGCCTCTAATCAATGGCTAACCTGGGCTGTCTCAACCCTATGCTGCAGGGGAAAAACAGACACAGAGGGAGCTGTGACCCAAACTCCCTCAAGGGGCCAGCTCATGCTGACTGTACAAACACATCTGGGCGGGGAGCATGTCCTTAATGCTTACAATATAATTTAAGACAAGACACAACAAGTGAGAGGAACAATAGGAGGGAAGGAAGATGAGAGCAGGAAAGTAACAACTGTGATTCTCAAAGGAGTTATAGTGAAATTCAGTGGGAGTGGGTGATTAACTCTCTTTGCCTCCTTAGAAAATCCCATAAGATCACATAGTTGCATAGGTTAGTTATTGCACAAACTGCTAGTTCAAAATCATTTAAGAGTGGTGGTTTTAAAGATACACAATCCCCACTGGCTTCCCACTTAGCTATTATGAGCTATTGATTTCCTGTAGGAATTGCAGTACAAGTGGGTCTCAAGGAGGGGTTTGAAGAATGAAGGGGCAGTGGCTTTGCGAATTAGGTCGGGAAGGGCATGCCACACGTAAGAGGTGTGGAGGAAAGCCAAACTCACTTATGGAGAAGTGGACAAACAGGCAGTCGAGGCAATGCCTGTGGTGGAACAGAGAAGGTGACTCAGTAAGTTCCACTTCTAAGTGCAGTACAATGTTTGTTTGCTAACAACCGCTGCTAGCACGGCCTGGTGGAGAGGTTAAAGTTATTTGACTTGTGTTTATTTTTATTTCTTCAACTGTGTTGCTTAATGTAATTTAATGCTTAAATAATCCCAAGTAGTCTTTGAAGTTAACACCTCATTAAAACAAGCAGAATTCAGGCTGCTGCCTCTCTTTGTCTGGTTAGAGACAGGTGTGTTCTGAAAAGGCTGGTTTAATAGGGTCAGACAATATATATGGGGAAAACTATCATAACTGACAGGCCTAAGTCTAGCCAAAACTCTCAGCTTGGGCCCATCTCTCTAACTTAGATCCAGACAAAAATCTTGAATCCTGTGAGTCGGATCATTTGTCCAATATGAGGGGTGCAGACGGTTCCCTACATACAGATCCCCTTTCCTCTGTGAGCAGGGGTCAGACAACACTGTGGAACCTTTTCTTGCTCCCCTCCAACCCTGCAGAATCCCCTCTGTGGCTGGAGATGGGGAGGCCAAGGACACGGGTGGGAGCTCCCCACAAGCCCAGTGGTGAAGCGGTCAGTGTTGATGTGTCTGGGACTGCACTAACTCTTCCCTGGGCCTCTTCCCATGGGAGAAACCCCCAAAGGGCAGCAATAGCTGGGGGAAAAAAATCAGCCATTCCTATGGAAGAGCTGGTGCAGAGAGAGGCCCTAGGCATCTGGATGAAGGGGCCAACCCCTTCTGGAGTTCCCCCAGGATCCATAGCGTTTGTGGGAGAAACTGCTGCCCATTCCATGGGAGGGAACAATCCCAACCTTGGAGGGAACAATCTGAAGGCCCCTTCACTCCCCCTCTCTCCCCCAAGTATCCCTGCCAGGTTTTCTGACACCTCTCCCTTGCTGACACCCCACTGAAGTGGTGTCAATGGTTCGGGATGACCAAGGCCATTGTTCTTAAAGTGAAGCATCGGTTTGTAGTAACCAGAACAAGGCCATAGAATGACCCTGAAGCTGTCTATTGGGGACTTTTCTGGGCATACTTTGCATTGGACCTGTCTCACCTTTGTTTTTATATATCTAGAATTGAGCGATCTTATAGTCTTGAGCCTGTGGGCACTTCTGAACCAGGACAAGAGTGTTTGGAAGCTAGATGGAAAGTTGAACTTTGTGTGTGTGTTTTTTAAATCCCTCTTGAATTAGGGGATTCCAAAAAACCTCAGTGTAAGTGATGCTTCAGGGTAGACATGCATTATCCACTAATGCTAGCTTGCTGCTGCCAGAAACAATGTCTTTTAAAGGCAATCTTTCTAGGCGTGATGTGATAATACACTGGCCCTCCAATCCAAATCTCCATATTGATCGGTAAGTGAGAGTTTTGCTGAAGTATCATTACTAGAATTCAACTCAGCTTTCTGGGGTATCATTAATACAAAGTGGGTATTTTATAACCCTCTCCAATGACCATAAGTGCCGACTCTGTGAATGCTCCAGGACTGGAGCACCCATTGAAAACAATAGTGGGTGCCCAGCCCCCACCAATCAGTTGTTCGGTGGCTCCTACTGATAAGCTGTTCAGCAGTGGGGGAGGGGGCGGAAGGGTGGGAAGAGGCGGAGTGAAGGTGAGGCACGCTCTGGGAGTGGGTGGAGCAGAGGCAGGAAGAGGTGAAGTGAAGGTGGGGCTTTGGGGGAAGGCCTCGGGGCAGAGAGTGGGGTGGAGCACCCACCTAGAAAAATGAAAGTTGGCACCTGTGCCACATGCCTGTGACTGTCCTCATGTGGGTATTAAATGATAAAACTAAAATATTGAAGAAAAATACGGTAGAGCGCTTCTTTAAAGCTATATATATCTGCTCCAAGAACCAGAACCCAAAAGAATATTTTTAGTGTCAAAAGAAGTGGCACAATATCTCTTTCCTTCTCTGCAGGATAGTAAATGTCAGTATTATGAATACATCCAGTACACAATGTTAAATAAAAGGTATTACATATCTCTGTGTGTGGGATTCATCCTTGACTCACATGGCAACTTAATTTATACTATCTTTGTTATGTGTGCAACATAATAGACCAGCTGCCTCAATGTCAGCAACTAGAAAACTAAGCTGCTGTGCTTATGGAAGCCAGTATTGCTGTGACACTTGCTATTACTTAGTCTTGTGCAAAGGTATTTCCTACTGTGAGAAAGAAATGGATTACCTCTGTGCACTGTTTATTTTTTATTTAGCTTACAAGAAACATACAACAAGAAATTACTGTGCAGCAAAGCACTCATGGGAGGGCTCATCTTTGCTTCCTATTCAGGGGTAGATTCTCAAGGTGGGGGAACAGCAGTACCTCTCATCTCCTTTTGGGAGGTATAATTAGTATATTGTGCACTAGTGCAGGATCACTAATATTTGTAAAGTGCTTGACGACACTCAGAGGGGGGATTTAAATATTAGTATTATCTGAACATTGCTGGTAGCTCTGATCCCTAGAGCAGGGCAAACTGAAATCCCAGATTACTCCACCACCAAACTTTGCAACTCGGGTCCATCTCCATTAAGGATGACATTTCAGAGTTTGTAAGAGCAGCAAATTTATACAGCATTCTGAGGCCTGGACCTGAGGCTCTGATTATCAATTTGAGTTCAATAGTGGATTTCTTAAACTTCATTTCAAAGATGACAACAAATTTTGTTCCCCAAACACATGAGCTGGCCACTGTTTCATAAGAGATTCTAGATTTCCTAATGTAGCATCGTAAACTAAATCCATCACTTTTGCATTCACAATATGAAATTGTTCTCAATATCTTCCCAACCTTTAAACCCAGTGTGCCATCCTTACTCACACTGACTAGTATGCTAATCTGCAGATAATCCTATGGAAATCAATGGGACTACTTGTGAAGTAAAGTACTGATCATTGTAAGGGTGGTGCTATAGATATAGTTAAGGAAAATTAAGGAATTAGATACACTATCAAAGAACTATGTTGCTATATTCTCAGGGGCTCTCTCATGAGCCTCTGTCTTAGGGCTTGTCTACACTTACCGGGTGATCAATGCATCGGCAACTGATTTAGCAAGTCTAATTAAGACTGCAGATCGCTCTCCCGTCAACTCCTGTACTCCACCTGAATGAGAAGCGCAAGGGGAGTTGATTGGAGAGTGTCTCCTGTTGACATAGCATAGTGTGGACCCCGCGGTAAGTAGATCTAAGTACATCGACTTCAGCTACGTGAATAATGTAGCTGAAGTTGAGTAACTTAGATCAATCTCCCCCCGTAGTGTAGATAAGGCCTCAGTTAATATTGACCAGACATTTATCAGTTAAAGATCCCTCTGACGGACACCTACGAAATGTCCAGTAAGTACTGGGATACTTTAGCATTTACATCACATATACACTCAGAATTTCCCCCTTCCACTAGGTACCTAATTATATGGAGTTCTTTCTACTAGAAATCTGGCATGGGGAATGTCTTGCTCAGACCAAAACTGTCAGAGAACTCTGAATCTAGGGGTCACATGGAGCCTATGAAAATGCCTTTAGTATCTTTAGCACAACCTTACCTCTCTGTTCTGCTCAGGGATATTAAACAAACAGATCCTAACAACAATATTCCAAAATATATCAGTAGGCCAGAACCCCTTCTAGGACTAACCCTTTCATTTAGATAATGTTGTGAATTATGTTTTGACAAAAATTGAATAAAAGGGCTGAATAAAACATGACAAATTAAGGACATTTTTATTGGCAAAGAGTCACAGTGTGTAATATTTATGAATATTCATAATCCATTTGCCAAGTTCTATAAATTGGGCAAATAAGTGAAAATATATTCTTTTAATTTTTTTTAAAAGTCACAAAATTAATTGAACAAGTTATTCAGGACCCTATTTTCTCTCCTGCCACTATGAATAATCCCACTGAAATTAAGGAGGCTACTTGTGGAGTAAAAAACTACTCACCATGAGTAACAGTGGCAGAATTGAGCTGTCAATGGTATTTAACCCATTCTAAATACAGGTAATGTTCACACATTTTTGTGTTCACACATTGAAAGACAGATTTTACTCAATCCTTTAGCTTTCTAAAATGCTCATAAAGGTGTCATTTCAAATCGTGCCAACAGATAAGATGATTATGGAAAGTGCAAAACTTATCCTTACAGGTGTGAAATAACATATGTACAAAAAGTGAAACACTTCCAAACTTTAAATCATGAATCTGATATACAACAATGATGTAAAACCTCTACCAGAATATTAAACTGCTAAAGGTTTAGCATCTTACAATGTCACAATGATAAACTGACACTTGAAAACCCAATGTAAGAAAGATAATATGAAAACATGCCTCAGGAATGTCCCTTGTATTTTGAGAGCACTCTTGTTCTGTAGCCATCTGCTGTGCAGATCTGATGCTCTCAGTGGTGTCCATTATGAGACATGGATTTAAGGCATTTAACATAACCACAGTCCAACAGTCAGGAAGATATTTATCCCCTTAGGGAAGATATCATCATGAGAACATCTGGGTGCAAAAGCAAAGCTAGTCCTTGTTGCCTGATTCAGTAAGTGATGTCAAGTCTTTTTTACTTCAGGAGGACTCTACACTTTTGATCCGTAGATATGTCAAGAGATCAGACAGCAAGAGGGGTATGTCTGGGTCATATGAACTGTATCTGATGAGAGGGAAAGACTGGGCATCCCAGATGGCCTAATGGTAGTTTTCAGAATTGCTGTGAAGGAAATCTTTCTTTTGTGTCTAAGTCCTGGTTTCTTGCTGCCTGGGCTAGTAGAGACCAGGTATGCAGACAGTATGTTCAGACCCTCAATGGAAGGGAGAGGTTTACAGTAACCCAAGTATACTGACCATTTGGTCTTTGGTATTCAAAGAATAAGATATTTTCTTTATTGCCCCTAATACTAGGGGGGAATAAACTAAAATCATGCCATCACTAGCATTATCACAGCCAAGCTATTTGGAGCACCCAGTAAACCAGCATCACCATGGCATAAGTGTCATGTAAAAACCATGTGGTAAACTGGCCTTAGATTATATAGCGATGGTGAGGAAACCTTAAGAGGTTCAGAGTCTGATCTGAACGTTTACCCAAACTATTTCAGCCTCCAGAGGCCTTGGCCCTCACATACCCATCTCTTCCTTAAATTGGAGCTGCACCGGATTCCTTACAACCTGCATCAGTGCCTAGCTTTTCTTTCAGGAAGACACAACAATACTGTGTATTATGGGAACACCACAAATTTAAGGATAAGGCCATTAAAGAGCTTGTCATTTCCTGTCCCATATTTTGTACAGCTCTAGTAATATTATGTGCTATGCGGATACATGGCAGACAACATGAGATTGGGGTGCAGTAATGCACCCCAATGATCACCCTCCAGAACAGAGACCTGTTTCATGTGATTGCAGTGCAGTAACAGGAGAGACCTGACACCCTCATCACCAGCACCTTGATAGCACTGGTCACCTGTATAAATACCACCTTAACAAAAGCCATTCAGCCACAGAGCACCTTAAACACCCTTGTGTTCATCTATATAGGTATGCACTCATCACTGGTATGTTCCCTCACAGCTGTATGTGGTGGAGTAGGTGCTTCTCATATAGCACCCCTCTCTAGACAGCGGCTCTGGCCATGCGGTACTCTGCCTTTCCTCATGGCTCAATCCTCTGACCAGGTCACTTAGATTCAACCCTTTCCAGGGAAACAGAATCCAATAACTTCACTTCACTTACTGCAGAACACTCATTTCCTTTCCTATGCTGTGTTTCCATAGCCTCTTGAAAGTCCTGCAAATTTAGTTGCAGGGCTAAATACAATTCTTTTACATGTCGAGCTCTTTAGGTGATTAGATAATACGGGTTCAAATGTGAATTCTTTTTTGAGAGGCCTAAATATTTGCAGTCTACTCTGTTACTATTCCCCATCAGAAATGGAGCCTTCTACCTTTAAATCTCAGTGATTAGCATAGTGAATAACGAGCTTTAACTTTAATGGTAGTACTGAGGATGAAATAGTTCTCCGAGGAGCCTTTTCTCTATTTGACTTTTATTCACAAATTATGTATAAATCCGAATCCCTTCACTTCCCTAAGCTTGTCAGAGTTCATTTCTGTAAGGCTTTTATTAATCTTTGGGAACTGGCAATAGAAGCATTTGTCAAATGGCACTTACCAGAGAAATCGGTTCTGTGCTGGGAACATAGTAATTTCTTTCTAACCTACTCATGTCCAAGGAGTGAAAGGAACATCTAAACATGGTTATGCTAATAAAGATGTTAAAATCAGTGTCTATTTCTGTTACATAGCCCTTGTGCAAGCCACTGTCCAGTCCAACTGTCTCTTTTCTATTACTTTAATGATGATTGTTTTAGAAGTATAAAAGACATGCCTGAGATAACATGATCTGAGAACTGCAGACTAGGATGTATCCAGTTTTAAGTAATTTTCCAGCCTCTAGAAGTGTCATCCTTAGCATCAGTGTGTGTGTGTGTGTATAAACACACACACAAATATATATTTGATTAATTTTTTGAGTTAATCACGATTGACAGCCCTAATATATATATATATATATATATATGGGCTGTCAATTAATCACAGTTAACTCACACAATTAACTCAAAAAAATTAATTGCATTTATAAAAATGCAATACCAATTGAAATTTATTAACTATTTTTGGATTTTTTCTACATTTTCAATATTGATTTAAATTACAACACAGAATACAAAGTGCACAGGGCTCACTTTATATTATTATTTTTATTACAAATATATGTATTTTAAAAATTATAAACAAAAGAAATAGTATTTTTCAATTTGCCTCATACAAATACTGAAGTGCAATCTGTTTATCGTGAAAGTGTAACTTACAAATGCAGATTTTTTTTGGTTACATAACTGCACTCAAAAACAAAACAGTGTAAAACTTTAGAGCCTACAAGTCCACTCAGTCCTACTTCTTGTTTTGCCAGTCGCTAAGAAAAACAAGTTTGTTTACATTAACGGGAGATACTGCTGCCTGCTTCTTATTTACAATGTCACCTGAAAGTGAGGACAGGCGTTCACATGGCACTTTTGTAGCCGGCGTGGCAAGGTATTTATATGTCAGATATGCTAAATATTCATGTGATCCTTCATTTACATGTATAGACTTTCACATTCACATGAATAGACATTATTCAGTTTATTAATTACTCTGGTTTCCAACCAAGCTGCTGAGTTAACACATCATCCTTTCCCTTTACACTCAGTATAGCAATGCAATGCCCAGAAGAAAACTAAAGCATACATAGGAATCAAAACTATTATCAGAGTCCACACATTAGTCTCTCACACAATGTGTTTTAAAACACCTCTTTTTGGGGTGTCTGATGATTTTTGAACAATTGGTCTCTTTCTGATTACATTCCCTCTAATATAATGATATTCCTTAAATAGAATGACACAAGTCTTCAAGTGTCAGAATTCCAGCATCTTATAACCTGCCCTGCTCAGGCAATGGTTAAGTTTCCTTTGCTGATTTCCAATAAGAAAGGAATTTTCCAAGCAAAAAGCCCAATTCACTGCAGGCCATTCTATTATATGGGCTTCACTGATTTATATGACCTGAAGCAAACTATGCTTAATGGGGTTGAGGGGAGGGATGATGCTCAGTGCATAGTGGGGGAGACTGTAGGTCAGCAAAGCATATCAGTTTTGAGCAGGGATAATGAACGTCCTACAGGAGGCAGCTGAGAAGGGAGGTGGAGGAGCAGAACTCCAGTGAATCCTTAGATGTGGAGGGGGAGAAAAGGGAGGAGGAAGTATCTGTAGGGAGAGGTGGGGAGGAGGAGGAGAGTTCACTGCTGGATCAGCCACAAAAGGGGTAGAGCTTGGTGGATACTGGGGGAGAGTTCTTCTGGTAGAGCTCTAGCAATAGCATCAGATGGCTGGTGGGGTGGAAGGGGCTTCCTCTCTTCAGTTGCCCTCTGTGATGCTCTCTCCGCACCTTTCCCTGTCTGTTATTCCACTGACGGTGCTCTCCCTTTCTCGCCAGTGTCAGGCAACTCCATCTTCTGCTCTGGATTAGGGGCAGCTCCCAGAGGCCCCTATCATACAGAGGAACTTTGAAGGGGGCCAGAGGTGTGGTGGGGTATTGGGAGTCCCTAGCTCTGGTGTCTCTGGGTCTGGTTGTCTGGGTCTGGGAGACCCTGACTGTTTCTCCTCTCCTCTTCTTCCAGGACCTGCTCCCTTACCTATAGAGTTGGGCAACAAATTTTCCCCTCTGGCCAACTGGGTAAAGGGGATGGAGGCCCAGGAGTCAGCCAGGGAAGCAGGGGCATATAGTAATATTGTTGCAGCAATAAACACTTTGGAGTCAGTGGTGGATGATGGGGCAGGCACAGGAAATGTGGCGGTATTGGTGGGTCAGCATGAGGGGAAGGGAAAAGCGAATGAAAAGACAGGGGATAGTAGGAGGAAGGGACTGGGGGAGTTGATGGGAACATCTGGTTTGGGCATTGCAGATCGGTCATGTCCATCAGCAGATTCACACTGGTAGCCTCTTATTCCCCCACTGTATCACTGCTACAGACTTCCCCCTTGTGCCTGGGTTTTCCACAAGCCATGGGGATGGGGTAACAAACAGTTGAGAAGTGCTAATAAAAAAAGCACAGAGTAAGCAGGGGGAGATTGGAGAGAATGGAAGGAGGGAGATTTGAGACACTGAAGATGGGGGATGGATAAATGTCCAATTCTAGGGGGAGGCCTATCAAACATCCTTTGAGCACTCCTGATGGCATCTTCCGAAGGTGCGGGAGGATCCCATGACCTGTGGGAGCATAATGGGCAGGGATGGTCAGGGGAGCCAGCCTCTCTGATGGCAAGGACATTGAATGTGAATAGCATTAGAGCACCAAGGACACAGGTTTGGAAAATGGCAGAGTTACAAGACTTGCAGCCTTTGGACATGTTAATGATTCAGGAAACCAGCTTACACTCTGAAATAGATTGTGAAAAGGCTCGATCTAGCTGGAGAAAGGGGTGGTCTGTATGGTCAGTGGCTGAAAGTGAAATAGATGATATGGGTTAATTATTCTTCACCTTCAAAATCCCTCAGCCACAGATTTGGGAGGTAGTGCCTGCAGAGCGATGGTGATGGACTTTGAGAATATGGCTGGCATTACGTACAGGCTTATTAATGTGTACGGGCACCCTAGCTCGGGGATGGAAAGAGTTATTGTTGGAAGATGTTACACCTTTTCTTTTCACTTTTTGGACTGTTATTTTTGGGGGCGACTTTAATTCTCACATTCAGATACAGGAGAGTATGTGCAATGAGGCGGATCAGAAGAGGTATCAGTGGTTCAGGGCAGCAGATGTTAAACAATTACGTATGTCGATGCAAAAAGCTAAACTGAAAAATGGCTTTTTTGGAAGAGGATTTGGAGGGCTCAGCCCAGGTGGAAAGGGTGGTGGAGAGTATATTTAGAGGGTCAAGGAGGACTAGAATTTATAGGCTGTACATACAGAAGGGAGTGAAGTGTGCAAGGTTTAGGACCGTTACATTGGAGGTTTTAGATCATGTATTGGTGCAGGTCACTTTGCATTTGGATACAGTCATTCGGTTTGGGAAGTGAATTTGGAAGTTGAATCTGAGGCTCTTGGAAGTAATGAATGGTAGTGACTGGGTGGAGCAGGAGGAAGAGGACTGAATTTTTGACTTCTTCCTTGCTCAGTTTAAGGATTCAGAGACAGTTACTGGGGTATTTCCCTCCTTGATGAGCTGGTGGGTAAATAGGCAGGAGGAAATGAAGCAGTTTTTGATGAGTCTTGCCAATGACAGGAGGATTCAGAAAATGGAGAGAGATCGGCTGTCCCGCAGAGGTGACTCTTTGGCACAGCAGAGTCAGGAAGGTTGGGGTAGGAGGCAATGGGTAGAGAGGGGAATGGCGGAGGTAAAAGAAGTGTTGCATTTGTATCATCAAGAGAGGCTGCAGAGTCTCAGAGCAGTCGCCCCCTCACAGCTCCGGCCTTGACCATGCCCTCTTCCATGTCAGGAGGTGTGAGTGGAGGGGCAGGAGCACCCTTACTCAGAAGTCAGGGGTAAGAGTATAATTGCAGGAATGGGGAGGAGAACATCAGGCACAGTTGCCAAAAATCAAGCGAATCCCATTTCAAAACAAGGTCAAAACAAGCCAATCCCTAAGAATCCCAACACTCTATGTGACTAGATCCCCCCAGCGTGCAGTCTGGGACTGTGGTGGGCTCACTGTGCACCCTGACTCTCTCCCCCCACTTGCCCCCCCTTGCTCCTGCTTGCTGGGAGCCGATCAAAAAAAAAAAAAGGCAGAAACAAGCCAAACGACAAAAACTAACCAACAAGCAACTCACAAGCCAATTAAGCCCCAAACAAGCCCAATTTCTGCATTTTTTTCACGGGTTTGGCATGTCTGATCAGGAGCCTTTGCGACAGGGTTAAAAATAATAGTGAAGGGAAAACGACTGCTGCTAGAATAAGAGTGAAGACCAATTGGCACCAGATTTTTGCCTATAAAAATGAGGAGGAAAGCTAGGGACATGTTGGGGCTGAGAAATGCAGAAGGAAGATGCATCAGAGACCCTGAGGAGATGCTGGATGTGATCCAGGTTTATTATGCCAAGTTACGTGGGGAGAAGAGCAAGAACAGCAGACATCTGTCCAAAGGGATAGGAGAGCGCGGGCGGTATTCTTGAACTCCGTGGTAGTCTCTAAAGTTATAGTAGAACAGGCAGAAGGTTTGTGCACCCCTGTGCAGTGTCAGGAAGCTTTGGAAGCAATTCAAGCTTTAAAGAAAAAGGTGTCCCCAGGCAGAGATGGGCTGACAAGTGAGTTGTACCAGCCTTGCCCAGTGGTTTTTCGCTTGGGTGTTGACAGCTGTGCTTAATCCGGCACTGGGTAGGAGGGAGTTGGAGAGATCATTTAATAAGGGCTTGTTGATCCTGCTGAGCAAAGGAGGCGACAGGTTGTGATTAGAAAACTGGAGACCTCTCACTCTGCTGAATACAGGTTATATGATTTTAGCAAAGGTGTCCTGAAGCGGCATGGTAAGGTGGCTCCAATGCTGATCCATCCAGCGCAGGCCAGTGCAATCTAGCATAGGCTGCTAGCAGATTCGCTGTGTGATCTTCGGGAGGTGTTTGAGGCAGGGGCAGCAGGTGATTGGCAAGGGTATGGGCATTCCCTGGATCAAAACAAGGCCTTTGATTGAGTGCGACATGGGTATCAGTGCTGTAGCATACCCCACAATGGGATCCCAAGTACCTTTATCTCTGTGCAAGGGGTACAAAGCTACCCTCTGGATAATGGCTGGCTAAAGCAGAAGGCTATCCCGCTGAGGTTTGGAGTGAGGCAGGGCTGTCCCGTGAGCCAGCCATCATGTCCAGACCTGTTTGTCTCAGCTCAAGTGGAAATGAAAGATACTTTTAAGCCATGCGTTTTCTTGCCTGAGTAAATTCTGCTGGTGAACAATCCTAAGTGCCAGAGAAGTGATCAAAGAGCTGAGCTTACATCTCTGCTTTCTGCAACATAAATCAGGATGAGCTACACGATGAAACCATTTGTATTATGTGCGTATCCATGCTGTGTGTTGTGCTGTCTTGTTCAGTTTATTTATTTACCATGAGAAAAGACTACAAAAGCTTTAAAAGTACAGATAATTGTGCAAATTAGCTAGGAGAATCCATCCTTCACTTTCTGATGGAATTTGCAGTGAAGGAAGTTTCCAGCTCATGTATATCAAATGGGTAAATGACAGCATCTGCAAGCTGCATTAAGTAGTTACAGCAACACTCCTGCTGTGGTGGAGAAAGCATATATTATAAGGGACTTCTTGCTGTATTACACTGGCTCTCGGGAGCTGAATGAATTTTTATTGTGGAGATGTCTGATAGTTGGAAACACTCCATTCATTGGTGACAGGTTTTAGATACCATCCACAATTCTCCTTCCTCTTCGCCTAAAATGACCATCAAACTTACTGGGATAAGTTCTCTCGGTTTCAGGTGGGGCCACATTATTCCAGCCCTAGGGCCTCACTCAAGTGGTGGTGAGGCAGGGAATCAAATTGATGGGCCCAGATCCACAAAGGGATGTAGGCATCGCAACACCTAAATTTTAGGCACCTAGAAAATCATTGAACCAACAATGGGATGCACAAAGCCTGACTTAGGCATTCAGGCTTCCTATACAATGAATGGGGAGAGTTAGGTGCCTAAAAATGGGATCCACAAACAGCTAAACTAGCCAATGAAAGGGGTGTGTCCTGAACCTTATCCCTCTCACGGAATAGACGCCTAAGCCTGGGCTGCAGGAAGGCACCTCTGCTTGTGAGCCACAATTGGGAACGCCTCTCCTGGAGTCAGGCAGTTTAGGTGTCTAAGGTGTTTCTTGCAAGAGATGCTAGAGGAGGTGGTGCTGGTGCTGTCTCCTGTAAACCTTTCATCTAGTAATTAAGGTACTCCTTTGTATGTGAGAGACCCAGCTTCAATTCCCTCCTCTGTTTGCTGAGGAGAGAATTTGAACAGGATCTCTAACCACTGCACTATGGGATATTTTAATGTAAACTCCCTCAACCTTGCCTTTTGAAGCTGGTCCACTTTGGCTAATACTTTCGTTGTATCAGAGAGAGCAAGCAAGAATGATTCTAGAGTCTGGTGGTTAGAGCACTCATCTGGGAGGAAGGATTTGAACAGGGGTCTCCCATCTCCCTGGTAGGCACAGAGAAGAATTGAACCTGGTCTCCCCCGTCCCAGGTGAATGCTCTAACCATAGGGCTAAAAGTTGTAAGGGAAGTGGCCTCTGGCCAGATTTTGAATGGGACCCGATCCAGTAGGCTTGCTCAGAGGACACCTACTGGATTGGATCCCATTGACAACATAAGCCAGGGAACGCCTATCTTTCCCTGCTTTGTGGATCACACTGGGGCTTAGGCGAGAGACAGGCGCCCGGTTGCCTAGTCTGAGATAGCAGTGTATTTAACAGAGGCAGAAACATAGGTACTTAAGGAGCTTTTACTCTGAAAATTTAGGCACCAAGTGAGTTTAGGCACCTACAGGGTTAGGCAGCAGCCAAGCAGGGGTTTTATGGATCACAGTAGCAACTACATCTGAGGTGCCTAAATACCTTTGTGGATCTGGGCCAAGGTGCTCACTTTCTTCAGAGCTGTAAGAACAGGGAAGACTCCCAGCTTCCTGTGTAGCAGCACTCTTGCTGAGACCGGTTTTGGCATATTCTCTGTCTTCAGATGAGCCAATGAGGGAAGAATTAGCATGGCCTTGCTGGGACATCAGGGAGGCACTACTGCACTCACCCCCAGTGACACTGCCACATATGGTTAGTGGGCTGGGTGAAGTGTAACGCCACCCATGAAACTGAAGGGGAGATGGGTGGCTGGATAAATTGTACCCAGCTGCCTTATGTTTTGTATTTAAAACTGATGGATTTTTTTAAACAAATGAAATATCTCTAGTTAGTAAATTGAACTGGTTATTTCTGGTCACTATGTCCTTCAAGATTTTGGAACTAATAGCGTGGGGTGGGTCCCCTAAACAAATGTGAGTACATTTCAGTGGCTGTAAAGGCCAGCTGTACCACTGTACTGAATGGGACCCAATATGGTAGGCGATCTCTGAGCGCACCTGCTGGCCAGGCCTCATGTGCAAGTTAGACGGAGGAGTGTCTGTGTTCCCCTAGTCCATGGATTGCTCTGGGGCTTAGGCAGGAGATAGGCATATGGACACCTAGAGCAAGGCTGCACTGCTTATGCCAGAGGGAGAAACTTAGGCACCAAGAGAACTTTTACTGCAAAAATGTAGGTGTTGGGAAAGTGGCGCCTACAGTCAGAGTGGGAGGCTGTAGATTGCAGTGGAGCCTAAAATTGGGACTTAGATGCCTAGTATCTTTGTGAAGCTGGGCCTCAGCCACTTTTAAAGGCAGGTTATTGTGGATTTGGCTTTATCCACACCATCTGCTGTCTTTCACTATTTGTGCAGCTGGTTTTACTGGCTGAGAATCAAAGATTCCCACCTTGCAATGCTGTCCTTCTTACTGGAGGCCATTTGCCTAGCAGGCTGAAAGCTAGTTAGCTGACACCTCTCATCACTGCTGCTTTTCCTCCATCTTTGCTGCAGGGAGACTTCTGACTGGCAACTCACATGTACTTTCACACTTGCTGTCCCCACCCATTAGTCTCTGCAGTGAACAGCTATGAGCTAAGTTCCTTTCAGTGGACCCTGGCTTTCTTAGCCACTTCCAGAAGATATTTAGGTCAATTGCAAGGTGCTTGTTTCTGGCACTTCCCAGTCCTTGTTAGATGCATAAAAGTGTGATTGCAGTTAGAATATCAGCTTTGCAACCCTGACCAGACACCATCCTACAGCACTGCTGCCAGTATCTAGGCGTGTGACCTTTTTCATCAAAATCTTTCTTCTAAATTCAACTGGAAGTCCACTAGAATGTCAGAACTCATTTGTGATAAAGCACCTTTGCAGGGTGCCTGTGGACATCCTAGCTTATTTCTCACAGTGGTATGTGTGACGGGTTCCACACATCCCCAGGGGCGCCACCTGGAACTGGGGTACCACTGAACCTTCCAACTCACCAGCCTGGGCTCCCACTCACATTGTGTTGCTGTGACAAGCTGCAGACCTGCTCCCAGTCCTACACTTCCACCAGCATTCACACAGGTAGGGAAACACCCAGCTGCAGTTACATGCAGGCTGACCAGCCACTATATGAACCAACAATACAGAGGCTAAAGCCAAAATAATCACCAGCTTCCCAGCCTAGGACACTAGAGCTGTACCATCTTGCCCTGGTCAAAACCCCGACCAGTATGAATTTATTATCCAGTTCACCTCCCTGTCCATGTGGAGAGGAAATGCAACAGCCTTTGCCCCTTGAGCTAAGATTTCCAAGCACTTCATTCAAGCTTACTGGTTTAGATAAAGGAAAAACAAGTTTATTAACTACAAAAGATAGATTTTTAAGTGATTATAAGTGATAGCAACAGATGAAAGCAGATTATCTAGTAAATAAACAAAAATGCAAA
Organism: Chrysemys picta bellii; assembly: GCF_011386835.1. Lineage (NCBI taxonomy): Eukaryota > Metazoa > Chordata > Testudines > Emydidae > Chrysemys > Chrysemys picta. Next base: position 253,429,076 of record NC_088792.1, read on the forward strand.
GTAAGCTTAACATACTAGAAGGATAGGATTTGAATTAACAGTCTCTCACCCTGACTGATGATACAAACAGGCTTGCAGATTCTCAAGGTACAAGCTGCACTTGCTTTGCAGCTTGGGATTTTCAGGTTTTCATACACAGGCTAGAAATCCCTTTAGCCTGGGTCCAACATTTCCCTAGTTCAGTATTTTGTTCCTTAGGTGTTTCCAGGAGTTTTCTTGTGTGGGGAGTGAAGATCAAGTGGTGAGGTCACTCCCTGCCTTTTATAGCTTTAGCATACGGCAGGAACACCCTTGGTTTCAAACACGGTTCCCAGACCAGTTTGTGGAAAAATACAGACATCCCAAAATGGAGTCCAGAGTCACATGGCCTGGTCACATGCCCTTCCATACCTTGCTGAGTCATAGCAGCCATTACTTACAGACTGTCTGGTGCATTCTCAGTTAGGCTTACCAGGTGGGAGATAAGCTTCTCCTAAGGCCTATTGTTTTTCCTAATGGTCCATTACCTTGAATTGACCCTTCACAGCCAGCTGTCTAGACTGGAAGAATTTTGCCTAGTGGGTGTCACCCAGGTGTAACTATATTTGAAATACAGATACATAGTCAATATTCATAACTTGAGATACAAAAACGATACATGCATACAAATAAGATAATCATATTAAGCAAATCATAACTTTTCCAGTGACACCTTACATGACCTGCCTTGTACTAAATGGAGCATAATTATGTCATAAAATCATTTCATAATAATAGCACTATGAAGAATATGGGGTGCAGTGTTACAGTATGTACCCAGGTTAATAACAGAAAATGGGTTAAATATAGCCCAGGTTTACCTTGGCATAAACCTAGGTGCAAGGACCCCAGCAGCGGGTAAATCCTTCAGGGGAGGAAGTTGCACTTATACAAAGAGCCAAGCTCCCCTTTGCTGGGGAGAGCGTTGGGAGTCAGTCCATCTCAAAAGGTAGTCAGCAAAGGCTGTATGTGGCATGGCTGCATATCTCTTAGCAGTCTCTACCAACAGAGTCCCTGTGAAATCCCAGTCAGCTTAACCTCCATCCCTACCAGCAATCACAAGAGGGTGGTGGCAGGAATGCCACCTGCTGTCCTTTCCTGTGCCACAGAGAATCTCACTGACACAAGAGGTATAAATGACCCAGCTTCAGTGAGTCTGGTATAATATACAACAATCAGATAACAAACAAACAAACAAAAAAAATAAAGGGGGGGAGGAGTTCACATGTTTCAGACAAAGCTTATTCACTTTTTGCCATGTCACAATTTCCTCAAATGGGGGCATAGGAGTCAAATAAGAAAAATACTCTAGGATCTGATTCCCCTTTATAACCATAAAACTGAACAGAATTACTGTATCCTGGGGCCCTGGCCCCAATCATTTACCTCAGTGATGTGTGCTGAGGCGCAAAACACCTTCATTCAAAACATTTTCCACCAAAACCTTTGCAGTGGCACTTGGCCTGCAGCGATCATCCTTGTTAACTCTGTTAAATTTGTTATTTTTTATAACTGTTTGCCTGGGTCCAATACAGGGATTACTGTAGGTACTTGGAACAGTGAGATGTGGAACATTTCACAATTATATGTGAGCGTATTGGTGAGTGTTTTTTTCAGGGCCGTACCCACATACCATGAATAATAATTAGGGCTGTCGATTAATCGCAGTTAACGCACACGATTAGCTTAGAAAAATTAATCGTGATTAATCACAGTTTTAATCGCATTGTTAAACAATAGAATACCAATTGAAATTTATTAAATATTTTTGGATGTTTTTCTACATTTTCAAATATATTGATTTCATTTACAATACAGAATAGATAATGCATACTGCTCACTTTATATTATAATTTTTGATTACTAATATTTGCACTATAAAAATGATAAACAAAAGAAATAGTATTTTTCAATTCACCTCATACAAGTACTGTAATGCGAACTCTTTATCGTGAAAGTGCAATTTACAAATGTAGATTTTTTTTGTTACATAACTGCACTCAAAAACAAAATAATGCAAAACTAGAGCCTACAAGTCCACTCAGTCCTACTTCTAGTTCAGCCAATGGCTAAGACAAACAAGTTTGTTTATGTTTACGGGAGAGAATGCTACCCACTTCTTCTTTACAATGTCACCAGAAAGTGAGAACAGGAGTTTGCATGGGACTTTTGTAGCCCATATTGCAAGGTATTTACGTACCAGATATACTAAACATTTGTATGCCCCTTCATGCTTCAGCCACCATTCCAGAGGCCATACTTCCACGCTGATGATGCTCGTTAAAAAAATAATGTGCTAATTAAATTTGTGACTGAACTCCTTGGGGGAGAATTGTATGTCTCTGACTCTGTTTTAACCACATTCTGCCATATATTTCATGTTATAGTACTCTCAGATGATGACTCAGCACATGTTCATTTTAAGAATGCTTTCACTGCAGATTTGACAAAACACAAACAAGGTACCAATGTGAGATTTCTAAAGATAGCCAAAGACCTTGACCCAAGGTTGAAAGTGCCTTCCAAAATCTGAGCGGGATGCGGTGTGGAGCATGCTTTCAGAAGTCTTTAAAGAGCAACACTCCGATGTGGAAACTACAGAACCCCAACCACCAAAAAAGAAAATCAACCTTCTGCTTGTGGCATCTGACTCAGATGATGAAAATGAACATGCGTCAGTCTGCATTGCTTTGGATTGTTATTGAGCAGAACCAGTCATCAGCATGGATGCATGTCCTCTGGAATCGTTGTTGAAGCATGAAGGAACATATGAATCTTTAGCATATCTGGCATGTAAATATATTGCGATGTAGGCTACAACAGTGCCATGCGAACGTCTGTTCTCACTTTCAGGTGACATTGTGAACAAGAAGCGGGCAGCATTATCTCCTGCAGATGTAAACAAACTTGTGTGTCTGAGCGATTGGCTGAAGAAGAAATAGGACTGAGTGAACTTGTAGGCGCTAAAGTTTTACATTGTTTTATTTTTTAATGTAGTTATTTTTTCGTACATAATTCTACATTTGTAAATTCAACTTTTATTACGAAGAGATTGCTCTACAGTACTTGTATTAGGTGAATTGAAAAACACTATTTCTTTTGTTTTTTACTGTGAAAATATTTATAATCAAAAATAAATATAAAGTGAGCGCTTTGTATTTTGTGTTATAATTGAAATCAATATATTTGAAAATGTAGAAAACATCCAAAAATATTTAAATAAATGGTATTCTATTATTGTTTAATAGTGTGATTAATTGCGATTAATTCTTTTAATTGCTTGACAGCCCTAATAATAATAATAGTTAAATAATCGTATTAAAATATGTAAGATCACCGCCAAGACACCGTGATTATACCTGCCTGTGATGTGGTATACAAAGCCCACATTGAACCCACAGAGGTTAAAGGGCAGTACTGGGCCCAGGTAGCCCTGCCCCTCGGGGTCTGCTAAGCATGCTCTGACAGGAGAGTGGGTTAAAAGGAGTTTAGAAACCCAGGCCAAGAGTTGTGGACAGGCTGCAGGTGAGAATGAGTCCTTCTCTGGGGAGCCAGAAAGAAGGTTGGGCCTGAGATGGGGCTACAGAGTGAGTAAGGCCCCGAGGCAGTGTCTTCTCCGGCCACCATCCCCTTTGAGAACCAGCAGGTCTTGCAGGGCCCTGCTCATTTGGACTTTTTCTTAAGCTATTGACTGTTTGCTCTATAGCGTCCATGCCTGGAATTGAAGGAGTACATAGGTAGGAAGTAGCCCAGAATAGTGGAACTAAACTTTCTGAGGGAGGCGCCTGTTGAAGGGCCGCCCAGAGGATTCAGGAGGCCTGGGGTCTTCGGCGGCAGGTGGCCCCCGCCGCCGAAGACTCTGCACTTCGGCGGTGGGTCCCGAGGCGGAAGGACCCCCCACCGCGGGTCTTCGGGGCACTTTGGTGGCGGGTCCCGGAGTGGAAGGACCCCCCGCCGCCGAACTGCCGCCGAAGACCTGGAGCGGAAGAAGCTCTGGGGGCCCGGGACCTGCGAGAGTTTTCCAGGGCCCCCGGAGCAAGTGAAGGACCCCGCTCCAGGGGCCCCGAAAAACTCTTGTGGGGGCCCCTGCGGGACCCAGGGCAAATTGCCCCACTTCCCCCACCTCTGGGCGGCCCTGGCCTGTTGGTGTTACTTCCCACAGAGTTCTGGGCTGGAGCCTGGTGGAGAGGGGAGGGCCTGAGTCCTCCTGCCATGCTCCACTTCAAGGTAAAGACCCAGATGTGAGTGGAGGCCCAAATACTCCTAGCCTAGAGTCAAGAACCAGGCCCCTGACAGAGAGACAAAGGGCTAGAAGTCAGGTGTGCTAACTGCTAGGCCCTCCAAGCGCCCCATCGTGCTGCCTATGACAAAAAGTGCAGTTGGGCCACTTCTTGGGGCATCAGTTCTAAATACAAGGCTGGTCCCACTGAAGTTAAGAGGGAGCTTTCACAATCCCTGTTTATTCTGTGCTGCCATTCTGACTATGTAACATCAGCTGCCCCTTTCCCAGGGAGTATCATCCCATGGCAGCTAGCCAGCTTCTGAGCAGAGCCTGAATGTTAATTTGTTGTGTTTGAGATCCATCACATACATGATCCTTTGGAAGGGATCTGGTGGTCACAGATCAGATTTAAAAGTCCAGCTAAACTGAAGATTTGATTCTGCAGCTTCACTCAAGTTGAACACTACTTATGCAAGTAATCTCAGGCTTAGTCCAGCAATTAACCCGTGGATCTTCTCACCTGAGAAAGTAGTTTATTGTGCATAAGGATTGAAGGACTGAGGCCTAAATTAGATGTTGAACTCTGACTGACAGTTGTTCAGTGTATTGTACAGTATGTTGGATGATGTTTTATTCATCTTTGATTAGAAGGAGGGAAAAGATTATCTTCTTCCAATAACCTAAAGCAATTTCTTGTATAAATTCTATTTAGGAAGCAGTTTGCATCATTAAAGGGCCTCAAGTCAACTGAAGTCTACAATAATGTCTGGGAGATTTCAGAAATAATTTCTTATCTCAGGTGGCTCTGCAGATTGGTACCTGTTAAATTAATTCTGCGTGTTGTGGGGTGCATAGATCAGGTTGTTTGGTTCCCCATGGAGGGAGTTCTGCAGCCCTCTAACACCCCACCCTGAGGGAACACAAGGAGGATGCCCCTTCAAACCAGACAGAGATATGCAGGGTTTTTAAATCTCCCCCCCGGTTTTCTGAGCTGCAGCTGGGAGAGCTTCCTTGAGCTGATGCAGTCAGGTGTACCCGAACCTAGTTGGGCTGGGACTGTTGATTAATAAGAGTCTGGACTACTCATGAGAGCAAGTGATAGGATCTATTTATCAGAAGCCACTAGGAAAGCACTGGACAAGTCAGAGCCACCTTGTTTGGTGTTTCCCCTTCTGGAACATGAAAATATGTAAAGTAGCCAGAAACTTTGCTGACTTCTGTTGTTCTGATTGAATAGAAAATCTGTAAATAAATCAGCCAGTTTTGAGTGGTTGTATGTCATTGCCATGGTTACTGGATGAGCTGTGCCTTAGATTCTTTTTTGTCCCTTTCTGGTGCACCTCCTTGGGACTGATTTTGCTACTTTCTCCTTCTCTGACTGGAACCGACTGAATTTTTGGGCTGCAGCCCCTCTGTTAACCTGGCAAGCCAGTTGGGTGCAGCACCTCTAAGCCCTTTTACTCTACCCTGAGACAGCAGCTGACTAAAGTGACTCAAAAACAGTTTCTTCAAAACAAAGTGGCATTTATTTGCCAAAAGAACTCTGGTATCTAGGAAAATGGGTTAAAACAACAGAGTCCTATATGCATGAAAGGGGGTTTCATGGGTTGTCATACCCCAAGAGCAACTAATCATCAACAGGAGCCCTTACCTGGTGTCCTCCTGCTTTGGCTGCAGTGGGTTACAATGGCCTGGGTTCTTAGCTACTAACTGGTGGTGCCTCCACCTGACTGTTTACAGGAGTCATGAACCCTGCTGTACCTCCCTATATGGTTTCAACTATCCCTGATCTCGTACTTACTCCTAATACTAGCCTGATACCTCATACATATAGTCTTCTGACACCTCTGTGATGGATGAACCAACAATCAATGTGTGATGCTGACCAGGTCATGCTGGAGTGTATTCAGGTCAATTTACTTGTGTAGATCAATGTAATTGTTACATGTATAAGTGTGTATTCAGATGTTTAAACTTCATGGAAACTAGTGGAATGTTACAGGCATTATTTTAGCTTATCTAGTCCTGTCATAATGTAATAGTAAACATTTACATGGTAAATTCCCTTGTAACTAAATTACCTGTCAAAGAAAACTTGTGAAATGCTAATGAAGGACCTAAGGACTTTAATAGAAAATGCTAATTTCAAAGCGAGTGGCCACTACGTATATGGTTGGAAGTCAAAAGTCTAAGTGCATTCCTCATGCGTTGTCATCAAAGGAAAAGCCTATGTGGGTAAAGACACTGTCAGCTTGCTTTCTGTGTAAAGGAGCTATAAATATGGATTCAAGAAATGATCTATCATCTTTGGACTGTTTGGATTCTAACAGGGCAGAATAACTAAATGAGAAGATGGAGATCCCCTAACTTATTCTGGGTAGCCCTGAAGGACTTTTGGGAAACTGGCAGTTTATTACATCACTTCCACCATTTGGAGTTACAAACTGTGATTTACCTGTTATTATATTTACCTGCTTTAATCTCTCAATAACTTTCATTCTTTTTTCTTAGCAAGTAAACCTATAGTTAGTTTATTATAGAATTGGCTGCCTGTGTTGTCTTTGGTGTAAGGTCTGGAGTACCAATTGATCTGGGGTGATTGGTCTCTTGGGATTGGGAGAAACCTGATGTGATGTAATTTTAGGTTTAAGTAACCTGTAATCACAATGTTCAGTTTGTCTGAGTGGCAAGATGAGGTTGGAGCGGCTAAGGGAACTGTCTATGACTCCATGGTAAGACTGGTATAGTGAGCCAGGTACAGGTCAATGGAGCAGCAGGACTGAACCCTGGGCCTCCCACCATGGTGCCCTAATTACCAGGCTACAAAGTCATTTTCACTTGTGCACGCTCTGTCTCACTGGCCCAATGGGCAGCACCATCAGCCAGGATGGTGGAACAAGCCAAGACATCCAGAACAGAATCAATAAAGCCAGGAATACCTTCAGGAGCTTAAATACAGTCTGGAAATCATCAAACTACAACACCAAACCCAAACTCAAGATTTATCAGAGATGTGTACTTTCATTACTACTTTATAGTGCAGAATGCTGGGGAATGACAAAGTATGACATGTCCAAATTGTCTTCATTCCATACAACCTGCCTTAGAAAAATCCTCCATATCTTTTGGCCCAGAACAATCTCAGACCAAGATCTATTGACACAGTGCAACCAAGAGGATATGAGCACCATCATTGCCAGGAGGCGTTGGAGATGGATTAGCCATGTGCTTCAGATGGAAATTGATTCCATCACTAGAGTAGCAATAAGATGGACACCTGAAGGCAAGCGAAAACAAGGCCTTCCAAAAACAACATGGCGAAGAGCTGTGAAAGCTGAAAAACCTGGGGCACAGCTGGGGAACCATTGAAAGACTTGCCAGAAACAGACAGGAGTGGAATAGCTTAGTCACTGACCTAAATGCCTGAAGTGTAATGGGTACTAACTAACTAACTAACTAACTAACTAACTAACTAACTAACTAACTAACTAACTAACTATCAGAATATCCCATAACTCAGTGATTTGAGCACTCTCCTGAGTGGTGGTAGATGTCTGTTCAAATCCTTTCTCCTCCTCTGGTAGAGAGAGGGGAATTAACCTGGTCTCCCACATCCCAGGTGAGTGCTCCAATCACTGGGCTAAAGTTATAAGATGGGCACTACCACCCCACCACCGCCTCCTTCTCTGGTCACTTAGTGCGGAGTGAGGCACCTACCTGACTCCTTCTCAAAGAAAATGATTTAGGTGCCTAATCTGCCTGACTTCACTTCCTGGATCACTAGCATAGATAGGTGCCTCCTTGCAGCCCGACTTTGGCTTCAATCTCTGTGACACACTTCTCTCATCAGCATCTCCCATAGGCCATCTTAGGTGGCTCCCTGCCTAGCATGCTGGGTTTGTGGATCCCATTCTAAGGTGCCTACAATTGCCAACTCTTGTGATTTTTTTTATTACAATATGAGTGATTGTTCGGGTGTTTTCTACCTATCTCATGAAAGGTGCCCACTCATGAATTTTCCCTTATTCAAAAGGACCACCATCTCCTATAGGGAGCCCAGATAGCGAGTCTGAAAAATTGGGACACTTTTTTGGGAGGGGTATAGTTGCCTATATAAGACAAAGCCCCTAATATGTGATTAACTAAAAAAAATTAATCACGATTTAAAAAATTAATTGCGATTAATCACACTGTTAAACAATAGAATACCAATTGAAATCTATTAAATATTTTTGAATGTTTTTCTGCATTTTCAAATATATCTATTTCGGTTACAACATAGAATACAAAGTGTACAGTACTCTATAATATTTTTATTACAAATATTTGCACTGTAAAAATGATAAACAAAAGAAATAGTATTTTTCAATTCACCTCATACAAGTACTGTAATGCGAACTCTTTATCATGAAAGTGCAACTTAGAAATGTAGATTTTTTTTTGTTACATAACTGCACTCAAAAACAAAACAATGTAAAACTTTAGAGCCTACAAGTCTACTCAGTCTTACTTCTTGTGCAGCCAATCACTGAGAAACAAGTTTGTTTACATTTACAGGAGATAATGCTGACCACTTCTTAATTAAAATGTCACCTGAAAGTGAGAACAGGCGTTTGCATGGCACTGTTGTAGCCAGCATCGCAAGATATTTACGTGCCAGATGTGCTAAAGATTAATAAGTCCCTTCATACTTCAGCCATCTTTCCAGAGGACACGCTTCCATGCTGATGATGCATGTTAAAAAAAATGCATTAATTACATTTGTGACTAAACTCCTTGGGGGGAGAATTGTATGTCTCCTGCTCTGTTTTACCCACATTCTGCCATATATTTCATGTTATAGCAGTCTTGGATGATGACCCAGCACATGTTGTTCATTTTAAGAACACTTTCACTGCAAATTTGACAAAACGCAAAGAAGGTACCAATGTGAGATATCTAAAGATAGCTACAGCACTCGACCCAAGGTTTAAGAATCTGAAGTGCTTTCCAAAATCTGAGAGGGATGAGGTGTGGAGTATGCTTTCAGAAGTCTTAAAAGAGCAACACTCCGATGCATAAACTACAGAACCCAAACCATCAAAAAAGAAAATCAACCATCTGCTACCATATGCAGAAACAACAAGGAGTCTGGTGGCACTTTAAAGACTAACAGATTTATTTGGGCATAAGCTTTCGTGGGTAAAAAACCTCACTTCTTCAGATGCATAGAGTGCAGTGAGGTTTTTACCCACGAAAGCTTATGCCCAAATAAATCTGTTAGTCTTTAAAGTGCCACCAGACTCCTTGTTGTTTTTGTAGATACAAACTAACACGGCTACCCCCTGATACTTGATATCATATGCAGAGTCAGTTAAGCCTGGTAGAAAATGTTGATGGTGCAAATCAGAGTTCTTGCGCTCTTTGTTTTTGATATAGGTTTATTTTTCAAGCCTGACTTAACTTGCACAGGTACATTGTTGAAACTGGCAACAAAATGGAGATAGCATGGTCTGAGATTACCGGGTATTCATATGCCACTGTCAACCAGAATGAGTCCAAAGGCATGTCGCCAAACTTAATTTTAAAAGAGTGGCCGATCCTTAATTTGGCAAGTTGCTCCTGAGTTAATATTGTAAGATTCTTAGCACTTTCCACTTCAGAGGAAATCCAAGGATCCCAGACCCAGTTGAAATCTATATGGGTTGAGGGCACTGACTTGTTTATTGAGACTTGCAGTATTTGATGGGTTGTATTATTGGGGTCTGCCCTGGGGATTTCCCCTGGCATTCACTGGGGTTTGCTGTAACTCAGGGCTGGTCTACACTACCGCTTAAGTCCATGTAACTTACATCGCTCAGGGGTGTGAAAATGACACCCCGCTGAGTAACATAAGTTACTTCAACTTAAAGCGATGTCCACACTGCACTACGTCAGCACGAGAGCGTCTACCGCCGACATAGCTTACACCACTCGTGGAGGTGGAGTAATGATGCTGATGGGAGAGCGCTCTCTTGTCGGCATAGCACGTCTTCATCAGACGCACCACAGCGGTGCAGCTGCATCGCTGTAGCTGTGCCAATGTAGCGCGGTAGTGTAGTCTTGCCCTCACATTAGAGGTCTGCCTCTGGTATTGCTCTTGGCAGTGGCTGGGGCTCGCTCCCTTTCAATAAACGTGTTGCCCTATTGCTAAGTGTGGTGTCTATCCCTAGATTAACCCTTCCCTTCCCAAAAGGGGGGTTAATGTGCAATAAGAGCGTGGGGACCTGGAATTTTGAATACACCTCATCAACTTCCTTGTGACAGTACCATGACCAACACTGTCTTAGTTGCACAGTCTAAGCCTCTGTATTTATTTTATTTGTCCTGTGGCCACTTCACAATGGTAGCACATGATCTTGTGACACCAGATGATTGCAGTCATTCTCCCTTTGCAGATTTTATAGCAGGGCAGCTCCATCCCTTGCAGCTTGTTCCAAATTCCACAGTACACTCACTCCCTGGTTTGAGCAACAGTGATCATATTACACTCATCTTGTCCTTCCTCTTTCCACTGTCTGTAAAGCAGAAGATTGATCTGTCAGTCTTTCAACAGGATAAACCCTGCTTGGCCTTCTTGACCTGATGTGTATTTGCACTCTGACAAGACCCAGCTTTTAAGGGACTCACTCTCAGGGCAGGCTGGAACCTGGAATTCCTGTTCTGCTGGAAATTCCAAAATTTCAAAAAAAAAAAAAATCATTCTCATTGGAACAAAACCTCTATTTCCTGTGTAACGGGAATTCTGACAACTAGAAAAACTGAAATTACATTTAATTTTCACTTCTTGAAACAAATTGATGAGGCAGTCACAGAGGGGGAAGCCTGGCTGGCTCGAACCAGGGCTTCCAGGGCAGCCAGGCTCCAAGTCTGCCAGGCAGGCTGTCAAGAAACCTACTCGGTTTCTATCAGTAGATTGGACGGAATAAACATATTCCCATGGAACTAATTGATTTAATCAAATTGGCATTTTCCAATGGGAAATTGTTCCCTTGGATATCTTCCAGTTCTACTCACCATTGTACTTCAGGTCAGCAGGTGATCAATTCAATAATGCTTCATTGGCATGACAAGTTGCACAAGAGATACCAAAGTGTTTTGTTTTATTTTATTAAAGAAACACCCTAAAATCCTCAGATGTCTCTCCAAAGCAGGTGCCATCAGCCCACAGTAGGGCTTCCCATTGTATTTGGAGTTATATTCTCTGTCCAACTGGAAGCATAGACCACTTCTGACTGAGTAGCTAGTTGCTATGTAACTCTGCATGATGCTATCTCTGCAATATCCTTGCTCTGTTTTAGGATTATGCATAGCTTTCCCTAATCACTTTTGAATGAAGTTATTGATCATTTTTTGTAATTAAAAGAAATTTTTCTTGCAGTCCTTTGTATTCCAGGAACAGAAAATGTCTGTGTCACCTTACCCAAATCCCACTAGCTGCACAATCTTTCTTCTTTTGCTTAAGGTCTTCCCCTGAAGTCAATCTCAATTAATCTCCTCCATACCTAAACAAAACCAAAATCTCAAGTCAATTTTATCTCAAATGTATGGTAGTTTTTATTATGATAGTAGTTGCTCCAAATTTATTTCCTCGTTCCCCACCCCCAAACCCCACAATCTGTCTTGAAATCTGTCTAGCTATCTGCTAATGGTCAGCTCACTAAAGAAGTGAAGGCAAGGCTGGGTAAAGCCAGTGGATTATTTTCCTGTTTGTCAAACATCTGGAAGAATAAGAAGATACTTCTACACACTAAAATGACATTGTACAATGCTATTGTCCTCCCAACACTACTGTACACCTTGGAAATGTTGCAGATGGTGGAAGCACACAACCGGATGGCTTCCACCAGCATTGTTTAAGAAGAATCTTGGAACTTTATTGGAGAGGTCATGTGACCAACGCGGAAGTGTTGCGACACATGGGTCAGCAAACTGCGGACTCAGTAAATAGACAGAGACAGCTACGGTGGTTTGGCTGTGTCATCAGGCTAGTCTGTGGCAGAAGCACAAGATATGTCTTCAACTGGATTTCACCTGGAGGGAAAAGAAGACATGGAGGACCGAAGAACAACCTATCATAGGATGATTGAAAAGGATGCTGCTATCATGGAGACAACTTACGATGGAGTCAAACATCTTGCTTTGGCCAGACAGCAGTGAGAAAAATGGATTCCCATATGTGCCACTAGACACAGGAGATTTTATGTCTAAGTAAAGTAAGTCATCTGTTTTGAATCTTAAGAAGGTGAGTCTTATTAAATTTCAATTTGTGTTCATTATGTTGCAAAACATTCAAAGTGTTTAATAAGTAAAATCAATGCCTCCTTTGATCTGTACTTGAGTAAAACTCTCTCTGAAGTCAATGGGGAATTCTGTGTGAGTGTCATGACCAGGGCGTGGGTGGTCAGACCTAGCAGTCCAAGCAGGAGTGGGCATCAGGAATCAGTAACCCAAGTCACAGGTCAGAGCCAAAGCAGGGAGTCAGGTCGCGGGTCAGAGCCAGAGACCAGGGACAGGGACAAGGAACAAGGCAGGAAGGCAAGAACCAGAGACATGTCAGGAAAGGAGGGCTCAGGAGTAAGGCAAGAAGGCAGGGTCTGATGTAGCAGCCACTCAGGGATTCACCTAGTTGCAGAAAAATTTCTGTGCCTCCTTCTGTCTTAAATAATTCAGCCAGACCAATCAGTGGGGCTGGACTTCCTCCAATCAGGACTCCCATGGGTGATGCCTCTGGGTTCCACTAGCCACTCAGCTCACCAGTTACTAGCGAGCGGCCAGGATGTGAAGGTTGTCTGGGGTCCCGCAGACCTGCTTTTAAGTCTTTTGGATCCTCACAGTGAGTAAGGACTGCAACATTCGTTCCATATTTGAATGATGGCAGAGTGTTCTGATGACATTGATATGCTGGAAGTTGTTAATGACAGCTACCAATCAGATACCTGGTTGAGTTGATAGGTGTGTTGAGCAACCTTCATTCAAGTTAACCGTAGAGCAGTTAAATGCTCCTCTGCTCAGCGATTGAAACAATAGAAGCCACCACTCAAGACATAGCCCAGCCTGGGAAGGCTTGAGTAGAAGCTAAGCCTGAATGGTTTCCTTGGAGACTAATTGCAGATGCAAGGGCTAGGGTATACTTTGGTTACTGCTGTGTGGAGTGACCAGGAAGCAAGGTGAAAGACAGTGAGGAGAAGCAGTGGTGCTTGGCCCTGAGCGGAAGTCAAGAGACAGAACTTCTTTTGGGCACAGTACTCATTAAAAAGATAACTTGGTTTCTGATCAAAGAAACTGCATCCTGTTTGTTCCAGCTGTGTTCAGAGAAATAGGATTCTGTACATGTACATTCTTGGTAAATAAACAGGATTGCACCAGAGAATACCTGACTCTATCAGCAATTCCTCTTCCTAATGGAAACAACTCAGTCAGGTTCCAAATATTGGCTAACTCTTGGGCCAAGAGTCAATGGTATTCTGCTCTCATCCTGGTGTAACTGTCACAAGGCACCTCTGTCACTACCCAGTGCACTTCACTGCCTGCCAAGTTCATGTGGCCTCACAAACATATACCAGGTTATTATCTTTTCACCACAGGTGTATTCATAGGTGCTGACTTCCTCTCTACCCGGGGGTGCTCGATTTTTTCCCCCCTTCCACTCCAGGCCCTGCCCCTACTCCACCTCTTCCCCCAAAGCCATCCCCACCCGGCCTCTTCTCCCCCACTCGTTCTGTCCCCTCCCCTGATCACACCCTCTCCCCCTCCCAGTGCCTCCTGCATGCCACGGAACAGCTGATCGCAGGAGGTGCTGGGAGGAGTAGATCAGTGGGGCTTCCTGTGGGTGAGAGGTGCTGAAGGGGGTGGGAAGCTTGGCTTGGTGGATGCTAAGCACCCGCTAATTTTTTTCCGTGGCGGCGCCTATGGGTGTATTTATTCTTTCCTTACAAAGCATCACAGTATAGCGCAGGCTTACAACAGGAGGAGCCTTCCCCACAGCTGTCACTCCTCAGCCCAGGCTCAGCTCTGAGCTTCCCCCATTGCTTCCTGTTCCTTCCACTTATATTCTCCCAATTACATCATTAGCCCACTGATTACCAACCAGGTGCTCATAATCCCCCAACAGAAAGTGTTTAATGGCTCAGAGCTGAGCCTGCAGCCTTCTTCAAGCTGCAGCAACATCAGTGATCGGGGTGCTACTAATAGTGCCTTGTCACAAATTCGTTTACTTTAATGTATGTCAGACTGATTTGTAAGAGTGAGGAGAATCAGGCCCTTGGCAATGTAACCAACTACATTGAAATTCTGATTATATTCTACCAGTTATGATCTGGCTAAGTAAACAGTATGACTCAGATTTTGTTTTCACTGAGTTCTATACTGCATATTCAAAGGCCAAAGACTGTCTTTACAATACACAGTGACATTTCACACTTCTAATGGCTTTGCTTGTCAGCAATCAGCCCAAGCATACTGTACAGAAAGTGCAGTTTGTTGATCTGATACGGTGTTTACTTGAATTCTGTTGAATCTGCTGCTAAAGGAAGCATCTGGGGAGAGAAGGGGTGGGTGGTTGTTCTTGCAGAGGAAGTAGAGTGCAAAAGATTGTTGCTGTGCAGGCTGCAGAGTTCCCTGGGAGAATCTGTGCTGCTCTGCATGTGTCATCTCCAACTACAACCAGGATTTTCCCTGTTCCTGCTTTACTACCTAAGAAGCTCCCAACAGTCTGGTGGAAAAACTGTAAAACAAATATATTGACCAGGAGGCACTATAGGGTCCCTGGGAATCTGGATCATGCATTATCCTCCCAGCTACAGCCAGGGCCAGCTCCAGGCACCAGCAGAGGAAGCACGTGCCCAGGGCGGCACATGCTGAGGGGCAGCATTACATCCATTCTTGGGGCAGCACAGTCCGGTCGGCTTTTTTTTTTGCTTTGGCAGTTTGGGCAGCAAAAATGGTAGAGCCGGCCCTGGCTACAGCTCCTTTATTTGCTATCTGTATGTAAATGAAAGTTAGGAGTTTTAGAGAGACAAGGTGGGTGAGGTAATATCTTTATGGGACCAACTTCTGGTGGTGAGAGAAGTGACCTTTTGAGCCACACAGAGCTCTTCTTCAGGTCTGGGAAGATATTCAGGGTTTCACAGCAAAATGCAAGGTGGAACAGATGGTTTAGCATAAGTAGTTAGCACATATTGTAAGGGACTATTCCAGGTAGAGTGGCACATTAACACCTCTGCAGTCCTAGGAGGTAAGTGGGTTACAGATTGTTGTAATAAACCATAAATACAGTGTCTCAGGGTATGTCTTCACTGGCAGAGTTTCTTCGCCGGAAGCTACATAGCCGCTCAGAGAGTGCTGAAGGCAAACTGCTGTTGTGTGTTCACACTGTCAGCTGCTTGCACAGTAGCGTGTTCGCACTTGTGGCACTTGCATTGGCATTCGGAACAGTGCATTCTGGACAGCCATCCCACAGAGCATCTCTTCCTCTTCTGCCGCTAAGAGTTGTGGGAAGGCGGAGGGGGTCGTGGGGCATCCTGGGTCCTGGCCCAATGCCCCGTGATGCGTTGCTTCGCATCCCAGCAATCCCTGTGCTTCCATCTGCATTTGGCGCCATCTTTCAATGGTTTGTATAGTGCGCACTTTGCTCTTTGCTCTGCAGGAATGGATCCCACACTGTTGACTAATATGCTGCTCGCTCTCACTAACGTGTCACAAGCGGCAGTGGATTTACTCCTTAAACTACAAAGACAAGAGGTGTCCGACATTGATCTCGCCACATGTAGTAGTTACGACATGAGATTGCTTGTGGCATTCACAGAGGTGTTGACCACAGTGGAACGCCGCTTTGGGGCTCGGGAAACAAGCACTGAGTGGTGGGATTACATCATGATGCACATCTGGGATGATGAGCAGTGACTGCAGAACTTTCGGATGAGGAAAGCCACTTTCATGGGACAGTGTGATGAGCTCGCCCTAGCTCTGTGGCGCAAGGACATGAGAATGAGAACTGCTCTGTTGTTGGAGAAGCATGTGGCAATTGCACTGTGGAAGCTGGCTACTCCAGACTGTTACCGATCGGTCACTAACCAGTTCAGAGTGGGAAAGTCGACCGTTGGACTCGTGTTGACGGGAGTGTGCAGGGCCATTAATCGCATCCTGCTGTGAAAGACTGTGACTCTGGGCAACATGTGTGACATTTTTCAGAGTAGCAGCCGTGTTAGTCTGTATCCGCAAAAAGAACAGGAGTACTTGTGGCACCTTAGAGACTAACAAATTTATTAGAGCATAAGCTTTCGTGGACTACAGCCCACTTCTTCGGATGCATACAGAGTGGCTGTGTGATATGTAGATTGTAATGGATTTTTTACCTTTAGTCCTTTTGGTATGATGTCCATCTGCTTGCATTTGGAAAGGAAGATGATGTCTGTCTGTATCTGTACGAGTTTTTTCATGAGGTTGATGGATTTCCACTCCATACGGCTAAATGCAGTGCCTTGCATAATGACAGGTTTCAGAGTAGCAGCCGTGTTAGTCTGTATCCGCAAAAAGAACAGGAGTACTTGTGGCACCTTAGAGACTAACAAATTTATTAGAGCATAAGCTTTCGTGGACTACAGCCCACTTCTTCTGTATGCATCCGAAGAAGTGGGCTGTAGTCCACGAAAGCTTATGCTCTAATAAATTTGTTAGTCTCTAAGGTGCCACAAGTACTCCTGTTCTTTTTGTGTGTGACATTGTGGATGGCTTTGCACAAATGGGCTTCCCTAAGTGCAGAGGGACGATAGATGGCACGCACATTCCAATTCTGGCACCAGATCACCTAGCTGAGTACATTAATCAGAAGGGGTATTTCTCGATGGTTCTCCAGGAGCTTGTGGATCACCGTGGGTGTTTCATGGACATTAACGCAGGCTGGCCTGGAAAGGTGCATGACGCATGCATCTTTTGGAACACTGCCCTTCTTCAGGAAGCTGCAAGCAGGGACTTTCTTCCTGGACCAGAAGATCACCATAGGGGAAGTCAAAATGCTCATTATGATCCTGGGAGACCCTGCCTATCCCTTAATGCCGTGGCTTATGAAACCATACATGCAGGGGCAGCTCTAGCTTTTTTGCCGCCCCAAGCATGGCAGGCAGGCTGCCTTCAGCAGCATGCCTGCAGGAGGTCCCCAGTCCCGCGGATTCGGTGGCATGCCTGCCCGAGGTCCGCCGGTCCCATGGCTTTGGCGTACCCGCCGCTGAATTGCAGCTGAATCCGCGGGACTGGCGGACCTCCCGCAGGCATGCCGCTGAAGGCTGCCTGACTGCTGCCCTCAGAGGGACCGGCAGGGTGCCCCCCGTGGCTTGCCACTCCAGGCACGCACTTGGAGCGTTGGTGTCTGAAGCCGCCGCTGCATATATGGGGAACCTTGACAGCAGCAAGGAGCGGTTCAACAATGGGCTGAGCAAGTGCAGAATGACCGTTGAGTGTGCTTTTGGCCAGTTAAAGGCCCGCTGGTGCTGCCTATTCCTATGGTTATAGCTACATGCTGTGTGCTCCATAATATTTGTGAAGGGAAGGATGAAAGCTTCACTGAGGGCTGGACCGTTGAGTCTCAGCGCCTGGAGGCTGAATTTGAATAGCCAGAGACCAGGGCTATTAGAGGAGCGCAGGGTGGGACCATAAGGATCAGGGATGCCTTGAGGCAGCAATTTGAAGCTGAAAGCCACTAATACTTGTTGTTATTCTTGGGAGTGCAGTGCTTGTAATGCTACGAGGTGATTGTGATTGGGGTGGATGATGCACTATGAAGGTTTAAGAAAATTGCCTGTTGCTTTGCAGGGCTATCTTTGCTTTCAGTTAATGGAATAAAGATTGCTTTCAAACCAACACAATTCTTTTATTAAAAAACAACAAATGGAGGAGAGAGACAAAGAAAAAAGCACATCAGCACTGTGGGGGATGGTGGAAGGGAGGATTCCAGGAGTAGATGAGGTCCCAGGATGGTTAAAGTTTTGTGTATGTCCAGGTGTCATATGCAACCTTGTCCTTTGGAGTACAGTGCAGTAGGTACTGTACTTCAGCAGGGCTAAACTACAGAGGTGTGGGTGTTGAGTGCAGTTGGTACTGGGCGTCCGCAGGGCTGGACTGTAACAGGGCAGGTGTGGAATGCAGAGGGTATTGAGTGGAACAAGGATGTTGACAAGAGTGTGTTGGCAGTGCCTGGGGGGCACATGGGAAAGAGTTTTGTGACAGTGGCTGCAGGGGAGGGCAGGCGCGGAGCTGCTCTGTTTGCAGTGCGAGGAGAGCCTGGAGTGTGTCCACTTGGCACTCCATAACATTTAAGAGCCCCTCTGTGGCTTCATTCTGGTGCACCGCGTTCTCTTTTCGTTCCCTCTTCTCGCTGTCCCGCCACTCCTTCAATTCTTGTTTTTCTGCCACGGAGTACAGCATGACATCACGCAGAAGGTCCTCTCTACTTTTTTGTGGCTGCTTTCTAATCCTGCGCAGCCATTCAGCCAGCGATAACAAAGAGGGAGGCTCGGCTCCTAAGGTCATATCCGTGAAGCCAGAATGTAACGTTTTACAGAAGCACTATTGTTTGCAACACACAGACCACTGTATCAATGTTTTAAAACACAACCACTATTCACATACCTATCACTAACTGGCTGACCCCAGGCAAGCACACATGAGCCACAAGATCCCCAAAATGGTGAGTAGTCACAGGGGCATGGGAATTCAGTGTTCCAGGACAGTATTGTGCCATGGGCACGTGGCTCTTGGGGAGAGCCAGCACTGTAGGGGGGAGCATTAAAATCATTACTGTCCCCACACTTTCCACAGGCTGTGGTCATTATGGAAGATATCTCGCTGCTGAGGGTGAGCAGGGAATCAAGAGAGGATCATCTCCAAGACTGTGGCTTCTGCCCTGGCCCTTATGCGGCTCACCTGTGTGCAGCTATGGTCCCCCTCCCCAGTGATGGCCAGAGTGGTGCAGGAGAGATGCAGGAGAGTTACTCTTAATGGGGCAAGAAACAAAGCAGCTCTGCCAAAGAATCTGCGGCAGCAGATTGCCCAGTATTTCCATGAGAGTTTTGTGGAGATCTCTGGGGCAGATTCACTTGAAGTGAGGGAGTCAATCAACACCCTGTTCCGCCGCTCTAACTAGGCATGTGGTGGTACGTGCATCAGACAGACACAAGCCTGCCTTCTGCAAATCCCTCCCCGCAAGCTCAGCACACAGAAACAAGCCAGCCTTCTGCAACCCTCCTTTCCCCAACAACTTGTTTCAGTGATTCCCAAAATCAGAGTCACTTACCAGGGGCCTCCTCTCATAGGCACCAACTCCTTGGGTGCTGCGGGGCAGGAGCCATGGGGAAAAATTAGTGGGTGCTCTGCACCCACCGGCAGCCAAGCTCCCCTCACCCCTGGCCCCACCTCCTCCTTCTCCCCTGAGCATGCCGCATCCCTGCTCCTCTGTCTACCTCCGAGCGCTTCCCGCCTGGCCACCGCCAAACAGCTGTTTGGCAGCATTAGCAAGTTCCGGGAGGGAGGGGGAGGAGCGGGAACGTAGTGTGCTCAGGGGAGGTGGCAGGGAAGAGGCGGGGCTGGGATTTGGGGAAAGAGTTGGAATATTGGCATGGAGGGGGCGGAGTTAGGGCGGGGACTTTGGGGAGTGGGGGCGGTGCCCGGGGAAGAAGGAGGGTCGAGCACCCACGGGAAAGAGGGGAAGTCGGAGCCTATGCCTCATCTCCTGTTTCCACTTCGCCAAGCTCCGACCACTGTGACTGGCTAGCCACCTCCAGGGTAGAGACGTGCTCCTGGCTGCATGCAGCTCTGAACACTGAGTTGTCCTCTGCCGGGTCCCCCTCCCTTTCCACATCCTTGTCCAAGATTTCCTCCTGGGTCGTTCCAATCTTGACTGGCTCACGAGCCGCTGAAGTATCCAGGGGGCTCTTCGCAGTGGAGGCGGGGTCACCACCCACTATTGTGTCCAACTCTTTATAGAACCAGCAGATCGTGGGCGCAGCACTGGAATGGTGGTTTGCCTCCTGCGCCTTGTGGTAGGCGTTCCACACCTCCTTCACTTTGACCCTGCACTGCAATGTGTCCCGGTCATGGCCCCTTTCTGTCATGCATCGTGATATCTGTCCGTAGGTATCATAATTCCTATGGCTGGAGTGCAGCTGGGACTGGACAGCCTCCTCTCCCCAAATGCTGATGAGGTCCAGCAGCTCAGCATTGCTCCAAGCGGGGGATCGCCTGGTGCGTGGAGCAGTCATGATCACCTGGAAAGATGCGCTGAGACCAATGTACGCGTTGCCGAGCAAACAGGAAGGGGACTTTCAAAATTCCCAAGGAATTTAAAGGGTGGTGCTGATGGCTGGTCACCTGAGGGCAGGGCAGTAGACTTCAAACCGATGACCAGAGAGGCGAGAAGAGGCATTGTGGGACACCTCCCGGAGGTCAATTGCAGTGCTGTAATCTACCAGGCTGTAGCCCCGGTACAGAAAGCTGTATGCCTTTTGTCGGGGTGGGTTTTTTTTTTTACAGCGCTCCAACTGCGCAGTTTCTGCACAAAAAGTGGCTTGCTGGTGTGTACACCTTGGGAGTTTCACCATAGAAAGCTGCTTAACTGCGGAGAAACTTGCCAGTGTAGACAAGGCCTCAGTTCAGGCCAGGATTTTTAGTGTCTGGCCAAGTAATGAATTTAAGCTGCCAGGCTTATCTGTTGAAAGGTGTTGCGCAGGTTTCCTTTGAAGATGAGGACTGATAGATCAGATATAGAGTGATTGCTGTGTATAAAGTGTTCATCCACAGGTGATGGGATGTTTTTGTCTTATTTTCCTGGGTGAGTTCATTCACGAGCATAGTGATTGTCTGGCTTCACCCACATAGTTGTTATTGGGGCATTTAATGCACTGGATGAGGAACACCGCATGTGATAGGCATGTGGAGGATCCATGGGACTTGAAAGATGTGTTGTAGTGGGGGGTGTCCCAACATGTGGTGTACCTCATCCAGTGCACTAAATGCCCCAGTAACAATTATGTGGGTGAAACCAATCACTATACACCCAAGGTAAGTTAACGGGCCACTCTACCTGGAATGGTCCCTTACACTATGTGCTAATTACTTATGCTACACAATCTGCTCCATGTTGCATTTTGTTGTGACACTGGGGAGTACCTTTCCCAGACCTGAAAAAGAGCTTGGGTGGCTTGAAAGCACGTCTGTCTCACCAACAAAAGTTAGCCCAATAAAGATATTACCTCACCCACCTTGTTTCTTTAGTATCCTGGAACCAACACAGCTACAACTACACTGCATACACCAATAGTTAGGAACTTTGGGGGTTTTGTTTTTTAAAGACTGGAGTTTCAAACAAGCAACCATGATTTACCCAGTAAAATCCAACTAATCTCTTGCAGGATGATATTCTAGATCCTTTTTACAAAAGAAAAGTCATCTTTGAAAACTCCTTTGCCAAGCTGTAGATTCTGTCTCTTTAAGCAGATGGGACTTCTTCACCCTGTCTGATGAAGTAAAATGGAATTAAAGCAAATTTTATAACAATGAATAAATGTTTCTTATGTTAATATTAGTCTGAACAGCTTCAGTGGGAACTGCAGCAGGGCTTTCAAACAAGAATCTGAGGTGGATGAAAGGGATAGGGTCAGGGGCCTGGTAGTGGACAGAGGGCCTTTAACACCTAGTTCTCTGTTTCAAATCCAGCTGTGGTCAGTAGTGGCTGAAAGTTATCTGCTCCATGTTGCATTTTGTTGTGACACTGGGGAGTACCTTTGATCTGAGGGGAGTTTGGCTGCCGTGTGCTTAATGCTTTTGGTTCACTGGGATCCATGTCATGAAAACTGTTATCATAATTGTCAGTATCAACAAAGGGCTAAGGAGTGAATGAGTGTGGAGATGAGTGTGGAGACTCAGGGCTGAGGCTCATGTGCGGACAAGTTGCAGTACCACTGGCTGTGCTTGCCCTGTTTGGACAAACAGGCGTTGCACTGGCTCTGATTCCAGCACTAAACTCACTCTCAACATTAAAAATGAATGCAAAAAAACCCAACAAAGCATCTTCTCTCCCTTGGGTTCTGTGAGTGACATGAAGTGCAACAGCTTTGTTTGAAAAGAATATGCTTCCAGTAGAAATAGCTCCTTTAGAGAAGGATCATTCAAAATAGCTCCCAAATCTTGGGTAGTAACATTGAGCTTGGAACACATCTTTAACAGTGAGATATAAATCCCTGTAAAAACAGGGTTTACAATAGACATGCCTTCATCTCTTGTTAAATTGTAAGCTTCTTTGAGAAGCGATCATGTTGTCCTATGGGTTTGTACATCACCTGGCACAGCGGGCCCTGAACCTGACTGGAGTTAGAGAGTGCTATTGAAATACAAATATTAATTAATAATAACTACATACAAGGGCTCTGGGATCATAGTGCTAGATGAGGTTGGAGAGATGGATTAATCCCTTCTTCAAGCCAATAATAGAAACACCAGAGGAAAATAAGGAATCTAGCATATGATGAATCAGTCTATCAGCCTGTGCAGTGCATAGATAATTGCATTGGGAAAGAGAGGGGATAGCATGGCATCCACTGGCATGCAATATGCAGTGAGCAGTTCAGCGTAACAGGTTGTTAGGTTACATTTATTGCTTCCCCTTTACTCTGCCAAATTACACATTAATTCAGATGAAGAGTATGTGATATGAATAATTCCTTTCTCTCTTCTTGAATCTTTCTGGGCAGCTGGGGTGCAACCTAGCATTACGACGGAGCCAGAAAGCAATCTTCAGCTGTGAACCTGCTATGGGGGCTGTGCAATTAAAGGGGTCACCTTGTTGAAATTAGACTAGCTACTGAGAGATGCAGTGTTTCTTAATCCACAGCCTCTAGGATACGGGGCCAAGAGCCTCACTGTCACAACCGTCACTAATACACAAGCCCAGTTTTAATTGCGTTTTGTTATTCTGGTACATTTACGTAGGGTTACCATATTTTGAGCCTCCAAAAGGAGGACACTCCACGGGCCCCCGGTCCCGCCCCCAGCCCCGCCCACGCCCACGCCCCAACTCCGCCCCCTCCCCTGCTTCCCGCGAACATTTGATTCACGGGAAGCCTGAAGCAGGTAAGGGGGGTGTGGGGGGAGGAGGCGCGGCCCAGTCTGGCCCCCCCAGCGTTTCCAGCCTGGGTCGGCTCGGGCCCTGGGGCCCTGGCTGAGCACCCCCGGCCCGCCCAGCACCGCCGGTCCCTGGCCCCCGGGCCCCCGGCCGAGCACCCCTGGCCCGCCCAGCACTGCTGGTCCCCGGCCCGGCCCCCGGCACCGCACCGCCGGCCCGGCCCCCGAGCCCCCGGCCCAGCCCGGCACCGCACCGCCAGCCCGGCCCCCGAACCCCCCGGCTTGGCACCACCGGCCCCGCATGTCCCGATTTTCCCGGACATGTCCGGCTTTTTGGGATTTCCCCCCGGATGGGGATTTGGAGCCCAAAAAGCCAGACATGTCCGGGAAAATCCGGACGTATGGTAACCCTATTGTACATTGTATTAAGAACATCAAGTTACATTTATAATTGCTCTATTCGATTCTTGTACGTGTGCAGTGCTGGTCGCAGGATATAAGACAAGATGATATAATGTGAGGTAAAATCTTTTATTGGACTAACTTCTGTTGGTGACAGAGATAAGCTTTTGAGTCGCACACAGAGCTCTTCTTCAGATCTGGGAAAGGTACTCCCAGCATCACAGCAAAATGCAAGGTGGAACGGTTCTATGGCATATGCGTACATCTTTTCAGATGCCTCCACCCTCTCTCATTCACAATTGCGTGGATTGCCTTTCCTTCCATTCATGATCACATAATATCTCTGTGGCAATCCCATAGCAGATTAGTAGTTAAATATTCAATGTATTTTTAGCTGTCTATGCGACATCGCAGCTGGATATGAGGAGAGCCAGACTAGCATCGTGTGACCAGCCAATTCGTCTCCACCACCCTCCGGTACATGTACTATAGTTGGGAATTGCTGCGTTATGGGGCTAAATTAAGACACATATAACACCATGCTACAAGCCATGGAAAGGGGGGAAAGGAAGAGCGCTCTGTTCACCTCATTCTCAGTGCTATTCTCCTAGGGTTACCATATTTTGAGCCTCCAAAAGGAGGACACTCCACGGGGCCCCGGCCCCGCCCCCAGCCCCGCCCCCGCCCCAACTCCGCCCCCTCCCCTGCTTCCCGCGAACATTTGATTCGCGGAAAGCCTGAAGCAGGTAGGGGGGTGTGGGGGGAGGAGGCGCGGCCCAGTCTGGCCCCCCCAGCATTTCCAGCCTGGGTCGGCTCGGGCCCTGGGGTGCCGGCCCGGGGCCCGGCCCCCGGCCGAGCACCCCCGGCCCGCCCAGCACTGCCGGTCCCCGGCCCGGCCCCCGGACCCCCGGCCGAGCACCCCCGGCCCGCCCAGCACTGCCGGTCCCCGGCCCGGCCCCCGGACCCCCGGCCAAGCACCCCCGGCCCGTCCACCACTGCCAGTCCCCGGCCCGGCCCCCGGCACCGCACCGCCGGCCCGGCTCCCGGCCCGGCACCGCACCGCCGGCCCAGCCCCCGGCCCGGCCCGGCACCACACCGCCGGCCCGGCCCCCGAGCCCCCAGCCTGGCCCAGCACCGCACCGCCGGCCCGGCCCCCGAGCCCCCGGCCCGGCACCGCACCGCCGGCCTGGCCCCCGAGCCCCCGGCTCGGCACCGCCGGCCCCGCATGTCCCGATTTTCCCGGACATGTCCGGCTTTTTGGGATTTCCCCCCAGACGGGGATTTGGAGCCCAAAAAGCCAGACATGTCCGGGAAAATCCGGACGTATGGTAACACTACATTTACGGTGATGTGTTTCTGAAAGGTTCTATTCAGGTGGGCATGTCATAAACATCTCAGATGGCCCAAACACTGTTTCAAGCAGCTAGACAGAAACTGTCATAAAAGCTGAGACCCTTTTATAGATGTGCCTGTAAAGACATCTACAGAAGAGAACAAGTCACATACCTACACCCAAAATTGCTAGCTTCCTTCATAAGAATACCAGCTAGCTTGCAAATAAGGGAAGAAATGACACAGCAGGATCAGTCAATCAACCACAAACTGAAAGTTGCTTAGACAGATACTGCACCCGTGAACCATAGGGTAGAATGCCAAATCTAAACACTACATGGGAGGAAAATGTGCAGGGAACAGGAAACTCAGTTTCCTCCAAAATGTCCCATTGTGACATTTCTCCCTTGGGAACGGGCCTGGGATGTGGTTCTCTGAACTCTCAGATCTTCCCTCATCATCCAAAGCTCTGCACAGATCTTGGAAGTCCCTTTCCAAGGAGCCATGGGGGCTTCTTTATTGGCCACTGCCTTCAACTTTCATCAGGGCTGGGAGATTCACTGTGCACTGAATCCACTGTCAGACCTTAATAGTAAATACAATAATAATGCACGGCTGATGCGGTCTGTGGTATCTTTGATTGGGATGGCCTGTGTGGTTGAGTGTGGGAACTCTGGAGAGACCAGTCATGCCTTGGCTTTGTTTCTGCCACCTCTGTGCACAGAAAGGCCTTTTGGCACAGCATACCTAACAAAAGAGCTTCTGTAGGTAAGGGTGTGACAATACCACAGAGTCACAGCTTCCCTCCTTCCATGTTGTCTGAGGAGATGCACTGGCATCTGGGCACCCTCAGCTGACAGAAGCAGAGGGGATGATCCAACCCAAGCTAACTAGTTACAGTCACAGCACTGCACCATGTACATGAATGGGAATTTTGCTATTGGCTTCAGTGGGAGAAGGATCAAGTTGAACTGAACTCTAACCAGCAGCTTAGAGCTTCACTGTAGAATGTAATCAGAACCTCCATTTCATTCTCTTTCTTAATTCATGTATAATTCCCATCTGTTTGCTCTTAACTGCAGGTAACAAATCTCTTCTAGATAGTTTGGAATGTATCTGGTCAAATGGGACCAGATGTCCTTGTGGAGCCATATTGTCCATGCTATTGTAAGCTACACCTCTACCCCGATATAACGTGACCCAATATAATATGAATTCTGATATAACACAGTAAAGCAGCGCTCCGGAGGGGCGGGGCTGCGCACTCTGGTGGATCAAAGCAAGTTCAATATAACGCGGTTTCACCTATAACACGGTAAGATTTTTTGGCTCCCGAGGACAGCGTTATATCGAGGTAGAGGTGTATTTGGGGCAGGGACTGTCTGTCACTATTTATCAGTAGAGTGTCTAGCACAAGCTGGTTAGGCTCTAAGGATTACCACAATATACATATTGAATGACAAATTAATTCTGTCACTCACCACCATAAGCTCAGATAGGCATTTCCAATCATTCCTCACCGGGAGACCAATTCAGAAGTTGAGCCATTAACCGCACTTCTTTTCCTATACTTTGTTAAGGTCTGAATTGAGTACCAGAATACTAGGACTGGAAGCCTATTAAGGAGCACCTGTGTGTGCCACATAGTGGACTGGCCTGCTTTGCTGAGCATTTGCTGAAGATTTCCTTTAATGGGATCAGAGCAATATTGTGGTGCAGACCCACTTCACTTCGTGCTTTTAAATGGGCTCCTGTAGAATGGTGGAACCTTCTTTTAAAAAAAATAAAAACAAAAAAAATTATCACTCTGTTTATGAAATTAAAAAGCCCAGGTTTATGTAGGCCCTACAGTTTGGGATTTCTTGTGCTTTGGCTGGCAATGCAATGATAGCCAACAGCGTGAGCACAAGTTAACCAATCATTCCTAGTCCCACAGCTGTGCTGCCATCAAGTCTGGCATCATCCGTGATATTGATTTTCAAACAAGGAAGTTACAGACTATAGCAAGAGTCTATTTAATTTAAGCAGGAAAGAAAAGCGTTTCCCCAAGTTTTTTGTTGTTGTTGAAGTGTGAAATTTGTCAAGGAGGAGTTGTTGGGGAGAAGCGTCTAAGACTGTATGCTCTGGCTTGTAGATGAAGCTATAGTGCA
This sequence comes from Chrysemys picta bellii, assembly GCF_011386835.1. Classification (NCBI taxonomy): domain Eukaryota; kingdom Metazoa; phylum Chordata; order Testudines; family Emydidae; genus Chrysemys; species Chrysemys picta. Next base: position 253,456,328 of record NC_088792.1, read on the forward strand.
TAATAAATGGTGAAGTTATTTACTTTTAAAGGGTCCTTGACTGTTCCTGCCATAAACACAACCAAGCTGTACATGAGTTAGCACATTTTAAATACAAACCAGCAACATAAGAACAAATCCAAATCTAAGCCAACGCCATCTGCCACAGAAGATACTGCTGCTACATACAAGAATCTCATTAGTATCTTATAAAAGGAAGATCATATCCACAAATGAATGTACTTTCAATACAGTGTATATAAAATGCTGTCAATATTAAAATGATTCATGGAAAAACTGACCTCTGTCTCCTGCTGCAGCCCTGCCAGCAGTGACAGTGTCATAGCAGTACAGGATAGCTGTGCATACATCCATGCCTGTAATCTTTTAAGAAAATATTTTAAACAGCTTCATCGGGCAGACTGAAAAATAAGGATAAATGGCCAACTGCAAACAAGACGGATGCTGGTACTACTGAGTCTCCTCTAATTACACCACTATTAATCAGGACTAACTCAGAGAAGTCAATGGACCTACACCCAGGGAAAAGAATATAAGTGAGAGGGAATTGGATCCATCAAAACCCATATATCATGTCTCAGGTGTAGGGCTGCCATGAGAAGTTCTGGGTATAGGAGGCATTAGAAAATCCAAGGTCCCTTTGCTTCATGTATCCATGCCTTTCCATTCCCCTGTATGTCCTCTTTCCTGGCCCTCTCAATAAATGATAATCCAATAATGAACTGCCCTTTCCCCTCAGTCCTTCCATGATGGAGAGAGCACAGTTCTTGCTGCCAAATCCATTCCTTGTTACTGTGTTCTACAGCTGCTGTGAAGCTCTGATCTCCGGGATCTGGCAATGCCTGGGCAGTGTCAGCATTGCTCCCTGCACTGCAGCCAAAATGGGGAAGGAGGGATTTAATACTGGCATAAGCTTTGATTTAAACAGTTACTTGCAGTTACAGGGCCTGGCAAATTAACCTCGTCTGCCCCTTCCTCTCAGTGGTGCTGCCCAGGTTTCACTCCATCCAAATCCTCCCTTGACCATTTTTTTCCAGCTTTCAATTACCATAAGGGCCTTATGCTGCCCTCCTCCCGCTCCCTGCCCCAGCCCCAGCCCCAGCCCCAGCCCCAGTGTAAGGAATGTACCAGGGATAGGAGGGGTCAGATGCATTGCAACAGGGATTCAGGGTGGCAGAGGAGACCATAGGCAGCTTGGGAAAGCTGCTCTGTGGTAGTGTGTGTAGTTACCATCCATAGCAGCCCACAATCCAGATGGCACACAGCCACTTGTGCCCTCACTCCCTCTGGTTCACCTTCTGTGATGCACCTCTCAGACTAGCCCTCGGCCTATGTTGAAGAATTTACAATACAGAGTCCTGATCCTGCAATTAAAGCCACGAGGGCAGACTGTTATGCCCATTTGGACTTCCAGTGACGCTCCACATGGGTCCATCCACATGGGTCTGATTGCAAGATCAGGGCCTAAGTAAGATGAGAACAGCCGAAGGAGACAATAACATAGGGCAGGGTATAAAAATGAGACAATAACATGAACTTGCAGCCACTTAGGAGAGCAATGCTCAGGTGGATAATTTCTTATGATTGATTGATTTAAGTAATGCATAGATGCTAAAAATAATCTATGATTTTAGATATATATTTTTAAGGAGAATTACAATTTTATGGAGCTTTTTTTTGTTTGTTTCTACTGAAGATAAAAGGGTAGTGGACAAGGTCAGGAGAAGTGCACCAGGTATAAGGGGCAGCATGAAGGAAGGGATGGAGATTGACATGGGAACAGGGCAAATGGAATGGAGAAGTAAGAGGTGGATAAGCTGCAGAGGAGCTTGCCAATAAGAACAAGGAGTTTGAGTTTGATGTGGCAGGGGCCAGCAGTGCAACATATAGCAAGCCTGCCATGATCGATCGTAACGTTGGGAAAGGAGGATGATTGTTGTGGCAGAGGTCTGGATGGACTAGAGGTGGCTGCGGTAGTAAAGGCATGAAATAAATGCCTGGCTCTGGACAAATATCCGCATGTGGGGAAGAAATAGGGTGGGTAGATTTTTGAGATGCTATATAGAGAGAACTAGCAGGATTTACTAATTATGAAGAGGAGTCAAATGTGACATCTAGGTTGCAAAGCTGTTTGAGAGGATGGTGGAATTGTTGATCACAATGGGAAAAGGCATGTGAGGGAGGAAAAACGGTGAATTCAACTTCTGCTGTGTTACGTTTGAGCTGGTGGCAGGACTGACTATGTCAGTCAGCCATTTGGAGAGGCAAATGTAGGCAGATTTGTGTTCTTCCTGCTAAAGCTCAGAATTGGTTCTTTACTCCAAAAATACACTTTTTATTTATTTATTTGAAACCTTTTAGATATTCGTTCATTGTCACCTCCTTATGGCCTGAGCTTTCAAAATGCTGAGCACTCACAACACCCGGCTGACATTTAATGGTGGACCTGGGTTTAATTTCTCCACTTTTTAGATTATTTTTGTGAAAGGTTTTCAAGAATTATAGGTGAAAAATATTGGAACAGACGGACTTTTATACTTTCTGTCTTGCCTCCATAATTATAATGCTCATTTTTAAAAAACGATTAAATTAATTTAACATTATAAATTCTACATATAACTTCAGACACACAAGGGGATGCATCAGTCCAAGTTATTTCCTGCCAAACAATCCAACTGCAAAGAATATTAATAAAGCTTATTGAAATGTGGTTGAGGCATGAAGCATGCTAATCACTCTGGTGCAGAATTTGAATGCTCAGAATTCCAAAAAAGCATTCAGATGGGAAATGTTTACTATAACTGATCCATGGCTGCAAACATGTGGATGCTACAGTCTCAGCTAAGGTTCATTACTTAAATTGTAAGCTCTTTGTGACAGGACCATCTTTTCTGGGGGGAAAGGGGAGTGTCTAGCATACTGGAGCCCTGATCTCTAGCTGGAGCTGCTAGGCACTACAGCTTTACAAACCATAACACCATCCTTGCAGTTCGGGGAACAAAACTTGGGTTGTTAGCTGAGAAAACAAAGTCCTATAGCACTTCAGCTAAAGGATAAATTGCCAGTTGTTACCTCTAGCATTACGTGTGATATCCCATTCATATGCTAGCCATAAACATGTATTTATTTAAATGTATGCCTTGTGCATAAATAAACCGTATGACCTTTACACAATATTACATAAAAGCAAAACAGGCTGTCCAGCCACAGCATACCCACAGATCTTAATGAAGGAAAAAATACTTCTCAACTCCAACCAAATCCCCAGACTCTCCTTCATCTCATCCATCCATCATCATGCCCCAAGGAAAAACCTTGCATTTGTGAGGTGCAGTGCACTCTCCCATAGGGATAAAAATGTGTGTCCTTGCACTGTATCTTGCAATGTCTTTTGGAATTTAACAGAAAATCATAGCCCCTCTGTGTGCTTTAGATCTATCCCATAGAAATGAGTGAAGCATGATATCCATGCCATAGAATTCTTCTGTAGGATGGTTTTAAAAACCTATAGCAAGGACATCATTCTCTATTAAATTCTGTAGGGTTTTAGAGTGATTTTTATATCCCCTTATTACATCTCTGTAGAATCCTATTGGTTTAATTGCTGTTGCTCTACATGAACTTTCCATAAGAGTATAAATCCCATAGCACTTTTCACCGGAGTAGGGAGTAGGTATGGTACCTAACCAAATTCCAGATGGCTAAATATTTTTCCTGCATAACTCTTTGCTGTTTCAGTTGAATACAGCATTCTGTTGCGCTTCTTGTCCAGTGTTGCTGTATGCTGGTTGACGGCTGCTGCCTTCCTTCCCAGAAGTGGCTGCATGTCATTGATAGCTGCAGTGATCTCTGAATACATGGTGTGAAAAGTTTGTTAAGTGCTTTGTGATCTTTGGATGAAAGGAGAAACATGGATGCCAGTTATTTTCATCTCAGAAAAGCAATCTGATTACAATGAAAGAACACCCCAATAGGAAGACATATGTATAGTGGGGTTTGCACATGAGCATCCAAAAAAGCAGTTTCTGGAGAAGACATACCCAGATTATGAAGAGTGCAGAGGGAGCCTCTCCATTGCTGAAATCCCCCAACAAGTTGCCCCTTCCCTTCATTTCTAGATTTTGAGTAGATCTGGTTGAAAAATAGGATGTAACTTGTGCAAAAACGTTGCCTTTTTTCATCTAAATTTCAAATGTCAATGACAAAATTTCATTGAACTTGTGAATTTCATAAATTTTCAACCAGCTCTAGTTAAGAAGCATCCACACATAAAATAACCTGATAGACCATGACTGCCCTGGCACCAGCTTGGATCCTGGAGTGGTGAGAGAACAATCAAGACAGCTATCTGCCGCTGGAGGTCTCTCGGGTCAAGGCAGGAACTCACCATATAGAAAACTCAAATCACGTATCTTTGGGAACATGCCTTCAGAATGCAATTTCTGGAAAAAACATTACTTATAATTTAACAGCATCTTGAAGCTCCATCAACCCAGCGGTTAAGTAATTTAAGATTGCTCACAGCTTTCTTGAGAGAATGGGAGAAAGTTACATCAGTGTTCCCTTCTCCCACACACCTGCCATCCTCCCCTGCTACTGCAGTGTGCAACCGCATGAAGGATCAGAGTCATATAATTGCAATAAGATTTCTAGCTCATGCCTGTCTCTAATCAGATATTATTCAAGTGCTTGACAAAAATGTTACATTCTCTCGCCCTGGGTTGATGGCGAAGATTTAAACCACAGTCCATGCTGTTGCAGCCTGCTAATAGGCTATAAATTGGGCCTTCTGCATTCTGGATGTTTCATAGCACGTTTAGAGAGAAGATAAAAATGAAAGAAGAATGTTCTGGGAAAAGTTAGGCCTAACACATGAAAGCTAATAAATACCAGAAATCTATTGGCCAATACATGCTCTTGAATGGCTCAATTGAGCTTTAACACACTCTTGTGCTGAACCTTGCTGCACCTTCCTTTAAGTTTTCTTACATTTCAGACTGTGCAGCATGGTTGTCATGTGATTTGCTTGTTACCACGGCAACAAACCTTGCTTAGTGAACAGTGTTGAGTAAAATCCCACATAGAGACCATCCTGTTAGACCTTTCCACTGGCAGCTTTGCACAATAGAACTTCCAACTGATACATGGGGGGACACGATGGAACTCCAGTGGTTTCTGTGGTGTGTTACACCAGAGGATTAATTTGCCCCTCCCTGTTTGTTTTGGGGGTTTTTTTTAACAGGGGAAATAGTTGTAAGTTGCTTCTTTGTGTGCTAGAAACATATCTTTATGTCTGCTGAGCCCCGCCCTATTTTGGAATTCACATTCCCTTCTAAGGGTAAAGGGGAAAAAAGATACTTACGAAGGAAAGAATATTAATGCATTTTCTGCACTGTGTTCTATTCACAGGGTGGGGGTGGGGGCGAATCTGCATTTTGCAGTGCCCACTTCTCCTGTTAATCAGACCCAGTAGTACTGTATGTTTTCTCTCCTTAGCACTGTTGGAAATAGCCACTGGAGAAAACAAGCAGGATGCTGATGATATTAATAAACTGTTTTTTGTGCCATATGCAACCACATAGGAGTGCTTTGTGTTACACAGATTAGCTGCAGAACCCAGAAACTGCTAACTCATGATCAGAGCTCTACCATCCTCCGCCTTGGAATGCAGTGAAAGGAAATAATGGGTTATTTTCTGCAAAGGGTGGAGATTGTCGCCTTCTGACACATTTTAAACTGGTCAAAAGCACCTCTAAATTGCCCCTGCAGAGATGGATCTGCAAAGAAATGCGCTCACCTTCTATAAAAGGGATGGGGAACGTGTAAAGGCATGTCAGCCAGGTGTTTCCCTTTCATCTGGATACGCTGTGACCCACCAGGTGCCATTAGCTCAGTTATTTCTAAAGGAGTCTGCAAGCTACTCAGTGATGGAAGGGATGAATACCTTAGACAGGCTGGTTAGTAACAGAAATACAAAGAATAAACTAACCCGTTCGGTTCATGCTGGGAGGGTTCATCTATTGCACTGTTGTTCAATTCCACTGACATCTCCTGTGCTACATTTTCTCTTTAAAAAACACACAGACATTATTTAAGGTGAATTTAGTGCTGGTTCCAGATTGAAAGCACTGGAAATAACTCTTCTCCCCTCCCCAATTCCCTCTCCCCTTAACCCCCACCCGCCGTTAAAGGTATATAAGTGGCAGAGCTTCCCCACACTGTGATTTCCCTGTTGAATATGTGCCTGAACCTTGGTCAGGCAGGGGCCACCCCTGAAGGTGAGGGGTCCATTTTCAGCTAGAAGAATTAGGGTTCCCAACTTCTGCTTTGTTACCTAATTTATTTACTTCCTCTGAGTGTTTGATAAATTCCTAAGGCATTTTCCACAATGTGTTACCACAAAGGTCACAGGTAAATATTGGCGACACAAGCTCTGCCTATAGGTCCTCTCAGACACACAACTAGAATAGTCCCATAAACGTGACAGGTATTACCTACTATGGGGTATGTAACTGCAGTTCTGGGGGCTCAGAACTGCACCTGTCCTGCAGGAAGGGGGTATCTTTTGTCTCCAGTAACTCATTGTTATTCAGTGGAATTTGCCTCACAGGGCAAGATATTAATAAAGGAGAACAAGGTGGAATGTTAATGGAACTGGAAGGTGGTTTTCTATATGTTGCACCTTAAGAGTAAAATGGTGACCCCAGCCTGTCTGCACAGATATTCCCTGGGAGTTAGTTCAAGACGGCTGCAGCTACAGTGAGTCACACAAACTGTGCTTGCTCACAGGGCCTCTACATTTATATTTATTCTGTTTAAACTAATTAATATTAGCCAGACTGAATGTATGTTTATTCTTTGTTGATGGGAAAACAAAATACATTCAAGTCTTACTACTAGTGAAATCATGCACATCCTATAAAAAGAGCTCCCTGATTTCTAGGGGAAAGTAGTACTGGAGACCCACCCAAGATCCAACTTACTATTGCCCTACACTATGTATAGTCATTTACACAGTGCAAAGTGAGTGAAAAACACTGCCAGATCAAAATAGGAGCAGCTGACACCTACTTTGCCCTGCTGTAAATGACTACACAAGGGGCAGGGTAATGGAGTATCTGGGCCAAAGTCTCCAGGGTTGCCCTTTGCAATTGCAGAGTTTGTCCCTCTCCAGATATTCAACATTGCTAGCCTTAAGGCACGAGAGAGTGGGTCCAACATAAAGTATCTATCTTTTGGTTCCCAAGAGCAAGACTAACATGCACAGAGGGCCTGATGCTCATAAAATGAGACCCTAGGCCACGCCTGCTTCTGATTATTACCTACTGCACGTGCATATAAAAATCAGGCCCTTCATGGCAGTTTTGAATAAAACCAAAGAAATCCCATTTGTACAATGCAGAAAGTACAGACAACCTGGTGTGAGGGAACAGATGCTCTCTGTCTCCCTCTCCTCGTCACTGTGGAGTGTCTTTGGACCCATTCAACCCCACCCACCCCCCTACACCTGTGGCCAATGTCAGGCTTGAAGAGGGGAATTAAAAGGAGGAGACCTAGCCCAGTTCAGGGCTGACCAAGAAGGAGAGCAGAGTTCTGCTTCTCTTGATGGTAGAGAAGCCTGGTTGCAGCCCAGAGACTGAACTAGCTTTCTGTCTGGAGAAGCCCTTGCTAGAAGGGATTACTGGACTCTGGGGGATTGGTGGAAGCCTAGACCTTTTGGAGATGAACCCTGAATAGAAAGGTGGGGTCCCTCTGAAGGTTTGTTGGATGGCTCTGGTTTGAGTTGTGTTTGTGATTTCTTTAGGACCTTAACACACTGGAAGGGGTAGGACTGAAATGTACTTTGGCTCTCTGGCCAAAGCACTGCTACCTCTTGTAATGTAATGTAAAGCCATATTGTAATGTTAAGCCATTAGGTGGCACTGTGTGTAATAGCCAGAGCTGGACAGTACATTAAAGGATCCATGCAGTGGTTCTCAAACTTTTGTATTGGTGACCCCTTTCAAACAGCAAGCCTATGACTGCAACCCCTTCCCCCCGCCCCCATATAAATTAAAAACATATTTTTTTATACATTTAACACTATAAATGCTGGAGGTGAAGCGGGGTTTGGTGTAGAGGCTGACAGCTCGTGACTCCCCAGATAATAACCTTGTGATCCCCGGAGGGGTTACACCCCCCGGTTTGAGAACCCCTGATCTCATGGAAGGCACAATTCTAGTATCTCTCTCTATAAAGGAAGCTCTGTAGCCAGTCCATATCTGGTACAAAAGTCTGACCTGTTAGTGGTAGCCCAGCAGCTCCTTTGCAAGAGATACATCACATGGTGTCAGAAGTAAAGACAACCTAACTCCCAGAGGAGAACAGAAACAGAAAGCAGAAACAAAAGTTGCAAGGGGGTGAGGCAACAAAGGCTGCAAGATCTAATCTATATGCCACTTGTCAATGCCCCAGAGAACTGCAGTTTTCATAGACCTACAGAAGGACAAACTGGAGACAAAATTTTGCAAGATTTCAAATTGCAAACAAACTCCACAAGGAAACTGGAGACATTCAGGTATGGTCTTTAATTTATGCTACGGGGAATCAGGCAGAGCATACCTTTAAATCCTTTGGCTTTACTGAAGACAATCACAAAGATGACTATGAAAGGATTCTGGCTATGTTTGATGTGTACTTTATACCTCAGAGAAACATGGTTTATGAAAGAACATGTTTTCACCAAAGAATTCAGGAACCAAGAGAAAATGGTAACATTTTTATCAGAGCTTTGCATGCATTATCAGAAAACTGATTTCTGGAAATGCAAAACATGAAAATATCAGCAATTAGTCATCAGGCTTGCAGATAAAAATCTCTCGCAGCAACTACAATTAAAACTACAACTACAGACATAACCCTACACACAACTATTCAAAGAACAAAGCAGTCTGAGTTGGTGAAACACCAAGAGCAACTTGCCAAACTTGAAAAACAAGAAGCTAGCACTTAGAAGCTGTAGATAGACACAGCATGAGTGCTAAAAATAATTATCATAAGACCACTGAGGCTATGAGGAACCAATTCTAGGCTAACTACAAAACAGACTAAATGCATAAGCTGTAGGATAATTCATGGCCCAAGTAATATATCCAGCCAAAGATACAAGATGTAATAAATGCACAAAATATGGACTTTTTGCAGATATTTGCAAAGCAGTGAGAGAGCTGACTTATATTTATAAACAACCAAGAGCCATTGTTTCTGGGATCTATCGCATGTGATGAGACAGAGCCTGCCTGGAGAATGAAACTGAATACTTATGGAAAGACTATTGACTTTAAAACTGACTAAGGAGCAGATGTCACAGTCATCTCAGAAGAGATTTATAATCACTTTCAACCCCTCCCAGAGCTGAAATAATCTGACACAGCCTTAACTAGCCTGGGAGGTATTCTGAATTGCAAGGGCCTGTTGGCCATAAAAATTACTTAGGGCATGTCTACACTACCAAATGATGTCGACCTAAGTTATGTCGACATACAGTAGCCACAGTAATTAAATTGCTTTTGCATGTCCACACTATGCTCCTTGTGTTGGTGGTGCACATCAGTACGGGGCATGGTGGGACAGCTTCTGAAAGCCAGTAACAGCAAATGTAAGCAATGCAGCGTCTACACTAACATTGCGTTGACCTAACTACATCAACCCTGACTCTACGCCTCTCGTGGAGGTGGAGTTATCAAGTTGGCAGAGCAGAGCAGTTACATCAGCAGGAGTGTGAAATTTTAGTGTAGACATTTACATAATTAGGTCAACCTAAACTGCCTTGCGTCAACCTAACTTTGTAGTGTAGACCGTGCCTTACACTCTTAATTCAGAGCCTTTGTCTTTGTATGTGATCAAAGATCAACAGTCTTCTCAGGCACAATGTAGCAGCCATGATGGGCCTAATGAGAAAAATGGAAGAACTCAACAGAGTATTTGGTAATATTGGACTTTGGTGATATTGGATGTTGAAAGGAGATCCAGTATAAATAACCTTAAGAGACAATGCTGAACCATGTAGTGTATTTACACCTCACAGTATTCCTGTCCCATTGTTTCATAAAGTGAAAACTGAGTTAATGAGAATGGAGCTGATTCACATAACCCAGAAATATCTCTGAGCCAACAACATAGTGTGCCTCAGTGGTATCGGTTTTAAAGAAAAATGGAAAAATACAAATCTGTTTGAATTGTAAAAGACTTAATGAAGCTGTTGTGAGAGAAAAATGTATCCTCCCAACACTGGATGACTTCATCCCCAAAGTGAAGGAGCTACAGTATTCTCCAAGCTGCATGCCTCGAGTGGATTCTGGCAGATTCCAGTATATAGTTACAGCAACATGAATCAGTGTGGAAGCCAGTTGCATTTTGTTCTTGCATGCTCGCAGAAGTGGAAAAGACTATTTGCACTGAAAATGAGTGCCTGGCAAGCTGTGACAGGGTTACCAGGCCTTTGCAGCCCCCTGCTGGAGGCCCTTCTGCACGAGGCTCCAGGAAACAGTTCTCTGAGAGGAAAAGAGTAATAAATATTAGACCTCCTGACTTGTCTAGAGAGGCATCCCGGGAACAGCCATTTTGGGAATCAGTGATGATCCTCCAGCAGCTAGAAGAACTGGGGACCACCAACAGTCAATCATGGCCCAGTAGGCCAAAATAAAAGGAGCTGCCTGCTGTCAGCAAGTCAGTTCCTGGCTGGAGCCAAAGGAGTGAGGCTCCATAGGCTATAACAAGAGGAACCAGGCCTGGCAAGGCCGTGTCAGGCCAGGGCCTATTGCTGGCCACAGTCAGTGGCAGGAGCCCAGAAGGAACCCTGCTGATTCAATTCCAGACAGGGAATTTAGCCCAGAAGGGTAAGAAATTATTTTGTTTACAGGGGCGGCAAGTTATAGGGGCCTGTGGTGCCCATGCTTCAGGAATATTCAGGGCCTGGTGGCGTGGCTCCATCAATGTTCAGGGCCGGGTTTCTCCCCCAGACCCGCCTGCTGCCCCTGTGCGCCTCCCCCGGAGTGTCTCCCGGCCCCAACTGCCGCCCCTGGGCGATTTAAAAGGGCCCAGGGGCCCCCAGCTGCCACTGCCACCATCACCAGCAGTGCAGTGGGGCTAAGGCGGCTTCCTGCCCGGCTTTGCTCCGTGCCACTCCTGGAAGCAGCCAGAACGGCCCTATGGCCCCTGGGAGGGGGGTGTCTCTGCACGCTGCCCCCACCCTGAGCACCGACTCCGCAGCTCCCATTGGCCAGGAACTGTGGCCAATGGGAGCTGCAGGGGAGGTGCCTGTGGGCAGTGACACGCAGAGACCCCCCGGCTGCCCCGCCTAAGAACCGCTGCTAGAGGAATGTGCAGGTCACTTTTGGGAGCTGCCCAAGGTAAGCGCCGCACCCCTCACCCTCTCTTGCACCCCAACATCCTGCCCCAGCCCAGAGCCCGCACCCAAACTCCCTCTTAGAGACCACCCCTGCAGCCCCTCCTGTACCCTAACTCCCTTCCCCAGCCCAGAGCCTGCGCCCAAACTCCCTCCCAGAGCCCGACCCTTCACCCCTCCTGCATCCAAACTCCCTCCCAGAGCCTGAACCCCCTCCTGCACCCAAACTCCCTCCCAGAGCCCGCACCCCACACCCAAATTCCCTCCCAGAGCCTGATCCTTCACCTCTCCCACACCCAAACTCCTTCCCAGAGCCCGAACCCCCTCCTGCACCCAAACTCCCTCCCAGAGCCCACACCCGAACTCCCTCTCAGAGGCCACCCCTGCAGCCCCTCCTATACCCTAACTCCCTTCCCCAGCCCAGAGCCTGCGCCCAAACTCCCTCCCAGAGCCCGACCCTTCACCCCTCCTGCATCCAAGCTCCTACCCAGAGCCCGAACCCCCTCCTGCACCCAAACTCCCTCCCAGAGCCCACACCCCGCACCTCAACCCTCTGCCCCAGCCCAGAGCCCGCATCCAAAGTCCCTCGCAGAGCCTTAGGCAGGTGGAGGGGAAGGAGAAGGACTTTGATCCATTCTGGGCACCACCAAAAATTATACAAACCTGCCAACCTTGTTTGTTTATAATTGGCCCTGAAGCCAAGGAACTGCTTCTATTTTAAGTTCATCATATCCCAGAAGGGCTTATACTGTGTGGCCTGGCCTGGCAGCGTGCAAGGGGTGCTAAGAGCTGAAGAGAATGGCAGCACCATGCCCAGATGGCAAGGGGGTTTTCAGGAGGTAAGTGCAGCCCACCACATAAGCGTTTGGAGATGTGAGAACTTTTACAGATATCTGTATGAATTGGATTCTTTTACACTCATAACAGACTATAAACTGCTTGTAACCCTCATCAGTGGAAACGATCTGGATCAAGAACCACTGAGATGTCAACGTCTATTGCTAAAGTTCATGTAATTTAACCCAATTGCTAAATATGTTCCAGGGGAAAATCCTGTCATGGAACCCAGCATTGCGTGACTTCGAAGCTGACATAAAGGCGTGTGTGGATACATACAAACAAATGTCAGAAAAGAGACTACCCCAACTACAAGTAACCTGGACACAGACACACATCTTAAAGACAGGTTTCAGAGTAGCCTTAAAGAAGTTCTAAGCTACATTACAGCCGGTTGGCCCAAGTATCTAAAGGATACTGAGAAAGTTAAAAGAAACTACACCTCTACCCCGATATAACGTGACCTGTTATAACACGAATTCAGATATAACGCGGTAAAGCAGTGCTCCGGGGGGAGTGGCGGGGGGTGGGGGGGGCTGGGCACTCTGGTGGATCAAAGCAAGTTTGATATAACGCGGTTTCACCTATAACGCGGTAAGATTTTTTGGCTCCCAAGGACAGCGTTATAACGAGGTAGAGGTGTACTTTGTAGCATGTGGACAATTAAGCAAGTCTAATGGACTCATGATTAAAGGCAATTGCATCATAATTCCAAATGAAATGGAAGGAGAAATCCTAAATTGCATCCATGAAAGACATCCAAGATTAACTAAATGCCATGAATGGACCAGGCATTATCAAGGAAATAAAGAATAAAGTATCTGCATGTGAATATTGCTGAACTAACAGACCAATACAATGCAAAGAATCTTTAACAAAACCTCTCCTTTGCTTTAAATTCATAATTTATCTTATGCTGGTATAATTTTCCCATGTAGAGAAGCTCTTAAATAGATTGGATTGGGAGACAAGAAAGGAGGGGACACAACAGGAAATTGCTCTTTGGAGAGCATCATTTACAGATAAGGTTATTTGTTTGATCATTTTCAATACAAACAGGGACAAGGGAGTAGGCAGACAAGCCTGGAGTGGGGACTAAAGGAAGAATGCTGTTGAGAAGTGAGGTGAGATATGAAGGAGAAGGCAGTAGCTTGATGGGGCACAGGGAAGTATAGATGGCAGCATAAAAAGGCATGAACTGATGACTGGGAGAGTGGGCATGGAATGATGACTAGGAGACAAAGGGAGTGTTAAGGAAAGAGGAACAGGAAGTGTGGGAGAAGCTCTGCTTTAACTTTATATAGAATGCCACCTCACGTAAACAGTTTGCCCGAGGGGCTTGGCTTAATGCTTCCCAGAATAGGTGGGGTTGTTGGCAATTTTTAGAAGGAAGAGAGGGATCTTTGCATATATTAATTGAGGGTTTTTCCCCAGCATAGAAGCAGTGTGGAAAAGGGATGAAGTCAGCAGTGTGCGAAGGAGACAAAGAATCCAGTGAAGCCAATTGCTAGTGTAACTCCATTGACTGCAGCACAATTACACTGGGATGAATTTGGCCAAATCCTAAAATTTGGTAGGTACTCTGACACTTAATCTTCCAACAGCATAATACACCCAGCATCATTAAAAACAAATAGTAATACAGGAACAAATTAACTCAGCTCTGCCACAAAAAAGCTCCTTTCCCTTCTATTGTCTTGAGAATATACCCTCAACCTTCTCCAGAAATCCTATGACATAAACAGCTTCTGCAGCATGTCCGAAAGGTCAGCATGGGCAGTCACAGAGCAAGTTCTGGATCCCTCTCAGAGATCGCCCTGCTAGCCACCCCCCTCTTTTGCATCACAAACTGACTGCAGCCGTTCCTGTATGGCAAGGAGAGGGGAGATCCCTCAGATAGGCTGGAACCAGGCAATTTAGGGTTTTACAGGACATGACCAACACCTTAAACTCCACATTGAGACCACCAGACAACCAGTGCAGGTCCCAAAGTACTGGTGTCATGTGCTCCCAGCGTGTTCCCTGTTCTGGATCAGCTTCAGTCTCCAAATGGTTTTAAGGTAAGTCCCATACAGAGCCCAATGCAATAGTGTGGTAACAAAAGCATGGATAACAGTGGCAAGGTATGCATCCAAAAGGAAAGGTTACAACCTCCTGGACAGACAGACAGACAGTAAAAAGCTGACTGGGTTACTGCTGCAATAGTAAACAGCAGCATTGGTAGATGTCCTCCTTCCATCAAAGGGATCAATATTCCCTCCACCATCTCCCCTGGCAGCTTCCTTATCCCAACCCACCATCATCACCTCAATCTCATCTGGGCTAAACTTCAGATAGCTCTTGAGCCAGCTCACCCTCATCTGTGCCCTAATCTCAACTAGACACTAGTTAAAGTGCTTTAGTTATAGGGATTAAGCAAAGATTCCTTCTCTGGAGAATAAAAGAGGAAAAGCCAGAGTCTACGCTGAACTCAAAATTTGCTTCTCTTCCAGGGCAGAGAGGGGGAACTCAGGAGAAACTGTGTATGTATTTGTGCAGGTAACGCTATATAATAAGGAAAAGGATAGAGGGCTGGATGCTCACCTTCACAAGGATGGAAGGTAGCAAAATTGTTATATAAGTGGGACAGGAAACATGAGATATGGGGGGAACTCAGCAGCTCTGTGGCAAACTTCCCATTTCTTAGAAGTTTACAGAAACTATAGAAAAGGTGGTTCGGTGATACAGGTGCAGGCATGCATGTGCAAAGGTCTGAAGATCTTGCTCCGTTCAGAGTGGGTGGAGCAATCGCTCACTGTGACTTGCCAGAATATCAGTCTCTCCTTTAATGAATTGTCTAAGCAATGTTTGCTTGTACAGTGCCTTAATGTCAGGGGGATGTGAAGTGCCTCAGATTATGAATCCTTTTCCTGGAGAGGTCCCATGTTTCCAATAGGGTTAATAGGCATAGCCTCATTTGCAAAGCTGCATGATATTCCACTTTTTGAATTTTTGTCATCTGTCAAAATAGGCCAAAATTCTGTGCTGACTTACACCTGTTCAGCTCCACTGTTAGACAGGAATGTAAATTACTGCAGAATTTCCCCCAAGAATCTCTATTGTACAGCACAGAAAGTGTGAATAAATCAAAGAAAATCATTATTATCTATGTCTTTGCATTGGATTTCTTCCTCTGTGTGCATGCATAGTTCTCATAAATGTTATTCACATCAAGAAGGGAAAAGAATCTCTCTTACTCTGCAAAGTTGGCTTTATAAATAATAATGTGTTTTAAGTAGAGGCATTTATGTTACAAAATTTTCCTTTATGCGTTAGAAAAATGGCCTACATGAATGATATAAAAATACCTGCCTTTTAGGAATTACTGGCCTACTTGTATCCATCTGAGAAAACAGTTGTGGTACAATTACGTCAGGCAGCCTGGTTCTGTCACATGACTGCACATAATCTGACAGAGCAGCATGTGATGTAGCTGAAATGTTCATTTTCTCGCTGTTGGCAGGTGTGTGTATGTGTATATAAAATGATGGGAAGATGTTTTTCAGATCCTTGAGCAGGATTCTGGAGCCACCCGAAAAACTCCAGCCCGGTTTTTCCTCTGAGTCCCGTGTCTGACTGAGATATACTGCAGGGAGCCGGGCCCAGATCCACAGAAGTATTTAGGCATTGCTCTGCTTAGCATTGCAATGCCTATCCCTTTAGTGCCCTGCCACCCAGTGAATTTCCATGCATAGGGAGAGCTGGCACCTAAGGAAGGGATTGTCAGCCATCAGAGGGGGAGCCACCTAAGCTAGCCAGGAGTGAAATGCTGAGGAGCAGGATAGGAAATGGAGAGGGACTTAAGTGCCTAAGCAGTTGACTTGGTGCACCTGGATGACTGGCCAGAGATAGACACCTCCCTCCACTTGGGATCCTTGGCTGCAAATCTTCTCCTGGAATCAGACATTTAAGCCAGGCCAACCACCTAGATAGCCCATGCACTAACAGCCAAAACTGTCTCTCTTTCTCCTATTCACACTTGATACCTCTCTCATGCTTGCCCTATGTTTCCCTATACCCCTGGCTATCTTTTGTGAGGATGCTATATTGCCCCTCTCCCCCCACCTATTGGTGGCCTGCTTCAGCCCTCTTGCTGCAGGCTCTGTTAGGTATCAGGCATTAGGTGGGCTCAGAGCATGCCTAAAGGATCAAACCCACATTGTCCACGGCCTAGTTTGAGGATCCTGTTTTGGGGCCTCAGTTTGAGCTAGGGCTCTGAGTAGCTCATCTGCTGTGGGGAAGCATCAGTGCTTTGACTGCTTTGCAAATGCTAACAGTGAAATTTAGGTGCCATGGGAACTTAGGTACATCCAGGGTTAGGTGGCAGCTTAGCAGTGGCTTTGTAAATGACAGTGGTGCCTATATGGTGGATAGATGCATAAATACCTTTAAGGATGTAGAACTAGGTGTTCAGAGGGTATGAACTGACATAGCTCCATTGACTTCAGCAGAGCTACACCACTGGTGGAGCAGTGCCCATTTACCAGCTGAAAACCTGGCTCTAGGAGCCCAGTCAGTACGGAAGAGAGTTACCCATGATTGATCCATAAAGCCATTATTCATGTATCTTAAGATAAAAGCACGGGCTAAAATGTTCAAATGTGGGTGCCTAAAGTCTGGCTCCTACATAAATATTTAGGCACCTAAATAAAAGAAGCCATATTAGCAGAGGTGCTGAGCACCAACAAAATCCCACTGAAGGCAGGAGCTCAGCGCCTCTGACTATGGGGCCACTTTTATTTAGGTGCCTAAATATTGATGTTGGAGCCAAACTTTAGGGACCAAGGTTGAACATTTTTGTCTTGGTGCTGTGACTGAAGGAACTCCAGTAACCTGGGTCACAAAGAGCAGGGTGGGACCTACAGCTGTTTGCTATCACTAATTGTTAAATAGAGCATATAAACTGTGCAAGCCACAGAGAATGTGGTAGTTAATGTGGGAATTATAAGACAAATGCTGAATTTCAAATGCATTTAAGTTAAGATTATAAAATGCATCACCTCCTAGTATCTCAAACATCTACAGAAGTTTGTAATTTGACAAAAACGTACATATGATACATACCAGTTGGTTACTCCTATTTTATGGAACAACATGCAAATAACCTATTACAAATCAACAAAATCATTTTGCTGGAAAAAATCTTTTGCCTCACACATGCCATCCCATGAGCATTGCTCTGATCAGTTATCCACACGGTTGTAGAATGAGTGTTTGCCATTTTCTATTCATGCTCAAATAGCCCCAGCTGATCTTTAAACATGGAAACTAAATTGATAAACATTTTAATGGAACTCCTCTCTGGTAGATTAAATTAACCAAAATGTAAACTTGCACAATGCATTAAGGGTGGGGTTGCTCTAGGGCCCCGATCCTGTACCATTAAAGTAAATGGGAGATTTGCCATTAATGTCAGAGAGCATAGGATCGAGTCTGTTCTGTTACCCGGGGTTATCTGAACCCAACGCTCTAGTAACTAATCTCTGTCTTCCAGGTGAAGTCAGGTATTAAATCAGCGGGGACACAGTTCCTCTGATAATTAATTAGTACAAACAAGAGTGCTTTCACTCAAAGCTCCTTCTTTATTAAGTCTCAAGCACACACGCATTTGTAATAGCAATAATCTAGAGCACCCCAGCTATAGCTACCCAAAGTCTGAGTGCTGTCGAGTGTTCAACCGCAGCTTTCCAGTGATCAGCCGTCCTTCCAGCTGCTGGGGAGTAACATGTCAGTCTGGTAGCTCTTAGAAATCCTCCTTGAACTGCTCCTGATTGCACTCTCAACTAATCTTTTATAAGTTACTCAAAATAAAGCGCATAGTCATAACTTATAGTAACCTCTAATAGGCAAGCAATTTCCCTAGCAACAGCAAAAAAAACCCCTCATAATGCTACTTAGCAGCAAAGCAACTCCTAGTCATAACAATAAGACATACAGATCCAATGTCAGTTATCCACATTCTTTTATTCTTTAATAAATCTGTGCAAAGCTGCAGCTGTGCAGCTATTTGTCTGCTTTACTCAGACAAAGGCCAACTTCTTTTTAACTACGTGGTGTTCTTGTTTTCAACTAATGATGGCTGGGTTCACAAAATGGTTACGGTTGTATCAAGTTCAGGTTATGTCAAGTCCAGTTCTCTTGTAACAGTACAACCTTAGGAAGCCTCTGATTTCCAGAGACCCCTCAGAGAAAGGAAGGCTTAATATGGAAGAGGCTTTCACTAGTAGTGTGGAGGTTGAAAGAGTCACTGTTTTGATGCTTGAAGGAGAACTTGGGCGAGTCCTAATTTATCAGAATGAATATTGGGTCATGCTTAAGAGTGCGACAGCAAGAAGACATGAGATCCATACCAGGTTTCAGGATTCTAGACGTTCTTCACCTTGAAATGTACCAACAACCCTGGAGACTCAGTGACTGTGGCCTTTTGATGCAGAGTTTGGAGAAGAGGGTAAATCATTAAATACATCACACTATATCAAAGTCTCTCAAAGGCTTTCTTGCTAGAACAGGGGAGGCGGCCACAGCAGGGTGCAGGGGAAGAGAGAGATAGCAACTACTTGCCTAGTAATGCAAAATTTCAGTATAAAAACTCCAAACACAATATTTGGCAATAGTATAATAAGGGCAAAATCATTTTTCAGAGTTGGATGGCAGATTTCAATTCTGAAACCTTGCTCCTTTCATGCACAGAATGCTCACTGATGTCAATGGAAAGTTAGTTCCACACATGTACCAAGAGCAGAATATCAAAGTTGAGATCTACCATCTATATCTCAGTGGGAAATTTCGTCATTTGTGATGCTGAGCAGCCTGTCCTTGTAAAATGGGTAAAGGCAAATGTTTTGTGCAACTCTTCAAACACCCACAGACATGGTTCTTGGCAGCAAAAGAATACTAAAGAAGAATACATCAACTTAACAGAGGAAAACTAATCGGAATATTGAGAAAATGGGCAGCATTCCAGAGTAACACTTGTTCTCCAAATGCATTAACAACACAGAGCCACACATTAGGAACATAGGGGCTGGCCATGTGAATACAGAGCAGTACTGACCACTAAGGAGCACGTGTATTTCTCTCATGCCCAACATCCTACTGACTGAGACCTTCTAACCACCCCTAAGTTCCTCTCTGTCTCCAGAAGTCTTTTAGAACTTGAATTCTGAAATAAAGGAGAGAAGATGGATTAGCATTGCTGAGAAGGGCCTGGCTACACTACAAAATTATGTCAACCTAAGTTACGTCGACATACAGCCGCAGCAGTAATTAAATCACTTGTGTGTGTCCGAACTATGCCCCTTGTGTCGGTGGTGCATGGCTTCACCAGGAGTACTTGTACTGACCGTAACAGTGGATGTAAGCAACTCAGTGTCTACACTAACACTACGTCAACCTAACTACATTGACTCTACACCTCTTGTGGAGGTGGAGTTATTAAGGGAGCATAGCAGGGCAGTTACATCAGCGGGAGCAAAATTTTAATGTAGACATTTACATAATTAGGTCAACATAAACTGCCTTGCGTCAGCCTAACTCTGTAGTGTAGAACAGGCCTTACATTCGTAATGCAAAGCTTTTGTCTTTGCATGTGATCAAAGACCAATAACCTTCTCAGCCACAGTGTGGCAGCCATGATGGGCTAATGAGAAAGGTGGCTGAGTTTTCTTAACATCAAGAGTGCAAAGCATGGCTTCCTTTGGAGGACTACCGGGTTTTGAAAAAATACAGGCAAAGATTGATTGATTTGAAATGAAGATCTGATACTGGGCCTGATTCTGATCTCACACCTGTTTTTAAGCCATAGTAACACCAATAACTTCAGTGGAGTTACTTCTGATTTACACCAGCGTTAGTGTGATCAGAAGCAGATCCATGATCTTTGTTAGAAATCTAGGAGAAGGCCTGTGTACCACCTTGTCCTTATAGAAGATGGTGTAGGGTGGATTTGCTATTAATGCCTGCAATTTTGAGACCTGCCCAGATGAAATAATAACCACCAAGCAGTGGAAAAGAGCAAGATATCAACTGGTCCCAAGGCCCTTCCATAAACCTAGCCAACCCCCAAATCCACCCCTATGGCTGAGCTGGCTCACAAATGGGAGGATATACATTTTAAGAATTTGTTTCAGAAATTGTTTCACCAGAGGACAGAGGAGTGATATTGCTCCCTTTGCAGGAACCTGGTGGGATGAGATTGCAGTCAAACACTCTGACAATTGTTAAGGGAAATTTGAAGTCACAGACAAGAGGAACCTCAGAAGTATGGTGAGTAGACAAAAGATAGGCTCAGGACCCAATGGCCAAAACTGTCTCTAGTTGGAGCATGGCACATTTTAGTGAAGGGCCCCAAAGAACTTCCTTGATCTCATCAGAAAGGACTAAATACCAAAGTTCTAAAAGTGTCAGACTGGGACTCCCAAGCAAGTAGAGAAGGGGACTTCCAAGGGTGGTTGAGCCCTTGTCCTTCTGCCCTTGTTTCCCTGCTGTACCTGGCTTTCTTCTCATGTAAAAGAGAGGGCAGGATATCCAGAACAGCACTGTTTCTGTCAGTGAAGCTCTGACAGGCAATGAGCACTTACTCCATTCACTCTCTTCATCTAACTTCTCTTTCTAGGCACGGCAGAATCATTGCTGCCACTGAAAGGTCAAAAATGGCAACTGCTAATCCCTGTTTAATAACTCCTCTTCTCTGTGTACCTCTTTTAGGGTACGTCTACACTACGAAATTAGTTCGAATTTATAGAAGCCGGTTTTATTGAAATCGGTTGTATACAGCCGATTGTGTGTGTCCACACAATAAAATGCTCTAGGTGCTCTAGTCGGCGGACCGCGTCCACAGTACAAGGCTAGCGTCGACTTCCAGAGCATTGCACTATGGGTAGCTATCCCACAGCTATCCCACAGTTCCCGCAGTCTCCGCCGCCCCTTTGAATTCTGGGTTGAGATCCCAATGCCCGGATGATGCAAAACAGTGTCGCGGGCGGTTCTGGGTACATGTCGTCAGGCCCCTCCCTCCCCCGTCACAGCAACGGCAGACAATAGATTCGCGCCTCTTTACCTGGGTTACCTGAGTTACCTGTGCAGACAACATGGAGCCCGCTCAGCTGAGCTCACCGTCACCATATGTCCTCTGGGTGTCGGCAGACGTGGGACTGCATTGCTGCACAGCAGCAGCTGCTAACTGCCTTTTGGCGGTAGACGGTGCAGTAGACTGGTAGCCTTCATCGGCGATCTGGGTGCTGGCAGCCGTGGGGCTTGCCTTTTGGCAGTAAATGGTGTATTACGACTATTAGCCGTCCTATTACAAGTCGGGTCATCGCACATTAGCAGAGTCTTCCCCGAGCAGCCGATTGTGCAATAGGCCTGAAGACCATCGTCATACGCCGCCCCGTATTTGCTGCCAAGCACCCAGAAAGATGCCGAGGGCTATCAGTCACGCTGCACCGTCGTCTTAAGATGTAAAAAATAGATTTGCTCTGTATTCATTTGCTTCCCCCTCCCTCCGTCAAATCAACGGCCTGCTAAGCCCAGGGTTTTCAGTTTAATCTTTGGGGGGAACATTCTGTGTGACAGTTGTTTGTGTTTCTCCCTGATGCACAGCCACCGTTCTTGATTTTAATTCCCTGTGCCTGTACGCCATGTCGTCACTCGGCCCCCCTCCCTCCTTCCCCTAGTCCGTCAGATACTACGTTTGCGCCACAGCTCAGAGAGCCGAGAAGCGGTTCGCGCCTTTTCTTTGAATTCTGGGTTGAGATCCCAATGCCCGGATGATGCAAAACAGTGTCGCGGGCGGTTCTGGGTACATGTCGTCAGGCCCCTCCCCCCTCGTCACAGCAACGCAGACAATAGATTCGCGCCTTTTTACCTGGGTTACCTGTGCAGACAACATATCACGGCAAGCATGGAGCCCGCTCAGCTCAGCTGAGCTCACCGTCACCATATGTCCTCTGGGTGCTGGCAGACGTGGGACTGCATTGCTACACAGCAGCAGCTGCTAACTGCCTTTTGGCGGTAGACGGTGTAGCATGAGTGATAGCCATGGGGCTGGCAGCCGTAGGGCTGCATTGCACCAGCCCCTTGCCAGGCGATGGTATATTATGACTGGTATCCGTCGTCATCGTATTGGTGTGGCTGTCAATCATGGCCACCTGGGCAGACATGCTACTGTTTCGATGATGATGGCTACCAGTCGTAATATACTATTTTCTGCCAATTGCCCAGTATTGTCTGCTAAGCACCCAGAAGAGGCCGAGGGCGATGCTGGGTGCTGGCGGACGTGGGGCTGGCAGACGTGGGGCTGCATTGCTACACAGCAGCAGCCCCTTGCCTTTTGGCAGATGATGGTATTTTATGATTGGTATCCGTCATCGTCGTACTGGTATGGCTGTCACTCATGCTGCACCGTCGGCTGCCACCTTAAGATGTAAAAAATAGATTTGTTCTGTATTCATATGCTTCCCCTTCCTCCGTGAAATCAATGGCCTGCTAAGCCCAGGGTTTTCATTTTAATCTTTGGGGGGACCATTCTGTGTGACAGTTGTTTGTGTTTCTCCCTGTTCCTGTACCTGTACGCCATGTCGTCACTCGGCCCTCCCTCCCTCCCGCCCTCCCTCCTTCTCCTGGTCCATCAGATACTACTTTCGCGCCTTTTTTCTGACCAGGCGCCATAGCTAGCACTGGGATCATGGAGCCCGCTCAGATCACCGCGGCAATTATGAGCACTATGAACACCACGCGCATTGTCCTGGAGTATATGCAGAGCCAGGACATGCCAAGGCGAAACCCGGACCAGGCGAGGAGGCGATTGCAGCGCGGCGACGAGAGTGATGAGGAAATTGACATGGACATAGACCTCTCACAAGGCACAGGCACCAGCAATGTGGAAATCATGGTGTCACTGGGGCAGGTTGATGCCGTGGAACGCCGATTCTGGGCCCGGGAAACAAGCACAGACTGGTGGGACCGCATCGTGCTGCAGGTATGGGACGATTCCCAGTGGCTGCGAAACTTTCGCATGCGTAAGGGCACTTTCATGGAACTTTGTGACTTGCTGTCCCCTGCCCTGAAACGCCAGGATACCAAGATGAGAGCAGCCCTCACAGTTGAGAAGCGAGTGGCGATAGCCCTGTGGAAGCTTGCAACGCCAGACAGCTACCGGTCAGTCGGGAATCAATTTGGAGTGGGCAAATCTACAGTGGGGGCTGCTGTGATCCAATTTGCCAGGGCAATGAAAGACCTGGTGATAGCAAGGGTAGTGACTCTGGGCAACGTGCAGTCAATAGTGGATGGTTTTGCTGAAATGGGATTCCCAAACTGTGGCGGGGCCATAGACGGAACCCATATCCCTATCTTGTCACCGGAGCACCAAGCCACCGACTACATAAACCGCAAGGGGTACTTTTCAATGCTGCTGCAAGCCCTGGTGGATCACAAGGGACGTTTCACCAACATCAACGTGGGATGGCCGGGAAAGGTACATGATGCTCGCGTCTTCAGGAACTCTGCTCTGTTTCGAAAGCTGGAGGAAGGGACTTTCTTCCCGGACCAGAAAGTGACCATTGGGGATGTTGAAATGCCTATCGTGATCCTTGGGGACCCAGCCTACCCCTTAATGCCATGGCTCATGAAGCCGTACACAGGCAGCCTGGACAGGAGTCAGGACCTGTTCAACTACAGGCTGAGCAAGTGCCGAATGGTGGTGGAATGTGCATTTGGACGTTTAAAAGCGCGCTGGCGCAGCTTACTGACTCGCTCAGACCTCAGCGAAAAGAATATCCCCATTGTTATTGCTACTTGCTGTGCGCTCCACAATATCTGTGAGAGTAAGGGGGAGACCTTTATGGCGGGGTGGGAGGTTGAGGCAACTCGCCTGGCCGCTGATTACGCGCAGCCAGACACCAGGGCGGTTAGAGGAGCACAGCAGGGCGCGGTGCGCATCAGAGAAGCTTTGAAAACGAGTTTTGTGACTGGCCAGGCTACTGTGTGAAACTTCTGTTTGTTTCTCCTTGATGAACCCTCCAAACCCCCCCCACCGACCCGGTTCACTCTACTTCCCTGTAAACCAACCACCCCACCCCACCCTCCCCTCCCGCTTGCAGAGGCAATAAAGTCATTTTTTTTTAACATTCATGCATTCTTTATTAGTTCCTTACAGAGGTAGGGGGATAATTGCCAAGGTAGCCTGGGATGGGTGGGGGAGGAGGGATGGAAAAGGACACACTGCATTTTAAAACTTTAACTCTTATTGAAGGCCAGCCTTCTGATGCTTGGGCGATCATCTGGGGTGGAGTGACTGGGTGGACGGAGGCCCCCCCACCGTGTTCTTGGGCGTCTGGGTGAGGAGGCTATGGAACTTGGGGAGGAGGGCTGTTGGTTACACAGGGGCTGTAGCGGCGGTCTCTGCTCCTGCTGCCTTTCCTGCAACTCAACCATACGCTCGAGCATATCAGTTTGATGCTCCAGCAGACGGAGCATTGCCTCTTGCCGTCTGTCTGCAAGCTGACGCCACCTATCGTCTTCAGCCCGCCACTTGCTCTGTTCTTCCCGCGATTCAGCCCGCCACCTCTCCTCTCGTTCATATTGGGCTTTTCTCATCTCCGTCATTGACTGCCTCCACGCATTCTGCTGTGCTCTATCAGCCTGGGCGGACATCTGCAGCTCCGTGAACATCTCGTCCCTCGTCCTACGTTTTCTCTTTCTAATGTTCACGAGCCTCTGCGAAGGAGAAACATTTGCAGCTGGCGGAGGAGAAGGGAGAGGTGGTTAAAAAAGACACATTTTAGAGAACAATGGGTACACTCTTTCATTACAAGGTCGCATATTTCGGCTTGCAGGCAGCCATCGTAGGCCACAGTGTTTTGGCTTTTTTAACCTTCTTAACATGCGGGAAAGGTTGCAAACAGCAGCGCATTTCCCATATCAAGGATGAATTGGGTTGTCCATTTAAAATGGGGTTTCAATGTAAAAGGAGTGGCTGCGGTTTCCCGGTTAACATGCGGCACAAACACAAGTAAACCCCCCCGCCCCACACACACACACGATTCTCTGGGATGATCACTTCACCCCTCCCCCCACCGCGTGGTTAACAGCGGGGAACATTTCTGGTCAGAAGAGCAGGAACGGGCGCCTCTGAATGTCCCCTTAATAAAATCACCCCATTTCAACCAGGAGAGCTTTCTGGAGATGTCCCTGGAGGATTTCCGCTCCATCCCCATACACGTTAACAGACTTTTCCAGTAGATGTACTGGCCGCGATTGCCAGGGCAAAGTAATCATTAAACACGCTTGCTTTTTTTTTGTAATGTTTACAAATAGTTACAAAGTTACACTCACCAGAGGTCTCCTGTGTGCCCTGAGGGTCTTGGGTGAGTTCGGGGGTTACTGGTTCCAGGTCCAGGGTCACAAACATATCCTGGCTGTTGGGGAAACCGGTTTCTCCGCTTCCTTGCTGCTGTGAGCTACCTACAGTACCTCCATCGTCATCATCCTCCTCGTTCCCCGAACCGTCTTCCCTGTGTGTTTCTCCAGTGAGAGAGTCATAGCACACGGTTGGGGTAGTGGTGGCTGCACCCCCTAGGATCGCATGCAGCTCCGCGTAGTAGCGGCAAGTTTGCGGCTCTGCCCCGGACCTTCCGTTTGCTTCTCTGGCTTTGTGGTAAGCTTGCCGTAGCTCCTTAATTTTCACGCGGCACTGCTGTGTGTCCCTGTTATGGCCTCGGTCCTTCATGGCCTTGGAGATCTTTTCTAATACTTTTCCATTTCTTTTACTGCTACGGAGTTCAGCTATCACTGCTTCATCTCCCCATATGGCGAGCAGATCTCGTACCTCCCGTTCGGTCCATGCTGGAGCTCTTTTGCGATCCTGGGAGGACTCCATCACGGTTACCTGTGCTGATGAGCTCTGCGGGGTCACCTGTGCTCTCCACGCTGGGCAAACAGGAAATGAAATTCAAACCTTCGCGGGTCTTTTCCTGTCTACCTGGTCAGTGCATCTGAGTTGAGAGTGCTGTCCAGAGCGGTCACAATGAAGCACTGTGGGATAGCTCCCGGAGGCCAATAACGTCGAATTCCGTCCACACTACCCCAATTCCGACCCGCAAAGACCGGTTTTATCGCTAATCCCCTCGTCAGAGGTGGTGTAAAGAAACCGGTTTAAAGGACCCTTTAAGTCGAAAGAAAGGGCTTCGTTGTGTGGACGTGTCCAGGCTTAATTCGGTTTAACGCCGCTAAAGTCGACCTAAACCCGTAGTGTAGACCAGGCCTTATTCTCTGCCTCCTTCCTCCAGGTTCTTTTTGGATCTATCCTTCCTCCCACTGAAGCTCTTCTTTTTGTCTCCTGTTTCTGTTTCCTCATCTCTCACTGTCTTTCCACCTATCCTGCACATTCTGCAGTCCCACCTCCACAGCATTCCTCTGCCTGCTCCTCCTACCACTCTACTCTGCTTCCCTCTTTCTACCTCCCCCACACTGCAGAGCTAGAGGAGAGCAGCAGGGGAGGAGAAGGAGGAAGAAGAGCTGGAGACGGCTGGTGTTGCTGCTACCTGACAGATAAGGCTGTTATAGCAGGTGGCAGCCTCATTTCACACAAGCTTGATTGAGCCAAGGCTTTGCCTTGCCCTTCAAGGACAGGGACACTTTCCTGCAACCCTGTGGACCAGTCCAACCTTTCCCCAAGTATACGAGATTATAGCATGACAAGAGCTGAAAGAAAGGAAAGGTCTGCAGGAACGGCTTTGACTTGAAAAGGATCAGTGGAATAAGACTGACAAAGGATTGCAAATTCTTACATTACAGGCACAATCTTCACAAATGTTGAGCAGTGGGAGGGATTCACGATCTGATTCTCCTCTCTTTTGCACCCCTGTAACTAAGTGGAGTTTCTTCTGCATTACACTGGTGTAAATAAGATCAGAATTAGGCTCCTTGTGTGGGAAAGGCATTGCCATTACATTAATCTCTTAAAAGAGACTGACGTCTTATCACCCAAAACAACATCTCTGAGCAATTTCAATTCAAACCTTAATTATACCCTCAAACAGGGAGTGTCTACTGTATTTTGTCCACAGTGCAACATCATTATGGTAATGGGAATCTGTCACGTGTCAGCTCAGTAAGCTGCATACTATTACATTACCAGGCAGCACTCCTCTACGTAAGGATATGTCAGTGTGCCTATGACACACCTCATTTTGGGAGGCTGAAACTTGCCATACTTGTTTATAGCCCAAAAGCAATATATATATATATATTTTTTGCTGTTTAGAAAAAAAGTAGGGGTTCTTGGGGGGGAGGGATAGCTCAGTGGTTTGAGCATTGGCCTGCTAAACCCAGAGTTGTGAGTTCAATCCTTGAGGGGGCCACTTTGGGATCTGGGGCAAAATCAGTATTTGGTCCTGCTAGTAAAGGTAGGGGGCTGGACTCAATGACCTTTCAGGGTCCCTTCCAGTTCTATGAGATAGGTATATCTCCATATATTATTATATGAGGAAATTAATCAAACTACCGACATGCCCAGTGTGAGCTAGATGTTTTGAGAACCCTGAGTAGACTTACTCTTAACTGATTGCTCATTCAGTTAAAAAATCTGCTGCACATTCCTTCCAAACAACCTGCCTCCTGCCCGCTAACTAAACATTACATGTTTGGTTAAATCTGATCCGCCATCCAAATATTGCAGTACCTGTTACATAGCATGCCCTTGACCTGCCAGTTCCAGTTGGAATCTCAAGTGCAAAAATACCAGGAGAGAGGCGCAATTTATGGCCCAACCACAATCAGAACAAGGCAGCACAAGAAAACCCACTGGAAAGTCTGTTCTCACAAGCCTGGCCGCTACCTGACAGCGCCCTTTCAATATACTAGCATTCAAGTCAAAATTCTTGGATGCAAAGCCTGCCGCAGGCCACTTCCTAGAGAGCATGTGTCCGCCACGCAAACCGCAGGTGGGAGTTTATACTGCATAGACAGTGAAATTCACCCCTTACTGTGTCCATCTGCAACAGGGGTGAATTTCACCCGCTCTGCAGTAATACGACTTAAGTGGTGAATAGACCAGCTATTAGCCCTTTGCAGAGAAGTAAATCTAATCCAGAGGACAGGTACAGAGCACAACTTTGCACATAAGCCTGAAGCACTGTTGGGACCATGTGAGGACCAATTTACTACTATATAAACTACACATCCACAAAAGTTACATTGAAACATTATTAGGGCTGCAAAGTTAAGCCTTCAAAAGTTAGGAAATGCCATAATTAAGGCTACTTATGCAACCTTAATTCAGCCCCCCTTGTTTGTATGCATTATGATACAGTCCAGTTACGTGATCTTTTTCCATAGGACCCCTGCCTCAATCAGTGCACAGAATGAAAGGTATTAAGATACCACTTAATATGCAGCTATTAATTGTTCAATGTGTGGCTCTAGGCAGTGGTGCAAATAGAATTCATTTCTTACCGGTATGCTGCACCAGCTAAAGGGGGGGAGACGTGACCTCCCCACATGACGCCCCCACATGACTCCTCACATGAGCCTGCCCTGCCCTCAGTCCGGGGCCCTGCGCTCTCCCTCTCCCCTCCCCATGCGGGGGGGCTCTGTCCTCCTCCCGCTGTGCCAGAGACTTCTGAACTGCAGGGCTCTCCGGAACCGCAGCGGCGAAAGGAGCAGAACATCAGGTGGCCCCACGCCAGCAGCTCCTCCAGCGCGGCTGTACCACCCCCAGCCTCACCCCCAGCCCTGTCCTCCGGCGGGGCTGCTGTTCAGACCCAGGACACGAGATGCAGGCACGCAGCTGCATGGAAGGGCTGGGGGCGGTACAGCAGCACTGGAGGCGCTGCACATTCTGCTCCTTTTGCCGCTGCAGTTCATAGATTCATAGATTCTAGGACTGGAAGGGACCTCGAGAGGTCATCGAGTCCAGTCCCCTGCCCTCATTGCAGGACCAAATACTGTCTAGACCATCCCTGATAGACATTTATCTAACCTACTCTTAAATATCTCCAGAGATGGAAATTCTACAACCTTCCTAGGCAGTTTATTCCAGTGTTTAGCCACCCTGACAGTTAGGAACTTTTTCCTAATGTCCAACCTAAACCTCCCTTGCTGCAGTTTAAGCCCATTGCTTCTTGTTCTATCCTTAGAGGCTAAGGTGAACAAGTTTTCTCCCTCCTCCTTATGACACCCTTTTAGATACCTGAAAACTGCTATCATGTCCCCTCTCAGTCTTCTCTTTTCCAAACTAAACAAACCCAATTCTTTCAGCCTTCCTTCATTGGTCATGTTCTCAAGACCTTTAATCATTCTTGTTGCTCTTCTCTGGACCCTCTCCAATTTCTCCACATCTTTCTTTCCTGGGAATCGCAGCAGCAAAAGGAGCAGAAAGTGGGGCCACTGGGCGGCCCCACATTGGCAGCTCCTCTGGCGTGGCTGTAACGCCCTCCAGCCCTGTCCTCTGGCAGGGCTGCCTACAGACCCCAGACAGGAGATGCTAGATGCAGCTGCATGGAAGGGCTGGGGGCAGTACAGCCACACCAGAGGAGCTACTGGCCTGCGGCCGCCTGGTGGCCCCACATTCTGCTTCTCCTGTATCTTTCTAGTACGGCGTACCGGCTATAAATAGCTTACTGGTGCGGTGTACCGGACCGGACCGCCCTACTTGCACCACTGGCTCTAGGCCTTACAGTAACACCTCGCTTAACGTTGTAGTTATGTTCCTGAAAAATGTGATTTTAAGAGAAACGATGTTAAGTGCATCCAATTTCCCCATAAGAATTAATGTAAATAGAGGGGGCTTAGGTTCCAGGGAAATTTTTTTCACCAGACAAAAAAGTATATATTATATAGATATACACACAGTATACATTTTAAACAAACAATTTAATACTGTTCACAGCTATGATGATAGTGAATCTTGGTTGAGGTGGTGAAGTTAGAGGGTGGAAGAGGGAGGGATATTTCCCAGGGAATGCCTTGCTGCTTAATAATGAACTAGCACTCGGCTGAGCCCTCAAGGGTTAACACATTGTTGTTAATGTAGCCTCTCACACAAGGCAGCATGAACACGAGGGAGGGGAGACAGCATAGCAGACAGAGACAGACACACACCTTGTGTGTGGGAGAGAGAGAGAGATGCACACTGCCCCTTTAAGTAAGCTGACCCACTCTTAAGTGCATTGTCTTTTTAAGTGGATCAGGAAGTTGAGACAGCAGCTGCTGCCCCAAGCTCTCTCTGTCTCCCTCCGTCCATGTCCTCTCCCTGCTCTATATGGAGAAGGGGTAAGTGGGGTGCAGGAGCAGGGGGGGAGGGGGACACCCTGACATTAGCCCCCTTTCCCCCCCTGCACAGCAAGCAGGAGTCTCTGGGAGCAGCTCCAAGGCAGAGGATAGGAACAGCATATGGCAGTGAGGGGAGGGACAGCTGAAGTGCCAACTGATAGCCTGCTGGGGGGCTGCAGCACAGGGAACTTAGGGGGAGCGGGGAGCTGATAGGGGGGCTACCGATCCACCTTGGTTACGAGCCCCCACCAGCTAGCTACAACAGGCTGCTCTTCCTGCAAGCAGTGGACAAAGCAGGCGGCTGCCAAACCACATTAGAAGGGAGCATTGCACAACTTTATACCAGCATGTTCTCTAATTGATCAGCAATGTAACAATGAAACAACATTAACCAGGATGACTTTAAGTGAGGAGTTACTGTATTTACTGAACACGATTCAAACCTGCTCTGAAAACAGAATGATTAATTTCCTGGTAGGCTTTTTAATAGCACTCATTGCTATAGTCTGAGTGCTTCAAAAATATGAATGATTTATTTTCACAACTCCTCTGAGAGGCAAGCTAGTATTATTCCCATTTTACAGATGGGAACTGAGGCACTGAAAGACTAAGTCAAAAGTATCCACTAATTTTGGGTGCCTAATTTGAGATGCCTAGAACCCGATTTTTCAGGATTTTTAGCATTATGTCATATATAGCATATATTCAAAGCATGTCTCATTGACTTCAGTTCTAGCTGTGAGCACTCAGCACCTCTGCAAATCAGACCACAGGGACTCAAGTTTGGCACCCAATGTGTTCCCAATGAGAAACACAGTTAGTGACCACCATTGAAAAGTTTGGTTTAAGCAACTTGCTCAGCGTAACATGGGGCAGGGATAGAATCCTGGTCTCCTGGGCAATATTCAAGGCTCCTTAACCAAGGGACAATCCTTTCTCCTTTTGCAACCCCCTCCCTCCCTGCCCACCTGTGACTCTGTGGGCAGGTCTTCCAGTGGCTGCTGTGGCTGCTGCTGGAGAAGGATGGTACAGGGGAGTGTGGTGGAGCCCAGGGCAACAAAGTCTTCCTAAAAGGGGGAGGGACATGAGGCCCTGCTCCCTCTCTGGCCCTGCCCCTGCTTCTCCTCTTCCCCCGGGGGCCTTCTCCCCAGCCAAGCCAGAAGCTGGAGCCTGGCCTGGGTAAAGCGGCCCAGGGAGCCTGGGCACTCTGCTCAGAGCAGATGGAGGGTTCATGGCTCTCCACAACTGCCTGGGCTCCCTAGGCTGGACTTAGGATTGCCAGGTGTCCAGTTTTTGACCGGAATGCCTGGTTGAAAAGGGACCCTGGTGGCTCTGGTCAGCACCACTGACCAGGCCGTTCAAAGTCGGGTCGGTGACGCAGCGAGGCTAAGGCAGGCTCCCTGCCTGCTGTGGCTCTGTGCAGCTCCTGGAAGCAGCGGCAGGTCCACTATCCAGTTCCCAGGTATAGGAGCAGCCAGGGAGCTCCATGCACTGCCCCCGCCTCAAGCACCAGCTCCGCAGGTCCCATTATCTGGGAACCAGGGCCAATGGGAGCTGCGGGGGCGGTGTCTGTGGACGAGGCAGTGTGCAAAGCCGCCTGGCTGCGACTCTGTGTAGGAGCTAGAGAGGGGACATGCTGATGCTTCCGGGAGCCACCTGAGGTAAGCGCTGCCCGGAGCCTGCCCCCCTCACCCTCTCCCGTGCCCCAAGTCCCTGCCCCAGCCCTGATCCCCCACCCACCCTCCAAACCCCTTGGTCCAAGCCCAGAGCACCCTCCTATACCCCAAACCCCTCATCTCCAGCCCCATCCCAGAGTGTGCACCCCAGCTGGAGCCTTTACACCCCCCTGTACCTCAACCCCCTGCCCCAACCCAGAGCCCCCTCCCGTATCCTGAACCCCTCATTTCTGGCCCCACCCCATAACCCTCACCCCCAGCCCATCCACCATCCCACACCCCAACACTCTGCCTCAGCCCAGAGCCCCCTCCCATACTTCGAACCCCTTGGCTCCCCCTTCCAGTCCAGAGCCCCCTCCTGCATCCCAAACCCCTCATCCCTGGCCCCACCCCAGAGCCCTCACCCCCTCCCGCATCCCAACCCATTGCCTCAGGCTGGAGCCCCCTCCCTCACCCTGAACTACTCATTTATGGCCCCACCCTGGAGCCCTCACCTGCTCCCGCATCCCAACCTCCTGAGCCAGCCCTGTGAAAATGAGTGAGTGAGTGAGGGTGGGGAGAGCAAACAACAGAGGGGCGGGGGGAGTGAGTGAGCAGGGGGCGGGGCCTTGGAGGAGCGGGGGGCAAGGGTGTTCAGTTTTGTGCAAGTAGAAAATTGGCAACCCTAGCTGGAATCCAGTTTCCGGTCTGGCTGGGATGTGGGGCCTCAGGGGAAGAGGAGGGGCAGGAGGCCAGGCCTGTGGTGAAAAGGGGACAGGCCAGGCCTATCCACTTTCTAAAGCCCTCCTTCTGCCCCATCAACTCCCCCATCACTCCAGCTGACCATCTGCGGGCCTGCTTGCCTGCCTCCACCCACCCACCCAGCTTGGGACTACTGCAGAAGAGACTGTAACTTCACAAGCTCACATGGTGCATGTGCCCCCTTGGACTCCCCTGCCCCCTAGTCTGCATTGGGCTGAAGGGCCTCCTCCTCCTCCCCCTCCTGCCGCCTGCCCACCAGCCTCCCCTTCATGATTTGCTGCTGCCCCCGCCTGTCTTGTGTGGTCCCCTTCACTGCCCGGTTTGTTGCTGCTGCACCTCTCTCCCCCTGCTCCTGTTTTGCGTGATCCCCTCCTCGCAGCTTGCTGCTGCCCCCTCTAGGGTTGCCAACCCTCCAGGATTGTTCTGGAGTCTCCAGTTTTAAAGATTCATATTCAATTAAAGATTATGTCATGTGATAAAACCTCCAGGACTACATCCAACCAAAGTTGGCAACCCTATGCAGGAGCCCGCCCAGTAACTGGCTGGTGGACAGCCCCCAGGCAGGAGCCCCAGCAGCAGTTCCTGGGACCCTGAGAGAAATCAGCCCCCATGCAGCAGGAGCTCAGGCATTCAGCCCCAGCCAGTTGTCATCCCCCTGTCAGCAGGGCTAGGGCAGTCAGGTCCTCCGGGGCTGTTAGCTCTGGTAGGTGGGGCTTGGGCAGGCAGCCCCTGGCTGCTGGGCTTCCACTTCAGCCCCTGGTGGCAGGAGGCAGAGTTGGGCCCACAGCTTAGTTTCTGCCCTAGGCCCAGGCCAGTCTAGGTCCTGGTTGTTGCTTAGCCACTGTTTAATTACAAAAAACCTTATTGAAGCGCAAGGAGCACATGCATAAGGTTTAGCTGGCTGAGAGAAAAAGATGGCGATGCCAAGTACACTAAAGAGCAAAGTGGCAAAAACCACTGCTAAACAGAGAAGTAGTCAATACCCAAAGGGAACATTTCACGAACGTGGTGGGTTGATGTTTTGTACACTATGTACATTGCCTTCTTGTGTCCTGAGGACATCCAGTGCCCCTGAAGGCTGGGTTGATGGACATTCCCTCTGGACTCTCCCTGCCACACACAGCTGCTGGCAGCTAGATGGTAACTTGCAGTGGGCTATGAGGACGTGACAGATAGTAGGGTCCTTGCAGCCTTGCAGGAGAGGGCAGATGGAGAGACCAATTTTCCCAGGGTAGAGAGGGGAAGCTGCAGAGCAGCACTGGGGAGAAAGGGTGGAAGGGAGGTGAGCACCACCCATATGGCCAGGTACGCCACGGGCTTGAGGGGGACAAAGAGGTCCCCCCACCAAAATGCCCTTCTCCACTATTTCCTGGGTAGTGGCTTCCAATGCCAGGAAGAAGACAACCTTCCTGTACATCCTGGAGGCTGCCACGATGACCAAGGCCCCCACCACAATGGCTGAGGGCCACGACCACCTTCACTTAGTGACATGGAGTAATGTGGCTACCAGGAGGCAACAGACACCATGACTCCTGGGGAAGGGGCCCTGGCCACAATCGATGGAATAGGAGGAGGTGGCAGCAGCAGTGGTGGACAAAGGGGCTTCAGCAGATGGCAACAGGACAGCAGGTGGTGCTGATAGGAGGCTTGGCAGTGGCTTCCCTGCCTGTCCATTCTGCTGCTGCCTCAGTGGAGGCGCTGATGATGCCAGAAGCGGTGGTGGTGGCGGTAGCCATGGGGGCGATAGGGGAGAAAGCTGAGGTGCGGCAATGATGGTGGTCAGGGATTCTCCTCCCTTCCTCTCTCCCCCACCCTGTATGGACAAAGGCACTGGAGTAGACGCCTCGCACGTGGCCAGGCTAGGGTCTGCCATTGAGAGTAGGTGAGGGGCACAGCTACAGGAGGGGGGGATAGAAACAAGGGATGGGGATAGGGAGGAAAAGGCTGATTTCTCCTCGGCACTGGCTTGAACAGAAACTGTGGGGGGATTAATTAAACAAATAAGGGAAGGTGGGAGTCACAATAGGCAATTGGGGGTGGGAAACCAGCTGCACAGGGAGTGAAGGGCAGAGATAAGTGTGAGGGAGTGAAGTGAATGGGAGTTGAACAATATGGGGGGAGGGAATCACAAGGTCAGGGATTGGGCAGGTGCAAGCAGGGCTGGGCAGGGAATAAATTGTAAAGGGAAGAGGCAAGGGAGGCAGGCAAGCAAACAGCAATGTGGGCTCTGGACAGCCCTGCGGGGTTCCTTGCCCTTTACAGGTGGCAGCAGGTCTTGCCACTTGGGGTCGGGGAGGGACAAGAGGATGAGAAAGTGGTATGGAGCATGACCACAAACAGATGTTTTCTGGGCATGATTTGGAGATGAAATGTCTTGATGCTGTTCAGGGGTGTGTCAGGGATGGCCAGGGAGGCTCATGGGGCAGAGGTCCAATGATGAGTTCTGGGGAGATGGGGTGAGGGATGGGTGGGGAGCCCCCTCCTGTAGGACCCACTTGAGTCAAGATACAGAAGCTGGGGGCATGGCTGCCTCACCTCCTGGAGCACACAACATGGGACATGCAGGGTGGGCAACCCTATGTGCTGACTGAGCACCACAGGATGCACCCAGATGCTCCATCGCAGTCCAGGAGGTCTCCGATT
Source organism: Chrysemys picta bellii (assembly GCF_011386835.1). NCBI lineage: Eukaryota > Metazoa > Chordata > Testudines > Emydidae > Chrysemys > Chrysemys picta. Next base: position 253,491,920 of record NC_088792.1, read on the forward strand.
CTGGTGGCACCAGCCAGAACCAACCTCCAGCACACCAAAGGGGACTCCACCACTGTTAGGGTTCCCTCCCCACTCTGAACTCTGGGGTACATATGTGGGGACCCGCATGAAAGACTCCCTAAGTTTATTTCTACCAGCGTAGGTTAAAAACTTCCCCAAGGCACAAATTCTTTCCTTGTCCTTGGACGGTATTGCTGCCACCACCAAGTGATTTAGACAAAGATTCAGAAAAAGGATCACTTGGAGTTTCTATTTCCCCAAAATATCCCCCCAACCCCTTCACCCCGTTTCCTGGGGAAGCTTGAGAATAATATACCAACCAATAGGTTAACCAAATGAGTACAGACCAGACCCTTGGGTTTTTAGGACACTAAAAACCAGTCAGGTTCTTAAAAGAAGAACTTTATTATAAAGAAAAAAGTAAAAGAAGCAGCTCTGTAAAATCAGGATGGAAGGTAATTTTACTGGGTAATAAGATTTAAAACACAGAGGATTCCCCTCTAGGCTCAACTTCAAAGTTACAAAAAGCAGGAATAAACCTCCCTCTTAGCATAGGGAAAATTCACAAGCTAAAACAAAAGATAATCTAACGCATTTCTTTGCTTTACTTACAATTTTTGTAATCTTAGATGCTTATTTCAGGTAGGGTTTTAGGAGAGGTTTTTTTTCCCCTGCCTGGTCTCTCTCTCTGTCCTAAGAGAGCACAACAAAGAGAGCACAAACAAAAACTCCCTCCCCCAGATTTGAAAGTATCTTCTTTCTTTATTGGTCCTTTTGGTCAGGTGCCAACCAGGTTATTTGAACTTTTTAACCCCTTACAGGTAAAGGAGGGATTTTATGCTACCCTTAGCTGTGTGTTTATGACAACCACATGCATACAAAAGTGTGGGTTGTGTAGTAGGGGGTCTGTGAGGTGATCCCTCAGCAGCTGCTAAGGACCTGGTCACTAACCTAGATTCCAGGTTGTGAGGAAACCAGGTGAAAGCCTAGGAGCTCAGAGAGGTCTCAGGAAAGACCTATTTGGTGGAGATAAAAGAGCTGCGGGTCATATCAGAGCACTCGAAGGCAGCAGAGGAAAGCGTGCCCCATGGAAAGCAGCACTTTACGTGCACTGTAAAGGAGTCTCTGCAGGGCCTGGAGGCAGAAGGCGTGGACCTGACTGAGGATACCTACCAGTGCCCATCTGCCTTCCCCCAGGCGGAGACTCAGGACATCCACAGAGACCCAGTGCAGGCCCGGACAGAAAAACTCCAGGATTTTCTTCTGGAGTCTGGCCTGGGTTCCCAGGGCAGGCTCGGGATGTTGAATTGGTGCCAGAGCGTGGACAGGACTAGCTGGTTGATCACAAGTGCCCTTCCTCCGAAAAGAAAGGCACCAGAGCAGCCCCATCCATCTCTACAACCAGTTAGTCCCGCATGTCCAGGGTGGTGTTAAAATCTCCACCCAGGACCAAGCACTCATGAGTAAGGCTACATTTTTGTTATGGGTATTTTTATTCAAAATCATGGACAGGGCATTGGAAATAAACAAGAAAATCACAGAAATGTACACACAGTAATGCAGTTTTCACTACATCATTACAGAACGTTTAAATTGCCTATTTAAACCTTATATAATGTTGACTGCTGACAGGATTAACTGTTAGAGTGTAAAATGGTCATTTATTAACAGAGCTTTCCACGATTCTGAAACAGCATGTGGTACATCACAGGTTGTCATCTTTGATTGAGCATCTGTCATCTCGCAAGATATCTTTGTAAGACGAAAATGATCTCTCGCAGTCCACACTGTGATTGGGCACTGATAAACACCTCAAAGCTATTACGGCCAGACTTGGAAAATAATCTTTTAAGTTGCACCAAAATTCCAGTATGTCAAGGCACTTCATTTCAGAAACTGCACTGCTATAGCTCCAATCTCATTGTCTCGTTGCCATCTCATTGTCTTCAAACATGGGAATAGACTAAAATACATTTAGTGATGCAAGGTCAAGAAGTTTGGCCTGATTGGTATCAAACACTCAGCAGGTTTTAAGAAAACTGGCAGCATGTTGACAAAACCGTTCAGAACCAGTCATGTAGGCTTTGATTTTATGTGTTTTCGCAAAGGGCTTTCTTAGCTAACAGGTGGTCAGTAGTGCCACTGAAGGCCTTTGCCCAACTGGCAAGATTGGCTTAATCATTGACCACCTTATGTGATCTGATTTTTGGTTTTTCATAAGCTATGAGAGTTGCCATTATTCTTGGTGCAAATGCTTCTATTGCTGCAATATCTGCTTTTATTTCCCTTGATTTACTTAAGGTGACCACATCTACAATAGATGAACTACAGTTTCGTTCACACTCCTCCTCAAAAAAATCCACATAATCCTGCAGGTCGCTGGTATGAAAATGGACAGCTTCAAACCAGTCCCACCTTGTGATTACTGGAGTAGGTGGAATTGCAGGCACTTTCCCTTTCCCCCGCAATGATTGACTGAACCGTGCTTTGCGGGCAAGGCAGGCAGTGAATGCACATTTTACAGCAATGACAAGTTCATTTACTTTTCCAAACCTTTTTCTCCAGATATCGCTCACTAAGTTGAGAAGATGTGCAATGCATGTTACATGCACTCTATTCAGAAAAAGTGCTTTGAGGATTCATTTCCAGATTTTGTTCATATATGCAGCATTGTCAGTGACAAAGGCAATGATTTTATCGAAAGGAATTCCATATTTCTGAATTGTTTCCACCACTGCATGACTCACAGTTTTAAAGTTAACAGTCTCCAAACATATACATGCTATTAGCAAAGACTTCAATTCCAAACTACCTTCCCCTTGTCAGCTTGAAATGTCTGTAAAAGACAAACAGGCCACTGCCAGGATATTCAATATGTAGCGCCCTTCAGCATCAGTTGTTTCATCTTCTACGAGACTAATTCCAAAACATTGATTCAGCAGTTCGTTCAAGTCACTGACATGTCTTTCAAACTTTTTGGCAAGTATGCTCTTAGAAGATGATCCGAAGTAGGTATAAAACCAATGTTTTTCAGGGAGCTTTCCAGATAGCTTTTCATAGCAAGGTTGTCTAGGACATGTGAATGTTAGCAGAACAGGAAACCTCTAAGTCGGTAAATTTCTGTCCTGATGCAGCTGTTCTTCGGTTTTTACAGTAAATAGCTCACTCACTGTTCTTTGTAGTTTGGCTTTCGTGCTCGGACCTGCTTCAAGCTTTTGTGCCTTACCTTTATGCAAAGCACTTTCTATATCAGAGGGGTAGCCATGTTAGTCTGGATCTGTAAAAAGCAACAGAGGGTCCTGTGCACCTTTAAGACTAATAGATGTATTGGAGCATAAGCTTTCGTGGGTGAATGTCTGACGAAGTGGGCATTCACCCATGAAAGCTTATGCTCCAATACATCTGTTAGTCTTAAAGGTGCCACAGACCCTCTGCCACTTTCTATATGTTTCTCACAGCTTCCTTTTTGTGTGTAATCTACAGGAACATTACATACTCCACCACTGCTGGCATAAATCATAGGCCTAGTAGCTCCCTCTCAATGAGTGGGAGGTCTCCTATAGGTCATCTGGGTGGGGGCTGCCGCTAAGCCTGCTTCTGCACCCCTGAGAAAGTCCACAGGGTGGACCTGGCCAAGGAGGTTCTAGCAGTGGAGCAGGGTGACATAATCCCTCTCCTGGAGTCCCTTCTTGAGGGGGCCTCAGAGAGACACTCCTCCCCCCTCCGCCCCGCTCTTCCATCATCTGTAACCCTGATTGGCACTGAGGTAGTACCTGACTCGGTTTTGATGGGGAGGAACCTCTTTCTTTGTTTGGGGGCCTCCAGGCCATCATCTAGGAGATCAAGGCCCTGGGTCTGATCCCTGTAGTCCAAAGGGAGGATGACCCTTTGCCAGTGGCTCTCAGTCTGAGTGCCAAGTCCATCATGATGCCTGCCCCCATCTTCCCACCTCCCCAGCCTTCTGCACCGGATGCTCGCCTGCTTTTCCATCTGGTGTGCCCCCTTCCCTTGCCACCTTTCTGGCTGCTGATGGCACTGTGCTTGGAGCTGCTGAGCCCATCAAGGTGATGGTCAGAGCTTAGCAGCTGGGCTTAAAGCTTTCTGAAATGGGGCTGTTTTTCCTGGAGCAGCTTGGGAGTCCCAGCCTAAGTTCCCTGTAAGCTGCGTGGCTGGGAGGCTGTCCAGCAGGCTATCAAGTGCCGTGCAGTTCAGGAGTCTCTCCCTTCACTGCTGTGTGCTGCTCCTGCCCTCTGCCTTGGAGCTGCTCCCAGGAGCCTCCTGCTTGCTCTGCAGAATGCGGGGAAAAGGGGTGCTGATGTCAGGGTGTCCCCCACCCCTGTGCCCCATCTCCACAGGGTGGGGGGGACAACAACACAACAGGGGTCAGGATGGAGGGAGCTTGCTGGTAGCTGCTGCTGTGTCTTCTGAACTTGCTGATCTACTTAAAAGGGCAGCATACTTAAAGTCAGGTCAGCGTATTTAAAGGGGTAACACACATCTCTGTCACACACACTCATGCGCGCACACACACGGTGTGTGTCTGTCACACATACACACATTCTTTCACACTCCCCTCTGAACACATAATTGTATTGTTGTGGCTGTTACTTCTTTCAAGTATGTTATTTTAGTTTTTTGACTGCTATATGCATTTCATCATTTTTATTTCTCTCTTACACTTAAATTTAATTCTTTGAGCAGTGAGTTCTAAAATGCATAACCTGTCCTGGCTGGAGTAATTATCCCTACGGTAACTTTTAAAAATATATATATATTATATCTAGGTTTTTGGTTTCTACTGGTGGCGCACATCTGCCCATTCCTCGATATGGTGCACATAACAAAATTCATTCCGCATATGGATGGAAAAAATTAGAGGGAACACTGGTCCCAACCCAGTCCATATTCCACCTGATGCCAAGGCTGTGGGCACTGAGTCCATTGTGGCACAGTGTCACAGAGGGGACCCTTGGCCCTACCTGTTTCACCCATGTGCTTGGTGAGCTGCGGGGAAACCCCCAATCCCACTCCTGACCCCACTCCTTCACCCTCTTATGCTACTGCCGCCACTGGAGCTGTCATTATCCCTTCCTTGGGGGGAGACTCTCAGAAGGAGGTATTTGTGTTGCCCTTCTCCCTGTCCCACCGGGCACTGCTGTGCTTCCTCTGCTGCTCACTCTTCTGTCAGGGGCAAGGTGGACCATGTGGTGCAGATGGTGCTGTGTCAGCGTTCTGTCACCACTGAGGAAAGTCCATCCAAAGGTCACAGGAATGTTGATGGGAACCACCCACAGAATCACCAGGAGTCCATCGGCTTAGTCGAGTCTGTAGACCTCTGGGCCCCCGCTGTGCCACAGAACAAGCTGTGCCAGATCCTGGAGGATTCATAGAATCATAGGACTGGAAGGGACCTTGAGAGATCATCTAGTCCAGTCCCCTGCACTCAAGGCAGGACTAAGTATTATCTAGACCATCCCTGACAGGTGTTTATCTAACCTGCTCTTAAAAATCTCCAATGCTGGAGATACCACAACCTCCCTAGGCAATTAATTTATTCCAGTGCTTAGCCACCCTGACAGTTAGAAAGTTTTTCCTAATGTACAACCTAAACCTCCCTTGCTGCAACTTAAGCCCATTGCTTCTTGTCCTATCCTCGGCGGTTAAGAAAAACAATTTTTTCCCCTCCTCCTTTTAACAACCTTTGATGTACTTGAAAACTGTTATCATGTCCCCCCTCAGTCTTCTCTTTTCCAGACTAAACAAACCCAGTTTTTTCAATCTTCCCTCATAGGTCATGTTTTCTAGACCGTTAGTCATTTTTGTTGCTCTTCTCTGGACTCTCTCCAATTTGTCCACATCCTTCCTAAAATGTGGCGCCCAGAACTGGACACAATTCTCTAGTTGAGGCCTAATCAGTATGCAGTAGAGCGGAAGAATTACTTCTTGTGTCTTGCTTACAACACTCCTGCTAATACATCCCAGAAGGATGTTCGCTTTTTTTGCAACAGCGTTACACTGGTGACTCATATTTAGCTTGTGGTCCACTATGACCCCCAGATCTCTTTCCGCAGTACTCCTTCCTAGGCAGTCATTTCCCATTTTATATGTGTGCAACTGATTGTTCCTTCCTAAATGGAGTACTCTGCATTTGTCCTTATTGAATTTAATCCTATTTACTTCAGACCATTTCTCCAGTTTGTCCAGATCATTTTGAATTTTAATCCTATCCTCCAAAGCACTTGCAATCCCTCCCAATTTGGTATCGTCCACAAACATTATTAGTGTACTCTCTATGCCATCATCTAAATAATTGATGAAGATATTGAACAGAACTGGACCCAGAACTAATCCCTGTGGGACTCAACTTGTTATGTCCTTCCAGCATGATTGTGAACCACTGATAACTACTCTCTGGGAATGGTTTTCCAATCAGTTTTGCACCCACCTTATAGTAGCTCCATCTAGATTGCATTTCCCTAGTTTGCTTATGAGAAGGTCATGCGAGACAGTATCAAAAGCTCTACTAAAGTCTAGCTATATCACGTCTACCACCTCCCCTCTATACACAAGGCTTGTTACCCTGTCAAAGAAAGCTATCAGGTTGGTTTGATGGGGTTTGTTCTTGACAAATCCATGCTTACTGTTACTTATCACCTTATTATCTTCTAGATGTTTGCAAATTGATTGCTTAATTATTTGCTCCATTATCTTTCCGGGTACAGAAGTTAAGCTGACTGGTCTGTAATTCCCTGGGTTGTCCTTATTTCCTTGTTTATAAATTGGCACTGTATGTGCCCTTTTCCAGTCTTCTGGAATCTCTCCCGTCTTCCATGACTTTTCAAAGATAATCTCTAGTGGCTCAGATATCTCCTCACTCCGTTCCTTGAGTAATCTAGGATGCATTTCATCAGGCCCTGGTTACCTGAAGACATCTAATTTTTCCAAGTAATTTTTAACTTGTTCTTTCCCTATTTTAGCATCTTCTGATCCTGCCTCATTTTCACTGGTATTCACTATGTTAGATGTCCAATCACCACCAACCTTCTTGGTGAAAACTGAAACAAAGAAGTCATTAAGCACCTTTGCCATTTCCACATTTTCTGTTATTGTTCCCCCTCCCCCATTGAGTAACGGGCCTACCCTGTCCTTGGTCTTCCTCTTGCTTCTAATGTATTTGTAGAATGTTTTCTTGTTACCCTTTATATCTCTAGCTAGTTTGATCTCATTTTGTGCTTTGGCCTTTCTAATTTTGTCCCTACACACTTGTGTTATTTGTTTCTATTCATCCTTTGTAATTTGACCTAGTTTCCACTTTTTGTAGGACTCTTTTTTGATTTTTAGATAATTGAAGATCTGATTAAGCCAGGGTGGTCTCTTGCCATACTTCCTATCTTTCCTATGCAGTGAGATAGTTTGCTCTTGTGCCCTTAATAATGTCTCTTTGAAAAACTGCCAACTGTCTTCAATTGTTTTTCCCCTTAGACTTGCTTCCTATGGGATCTTACCTACGAACTCCCTGAGTTTGCTAAAGTCTCCCTTCTTGAAATTCAGTGTCTTTATTTTGCTGTTCTCTCTCCTACCATTCCTTGAACTCTATCATTTCATAATCACTTTCACCCAAGCTGCCTTCCACTTTCAAATTCTCAACCAGTTCCTTCCTATTTGTCAAAATCAAATCTAGAACAGCCTCTCCCCTAGTAGCTTTCTCCACCTTCTGAAATAAAAAATTGTCTCCAATACATTCCAAGAACTTATTGGATAATCTGTGCCCTGCTGTGTTATTTTCCCAACAAATGTCTGAGTAGTCGAAGTCCCCCATCACCACCAAGTCCTGTGCTTTGGATGATTTTGTTAGTTGTTTTAAAAAAGCCTCATCCACCTCTTCTTCCTGGTTACATCTGTAGTAGACCCCTACCATGACATCACCCTTGTTTTTTACCCCTTTTATCCTTACCCAGAGACTTTCAATAAGTCTGTCTCCTATTTCCATCTCAACCTCAGTCCAAGTGTACACATTTTTAATATATAAGGCAACACCTCCTCCCTTTTTTCCCCTGACTGTCCTTCCTGAGCAAGCTGTACCCTTCTATACCAATATTCCAGTCATGTGTATTATCGCACCAGGAGTCTGTGATGCCAACTATGTCATAGTTGTGTTTATTTACTAGCATTTTGAGTTCTTCCTGCTTATTTCCCATACCTCGCGCATTAGTATATAGACATCTAAGATACTGATTTGATTTCCCCCCGCCCAGTTCTGTCTCATCTCTGCTTTATACCTGCTATAGCAGCCCATGCTCCCCACAAATTCCCAACCTTCTCCCAGGTCTCCATATTTTTGACTTACCTATGAGCTTTGGTCACTTGCCCCCTTCGAACCTAGTTGAAAGCCCTCCTCTCTAGGTTAGACAGTCTGTATCCAAATATGCTCTTCCCCTTCCTCGATAGATGGACCCCAGGATGCATCTGTCTCTGCCTGGGCACCTACCCTTGAATGGCAGGATCGAAGAGATCACCACCTGCACTCTCAACTCCTTCACCCTTACTCCCAGAGCCCTGTAGTCACCTCTGATCTGCTGAGGGTCATACCTTACAGAATCATTAGTGCCCACATGGATGAGTAGCATGGGGTAGTAGTCAGTGGGCCGGATGAGCCTTGACAATCCCTCCGTAACATCTCGTATATGGACCCCTGGCAGGCAGCATACCTCCTGGGATGCCATGTCAGGGTGACAGATGGGTGCCTCCGTCCCCCTCAGAAAAGAGTCACCAACCACCAGTACCCTCCTGGGAGTGGTGGCTGTGATCCTCCCAGCCTTGGGGGTACATGGCTTGTCCTCCTCCACCTTTGGGGGTGATTCCTCATCGCTCATTGCCAGGGCAACATATCGGTTTTTCATCACCATGGTGGGTGGATTGGGAGTATGGGTGGAGCACTGCCTGCTGCTAGAAGTAACCAGCTGCCAGTGCCCTCCCTGTGACAGAGCCATATCCTCCTCCCTCCCACCCCCAGTGGTGTGACAGCAATCCTCTGTAGCTGGATAGCTTCCTCAGCCTTGGATGTCTCCATGTGAATACTCTTGAGGAATTCCCCTAACCACCTCCTCCTGTAGCTCTCCCACCTGCTTCCTGAGAGATTCCACCAGCAGAAGCCTTTCCCACTGGATGGTCCCCCCAGCTGGCTCTCTGTGAGTGGGAAATGCAGGCCACAGTCTCTGCAAATCTCTGGCTTTTAAGGCCTTCTCTCCTACGTCAGCCCTGCCCCCTCGTTAATCACACGGGGGGAGGGTGATCGCAAGGCTGACTGAGGAAGGTGCAAGTCACTCTCCAGTGGTGCAGGGATTTTAATCTCATCCTCCCAGATGAAGGTGTTACCCAGGGTTTTCTGAACCCAAAGTTCTCAGTAATTTTACTCTTTGCAAGGTGAAGTCAGAAAATAAATCAGTGGAGACACAGCACATCTGGCTCATAGATGGTTGGGACTAACAACACAAACAAAAGTGCTTTCACTTAAAGCCTTTACTGTTTTAGTCTCCAGCATCCCCAGAGGAGTGCTTTCACTTAAAGCTTCCAATTTTTTTAGTCTCAAGCACATACAAATGCAGTAGGTTATAGAACACTCAGCACCCCAAACAAATAGTTACCCTGAAGATCTGGAGCGGTCAACAACAGATTTCTGGTGGCCAGCCTTCGGTTTGCTTGTGGGAACCTTAAGATGGGTTCACAGCAGCGTCTGCTCGACCCAGACCTCTTTTCCCTTTTAATGCTCAAAGTGTTACCAGATTTGCCCATTACTTTAGGGTATGTTCATTTATTAGGGTTACTCTTTGGGGGGAAGGAGGGAAGGAATTCTGTAATTCTATCAATGTACTGCTTGTGTCACTTGTGTTCTCATACAGACCTCTACTTCTCCCTGCAGCAAGTTCCCTCCCAATGGAGCTATCCTGCAGGACCTAGGTTCCCCAGGGCTGGGTTCTTCCAGCCCCAGAATCAGACACACACACATTAACAGAGCGCGACTGAGAGAACCAGGTTAATCAGCACTCCCAAGCTGACCCCTTATACGTCTCTGGACTCAGTAGGCTGGGTCAAGCAGCATTTCCAAGCTGTCACCCTCATATGCCATGGGCACCACACTGAAATAGAGTTCGCCTGAGCAGACAGGATCGAGCAGCACTTTCAATCTGCCATCTTTATATACCCCTGGACTCAGCAGATTGGGTCAAGCAGCACTTCCAAGCTGCCACCCTGATATGTCTCAGGTTCAGCACGTCCCTATCCCCACTTTCACGTTACAATTGTTCTGGTAGTAACCCACTTGATGAGCAAACCCCACAGGATTTTTGGGCACTGTAGGGCTCTTTTAGCTTAGGTATGAGGAGTGTTGCTGCAGAGTGAATGTGGAAACAAACAAAAAAAACCACCACGCGGGGGGGGAGAGAGAGAGAGAGAAAAGCAATCAGCTTAACCATGACAGTTATTTATTGCCAGGTAATAACCATAGGGGAGCCAAACAAACAAAACAGTTATAATATTAAATCTAACTTAAATTTGATTATAAAAGTCAGGTTTAGAAAACTATAACTGCTCACACAAGTCAGCGTCAGAAGGCTATACCTAGAGAGACTGAGCGAGAGAGAGAGAGAGAGAGAGAGAGAGAGAGAGAGAGCTGGGTTTTCACCACTCCATGAAGCTTGAATCGATTAGAGTTCACAGGTGGTGGTGGTAGCTGAGGGTCCGGAGTGCTGGAGACAGGCAGACCTCCCAGCACGATCAGTCAGGCGAAGATGAAGTCCCAATGGAACTGATGCAGATTTTGGATCCAGGCATCAGAACACTTACTTGAGCATGGGGAGGGGTTTTTATAGGAAAACAACAATGGTTCAAGGGAGAACACTAGATTTGTTTGTGGATAAACTGATGGCTCAAGGGAGTATATCAAAGTTGTTTTGTTCAGGCTAGACAATAGGAACTGATCATTCCTGGCTCTGGGCGGTGTTCCTTCGAGGGAGCTCACAATGCAATTAGGGAGCTTTGCTATTTTGGATACCAATAAAGGATTTATTACTAGAACTGGTCTGATAACTACTAAGCTGGTTGTGTGCAGGCAGGGTTCATTAACATCTGGAGAAGAGATCCCCCATCATGCAGTGCTTCCCTGCTTTTCTGGTCCCAGAGTTCCGTGCGATTCTTCACTTGGAATCTCTATTCTCCATTCTGTATGCTAATGGAGATGCCTCCCTGTCCCATCTTTGATGCAAATGAGGCTAGGGGATTTTCTTTAATCCTGTCATCCTTGTCCCAGGGGTTTAGGTGTGTCTCCCACTGCCTTTTCATTGCTTTTTGTAAGTCTTTCTTCTGATCGGTTTTGGTTCAAGCAGAGGCTGTGGGGTGGGGAAGGTCTTTTGTGAGTCGGACAGGCTGGTACTGCACCCGGGTTCCCCAAGAATACAGAGCTGATAGGTAACAAAAGTGTCACAGAGCTTGTCAATCACCAATAACAGCTGAGCAAGTGGTTTGTTAAGCAAGAACTTCCAAGCCGTTAGTTATACAGCTTTGTTTTTGCAGAGACTGCAGTTTCATGAGCACTGACAAACCCACACCAGAAGTCAGATATAGACTTCCTGTCTTTCAAAACTGCATACTTCAGCAGTTTAAAAGAAAATCCAACAGGATGGTGCAGGGTCATGCTCAATTCTCGTGGTCACTGCCCCTCTCCTACTGGCTTACCTAGTTATGCTAAGGCTGCTACAAAGGCCTTACAGCTGCTTTTGGCAATAAGCATAATAATCAATATTCCATATTACATACTGTCAGTGGCCTAGGCACTTTGCTGGACTGTTAAAATCTTCCCTTACAAAGGGACCAGGGACAGCTCTCTTTAGCCTACCAGCAGGTCTGCAGCTTCCATGATTCCCTTGTGACCTTCAGGATCAACCAGGGGTTACTGCATCGCTCCACAGGGGAGGAGGGCACTGCCGCTGGCTGCAAGGATCCTCAAACTCCCCAGTGAGATTGACCATCATCTCTGAACATCAGGGACTATAGGGTAAGTATCCACAGATGCGGGGCACTCTTGTTCCTTCAGCAGGGGGAGCTCTAATCTTCCTGCAGGATGTTCACAGCCATCCAGCTGCCAAAGCCAGCTAGAAGCTGAAGTGAGGGGACAGGGTGTACTTTGGCCACATCACTTAGTTATCTGGTGGGATCCTGTTGTTCCCAGATCATAGAATCATAGAATATCAGGGTTGGAAGGGTCCTCAGGAGGTCATCTAGTCCAACCCTCTGCTCAAAGCAGGACCAATTCCCAACTAAATCATCCCAGCCAGGGCTTTGTCAAGCCTGACCTTAAAAACCTCTAAGGAGAGTCCACCACCGCCCTAGGTAACCCATTCCAGTGCTTCACCACCCTCCTAGTGAAAAAGATTTTCCTAATATCCAATCTAAACCTCCCCCACTGCAACTTGAGACCATTACCCCTTGTTCTGTCATCTGGTACCACTGAGAACAGTCTAGATCCATCCTCTTTGGAATCTCCTTTCAGGTAGTTGAAAGCAGCTATCAAATCCCCCCTCATTCTTCTCTTCTGCAGACTAAACAATCCCTGTTCCCTCAGCCTCTCCTCATCAGTCATGTGCTCCAGCCCCCTAATCATTTTTGTTGCCCTCCGCTGGACTCTTTCCAATTTTTCCACATCCTTCTTGTAGTGTGGGGCCCAAAACTGGACACAGTACTCCAGATGAGGCCTCACCAATGTCGAATAGAGGGGAATGATCACGTCCCTCGATCTGCTGGCAATGCCCCTCCTTATACAACCCAAAATGCCGGATCTACAGCCCAAGGTACTGGGAGTTGCTGAGGTCATGCCAGGATGCCTGCTGCACCTCTGGGGCTGTGTGAAGGGGCTGATCCATCTCGCCCTAGGGACCATCCCTCCGCAGAGTGTGTCAGGAGAAGCAGGAGAAGCGCTGGGCCCTCAACAACCACTGGGCCTGGGTTGCTTTTATTTGATCCTGCATCTAGCTCTTTTGGGAGATGGATTGCAGATCCTGTTTTTTCTGTGCGCTGGAGAAAAAGAAGGTACCACAAAGCACATCACCTGCCTCCTGAGTCAGCTTCCCGACTCCACCAGCCATGGGCAAAACAAGCACTTCCCTTCCAGCCTACGCAGGCTCTGTTGTACCGCTGCAGGTTAGCAATAGGCACACTCCAACCTTGGAGTCCTCACAGCATCTCTCTGGAGTGACCAACTCCTGTTCCACTCGAAAGTCACAGTATTCACAGATCTGCTGTTCCCAAAGGAGCAGTACACCACAGCTTAACAATTTCACCACAGGATCACCACTCAGCTCGCAGCACTTAGATTTGTTTATAGTGAAAACGGGTATATGTTTATTTAATAAAGAATAGAGATTCAAATAATAGCAAGTACAATAGAATCTCAGGATTATGAATACCAGAGTCATGAACTGACTGGTCAACCACACACCTCATTTGGAACTGGAAGTACACAATCAGGCAGCAGAGAGAGAAAAAAAGCAAATATTATACAGTACAGTACTGTGTTAAACATAAACTACTAAAAATAAAGGGAAAGTTTAAAAAAGATTTGACAAGGTAAGGACACTGTTTCTGTGCTGGTTTCATTTAAATTAAGATGGTTAAAAGCAATATTTTTCTTCTGCATAGTAAAGTTTCAAAGCTGTATTAAGTCACTGCTCAGTTGTAAACCTTTGAAAGAACAAACAATGTTTTGTTCAGAGTTATGAACATTTCAGAATTACAAACAGCTTCCATTCCCAAGGTGTTTGTAATCCTGAGGTTCTACTGATAGAAGTATTGGAAACAATTGGCTACCTGTAAAATAAAATCATAACATGCCTTCTAGAGCTTAGACCTAAATAATACGTCATTCTCCTGTCTCATAAAGGTTAGCTCACCCAAAGACTTTCTCCCAGTGTTTAACAACCAGGCTGGCTGTGATCCTCCGTTCATAAGACAAGCATGATGGCTGTTTGTCCCCTAGGTGAAGAATATTGTGTTTCCTTGCATTCTCCTGATATAGTAGAATAATTCTTTGATCTTCATAAATAGGATTGCTGTGAGTTCCTTCCTGTAGATTTCATGAGCTCTTGTGGACTACATAATTCTGATTGGCTGGTGGCTCCATATGCAAATAGACTTACATTGTAAGACACATAATACACAATGGTCAGCCAGGGAGATAGTATCTCTTACCACCACCTAAACAAAACCTGTTTATTACCTTCTGGGGTCATGTCTTACATACCTTAAAAGCACAGTTTTCATGTAGATACATAACTTTAAAAATAATATCCTTACATTAATTTTGCAACGGTTATGACCAGCAGGCTATGCGCTCTCAACAGACCTTGCATACTAACTGTTGGCTAAATATTATGCAGATATCAGACACCTGTGCACCCCTTATGCCCTCTGCCAGTTGTCATTAAGGGGTCCTTGCGTGATACTCATGACAGAGAGGTCATCCCTGCTAACTTTCAAACCTCTTCTCCAAAGCATGTACGCACTAGAGCCTCTCAAAGAAAAGATCACCTGAATTTAACATGGGCAAAACAATACATTTTCTCCGAGCCTCGTTCTTGTAAACAGCTAAACCATTTGGGCTGAAATAAAAAAAAAAAAATCAGCCTGGGGCAGACACCCAGCATGGAAAATTTTAGTCCAAGTTGTTGAAGTTTAGCAAAGTTATAAGCCACTGAAACCAGGATTTTATAATAGGTGGTGTCAGGAAGCCTTATTAACAGGCGGTGCTATCAGACCCACCTGTAATTAGGTAATTGGTAGAAAAAATGCTACCCTATTCTACAGTGTCCTGCCAAAACTTCACACTCCCACCACTGGAAGATATAGAGTCAAATTCTACTCTTAGTTACATGGATGTTTTCAGTGGAATTACTTCAGATTTACATGTAGTGTAACTGAAAACAGAATGACAGGTTTCAGAGTAGCAGCCGTGTTAGTCTGTATCCGCAAAAAGAAGAGGAGTACTTGTGGCACCTTAGAGACTAACAAATTTATTAGAGCATAAGCTTTCGTATGCATCTGAAGAAGTGGGCTGTAGTCCACGAAAGCTTATGCTCTAATAAATTTGTTAGTCTCTAAGGTGCCACAAGTACTCCTGTTCTTTTTTTGAAAACAGAATGTGACCCATATATTCCGTACTATAGATCTGGACTATTCTAGTGTTTTATAAAAGTAGTACTACAGGCACAAAAGATCTGAACGCTTTGGAGAAGCTTCAGCTACACAAGTCCGAGTGCACTGAACCCCAATCTGGGACATTTTGAGGTTTTTCTATCATTAATTAAAAACTTAATTTGAAAATTTTGAATGAGGGGGATATGGAACAAGTTTTATTTTTAAATGTTTATGCTTCAGTCCATTATTTTATGTAATGAACACCCCTTGCTCCCCAAAAAGCCCAGTTATTTATTGCAGGAAAGAGACTAGTGTACATGTTCATTAATAACTATTTTTAGAACCCATTATATAATATGGAGCAGTCACAGCGTTTTATGCAGCCACAACCACTTGAGATAAAACTCACACAAATGCCCTCTAACATCTCTTTTCTGCCATGCCACCTATGAGTTTTTACACAATCCAATTTAACAGAACCACCAAGTAATGCACATGGCTCACTGAGTAACCATGAGATCTTACTGTTGGAACTTTGGTTCTTCCTTCCTCTCCTTCCCACCTCTCTCTTATGTTCCTCACTTGTTGTGTCATGGCTGAATTTGGGACCTGCCCAATTCTGGAAATATCCATAGGAATAATGTGAGTAGTCCTATTGACTTGGAGGCTAAGTGTTTGCAAGACTGGGGCCTTAGGCTGGGATCCTGCAGTTGACAGCACACAGGTCGAGTGCTGAAATCAGCGGAATGCTGCACAGCTGCAGTAGTCCACCCACACGCTAGCTGCAAGCTCAGGGTTGTAAGTTCTTTGGGAAAGAGAGTAGGTCTCTACTTGTTTCTGTGAAGCCCCACTTTCAATTCTCAAAAATGAATACATATATACTATCACACACTGTAATGTCAATCCATAAGCTCCCTACATTGTAAGTAGCTTATATCAGATATTCTAAGCAATTATAGAGCATGTGTATGGGGGAGCTGACAGCCACATCTACATAAAGATTGTTACACTTGCCATTTTAAAAGGTTTTTTTGCAACCTTTTTAAAGAAGCTTTATCACTTTCTTTGTTTGCAGCAGGTCTTTGATATTTAGCAGGGACAAAGTCCTAGGCTCAGAGAAGTGCCTTGTTTTGCTTCATAAAATTCCATTTAGGTTTGGTGGAAATCTAAACTTTTGAAAAATTATCATTTCCCTTCACCTTAATTCTGGCATTTCCTAGCTTTGGAGTGCTTATCTTTGCAACTTAACTAATGCTCTTTTCATATAGTTTTGTGATAAGAATTTATATGTGGTATTAGTTAGATGGTCCTTGCTGATATGCAAAGAAACTGGATGCTTCTGCTCCTAGCTACTAGCAACTTGTCAATTAGTACTGAGCCTGTGTTGTTTCTTTTGGAAGCAAAATCATCTTTACAATTCAAATTGAATTGTTGACTGAGCTGTTTCCCCTACCTCCAGTTTTTACACAAGCCCTTCCGGTTCATCATGAAGGTAGGAAAAGAAACAGGTAGTAACATGTAAGGACTGCATCCTCTCCCACCACTGCCACCTCTTCCCCAAACGGAAAAGCAGTGAATCACACTAGGCTTGCCAATTTTGGTTGGACATATTCCTGGAGGTTTCATCACATGACAAAATCTTTAATTAAAGATTAATTTTTAATTCGTGGAGACTCCAGGACAATGCTGGAGGGTTGGCAACCCAGTTTCCTCTGCCTGAAAAAAACGGTCAGAGGTTGGCAACCCAGTTTAACCTTGCGGAACTATTAACTATGGTTTGTAACCTGTCCTTTAAATCAGCTTCTGTACCCAATGACTAGAAGATAGCTAATGTAATGCCAATATTTAAAAAGGGCTCTAGAGGTGATCCCGGCAATTACAGACCGGTAAGTCTAACGTCTGTACCGGGCAAATTAGTTGAAACAATAGTAAAGAATAAAATTGTCAGACACATAGAAGAACATAAACTGTTGAGCAAAAGTCAACATGGTTTCTGTAAAGGGAAATTGTGTCTTACTAATCTATTAGAGTTCTTTGAAGGGGTCAACAAACATGTGGACAAGGGGGATCCAGTGGACATAGTGTACTTAGATTTCCAAAAAGCCTTTGACAAGGTCCCTCACCAAAGGCTCTTATGTAAATTAAGTTGTCATGGGATAGAAGGGAAGGTCCTTTCATGGATTGAGAACTGGGTAAAAGACAGGGAACAAAGGGTAGGAATAAATGGTAAATTCTCAGAATGGAGAGGGGTAACTAGTGGTGTTCCCCAAGGGTCAGTCCTAGGACCAATCCTATTCAACTTATTCATAAATGATCTGGAGAAAGGGGTAAAAAGTGAGGTGGCAAAGTTTGCAGATGATACTAAACTGCTCAAGATAATTAAGACCGAAGCAGACTGTGACGAACTTCAAAAAGATCTCACAAAACTAAGTGATTGGGCAACAAAATGGCAAATGAAATTTAATGTGGATAAATGTAAAGTAATGCACATTGGAAAAAATAACCCCAACTATACATACAATATGATGGGGGCTAATTTAGCTACAACAAATCAGGAAAAATATCTTGGAGTCATCGTGGATATTTCTCTGAAGACGTCCATGCAGTGTTCAGCGGGAGTCAAGAAAGCAAACAGGATGTTAGGAATCATTAAAAAGGGGATAGAGAATAAGATGGAGAATATATTATTGCCCTTATATAAATCGATGGTAAGGCCCACATCTTGAATACTGCATAAAGATGTGGTCTCCTCATCTCAAAAAAGATATACTGGCACTAGAAAAGGTTCAGAGAAGGGCAACTAAAATGATTAGGGGTTTGGAAAGGGTCCCATATGAGGAGAGATTAAAGAGGCTAGAACTTTTCAGCCTGGAAAAGAGGAGAGTAACGGGGGATATGATAGAAGTATATAAAATCATGAGTGATGTGCAGAAAGTAGATAAGGAAAAGTTATTTTCTTATTCCCATAATACAAGAACTAGGGGCCACCAAATGAAATTAATGGGCAGCAGGTTTAAAACAAATAAAAGGAAGTTCTTCCTCACACAGCGCACAGTCAACAAGGAGTCACAGAACTCCTTGCCTGAAGAGGTTGTGAAGGGTAGGACTATAACAGCATTTAAAAGAGAACTGGATAAATTCATGGAGGTTAAGTCCATTAATGTCTATTTGCGAGGATCGGTAAGGAATGGTGTCCCTAGTCTCTGTTTGTCAGAGGGTGGAGATGGATGGCAGGAGAGAGATCACTTGATCATTACCTGTTAGGTTTACTCCCTCTGGGGCACCTGGCATTGGCCACTGTTGGTAGACAGGATACTGGGCTAGATGGACCTTTGGTCTGACCCAGTACGGCCGTTCTTATGTTCTGTTCTTATGACTACTAAAATACACAACTAGAGAAACCGATAAAAATCAGGAGGAGGAGGAGGCAAGGAACAAACTAGATAAGTATATAATTATTTCATTTGCATTGTAAAATTCTTTCAAATGTATGGATGAAAAGGTAGTATAAGTCCTAAGTATTACATAGTGCAAAATGTGAAATATTTATTGTTGATAAGACTTGCTATTTCACTGATTTAAAAATAAGCAAAATCCACACTATTTACTTATCAGCCCATGCAAGCACACCTGGCTACATGTGAAAAACAGTAAGTTTAAATCAAGTTTAAGTTAGAAAACATATGACGCATACTGTAGTTGAGATTTGTCAAGTTTTACAGGATATTTCGGTGATGAGGTCCCAGTGTGCCTTCGGTGGGAGCTGGTATCCATTTGTGATCTAAAAGATTTGACAGTCAGTCACATATTGGCAATGGGCATCCAGGGCCATATACAATCATATTGATGTAGCTAGGCATTGTACACCTGAGCTGAGGGCACTACACGATATGGCCCTAACTGGCCAGGACCATATTCTAATAAGCCATCATGCATTCTTGTCAAGGCAATTTAAATATAATTGTTTCAGCTTTTCATTGCATGGATCAGTATTTCCATTCTCAGAAGAGTTAATTTAAAAAAAAATTCAAAAAGGTTAGGTAAAAATAAGAGGTCTCTGAATGTCTACAGTGACATGCACCATTCATTAGATTGTCAACTTCTGAAAAACTGCTTCCACAATAGCAAGGACAGGAGTCTTTTGTGTGCTTTGCCTCAAATGTCAATAGATATTTAGAGTACAAAAGAATGTTTCTTTGAAACTAAGAGGAGTAGATTTTGCAGACCTTGATTAATTCTCCCTGGCTTGTGAGGGCTGGACAGAACAATTACAGTTGTGGACAATTTTATCATGAATAGAAAATGGAAAGGCTACAGAAGGAGACACTATTAGATCCCAAATCTCCTTGTTTAATAGTGGAACAAAATGTACTTTTATGCCTGTGCAGTTTGTAGCATCAAGCTTAGGCTCTTTTCCTGCTACCCCAGGGTGCTTTCGTTTGTGCTGTCAGTATGTTCCATTTCAGTGCAAAGGTGGACTCTTAATACAGAACCAACTTCTGTCCTTATTCGTCCCATTTCAATCAAAGGCACTGCTTAGATTAGACAGGGGAGCAGGTTTTGGCTCCTAGATTTAATTATGTGATTCTTATGAGTCAGTTTAACTCAGATTTACATTTTTAAAATAGTGGAAGCTTTGTTGTTCTCATTTTTTGGTAGGTGTAATAATTATTTAATTGATTATCAGCTGGTTAGTTTAAAAAAGCAAGGAGGGGGTAATATTTTGATAGTTGCTTAAGGGAGTATTTCCCCTTAGCGTTCTCTAGAAATGAAAAGAAACCGATATTTAATATATCACTTTATCAAATAAGGTCACGATTAAAGATAGTTAAAGTCTGTAATACACTCAAAGGGAGAACAAACATACATCAAAAGTAGCCATCTGTACAAGTAGTTCGGAAAGTTGAACCCAATCCTGCTCCCATTACAGTTAACTAGGCATCTAGTACACATTTTTAACAACTTTTGGGCCCTGTACAAAGGAATATATTAATTATAATCATGGCAAAGCTCTCATTTATTTGAGGGACTGCAGAATCAGGTTCTTAGTGGCTAAAAAGTAAAAAAATAAATAATATAGCTAGAAAAGGGATTTGAAGACTCAGCTTAGAATTTCTTCTGACATTTATAACTGTTTATTAGTTCTCCAAAATCTTATAATCAGTAGACGGTTCTCAGAGAGGGGTAGAAAATGTTCTTTAAAAATAAATTCAATGGCTGTAATAAAGAGCTCAGTTTACTGCCAAGGTGGATAAAAACTAAGGATCAAATCCTGCAACCTTTACTCATGTAATTAGTCTCATGTGTAAAGGTTTGCAGGGTCAAGCCCTAAATGCTCATGCTGAATAATTTGGTTCACTCTTGCAGACTGTGCATTGCCAGTTCTTGTTTTGCTTCATGCCTGTGTGTTTTTTCATATTCATTTCCTTTCATGTACAATACTTGTCTCCTGCCGAAAGAAAGCATTAAGTGGAGAATAAATGAGATGAGGCATTGTGAGGGTGGAGAAACAAATATGGGTTGTTAGAAGGTGGAGTTTGCAGTACTGATTTTCTGCAATTAAACTTGTATTAGACATTTAGTAAAACACAGTCTGAAGGGGCTAGTAGCGGAAATGTGAGATGAAAGCTTTCATCCTAGAGCCAATTATTTTCAATAAATGCAGCAGGGAACCAGGCCCAGGTTTTTGGTTGGTTGTTTGTGTCCTCAGTTATAAAACAATAAAGCTCAATATGGTGAATGTTTTAAGCACGGAGATAGTGTGCCAATTGCTGCTTCTGGGACTCCCTTTATGGGCTGGTGCTTTCACAGCCATGGCTGGGGGGTGCATTGCAGAAACAGTTACATAGCCTTACCTTTCCCAAGCATTCTGCATGGGGACAAGACGTACACCCACCACTGGTTCTGTCCCGAGTCCTTTCCCCATACACTCTGCCTTCCCCTGGGGATCCCTGTCCCTAAAAAAGATTTTCTGTATGGTCTAGCCAGGGAGGAAAGGTATCAGAGAGTAAACTGTGGGCATGAATGGAGTGTTTCTGCATGAGCAAGGGTGTGGAGGGCCAAGAAATATTCCCAGATTACTAGAATTATAGTCCAGAGAAGCAAACGTCTGCTGGGCCAGATTATTAATAATTGTTTTTTTGTGATAGAAATTCCGGTATGTGACCCCACTATTGGTCTCACAAAAGTTCTCACTTTGCCTTAGGGAACATCAGGATTTGGACAAGCGAGGGCACTTGCAGCTGGAGTATTGTGTCCAGTTCTGGGCACCGCATTTTAAAAAAGATGTGGAGAAATTGGAAAGGGTCCAGAGAAGAGCAACAAGAATGATTAAAGGTCTTGAGAACATGACCTATGAAGGAAGGCTGAAAGAATTGGGTTTGTTTAGTTTGGAAAAGAGAAGACTGAGAGGGGACATGATAGCAGTTTTCAGGTATTTAAAAGGGTGTCATAAGGAGGAGGGAGGAAACTTGTTCACCTTAGCCTCTAAGGATAGAACCAGAAGCAATGGGTTTAAGCTGCAGCAAGGGAGGTCTAGGTTGGACATTAGGAAAAAGTTCCTAACTGTCAGGGTGGTTAAACACTGGAATAAATTGCCTAGGGAGGTTGTGGAATCTCCATCTCTGGAGATATTTAAGAGTAGGTTAGATAAATGTCTATCAGGGATGGTCTAGACGGTATTTGGTCCTGCCATGCGGGCAGGGGACTGGACTCGATGACCTCTCGAGCTCCCTTCCAGTCCTAGAATCTATGAATCTATGAATCTATTAATAATTTATTCTACAAATAAAAGTAAAAGAGTGTGTGAGGAGTTCAGTAGAGATGACAACTTCTATTTGAGCAAAACATATTTTCTGTATGGGACACTCTTCTCTAGGTGAATCATGACAAAGAAATTAATTATTCCCAAAATTAATAGGTGGAACTGGGTGGCTTCTGTCACGTACACCGAGTTTCCCTTCTGTGTCCGTCACCGAGAAGCATTCCCAGGCCTTGTTCCTTTCATGCATACCAGGTTCTTCTTTTCTTTACAGCACCCCATGATTGCCTTCTCAGGGCAGATTACATCAGACACACCTGGCTCCTGGCTCCAGGCTCTTTTCTCCTTGCAGTTCCTCTCCTCCCAGTCCCACATACACTCCTTTGTTCACACTCCCTTATCTCCCACACACACTCCCTTGTTCACACTCTCTCTGATTGCGTGATGGAATATTGCAAAACTTGGAGGTTTATACAAACTGAAAAGGTTACAAAGCTTGCAAAAGTTACAAAACTTAAAAGGCTATGCTAACAATAACTAAAGTTACAAAGTTTGCAAAGGTTACAGAACTTAATGATCAAACTAGCAATGACTGAAAAGTTACAAATCTTACAATCGCATTCTACTGGATTGAGCGGAGGCTTTACATCACAAGTGTCACAATTAAATACAAGATGGAGCAAATTGTTTGGTGTAAGGAGTTAACCCATATTTCAAGGGACCAGTCAAGGTGAAGTGGCCTATTAACACCCCTCCAGTCATAGCTGGGAGTGGAAGGAGGTGGGGGGAAGGCAGCATCACAAAACCAATGATAAACCTGAGATACATTGATGATATTTTCATCCTCTGGGCAGATGACCTAAACACCCTCACCCTTTCCACCACTACTTCAACATCCACCATCCATCTATTAAACTCTCTCTGGAACATTCCCACACTTGAATCAACTTCCTGGATACCACAATCAGTTTCAGCAATGGAACCCTACACATAACTATATACAAGAAACCCACAGATCACCAGACCTACCTCCACAGATCCAGTAACCACCCTAAACACACCAAGAAATCTGTTATCTACAGCCAGGCACTCAGATACCACAGAACATGCTCCAGACAGAAAGTTGGATATGCACCTTAACACACTTATAACCTCCTTCACCAAACAAGGGCACTTCACCAGAGAAGTAGATTGCATCATGGAACAGGCCACTCATCTATCCTGAGAGAATCTGCTTCAATATGGAAATAAAACCCCTCTGACCAATATGGAAATAAACCCCCTGGTCACCTACCACCCCACACTGGAACCCATATGGGGTTTTATTAAACAATTATAACCCATGCTGGATGGGGACCATATCCTGAAAGAAATATTTCCTGAAACCCCCCTTCTGGCTCTCAAACAACCCCCATGCCCAGGGACCCTGCCAACTGAGGGGCTCAGGAAAAAATCTGCCACTGGGCAGTGGAAGCTCGGAGCACCAGCTGCTGGGTGGGCAGGGCAGTGGAAGCTGCAGGAGTCCCTGACCCCGTCCCTGGCAGAAGCCACAGTGCGACAGGGAAAGCCTCCTGTACCCCCCAACCCCATGAGAAGCCACAGGGTGGTGGGGGGGGGGGGCAGTGCCCCAACCCTAGTCCCCCACATAAGCATGTGGGGTGGGGGGAGAAGTCCCAGCACCCGGACCCCCACTGCGGCCCCGGGACAAGAGGATATCTCACTCCCCACTGCGCCCCAAGACCGTGGCACGGGGACAGAGCTTCTCCTGTCTTGGGGGCAGGGCAGAAAGGAGCAAACTGGTTGTGGGGGCCACAGTGGGGTGTCAGAGTGGGAAGAGGGCAGGGTGGAACAGGGGCAGGCCCCAAAGATGGGGCAGGGTTGGGATTGTGGGTGGGGCTGCAGGTTGAAGGGGTGGAGCGGGGGCGGGATCGCAGGCAGAAGGGGTGGGGAGGGGTCCCCCACTTGCTCTTTTCCAGGGCCCCAGAAAAGCTTCATCTGCCTCTGCCCCAGCCTCTCCAAGCTCATCATCAGAAGCAAGCTTCCAACAGACCAGGATACACAACTCAAAACAGCATCAGACCCTGCCAGAACACCAGATGCAAAACCTGCAGACATAGCTCCACTGCTATGATAATCAACACCCACCACAACACACCTTTCAAGATCCCTGGATCCCATCCATGCCAATCACATCATGTGGTATACCTCATTCAGTACACTACATGCCCTGATAACAATTATGTGGGTGAAACCAGATAGTCACTATGCTCTTGAATGAACTCTGACACACACACAAAAAATGATAAAAGACAAATACACCATATCACCCATGGGTGAACACTTTTCACAAAACGATCACTCTGTATCTGTACTGACCTCTCAGTCCTTATCCTCAAAGGCAAGCTGCACAACACTTTCAAAAGACGAGCCTTGAAGTTTAAATTCATAGCTTTGCTAGATAGTAAAACTCATGGACTGAATAGCGACACTGACAATCTATAACCCACTAACAACCCCCGAGCCCCAGCTGCCTTTTGTTATCCTCTCCCTTCCTTTCCCCACTATGACTAGAGGGATGTTAGTAGGCCACTTCAACCTCGAATGGTCCCTTGAAATATGTGCTAGCTACTTATGCTAAACAATCTGTTCCACCTTGTATTTAGCTGTGATGCTCTGTATATTTCCCAGACCTGAAGAGCAGCTCTGTGTAAGCTCATCTCTTTCATTAACTGGATCAGAGATAGGAGCCCTCTCAAGGAATGCTTTCCTAGAAATCCTTTTCCAATTCATTTGATCCGATAACCATGTCCCTTCCCAACAAGCACAGGCACCAACTTTTGTTGGCTCCGGTGGGTGCTCGTGCCCCTCCGCCCCCTCCCTGCCCTTATTGGACCCCTCCCCAAATCCTCGCCCCAGCCCCGCCTCTTCCCCAAGCGTGCTGCGTTCCTCCTCCTCCTCCCCCCCCAGAACTTGTTACGCGAAACAACTGTTTCATGGCGCAAGCGCTGAAAGGGAGAAGCAGGACCCGGCTGCACGCTCAGGGGAGGAGGCAGAGGTGAGCTGGGGCGGGGAGCTGCCTGTGGGTGCAGAGCACCCACCAATTTTTCCCCATGGGTGCTCCAGCCCCGGAGCACCCGTGAAGTCAGCGCCTATGCCAACAAGTACCTGCACTGGACATCTGCCACACGTTTTACATACTAACCTGCCTGTTACACCTCTCCAGGTCCCAGACCTGCTGTGAGGAAAGGGAAAAAACCCACCCCACCTCGGTCAACCTAGCAGAAAGGGAAAAATTCTTTCCCATCTCCCAAAGAAAAGGGTGACTAGCGTAACACCCACAGTGAGTCATGAGCATACCTGGTCCTTTTACAGATGTCATGGATGAGAGCTGCTAGCCCGATCCAGGTACTCTGAGTACATCTCAGGTACAAGAATACATCTATACTCTTCCAGTTAGCAGAAAGGACAGTGCCCTGCCCCTGACCTGTTCCAGCTTCATCCTTCTTCTCTGCTCTGTCTCTGTAAACATCTCCCCATCCCCCCCCCCACTACCCATTGTAAGGGAAAGGCTCCCTTAAAGAAGGCAAGAACCCCTTTTCCTCTGGAAAGCCAGACAAGGGCTCATCACACCAATGCTGCAGGGAGCACAATTTCAGTCAATTTTCAGTCAAAAAAGGCAGTGCTTATTTTGTGCCAGAGCTTAGCCCTGGCACCTCTGAGCTCCTGGTTAGCAGCCACCACTCTCTGGCCACCCAGCTGTGCAGTGCTGCTGCCAGCCAGCAGCAGCACAAAAGTCAGAGCAGCAATACACTATGCCATGCCATCCTTACTTCCGAGCTGCTGCTTCCTTCAGAACTTGGCACTCAGCTGCCCAGCACCTCTTTCGTTATAAATTAGGCACTGAATAAAGGCAACCTAGTTCATTGTAGTGCCTAAGCAGGACTCTCTAACCGGCTTGAGGAGATGTGCTGGGGAAGGATTCCTTCTGGCTGTTGGGCCCATTGCTGGTCTTTGCTTTGGCTGAGTTTACAGTTTTGGTTCGTGTTCCTGTCCTTTTGTACTCTCCTCTTAACTTGAATCTGTTTCAATGAGCATTTTTTGTTCATTTTCTTTCTCATAGTTCAATGAAGACGGAGCGTTCTCCCCTTAAGGTATGTCTGCACTGCAATCAAACACCTGCAGCTGGCCTGTGTCAGCTGACTCAGGCTCACGGGGCTCGGGCTGCAGGGCTATAAGATTGCAATGTAGATGTTCAGGCTCAGGCTGGAGTTTGGGCTGTGGGACCTGGAGCCCAAACATCTACACTGCAATTTTATAGCCCTGCAACCCCAGCCCCGCAAGCTGAAGTTAGCTGACACAGTCAGCTGAGGGAGTTGTATTGCAGTGTAGACATATCTTTAGGGGCTTGACTGGATTCACATTAACGGTGTTTGTTCTCCACTGACATTTCTTTCTGGGCTGGTCCCAGTAACTTCATGGCTATGCAGTTGGAAACAAATTCTTGGCAAATGACATTTGAAAGTTTCTTTACTGACAGTAATGGCTCTTTGCATCAATTTTGAAATTTTACTTTGTCTCTTCAGTCTATTTTCTGAAATATCCATTCCATGCCACCAGTGCAGGCCTTAATTTGGGCCAGTGCTGAGCCCCGGCACCTCTAGGCTTGACAGGTTATAGCCCCTGCACCTCTAGGCTGGCTGCATCAGTTATGAAATCACTTATCACAATCTTTGGCTATGTTTGATTGGTGCATGTCATTTAATTTGTGTATTCATTTTAAGTTTGTACCCAAAGAAGAGAACTATGAGTGCAAGTTTAAAAACAGAAGCTTATCTTTGACAAGGCGAGGGGTGGGCGGGGGAGGAGGAGGAGGGAGAGAAGAAGGCACAAATATGTATTTATTTATTTTATAACTTAAGATTTATCAGAGAGTTTGCCAGGTAATAGCAGTTTTACGGTTTTATTTGGCATTTCTGATTGCATCCCTTAAGAATAAATTTTAGGTGATATTTGTTGTGTCTGTCCTTGAGAAAAATATCTTTTGTGGGTGCCACAAAACACACAAACTCTTGGAGACACACTTACGGCACTTTGCCTCTTGAATAGAGCATGGCGATCATTAATGATCAACCTGAGTTCTGACAAGAGCTTAAAAACAAACATTTTACATAAGGAAATACACATACTTATTCGTATTGCAGTAGTGGTTAGAGGCCCCAGTCAGGGATCAGGGCCCCATTGTGCCAGACACCCGGCAAAAAGAAAATCGGATCTCACTGGGTTGGGGAAAGGACACATGGGCCCTGTGAAATCATGCAGTGAGTTCACGAGAGAGTATTAAGTTAAATCCAACTTAGGAATTGTCTAAGTCTTTATTCCATCTTTTGAGTTATGGCTTGTGAAATATGCCAGATGTGCCCTTGTTCATTTAGAATGGGTGTCCTCAGGTCAGCTTCCCAAGACATGTTTCACACAACATTGTGTAAATATTAAATTAGGGATTAGTACAACTATTTATCTCTTATATACCATAAACATGACAGTTTGTCTTCTTTGGGGTAAAGAGCTTGCTTGAATTATTAATCTTTGTGAGACAGAGGACATTACATCTAATTCGTAGAAACCTGACAAAGTAGTTGGGGGAGAGGTTGAATGGAAATTTTACAAGGGTATCAGAGCTATTGCCTTTCTGTGTTTGTCAAATGCTGAACCATTTAAATACATGCAGTGATTGTGATTGCTCGATGTATGGTTCAAAAAGTTATTCTCTCTTCAACACAGAGAGTTTCGAGAAGATTGTATTAAAGTCTGACTGCGCCTACTGAAGTCAATGGCAAAACTCTCACTGATTTCAGTGGCGCAGGATCAAACTCTTACTTGGGAAGAAATGGAACCACAAAGCATGAGCCAGGTTAGGAGACACCCTAGCTGAAGTTAAAGGGTTTTCCTCAATACAAAATTGCAAAGCTGGGGTTCACAGGCTTTCGGGTGACCTTACAAGGATTTACAATAGCAATATATAACTCACTCTTGTATCAAATATATTGTTTAAGTGAAAACAACCATGGTATTTCTTCAATGGAGCCAAGTCATTGGATAAAATATTTCTTAGATCTCTTCAAAAAACCCTCTTTATGGCTGACTTACAAGATCCAACAGGAGTACAGAAGAATCCATTTACGAAAGAAACTAAACCATAAATAATACTTAGAGTATAAGTATTACAATATTTATAATACTATAACATTGTTAAATAAACTAAACGTAACTCCTAAGGAAGAAACTCAGCAAACCAAAACCATTCTTAGTTTAATAATATAAAAACTTCTTCCTCAACTAAGATGAGGAGTTTTGCCATCCTCAAATCCTGTATGGAGAGAAAATACACTTCTATTCACAAGGAAATTATTCTATTCAGGTTCTTACACTGCACCCATTCCCAGATATCTGATTCAAGTTACAACACGGAGCACAATGGCACCTTTGTCTCTAAAGTGTTACTACAATACAAATAGTAGTTTATCATAATTGCATACAGAACTCCACAAGCCAACACAGTTTTAAAATGTTTGCTAATATTTTCTCCAATAGACAAATTAACTATTCTTTTGGTTGGAAAAAGACTGATACCCACATTTTTTTCATCCTTAAGATGAAGATCCTTAAATACCTCAAAGTAAAACATGCTTTTCAAAGTTTTATTCAAAAACATAAAATGACTATTACACCACATACACGTGTGTGTGTGTGTGTATGTATATATATATATATATATATATATATATATATATATATATATATAATGGAAATAATTGACATAACAGCAACTGGTGTTTTAAAATACACCAGGGATTAAATAGATTTTAAAAAGAAAACCCTACTCTCTTCAAGCAGAGAATAAGTTGTGTATAATTAATAATTGATATTCCAGTAGCTCTCCTAGTGTACTAGGCACTGTACAAAACACTTAGGAAGGGTTGGTTTGTGCCCAATTCAGACAAAGGGTAGAGGAGAGAGAGACAACATACAAATTAAATGGGGAAGGTAATGATTGGCTATATCTTGATATTAGCATTTATTATATAAATTACTCCCCCATGTGCACTCAACCATAACATTATTACTTGCTTAGTTTGCTATAAGCATCCTGGTAGAACTAGACCTTTATGGGAGTGGTGGGGCAGAGTTAGCATGAGAAGAAGGTAGAAGCCTTGGAGGCCAATTAGGAACGACATTTCATGCCTAAGGAGTGGCATGGAAGACATACAGATGACTGTGGGGGAGACAGACAAGTGGTGTATTGAGGCTGGCATCAGTAGGGTGGAAGGAACTCGTGTCAAGTGAAAAGAAGGAAGGATGGGTAAGTAGGAAGGGGTAAGGTTATGCCGGGCTTTAAAAGCCAGAAGAGGGATTTAAGTAAATATGGTCATAATGACATAGACTGAGAATGAAATTCAGATTCTGAACAAATCAGTGCTATACAGTGTTCAAGAGTACAACATAACCGTTACTGAACACACAACAGATTAGAACAGTCTTGTCTAGGATGCATTCTCTTGCCCTGCAAATACTCTCATACACCATACTCCCTTGTATGTTGAAATTTAGCCATACACAGCATGTAGAGTAAATGCTTAGCACAGCTTAAACCTTTGTGGGAAAGTTTGCAGCTTTGACTTTTTTTTATTTGCCATAGATTTTTATCATAGTAAAGTGTTTATGGCTTTAATACCTCTTACAGTGGAAAAAACATTCAAGGAGAAAGAGGCAGGGCAGTCACGTAAACTGCTCTTCTGTTTGATTTATTAGACTCGATACAACCTCAAGGGCAGTGTGTTGATGCTGTAGCCCTCTCTGCACTGGCTCTGAGATCCACCTTTAGAGAACTGAACATTGTTCCAGCTAAACCTGTATTAAACATATGTTAGGTCCCTGCCTTGCACAGGGCCAAGCTATGTTAGAAACATTTTTAAAAGGCATGGTCAGAGCCTGCTTTTAATAAGGTTTAAGCAGAGTTTGTGTCTGTCCAGACTAGAGGACCAAATTAGGAAATACGGCATCATAACTAACATTTAGCCAGTTTAGAAGTCAATATAGTTAGGATCATCTTCTGCATAAGCAAAATTCTTGTGATAATTTACATGCTCACCCCTGACAGCTAAGCACATGAAAGACACTTCAGCCGTGTTCACACTAGCCAAGTTTTTCAAGGACTAGTGATTTTGAAATGTCTTTAAAGAAAGGTTTATTTTTAGAGAATAGGTGTTCAACACTTTTGAAATATCAGACCCCATATTTAAGATGTCTCAGGTTTGACCCCATAAAATTGAGGCATCCAAAAAATCACTAATCACTTTCGAAAGCTTTGTGTGTGGCTTTTAACCCCATCGAAGTTTTAAAACGTGATTTTGGACACAAAGGTTTTTTAAAAACAAAACCCCCACAGTTCTCTATTAATGCAAATAAGCATATCCAAATAATTTTAAAACAGTTGTTGCTAGCAAAACTTCAGCTACTGCATAGACTGGGCCTTTAATATCCTTTTTGAATGATGGGACCTCTCTGGAGATACTATTAAATATGTAATAATTACACCAAATGTGTAAACCCAGAATTAGAAGCCAACAACACTTGGTTGAAGGTACAGCCATGCAAGAATGCCTTAAAGCAGTGGCTCTCAAACTTTTTTACTGGGGACCCCTTTCACAGAGCAAGCCCCCCCCCCCCTTATAAATTAAATATACTTTTAAAATATATTTAACACCATTATTAATGCTGGAGGCAAAGAGGGGCTTGGGGTGGAAGTTGACAGCTCATGACCCGCCCCCCATGTAATAACCATGTGACCCCCTGAGCGGTCCTAAGCCCCAGTTTGAGAACCTCTGCCTTAAGGGTTCTAAATGGGTAAACTAGCCAGGGGACTCTAATACAAAAACACTTTGCAGTAGTGAACTGAGTAGACATAAAGCAAGTTGACCCTTTACTCTGTATTCTTTAATAAAGTAGTCAGCTTGCTGGTCAGAACTTTTTGATTTAAATGGTGTCAGCATTCAACCCTTTACTATGCTTTGACTTTTAATTGGTAAACACATTGCAACTTGTCAATCTTCACTATGCTACACTTTTTAGATCTGCATTAGAACTTGACTCAGGTTTAAATAAGATATGTAAATTCTCTTTATTACATAATTTTAGTGATATTGCATTATGTTTCAACAAAAGTAAAATTTGGAGGAACCCAGATCCTCATCACTATGTAACTTTCAAATATAACTAACTCTCTTGGTCAATCTTGCAGTGAAGAGCACTTCTCTATCACAGGAGAATTAAGAGATGGGGAAGTCTCCAAAGAGATTGCCAGAACATTGCACAAAACACAAATACTGCTGTGTTAAGGTTACATATGAACTGTCCTTGATTTTTTTGTTGCAGATATTCTTCAACATCCTCAGTGGCAGGCCTCTAAAGGGGAGAAAGCGATAGCAGTCCCTGCATAGAGGCAAGTCAGCCTTGCAGGATGAAGGTGGGAAGTTTGCCCTGCCGCAGCTTCTTTTTGTAGCTGGATAGCATCAAGATTTAGAGCTGTCCAGCCAACATAAGTTAATTTACTAAAAATACAGGAACACTTATTTTTAACAGGCAGGAAATATCACATTTTACACTTTAGATTTTTTAACTTGCTCTTTAATCAGACACAGTACAATGCACAATTGTGTCTTTTTAGCCAGAATTAACAGGGTGCCATCCACAAGTTTAGAAGTGAGGAGAGGAAACTCCCCTATTCCTTACCACCCCCCCCCCCCCCACAACTCTTTAAATCCATACACTGAGTATTTGCAGACAATACTAAATGAGGATAATTCCCCCACTAGTCCTGCATTCCCCCCATACTTTTGGGTTCAGTTTATTAGAAAATGTTACAGTATTTCAGATTGCAACAGCTGTAAATAGGGAGTTTATTAGTGTATAAAACTGAAGAACACCCTGGCCTTTACCAATATCAACTGATGGTTACGTAGTTATCATACAGTTTTCAAAATGCAACAAAATTCTTAAGTAGGTTAATTTGTCCTACCAGTATGATGCCGCTTTCCAGCCACCTTATTTGCTCATTAACTACGTTTGCTACACAATCTGTAAATTAAAGCAACAAAACATGTCTTTCAGCTTAGAGCTTTTTTTGGTAAAGGATGCATCCCAGAACCTTCTCCTGAGAAAAACCAGACTACCAAACATCAATCAATGTGAGGAACATTTTGTTCAGGGTATACTCATCTTATTTTTGATGAAATTACAGTATGAGAACATTTAGGTACCCCTCAGCACCAAGTTGAAAGGCAGATTTCTTGTCTTGTGGGAGTCAGGCTGTCAGAATGAAGTTATTGAATTAACTGCTAACATTAAGAAAAAATGAAGGGCTACATTCTAATGTCAGTACTAGTGCAGTACTGGATTATTTTCAGCAGACGAACAGGGTACCTATCAAAGTTCAGTGGTATACAGATTATGTCAGAGTGGGTATATTACAATGAAACTTTAGGCCAAAGTGAACATTTACAAAAAGATACAACTTAATGTCACAGTAAAGAGGGTGGGAGGCTAGCCTGACACAAGTAATTCATTAAAAGGGAAAGTAAGTGGATGTAGAAAGAGGCTGTATTTGACTTGATATACCAAAAATACCACTTATTTCAAGTGAATTTCATTAAATCAAAGAATGTGTTCAACTTGGTTACTTGGTCTGTCAGAAATAAGATTAGTTATTGTGGCTGCAGTTTGTTGTAACCAATTTCTCAGCAATTCATATCATTTCCCCTCTGTCTAACCAATTTCAGAAGGTCTGTTCTTTGGCAGTAACACCTCAAATATATTTAGGATGGCTACCACTGTATATCACAGACCTTCCAGCACAATTCAAATACACCAGTTTTAGATTTCCCCCCCATGATAAACTTTATGAAGGTTAAATCTGTCCTCAAGTGCTCTCATCTAGGGGTTTCAGGCAAAGCTTAAAATTTTCCCTGGTAATGTTGGAAAGTCAGGACTGATTTAAGTTTAACTAGCTATATCACTTCCAGTTAGTCATTTGGCTTGTGTGCTTTCCAACAGGCTTATTTTAAGTTCATTGTCAAGTAAGCAGATCATTAGAGTTTGATTACTTTGCACACTTCTTGAAAAGGTTGCTACTAAGATAGCCAGAGACTCTGGAGGGTGGGAGGTGAGACGTGTGGTTGACTGTTCATGTGCATTTACAATCTTTCCAACTGAATTTTACAATGAAGAGCAGAGTTACTTTAACTTGCTATAGCATTTGTGAACATTATTCTGATAAGCATGTCCAGAAATATTAAATTCTATTGTGTCTCAGCTTTGCCAGCCATCTACTAAATATTAAGGTTCACTTGTCTAACAAGAGTCTCGCCAGTGCATGAATAGAAGGAACAAGTTCCCTTACAGCAAAGGAGACCTGTTCTAAATGGCTTGTAGTACCCACACTCCCTAATAAACAACAAAAAAGAGGAAGTCCCATGATTCTAATACAGGTTCTAAGAAGTTGGCTATACCTCGAGTCAAGAAATTAAATTTTAGTAACCGAGCTCAAACAGGCAGAACATTGGAAGGTAAACATAAGCAGTTTCCCTCTTAGGTTAGCTTTAGCTCAGCTTATTGTAATGCACATTACTTTCAGTGGAATGAAACTGCTCACGTTTCTGGCAGGATGGAGAGAATTCCACTTTGTCCTCATTAGGATTTTATAAGGCAGATAATGTGGAAAGTTGAAACAGAACTTCTACAAGCATTTAACCTGTGATATTGTAAAAATCAAAATACTACTTTATTAAATGAGTTATTTTACACAATATGAACATCAGTATAATTACAATTGTAAAAAATGTTTATAACAAGTATGGACTGGTTTTCAGGATTTCCAGATAGGGCACAACTGTACATTTACACAGAATCGTCTTTGCATGAAGCTCAAGAGGGAACAGCATAAAAATATGAATGTTTCTGTAACCCCTTCATTTTTGCTGATCAACAGTTTGTTAGAAAAGCAGCTGCAGATTTGTTATGTAAGGTCTGACTGTAGACGAGTCAATAGGTGCCATGAATTCACCTATAAAAAAACAAGAATTCAGTTAAACTGAACTGTTGCCCAACACGGCTCTAACTACTACTTAGCTTCCAATCACTGAAAAATTATATTGAACTAATTACGAACCAAAGGGTTTTTGATTATGGGTTTTTTTTTTGGCATTGGTTTAGCTACCCTGCAAATATTCTCAGAAGATTAGTATCTACATAAATACTTTCTCTACCCAAGCCAAATAGTATATATTTTTATGTTGTGTAACAAAGTCTAAACATTTGGTCATGTGCTCAACAGTTCTAACTTCATTAAGTCTTGTACGGCAAGAAGGAAATAAAGTATCCTTTGAAAAAAGTACTTACAATAATTTATGCTTCTAATCTAAATACCTGAATAATACTTCGCATTCATTAGTTTGTATCAACCCCATGGGCAAGCCTCTCACCTAGGGTTGTATTTTTTCCTCAAAGTTAGTATCAATGGTCCAATCAAGGACCAGGACTTCTGCTGCCGCAGTAGTAATGATGAAGTTGCTTCTCATGCTTAGTGATCTGAGGATGTGTTTTTAGTTTCAAGCTAACTTTCACTTCGGAGAAAATGAAATAATTCTCAGCTAGCCAGTAAGCAAGGCTAATTCATTATGATAAACAGTACAACTCAGATTTAGTTTTTAAAAAAAGTGTATGTAATAACCTGTAAACAACTTTATGCCTGAACATCAGCCAATTCTGGAGGAAGTGGAGTCTTAGGATGCTTGCTCTCAAAGTGCTGTTTGAAGGTCTTGGGGTCCGGCATTTGTGTCTGATTAAAAAAAAAACAAAAACAAAAAATTATCTTTATACATGGCAGAAGAGTGTTAAGTAAAATATTTACACTGAACTGTTCTCCCCATTTCAAACCTTAATTTTCTTCACCAAAGTCAACATAGGGCTTGACTTGTCTCACTGATGAATGCAACATATGTATATAATTACCAATCTTAGTGCCATAGTACTTCCAGCAGACAGGCTATCAAGATGCTATTGTGCATTACTATGCTAGTTTTAGAGACTCTCTGGCTCTATATTAATACAATCCTCTGATTTTTAACTCCTGTTTTCAGCATATCATTATCACATACTTGTTTTATGCCACCTGCCAAGAATGCACTGAAAGACGTGTGCTCATTTTTATTAGAAACCTCCTTGCAGATGTCAAGTTTATTCAATCTAGGATTTTACAAATAAATTAGGTGGGAAGCCTACTCCCTTCAAAACTCAGCCAAAGGATACATATCTAACTTGTATAGAACTATGAAGCCAATTCATTTTTTATGGCCTCACTGGTACACTGAGGCCCAAAGAGTTATTTGTAGCTCTTAACCCATTGTTTCTAGCAATGTGTAGACCGCAACTTCTGATTGCATTAGTAGGAAAGCTAGCATATTTTGCAGAAAAGAATGGGGGTGCATGCATCTGAGTGAGCAGTCCTCCATTGGGAAGCTTTCCATTACAGTTTATTACAAGTCACAGATCTGTTCTAGGACTGGCCCTTTAAATGAATGCACTCTAAGAGGAAAGGCAGGATTCAGAAGAGTCAGTCAGGAGGAAAGTCAGAATCTGATTAGGTGCTTAAATTTCTGTTCTCTTGTCAAGACAATAACTTTGGCAGAAATATATAACTATTTATTAAACCCTGGCTACAGCTCTTAGCATCATGCTCAACAGTACTCGCCATCATTGATGGCTGATAAGGAGCATCTTTTCATTTAAAGATGAAGTAAAATACACAGCAGAAAAGTGGTCTCAGACCTCTAGAGAAGCCTTGTACTGCATACCAACTGCAAACATGAAAATTTGCAATTAAGCAGTCTGGAACCACTGGTCTACAAGGTGCTGATCTTTACATGTAACCACAGGAAGCTATCTTCCCTCTTTCTAAGTTATCTATGTAGCTAAGGTTATACAGCCCAACAAAAATAATATGAAACCCTATTATATGCACATAAACTACAAATATGCCTGGAGCAACTAGCCAGTTAACCCACTATTACCACAGAAACATTTACTTTGTGATTTCCACAACTTCTTTCTATAAAAGTCCTACTCTAGGCTGGAAGAGTTGCCCAGTGTAATGCTTTGTCTTCTGCTCCTCCTTACCCTACAAACAGTGCAGGTATATATTAAGGCAGCCTTGGCTGCAGCCTTCTGATCATGTCCTTGTTTCTTTTTCTGTCCAGCTTGCTTTTTGGCATTTTTCTGCTGCGACTGAATCTTCTGCTGTCCACGAGCCATATCTACAAACAAAGAAGGATGTTTAGTCTAAGTGAGAAAGAGACTGTTTTGGCTACTGACTCAGAAGGTATCCTTATGAGCAAAGAGTCATATGCTCTCTCCATATGGCCTACTCAATCCACATGAGGCAGACACATGGACAGCTCTGTTCAGGTTCCTTGTGTAAATACCTCTGTACTCTAAGTACTTTTTATATGAAAAGTGGTTAGTAGGTTCCATTCTAAAGCTTCCTTCTAAATGACACTTCAAAGCCCATCTTTTAGAGAGGTATTTTCAGTGGATAAACAGTAAAACCAATGTTTCCTTTTATATGCATTTATTTTCTAATTCCTGCCCAGGTAAAGAAATTCAGATTTAAAGATCTCACTTTGGTTTAATCAATTGATTTTCTAAGCAATAAAGCCCTAAACATTTCCAGATGAAACATGAATTGGGCCATAGATGTCAAGACAGTGATTATTGAACTGTTGTCCATGGATCACTGGTTTCTATGGAGCACTTGGCTAGGGGTCTGTATAAAGCACATGGTGCTGCCTCTCCCTAATGCAAGCTACAGCACAGGACTATAAATTCAGCCCAAGAGAGCCAGGTTAGCTGCCTCCATCAAAAGCCACTACTACATATAGAATGACAAGAGGAGGAGACAGGAGCTGCCCTCAGGGACTGAAGTCATCCACCATCAGGGAAAGGATGTCTATGAGACATGGGAATAGGATAAATGGACAGTCTATATAGTGGAGCAGGTAATATTTCATGGAAAACTTGCTTCCAAATTTCTACTCTAGCTGCTAATTCCTCATCTAAAGTTTTTTTTTTTTTTTTTTTTTAAATCTGATGTTTATTTGAATTGCAGAAGTACCTGGAAACCCAGTTCCATAGTGCTAGTCACTCTATGAATATAAAAAGACAGTCCCTGCCCTAAAGTTTTTACAGTCCATGTAATTCTATAGCTACCAACTGTAAAAAAGGATTATGAAGTCAGAAGAGGAGAGAAAAAAGCATGAAGTGAAAATTCCATGCAAATTTTCTTAGAAAGAAGATACAGAAATGCAATAGATTTCTTATGTTCAACACTTCCATGAAATAGATTATTTTAAACAAAAATCTAAGGAGCCGGTTTTAGCTATTTCTGTACCAAAACTATTCAAAGAAAAGCTATAGTGATTTTATCACATTAAATAAACACTATATTAGTAATGAGTTTTCAGGATGTTAGAAATACCTGTCACAATTTCACTATTAATGGTTTCAATTGAAACTGTCATTACACTGATACATGCTATACACCTGAGGGAATTTTGTGCCACTGCACGCACACAGAATTCATGTCCCCCACAGATTTATTTGCTTCCCTGCAGAAAAAAGATTTTGACAGGGAAGCCACAAAAACTGTCATGCACCCCTCCTCAGAACGGTGGGTGTGTCGTTTTGGGTGCCCAGAGCAGCTAGCAGTGAAGTAAATCACCACAGCGTGGGGGGGGGGGGGGGGAGTGAGTGCTAGGGATGTCCTGGCCAGTGGCTCCTTCCCTGTGCCAGGCTCAGCTGCTAGTCCCCACTGGGCAAGGACTGGATTTCCTCTTTCCCTGCAAGGAATGGCTGGGGCCAGGTCAGACCCACCCTCAGAAACCTCCCCATGGCTGCAGGAAGCGCCACACTGCCCTTCCCCTGTTTGCCCATCTGCCCAATCCCTGATGCATCCAGAGCCTCTGTTCCCAGACCCCCTCTCCCCCCGTGCCTCATCCCCTGCATCCTCCCACACACACACACACACACACACACACACACACAACACCAACCTCTGGCACCTGAACCCCCTCCCCCATGTCCTACCCCCTGCATCCTGAGGTTCCCCCCACTGAGCCCCACCTCCTCAGCATCCAGACCCCCACTCCTGCACCCAGACCACCTCCCGCTGAACCTCACATGCTCCTGCACCTGGACCACCCCTAGAACCCTGCCCCACCCAGTCCCCCCCACCGAGCCTCACCCCTTGCACCCACAACCCTCCTCCGATATCCCCACATCACTGAGCCTTACCCCCGGCATCCAGAGCCCCCCTGCATGCAGACACCCACCTCGATGAGCCTCACATCCCCTACACCCGGACCACCCCCTCCTGCACCCAGACCTCCATCTTACCCAGCCCCAAGACCCCCTCCCGCTGATCCCCAACTCCCTTCAACAGTACCCCACTGCTGAGTCCCATTGCCCCTGCACCCGGAAACCTCCCCCCCAACGAGCCCCTGTGAATCCAGTCACCCCTGCACCTGCCCCCCCCGCCTCCCCAAGTGAGTTGCCCACACACAGACTGCCCCACCCAGAACAAGTCCCTCCACACTTGGAACCTACTGGACTGAGCCTGCCTGCCCATACCTGGTGCAGAGGGGCAGGGCCCGAGGGTGTTTCTGGGACAGACCCAGCCCTTGCACTGTGTCAGAGTTGGGCTGCAGCCTCACTGCCAAGTGAAGGGTAATCTCCCACGTCCGTGCAGCCAGTGGCCTGTCCTCCCTACTGCCTTGCTGGAACCTCCACATTTATTGACAAATAAAATTTGCAGAATTTTAAAATTTTGTGAGAATTTTCAAATGTTTTGGTGCAGAACTCCCTCAGGGGTAATCCCAGCAAGGGCCTCAGACTATTTATGTAGAGTACACTGAAGAATGTGCACTTCCTGTTTCAAAAGCAAGGGAGATAAAGATTTTTACAGTTAACTGAAGGTTTAAATTTCCTAGTTAATTTAATGGAAGACTTCATTTATCTAAATACTGCTCTACACTAGTGTCAAGATTGTTTTAAAACAAACAATAGGGAGAGACTAAAATTCTCTTTAAACAAAAACATCCAGATGTGGGAAACAGAGTGGGTTTTAGTTATCTCAGTTATTTCTCCTGCAACAGTTGCACCTCAATTAAAAAGTGTTACAATATGTTTTACTTAGTGTCTTGATATTAGTTTGCTAAAAAGGCCACTAGACAAGCACACTAGTTTATTATATTGAGATTGCCCATAAGTATGGCGCTGTTATTTTCGTTTTTTTTTTTTGTCTAGTTAACTAAAAAAAAGCATTTATTTGAAAATATTGGGCTTTCAGATTTGGTCGAGCCAGACTTTTAGTTTTAAAAAATTGTAAATTACACAACGTAATTCCAGTATGCGGAATTTGAACATTAAGTGTACTGGCAAGCTAAGTATTTCTAACTCTCTTGGAATACTACAATACTGTCACTTTCAGAGTTTGCTGAAAACAGTTACATTCAGCCACAACTAAACCAATTCTATATTTCAGAGTTAAAGTAACATATTATGATGACTTTCCTGTTTTCTTAAGCACAGAAACACCCTTCAAGAACTTAAACTGGCCCCAAATCTTGATTTAATACAGACTTGCATGACAGGATATAAAAGAAACTTTAAAAAGCTTGTTAGAAACGTTTAATATTAAAGCAGTCACAGTGAAGTTAGAAGACGCAAATGCTAAATAGCACAACTCGATTGACGCCCATGTATTGCAATACACCTCATACTAAGTTGTTTTCTTGTAAAACAACAAGGATTACAAGTAACCAAAACCGGAAAGTCAAACTAGAAGCAGAATGTTCATATCCTGAGACTGGAGAGCAGCAGCTGCTTCCTCTGATACTTTCAGAGGCTACAAATAGGTTAAAATTGTTCAGTTTAGTTTCCAGCAGGATCGCCAAGGGCCCTAGGCTCAAACTCTTTGTGATGAAGCAGAACCAACCTCAGGCAGCAGCCTGGTTTGAGACCGAGAATTCAGTCCGGCTCCGAGCGTAGCGTACAAGTACTTCAACCCCTTCTGGGTGACCCTGAAGTGTCGCGGGCCGGGGAGAAGCCAGCGGCCGCAGGGCTCCACGCAGCGAGCGAGCGCAGCCCCCCAGGCCGGGACTGCAAGGGACAAGCCGGGGAGGGGAGCCCGTGGGCACAGGGACAACGCTGCGCTCGGCCGCGCTCCCTGACCCCGGGGCCCAGGCAGGCAGGGACCGGGAGCGCCGAGTCCACCTCCATGGTCAAGTTTCGACACCGTCCAGCACCGTGAATGCAGATTTCCTCTAGCGGGAGAAGCTCGCCCCCCAACAGGCCACGGGCCGCCCTTTCCCCCAATTCTCCCCCCGGCCCTCAGGCC
This sequence comes from Chrysemys picta bellii, assembly GCF_011386835.1. Taxonomy (NCBI): domain Eukaryota; kingdom Metazoa; phylum Chordata; order Testudines; family Emydidae; genus Chrysemys; species Chrysemys picta. The sequence continues at coordinate 253,532,368 of NC_088792.1, forward strand.
CGGCCCGGCCCGGCCTCCCGCCGTCGCCCCGGGGAATACCCCGACACCACCTCAGGCCTCACCCGTCCCCGCCAGGATCAGGCCCCAGCCCAACGAGATGCCCTCACGCCGGGGCCGGGGCCAGCGCGCTCCCCGGCCCGCTCACCGCCTGCGGGCCTCCTCTCCCCTCATGCCTGGGGGAAGGGCCCGGCTCCCACCTACGGCAGCGCCCTGCCGGGTCCCCGCTTACCCGGACTAGCCCGGCCGGCCCAGGCGCTAGCGAGCGGGTGGGGAAGGCTCCGTGCGGCCCCGCAGCAGCCGCGGCCGCCGCCTGCCCGAGAGGAGGATGGAGGAGTCAGCGCCCCCCAATTGCGCATGCGCGCTGCTTCCGCCTCCCCCCGCGCCGGCAGGTCCCGGCCGCCCCGATCCCGCCGGCCAATGGCGGCGCCGCCCTCTTACATAACGCAGGGAAGGGCGCGGGGCCTCCACAGGAACAGGGGGCGGAGCCGCAGCACCTCCCCCGGTGCCCGGATGCTGCAGCCGCCCGCTACCGGGAGGAGCCGGGGACATTTGCCTCTGCCAGTCCCGCCCATTGCTTCTCTCCGCCGGGGAGGGGAGAAACGTGCTTCCTGCGGGTGCCTCCGTCACCATGGGAGTGGGGAGACATCCCCCCGCGGACCGTCCCCACTGGGTGTGCGGGGAGTGGGCCTGAAAATCCCGCCCTCGGGGCTTCCATTGAGAAAATGGGGGCTTGGGCGCCTGGCCTCCCCTCAGGTGTTAGAGGGGGGAGAGCCCTCTGCTGAGTCACGCGGGGACGGAGTCGGGGGTGGGTTCCCGGGCCCTACACGTTCAACCACCTACTAAGCCCCTCGCCCCCCCCCCCAACAAAATCCGAGATGGGAATTGGGGACGCAAGAAGGGGAATCCCTGAGCATGGGAACCCTCTTAACGCGACCCCTGTTCACACTCCGCAAGCGCCGGTTGCGCTGCCAAATCCTCCATCCCCTCTGTCAGCTGTCCATGTGCAGATTGTTGAACTCTAACCACCCTTAGCAGCGCTTTAATTAGAGGCCACTTCATTTCCCCCTCAAGACATATTGGCTGCATCTACATTGAGGATTTGAGGGAAATCTCTCACTGTTCCTCTAGCACCAATGCAGCTCCACTAGTGCTGGTTTGAAAGGCACTTGTGCTGTGGTCTGTTGTGCACTGTCAGTGAACTGAGACAGGCACATAGAGGGATACCTTAAAGCACAGAGACACTGGGACTCAAGGATTAAGCTCCCCCTTTCACATAGGGCCTGTCTCACTAACAGCACCACCCAAACCAGTAAGTCAGCTGCAAACGAAACCAGAGTTGCCTGGACACTGTACACTCTGACAAAGCAAAAGAACTATAAATTGTAGGGCTCAGACTCCAGTAAGGATTAGGGCTCCACTGTGCTAGGCACTGTACAAACACAGATAAATACTCCTGAGGGCATTCTGCACCTATATATGCACAATATTTTAAAATTCTGCAAGTTTTATTTGTTAAATAAATGTGGAGGCTCCAGCATGGCAGTGTGGAGCACAGGCCACTGGCTGTACAAAGGTGGGAGATCACCCTGCAGCCTCCCCACCCTTGGAACATGAACTCAGCAATGAGGCTACACCTGACCCAGCACAAGGCCTGGGCCTGCCTCAGAAACACCCTGCCCTGCTCCTCTGTGCCAGTCAGGATCCAAGGGGCTCAGTGTGGGGTGAGAGGGTTCTGTGTGGGACAAACTGGGTGCAGGCAGCTGAATGTGGGGGGTCTAGGTGTGGGGGATATGGATGCACTGAGGCTCGTTGGGGGGGGGGTGGAGTTTCCAGGTACAGGGGCAATGTGACTCTGCAGGGGCTTCCAGGTGAAGGTGGTTGGGGCTCAATGGAGGGGGGTCTCAGCAGGGGACTTCGGGTGCCAGGGGCTTGGTGGGGTGTGGGTGCAGCTAATTGGGGGTCAGTGGCATGGGTGTCTGGATGTGGGGGCTCAGGTTGATGCAGGAGGGTGGGGCTCATCAGGGTGGAGGTTTGAGTGCAAGGAGCTCAGTGGTTGATGGTCCGGCGGGATCCAGATGCAGGGGTTGAGGTATGGAGTGTCCAGATACACAAGGTTTATGGAGGATGGGGGAGCAGCTCCCCATACAGTGACCCTTCCTGCAGCTGAGTAGTGATGGGGGCAGGAAGCTGAGCTTCCTGCAGCTGGGGGAGGTTTCTGGAGGTAGGTCTGACACAGCCCCAGCCACTCCTTGCAGGAGAAGAGGAAGTCTCATCTTCCTCTGCCTCCAACCCAGCTAGGACTAGCAGCTGATCCCAGCTCAGGGAAGGAGCCACTGGCTGGGGTGATTTACCTCTCCGCTGGCTGTTCTGGGGTACCTGAAATATATGGAGATATACATATCTCATAGAGCTGGAAGGGACCTTGGAAGGTCATCAAGTTCAGTCCCCTGCCTTCACTAGCAGGACCAAATACTGATTTTGCCCTAAATGGCCCCCTCAAGGATTGAACTCAAAACCCTGGGTTTAACAGGCCAATGCTCAAACCACTGAGCTAGGTAGTGGTGTGTGACTGTTCTTGCAGTTTCCCTTTTCTTCCCTGTCAGAAAGTCATTTTTCTGCAGGGAAACAAAGAAATCTGCAGGGGACATGAATTTTGCGCACGTGCAGTGGTGCAGAATTCCCCCAGGAGTAAGGTAAAGAAACTGTCCTTAACAGATGAAGGGTTTAGGACAGGGAAGCAAATGAATATGGTGACTGGGCCCAGTTTTGATAATTACATATTTTGCTGTTAAAAGCGACGAAGAGTCCTGTGGCACCTTATAGACTAACAGACGTATTGAAGCATAAGCCATGGTCAGCTGATAAGATTCTGTAGGCATCATGGTGTAGGTTTAAGAAGGGATTTGAAAGGAAGTAAGGCAGTGGCTGTATAGATTTTACAAGAGGTTTTCCTTATGCACAAGAAATGGCATGAGAGAGGTACAAAGGTGTTTTTGGAAGAAGCTGACGAGTGTTAAAGGACCGGAACACCTGCGGAGTGAAGATATGTGTCACATGCGTCTGACAAAGTGGGTATTCACCCACGAAAGCTTATGCTCCAATACGTCTGTTAGTCTATAGCCACAGGACTCTTTGTAGAAGGGAAAGGAGGGATGGTATAGACCAGGGGTCTCAAACACACGGCCTGCGGGGTTGTTTTCTGCGGCCCGTGAGCTCCTTGCGGCCCCCCCGCCCCAGCGTTTACCTAGAGCGGCTCCAGCCCGACGCGCACCGGGGGAAGGGCAGGCTCCCTGCCTGCCCTGCCCACTGCCGCTCTGGGAAGTGGCCGGAACATGGGTAAGGGGGTGCACAGAGCTCTGTGTGTTGCTCTTGCTTCAGGCAGCGCCCCCAGCAGCTCCCATTGGCCACAGTTCTCCATTCCCGGCCAATGGGAGCTGCTGGGGTTGGTGCCTGAAGCAACAGCAACACGCAGACCCCTGTGCCCCTCCTCCCCCAGGTTCCAGCCATTTCTCAGAGTAGCGTGGAGGCAGGCAGGCAGGCAGCCTGCCCTGCCCCTGGTGCGTGTCGGGCAGGAGCCCGCCTCCCGAGCCCATCCTGCAGCCCAACCCCCTGCTGTACCCTGCACCCCTCCTGCATCCCACACCCTAACTCCCTGCCCTGAGCCCCACACCCCTCCTGCCCTCCCTGGGGGCAGGAAGGGGGCAGAGTTGGGGTGGGGATTTCAGGGAAAGGGTTAGAATGGGGGCAGGGCCTCATGGAAGGGGTGGAGTGGGGGCAGGGCCAAGGGTGGCGGGGGGCGGTGTCAGTAATGCGGCCCTTGGCCAATGTACTAGTCCTCATGTAGCCCTCGTGGTCATTTGAGTTTGAGACCCCTGGTATAGACTATGAGTAAGTGGAGGAAAGATTGTGGGGCTCTCCAGGTAGTGCCTAAGGCCGTGTAGAAGAAGGAGCTGCTGCTAGAGCCCAGATGCTTTTGTTTTGGGACTTCTAAGTCCTGTCTGGACTCTGATGTCAGTGCCTTTAAACCAGTGTGTAAATTATGGTGACCACCTTTGCTGCATGAAAATAAGGGACAGTGCTTTATTTTAAGGGATGTTTCAGGGGAACGCCATTTTCCTTAGCATATCATGTATTTTCCTCTCAAGTGTACATTTATATTGCCCTCAAGTATACAGTGCAATTATCATATGCTTCAGTGTAAATGTTTAAAATGGTACTTGAGAGACAAGGTGGGTAAGGTAATATCTTTTATTGGACCAACTTCTGTTGGTGAGAGAGACAAGATTTTGAGCTACACAGAGGAAGACCTTTGTTTGGTAAAAAAGATTGGTAAAGGCCTAATTGTGAGGCCTGTGCTAAGGAGGCATTGAATATGTGGAAAAAGCATGAGAAGGAAACAGCTGACGATGGGAGAAGCAGTGTTGGCATAAGCCTGGGTGTGCACCACCTCTTATTTAGAGATCCAAGGCTGGAGTTCTAGAGAAGGCCCCCTTTCTTGGCCTGCATTAACTGATTGGATTTTCAGGAAGATGTATTGGGCTGTTTCACCTTGGGTATCAGCCCTGCACGGGTAGGGATGAAGACTGTGATGTGGGCTGGACTAAGGATATGTTTTGTTTTTGTGTTGACTCTTGTAGACCCAGAAGGGAGGATCTGTGGTTTGGCTGAATGTCTGACTTCTCAAATCACCCATCTACCAGAGGGAGACTCTCCAGAAGGAAAATGAGTCAGTAGCTATGCTTGCATGGAGGCATTTGGTGGCAGAGGCCAGGAAAGCATACAGTGAGCGTGATCATAACTTGCAGGAGGAGATGCTGAGGCTAATGGGGGAGCAAATGGACACAATGAGGCGTCTGGTGGAGCTGCAGGAGAGCCAACTAGACTACAGACTCCTGCTGCATCTATTGTGTAACCGCCTACCCTCCTTGCCACGTTCCATATCCTCCTCACCCAGACACCCAAGATCGCGGGGCGAGGGGAGGAGGAGGCTCCGGGCGCCCTGCCACTCAACTCCAGGGGATGGCCCAAGCAACAGAAGGCTGTCATTCAAACAGCTTGGATTTGTAGTGTGGCTACAATAAGCAATGTGGCCTTGTCCTTCCCTCTTCCCTCACCTCACCCCGTTATCAAACCCTTTGTACACCCGGGCTTCCTTTTACCTGTCAGCATTGCCAGTGATCTCAATTTTTTTTTAATAAATAAAAAAATGAATGGATTCAGAACAATAGGGACTTTATTTCCTGTGCCAGCTGTGGTCGAACGGGGGACGGGGATTGGCTTACAGGGAAGTACATTCACCAAAGGGGGCAGCTTTGCGTCAAGGACAAACACACACAACTGTCACACCGTAGCCTGGGCAGTCATGAAACTGTTTTTCAAAGCCTCTCTTATGCGCAACGCGCCTTGGTGTGCTCTTCTAATTGCCCTGGTTTTTGGCTGTTCAAAATTGGCCACCAGGCGATCTGCCTCAACTTCCCACCCCGACATAAACGTCTGCCCCTTACTCTCACAGATATTATAGAGCACACAGCAAGGAGCAATAACAATGGGAATATTGCTTTCGCTGAAGTCTAACCTACTCAGCAAACTGCGCCAGCGCCCTTTTAAACACCCAAAGGCATATTCTACCACCATTCTGCACTTGCTCAGCCTATAGTTGAACTGCTCCTTACTGCTGTCCAGGCTGCCTGTGTACGGCTTCATGAGCCATGGGAGCAAGGGGTAGGCTGGGTCCCCAAGGATAACTATTGGCATTTCAACATCCCCAATGGTAATTTTCCAGTCTGGGAAGAAAGTCCCTTCTTGCAGCTTTCCGAACAGCCCAGAGTTCCGAAAAATGCAAGTGCCATGCACCTTTCCCAACCATCCCACGTTGATGTCGGTGAAACGGCCCTTGTGATTCACCACAGCTTGCAACACCATTGAGAAGTACCCCTTGAGGTTTATGTACTCTTTGGCATGGTGGTCCGGTGCCAAGATAGGGATATGCTCTATTGCTCCACCACAGTTAGGGAACCCCATTGCAGCAAAGCCATCCACTATGCCTTGCACATTTCCCAGAGTCACTACCCTTCTTAGCAGAAGGGTATTGATTGCCCCAACTACTTGGATCAAAGCAGCCCCCATGGTAGATTTGCCCACTCCAAATTGATTCCCGACTGACCCATAGCAGTCAGGCATTGCAAGCTTCCACAGAGCTATCACCATTCACTTCTCAACTGTCAGGGCAGGTCTCATCTTAGTATTCCTGTGCTTCAGGGCAGAGGAAAGCAACTCACAAAGTTCCATGAAAGTGGCCTTAGGATGCGAAAGTTTAGCAGCTGATTCTGCCAGGCCCAGAATCAGCGTTCCACTGTATCAACATGCCCCAATGCCGCCGTGATATCCCAATTGCCACATCCCATGCTTTCAGGAATGGCTGTGTCTTCCTCGTGGTGGCGGCTCCTAGCTAGGCTCTGCACATACTGCAGGATAATGTGTGAAGTGTTTGCAATGCTCACAAAAGTAGTGTACAGCTGAGTGGGCTCCATGCTTGCCATGCTATGGCATTTGCATGGATAACCCAGGAAAAAAGGCGCAAAATGATTATTTGCCGTGGGTGGATGATAGATGGCACACATATCTGTATCTTGGCACCATACCACCTTGCCACAGAGTACATTTACAGAAAGGGCTACTTTTCTATGGTGTTGCAAGCACTGGTGGATCACTGGGGTCAATTCACCGACATCAATGTGGGCTGGTCAGGGAAGATGCATGATGCACACATCTTTAGGAACACAAGCCTGTACAGAAAGCTGCAAGCAGGGATTTTCTTTCCAGACCAAAGGATTATCACTGGGAATGTTTGAAATGCCAATGGTGATCCTGGGAGACCCTGCCTACCCCTTACTTCTTTGGCTCATGAAGCTGTACTAAGGCCATCTCAAGAGCATCAAGGAGCACTTCAGCAACAGGCTCAGCCGATGCAGAATGACAGTTGAATGTGCCTTTGGATGTTTGAAGGGCCTCTGGCGCTGTCTACTCAAGAGATTAGACCTCAGTGAGGAAAATATCCCCATGGTCATAGCTTCCTGCTGTGCGCTTGATAATATCTGTGTAGCAAAGGGGGAGAAGTTTCTACAGAGGTGGAGCATGGAGGTGGATCATCTGTCTGATTGTGAGCAGCCAGATACGGGCTATAAGAAGGGCTCAACAGGGACCTATTCAGCTCATGGAGGCTTTGAAGGAGCATTTTAACAATGAGCCACAGTAATATGTGTTGCTGTAGCATGCTGCGCCAGACGTTTTTTGCACCATGCTATGAACCTTGTAATGAGTGTTTGTGCACTAATCTAACAATGCAAACGCAACTGTTGCTGTTTATAGTATCTTTGAATGTTGGGCACAGCCATCCTATGTTGGAGACGAGACGAATAAAGATTGATTAATATTTCAAAAATAGATTTTTATTCCACACCCATGCAAATATTACTATTCAAAGCTAAAATTGTTTTACCTGAATGTATAAAGTTTATCTTTAAAGGGAAAGGAACAGGGAATTTTCAAATGCATACACCAGTGTAGTTTCTGACAGCTGGGCATATGTATGTCTGTCATTTTGTATACTCTCTCGCAAGGTGGAGTGGCTGGGGGTACTGCTGCGGCCCCGGAAGAGATGTGGAATGTGTAGGGGGACAGTTTGGGAGGTCCTGGAATGCAGTTCTCTATGGGCTGCAGGGGGAGGTGAGCACGAATGTATTCAGTCTGATGTTCGATCAGGGACCGCAGCATGTCTGTTTGCTCCCTAAGCAGCGCTATCATCTCTTGCTGCCCGTTTTTCCTATCCTCATTATCCTTCTGTATTTTGTCATTGATCATGACCCTCCAAGCCCTCTGCTCACAATCCAAAGTGCCAGAGGCTTGCAGGATATCCTGGAACATGTCTTCCCTTGTCCTCCTCTTTCTCCTCTTTATCTGGCTGAGCCACTCCCCTAATGTGGATGGAGAGATTCTCAGGGTCACTTTTGCAGCTGCTAAAGAAACAATGGACAGAGGTACTTCCGTGAGTGCATTCACTCCCCATGATCCGCACATGTTACAAGCACAACATTCTTACTTCCCCTTGGGATTCATACAGCCTAGCAGCAGTTCCAGCCATGGTGAGTCTGGCTTGGCGGGGAAGAGGCGATTCGGGACAATAAAGTGGGGGTAGCACTCTGGCATCAGTACAAGCAGATAGGGTAGTTGAACTGAATGCTGGCACCATTCTCCACCGGTGGTGGTGATTTTTTCTGATATCTCATTCATGAGGATAACCAAGGCTGAAAGGGAACAGCTCCTGCATGCATCCGGCTACAGACTGGCTCCATATGCTGCTAGCCTGTGTGCTGCAATGGTGCCTTCTGAAATAATTGCTGACTGGCATGAGAAAGTGTCCTACCACAAGGGAATAAGTAAGGCAGCCCTCTCCAGAAACCTTTGACAGATTTGTGATGGGTTGGATCACAGAAACTCCCTTGGAGCTGCCAACTGATGTGCCAAGACTACTTCTCCCCTGCTTTCCCTGCCAGCTCGAGATTCCAGAGCCCTGCCTAGTTGTGCCAGACACTTGCCAGCCACAAACACAGACCCAGGTCTGAACCACGTCCCACAAACTGCAGGCTTCACTGAAAGCAGCTTAAGAAGTGTTCCTGTCTTTAACCCTCAGATGCCCAACTCCCAATGGGGTCCAAACCCCAAATAAATCCATAAACTCATAAATTGTTCACCCTCTATAACACTGATAGAGAGATATGCACAGCCGTTTGCCGCCCCCTCCCCCCAGGTATTAATACATACTCTGGGTTAATTAATAAGGAAAAAGTGATTTTATTAAATACAGAAACTAGGATTTAAGTGGTTCCAGGTAGTAACAGACAGAATAAAGTGAATTACCAAACAAAACAAAATAAAACACGCAAGTCTATGCCTAATACAGTAAGAAAACCGAATACAGATAAAACCTCACCCTCAGGGGTGTTACAGAAAGCTTGTTTTACAGACTAGTCTCCTTCTAGTCTGGGTCCAGCACTCACTCACTCATCCCCCCCTTCCTATGTGGATTGAAGCCTTCCAAGAGCCATTGTTTGTTAAGTGTTTCTTGATTGGGCACTTAATTTGCACATTCCTTTCTCAAGAAGCTGACCAAATGCTTTACTAAGGCTACTTATAAATCAAGCAAGTACACAGCCAATATTCATAACTTTGAATACAAAAATGATACATGCATACAAATGAATAGATTCAGTAGATCATAACCTTTACAGAGATATGTTACATGGCATATATAGCATAAAACATATTCCAGTTATGTCATATATACATTCATAAGCATATTTCCATAAAGCCTTAGGGGTGCAACGTCACAAGATGATTGCAGACTACCTCCAGGAAAGTTTCTTAGAGATCTCTATGGAGGATTTACGGGACATCCCAGTGCACCTAAACAAAGTGTTCTGCAGGTCCCACTTTGCCTAGCTGAACAGGGGAATGAGAAGCAGATAGCAACTGCGCCCCTATAGGTTATTTCACTCTTTTAGCCTGATCTTTAAAAAAGCTGTGTCCCTGTTATATTGAAGCAAACTGAGTACTTGCCAGAGGTTCCCTCCCCTGCAGCAAGCTTGCTGATGCTGAACTACTGGGAGTGGCTTGACTGCTTAGGAGTCAAAAACAGGTCCTGGCTCAGGATCACACACCACTGGATCCAGGATCCACTGCACTGCATCCCCCAGTCACCTATCCCCTATATGCCGCCCCCTTCCTCATTCTGCACCTCATCCTCCGGGTTCATTGCAGTGCCCTGTGACTCCATCTCCCCCGATTAGGGTTGCCACCCCTCCAGGATTCTCCTGGAGTCTCCAGGAATTAAAGATTTATCTTTAATTGACGATTATGGCATGTAATGAAACCTCCAGAAATACAACCAATCAAAATTGGTAACGCTACCCTGACGAATCCACAGGGTGTTTGGCAGTGGAGGTGAGGTCACTGCCAAGGATGCCTTGCAGCTCCTTGTAGAAGCAGCATGTTTGCAGCTCTGCACCAGAGCGACTGTTTGCTGCCTTCTGGTACACCTGCCTTAGCTCCTTGATTTTTCATGCGGCACTGCTGCATGTCCATGTTGTAGCCCTTTTCCACCATGCCTTGAGCGATCTGGCCATAGATATTGAAGTATGACTGACTGCACAGTCTCCTTTTCCCACAAATTCAGGAGATCCACCACCGCTGGTGTACTCCAGGCAGGAACGTCTTTGCTGCATAGAGCCGGCATGGTCAGCTGGGCAGTTGCTATGTTAGCTCTCCATGCTGAGCAAACAGAAAATGGAATTTCAGAAATTCCCAGGGCTTTAAAAGGGGAGGGGCATGCAGCTGTGTACCTGGCTACTGGGCAGTGGAGTTCAAAAAGGTGGCCAGAGTGGTCACAGTGGAGCATTGTTGGACACTTCCTGGAGGCCACTAAAATTGACATAAGCAATGCAGTGTTTACACTGACACTGAGTCATCCTAACTACGTTGACCTAAGCACTATGCCTCTTGCCTCTTGCTGAGGTGGATTTGTTAGGTCAGTGGAGCAGGAAAGTTACAGTGGTGGGAGGAACATAATAGTGTAGACACCTACGTAATTAGGTCAACATAAGTTGCCTCTGTGACAGTGTACCCCATAAGGCTTTATGGGGAGGGGATGCTTATAAATGTATGTATGACATAACTGGAATATGTTTTGTGCTGCCTGTGCCATGTAATATATCTCCGTAAAGGTTATGGTCTACTATATCTATTCATCCTATTTGTACATATATATCATTTTCTACTTGAGGTTAAGAATATGGGCTGTATACTTGCTTGGTTTCTAAGTAAGCTTTGTGAAGCATTTGGTCAGCTTCTTTAGGAAGGAATTCGCCAGGTCAAGTACCTGATCAGGAAACACTTGGAGAACAATGCATCTTGGAATGCTCCAATCCACATAAGAAGTCTTCCTGGAGACATGCAAGATACCATGTGGACAATGGCTTCGGCCTGTAAAGACTGAGTCATGCAGGGACATGTGACTTACCCAGGTGACTCCAGAACTCCATCTTGGAGCTGGACTTTGCATAGGAGGGAGGAGGGGGGGTCTCCACCCACAAGAGAGAGTCTATTTAAACCCATGGGAGACCCCTCCATTTGGTCTTCAGCTGGCTAAGGAAGGAGCCTCTCCACTCCCCAAGATACTTGAAGGGAACTGGAACAAACGACAGTAACTATATGGGGTGTGAGTGATTGCTGGACCCAGGCTAAAAGGAGATTAGCCTGTAAAAGGGAGCATTCTGGAACTAGTGAGGAACTTATCTGTATTTAGTTTGATTAGACATAGATTTGCGTATTTTATTTTATTTTGCTTGGTGACTTACTTTGTTTTGTCTGTTACTACTTGGAACCACTTAAATCCTACTGTCTGTATTTAATAAAATCACTTTTTATTTAGTAATTAACTCAGAGTATGTATTAATACCTGGGGGAGCAAACAACTGTGGATATCTCTCTATCAGTGTTATAGAGGGCGAACAATTTATGAGTTTGCCCTGCATAAGCTTTATGCAGGGTAGAACGGATTTATCTGGGTTTAGACCCCATTGGGAGTTGGGCATCCAAGTGCTAAAGACAAGCACACTTCTGTGAGCTGTTTTCAGGTAAACTTGCAGCTTTGGGACAAGTGATTCAGACCCTGGGTCTGCGTTGGAGCATACGGGAGTGTCTAGCTCAGCAAGACAGGGTGCTGGAGTCCTGAGCTGGCAGGGAAACCAGAAGCAGGGGTAGTCTTTGCACATCGGGTGGCAACTCCCAAGGGGGTTTCTGTGATCCAACCCGTCACAGCCTCACGTAACCCTAACTCTGTAGTGTAGACCAGGCCTTAGACTGATGGTGAAATTTGGTCTGATATATTTTTCTCTGTAAGGATGAGTAACTCACTTAACTGGTACAACCAATTAAATGGAAATATTGGGAGAACTTCTTCCTACCTTTTGCTCAATTTTTTGTCCATGACTTCTCCCAGAAGGCCTGCACATGTGCCTCTTAACATTCCCATTGAAAAATTGTTCACTTACGTCTGTGTCTCTGTAACAAATGGAAAGCCAGGTCCAGCATTCCTTATCTGTGTAACTTGTTACAGTTTACTGCTGATCTTTGGATTTCCCTGCCACTCATGTTCATGGTGTGCTAGTTCCTGTGTTCAAGGTGGAGCTTGATCCTTTGCATTTAAAGCTATAGGGCCCAATTCATTTCTAGTGCAACACCACTGGAGTTACTGTGGGGTGAATTAACCCATAGGGTGTAATTTGTAACTCAGAAGTAGTTCTAACTCCTGTTGTCAATAGACAGGCTACAACTAAGATAAGTGCCTATACAGTATTTTTGAGGACTTTCTTTTCAAGAGAAATTTGGTATCTTGTGACTGGTTGCTAACCTCAGAGGAGACGTTATGGATATTGGGGGTACTTTAATCCCACTATATTCATAAAGTAAAATTTGTCTATTTACATGATGGCTCCCTTCCAACCTCAAATCTGATCAACTTTTATTTATTTAACCTTTTTGTCTGGAACCATGTAATTAGAATTACTTTTGCTTATTGTCATAACTAGTCCTATCAATGAAATGCAACATATTGATAAAGTAAATATATATTAAAGTACATTGACATCTATGCTGTGAGTTCAGTTGACCTCTTGCATGTTTGATCTATGTACCCTTTCTTGTTACTGTTCAGTTACTTGTAGAACAAATAAGTTTTAAAGTCATGTGAAAATTTGGCTCTCATTTCAGCTACTGAAGTCAATGGAATTGTGAGTAATAGTTCTGCGCTCAGTCTGGAGAAGAATCATCATCTGAAATAACTACACCTAAGATCCTTTTCTGATGAAATTGAGCTGTATACGTGTTGAATTTCATAAAAGTGGGAAGAGTCTGGGGCCTGAGCTTGCCAAATATGGGTCCACTGGCTTTGGCAGGAGTTGAGTATTCACCAGCTCACAGGAGGCATTCAGCTTGTAGGAATGGACCCTTATTTATTACTTTTGTTGGGGTACAGTGCTTTCTTCCATTAACTTGTGTCTCCATATAGTCTTTCTCACTGTACTACATAATTAAAACAAGCTTCCTGTTAACATACTGTGCTTCCAACTTATCCATCTTCTGTAAAGTGTTCTGTTCACATTCTCATGGGCACACCCCACTCTACATGTTTTGTTCTGTCTTCACTTCTAAACTATAAGCCCTTCAGGGCAGAGGCTGTCTGGCACCTGTCTCTGTGTACAAAACACTATACATTTCTGACCCTAATTGGGCAAGTAACTTAGAGATTTTTTTCACTTCAAGGTCCCAGAAGCAAAGACAAGGTTTTCATCTCGAGGCCAAAAGACCAAAAGCATCAAGACACTTGATGATGGCCTTGGATAGACCAAGAGACTACCTACACTTGACCAGAGCTCAGAGAGCCAGGAAGCGGCTCCAATCCTAGCTTGTTCAGTCTGCTTTCCCATTGCTAACCAAGATTGGGGGTGGGGGATGGTCACTCTGGGTACTGCAGCATGTGTCCACAACTTGCAGTCATTGAAACCCAAATCTGTGACTACATGTATACCCCTCAGCTACAAAATTACAATGCAGTGTCTAAAGAGGATTGCTTGGATGTGCAATCAGTATTAATCCTGTGGTGGGATTTATCTAGAGTCTAGGGATATCCTTTGACTTTAGTGGGGCTAGGATTGCAATCCAGGTCTTGTGAGAGACACTGTGTCCCATCACGTTGACTTTGATTCATTCAGAAAAGGATAATGTCTTGCTTTCCTTGGATATTAATGAGCATTGGACACAACTGAGCTCCTCATGCTTTTTTACTGATCACTGCTGGACAGATAGCAGGCCAATAGCAAAACTCTATGGTTTTTATACTGGGGAGCTGGTTTGGTATTGCAGCAGTGCTGTATCTGCTTTACCCTCCTCTCCCCCACCACATACTTGTATGGGGCTCTTCTCCTTACCAATCTTACCAATATATGACAAATAACCATTTTTTTCTGTTTGACTTGCATATTTCACAATACTAATTAAAGCAGAAAATCCACCAATTAATCCTTTGTACCATTATTGATTTTATATGTACCGCTTACTAGCTTATCTTGTTCTGTTCATAACTAGTCTCATTGTTAGACACTTCTGTTGTCTTTTGATTGTAACTGACTTTTGTGCTTGATTTTTTTTCTGTGATTCAAAAGTAAAAATGTATTAAACATTGCAGTGAACTCAGGCTCAGCTGCAAGTTATTCACTTCCTTATGCCGCCTGGTGGATCGTAGCTGTAAAACACACAATTTGGACTGCCATTGCAATTGTGCGACTAGCCTTGTGTTGAGATCTATTGAAATCTAATGATAACACACATCACATGCCCTAAAATTATGATGCCTTAAGAAGACTCCTTTAAGTTATTGGATGCCAAGCCAATTTGCGGCAGCCTCATCAGCAAAGTGCAGAGCTCTCAGACCACCATCAAATCTGGTTAGAGGGCAGCCATCAGTGATGTGAGATATTGTCTGTCTTTGGCTGCAGCCGCACCTGGGATCCTCTCACTGGCCCCAGGTGTGAAGACTGGCTGCACATTGACCCTGTCCATTCAAAATCGGTTCAGAAGGGCCCATGAGCAGCAGGGCAAATCAAAGCTAGGTACGTGCATGGTCAGATCAGTTATAGGAGACTGGTTTCCCACATCAGCTGCAGACTACTCTTCACACCACATCAATGTCACAGAAACCTGGGCAGGGCAAGTGATGTGAGATGAATGGAGCCAGACTGGAGCACAGTATTCTGCGGCAGAGCAACGGGGCTAAACTGCATGATTGGAGAGTTGGAGTATTTGCTTCCCATGAAGTACCAGCCAATGTGCTTAGAAGGTTGTTATGCAACCTCACCTTAATTGCAGCTTTCCTCAGGTGGTTGAGCTGTGAGAGTGCTATCTGGGGTTATTCTGAGGTAGACTAGGTGGGATTTGTTTCAAGTAATGTCCATTGCAAGAGATTCTGTTCTTGGGCTGCTCTGCCATTGGGAAGTTGAAACACACTCAAAACGGTCTTGGGCACACTTGGTTGTAAATGCCACTGACTTCAGTGTTTGGCTATTTTAATCAAGTCAGTGTTTAGGGTGTTTTCAGGTTCTGGGAATGATCATGCTTGGATGCCTAGGCAAATGTCATCTTGTCACATGTAAACTTGTAGGTCTAGGTAAGCAGAAACTCATTTGTATAAAGGTTGAAAAGCACTGGTGCCAGCAATGGATCAGCATTCTCACTGCACACCCTGTGAGTACCTGGTTCATATCAGGGAAACTGATGATCCAACCAGTGGACTGGATTTAGTCCTTTCTATGACTAAATCTTGGTCACTTGCCAGCCGACGTTCCTGGTGCAATTCCACCCCCCCAAGTTCAAGCTATCAGGCTGGCCCTGGGAATGCTATGGCTCAGTGTTGAGGGAATAGCTAAGCACAGCATTATCAGCAACTTTAAGTACAGGCACACAGATAGGGATACTCATTTAACTACATAAGTAATCCTGATTGTTCAAAGTGGTGGCTATGTGAGGCAGTGATTGGTTATTGTTGCTAATAGAGTTTAGAGGCATTTCTTTAAAGGTGAATGTAGGAATGAGTTCCTAAACTTAACAGAACTACATAGACTCCGAGAGAAGGAGCTAATCTCCTCCTCTCTGAGACAACACCTGACTCTGCATTTGATTCTGGATGCCTATATGATGGATGTAAGGCCAAGTCCTCCTCATTCTTCTAACTCCAGTGGAGTTACATGAGTCCCTTATTTTTGAGGGAAGCTCTCATTTTCATTGACCTAAATGTATGTAGTTTGGGTAAGCAACACCTTAAAGGGAATATACAATATTTCAAAGGATGGTTAGGTATTAGTGTGGGAAGGGGAGGTATGACTAGGAATAGTGGGATAAAATTAAGAAATAGAATGTTTAAGACACAGATCATAAAAGTAGCATGACACTGAATGAATATGATATAGTTTCCTCCAGGAAACTATGGAAGCCCACTGTGAGACCCTTAAAACTAGACTGGACAAACCACTGGAAGTGTACAGTAGTGATAATCCCACGTAGAGTGAAGAATGGAGTAGTACAGATGGCCAAATAACTCTCTTCATTCTCTGTCATGCTAAGGAATAGCTGGCTACCATGTCCAGTATAAAACCTTTATGTGGGCTAGAAGTATAACTGTATTGCGCTGACTACACAAGTAAAAGTAGCAAATGACTAGATCTAGAGTGCACTAGCAGTGAGGCTCCTCCACTAACAACTGAAATCACTGAGAGCTGTGTTAAGTGGTGGGCCCTGAAGACATCTTGGTGAGTAGCCAGCAGAGCAACTGGTGAAGAGGCGCAGTGAGTGAGTGCCTGAGCAGCAGAGTGTGTAAGGTGCCTCTTTACCTCCCCTCTCCTTCCACCCACAGTGGGAGATGAACTCTGCAGATGAACCTCTGAACTCTAGGGCTGCACTGACCAAGGACAGCAACTGTGAGGTGGCGTGCAGAGAAGGGATGGGCACATTAAAGGGGCTTTTGGGTTGCTGGATTTAAGAACCTGAGGCATAGACGCCGACTTCCCCTCTTTCCCATGGGTGCTCGACAGCCCCAGACCCGCCCCCTCTCCATCCCTTCCATGAGGCCCTGCCCCTGCCCCACCTCTTCCCACCCCTGCCCTGCCCCCATTCCAACCCCTTCCCCAAAGTTCCCGCCCCAAATCCACCCCCTCCCTGCCCTTATTCCAACTCCTTTCCCAGATCCCCGCCTCGGGCCCGCCCCTTCCCCACCTCCTCCCCTGAGCCCACCACGTTCCCGCTCCTCCCCCTCCCTCCTGGAGCATGCTAAAGCTGCCAAACAGCTGTTTGGCAGCAGCTGGGCGGGAAGCGCTGGGAGGTAGGCAGAAGAGGGGGGATGTAGCGTGCTCAGGGGAGGATTCGGGGGGGGGGGGGTTAGGGGAGCTTGGCTGCCGGTGGGTGCAGAACACCCACTAATTTTTCCCCGTGGGTACTCCAGCCCCAGAGCACCTACGGAGTCGGCACCTATGACCTGAGGGGAAAAGGACACTGCCTAACTTACTTGGGAATGGGTCTTTTGCTCATGGTTTATGTTTATGAACCCTATTTGCGGTGTTTTCCCATATTAATGCTGAGTGACTTCCCTCCCTTTATTAATTTTTTTGCTACACTCAGACTCTGTGCGTGCGAGAGGGGAAGTATTGCCCCTTAGAGGCACCCAGAGGGTGGTGTGTAATTGTCCCAGGTCACTGGGTGGGGGCTCCAGCTGGTTTTGTGTTGTATTGTTGAAAAGGAACCCCTAGATACTGAACCCGGCCCTTTGTTGCTGCCAACTTTGACTGGCAGAAGGGTTACACCCATGTCTCTTCAAATCCTCACTATCATCACAGCATCAACTCAAGCTGGAGACAACAGCATGTCCAAAACCACAGTACTTCTACACGTGCTGGTAAAACTGCTCCTGGATGTTTTCAAGACCTAGTAGTTGAGACCAGCTGAGGTCTTCCTTGTGAGATACACTCTGGAACAGGGATCGGCAACCTTTGGCACGTGGCCCATCAGGGCAATCTGCTGGCGGGCCGGGCCAGTTTGTTTACCTGCAGCATCTGCCGGTTCGGCCGATTGCAGCTCCCACAGGCCACGGTTCACCATTCCAGGCCAATGGGGGCTGCGGGAAGCGGTGCGGGCCGAGGGATGTGCTGGCAGCCACTTCCCAGAGCCCCCATTGGCCTCGAATGGTGAACCACGGCCAGTGGGAGCTGCGATCGGCCAAACCTGCGGAAGCTGCAGGTAAACAAATTGTCCCGGCCCGCCAGCGGATTTCCCTGATGTGCCACATGCCAAAGGTTGCTGATCCCTGCTCTGGAAGATATGGTGTAATAGAACTGATACTGGCAAGACTAGATTCTGTAGTAATTTGCTTTGTGGGAATACAGTCCATGAGCTGTTGATTTCATCTTTGTTTCAGGATGAGTGTATCGTGCAAGCAAATCAGTAGTAAAATATCTGCTGTATAAATCTTATTCAGAATTAGTTATTCTGTATTACTGACCATAAGCAAGAGCCTCTTTCAGCCCTGCCTAGGCTGTAGGGTCTTCTGCATCCAAACACTGACTCCTAACTGACAATTGCTCTTCAGTTGGAAGGGGGAAAACAATAAGAAACAAGGCACAAATATTCATGAAGCATAACAATTAACACAGCATCACCAGCAACTGCCTTAGGCACAACGCCTACTCCTGGAGAGCGAAGATTACACTGAGTTCTCTCTCTGGTGGATTAAAATCTTACTAAAATCCACATGATTCATTTTAAGTGTTGGGTGTATTAGTTCGCAGCTGCTGACACTGACATCCTCAATCTAACAAGCAGATATAGCTTGGAGAGCAGCAAGAGCAGTTGCATGGCCTTCCCTTCCACACTGATCTATCATAGTGATCCATCCCTGTTCTGAAGCCAATTAGCTCACCAGGACTCTTTCAGTCCCTAGGCTTTTTCCCTGAGACGCCAGTTAATCTTCCTTATAGCAATGTACTGCTCTTGGCTTACAGATAGTTAAAGAAGGGGACTTACTCCTTAGTGAAAATCAGGCATGGCCTTGTTGCCAAATGCTGAAGTAATGGGATAACACACACTAAGTGGGAAGCTGAGTTTGGAATTTCTCCTGGAAATAGTGTTCCTCAGTTGGGTTTTTCTCCTGGAATATTTCTTGTGGAGATAATGTAGACACTCACAGATGAATATGGTATTGGTTTGGTGTAAGGGCTAGAAAACTTGGGCCCCAAACCTGTAAATACACACATCTCCATCTTTATGCATGTGAATGATGTCACTGTGTCAGTGAGGCTACTTGTGTGCACAAAGTAAATCGTGGATAGTTGGATCATTGACATCAGAATATGGTTCTCTGGTGCTGAAGCATGTGAGGAAATCCCAGCTGTGGATGCTTTCTCAAGAGGAGTAAGAATGTCTCTCCCTTGAGCTTCGTGCAGAATTCCTATGCATGTTGAAAATTCCTCACCTGAAAGGAGTATAATATGGCTCAGGTCAGGAGGTGAGGTGAAACCACAGAGCTGAAACATGGATAAGGTTGCTAATGGTTCTTACTAAGTGCTAAGCGCTTTCTAGAGGGGAAGATAGGAGTAGACAGTATGAATAACTGGTTGTTTTTTTCAGTTTGCTGGTAGCTTTGAAAAATTGCAGAGAAAGGGGATCAGTTTGGATTGAACTGAAACCAAATTTTTTTGGCAAATCAATCCTTTTCAGGTCAAATGAAACATTTTTGTTTGACCCAAAATCTAATGTTTCATTTTGTTTTGAGGCACTTATTTTTAAATACAATAAAATAAGGGGTTAGATTCCCAAAACAGAGGAGCCCACCCCAGCAACCTTTAGCTCAGTGGGTGGGAGCATAAACCTGGGGCTCCACCATCCAAGGGAGAAGTCCCATTGTGGAGCAGGCCTTGAAGTCAGGGCCCTAACGCCACACAAGTGCCCTAGCCATCAGGCTATTGTCATTCTCTCTGGCCTACTGGTTATTCAGGCACTTTTGACATAGGCTTGGCAGGATTTGATTTTAAATTGGCAGATGTCAGTAACCATTGACTTCAGCTGACACAGAAACAGTTGATTGGTAACAGTGGGTAGGAGTGCAGCCTCTCTCTTGTGCCTGCAGGGATTGGGTGCAGGAAGCCCTGTGCAGCCCTGCTGTCATGGCCCCACTCACTCACCAAAGAGGAGTGGGGAGCTGGCCCTGGGCAGGCACGGTTCAGCCTCACCCTGCGGCTGGGGGCTCATTGTCCTCCCTTGCAGCCCTGGCTGGGTGACTCTGTTCTGCTCTGCTTAGCCAGGACCACAGCCCGTCTTGTGCCTGGGTATGTTGGCTCCTTGGCCACCCAGGGAGCCCTTGCAGCCCTGCTGTCAGCACTGCCTTTACCCTACCCCCTTAATTTCCAGTAATTGTAAAAATAAAAATATATTAATCACTGAAATGAGAAAAACTGAAAATCAAATTCTGCCATTTATTTATATAAAACCGAACAACTTCAACAGTAGAGACCAAGGGTAAGTCTACATTACGGGATTAATCCGAATTTATATAATTCGAATTTTGGAAACAGATTGTATAAAGTCGAATGTATACGGCCACACTAAGCACATTAATTCAGCGGTGTGCGTCCATGTACCGGGGCTAGCGTCGATTTCCGGAGCGTTGCACTGTGGGTAGCTATCCCATAGCTATCCCATAGTTCCCGCAGTCTCCTCCGCCCATTGGAATTCTGGGTTGAGATCCCAATGCCTGATGGGGCCAAAAACATTGTCGCGGGTGGTTCTGGGTACATCCTCCCCCCTCTCCAGGGAAGCAACGGCAGACAACCGTTTCGCGCCTTTTTCCTGGGTGAACAGTGCAGACGCCATACCACGGCAAGCATGGAGCCCGCTCAGCTCAAGACAGCAGTCATGAACATTGTAAACACCTCGCGCGTTATCGTGCAGTTTATGCTGAACCAGAACCTGCAAAACCAGGCGGTGAGGAGTAGGCTACAGCAGCATGGCAGCGAGAGTGATGAGGATATGGACATGGAATTCTATCAAACCGCGGGCCCCAGTGCTTTGGAGATCATGCAATGGGGCAGGTTATAGCCGTGGAACGCTGATTCTGGGCCCGGAAAACAAGCACAGACTGGTGGGACCGCATAGTGTTGCAGGTGTGGGACGATTCCCAGTGGCTGCGAAACTTTCGCATGCGTAAGGGCACTTTCATGGAACTTTGTGACTTGCTTTCCCCTGCCCTGAAGCGCCAGAATACCAAGATGAGAGCAGCCCTCACAGTTGAGAAGCAAGTGACGATAGCCCTGTGGAAGCTTGCAACGCCAGACAGCTACTGGTCAGTTGGGAATCAATTTGGAGTGGGCAAATCTGCTGTGGGGGCTGCTGTCATGCAAGTAGCCAAAGCAATCACTGAGCTGCTGCTACGAAAGGTAGTGATTCTGGGAAATGTGCAGGTCATAGTGGATGGCTTTGCTGCAATGGGATTCCCTAACTGTGGTGGGGTGATAGATGGAACCCATATCCCTATCTTGGCACCGGAGCAGCAGGGTACCCAGTACATAAACCGCAAGGGGTACTTTTCAATGGTGCTGCAAGCACTTGTGGATCACGAGGGACGTTTCACCAACATCAACGTGGGCTGGTCGGAAGGGTTCATGACGCTCGCGTCTTCAGGAACACCACTCTGTTTAAACGGCTGCAGCAAGGGACTTACTTCCCGGACCAGAAAATAACTGTTGGGGATGTTGAAATGCCTATAGTTATCCTTGGGGACCCAGCCTATCCATTAATGCCATGGCTCATGAAGCCATACACAGGCAGCCTGGACAGGAGTCAGGAGCTGTTCAACTACAGGCTGAGCAAGTGCAGAATGGTGGTAGAATGTGCATTTGGCCGTTTAAAAGGTCGCTGGAGCTCGTTACTGACTCGGTCAGACCTCAGCCAAACCAATATCCCCATTGTTATTGCTGCTTGCTGTGTGCTCCACAATCTCTGTGAGAGTAAGGGGGAGACCTTTATGGCAGGGTGGGAGGCTGAGGCAAATCGCCTGGCTGCTGATTATGCGCAGCCAGACACCAGGGCGATTAGAAGATCACACCAGGAAGCGCTGCACATCAGAGAAGCTTTGAAAACCAGTTTCATGACTGGCTACGGTGTGAAAGTTCTGTTTGTTGAAAACCTGCCTCCTTGATTGACTCATTCCCTGTAAGCAAACCACCCTCCCCCCTTAAATCACAGCTTGCTTTTAAAGGAAATAAAGTCACCATTGTTTAAAAATCATGTATTCTTTATTAATTGATTATAAACATAGGGAGAGAACTGACAAGATAACCCGGATGAGGTTTGGGAGGAGGATAGGAGAGAAGTAAAAGGCCACTGAAAAAATTCAATATAATGACAGCCTTTTGGTTGGGCTGTCCACTGGGGTGGAGTGGGAGGGTGCATGGAGCCTCCTCCCCTGCATTCTTACACCTCTGGGTGAGGAGGCTATGGAACATGGTGAGGGGGGAGGGAGGTTATACAGCAGCTGCAGCGGCACTCTGTTATTCTGCTGCCGTTCCTGAAGCTCCACCAGACGCCGGAGCATGTCCGTTTGATCATGCAGCAGCCCCAGCATTGCAGCCTGCCACCTCTCATCTTGAGCGTCCCTCATGACCTCACGTTCACTGGCATCTTTCCTGTACTTAGATACCGTGTCCTTCCACTCATTCAAATGAGCTCTTTCATTGCGGGTGCATTCCATTATTTCCGAGAACATCTCGTCTCGCGTCCTCTTTCTCTGCTGCCTTATCTGAGATAGCCTTCGGGACGGAGGAGGGAGGCTTGAAAAATTTGCAGCTGCTGGAGGGATGGAAAAAAGGAGAGAAGTTTTTATAAAGATACATTTTACAGAACAATGCTTATACTCTTTCACGATGAAAAACACTATTCACATTACATAGGACATGTGATTTCAGTACAAGGTCGCATTTTCCATCTTAATATTGAGTGCCTGTGGCTTTGGTGTTAGAGATCACAGACGCAGGTCCGGGCAGCAGAATTTGGCTTGCATGCGGCCATGGTAAGCCATTGTCTTTCGGCTTCTGTGCCCTCCTTTCCCACATATCAAGCAAAGCCCGTTGACTGCTGCGGTTTTCCTGTTAACCTTCAGCAGCAGAAAACAAACTACCCCCCCCCCCCATCCAATTATCTGGGATGATTGCTGTACCCCTCCCCCCACCACGTGGCTGGTATCAGGGAAGATCCCTGCTAGCCAAAGGCAAAAAGCTCAGCGCCAATTCCCCACCTCCTCCCCACCCCCCCACGCTTGGCTAACTGGAGGGAAGGATTTCTTTTCAGCCACAGGCAAACAGCCCAGTAGGAACGGCCACCTCTGTCCCCTTAATTAAATTCCCATATTTCAACCAGGTTTCCATGAGCGATATCACTCTCCTGAGGATTACACAGCAAGATAAAGAATGGATGTTACTTGAATGCCAGCAAGCACCGGGACCTTATGCTGCCAGGCTTTGTCATGCAATGATGCCAGATTACTTGCTACTAGCATGGCGTGGTCAAGTGTCCTACCATGGAGGACAGAATAAGGCTGCACTGCCCAGAAACCTTCTGCAAAAGCTTTTGGAGTACTTCCAGGAGAGCTTCATGGAGATGTCCCTGGAGGATTTCCGCTCCATCCCCAGACACGTTAACAGACTTTTCCAGTAGCTGTACTGGCCGCGAATGCATCCCAAGTCCTCAGGGCAAATTAATCATTAAAAAACGCTTGCTTTTAAACCATGTTTTATATTTTAAAAGGTAAACTCACCTGAGGTCCCTTCCATGGGGTCATGGTCTTGGGTACTGGCTTGGGAGGCTTGGAAGGGTACTTCAGTCAGGCTGAGAAAAAGATCCTGGCTGTTGGGGAGAATGGAGTGCTGGGTGCTCTCTGCAAGCTCGTCCTCCTCCTCCTCCTCCTCTTCCCCATCTGCAGAATCCTCAGGTGTGGCTGATGAGATTACCCCCGCCTCGGAATCCACGGTCACAGGTGGGGTAGTGGTGGCGGCCCCCCTAGAATTGCATGCAGCTCAGCGTAGAAGCGGCATGTCTGCGGCTCTGACCGGAGCGACCGTTTGCCTCCTTTGTTTTCTGATAGGCTTGTCTGAGCTCCTTGACTTTCACGCGGCACTGCTCTGAGTCCCTATTGTGGCCTCTCTCCATCATGCCCTTGGAGATTTTTTCAAAAGTTTTGGCATTTTGTCTTTTTGAACGAAGTTCTGCTAGCACTGTATCCTCTCCCCATATAGCGATCAGATCCAGTACCTCCCGTACGGTCCATGCTGGTGCTCTTTTTCAATTATCGGCCTGCATGGTTATCTGCGCTGATGAGCTCTCTGTGGTCACCTATGCTCTCCTGTGCTGGGCAAACAGGAAATGAAATTCAAATGTTCACGGGGCTTTTCCTGTCTACCTGGCCAGTGCATCCGAGTTCAGATTGTTGTCCAGAGCGGTCACAGTGGTGCACTGTGGGATAGCTCCCGGAGGCTAATACCATCAAATTGTGGCCACACTAACCCTAATTCGAAATGACAATATCGATTTTGGTGCTACTCCGCTCATCGGGGAGGAGTACAGAAATCGATTTTAAGAGCCCTTTATTTCGAAAGAAATGGCTTCGTTGTGTGGACGGGTGCAGGGTTAATTCGATTTAATGCTGCTAAATTTGAATTAAACTCATAGTGTAGACCAGGACCAAGTGAGCCTTATGTTAGAATAGCTAATAGCCTACTGGTATCGGCACTGATGTGGGAGAGCTGGGTTCAAGTCCTGGTTCAGCCTGGGCCAAAAGTTAAAGCAGGGGGAGAGACTACCCCACTTTCTTCTGTGGTGTTCTGAATGGTGCTCAAATTCCCTTGTGAATCTAGCCTCCAGTCTAACTGTTTTGTTCTGACACATCCAAATTTTGTGATTCTCCAGTTTTAACTGAAACTACTTGCTGAAAGACTTGAATTTGCAAAATTTTCTGGCTGATCCAAATCTGCATTTTTCAGGAAAAATGTTGTCCAAAAGCTCTCGCCCAGCTCCAGGTAGGAGTCCCCAGACCTGAAACGTATTGACAAGAGTCTTTTATTAGTAATCTCTCAAAGATAAAGGGTGAACTGCAGTGTACTCAGTCCAGAACACTAAGACTTCAGACACATGACTTCTGTTTATGACCATGCATGTTCCACTTTACAGACTGAACCATTTAAAATAGCTCGGAAGGGCCTTGGTCAGGCAAAACTCTGCTGAAGTCAATGCAAGATTTGTGTGAGTGGGGAGTGGGCAAACAGCTGAGAAAAGAGGCTGTAGTCCAGAGACCTATGGCAGCATGAGGCAAGAGTGGCTTAAGTCATTTTGCTATTGCTTGCATGTACATTTTTTTAACCGACTTCTATTGACCCTTGTTAGTGACAGTTGGCAGCCCAGCAGGGAAGAGCAAGGAAGCATTATGAAACCTGTTATGTCAGTGCTCTGGGGAACCTGAGGGAAATCTATAACATATGCTGAAAGAGCAAGCTTGTTCTGACTGTTCCTCTGTCACTAAATGTAAGAGGTGACTGGGAAGGCATGAAAGCGTACAATTGCCTTTGTAGACTAGAAAGTTCCACTTCCCACAGACAGCACCGTTTCCATCTAGTTCCGGGCAAATCCATTCCCCTTTCTGTGATACCAGGGCTCTTCAGCTATAGAAACAGGAAACTGTTGCAGGGCAGCCAGGCAGGGTGGGCACAATAGAATCAGAGAAATGTAGGAGTGGAAGGGACCTTGAGAGGTCATCAAGTCCAGTCCTCTGCACTGAGGCAGGACTAAGTGTTACCTAGACCATCCCTGACAGGTTTGTCCAATCTTTCTTAACCTCCAGTGACAGATTCCACAGCTTCCCTAGGTAACTTGTTCCAGTGCTTAACTACCCTTTCAGTTAGGAAATCTTTTCTAATTTTTCTAACTTAAATCTCACTTGTTGTGTGGTTTGGCAGCATTATGTGGGGTAAAAGGAGGTGGAGTGGATGAGAAGGGCCAGAAATCTGTGGCGTCTCTTGTTTGCACTCCCTAGGGGGGAAGAGTTCATCTAAAGGCCCTGTGGATAGCTACTTCAGTCCAGTGGTGGCTGTAGCCTCTGTAGTGGCTCTGTATCTGGCTCCCTGTGCACCCACCCAGCCCAGTAGCTCAGGATGAGAGTTTTTGGCTATATCCACACCAGAGACCTGACAGCAGCACAGCTGTACTGCTGCAGCTGCGCTGCTGTAAGGTCTCCTGTATAGCTGCTCTATGCAGACAGGAGAGCACTCTGCCATCAGCATAATTAAACCTCCCCCAGTGAGCAGCAGCAGCCCTGTTGGCAGGAGAAGCTCTCCCGCCGACATAGCACTGTCCACACCGGCACTTCTGTCAGTGTAACTTATGTCGGTCAGGTGTATGTTGTTGGGTTTTTTTTTCACACCCCTGACCAACAAACGTTTGACTGACAAGGTGCTAGTGTACACATAGCCGCTCATGGGTGGTTTTTCAGACTGTATTGACAAGCATGTTTTGACACACATAGTGTGATCTCCAACTGCTGGGAACAGCCTCTGAGGCTATGTGTACACTAGCACTTACTGCGGTATAACTTATGTTGCTCAGGGGTGTAAAAAAGCTCCCCTCCCCCCCAAGCGATGTAAGTTACACTGACCTAACTGCCGGTGTAGACAGCACTGTGTCAGTGGGAGAGCTTCTCCTGCCGACATAGCTACCGCCACTCGCGGGGCAGGAGTAGTTAAGCCGATGGGAGAGCTCACTCCCATTAGCTTACAGCAGTTACATTAGAGAGCTTACAGCAGAGCAGCTGCATCACCAGCTTCTGCTGTGTAGCAGCACTTTAGGAGGGTGGTCTCTTGTCATCTTGGCTAATGCATAATTGTTATGATGGGAGCTCTGGAGTAAAAACTAGAAGTGTCCATATTGTAAGGGTGGAGGAACCCCTTAGTCCTTCTATAGTCTCCTTAGTCCCTCTAGATGGAATTTAGAAAAATCAACCATCAATACACTGTTAATGAATGCCCAGAGCAATGTGCAACTAAAGGATACAGAAAACAGAGCTAAAGAACACCATTAAACAAAACCATACTGCTCTTATCCAGTGTTAAAAACAGCCATGGACATTCTATTTCTCAATCACAAAGTGCTGACTTCCACAGGCTTAGAGCACTATAGGTCAAAGATCAAGCACTAATCAGAGGCCCAAACGTACAATGTTTTCAGTAATCCAAACAGAATAATCCAGGCATAGCTCTTCATAGATTCCAAAGCCAGAAGTGACCCTGGTGATAATCTAATCTGACCTCCTGTATAACACAAGCCATAGAACTTCTCCAAAAAAACTCCTAGAGCAGATCTCTTGGGAAAAAAAATCCAGTCTTGACTTTAAAATTCTCAATGACGGAGAATCAACCACGACCCTTAAACTGTGTCAGTGGTTAACTAACCTTATTTCCAGTGTGAATTTGTCTAGCTTCAATTTCCAGCCACTGGATAGTGTTATACCTGTCTCTGATATTTGCTCCTCATGTAGGAACTTATAGGCTGATCAAGTCACCCACTAACTTCTTTGTTAGATTATACTTATTTTATCACACTGGCATGTTTTTCTAATCCTTTAATCATTCTCATGGCTCTTCTTTGAGCTCTCTCCAATATAGCCACATCCTTCTTGAATTGTGGACACCAGAATTCCAGCAGTGGTTGCACCAGTGCCCAATACAGAGGTAGAATAATCTCTATTTCTGCTTTAGGTTTCCCTGTTTATGCAGCCAAGTATCATATTAACCCTCTTTGCCACCACATTATACTGGGAGATCATGTTCAGCTGACTATCCACCGCAGTGCCCAACAAAGTCACTTCTTCCCAGGATAGTCCCCCATCCTGTAGGTATAGCCCACATTTTGTTCTTATCGCTATACATTAGCACTAAGCCATAGTTAAACACATTGTCGACTTGTGCCCAGTTTACCAAGCAATGCAGATTGCTCTCAATAAATAAGCTGTCCTCCTCATTATTTACCACTCCCCCAATTTTTGTCACTTGCAAACTTTCTCATTTATTTTTGCTTTCTTCCAGGTCACTGGAAAATGTTAAATAGCATAGAGCCAAGAACTGGTCCCTGCAGGACCTCACTGGAGAAACACCCTATTGAGTCCCTGCTCACAATTAAATTTTGAGCATATTATAAGAGCAAGAGGCTGTGGCAGGGTGTAGATAACAAAAATGTGAACGCTCATCTGAATAATATGAAGACTTGGTGGCGAGGTGCCAGAAGATCTTGTTGTTGTGAGTTTGGGTTGGCTCCATCACCACCAAGTGACTCTTACATTTCAAGATCACAAAAGCAAAGGGCCAGTTTTTCAAATGTGGGCAATTAAAACATGCATCTGCTGTGTGTGAAAGGGACACTGTCACAAGCGAATAGAAATGCAAATTGCGCTGGAACTGCAAATGGATTTTTGTCTGGGTGCATCTTCTGTAGCACTGATTTATCCTTCATACTCAGAATTGCTCCTCTCCAATCTTCAAACCTGCTAATGTGACAGCAGCAATTGGTGTGTGTCAATGACTAAAATGTGAAACACCTGTATTATCTTGTTACACCATAACTTACAGGTAGGTTTGACCATAAAAGCAGTTTTAACATGGTCTCTTAGCTGTCTGGATAAATAAACTTACCACGTGTGGCCAGAAGTGTCTCCCCATCCCCATAGATCATTGGCAGAGTTTGTAACCTAGACCTTCAAATCCCCGGCACATACCTCTGCCAATTGAACTACAGGAATAATGATTCTCTGCTGTGTGGGCCAGCCACTATAAGGGGACACTTAATGCACACTTAGCCAGGGGCTTACGTCTGTTTGCTAGACAGCACTAGAGTACTAGTGATAGGAATCCAGGATTCTATTTGTGGGCAGAGTAGGTCAGTGGTTAGACACAGGCCAACAAAGCTCATCTGGCACATTCAACGCAAAAGGCAGTGTGGCTCAGTGGATAAAAGTTGGGCTTGTCACATGAGATAACTCCATTTTAAATGGTGGGGCCAATACTTGACTGCTTCCAGGGTTGATCTGAGGTCAATAAACCCCTTTGGTCAATAAACGCTGAAGTGCATGGAAATATAAAAAGCATCAAGTGAAACTTTGAACTTGTGATTTCTTAGCTCCTAGCTTGGAGTACTTTCTGCTGGGCTATGGGGTATTTAGATGAGTCTGTCCCACATATGTGTATATTCTGGCAGTGTTCTGGATTTCCGGGTAATGATGGAGTCACAGGCATGGGACCAGAAGGATTCTAGTCTGAAACTTTCAATAGATGGCACTTATGGTGTGGTTGGAAACTTGTAGATGATCAAAGTATTACCCCTTCTACAACTGTGTTGTCACGTGTGTCAAATTCATAATCAAGGTTTACACAAGCAATGAGACCATACCTGTGCAGTATGTCTACACTGCAATATAAACACAAGCTCGGCTTGGGCTCTAGCCTTCTGTCCACACACAGCTTACTCGGGCTAGTAAACCTCTGGACCTGGGCCCTAGGACCCAGCAAAGGGGGGTGGGGGGATCTGAGCCAGAGTCCCAGTGGGATTCTGGTCCAAAATATATCATTTTGCAGCATAGACACAGCGCAGGCCCCACTCCTCCAGACGAGTGCCCTGAGAGTCTGCAGACACCACCCCACAGGCCAGTGTTCTTATCCTTTTCTATCTCCAGACTAGCCAATCAACTCTCAGGAAACAGGAACCCCCCCCCCCCCCCCTTCAAGAACAGCAGCTCAGCATTTAACCCTTCAATCTCATTCTGATCACTGAGCTGCCAACAGGATGAAAAGTCTCCTGCATTAACTATGGCCGCTGACAAGAAGTCAGTTGCCAAGTGCACAGCTATCTGGTCACGGGACAACAATCAGATTCTGGTAAATCTGTGGTGCAAGGTGATCAAGGTCTTTCTCTTCAGTAAGAATACCAGAAATGACCATGCATGCCAAGAAATAGCAGACAAGCTGGCAACGTTGGAGATTCAATAGCTGGGTGACCAGTGCAGGGAGCAGATTAAGCAGCTGTAGAGTGACTACTGGAAAGCCAGTGGTGAGTATTGCACTTCTGGAAACCTCCCTTTCCCCCCATTCATCCTGCCTCTTTATGAGGACTTTGCCCCCCAGTGGTTCACAACATCCTGGTCAGCTGGGATGGTGATTTTCTGACTCCTGAATGTAGTACAGGACTAGAGGGGAAACAGCAAGAGCCAGATCACGCTAGCGAAGTGACCTAGTGCTCACACAAACCCCTGAGGAGACTTTATTGCCAGAGCAACTGCAGCATGTCCTCTTTGTTTGACACCCCGTCCTTTGCCCTCCCCCTCCCCTGAGAAACAGCCCCCTGCAGAAACAGAAGAGATAGTAGTAACCCAGGAGCCTGGTACGAGCCTGGCTCTGTTTGATATACAAATGGGAGGGATTTCTGGTTTATGGCCAAATGCAATTTTTATTAGGAGCTGCAGGTAGCAGCATGTATCTGCTAATAGCAGACTGCATGCTAGTGCCTTGCTGTCACTGCCTCACACCATGTGGAATTCACTTCCCTGTCTCCATTTTGCAATCAGTTAATGCTTGCTTAACACTCAATTTTTATGAGGTGTACTCTCATTCTTATGAAGATGTACTGGAGTGTTAAAAGTAAACTGTATATTGCCTTCCCATTTAGTATGCCGCACTGGAGAAATTGGCCATGCCGCAGAGTTATGAGCTGCCTGTTGACTGTGTGTGTGTGTGTGTGTGTGTGTGTGTGTGTGTGTGTGTGTGTGTGTGAATAGAGGGAAAATGCAGTGCCTGGGTGACAAAATCAATGTCTGAAATATAACACCCTTCCCCCGCGCCCCATGCAGTACAGAAAGGAGGTGGGAAGGCTGCTTGTGCAGCTCTTTGAGAGTGTAGTGTGTGTTTGCATGTAGCCCATAGGTAGGTGTACTCAAAGCAAGCTGTGTCATAAGCCATAGGGGAGATGCTAATCCATGTGGACACTAACGCAGCATCCCGTTGATTCCATTATGAGTTTTAACCAAATCCTGGATGATAGCTACAAACTTTTCCTGCAGCAGGACACCATCTAGGTAATCATGTTTTGGGGAAGAGTGTGTTTTCTGGGCCCTCTTCGATAGGACACAGCCCACTTAACTCATAGATGGATTGCGCAGTCACCACCTGCTTGAAAAGCTGTGTGGCATACACAGGTGGCTTGCCATTAATAGCTTGGAATAGAATGTCCTTTTGCCATTCAGGAACCTCCAGGATTATGTCCTCCAGAATGTAAATCCTTTCAGGCATTCCACTTATGAGTGTGATCAAATGCACCCCTGTATTTACACACTACACACATTGTAGTAATCTCTTTACAAAATATGCCTTGAGCGGTATCATTTGAAACTAATAACTCACTGGACACTATCAGGGTAAAATGTGTGTAACAATATTATATGTAAAGTTCTGATTTCCCCCTGTATGAGCGTGCATGTTCAAACCCACGTAGCCCCGATGAGGCAGAAGTTGTTGTTAAATAGGTCGATCCTAGAGAAAAATGTGTTTACCTCAATTTACATATAAGTAGTAAACAGAGTCCTAAGGGGGTAAACTAGTTCCTCAAAGACAAAGGACAAGCTGATGCTTCTAGCCAGGTGTCACCTAAGTTGATTGGCAGTCACTAGCCAAGTGGCCATTCTTTGGCAGCAAAGGGGGGCTGAAATAGATCAATCTGCATTTTAACAAAAAACAACATGGAACCTCTTTCACCATGAGACTCTATGTCTCTGTCCTCACAGCAGGAAGGAACTTTATCAAGGGGTAACCTCAGGACAATGCATTTAAAAGGATGACTGGACTATAAATGGGAATGGTAAAAACATCCCAGGTTATCTTTGTCTTTTTAGGTGACAGAGAAGAAGAAAGGAACCAGCCCTTTGATTTTGGGGGAAATTCCTGATCTAGGAACTTGGTCAGCAATGTTGCTGGGAACCTGTGGGAAAGATTTTATCTTGAACCAAGTCTAGTCTGTTTTTAGCTACTAGAAAGTGTTTTTTCTTGTATTCCTTTTTGGCTTTAATGCCTTATACTTGTACTCACTTAAAATCTATCTATTTGCAGTTTAAAATTGTTTTATAAATCTAAACCAATCCAGTGCTGTGTTTAAACTGAACTGTTTGGGTAACTCTAGTTAAAGTAGCAAACTGTTGCATATTGACCCCTTAGGGGGCAACAGACCTGTGATATCTGAACTGCCCAGGAAAGAGCTTGACAGAGTAGAAGACACATTTGGGGGGAAATTCAGGACTGGGAGTGTGTAGGGGTGACCCCGCAAATAGTAACCAAGGCTGGTGGAAGCCAGAGCATGACAGGAGTGTGACAGTCTGCTGGCATTAGAGTTGTTGTACCAGGGCTGCAGCTCTACAGACACTTAAGGTGTGATCTGCATGCTGTTTTATAGCTCCCAACTCGGGCTACTCACACTGCAAAGGATTGTGAGGTACCTAATGTTGCAGGGCAGGTGGTAACAACCCCTCACTGGTCTGTATTGCATCCAGGAATGTGACTGGTGGACATGCTAGAAAGGGGAAAGTGACCAGGGGATGTGCAAAAGTAGGGAATTGATTTGTTTGGGCTGGTTCACTGTTTTGCAGTGTTCAATGCACTTTATTTTATTCCTGGTGTTGCAAGCTGCCATCACAATACTCGAATATTGTTTTTGTTATACAGCCATGTTTACAAAATAAGGCTTTTACTTTGTCAAAAAGCTTTATTACTATCACTGCTCATCACATCGTATAAGCAGTATTTCAAAGAATAAGACAAGGCACAACTGGGAAGCTGTATTCAAATGCAATTTCTCAATACATCTACTCAGATCAATCCATAATGAAAATCCACAATTCATGTCTCAAACCACTGTCCCCAGCCATTGTATAAACAGTCATCTCATCCACAATTAACAATTCATGACAATCACCCCCTTTGTAATGTACAGCAAGAGTGTTCACTTACTGTAAAAAGTGCTGTACAAATACATCAGACATGCTATTCTTCCTCAACTATTGGTCCATGCAAGTTCATAATGTGGGTGCAGAAATCACCCCTGATCTCTGTTGTCAGAGAGCACCCTGCTCCAGCTCTGACAGGTGTGCTTTTCTGGCTGAGGGTACCAGTTCTGCAATGCATTGCTGTCCTAGGTCTATTCAGGGGCAAATGGCTCATCTTTGTATTTTCAAAGATTGTGAGGAGGACAGCAAGCCACAATAATGCAGACAGCACTGATGACACCAGAAGCCAACTGGTTCTGTAAACAGCACCAGTGGGATTTCAGTCTGCCAAAGGCACATTCAGCCACCATTATATACTTGCTGAGTGTAATTCAACCTTTTGCCAGGTGCTCTGAGATCAGGATATGGTTTCATAAGCCAAGGGAAAAGGGGGATAAGCAGGATTACCTAGAATAAGAGTGGAGACAGTAACTCCACTTATGACAAGTCATATGATAATAGTGTCCCAACTTGCCCATGAGGGTAGACTCCAGCTTGGCAGAAAATCCTGACAGCATGAACTTTTCCAGTGCAGTCCATGTTGGTGTCCAAAAATCAGCCTCTGGCTCACAAGGGCCTGCATACTGAGTAGTATCCTTTGCGGTTCATGGACTTGTGCCCCTTCAGGAGGGCAAACTATGGGCACATGAGTCCCACCAATGGCCTTGGCGCAGTTTGGAAACCCCATTCTCTAAAAACCAGTAATTACTTCCGGGATATTGCTTATGCCAGAGGTGGGCAAAGTACAGCCTGCTTGCCACATCCGGCCCGCGGGACCCTCTTGCCCAGCTCCTGAGCACCTGGCCCAGGAGGCTCACCCCCCGGCCCCTCCCCTGCTGTTCGCCCTCCCTCACAGCCTCAGTGCGTCGCACCGCCAGCGCAATGCTCTGGATGGCCGGGCAGCGCAGCTGCAGAGCCTGGCCTGACCCGGTGCTCTGTGCTGTGCTGTGGCGTGGCTGGCTTCAGTTGCGCTGCCAGCCACCGGGGCTCCAGGCAGCATGGTAAGGTGGCAGGAAGCAGTGGGGGTTCGATAGAGGGCAGGGGAGTTTGGGGTGGTGGTCAGGAGGCGAGGGTGTGGATAGGGGTCGGGGCGGTCAGAGGGCGGGGAATGGGGGGATTGATTGGGTGCAGGGGTCCTGGGGGGAAGTCAGGAAAGGGGGTGGATGAGGAAGCGGGGGGCAGTGAGGGATAGGGGGTCTGGGGGAGGTCAGGGAGAAGGGGGGTGGATGGGGCAGGGGTCCGGGGGGGCAGTCAAGAAGGAGGGGGAGTTGGATGGGGTGGCGGGGGGCAGTCAGGGGTGGGGGTTCTGGGGGCAGCCAGGGGACAGGGAGTGGGGGCGAGTGTGGCTGGGGCGGGAGTCTTGGGGGGGCCATCAGGGAACAGGGAGCATTGGATGGGGCAGGAGTCCGGGGGGGGGGGCATCAGGGGGCAAGAAGCAGCGGAGGGATGGGGGTTTGGGGCCGCGCCACACCTGACTGTTTGAGGAGGCACTGCCTCCCCTAACCGGCCCTCCATACAATTTCCAAACCCGATGTAGCCCTCAAGCCAAAAAGTTTGCCCGCCCCTGGCTTATGCCCACCACCTTTGGGTAAATCACACACCTGATTGCCTCAAACCTCCATCACCACTTTACCCCCATCTGGCTTTCCAACACCAAAGTGGTTAGCAATGGTCCTGGGGTTGCCAGCTTCCAGATGGTTATTGCAATCTGCTTCTTGACCAGCACGGCTGGCCTCATGCATGTGTCAACTCTGGAGGATTGGGATAAGCTGCTGCCAAGCCTCAGCACTGTAGTTTACTTTATTCAAAAGTTCTGGAGCCACTGCTGGTCATCTCAGGTCTGCATGAGTATGTGACCCTACCAGACTGTGCTTGTGACCCTGCACCAGAAGTGCAAGCCTCTAATGGGGGCATCAGTAGCTATACCACGATTCACAAGGGGCATCAGCCAGTTCAAGTCTGTCTTGTTCTCCTTCTCCAGATGCCTTTGGTAGGTCAGAAAATGCCTCTGAAAACTCCATCCACATCTCAGGGATGTTCTGTCAGTTTCCTCAAAGGGGAGTTAAAGCCCACGCAGGACAGGTGCTTCAAATGGTGACTTCTTGTTGCTGGCTCCAGCTGCTGGGATTGTGCAGACCCAAAACACTACTGAGCAGGATGTGTTGGCAGGCTGTGACAACTTCCAGTCAAGTTTTTTCCCCACTGTGCACCATGACTAGAGTGGCTGTAGTTAGGAAGCCTAGCATAGGTTGGTTTGACTCAGGTCTGTCTAATGCAGTGTAGACATCAAGTGCAGGTGTGAGACTTGGATCCAGACATTCTAAAGAAAGAGCAATAGTCAGTGTGGACGCACAAGGCCTGGCTTACAAACCCTGAGCCTGCAGGCTTGAGTCCTGCAGACACTAGGCTTGTATTGCAATGTAGACATATCCCATCTGATCTGCCTGTTTCTTCACTCTTCTCTTCTCCCTCCTGAAAGATAGGTGTGAGACTTCAGCCGATGAGTCTTTTGTCATTTAAAGTTAATACTTCCACTTCTGGGCAGGAGCGGTGTCCGGGAAATGTATAACAGTCTATATAATCTGAAGCCAATTTTCAGAGTTTATAGGGGGGAAACCTCAACAATATGTCTGCACTTTAGACAATACTTTTCATTAGGGTACTGTAAGACTAATCTGTGCTCTTTATTTTATGTAATAAGTCTATTAACATTCCTATTCAAATGAAATGTAAATCCTTTGAAAAAGAGCTCTAATGCCAGCTACAGGCATCAAGAACTGGCGAGAACCAGCAAGCATGACACTAGAAACTGTTCTCAAGTTTGGCAAGATAATAAATGCCTAAAGGAACTGCATGATATAGCTAGACTTCAATGTGATTAAGCAACGGTGCTGCAATAGAAACATCATAAAAGCTATCTGTTTTATGAGTGTTGTGTAATAAAAATCAAAGCTGAATAAAAATCAATTCAGCATATTTCTTCTTACATTGTTAACATAGCTATTAAAATCTTGGGAAGGGCCTTCCAAATGGTATTGCCTCACGAAAGCACTTTAAATACAGTATTAGGAATCCATCACCCATAATGCATCAAAAACCCAACTTTGAGACTTTTCATTCTGAATTGAAATTTCTGTGGGTAGCCATCATGCAGATTCAGATTATCTTGAAAACTCTGGACTTCTCAAACAAGACAGCATTGGAGATGCTACTACCCAGTAAGAAACGGGAGAATTTGTACCTATGAACGTTGCTTTTGCCTTGGGCTCCTTAGGGAGAAGGATGCAGTGGGAGAAAGTAAATAGAATGTCTGCTTCTTCTTTCACTAGTCTATGATGCAAGTCGTACTAAGGTGGTCTGTCTGCTCTAGCAGAGGCAGACTTAATGATGCACCTGGAAGTCTAGTTTCAATCCTGCATCTGGCATAGAGGGAGAATATATTAGGATGTGCATGAGGGGCTATTGAGCTCTGTGCTGTAGTGTACGCTATGCCTGGACGCTGATGGAGCAGCATGGCACCAGCTGTACTGCTGCTCCCACAGGACGTGCTTTCCTGGCCAATGGCTGTTGAGTACCTCACTTTCATAGTGCGAAGAGAGGCTCTGATACTATTGTCGTAGGAATGTCCAGTCCCTTCACCCCAACACGCCTTTCGATTGCTGCACACACATGCCGAAGGTAGTGTGCGCACAGGTGCTGACACACCATGCTGGGCATTGTGACTTTCTTTGTGTGCACTGGGCAGTTACCATCTACACAACAGCTGAGCACATGAGAAGAGCTCAGGAAACATGCATATCCCTTCCACACCCTTCTGCAAGAAATAGGATTGATCACTGGGTCAATCTTCTGCCCTCATTTACAGTGTAAATCTGGAACACAATTAGGCCCAAAGGCAGTTTGACATTGGCTTTAATGGATGCAGAGCATAGGCTTGATAATTTTCAAATGAAAAAGAGGGACAAATTCCAATCTGGATTTCTGTGTGGGACACAGCAGAGTGTTGCCAAAAGCCCTCGGCTTCCATCACCGGTTTACCAGGAGGAATGTGTTTGAATCCCATTCCTGACAACAGTTAAATGCTTAAAACCCTAGTTCTGCGTGCTGGAGAGAGCAGACTATTATTAGATGCAAAGGCTGCATGTCTCAGTTGTGTTTCTGGAAAGTGGTAACAGAACAAGAGCAGTTCTGCAGTTGAGTCCAGTGGGAGGAGATGGTACCCGAAATGAGTAATGCCCCAGGTGACAGCTGTGTTGCCAACACTAATAATATCCTGAGTGTTCCAGTTTGGGGCAGATTTGGGGAGGGCGGGGTTGTAATCTTCAGAACATACACAAGCAGCTCAGGAATCTTTCCCAAGCTGTCTGCAGTTTCCCTCTATGACTTAGGGTTGCCAACCCTCCTGGAGTCCCCAGGAATTAAAGATGAATCTTTAATTAAAGATTGTCATGTGATGAAACCTCCAGAAATATGTCCAACCCAAACTGACAACCCTACTATGGCTACTAGAGGCCTCTGTGACTACTACTGCCTGCCCTAGGGGGTGCACTTGTGGGTTCTGTGCAGGTGCAGCAGAGCAGAGCTGAGCTAACGCTGAGCCCATCTAACTGGGCAACAGGCTCCTGTACATTCCCTCCACCGCAGCAGGGAGTTAATGGAAGTAAGAGTGGGAAAGCTCCTCCCTGCAGGCAAAAAGAGGGAAGCTAGGGAGCCTGCTGTGGGTGGGCTGGGGCTGGAGGGGAACGGGGAATGATCCAGGAGGGCTGAGGGCAATGTGTATTTAGGGTTATATATTGTATGCAATTTGGATTTGAATTTTCAACCAATAATTATGGCACATTTGGGGCAGTTGGGCAAAAACCAGAGACCAAACCATGAGTTCTGACCTCTTGGGGTTGTGATACGGTCAACTGCTAAACATACAGGACCAGCCTTACATACATGGGCACTATGGGAGCAGCAAGGTAGTGTTCAGGATGCATAAGAGTTTCACAATCCCACCCATTGTGAAAGCAAGGTGCCTAGAACAGGTTTATTGACAGTCCTTGCTGGTCAGAAAATAGTTCTGTTCCCCCCCCCTCCTTTGTGGAAAATTGTCTTTACACTTAAAGTGTTCAACTGAACTTTCCAGGAGTCTAGTTTTGATAAGTTGAAACTTTCCATAGCAAGCAGACACTTTCTGCAAAAAAAACCTGTCGAAAACCCAATTTTTCTTCAAACAGTTTCAATGGAAAATTTGTCACCAGCCCTATTTAAGTCCTTGTAAACAGATCCCATTGTAACAGATTTAGCAAGTTCCGTTTGCATTGGAGTTTCCAGCTTCTGACTCTCTGGTTTTTTTAGTAGTTAAGATTAGTCATGTAGCAGTTGTTGACAGCCAGGCAAAAGGGGCCAAATCCTGTGGACTGCACACAGGCAAAAATCCAGCAGAGGTCACCACACCTGATTCTTATCTAACAGCAGTCTGCATTGCTCCTGAGTTACCCCCATACAGTAGACCAATGTCACTGGCTATACTTTCACTTTTTAAAGGGCAAGCCTAGGTCAACATCCCCATCTTCAAGGGGTGGCCTGAATATATGGACCCAAAGAGTTAAAGGCCACTGTCCAATATTAAACCAGGTTCAGGGTCTGGAACAGAGACTTCACCCTGCTTAATACCCTGACAAACATCCTTAAAAATCATTTTAAACTTTTATTAAAGATACAGGGGAAAAGAAAAACAGGCAAAGCATTTGAAATGTAAAGTATTTAATAAGGTTTTCATTTAACAACTCTTGTTCCCTTTAGCTTCAGATTTTACTTTAACAGCTCCAGCCCTCTCAGCTTCTTTTCCTCAAAAAAGGGCAGTTATTACTATCTTTAATACCATCTAAGAGAATGTCACAAGGAGGTTTTTCTAATTTTATTTCCTAAAAAGACAACACACCAAAGAGGAGAGAAACAAATAGCACAGATAGAAAATGCAGCTTCCGTCTCTGCTGTTGACTTTCACTTGCAATGTCTCTGCTGGGAAAACATAAGACAATGTATTGTGCCTATCAACCACTCTGAGATCTGGCAAACTTGTCAAGCATCAGGCTGTTTAGGGCATTTCTTTTAGTTGCCTCTTTCTAGTCATAGGTTTACAGCATTGTTGCAAAATATATAGTCTTGGCCAGACTCTTATTAGACAGAAAGAAAAAAGGACAGGGATAGGAAAGAAGAAAAAATAAGGTGGGAAAGGAAAAGGACACAATGGGTGGAGGAGAGACAGTCTCACATCTCAGGTGGCATTTGGGATTTAAATGGAGCTGGAGAAGGTGGCAATGTCATTTGAGCCCCTCTCTCTGGCCTGATCTGGTCTGGACATCTCTCGGGATTAGGATGTAAAAGGTCTGGGGTCCCAGAAGGCAGTGGGGGTGGCAGCCATGAAGGTGAAGATTGCTTGAGCAACCAACTCTTTTCCTAAAATTTCTTTAATGACCCTAAAAGGAAGTGATGTGTAAAATAGCCCATACTATCATCTTGTCCACCAACAAAGCCTAGATTCTGACACCAATTTTGGTCTGCAGATTTCTGGTTCCATACTCTTCTTGTGTCTCAAGCATGATTTAACACAGTCCTTGATCTATGTAATATTCCTCTTTGTTTGGGTAGTTCAGTTTTTCTGTCTTCTTTTCATATCTGTTCCCATCAAGACTTTTTTTATTTAGAAAGGCCATGATATTTTAACCTTTCCAGTTGAGCTCACAATCAGAGTAAATTTTGTAGGCCCAATTATTGCAACAGGCCCTTTTAAAAACAGATCTTCTGGGAATTTTAGTCTAGAACAGGGATGGGCAAACTTTTTGGCCCGAGGGCCATATCTGGGTATGGAAATTGTATGGCGGGCCATGAATGCTCATGAAATTGGGGGTTGGGGTGCAGGAGGGCTCCAGCTGGGGGTGTGGGCTCTGGGGTGGGGCTAGGGATGAGGGGTTGGGGTGCAGGAGGGTGCTCCGGGCTGGGACCGAGGGGTTCGGAGGGCAGGAGGGGGATCAGAGCTGGGGCAGGGTTTTGGGGCACGGGAGGGAGTCAGGGTGGCAGGCTCGAGGTAGCGTCTACCTCAAGCAGCTCCCAGAAACAGTGGCATGTCCCCCCTCCAGCTTCTATGTGGAGGCGCAGCCAGGCGGCTCTGCGCGCTTCCATGTCTGCAGGCACCGCCTCTGCAGCTCCCATTGGCTGCAGTTCCTGGCCAATGGGAGCTGCGGGGGATGGTGCTTGAGGTGGGGCAGTATGCTGAGCCCCTTAGCTGCCCCTATGCATAGGAGCTGGAGGGGGACATGCTGCTGCTTCCGGGAGCCATGCAGAGTGGAGCAAGACCCCAACCCCACTTCCCGATGGGAGCTCGAGGGCTGGATTAAAACGTCTGGAGGGCCGGATGTGGCCCCTGGGCCATGGTTTGTCCACCTCTGGTCTAGGAGGCTCATGTGAGTGCAGGTTGGAAGCAGGGCCTCCTCGGGGAAGGGAGCAAGGATATTAAAGAGCTGCCACTCCAGTTTGTCATCCAGCCCAACAAACTCCTCCGGACTCTGACAGTCCTTTCCTTGACTTGCATGTAACTCTTGGTGCTCCCCAGTTCCCAAACCCCCGGAAGAGTGTTCCTCTGCAGTATCCTGTCACTAGTTGCTACAGAAATGGCCAAGTCTGCTGTCTCTAAAGATGATTGGTTGGAGTTCTTAGCCCTGGTCTACACTGGGGAGGGGGGAGAGGAAATCGATCTAAGTTACGTAACTTTAGGGTTACCATATTTAGTGCCTCCGAAAGGAGGACACTCCACGGGGCCCCGGCCCCGCCCCCAGCCCCGCCCACGCCCCCCCCCACGCCCCAACTCCGCCCCCTCCCCTGCTTCCCGCGAACATTTGAGTCGCGGGAAGCCTGAAGCAGGTAAGAGGGGGCGTGGCGGGAGGAGGCGAGGCCCAGGCTGCCCCCCCCCGGCGTTTCCAGCCTGGGTCGGCTCGGGCCCTGGGGTGCTGGCCCCGGGCCCGGCCCCCGGCCGACCATCCCCGGCCCGCCCAGCACTGCGGTCCCCGGCCCGGCCCCCAGGCCCCCGGCCGAGCACCCCCGGCCCCCGGCACCGCACCGCCGGTTCCCAGCCCGGCCTGGCACCGCCGGCCCGTCCCCCGAGCCCCCGGCCCGGCCCAGCACCGCCGGCCCGTCCCCCGAGCCCCCGGCCCGGCCCGGCCCAGCACCGCCGGCCCGGCCCGACCCAGCACCGCCGGCCTGGCCCCCGAGCCCCCGGCTCGGCCCGGCCCCCGAGCCCCCAGCCCGGCCCGGCACCACCGGCCCGGCCCCGGAGCCCCTGGCACCGCACCGCCGGCCCGGCCCCAGAGCCCCCGGCCCGGCCCGGCCCCGCTCCGATTTTCCCGGACATGTCCAGCTTTTT
The DNA here is from genome assembly GCF_011386835.1 of Chrysemys picta bellii. Classification (NCBI taxonomy): domain Eukaryota; kingdom Metazoa; phylum Chordata; order Testudines; family Emydidae; genus Chrysemys; species Chrysemys picta. The sequence goes on from NC_088792.1 coordinate 253,573,539, forward strand.
GGGATTTCCCCCCGGATGGGGATTTGGAGCCCAAAAAGCTGGACATGTCCGGGAAAATCCGGACGTATGGTAACCCTACGTAACTTCAGCTATGTGAATAACGTAGCTGAAGTCGACGTACTTAGATCAACTTACTGTGGTGTCTTCACTGCGGTGAGTCGACTGCTGCCGCTCCCCTGTCAACTCTGCTCGCGCCTCTCGCACAGGAGATCGTTCTGGGGTCAATTTATCGCATCTAGACTAGATGCGATAAATTGATCATCCTGGATTGATCACTGCCCGCCAATCTGGCGGGTAGTGAAGACAGAGTCACACTTCTACAGTAAAATCTGCATTAAGCTTTGGTCTCAGGGGAGAGCTTTCTAAAGGAGCCCCCTGCAGAATGCAGGCCCAGAGCAAGTAACATGCACAACACACCTTTTCTGAAAGCTGCCAAGGCTAGGGCTCAAACTCACAGTATATAGGTGCTCAGTTTTAAGGGCCACAGTCTGTTGCCTTGAGCCACTCACTTATCCTCTGGTTGCAACAGAGCCCTAGTCTGGCTGCACATGTGAATTTCACTCTTTGGCATGTCTGGGTCAACCATGTTGGAGTTTGTGATAAGGTACATCCCCCCTCCTCCCCCGACAGCCACCCTGTGATATGACAAGTGCACCTGCCTCAGCTTCCCTTCAGAGTCCCTAGGAACTCCACACAAGCTTTCTTGACTCACTAATATCCTCCTTGGGTACTAGGTATTACTAAATATAGTTCAGATAATCCATAAAACAGAAGTCCCAAACAGTCTACTTCTCAGACCCAGTGTACATACTGTAGTTCTTTAGTATATTGACTAAACCCTTTTTTACCCAGAGACCCCTAAATTTAAATAGACAAACCTGCCGACTTTCAACTGCCTCCTCATTATTTTGTTGTTCGTAATTTATTTATTTCACGTTACTTTAATAGTTATCACAAATATTACTGTAGAGAAACTATTTGAACAGATCAACAAAAAACACAGTAAATTAAAATATTGACAGCTTACCTGATACTAATGGGATCCTTGGGCTTGTTTGGCAGCACACAGCTTGTCCAGTTGAGGAGTAATTTCAGTTGGGCAAGTGTGAAGGTCATCTCCAACATTTATTCTTGAATGGTGTTTGTTTTTAATGCTGATGAGGGCTGAGAATCCATTTTCACAAAGGTAAGTGGTAGCAAATGGAAGGAGGACTCTCAGAGCATGGTTAGCGAGTTTGAGAAATTCACTACATATATGCAACCAGAATTCAGCAACAGGCATGGTTTCATGGGCACATTTCATATTGTTGTTGTTTCTCAGCTCAATAAACTCCTCCTCCTCCTTAGGAATCATTTCAAGCAATTCCACATCAGTAGATAAAAAGGGATTTGTGATCGATATCATGTCAGTATCGCTTACCATGTTGCTGAAGTACATTCAAACTGATAAAGAAGGGACTCCATGTGTTCAATCATAATAGCACATAGTCAGGTGCGTGGCCTTGACTTCATCAAAGTTCAAAAATTGTGGAAGGAGTGGAAACATGCCCACGTTCCCTTTGTGCACTCACTTCTGCCATAGATCCAGTTTCCTCAAGGAACGCAGTCATTTTGTTTGATAGTGTGATAAGAGTTGACTGGTGCCCTTGCATGCTAATATAAATTTGATTAAAGTGAACAAAGATATCACCTGCTGCTTTGTGCATTTTCTCTTCCAAAAATACTTTCAGAAACTCATGAAACTCAAAAACGCCATTCAAAACCTTTCCCTTGGAGAGCAATCTGATCTCTGTGCATAGCCAGCATGTGAGTTTTCCATTTCGGGAGGCTTACATGCGACTGCTGGAAGCTCCCTAGAAGTGGCGGAGGTCATCGGCACCCAGACTGTGGCCCTGGCCCCAAGGCCCCACCACTTCCCTGAGGCCCTGCTCTTGCTCCACCTCTTCTCCCCCTCCCCCCGCTCCTCTCCGTCTCTTCCCCTGAGGCCCGCCTACTCGCCAGCTGGCTGCTCACTTGCTTCTCTCTGGAGAGGAGCGAGCGGTGGGCAGGGAACACATATGGGGAAGAGGCAGAGTGAGGGTGGAGCCATGGGGGAAGAGGCCAACAGGGGCAGAGTCTCGGGGCAGAGCACAGGCGGGGCCACGGTCCAGGTGCCGGTGGTGCGCCCACCCCGCCGCATTTCTAGGAAGTTTCGCCTCCAGCATTCCACGGCATTTGACTTCCTGCATGACCAGCCTGTTTTGGAGAGGCTTAGACTTCCCAAGCCACTTATAAACAGGAGATGGTTGTAATGCAATTCACCCATTTCTACACCAAAAAGTACATGCAAGCAATGGGTGTGCTTTGATAAAGTTAGCAACTTTTATTGTCTCATCAAGTACATCTTTCAGGTCATCTGGCATCTTCCTCATGACTAGGTTCTCCCTGTGAAGCTTGCAAAGCGTTACTTTTGCAAATGGTGCAACATCCCTGTAAGTTTTTTTGCAACCCCATTATGCCTCCCATCATAGCAGCAGCACTGTCTGTGCATACACCATACCACTGCCCTCAGTCTAAGCTGTTGCGCTCATCGTGAAATTATCCAGACACTTAAAAATCTTATCACTTGTCATTTTTGTCAGTAGTGATCTTCAAAACAGTGATCTTTAAAACAGATCTATTTTCCCATCACAGATGTATCGCACATAAACCAAACAGCTGAACCTCACCTGACACATCCAAAGATTCATCCAGTTGTAAGCTGTATTTCCCACTTGCTTGAATCCTGTGTAACTGATCTTTGCATCAGCTGCAACTTCGGTAATTCACCTTTTAATGGTGTTGTTTGATACTAGCACATTCTTCAGTTTATTAACAGCTTGGTCCCCTAGTATTTCATGGCACATATCAATTGGCATTGCAGCTGGCACCAGCAAAGTTTCAGCAATTGTATGTGGCTTTCTGTTTTTAGCAATTCTAACTGCAAACTTGCAGGATGCTTTGAGAGCCTTCTCTTGTACAGTTACACAGTTTGTATAGTCTTTTTGTTTGTTTATTTGTTTTTAGTAGGCAATTCCGCTTCCTTTCAAAGTACTCCACTAACTTGTCAATGCTTTCCTCATGCAAAGACCTCAGATGTCTTGTAAGTTTTGCCGGCTTAAGTGCTTCATTAGAAAGTACTTCTCCACTAATTACACACTGTGGTCTTGATTCTTCACCGACACATACACACACAAAACCGAGTTTAATGTAGCAGTCATCATATTTCCCCAGTTTGTTTTTTGAAAGGGGTTCAATTTTGCCTCTTTCTTTCTGTCTTATTTGAGACATTTTCTGCTTCATGAACTGCCAAAGTAGACTGAGTCGTTTTACAAATAGCAAACTTATCCATTATAGAAATTAAATGAATTAATTATATTTCACAGTTGCAGCTGAAACGATCACTAGCATTTTTCACCCTGTGCTGAATTACAAGGTCCACGTCAAACTGATGTGTACAACACAACTGGCGTAAACCAGATGGGTGATTGGCACATGACTGATAAAAAAATGCGAAACCTGAGCTTTTGCTTCAGTAATTTAAACACATCAGATTTGTATTCCTGTGCATCGTTCTCAAATTATTTTCACAAATTGATGTCTTAAATGACAAATTACTGCGTTGCTAGGTGATATATGAACAGTGCCAAGTCGCTATCAACTTGGAATGTGCGACTGAAAGTGTCAGCATGGTGTGTCATTTATTATTATGTAGTTGCTGGCACATTCGCAGACCCCCTTGATTATACTGGCGAACCGCTAAGGGTCTGTAGACCACAGGTTGAGAACCACTGGCATATACCATGCTCCAGCATCTTCTGCCATAGCAGGGCTCTTTGAGCCTCGCCTGGTCTTCTGGCAGGACAAGCCCCCAGCATTTCCAGGTGGAGTGCAACTCCTCTCTCATGGGTGGCAGGTATAATAGGCCAAGGGAGGGTAAGACTCCCCTAGTGCAGCTGCCGCCGACCCACCACCGGATGCCTGGGCTGTGGTGGCCCCGCCTGAGCTTCACCTCTTCCCCTTCCTGCTCCGCCCCTTCCCAGAGGCCTCCACCACCTGCCGCTACCTGGTGAGTCCCTCCTTGCTCCTCTCCTCCACTCCATCCCCCCCTCCAAAGGTCCCCGCCATGCACTGCATCCCTCCTCTCCTCCATCCCCTCTCTGCAAGACCCCCCACACGTGCCACGTCCCTCCTCTCCTCCACCCTCCCGCCCCCGTGAAGCTTCCTGCCCCCACCATGTCCCTCCTCTCCTCCATTCCCTCCCCATGAGACCCCCCTGCCGCTCGCTGTGTCCCTCCACCCCCTCACCCCTTCAAGACCCCCTGCTCACCATGTTCCTCATTTCCTCCCCTCCCCTCCCTCTTGGGGGTGAGGGGGTGAGCAGGGACGCAGGGAGCAGTGGGGCAGGGGGCACCTCATGGGGGGGTGGAGGAGAGGAGGGACATGGCAAGCAGCAGTGGGGGGGCCTGGGCAGCGGCTGGAGCAGAGCGGGGGCAGAGCGGGGGTGGGGCTGTGGGCAGAAGAGGTGGGACAGGGAGCTAGCCTCCCCCAGGGGAAGTTTCACATGCTGCTGCCCATGCCCTCTCTTCAGGGGTGTTGGAACAATTTTTATAGTGCTGGTGCTGAGAGCCATTGAACTAAACTGTAGACACTCTATATAACAGAATCCACTTCAAGCTGCAGCACCCCCAGCACCCCTAGTTCCAGCACCTATGCCTCTCTTCCCAGCCGGAACATAAGAATGGCCATACTGGGTTAGACCAAAGGTCCATCCAGCCCAGTATCCTGTTCTCTGACAGTGGCCAAGGGCAGGTGCCCCAAACGGAATGAATAGACAGATTATCATCGAGTGATCCATGCCCTGTCACCCAATCCCAGCTTCTGGTAAACAGAGGCTAGGGACACCATTCCTGCCCATCCTGGCTAACAGCCATGATGGACCTATCTTCCATGAATCTATCTAGCTCCCTTTTGAACCCCGTTATAATATTGGCCTTCACAACACCCTCTGGCAATGAGTTCCAGAGGTTGACAGTGCGTTGCGTGAAAAAATACTTTCTTGTGTTTGTTTTAAACCTGCTACCTATTAATTTCATTTGGTGGCCCTTTGTTCTTGTATTATGAGAAGGAGTAAATAACATTTCCTTATTTACTTTCGCTATACCACTCATGATTTTATAGACCTCTACCATATCCCCCCTTACTTGCTTCTTTTCCAAGCTGAAAAGTCCCAGTCTTATTAATCTCTCCTCATACGGAAGCCGTTCTATACCCCTAATCATTTTTGTTGCCCTTTTCTGAATCTTTTCCAATTCCAATATATCTTTCTTGAGATGGGGTGATCACATCTGCACGCAGTATTCAAGGTGTGAGCGTACCATTGACTTATATATCGGCAATATGATATTTTCTGTCTTATTATCTATCCCTTTCTTGATGATTCCCAACATTCTGATTGCTTTTTTGACTGCCACAGCACATTGAGTGGATGTTTTCAGAGAACTATCCACAATGACTCCAAGATCTCTTTCTTGAGTGGTAACAGCTAATTTAGACCCCGTCATTGTATATATATAGTTAGGATTATGTTTTCCAATATGCATTACTTTGCATTTATCAACATTAAATTTCATCTGCCATTTTGTTGCCCAGTCACCCAGTTTTGTGAGATCCTTTTGTAGCTCTTCACAGTCTGCCAGGGACTTAACTATCTTGAGTAGTTTTGTATCATCTGCAAATTTTGCCACCTCACTATTTACCCCTTTTTCCAGATCATTTATGAATATGTTAAATAGGACTGGGCCCAGTACAGATCCCTGGGGGACACCACTATTAACCTCTCTCTTTTTGCTTCTAATGTATTTAAAAAAAATTGCTATTACTTTTGGAGTCTTTGGCTAGTTGTTCTTCAAATTCTTTTTTGGTCTTTCTAATTATATTTTTACACTTCATTTTCCAGAGTTTATGCTCTTTTCTATTTTCCTCATTAGATTTATGTTCCACTTTTTAAAAGATGCCTGCTTCTTTGGAACCCCCACAGCTTCTTTACTAGGAGTTCATCCTCGCCAGGGGAGCATCCTTCACTGTCCCTGGCCCTCAGCAGTCCACTGGCCCCAGCTCTCCAGCATGGAGATGTCAGCAGGCAAGCCCCTCTCCTCCTTCATCCTTCTTTGGCCCTTAGCGTCAGCTCTCCTGCTTAAGTCAGCCAGCAAATCCCTCTGCTGCTCTCTTGTCTTCCCCCGGGAACCACCTCCAACTTCTTTCTGGGGTCTCCTGGCCCCTGCCAATCTTTCACTTTCATGTAGCTTTCTCCTGTTCTTATCCTGATTGAACCCCCACTTCTTGTATTTTATGGCATAACAGACTCACATTCTGAGTCTATAACTGCCAAGCTGGATTTAATGATATAGTCAGTCTCTTTTGCTCACTATTTTTAAAAAATTGTAATATTGCTTTCTTAATGGTGCCCCATTTTCCTGATGCTTTTACCAGGCATTTTAGCATAATCTTTGTCACTTTTAGGTGCCTGAGTTTGTCATACAAAATTCCCCAATCAATATTATACCCTTTACACTCCCACAGGATGTGATCAACTATTTTTTTGACCTTGCATGTCTCTCATAGCCTATCTTTGTGCTTATGAATGAAGGGCAAGTTACTGTTTAAGCCACAGTGTCTGGCAAGTATGTGGAGTACAGCTACCTCACTCTCTCCCTGGTTCTTTCAATATGTCGGTGGTTTTTGATTCTAGGGAATACTTCCTGGAATCTTCCCCCCCATCTCATTTGTCCATACTTCCTGCTACTCCTTAGTTCATCTTTAATGAGGTTTTTAAACTCCTGTTTACTTAAAGGGATCAGTCAATTTCCCCCCCAGCATTTTTTGCTGCTGTGTCTGCCACCTACCTTCCTGCTATCCCAGCCTGCACGGGAATCCATGCTATTTCAGCGTTTACTCCCATCTGTGCCAATTCTGTTGGTAACAATGTTCATTAATTATATAACTTCTGCTTTCTGAATTCTGATTTGATTGCTAGTCATTCTGATAATGAATCTCACAAGATGACAATGGATGTTGGTTGCACATTGAGTATCCACTAAAATGCCAACATTATCCCTGCTAGTTTGTCTGCCAAAACAGCTACAGATTTTGATAGTCTAATGGATTTCTTTATTCCAAGTGCTGGGATGCAGAATGCTGTGAGGCTTTCTCATCTTTAGACCCATCTGTAAATATTTGGCAATGTTTGTCCCATTTATTAGCTATAGATCAATTTGCTATATTTCATACATTTATCTCTTTTTTTCACCTTTTAATTTTATTATACGGTTCCACATTTCAGGTTTTTTTCCATCTGTAACATTTTCCCCATGGCTATTTATACTAATTTCTTCTAGGTCTTTCTTTTCTCATAGTTCCTTTGTCTGTACTTTAATCCTATTAACATGAGGCATTTTTTGTTTTTCCCCCAATGTTGTTCACTGAATTCCCAGAATTCTTCATATATTTGTTTAGTGTTTTTCCATCTTCTGTGTTTCCAATTACTTTTTGGTGCCCAAAAGGTTAAGTCCAATAATTTCATTCTTAACACTACAAGCATTTCACTGGCAGCTATCTGCATTACACAAAGGGGTCATGATGAAGGCACCACATAAGATGCATAATGTGTAGGCTTGGATTGAATCTAGCTTCCTTGGGTTCATTTTTGATGGTCAACTAAACGTTTGGTGTCCTTATTCAATGTTTAGTCTTATTAATGCTTTATAAAGTATTACTTTGCTTTCTTATCCACACCACAGCTGGTTCCAGAGGTACTTTAAAGTAGATTGATTTTACCTTTACATTTATCTACAATATTTTCAAAATGATCCTTCCATGTTAGTTTGCTGTCAAACATCACAAACAAGGAATTTGTAGCTTTTAACTATACTAACGTGCTATCCTCTAGCAAAGGGGGCATGGTCTCCCGCCCTGACGGATGGGGAGAGAGTTGCGACCATCCCCTGGTGGGCAGAACCAGGATAACCACGGCCACCCTGCCAGAAGCAGAGGGGTGGGGCAGGAACAGGAAGTATAAAAGGCTGGCCCTCTAGCTCAGTTGGGGCAGAACTGTCAGAGAAGCAGGATGTCTCTCTCCCACTGCTGGAGCCCAGACACTGGGGGCACCAAGGAGCTGTTGGGGCTGCTGCTAGCCGTTTACCTGAGCGAGACCAATGACAACCCTGGAACCCTGGTAACCCCGGACTGGGAGTGTAGGAAGGAGCCCAGGGAAGCCGAATAGGGTTTGGCTGTGTGACTGATTGCAAGCTGGCCAGTGTGTTATGGTCGGATTTCCCTGCTGACCCAGTGGCAGACCACTCTGCCACTGTTAGGGCCCTGGGCTGGGATGCAGTGGAGTGGGAGGGCCTATGTCCCCCTACTCCCTGCCACCCCACTGTCAGGGGTGGCAGCTGCCTCACTTTGTGGTCAGGAGGCCTGCATTGGTCTGACAGCCACCTGAACTAGGGTGCCAGATGAGAGAGCTAATCTCCCTAGACTGAACTAATTGCTGGGCCTGGGTGTGTCTGCCTGGAGCAGCCAGCAGAGATGTAAATCATCGCAGGGGAAGGGAGACTAGGTGGGTGAGCGTGCATGGAGAGACATTAAGGGGGCGGGGCTGGGCATGCGCCTGTGTGCGAATGAGTGAGAGAGACTCTGTCCCTTTCACTCACTTTTGCGGCGCCCCCAGCTTGGAGGGGTAAGGCTTCGTGAGTCAGCTCTGTTGTCCACTGAGGCAGAGCAGAAATGTAACATCTAAGTAGGCAGGCTGTTAATGTTCCCATTGTCAGTTAATTGTTCCCATTCTTAGTCAATTCCCCCAGGAGGCTAAGGCCTTGGCTACACTTGCAAGTTACAGCGCTGTAAAGCCTCCCCCAACGCTGTAACTCACTCCCCGTCCACACTGGCAGGGCACTTGCAGCGCTGTATCTCCCTGGGTACACCGCTGCAGGTACTCCACCTCCCCGAGAGGAATAACAGCTGCAGCGGACTGGCTATGACTCATGGGTGTGAGTGTAAATGCTTGCAGCGCTGTACTAATCACCTTGTCAAGTGGCCAATCCTCTCCAGTGTTGTGACCGGCTGCAGGAATGCGGAAGTGCCGGTTTCAAAGCTCGTACCACAGAGAAAAGCAAACAGTTTGCAACTTGCTTTGAGTGAATAAATGAATGAGCAGGGGGCCGGGAGTTTGGAACTTGCAAAATAGAGAGCTGGCATGCTCCAAAAAGCATTCTCTCTCCCCCCCACACTCCCTGTCACAATCCACCCCACCCCCGTTTTGAAAAGCACATTGTAGCCACATGAATGCTGGGATAGCTGCCCATAATGCACCGCTCCCAACACAGCTGCAAATGTTACAAGTGTGGCCACACCACTGCACTGGCAGCTGTCAGTGTGGACAGACTGCAGCGCTTTTCCCTACTCAGCTGTACGAAGACAGGTTTACCTCTCAGCGCTGTACAGCTGCAAGTGTAGCCAAGGCCTAAAATACGTGTAAATGTTGTAAGGCTCCTTTACATTGCCAGAGTAGCCGCGGAGATACAGCGCTGTACGTGCCTTGCCAGTGTGGCTGGGGAGTGAGGTACAGCGCTGTGGGCGGCTTTATTGCGCTGTAACTCGCAAGTGTAGCCAAGGCCTTATAGTAAATGTGTGAAAGTCTGAGCAATTTAAAATGACATTCTACTTTATTTATATTTTGGTGTTTGGTGTTCTGTAATATAATTTAAATGAAAATCCAGGATTATAACTGGAATGCGAGGTATTGGTTACCAAGTATTTGTAACTCTCATGTGTTTAGGAAATGCTGAACAGTTATTGTGATTTTTTTTTTTTCCTGTATGGTAGTTTAAATAAATTACCAAAATAAGTGAAACTGGTATGGTTATATTGCATTATTCTGATACCTAAAATATGCAGAGTTTTGCAGAAATTGTACTTTTTTGGTGCAGAATTCTCCCAGGAATAACCTCTTCCCTCATACTGTTGTACAGTTGTAGCAGTATTTTCACATTCCCTTCATCCAGATGTTTTTACATTCTGTTACATATGCCATCCTTGTCTGATGCAGAGTTTTGTGGTGTGTTTTTTGTTTTTAGATGTAGCTTTTTGAAGTTCCCTCACAGTTTTCATTTTAATATCCTACCATCTTCCTCCCACCTCTTCCAGTTTTCATGATTTCTTTAATGAATTTCCCCCCCTCACACAGCTTTCTATACTTTGACTTTCACCATTACTAACATTTGTAGAATATTTCTGCTAGGGCTTCCACTTTTTCTTCATTAGAGTTTTTTATCCCTTGGCCTTCTACAATGAGGTCTGGCATAAAATTACTCTTACTCTGTATTCAATATGTTGTCCTAATATGCCTACATACCTCTGTTTTAATGTCTTTATTTTCCCACAGTACTTTCTTCACCTTTCTCTTTTTGCCTTTTTAATAGTCCTTTGCACAATTGCCTTGTTTCTTTTATATTTCATTAAGTCCTCATTATTAGTTGTATTTTTTGCTTGCTTATGTGCCTTGTTCCTTTACTTGCTTTTTTACACTCCTCATTCCACCATGGTACATGGTTTCTACCTTTCTGGGGTGGCTTAATGTCTTAGGTATAGCAAATTTTGCTGCCATTGTGATTTCCTTAGTTATATTGCTACTAACCTCCTCAAAGTTGTAGCTCATACATTGGTCATTAATATTTTCATTACATTTGCTTCTAAATAGTTCCCAGTTTAATATTTTTAAACAGTCTCAGTAGGGGATCTTCCTCCATCCTCAACATTGTCTTTACCTCAATGTACTAGAAGTACAGGGAAGTGGTCACTTCCAGTGTTTTCCCCAAGAATTGAAATTATTTTTTTTTAAATTAATGGAGATATCCTATCTCCTAGAACTGGAAGGGACCTTGAAAGGTCATTGAGTCGAGTCCAGCCCCCTGCCTTTACTAGAAGGACCAAGTACTGATTTTGCCCCAGATCCCTAAGTGGCCCCCCTCAAGGATTGAACTCACAACCCTGGGTTTAGCAGGCCAATGCTCAAACCACTGAGCTATCCCTCCCCTAAATTAGAAGGGGTGGTCAAATTTATGGGGTGGGGAGGTCAGGGCCGATGAGGGGTGAGACCGTATGGGTGAAGGTGGACTGTATGGCACCATAGTAAAAACTGAAAAATGTTTCATGACCATTTTATTAGATTTAACTCATGTTTTAAAATCATCACACAAATTAAAGTTGGCTACTGAAGCCTTCTATGAAGCACGACATCTACATTCTTCTTGGTTTCTTGTTATAATTTTGCACAACTCTGTTAATGAACTTCTTGAATGCAATGCGTTCATCTTTGGTGGCTTCTCGTGTGTCCGGTACTCTCATTCCTTCAATTTATATGCTCATTAGTTCATTCACATGATCAGGCAGAAGGCGACTTCTTTCAGAACACAAAATTCTTTTCAATGATGAAAAAGAACGCTCAACTGTAGCTGTTGTGACTGGGAGTAGCAAGAGATGAATTCCTACTTCTTTCATCCCAGGAAACAGCATAAAGATCGGGTCAAGCCACTAGTGATGATAAAAAAGAAGTTGAAGTCAAATCTTCATTCATTTGTCATATGATATTCCACTCTGTTCAAATTCTCTATTCTGTCCTGAGCACATGGCAGTCCCATTGCTGGTAGTGCCTCATTCCACTCAACTGTTGGTGTTTTATAGGATAGGGATCTGTAAAAGCTACGTAGAGGTTGAATAGAATCTAGAAGTCGCTGTTGTCGATTTTTAAGAATCAAGTCTGTGTACTTTTTCAGTTACCTTAACAAACACTTCTTGTCCTCTTCATTTAAGGATTCAATATAAATGCCTTCATTAGTCAACTTCTTGACTGAAGTCTTTGCTTCTTCCAGTAATTTTTCAATGGATAGCTCTCTGATCTAAATGTAGCTTCTATTGCTGGACAAAGATCTACCACTGTTGTAGCGGATGGCATTGTTTAATGACCCAAGTGGTTTCAACAGTAGACTTACAAGAGAGACACTGGCAATAGTCTTCTCTGAATGTAGTAGCAAAAGTAATCCACCAGCCTCACTACTTAGATCCACCCCATCTTGGTAGATACTTTCCAAAGCCAGGAATAATGTCTTAAAATTACTCCAGACAACAGCCAAGGATTGCTCATGAGAAAGCCAGAGGGTTTTCCCAGGTTAGACTAATTTGAACTTCAGTCCCACTGTATCGTCTATATTTTCCAAGATATTCAGTCTTTTTGGACTCTTGCTGAAAAAAGAATATAATAAAGACACTACATTTATAGCTTTTTTTAATGTCTTTTGCAGAGTCTGCAGCTCATACTAGTGCTAGTTGGAGTAGATGGCCTCTGCAGTGTGTATAGGAGAGATTAGGCTTACACTTTTATTTGAGCAAAGCTTGTACTTCACCATGTCTTCCAGAGAAGTTTGGAGCTCCATCAAATGCACAAGCAGCCATCTGTTTGGGGTCCAATTGACAAGCATTTAACTTTTCTAAGATGTGGGTTGTCACAGATGCAGCTGATGTGTCTTCTATAACTTGAACATCTAGAAATGCATCTGCTGGCCTACCACTGACATCAAGATAACATACACAATGACTTAATACTTGATGCCCATTTGCATCAGTGCATTCATCAGCCATGTATGCAAATTTTTTGAATGTGGTGAGAGAGTTCTTCACTTTTTCAACTGTTGAGTCTTTCACCATTGCACCACATGCTTCTAGCCAGTCAGTTGAGTTTCTTGCAGAAAGATAGTGAGCATTTGCTGGTCTTGTTCAGAACCAGTGTTCAGCTTCAGGATGAACAAGTGACAATGCACTTAACATTGGCCTCCAGTTTCTAGTATGTGGTATCTCTTGCTTAAATAGAAAGTATGATGCCACAGCCATGTTTGTTCACATGAACTGTGTCTCCAGCATTCTTAACAGCCTCCTTAACACTCACCGGTGCTGTCTTTGGTCAGTGGATACTCAGAGTTCAGAGGTGCTTTCACGAGTTCACCTCCCAGGTGGGGGGCAAGCAGGCACCTTGCTCGTTCCTCCAGCTGCTCACTGTTCGCTCTGGCCACTGTTGTTCATTGTCCCACTGTTCACTCCATCACTCTGTTGCCAATGGCCCTGCGCCATCACCTTCTGCTGCCACCTGCCACTGTGACCTCTGAGTTGGTCTCTTGAGGTTCCACCTAGCTCAGTGATTTCAGCTGAGCTCTCAGTGGGGAAATCTCACTGCTAGAGCAGACTGGGCTGTCTCTTCCACAGAAACACTGTCCCACAGCAGATCTAAGCACTTAGACCTGATTATCAGTGATTTCAGCTCTAGTGGTCACTTAACAAAACAAAAGATTATCTATGGAGCCTAATCAGCTCTGTCTTTAAACAGTGAAGAGGGGCAGGTCAAATAGTACTTGTGACTCAGGCAGACCATCAAGCAAAACACAGGTCCCCACCCTCTCTCTTGATTCTCTCAATCAGCACAGGGTAAGTACAGTTCTACTGCCCTTTACTCATACAATAAGAACAACAACATTTCATTCCCCTCCCACGACCACATTCAAGTGATTTGTAACCCAACTCCAGCCAAAATATATCACTTGGGTAACACAACTCTGTTTGTTGGATACCTAGGTAGATTAGATATGAATGTAAATACAATTTGGTCCTGAAGCCTTTCCCCCCAGCTCATCACTAGCTGTCAGGGAGAGCTCATTTAGACTTAGCTTACAAATCATCATTTGAAATTATTAGGTTGGCCAACATCACCAAAACGAATGCACTGACATTGTCATAGAAAACAACAGCTGTATAAGGAAGTGTAGCGGGGCGACAACTCACCCAGCGATGCCTCCTGCTGGTCATCCAGGGAATTAGCGTTTCCAGCCTCCAGAGCGCCCTCTGCAGGCTGGTGTCCTGCTTGCTGCTGGGCCTGAGACCCTCCTGGACCCCGATGCCCCTTTCAGGCAGGGGTGCTACCCCCTGGCAGTACCCCCACAGATCTGGATCTCCCCTCCCCGGGGAACCCCCCACCCTCTAGCCCCACCTCGCTGCAGACTATGGCTACTGCCAGTCACCATCTAGCCCCTGCTTACTGGGGCGGACTGCAGTGTACACGCCATTCATCATAGGCAAGGGGGGTTTTGGACCTGCTGCCTCTTCCTGTCCTTGGACTGCCCTCTGCAACCCCAGTACCTTCTTTGGCCTTTAACAAGGCTGCAGCCTTGGTGGGGGGGGTTTCTAGGCTGGAGATCCCCAGCTCCTCTGGCCTTCCCCCAGCCCTGCTCCAGTCTTGGTACCCTCTCAGCTTCCAGGCAGCCAGGCCCTTCCCTCTCTACTGCTAGAGAGAGACTTTCTGTGCTCCTGGCCCACTGCCCTCTTATAAGGGCCAGCTGGGCCCTGATTGGGGCGCGGCCGCATCTGTGGCTGGTTCCCCAATCAGCCGAGGCTTTCTTTACAGCCGCAGCCCTCTCCAGGGCTGCTTTTAACCCCTGTTCCTCAGGAGTGGGGCAGCTGCCCCACTATAGAAAGTTAGTCTATGTTCATATTTTTCAAATCTAGTATACTTTTTCAGATACACATATTTTATCATAAACTTTATATGCTTTTAAAGTGTATTAATGTTTCAATTCAAATTTTCAAACAATCACTAAATTGGCAACACTGCATGTAATTAGTTCACAAAACTAGGGATGGGTGTTGGGGAAATTCAGGGGGGGTGTAGGGAAATCCCTGGTCACGTCCCAGTTCCTCCGCCTTATCGACTTCCCCGCTGCATTTGCTTGCTATGCTATTTGACACAATTCCCAGGTTTAGACAGGAGAGATTTCCATTGGCTGCATTAAACCTACTGAGTGTGCCACCATTCGTGAACACTAAACTGTTTTCATCAATGAATTGTTGTAGACATTTGCTGCTGTTATTTCTTCTACTTCCCTACAACCTGTAATGGCTGTTTAGGTCTCCACATATCCTACACAGGCCTGTTGCATCTTCAGCGATCTCTGGCCATTCCTTAATCTCCAGTTTTCCATAGTTTTCCACAGTTGTACGTTATGTTCTCAAAGATGCAGATTTATTTTCCATTCTCACATAGAATTGTTTGCTATTTAGTTTCTTCACCTCAATTTCAAGATAATTTAGATTTTCCTTAATGAATGTAAAAACTCCCCCTTCCCTTCCTACTTCTGTCTATCTGTATATATCCTAGTAATCCTATTAGCCATGTTCCTTGTATGCAAATGATATCGGGTTTAGTAGCTTTATCAAGGATATCTTTTCTTTAATTCATGTGCTATTAGACTACATGTGTTCCAAGACTAAATAGTTATGCCATTCTATTTATCTTTCAGTATTTCCTTCACTTAAAGCAGCAGAAAAGTACCTATGTGTTAATAACTTATCAGTAGAACAATTCCATGCTTTAACTATAATTTTCATTGTTTTTTTCCGGTCTGATGTCCAGTTTATTACTTCAATCATAAAAGCTATAAACCTCTGCCTATACATAATGTCTTCTATTTTCCCTGTATCCCTCAATTAGATTCTTCGGATTTATTCTGTTGTATCTGTCTTTCTCCTCATTGAGTTTCCTCTTCTTTTACATGCCTCCTAGTATCTTCTGTGTATGATATATACTGTGATGGGTTCCCCCCTCAGGGTGCCACCTGGAACTGAGGTACCTGACCCACCAGCCTGGGCTCCCATTCACCCTGTAATGCTGTGACAAGCTGCAGACATGCTCCTGGTCTCACACTTTCACTAGCACACAGGTAGGGACACACCCAGCTCTGTACAGCACAATACAGAATAATTTTGGGTCCACCCTCTAGAGGGGGTTTGCACCTGTGAAGCTAGGGCACTAACCAGCTTCACAGGTGCAAACCCCCTCAAGAGGGTGGACCCAAAATTATACTGTATTGCGCTGCACAGAGAACTGTATAGTGTAAGCTCATAAAATTCCCCCCCTCCCTCAATGTGGAGAAGAATATACACAGCGTTCTGAAGGTTATGATTTCCACACACTGGTTTAGACAAAACAAAACAAGTTTATTAACTGCAAAAGATAGATTTTAAGTGATTATAAGGGACAGCAAACAGATCAAAGCAGATTACCTAGCAAATAAACAAAAATGTAGTCTAAGCTTAATATACTAAAGAAATTGAACATGGATAGCAAATTCTCACCCTAATTGTTGGTTTAGGCCAGTGGTGGGCAACCTGCAGCCCGCAGGCTGCACATGGCCCATGAGGGTAATCCACTGGTGGGTCGCGAGACAGTGTATATATTGACCGTCTGCAGACACGGCCGCCCGCAGCTCAGTGGCCATAGTTCGCCGTTCCCGGACAATGGGAGCTGTGGGAAGCAGTGACCAGCACATCCGCAGTTTGCAGAGATTCTTGAGGGCAAGCTGTACTTGCTTGCAGCTTAAAATCCCAGGTATACCTTTCACAGACTAGAAATTCCCCCTAGCCTGGGTTCAGCCCTTCTCCCCCAGTTCAGTCCTTGTTTCTCAGGTGTTTCCAAGCATCTCCTTTGGGTGGAGAGTCAGTGAAAAACAAACCTTGATGATGTCACTCCCCTGTCTTAACTAGTTTTTGCATATGGCAGGAACCCTTTGTCTCCAACTTTAGTTCCCATGTCTTTCAATGGAAAACCACTAGTATTCTATAATGGAGTCCAGTACCAGGTGACTTGTTCACATGTCTGTGTAGGGCCATAGCAGCCATGACTCAGAGGCTGTTTGTAGTGTCCTCAGGAAGGCTCCTCGGTGGGAGATTAACATCTTCTATGACCTATTTTCCCTAATAGTCCTTCCCAGCCAGCGATCTAGACTGAGTGCAGTCTGTCTAGTGGGCGTTCCCCAGGTGTAAACACATTTGTAATAGATGCATAGACAATATTCCTTACTTCAGATACCAAAAAGATACATGCATACAAATAGGATAATCATATTCAGTAAATCACAACCTTTTCAATGATCTCACATGACCTATCTTGCATAAAGTACCTCATAGTTATGCCATAATCATATCACAATAATATCTCTATGAAGAATATGGGGTGTAGTGTCACATATACTATTTCACTTTTTGTTTTTTGTATCTCTTGCTCAATTTGTTGCTATACAATGTCCATATGCTGCATTGTGCTTCCCTTCACAGGTGCGACACTTTTTAATTCTGTCCTTTCCATGCAATTGTCATGGGAGTGTTCCCTGCCTCATTTATTGTATCTAACTTTCCTTTTATATATATTTGCCACATGTCCAAACCTTTGGGATCTGTAGCACATCACCAAGGGTGGGATATATGGTTTTGTCAAAAAAATCTAGTATCTTGTTGTTAGCCTTCCAGATGAGTAACAATAGGAGAATTTCTCCTTTCAATGCAACTAGCATAGAGCTGTTGACAGCTTTCCTCCCCCTCCACTCCTGCTAATTAGCTGCTTTGCATATAGTACCATATCCCCTATGTCTTGCTTTACTTCACCTTCAGTCATTTTGATCAGTACTTCACCATGGACAGCACGTATAAGATGCCAGGGGAGGCTAAGCCTCCACAAAAAGGCCAGCCATGCAGGGGAGAAATGCTACAGATGTGGCGCAGATCAACACTCCAGATGCCCATTGCCACCTTTGGGGAGCACCAGAAGCAGAGCTCCATAGAAGTGTGGGGCAGAGGCCACCAGTTCCTGGACTGTGGCTCCATTCTTGCTCCACCTCTTCCTGCTCTGCTTCTCCCCCCCAAAGCCTCCCCTGTCCCCCAGCTCACTGCTCACTCCTCTTTTCCCCCCCACCATTGCTTGCCTAAGGCAGGAAAAAATGTTGGGGCCATGGCCCCCTGGTGCTCCCCCTGGTCCAGAAAGGGGACAGAAAGGAGTGAGCGGCAGGCAGGGGGACTTAAGAGGATGGGGTGGAAAGACGCAGGCGGGAGGGCCTCGGGCGAGGAGAGGAGTGAGTGATGGGCGGGGGGGCCTCGGGCGGGGGTGGAGAGATGCAGGAGGGCCTCGGAAGAGGAGCGAGCGGTGAGCAGGGGGGCGTCAGGGGCAGGGCCTTGGGCCATGCCTGAGCCTTCAGTGGGGGCCCCCACACACACTTTTAGGAAGTTTCCGGCACTCAGGTGTGAGCCTCCTCAAACGGAAGACTTGTACCGCCTATGCACCTCACATACAACTCTTGTTTCTGCCAGATACTTAGGCAGTTGGCAGCTTACTTTCACTCTTCCTAGCATTTTAATCTTTGCTAGTTTTCTCATTTATTCCTTGCTTTTACATTAAATTAATAGATTTCTTCCTTGTACCTTTCAAGTTTTTCTATGTCTCCAGAACTCTTTTAATCCACTCTGCCACTTTCTATCCTGTCTCACATCCTTGACTTATTATAATAATCAAATCACAGATTGTTCTCTTTACTCTTTCTGGTCTTTCTGCCTTCTGTTTCTTCTCCTAGCTCTGGCAGGTCCACCCTCTTCTTTTTCCTAACCTGCAACCAGTCTTCCCCTCTATCGCCTTCTTGTTCTAGACTGGCTTCGGTATTCTCGATTATCATCCATCTTTCCCCAAAGTATAACTCAGCCAAAGCAGCTAAGCTGGCCAGCCAGCCTTCCTTGAGCCCAGGACCCTGAGCCCACGAGCCCAGCTCCAGCCAAACCCTCCACTGTCTCTGTCCTTCCCACTCATATGGCCTGGGTGCCTTCTTTTTACCCCACGTGAGTAGCCTGAGTCATAAGTGCACTGGCCAATTTGTTCTTAAAGGGCCAGTGCCACCCTCTGTCAGAGTTCCCAACTTTACCTTCTGTAACTTTTGAAATACTGTTTCCTCAAAGGAGCAGCAGGTGCTGCACACTATCCAAGATAAATCCTGACAAGGTGATATCAGTTTGGGGAGGATGACTTAGTCAGCTCCAGGTGTGCTCAAACATGACTTCTCTTTTTTGGGAGGGGGCACTATATTTCAGGAACTCCTTGATCAAAATACCCCAGATTTCAACCACTAACCCTACCCAACACCTCTGTAAGGCATAGCAGATTTCCAGGCAGTCTAAATATGCATGTGGACTTAGAACACTTAGAAAAGTCATCTGTTAATCAGTAAATTAATCAACTTTAACTGTAGCAGAGTTGCTGCAACACTACAATCCTGAAGGCAGCAATGTAAATTCCCTACACATTACAGTTCCTGTGCCTCCATTCTGGATGACTTAATTGTGTTTTCTGGGCTGCTATAGCATTTGGCTTTGGTGTGTACTATGGAGGAGTGCTGCACTGAGGTATGGATTATCAGCAAGTCTAGGATCTGCCAGCTGGAACACTTTACCACCTGACATAGAGTTTCCTATGATAGCATAGTGCCATCTTTGCAAACTGCACAACTGGCAAGTGGAGGCAACCACTGGTACAGTCACTTCCAAACTGACAGCTCTGCCATTGGAGTACACCTCCCAGATGTTATGATTCAGGCTGGGACCTCCTATTGGATCACAGCCATCTCTGCAGACAGGGCAAAGCTGCCAGACATGGACCTCTACCTGAAATTGTCTGCAGACCAAATTCCTACTTTCTACTAAGGTGGAGGCTGCCTCCTGCCATGCCATGCAGAGGAATGCTGTAGCATTGACTCGAGCAACTAGGTACATCCATGCGGTCCTTGATCCGTAGCTGAAAAATTATGGCATGCAGCATATCTGGCATAGAAAAATTACTGCCAGGGACCCCTCAATATACAAAACAGATGGGACTTGCCTCTTGGCCAAAGGTCTGTTTCTTTTGGGGTGGCATTTGAGATGCTCTTGAATGTGTTGTGGGAAGTTTTCCTTCACTCTAAGGGGGAAAAGAGCTCTTTTGAGCTCCCCCTTGCAGCTGTTTTTTCCCAGTTGTCATGTTTCCAGATCACTTCTATAATACACAATACTTCATATTTCACTCAGGCCACTCTCCCACATTCTTCTCCCCCATCCTCCCCACCCCCCCGACAGCACGATAAGAAACTCTCTTCAGTGTCTGTCATGCTAGTCTGCAGCCCTCAGGCCCTCTGTATATGTTACTGTTGTTCAACAGCTCCAGCTTTGTGGACAGTGGAAGGAAGAAAGCTGCAATAGCATGGGTGTATAGAGATAAGATGTATGGAGCCCTTAGCTGGCAAATGCAGGGATTCAAGGAGTCAGGGACTCATCATAAAAACATCAGAATGGCCATGCTGTGTCAGACCAAGGGTGCATCTAGTCCAGTATCCTGTCTTCTGATACTGCCTGTTGCCAGATGCTTCAGAGGGAGTGAACAAAACAGGGCAATTATCAAGTGATCCATCCCGTCATCCAGTCCTAGCTTCTGGCAGTCAGAGGCTTAGGGACACCCAGAGCATGGAGTTCTGTCCCTGACCATCTTGGCTAACAGCCATTGCTGGACCTATCCTCCCTGAACTTCTCATTCTTTTTTTAACCCACTTACACTTTTGGCCTTTCACAACGTCCCTGAGGAATGAGTTCCACAGGTGTACTGTATTGTGTAAGCAAGTACTTCCTTCTGTTTGTTTAAACTTCTTGCCTATTGATGTAATTGGGTGATCTCTAGTTCTTGTGCTATGTGAAGGGGTAAATAACACTTTGTCCAAAACATTCATGATTTTAAAGCTCTTATCATATTTCTCCCCCCCCCCCCCCATTGTCTCTTTTCTAAGCTGAACAGTTCCCCTCTCTTTTTAATTTTTCCACCTATGGAAATTGTTCTATACCCCTAATTAGTTTTGTTCCCCTTCTTTGTACTCTTTCCAATTCTTCATCTTTTCTGAGATGGAGCAACCAGAACTGCACACAATATTCAAGGTGTGGGCATACAGTGGTTTTATATAGTGGCATTATGATACATACTGTCTTATTATCTATCCTTTTCCTAATGGTTCCTAACAACTTTTTTGACTGCCGCTCCGAGCACATGATAAAAATACTGTCCCTAAAAGAGCTTACACTCCAAGAAAAGAACTCAGTCTATATTGTGATGCAGTAAAGTAAACCAGGACTCTGAATTTGTGAGCCATACAACTCCAAATACATCTTTCAAAATTCTATTAAAACTTGTCATTTCTTATTAAGATTTTAGAAGTGGCCCCTGGCTTTACTGAGCGCTAACCCTATCCTCTACTCGTTTTTAAAAATATGTTGTATCCAGAACCTCTGATTACTGCAGTGGCACAGTCTAGGGCACCATATTAAAATCTAGGGAGAGACTGGCACTGCAGAAAATACCTGTCTTGCTCACTGACCTGAGGTTCCAGAAATCCACAGCTACCCATTTTTCCCAGCTGCTGTACAGTTAAATGCTTTAACACCATATAGCTAGCTTGTAGCTTAATTTTATCCGCTGTTCTTTGCAGGAATGTAAAGTGACTTATTTTGCATATCAGAGAAGCAGAACCTCCCTGATGGATTTAGAAACTAAATTAGGCTGAGAGCATCACAATTTGTAGTTGACTGGAGCCTATTTTATTTCACTTCTTTTCATTTCATTATGACTTCCCAGAGCTCAGTCTGTTGACTGACACAGACTGCAGGCCACCTGCTGCAGAATAACAGCTGAAATCAAAGTGACTCTTACTGGTTTTCTATTAGCTCCCTTAGACTAAGTGAGATTTCACATCTCCTTTTTATTGTGTTGAAATTTTGTCATTTTTTTTCTTCCACTTTTATCTTTACCCCTCTTACTCCTTTATCTTCATCTCGCTCCTTAAATTTTCCTTCTCAGCTGCATATTTTCTATCCACTGTTCCACTGCTCTCACTTTATGTCTGCCTAGCCCCTTTCAATTATCACACACTTCAGTAACTGGTGTTCTACCTTTTTCATCTGATACTCCAGTTTGGCCTCCTACTTTCTAATCTCTTTACACACTGTAATCATATCATTAAACATAGAATCCCCACTACAGTTAACAAAACAATGCACACATCCCATGGGCTTTTATCTTCACTTTCCCTTCCTTTTATCTTTTCTTTGTGCATTGGACTCCTTCATCTGTTTCCTTAATTGGACTCTAATCCAGAGCCATAACATTGCTTGACCTCATTTCCCACTTCCAGCAGTATTTTATAGATGAACTTTAATTTTGCCATTAAAATGTAGACATCACTTTTCAGTTTCCTTAGTTCTAAAGCAATGCCCTCAGAATGGGATAATAAATAAGCTTATACTTACACAAGGGAGCCTCCTTCAATCTGTGGACATCTATAATAAAAAAAAAAATTAAAATTGTTGCCTTGACTCCCCAGCAGTAACTGAGGCTTGAGCGGGTCAGCCCTATCTCTCATGTCTGACAAAAGAAGGGGGGGGGGAATCAATAGTGATGTCCTGGTAGGGGTCTACTATAGACCACCAAATCAAGAGCAGGGAGAGAGAGGCATGAGGCATTTCTAGAACAAAATTATGGAAATATCCAAAATACAAGTCCTGGTAGTAATGGGGAACGCTACCTACCCAGACATCTGTTGGAAAAGTAATATGGAAAAACAGGAAGTGTCCAATAAATTCTGGAATGTGTTAGGGAAAACTTTGCTTCAGAAGGTGGAGGAAATAACCAAGGGAACTGCCATTTTAGACCAACAGGGACAAATTGGGTGCAAATCTGAAAGTTGAAGGCAATTTGGGTGAAACTGGTCATGAAATGATAGATTTCATGGTTCTAAGAAAAGGAGGAGTGAGAGCAGCAGAACAAGGACAACAGAATTCAGAAAAGCAGACTTTATTAAACTCCAAACTGGTAGGTAAGGTCCCATGGAAAGAAAATCTAAAGGATAAAGGAGTATAGGAGAGCTGGCAGTTTCTCAAAGAGACCATATGAGAGGTACAGCAATAAACTACTTCAACAGCAAGGAAGGATAAGAAGAATAGTGAGAGGCCATTATGGATGCATCAGGAGCGCCTTAATGACCCCAAAATCAAAAAGGAATCCTACAAGAAGTGGAACCATGGACAAATATATCAAGGATGAGGACAAAGAATAGCACAAGCATGTAGGGATAAAAATCAGAAAGGCTAAGGCACAAAATGAGTTACAATTACAAGGGACATTAAAGGCATTGGGAGTAACAGAAAGATGAAGGAAAGTGTAGGCCCACTACTTAACGGGGAAGGAGCACTAACAGCAGGCAACACTAAGAAGGCTGATTTCAGAGTAGCAGCCGTGTTAGTCTGTATCCGCAAAAAGAAGAACAGGAGTACTTGTGGCACCTTAGAGACTAACAAATTTATTAGAGCATAAGCTTTCGTGGACTACAGCCCACTTCTTCATATGCATCCGAAGAAGTGGGCTGTAGTCCACGAAAGCTTATGCTCTAATAAATTTGTTAGTCTCTAATGTGCCACAAGTACTCCTGTTCTTCTTTTTAAGAAGGCTGAGTTGTTTAATGCATATTTTGCTTTGGTCTACACTAAGAGGTAAATTGTGACCAGATACTTAACACAGTTAATATTAAAAACAAGGGGCAAGGAACACATTTCAGAATAGGGAAAGAACGGGATAAAGAATATGTAGATGTATTCAAATTGGCAAAGCCTGATAAAATTCACCACAGGATACTTAAGAGACTAGCTGAAGCAATCTCACAACCACTACTGATTATCTATGATAACTCATGGAAGACAGGTGACGTCCCAGAGGACTGGAAAAGGGCAAATATTGTTCCTCTTTCTAATGATAGGTACTAAGAGGATCTGGAGAATTATATACCAGACAGCCTAACTTTGATACCTGGAAAGATACTGGAACAAATGATTAAACAATCAATTTATCCTAGAGGGTAATAGGGTTATAAGGAATAGCTAACATGGATTTGTCAAGAACTAATCATGTCAAACCACAACCTAGTTACCTTCTTTAACAGTGTTACTAGCCTAGTGGATAAGGGGGAAGCTAGATGTGAGATCTTGATTTTAATAAGACTTCTGACACAATCCTACATGATACTCTCATAAAGCTAACTAGGGATATGTAGTCTAGATTAAATTACTATAGGATGGGTACACAACTGGTTGAAAGACAATATTCATGGGAGGTAATTGTTATGCTCTACTTGGCACTGGTGAGGCTTCAGCTGGTGTATTGTGCCCTGTTTTGGACACCACACTAAGAAAAATGTAGACAAATTGGAAAGAGTCCAGAGGAGAGCAACAAAAATGATAAAAGATTTAGAAAACTTGACGTATGAGAAAAGGTTAAAAAAACTGGGCATGTTTAGTCTTGAGAAAAGAAGACTGAAGGAGACCTGATAAGTCTTCAGATATGTTGAGGGATATTATAAAGAGGACTGTGACCAATTGTTCTCAATGTCCACTGACAGTAGAATAAGTAGTAATGGGTGTAATCTGCAGCAAGGGAGATTTAGGTTCGATATTAGGAAAAATGTTAACTAGACGTATAGTTACATATTAGCATAGGCTTCCAAAGGAGGCTGTGGAATCTCCATCTGGAGGTTTTCTAAGAACAGCTTAGACAAACACCTATAGGGATGGTCTAAGTATAGGAGGTCCTGCCTTAGCTCAGGGGGCTAGACTAAATAAGTTCCTGATGTCCCTTCCAGCCCTACATGTCTATGATTCCATGCCTGCTGGGAGACCGTACCAATTTCTAAGTTAGCCCCAGAAACAACTTTAGTTCCCCCCAAATATTTTCCCACTAGCTCAAGGGTGGTGAAACCACAGTTCATGAGCCGCACACGTCCCCTAGGGACGGCCTTGCCAATAGGCATGCCTGGTTCTTGAACTTCTGAAGATTATCATATGAGGCGCGGAGGGTCAGCAAGTTTGGCCACCCCTGCACTAGCAATTCATTCTTTTAGTTAGAAAAGGGAGGATAGATCCTGGGCAGTAGCTTGCAAGGTCACTAATATTGAGGGAATTTTTTTAAGCACTAGTCAGACTTTCACATTTTAGGGTGGGGCAGGTAGATTCCCCTCATGAAAGGAGAGGATGACAATCTCTGGTAGGTGTTCTCTCTTATTGTACACAATCCTGGAAGGGCAGATGGCTTCCCCGACTTCTTGTGTAAAATGTATTGAACTGTGGGAAGGAGGGCATTGTTTAGAGCCCGGCTTTCAGTGTGGTGAACTGCAAAATCATCCTGGATGCCGGTGATCCTCTCTGAAATAAAAGCTCTTGCACTGCAGCGTTACAGATGTGGTGACACAATGGATGTAAAGCAGAGTTCAGAGTCCAGGAGAATGACAAAGTTATGGAGTGTTGATTCACCTTAAGGAGATGAAGCTGTGTTTGCAGAAATTCCTCTTAAATTACCAATTTAGCCTGGGAGCCTATGTTCAAGCCCTTTATTCTTTTAAAAACAAAACACACCCCCCTCCCAAAAAAAACCCCACCTGAGCATAGTCAAATGTTTTATGCTGGATCTTTAATTTATTGAATAATCTTAAAATGATATTTAAGTTCTTTTAAAACCCCATTAAATTCAGTACATGTTGTGTGGTAAATGGACTGCTGAGCTTTGGCAGCCAGATACACTATTTAGAAATACTTACAGAAGTTAGACAAGCCAGGTCAGATGTTAATGATTCCACACAATTGTTTCGGGGATATGTAGAGACAACTGTGACAACTCCAACTTCTCACATAACAGGGAAAGTAGCTGATTAATTTATCCACTTCTGAAGGTCATATAATTAGATTCTTCTTTAGTTTGCCTACAGTGGAATTTGAAAATTCAGCCAAATTGTTACTTTACCATCTTGCCATGAAATGCTGCAAATATAGTGTTTTAATGTGCACGTTTATTCTGGCCAGACATCTCTCGCTCTGGCCTCCATATGGATGAAGCAGGCGCAATCTGTGTTGGGGGAGTTGGGGGGGAGGTTTTGTAGATTACATCACCAGGTCATGATGTATAGGTGTTAAAACAGAGGGATGTTGCCTTCTGCTGCAGAGCACCATGCCACTGCTCTGGTCGTGGATGGACTATAGAGTTGATTCCCTCTAGATTTGGAAGGTAGCCAGAATTGGAGGCCAAAACATTTCCATCCTATGCTGCCACTTAATCTGTGACTGCTCTGGTATGTATGCATAGATACAGCCATTAGAGAGAACATGGCCCCTAACCCATAATCTTTAAATCTAGTTCATACAAAAAAACCCAGGCCTTTTTGTGGTGTTTATGCTCCGCTCCTCAATTTCTTCTGCACTGGGACAATCGCTATTGCCTAAAGCCTGCTCTATGTTGTTCTGTTTCAGATATTTTCCCATCATGTTTCCCCTTTGTTGCAATCTAGATTGCAATTGAGTTTTTCTCTTCCTATACTGAGTTCCTGAAGACTTCTTGGGGGCATCTTTTATTTTCTATGGGGGAAAACAAACCGTATTGGGGAGAGCAAAAAGTCTGTTCCACAGTCTTAAAGAAATCAAACATGTGTTAAGCATGGCAAAAGAAGTTAAGTTTCTTTTATCTTGTTGCGTAGATAGGGGTTCAATAGATATCTCTGACATCTCATTAAATGTCCTTTATTAGTTGCTATTTATACTCTTCCAGTCTTAAAACACAAGTACACTTTCACAATTACACAATAAAACAAGGTTCACAATATTGCAGTTGGG
This sequence comes from Chrysemys picta bellii, assembly GCF_011386835.1. Lineage (NCBI taxonomy): Eukaryota > Metazoa > Chordata > Testudines > Emydidae > Chrysemys > Chrysemys picta. The sequence goes on from NC_088792.1 coordinate 253,600,185, forward strand.
CTCTCACTTCACTTTATTCCCGTATCTCACTGACTGGTGACGCCACGCCCCTTATATACCCACGGCAGATAACATTCTAGGAGGTTCAAGGAAAATGTAGCTCTCAAAGACTAGAAGGTTCCACGAGATTCTACAAAGGTCCAGAACGTTGTAGAAGGTTACTGAAAAATGAATCCACCTATGGAATACCTGAAACATAGTATGTTCAAAGTAAACTATTTTCCATTTTGTCACTAAGAACAAAAACAGCACCCTGAGCCCAGCACCTCCCAAGCCCAGCACCCCAGGCAGTTGGTTGAGTCTCCTGCCCCTAAATCTGGCCCTGCCTCAGGACATGGGAGGAGCAGAGGTTTCCCTGCCACTGAGCTCAGCTAGCCTCATTCTTCCTCCTTCTCTACGCTTCCTTCCTGTGCCTCTTTATCATTGATGAGATATTTGGCTTGTTAACTCATCCAGCCTGATTAGCTAATTACCTTTAATTATCCCAATCAGCTTTCTCTGGGGGAACTAATGGGTGTCAGAGTGCAGACTCATCTGTTAACTCCCTGCACTCTGTTGCAGAAACCTACAACCTTTTCCTTGCCCCTACGAGGATGTGTTCACAGCTGGCCAGAACAGCCCCCCAACACTCTCTGGATTACAAAAGAGTCATGGCCTTGGCAGAGGGAGGGGATGATTCAGAGCCTCCTCTCATAGCACTCCTAAGGAAGTCTAAGCAGCTCTTGAAGCCACCCTCCACCCACTCTGATAGAAAAGAAGGGGAGACACCAGTAGCACCAGCTGCAGCTGCCTTTCAAGTGTATTTCTCCTTTCCTTCACCTTCTCCCACAACTATGGAATAAGAGGCCAGGTTTTCACTGGAAGGTACCTTCCAGTGCCAACACCAAAGAACTTGGCCCAAGCGGTCAGATAAGATAGTTAGACGGAGGCTATCACTACCTGAAGGACCACATGGTACACTTTGGTCTCTTAAACTGTATTGGGAGTGAGCCTTAGGAAAGAGCTGGGGAACATTTAGCTGAACATTCAGCCAGCAATAACTAGCTACAAGCTGTCACTGCTGCAGCAGGCAAGTTATCATGTATCCAATGAACGACAGAACCATATCTGTACACTAGTGGGGGACTGCATTTGCACCTAAATGAATTTTTAAGCATTTTCTTGTTAACCTTCCTGTTGAGATGGAAATGTCTGCAAAATTTGCAAGCTAATAAATAATGTATCCACAGAGTATTACAAGTCCTGAAAGGTCATATTGTGCACATCAATCTGTTTATCAAATTAAGCTTTCTGTTTGGAGGAAGTGGGAGTATTGGTGTTCAAAGGGCTACTAGAAGAATTGATTGTCTGACAGCTCTGTGATTTAGAATAATAGCTTCAGAAACCTTAGTGATACAACTGCAACAGTTTTCTCCTGGAGGAAATGCAGAACAATCTCACCTCCTAGACAGACACAAAAGAATGACACAACTGAACACTTCTGTAATATTCATTATAAGTTTTGTAAACACTTGGCTAAAATACAATCCTCTTTTGGTTACCAGGGGCTTGAAATCACTAAAAACATAGGGCCTTGTCTTGCAATTGACCTTGAGTAGATGAGGATGGATCTGTATAGAAATATCCTGGTTTGTGGGGTTTTTATTTTTGGACACAAAATATTCTGCAGTGGGGCTGATATTGGCCTAGTTTTCATGTTTTAGTTAATTACAAGGCTGTCTGTGTTGACAGAATAAGTAGTTCACATGCCCCCTCTTGTCCTTTTGCAGCTGCCGTATGAGTAGAGCTCATTGCTGATTGGTAGCATTCAGACATTGCAGGTGATTTGCCCACAGTTCCTTCCCTCCCTTCATCTAATTCATTTCTGCATTGCAGTCCTACTGACTGAGTCAGCAGGGAGTGCACAGCTGGACAAACCACCAATCATATGTGCTCCAATGTACAGGTTCAAAACAAATGCAAATCCACAAGAGAGGTCCAGTGAGTGATGGGTGCTGAGCTCTGTGTCATATGAAATAAGCAAACATGTACAGACCAGGGTCATGTGGATTCTCAGTCTATTGCTAGTCTTAAACACAGGCAATGGCACTCTTATATACAGATTACATTTATGTGGTGCCTTAGGCCATGTCTATGCTAATTTTTGGTGAATACAAGTTACATCAGTGTACAATGACCAAAGTGTGTATATTGCTTGGGTGTGTGCATACTCAGCTGCTAGCATTAGCTCTGTGTGAGATGCATGTGCGTTGATGCAAAGTACGCTGCATCACAGGTAAGTATCCCAATGTGCCATGTGCTGTTGTCCAGTGCAATGACTTTTGGAAGCTTTTGCAATGTATCATGGGGAAGAAATGAGTTGCCCAAGGATCTCTGAGAGGTGGGGGTCAAGTTCCAAGCATGCAAGTTTCTCCATCCCAGAATGCCATCCAGATCCCTTAATATTTGTGCCTTGTTTTTTTTTTTACATTCCAGAAACCCATGCAGCACTTTTCTGTGTTCGCCATCTCTGACAGCAGCATGGGGCTCACAGAGCGTTGCACTATTCTCATGAACGTTGCAAATACAGGCCTAACGATCCTCCAGCGGTTCTTCCTGCAGGTCTGCAACAGTGAGAGACCTGAGGATTTCTTCTAGATTAGAACACTTTGCTGAGGGACGTAGCGAAAAATAATTCAAAGTTGTTGGTGGACCAGCAGCAGACAATAGAGCGCCACTTCTGGGCCCAAGAAATGAGTACTGACGAGTGGGATTGCATTGTAATGCAGATTTGGGATGAAAAGATGTGGCTGCAGAACTTTCACATGTGAAAGGTTACATTCTGGAATCATAGAATCCTAGAATATCAGGGTTGGAAGGGACCTCAGGAAATCATCTAGTCCAACCCCCTGCTCAAAGCAGGACCAATTCCCAACTAAATCATCCCAGCCAGGGCTTTGTCAAGCCTGAGCTTAAAAACCTCTAAGGAAGGAGATTCCACAACCTCCCTAGGTAATCCATTCCAGTGCTTCACCACCCTCCTAATGAAAAAGTTTTTCCTAATATCTAACCTAAACCTCCCCCACTGCAACTTGAGACCATTACTCCTTGTTCTGTCATCTGGTACCACTGAGAACAGTCTAGATCCATCCTCTTTGGAACCCCCTTTCAGGTAGCTGAAAGCAGCTATCAAATCCCCCCTCATTCTTCTCTTCTGGAGACTAAACAATCCCAGTTCCCTCAGCCTCTCCTCCTAAATCATGTGCTCCAGCCCGCTAATCATTTTTGTTGCCCTCCGCTGGACTCTTTCCAATTTTTCCACATCCTTCTTGTAGTGTGGGGCCCAAAACTGGACACAATACTCCAGATGAGACCTCATCAATGTCGAATAAAGGGGAACGATCACGTTCCTCGGTCTGCTGGCAATGCCCCTAATTATACAGCCCAAAATGCCGTTAGCCTTCTTGGCAACAACACTGTTGACTCATATCCAGCTTCTCATCCACTGTGACCCCTAGGTCCTTTTCTGCAGCACTGCTGCCGAGCCACTCGGTCCCTGTGTGCTGAGTTCATTCTAGCCCTCCAGTGCAAGGACAGCAGAGTGAGAGCAGCGCTGACACTGGAGAAGTGAGTGGCGATCGCACTCTGGAAGCTTGCAATGCCAAATTATTACTGGTCAGTGGGAAATCATTTTGGAGTTGGAAAATCCATGTTGGGGACCATTATCGTGCAAGTGTGTAGGACCACTAATTGTTTTCCACTACACAGGACTGTGACTCTCTGCAACATGCAGTAGATATTGGATGGATTTTCAGCAATGAGGTTCCCAACTGCAACAGGGTGACAGATGGCACATACATCCCTATTTTGGCACTAGCCCATCTTGCCACTGAATACATCAACAGAAAGAGCTACTTTTCTATGGTTTATGCAAGGATTGGTGGATGACTGGGGTCACTTCACCAAGATCAGCATGGGCTGGTCAGGGAAGGCGCATAATGCTCACATCTTTGACAAGGCAGGACTGGTCAGAAAGCTGCCAGCAGGGACGTTCTTTCCCAACTGGCAGATTACCATTAGTGATATTGAAATGCCAATAGTGATTCTGGGGAACTCAGCCTACTCTTGTCTCATGAAGCTGTACACTGGCCACCTCGACACCATCAAGGAAAGATTTAACTGCTGGCTCAGCAGGTGTAGAATGACTGACTGCTTTTGGTAGATTGAAGGGATGCTGGCTTTGTTTACTTACAAGATTAGATCTCAGTGAGAAAAATATCCCAATCGTTATAGCTGCCTGTTGTGTCCTGCATCACATCTGTGAGGCAAAGGGGGACAAGCTCTCATCAGGGTGGAGGGCAGAAGTGGAGCAGCTGTCCACTGACTTTGGACATGGGCTATTACAAGAGCTCAAGATGGAGCTGTGCACTTGAGGAAGGCTTTGAAAGACCACTTTAACAGTCAACCACAGTGTTCTGTGCTGGACTGTTCTCTGGGTCTGGAGGTTTGGGTGCTGTTAGGAACGATATAGGGCTTGCTGTATATTTATAAATATGACTATTTTCTTGGAGCTCTGAATTATGTGGCCTTGCTGTACATTTACAAGCACTGTGTTCTTTGAGTACTATGATGCATTCTGCAGTGTGTTGTGAACTAATAAAAACAAATTTATGCTCTAAAAATAGACATTTGCATGGAAAAAAACAGTACAGAAGAACAACGTGCAAAATACAGGCAATACAAACTTTTAAAATAAATTAACAGCATAGAAATTGAAAATTGTAAAAGGCAGTCCTGCATTTAGGACGGAAGAATCCCATGCACTGCTACAGGCTGGGGACTGACTGGCTAAGTGGTAGTTCTGCAGAAAAGGACCCGGGGATTACAGTGGACAAGAAGCAGTGTGCCCTTGTTGCCAAGAAGGCTAATGGCATATTGGGTTGCATTAGTAGGAGCATTGCCAGCAGATCGAGGGAAGTGATTATTCTGCTCTATTTGGCACTGGTGAGGCCACATCTGAAGTATTGCATCGAGTTTTGGGCCCCCCACTACAGAAAGGATGTGAACAAATTGGAGAAAGTCCGGCGGAGGGCAACAAAAATGATCAGGGGGCTAGGGCACATGACTTATGAGGAAAGCCTGAGGGAACTGGGCTTATTTAGTCTGCAGAAGAGAAGAGTGAGGGGGGATTTGATAGCCTTCAATTACCTGAAGGGGGGTTCCAAAGAGGATGTAGCTCGGCTGTTCTCAGTGGTGGCAGATGACAGAACAAGGAGCAATGGTCTCAAGTTTCAGTGGGGGAGGTCTAGGTTGGATATTAGGAAAACCTATTTCACTAGGAGGGTGGTGAAGCACTGGAATGGGTTACCTAGGGAGGTGGTGGAATCTCCATCCTCAGAGGTTTTTAAGGCCCAGCTTGAGAAAGCCCTTGCTGGGATGATTTAGTTAGGGTTGGCCCTGCTTTGAGCAGGGGGTTGGACTGGATGACCTCCTGAGGTCTCTTCTGACCCTAATCTTCTATGATTCTATGTTCAAGTATATTTCATATGTTTATATAAAATCTTATTGGCTGTGTAGCCTATGTATCTATTCTACTGTATTAAGTCTGCAGTGTGGGAGCAGATAAATTGTTCTGTTTATAAAATACCTGAGGGTATGTTATATGTACGTTAAAGATTGTGATGCACTTTGAGGTCTGCTGATGAAAAGTACTATATAAGAGCTAGGTATTATATTTACTAGCAAAAAGCCTTAGGCTAAAGAGATGGCATTTGTAGTTCCTAGGAGTCTTTGAATTCCAGCTTCTAATCCCTTTACAGGATTCAGAATATAAAGACTAAGCTCTTGTCAAAAACTTCCTCGACAACAATGGTAAACATTCCAGATGGTGTTTGGTGCCAAAGCTCAGTTCCCAGAATTCCTGAACAGTCTTGTGTCTGGAGTCAGGAATTGGTCCAATTCCACCCTTTCATCTTGACTAGTTCTAGACTTTGATGCTCTGAAAAGAGATTTGTTGTAAGTACTAAGCTGCACATAGTGCACATTAAACAAGGCTACTCAAATAGCTTTGTTTTCATTGCAGTATATCCCTTTTATGAAGAAGGCACTACACAAAAATGGACCTTAGCTAGGGAGAAAGGACTGAAATAATCCATGAGCAGCTATTTTCAGAAGGCTTCAAATAGCTGAATCTCTTTACTGCTTACCTGTAGATGTTGTTAAATAACAGGCACTCATCTGAAAAGGAAACAGGAGTGTTAAAATTGTTAGATGTGTGGACTGTAATATGTGTGATTCCTTTCCTATGAGTCACTATGATCTCATCTAAGACATGTTAAACATTCTTCTATAGTATTCATATAAACTACATACTTTTATGCCATGTGGAGGTTTGATCTACATTCCTCTGGTTGAGCAATTTTTTTGATGAGTTCATTTAATACATTATGAAAGTCCGTCTGCCCTGGAGTTTTAACAGGCAACAAAAGGGAACATAAACATTACGGTCCCAGAGAGTAGTCTCAACTAGTGGTTCTGTTGGTTGCTCTTAGTCACAGTGCTTCAGGAAGAAAAAATCTTAAGATTGTTGCCAATTTCGATGCTCATTTGTCAGGTGGAATCGTTGCTGCTGGGATAAATGACAGTATGTGTTCAGCAGCACTTCCCGGTAGCTAGCTAAAGAGCAGCATTACAGTACTTGAATGCACCATCAATCTTTTCAGATACAAGGTTAGCACCACTGTATAGCTGCATATGTATGAGATGAAGGGAGAGGATCCTAAAACTGGAAATGGTAGCTACAGTTGAGGAGGTGGATAATGAATTTGCTCCTGCACATTAAATTGGGATTACTTATGTTGTAAGTGCCTTGGGAATTTAGCAAGGTTAATTGGGTGAGGTAGAGCCTCCACATATAATTCTTGCACCTCTTATTGGATCATAGAAAGATGACTTGCTGAAGAACTGTTTGCTGTAGTCCCTCTACACCTTCCGTGACTTCTAGGGAACCTGAGAGAGTTTCACATTCTCATAATGCCCCAGACAACAATTCTGACACTTCTGAGGAAATTGCACTGTGATTGTATATTTGATGACAAACAGAAATGTGAAGATTACTGTTAATGCTTTTTACTTATTTGTACTCATCCTTCAATGAGTCAGAAGTGAACATGAGTCTTGTGGAGAGTACTTGGCACTTTGCCTACCGTGAGTTGTACTTTGCTGTTGGAAATAAAATCTTTTTTGAAGAAAACCATGAAATGGGATATTTTAATAATACAAATTGGGAACTTTACACTAACTTCTGTTACTGTTATAGGGCTGAGTTCTGCTCTTTTGTTACACCAGGTTAAATCCAGAGGAACACTGTGGAAGCAAAAGTAGAATAACTGAGGGTGTTGTTTGACTCTTAGAGTAAGCCTCTCTTTAAATGGAGAGTTGTAGCCTATATATAGATATTTTTTTAAAATCTACCATGAGAAACTGAGGCAAAAACCTCTTGCATTTGCAGCTCAGGGCCCCATTCTGTTCCTCTCTGAAGTCAATGAGTCTTACTTGCAATAGCAGAGAGAGTCTGGTTCGATGGTGATATATTTAAAGGCACAACTGAATTTTCAACATTGCTTACTTAAAAATAGGAGCAAAGCTTGTAAGTGACACTCCCATTTAAAGGATGTAGGGACAAATTAAAGTCTTGGGTGAGGGCGGGGAGAAAAAAACCTTTTTTTGCAAAACACAGCCCAAAAAACTGAGAGATGCCAAACACCCCCAGGTCTTCACTTGCACACTTAAATCTCACAGGGGTATAGTGCCTTCATCCCAGAAATGTGTTTTACACCCTAGACTCTTGCTCAGCACTGTCTTTCCTCTCAGGGTCTTGCCTCTTCCACCACAGGCTTTTAGTGCTCCAGCTTTAGCTTCCTGGCCTCAAATCAGTGTTGCCTTTACCTTGTTGATAGGGGTGGCAGTACCACCTCACAAAGTGTCAGATTTGGGGGAACCCACACCCACTGTCCACTACATGTTCCCAGCCCTAGAGTCCTAAACAATTGGGCTGTTTACCCCAGGCCTCAGCCTCTTCCTTCATCCCCAGCCTCCTCACTGGCCTATTAGACACAGATCTATTTTCCCTGGAGCTTTCCTCCTGATTTAACACAAGCTTCCTTTAATTTCCCAGCCGGCCTGGGTCTAGTCACATGCCCTTGTCATATGACCTTGTGCCCTCCTTCCCTTCCTCGAGGTAGGTCGGCTATTTCTGGCACAGGTGTGACACAACCCAGGGTTGTGAGGCATCTCACCATCACCTGCCCTTAGCTTGCGGAAGACTTGCCTGTGCCTGCAGTGGATCCGCTCCTTGACTCCACCAGCCACTGGCAACATAAGCACGATCTTCCAGGCCTCAGCAGGTTTCATTCTCTCTACACAGGTTACAGATAGGCACACACCAACCTTAGATTCCTGCAAGCATCCCTCTGGAGTGCCCAGCCCCTGTTCCACTGAACATTTACAGAGCTCTTAGCTCCTCTACTCCCACAGGAATAGTAGACACCAGCTTATTAGATTCAGCCCAGGTTCACCATTCTGCTTAACACACAGCACTTAGATATATTTATAATCAAAACCAGAATTAGTTTAATTTCAAAGAACAGAGATTCAAATGTTAGAAAGTAAGAATATTGGAAACAAATGGTTACCTATAAACTAAGGTCGTAACATGCTTTCTAGAGCCTAAACTTTACTCAGAGTCACAAGCCTGTTTCCTATCCCCTGGGGAAGGATAGCTTGCCCCAAGTCTTTTTTCCGCATTTTCAACCAAGATGGCTGAAATCCCCCTTTAATAAGATCAAGGCTGCTGGCAGCCTGTCTTCACAGACTGAAGGATGCTGGAGTGTCTCTCTGCACCCCCAGATATATCAGACCAGAGTAATCTTCACCTGAAAACTGGGTTTGCCCCCTGCCACTGTTTACCTCTTCCTGTTAATTTTCTTCTGAAGTCTACACAAACTCTTCATTTGACTCAGAAAGCTAATAGACTCCTGTTATAAAACACACACTACATCATGGGCCACCAAGGAAATAAGGTAATAAAAAACCCGCAGCACTGAGTCTCAGAACCCAGGTCAGCTGACTTAGGCTGCGGGCAGGGGTGGCTCCAGGCACCAGTGCACCAAGCACGTGCCTGGGGCGGCAAGCTGCGGGGGGCGGCCTGCCGGTCACCGTGAGGACTGCAGTCATGCCTGCGGGAGGTCCGCCGGTCCCGCGATTTCGACGGCAATTTGGCGGTGGGTACGCCAAAGGCGCAGGACTGGTGGACCTCCCACAGACATGCCGCTGAATCTGCGTTACCAGCAGACCTCCCGCAGGCATGCCACCGAAGGCTGCCTGACTACCGGGCTTGGGGCAGCAAAATACATACAGCCGCCCCTGGCTGTGGGGTTGTAAAACTGCAGTGTAGACATTTGGGCTCAGGCTGGAGACCTCCCTGCCTGCAGGGTCTCAGAGTCCAGGCTCCAGGCCAGGCCAGAACATCTACACTGCAATTTTATAGCCCCGCAACCTGAGTCAGCTGACACAGGCCAGCCACGGCTGTTCTGTGGTCTTTTATCACAGTGTAGACATACCCTAAGGCCTGGTCTACACTAGGCGTTTATGTCGAAGTTAGCGCCGTTAAATCGAATTAACCCTGCACCCGTCCACACTGCGATGCTATTTAGTTCGACATAGAGGTCTCTTTAATTCGACTTCTGTACTCCTCCCCGACGAGGGGAGTAGCGCTAAATTCGACATGGCCATGTCGAATTAGGCTAGGTGTGGATGGAAATCGACGCTAATAGCTCCGGGAGCTATCCCACAGTGCACCACTCTGTTGACGCTCTGGACAGCAGTGCGAGCTCGGATGCTCTGACCAGCCACACAGGAAAAGCCCCGGGAAAATTTGAATTTGAATTCCTTTTCCTGTCTGGCCAGTTTGAATCTCATTTCCTGTCTGGACATCGTGGCGAGCACAGCAGCACTGGCAACGATGCAGAGCTCTCCAGCAGTGATGGCCGTGCAGTCTGGGAATAGAAAGAGAGCCCCAGCATGGACTGATCGTGAAGTCTTGGATCTCATCGCTGTGTGGGGCGATGAGTCCGTGCTTTCCGAGCTGCGATCCAAAAGAAGGAATGCAAAGATCTACGAGAAGATCTCTAAAGACATGGCAGAGAGAGGATACAGCCGGGATGCAACGCAGTGCCGCGTGAAAATCAAGGAGCTGAGACAAGGCTACCAGAAGACCAAAGAGGCAAACGGACGCTCCGGATCCCATCCCCAGACATCCCGTTTCTACGAGGCACTGCATTCCATCCTCGGTGCTGCCGCCACCACTACCCCACCAGTGACCGTGGACTCTGAGGATGGGATACTGTCCACGGCCGGTTCCTCAGACATGTTAGGGGACGGGGAAGATGAGGAAGGAGATGAGGAGGGCGAGGCAGTTGGCAGCTCTCACAACGCTGATTTCCCCGACAGCCAGGATCTCTTCATCACCCTTACAGAGATCCCCTACGAAGCGTCCCCAGCCATTACCCCGGACACAGAATCTGGTGAAGGATCAGCCAGTAAGTGTTGTAAACATCTAAACATTTATTTTTAACAAAACAGGAATATTAACAATTAAAAGAATGGGTTGTTCATGATTAGTGTGCCCTAGGCGCTTAACGGTTTAGTAAGGGGCAGTGCAAGTTTTGAAAAGAAATCTAGCAATGTCCGGTTTTCAGTGATTGTCCTGCACAAGCCGCTCTACTGTGTATTCCCTGCTACTGCAGCTACAGTAAAATGCGGTCTATATGTGCGGGGATAGAGCAGTAATCCTCCTGGGACATCTCGATGAAGCTCTCCTGGAGGTAACTTGAAAGCCGTTGCATGAGGTTCTTGGGGAGAGCGGCCTTATTGGGTCCTCCGAAGTACGACACGTTGCCGCGCCACGAGATTATCAGGTACTCGGGGATCATTGCTCTGCACAGCAGGGCGGCATACGGCCCTGGTCTTTGGAGGCTTTCCCGGAGCATTCTCTCTTTGTCGCTCTCGGAGATCCTCATCAGGGTGATGTCGGCCATGGTGACCTGCTTTTAATTAGGTAGGGGAATGTTAGTGTTGGGACTGCTTTCCCGTTCCTTTACAGAACTGTCACCGCTGGTTTGCAGCCACGCGGTGGAGGCGGGAGAGGGGCAGCCGAAAGGGATCATTCCCGGGGACAGCCGCGAGGGGGTGGGACAGGGGCAGAGTTCCCGCTTGCCGGATTGCTGGCAGCAGGGACTGACATTGATTTAAATGTGAAATGAGGCCAGTGGTAATATAAAAGTTTTAAACTGCCACAAGTGTACGGCTTACCATGTCTGCCTGCAACAGAAATTCCGTTGTGCTGCCTCGCTTCTCAAATGTGCTGTTCAAGACCCCAGGCACAGAATGCGAAGGCCGAGAATTCGACCTTGTGCTGAGTGCGCATGTGAAAGGTGCTGTGCATGGTCTTGTTCACAGAGAAAGACTATGTTCTTTGTTCACAACTACATTTATCTTTCAGAGGAATTCACTCCCTTTTTCCCATTTCCACAGCCCCGTCTGCGACTGTCTCACAACCTAGCCTGGAATCACACTCCCAGAGGCTAGCGCGGATTAGGCGTAGGAAGAAGAGGACACGGGAGGACATGTTCTCTGAGCTTATGGCCTCTTCCCAAGCCCAGGCAGCACAGCAGACCCAGTGGCGGGAGAACTTGACCCGAATGCACCAAGCCAACATGGATCGGGAGGAGAGGTGGCGGCAGGAAGACCAGCAGGCGACTCAAACGCTGCTTGGACTACTGAGGGAGCAAACGGACACGCTCCGGCGCCTTGTGGATGTTCTGCAGGAACGGAGGCAGGAGGACAGAGCCCCGCTGCAGTCCATCTCTAACCGCCCTCCCCCGCCACCAAGTCCCATACCCACCTCACCCAAAGTGCAAAGAAGGAGAGGCGGCAGAGTCCCTGCTAACTCTCACTCCACCCCTGCAGAGAGCTCTAGTAGCAGAAGGCTCTCATTTCCCAAAATTTGAAAAGTTCTTTCCTTCCCGCCTGACACAAGCCCACGTCCAAGTTTCACCTCCCAATGCCATGTGTAGTTGATAATAAAAAATTCGTTTCTGTTAACTACTGTTTCAATCATGTTCTTTTGGAGGAGGAGGGGAAAGGGGGTTGGAAATTGGACAGGACAGTCTCCTTTGGCAGGGTACATAGTCGGGGGCAGGCACAGCAGCAGGGCACATACACAGTGCAGTGATGCAGTGACTAGTTGCCCCGGTTAGTCTGGGAGGTTGTTTTGATGTAATGTTGGGGGGGGGGGTTGCTCTGTGACTTTGTGGCGGGGGAGGGCAGTTACAGATCTTAAGCGCCGGTCCTTAGACAGGATCACAGAGCCACACAGCATGGGATCTGTAACCGTCCTCCCCCTGCCACAAAGTCAAATAGACCTCCCATACACACAGTCCCGATCAGGAGGGTTGACAGGCTCCGTTGAAACAAGCATCCCACCGCAGCGGAGCCTGTCAATCCTTGAGTTTAGAAGCTGCATTCGCATCACAACACTAGACCCGCCCCGCACCACAGTCTGCGTCCCAGTTTTAAAAAATTCCCGCTAAAACAGTATTAAAGAAAACGGTGTGCTTTAACAAAGTAGAACTATTTTTATTTCGACACGTGTGTTGGAGGGGGGGTGAAGGGGGTATGTAACTGGATAGGATAGTCAACATTACCTGGGTAAAGAAACGGGGGCAGGTTTAGCTTCTCAGTACACAAACTATAAAATCACAGGTTACCCTGCTCACTCAGGAACTTTGCTTTCAAAGCCTCCCGGATGCACAGCGCTTCCCGCTGGTCTCTTCTAATCGCCCGGCTGTCTGGCTGTGAGTAATCACCAGCCAGGCTATTTTCGTCAACCTCCCACCCCGCCATAAAGGTCTCCCCCTTGCTCTCACAGAGATTGTGGAGCACACAGCAAGCTGCTATAACAATGGGGATATTGGTTTCGCTGAGATCACAGCGAGTCAGTAAGCTTCTCCATCTCCCCTTGAGACGGCCAAAAGCACACTCCACCACCATTCTGCACTTGCTCAGCCGGTAGTTGAAGAGTTCTTTTTCAGTGTCCAGGGCGCCAGTATAGGGCTTCATGAGCCAGGGCATTAGCGGGTAGGCTGGGTCCCCGAGGATGACTATAGGCATCTCCACATCCCCAACAGTTATTTTGTGGTCCGGGAAGTAAATACCTTGTTGCAGCCGTCTAAACAGACCAGAGTTCCTGAAAACACGAGCGTCATGAACCTTGCCCGGCCATCCCACGTAGATGTTGGTAAAACGTCCCCTGTGGTCCACCAGTGCTTGCAGCACCATGGAAAAGTATCCCTTTCGGTTAATGTACTGGGTGGCCTGGTGGTCCGGTGCCAGGATAGGGATGTGAGTTCCATCTATGGCCCCACCGCAGTTTGGGAATCCCATCGCTGCGAAGCCATCTATGATCGCCTCCACGTTTCCCAGGGTCACTACCTTTGGCAGCAGTACATCAACGATTGCCTTCGCTACTTGCATCACAACAACCCCCACGGTAGATTTGCCCACCCCAAACTGGTTCGCGACTGACCGGTAGCTGTCTGGCGTTGCAAGCTTCCACAGGGCTATGGCCACTCGCTTCTGTACACTCAGTGCAGCTCGCAACCGGGTGTCACTGCGCTTCAGGGCAGGGGACAGCAACTCACAAAGTTCCAGGAAAGTTCCCTTCCGCATGCGAAAGTTTCGCAGCCACTGGGATTCATCCCAGACCTGCAGCACTATGCGGTCCCACCACTCAGTGCTTGTCTCCCGTGCCCAGAATCGCCGTTCCACGGCATCAACATGACCCATTGCCACTGTGATGTCCTCGGCGCTGGGTCGCCTGCTTTCTGACAGGTCTGTGCTACTCTCAGACTTCAGGACATCACCGCGGTGCCGTAGCCTCCTTGCCTGACTTTTCTGCATCTGCCTCAGGGAAACCTTTATGATAAGCTGCGAGACGTTGAGAGCGGCCACAACTGCAGCGATGGTCGCAGCGGGCTCCATGCTCGGAGTACAGTGGCGTCCGCGCTGTCAATGACTGGAAAAGCGCGCGAACTGTTTTCCCGCCGGCGCTTTCAGGGAGGGAGGGCGGGAGTGATGGACGGATGACGACAGTTTCCCAAAAGCACCCTCGACTCATTTTGTTACCCAGAAGGCATTGCCGGCTACACCCAGAATTCCAATGGGCAGAGGGGACTGCGGGAACTGTGGGATAGCTGACCACAGTGCACCGCTTCGAATGTCGACGCTATCACCGTTAGTGTGGACGCACAAAGTCGAATTACTGTCCTTAGTGTGGACACACACGTTCGACTTTGCAATATCGATTACAAAAATTCGATGCAAGTAAAATCGAACTACTCTCGTAGTGTAGACAAGGCCTAAGTGTCTCCCACCTCCTGTCTGGAGAAGTTTGCCTCAAGGCATGCTGCCTTTGAGTGATCTACCTTTAACTGCAAGACCTAGAGAACATCGGTTTCAGCTTTCTTTGGAGACATTACATAACCCTGTTTGATAAACACAGGGGATCCCTAAACCCCTGTGCCCTCTGCCAGTTGGCATCAAGAGGTCTGTGGGTCACAACAGGTGAGGCTGAGCCCCAACCTACTTAAAAGGCCAGCTCACCCTGTGACATGGCACATCTGTATTGTTTCACCCAGGATTGTTATGAAGTGGTTTTGGGGTGCCTTATCAGTGCCACTCATTTGAATTAAAGCTGAATTACTAAAGGCTGAGTTTTGTGATTCCTAAGCCTGAGTCAACCAGAACTCCTGAAGAGTTTAAGTGATGCCAAGATTTATGCTTACTAAAGTGACATCTAAACAGCTCTACAAGTTTTGACTTGCTGCTAGAGATGGGCCTGTGCCAAGGAGTTTGGTTACAGATCTCAATCTGAACGTCCCCTAAAGTTTGGGATGTTTGGATCCATTTCTACCACTAATACTTTTTCCAATTTGTATCCCTTCCCACCACCCTTTGTCTTGTCTATTGTATGTTTGTTTGTTTTTCAGGCCGGGAACTGTCTCTTCTCTGTTTATCCAGTACCTAGCATGATGGGTTTCAGTTGCAGCTGGCACCTCTTGATGCTACTTGAATGCAAATAAAAATGTAACAGAGGTTCCTAAAGAGCCAGGCCTAGAGACTGAGGGGACCTGATGCAGCAATAAGTCAGTAGAAAATCAAGAGTCTATTGGGGCAACTAGGAGAAAGATCCAGGAAGCCAGAAGGAGCGAGAGTCTAGGATGCAGGAAGAAGGCGGGACTGGAGGGTGGGTGTACTACTAAATGGAAGAGTCTGCAGGGGTGGGTATGACCTGTGCCGTGTGGTGAGAGGAAGGAGCAACACTTACCATCCAGCCCATTATGCTGATTGGCCTAGTGCCTTTTCATAGAATCATAGAATCATAGAATATCAGAGTTGGAAGGGACCTCAAGAGGTCATCTAGTCCAACCCCCTGCTCAAAGCAGGACCAATTCCCAGCTAAATCATCCCAGCCAGGGCTTTGTCAAGCCGGGCCTTAAAAACCTCCAAGGAAGGAGACTCCACCACCTCCCTAGGTAACGCATTCCAGTGTTTCACCACCCTCCTAGTGAAATAGTTTTTCCTGATATCCAACCTGGACTTCCCCCACCGCAACTTGAGACCATTGCTCCTTGTTCTGTCATCTGCCACCACTGAGAACAGCCGAGCTCCATCCTCTTTGGAACCCCCCTTCAGGTAGTTGAAGGCTGCTATCAAATTCCCCCTCATTCTTCTCTTCTGGAGACTAAACAATCCCAGTTCTCTCAGCCTCTCCTCATAAGTCATATGCTCCAGACCCCTAATCATTTTTGTTGCCCTCCGCTGGACTCTTTCCAATTTTTCCACATCCTTCTTGTAGTGTGGGGCCCAAAACTGGACACAGTATTCCAGATGAGGCCTCACCAATGTCGAATAAAGGGGAATGATCACGTTCCTCGATCTGCTGGCAATGCCCCTACTTATACAGCCCAAAATGCCGTTAGCCTTCTTGGCAACAAGAGCACACTGTTGACTCATATCCAGCTTCTCGTCCACTGTGACCCCTAGGTCCTTTTCAGCAGAACTGCTACCTAGCCATTCGGTCCCTAGTCTGTAGCAGTGCATGGGATTCTTCCGTCCTAAGTGCAGGACTCTGCACTTGTCCTTGTTGAACCTCATCAGGTTTTTTTCTGCCCAATCCTCTAATTTGTCTAGGTCCCTCTGTATCCGATCCCTACCCTCTAGTGTATCTACCACGCCTCCTAGTTTAGTGTCATCTGCAAACTTGCTGAGAGTGCAGTCCACACCATCCTCCAGATCATTAATAAAGATATTAAACAAAACCGGCCCCAGGACCGACCCTTGGGGCACTCCGCTTGAAACCGGCTGCCAACTAGACATGGAGCCATTGATCACTACCCGTTGAGCCCGACGATCTAGCCAGCTTTCTATCCACCTTACAGTCCATTCATCCAGCCCATACTTCTTTAACTTGGTGGCAAGAATACTGTGGGAGACAGTATCAAAAGCTTTGCTAAAGTCAAGAAATAACACATCCACTGCTTTCCCCTCATCCACAGAGCCAGTTATCTCATCATAGAAGGCAATTAGGTTAGTCAGGCATGACTTCCCCTTCGTGAATCCATGCTGACTGTTCCTGATCACTTTCCTTTCCTCTAAATGTTTCATAATTGATTCCTTGAGGACCTGCTCCATAATTTTTCCAGGGACTGAGGTGAGGCTGACTGGCCTGTAGTTCCCCGGATCCTCCTTCTTCCCTTTTTTAAAGATGGGCACTACATTAGCCTTTTTCCAGTCATCTGGGACCTCCCCCGATCGCCATGAGTTTTCAAAAATAATGGCTAATGGCTCTGCAATCTCACCCGCCAACTCCTTTAGCACCCTCGGATGCAGCGCATCCGGCCCCATGGACTTGTGCACGTCCAGTTTTTCTAAATAGTCCCGAACCACTTCTTTCTCCACAGAGGGCTGGTCACCTTCTCCCCATGCTGTACTGCCCAGTGCAGCAATCTGGGAGCTGACCTTGTGCGTGAAGACAGAGGCAAAAAAATCATTGAGTACATTAGCTTTTTCCACATCCTCGGTCACTAGGTTGCCTCCCTCATTCAGTAAGGGGCCCACACTTTCCTTGATTTTCTTCTTGTTGCTAACATACCTGAAGAAACCCTTCTTGTTACTCTTAACATCTCTTGCTAACTGCAACTCCAAGTGTGATTTGGCCTTCCTGATTTCACTCCTGCACGCCTGAGCAATATTTTTATACTCCTCCCTGGTCATTTGTCCAATCTTCCACTTCTTATAAGCCTCTTTTTTGCGTTTAAGATCAGCAAGGATTTCACTGTTTAGCCAAGCTGGTCGCCTGCCATATTTACTATTCTTTCTACACATCGGGATGGTTTGTTCCTGCAACCTCAATAAGGATTCTTTAAAATACAGCCAGCTCTCCTGGACCCCTTTGCCCTTCATGTTATTCTCCCAGGGGATCCTGCCCATCTGTTCCCTGAGGGAGTCAAAGTCTGCTTTTCTGAAGTCCAGGGTCCATATTCTGCTGCTCTCCTTTCTTCCTTGTGTCAGGATCCTGAACTCGACCATCTCATGGTCACTGCCTCCCAGGTTCCCATCCACTTTTGCTTCCCCTACTAGTTCTTCCCTGTTTGTGAGCAGCAGGTCAAGAAAAGCTTTGCCCCTAGTTGGTTCCTCCAGCACTTGCACCAGGAAATTGTCCCCTACGCTTTCCAAAAATTTCCTGGATTGCCTGTGCACCGCTGTATTGCTCTCCCAGCAGATATCAGGGTGATTAAAGTCTCCCATGAGAACCAGGGCCTGCGATCTAGCAACTTCTGCTAGTTGCCAGAAGAAAGCCTCGTCCACCTCATCCCCCTGGTCTGGTGGTCTATAGCAGACTCCAACCACGACATCACCCTTGTTGCTCCCACTTCTCAACTTTATCCAGAGACACTCAGGTTTTTCTGCAGTATCATACCGGAGCTCTGAGCAGTCATACTCCTCTCTTACATACAATGCAACTCCCCCACCTTTTCTGCCCTGCCTGTCCTTCCTGAACAGTTTATATCCATCCATGACAGTACTCCAGTCATGTGAGTTATCCCACCAAGTCTCTGTTATTCCAATCACATCATAGTTCCCTGACTGTGCCAGGACTTCCAGTTCTCCCTGCTTGTTTCCCAGGCTTCTTGCATTTGTGTATAGGCACTTAAGATAACTCAATGATCGTCCCTCTTTCTCAGCATGAGACAGGAGTCCTCCCCTCTTGCGCTCTCCTGTTTGTGCTTCCTCCCAGGATCCCATTTCCCCACTTACCTCAGGGCTTTGGTCTCCTTCCCCCGGTGAACCTAGTTTAAAGCCCTCCTCACTAGGTTAGCCAGCCTGCTGGCGAAGATGCTCTTCCCTCTCTTCGTTAGGTGGAGCCCGTCTCTGCCTAGCACTCCTTCTTCTTGGAACACCATCCCATGGTCGAAGAATCCAAAGCCTTCTCTCCGACACCACCTGCGTAGCCATTCGTTGACTTCCACGATTCGACGGTCTCTACCCCGGCCTTTTCCTTGCACAGGGAGGATGGACGAGAACACCACTTGCGCCTCAAACTCCTTTATCCTTCTTCCCAGAGCCACGTAGTCTGCAGTGATCCGCTCAAGGTCATTCTTGGCAGTATCATTGGTGCCCACGTGGAGAAGCAGGAAGGGGTAGCGATCTGAGGGCTTGATGAGTCTCGGCAGTCTCTCCGTCACATCGTGTATCCTAGCTCCTGGCAAGCAGCAGACCTCTCGGTTTTCCCGGTCAGGGCGGCAGATAGATGACTCAGTCCCCCTGAGGAGGGAGTCCCCAACCACCACCACCCTCCTCCTCCTCTTGGGAGTGGTGGTCGTGGAACCCCCATCCCTAGGACAGTGCATCTTTTGCCTTCCAATCGGTGGAGTCTCCTTCTGCTCCCTTCCCTCAGATGGGCCGTCTAGTCCACTCTCCGCATTAGCACCTGTAGAGAGAACATGGAAACGATTGCTCACCTGTATCTCCATTGCTGGTGCATGGACGCTCCTCTTTCTTCTTCTGGAGGTCACATGCTGCCAAACCTCCTCACAATCCCTCTGTCCCTGCTGCGCCTGCTCTGAATCTTCAGAACATTGTGGCCGTAGAAGCATCTCCTGACGTCTGTCCAGGAAATCTTCATTTTCCCTTATGCAACGCAGAGTCGATACTTGTTTCTCCAGCCCTCGAACCTTCTCCTCCAATATGGAGACCAGCTTGCACTTTGTACAGACAAAGTCACTTCTGTCCTGCGGAAGAAAGACAAACATGGCACAACCTGTGCAGGTTACAACAGCTGATCGCTCACCTTCCATATCACCGTCCTCTTAGGAGCTTCCTCAACTGTTGCAGGAACTACTCGGAGAAACCTGCAGATGAAAGCCTCAGTGCGCTCTCCCCACGCGAACTCCCAGGCAAACTCCTGCTGTTAGCCTCTGCTGTTCGCCGCCATTGTTTATTCTGGAACAATGAAATTTAATCCTCCTGAATAAGACAGCCCTCTTGCCGAGTTAGTACTCGAGAGAGAGGAGAGGAGTTACTTTTCTAATGTGCCAGGAAACACCGGAAAGCTGCTCTTTGTTTTGCCAGGAGATATCCTCTTCTTAACACACATTCTCAATTAGTGGCATGAGTCATCTAGTAATGCTGATCTAGTTATGGGACAAAAGCTACCACAGGATCATCTCTGGGAAGAGTGATCATGCCAAAAGGCATTTTGAGCTAGGCCTCTTCCTAGTGCCAGTATTTTAACATAATGTAGAAATATAATCCTTGTTCTAGCCTAAATCGCTTTGCTGTTTTACAAGTGTGGAAACCTAATTCTCAATTTTGGAGCTGAAAAGAGGACTAAAGATTCCTGCTGACTCAAGGCTGAATATGTTGTGTGCATAAAGCTCCAAGGAGGGTATTGGCAAAATACTTGTGCGAGCTTAAATGTCAGGAGATAAAGCCTTTAGTTTATGGCAGGGCAAGAGACAGAGGTTGATATTTCTTTGTGACAGGCAGCAGGTTCTAGTGAATAAGACAGAAAACAAGAGGCAGGAATCTCCAGTCTCAGTCCTGATGTTGACTCTGAGTGGGTCTGGGCAAATCACTTAGGCTTCAAGTCAAGGACTTTTTGTGAGTCTGTTTTATTCTATTATAGAAATATTAACTGCTGCTCTTAATTAGAGAAGACTTGGGTGGGTAGAGGTCTTGTACTGAGAGGTGCATGAATGTACATTTGTATGCAGCCTAGTTCCAGTCTGTCATAGAGATTCTACAGTACATGTTCCTTAAACAATACCCCTTGATCTGACTTATCTCAGAGCTTATCTCCCACAGTTACAGGAGCCGTGCATAATGAATGTGCTAATTACACCAGGAGACATAATTCTTAAATACACTCAGTGTTTTGAGTGCACATAATTAAGAATGTCAGAAAAATCCCAGGTCCTACCACTCTCTTATACAATGAGGGAAGGTGTCTCCCCATTTCCACAGGTTTAGGTTCAATGCCAGTCTGCAGCAGCTTATCTTTGATCATTCATCTGTTGCTAATTTGGTGGAAAATCACATCAGCTGGTGAACTATTCTAAGAATTAGTGTGCCATTCTGAATGTATACCTTAGCTTTGTTTACCTTTGGCTGAGTAAAGTATAGGTGCTGTGTGTGAAGTCTTATGTATTCAGACCATCTGGAAGTCCTCACTAGTATGTATGAGAATAATATATTAACTAGTTAATAAAATGTTATACTTAATTCAAAGGTTCCTAAATGACTTAATTAAATACATCAAAATTCCGAGTACTTTGGCATTTATACACTGAAAGGGAACATGCAGTAATGTTGATGAGAGAGTAACAGTGGCTTGAGCCTAGCATGAAGGAGTAGGCACTGTGTAAATTCACATCTGCAGTTTTTCCAGTGCATCTGAGTCTTTACTTGCAATAAGTACTGCAGCAGTTCTGGGCCTAAATTACTCAATGGACCGCTTGATGTGTTGGACTGCATGGGAGTGCTGAGATACATAAAAGGGGATGAGGAGGAGACCACATTAATTTTCATTTGTGACTTGCTGTGAACAGTGTTCAAGGTCAGGTCTTTCCTTGGTGGCTGCCGTCATAGAGTTGTTCCTCAGTCAAACTGCAGTATGGGAGATTCTCCTACTCTTGTTAGTTTTGGAGCAATAATGGATCCAGTGGGCTGAAAGCAGTCTAGTGACAGACATGACATGCTTAACCTGTATCCCACTGAAGATTAAGTAGTAGATTATCTACCAATTTGGCCTTTGATCCAAGTTTCCCTCCTGAAACACAACGTGGGTTTTGTCAGTTCACAAAAATCTGTTTGTTAACTTGCTACAATAAATTTGGAATCTAAAATAACGTGCAACCTAGAGTCCTATTTTGGGTGGCATACATGTGGAGCAAAGTGTTTGTCTTTGGCTATATTTTTGGTACCGCCCACATGGCAGTCACAGATGGAGAAAAGGAGGGAGAGAGAGCGCCAACCACATGACATCTGAACAGTTAACAACGGGTTGGTTATGCTTTAGGTGTGAATGCACCTGCTTACTGATCTCCAAAGGGAGCAGAATAAATTCCAAAGAAAGAAGGAGAGCATCATAATGACATAATTCAGATTTATCACTTACATGCCTTGTTCAGCACAAATGTTAGAGTCAACTGTCTATAGCATTAGTTATCATTTATATTCTAGTAGCACTAGAGGCCCCAACTGCGGTCAGAACCACATTGTGCTAGGTGTTGTACAAACACACAACAAGAGTCAGCTTCTGCTCCAAAGAACTTACAATTAAAACTGACAAATTGTGAGAGGGGAAACAGACCATAGAGAGGTGAAGTGATTTGTCCAAGGGCACACAGAAGGTCAGTTGAAAAGCAGGGGACAGAACCTAGCTTTCCTGACTCCTGCCCAGCACCCTAACTAGGGTGACCAGCTAGCATGTGTGAAAAATCAAGATAGAGGGGGGCGGGGTAATAGGTGCCTATATAAGAAAAAGCCCTGAATATTGGGACTGTCCCTATAAAATCAGGACATCTGGTCACCCTAACCCTAATCACTGGAAAACACTGCCTCTCAATGTTACCTCTTTAGTAGGAAAAATGTAGAGAAATTATTTATATTACTAGTTTTACCCAAGAGTTCTAAAGGAACTCAAATATGAAACAGAAGCGGGTTGGGTTCTTCTAGAGTCCATCTCACTTTCGCTGGTCTTGGAAGGCTTGCCTGCTTTTTATAGCAAATGCTTTCCTACCCCGTATGCTGTCCTTTTAAAGTGAGAGAGTCCTTCCAATAATAAAAACAAAAAACAAAAAACCAGTCACTCTTGGGAGTTTTCCCTACTGTTATAATTGAGCTGTCATGCAAACTCCATGGTAACATGACTATATGAATTTGGTTGAAAGGGAGTCTGTTTTCTTTAGCATCAGTATGAAAGAGTATTAAGCTCTTGAGTGTGTGCCCCATAAAGCATGTTCATAAGACTTTGTGCATAAAGGCATAGCATGCTGCATTCTCTTACACATCCAGGAGGTGGGGAGGGAGCTATTTTGAATGGCTTCATATTAGGTCTTGGGTGACACTCAAAATTAAAAAAAAAAAATCACTGCGGGTTCTAAGTTTCTTCTTAAGTGAAGGAGCAAGATAGATCCTACCAGAATTTGGCTTTGCTTATAGTGAATGTAAGTTGACTCTTCCTGACAAAAGATGTTATATGTGCCACAGGACCTGTTGTTTTACTCCACGGATTGTACCCTCATGGATCAGTAGCCAACAGTCTCTTTAGCTTTGCAGTTTCCCTTAGCCCAGCAACAGAACAGACTTCTCTTCTGATGATCAGTGAGACGATTCCTGCTAATCAAGTTATTTTCCTAGGACCAGATATTTCTTAAAAGTTCTGTCTTTTGCAAATTTTTCAGCCAAGATCAATCATCATTCTTCTTCTTTCAACCTTGTGAAAGGTAGTCCTTTCCCCCCATGCCATGTACCTCTTTAATCCCTAGCGGACTGTGTAGGTTAGGAGGAGGTTTACACGTATATCCATGTCGCCTTTTTCTGAAAACACCTTTTGAATTTTGATTAACCAAAGAGAGAATAAAACTCTCTATTCTGCTTGTTTGTTCGTTCAGTAAAATGTTGTTACCGATCTTAAGGTTCCATGATCAAATTCAAACCAGTAAGGATATGTCTCAGAGCCCAAGCTACACAGGCCTCCCAGGAAAGCAGATAAACTTATATTGTAAACTGAACAAAACAAATCTTACACTAATTACAATGAAAATGTTTTTATTTTGCAGAAAATTATTTCTTCTAACCTTACACGTTTGGGGCTTAACATTAACCTCAGATATGACAGCATGTGTCATCCTGTAAACTCATCTATCTTGCCTATGCATGCATGTACAGGGCCAGTTTTACAAGTGTGGTGGTGATGCATCACACCCATCTATGAACAGGCAGGGTTGTGTCCTTAGGTGTGCATCATAGTTGAGACACTGTGCATCCAGAAATACTAAGCAGTACAGATTCCCAGTTCTGTAAAAGCAGCTTCAATTGGGACAACACGATACAATTTATTATTGTGCAGGGCTTCAGTCATTCTTTATGGAGCTAAGGGTAAAATTCAGAAGTGGGCCCTTGATAAATCTAACGGGGGTCCAATGAGGCAGTGTAGGGTTGAGATACTTAAGGAAGTGAGTAGCCAAAACTCACACAGGGGGCCAGGTCTCGCAAGATGCTGAGCACCCTCAACTCCTGTTGACTTCAAAGGCTATTGAGTAGCTCACCCCTGACAGAAAGAGCCCCTGAAGGCTCAGTTCCATAATGGCGAGCTTAGAACCTAACACAAGTGAGTAAAGATTGTAATGCAGGTTGCAGAGAGGTCCTGGAGCATGTGGCAATGGGTGGAAGCAATGTAGGAAATTTCACACAAAAATTCTTAGTGTTGATGAGGCCTCAGAATATTCTTCATGCTACTGTCATCTCAGAGAGGCTTAAATGCTAGGTATGCTGATGGGTCTGGTGAATCAATCCTGTAGAGTATCAGAGGGGTAGCCGTGTTAGTCTGAATCTGTAAAAAGCAACAGAGGGTCCTGTGGCACCTTTAAGACTAACAGAAGTATTAGAGCATAAGCTTTCGTGGGTGAATGCCCACTTCATCAGACGCAATCCTGTAGAGTTTCACAGTGTACATGGAATTGCACTATGTTAAAACACAAAACTACGTTAAAAGAACATTGAGGTTGCCCAGTCAAGCACTCTCAAGTGGATAAATGCCAGAATTAAGACTGCCCAGGAAAAGTTTGATCTACATGATTTACCCAGAATCAGACAGGAACTCTGGGGCAGAGGCAAGGACAGACTCCAGTTCTCCAGAGCAGCATTTGACTGCCTCAACCATGAAACCATCCTTTCTCTTTCTGCAGTCCCCTGCCTCATTTACCACACACCTTCCAACTTCTGCAACCGATGAAGCAGGGATCTTCCAGATAACAGCTTCCTTTACCACACATCCCTGCTTCAGTCCCAGATCACCATCCTTCCAGTGTGCTGAATGAGGCAGGTATGTGATCATATAATTAAACATGGTATCAAAATGCATATGCATAAGGGGGTCAAATTAAGGTTGCACAAGCACCTTAATTCTGACATTTCCTAACTCATTTGGCATCATATTGATACACACAAGGTTCATGAGTAGGATTGGAACCCTTAGATCTACTGCACAGGTCTCTGCCACTTGAGCTAATGGAGGAGCTGACAGCAGTAGTAGATTGCCATCCTCTGTGTGGACTGGCTACTAGAGGAGGAAGCAGCACACAGATTGCCATGGGATTTCACAGATATTTGCTAACAGCAGTGGAATGGTGAGACTCAAGAATCTTTGATTCCATTTCAGGGTCTACAGGGGAATGTGCTGAAGTAGCCATGGACTCTTCTGCTCCTCAAGCCTGACCCCTCCTGCCTGTTTCCCCTCCAGCTGTCCTTGTGCTGGCCCTATCTCTTCCCTTGTCACCCAGGTTCTTATACCAGGGCCAGTTTCCTCACCTAACCTGTCCATCTCCCAGGCTCCTCATCCCAGTCTCCCTGCCCAGCCAGTCCCAGTCTTCCCCTCCAGGTTCCATAGCTGAGTCTCAGTTCCCATCTCACTAAACTCCTCATCCAATCTCAGTCTTCCCATTTGCTCCCAGTCTTCAGACCAGGCTCTTTGTCCAGCCAGTACCTGTCACCCCACCATGCTGGTTCCTTGTCCCAGTCTCCCACCCTTCTACCTGGTTCTCAGTCATTTTCCCCATCCACTAACTCCCAGTCTCCTTGTCCAACCAGAACCAGTCTCCCCTTTTAGCCTGCGCCCAGGTCCAAGCTCTGCTCCCTGGGCTCCATGCCCCAGTCTACTACCTCCACCACCCAAAATGTCCCCTCTGTATTCTACTCAGGTTGAATTGTCCTCCATACTGCCTAGGTGCCAGCAAAGGAACACTCTGAGCACAGGAGAGACAGTCTCCTTGCTCTCAGTTCTGATGCCCAGCATCACAGTGGCCCTGCAACAGTCAGGAACAGCAATTGCAGAGAAAGTCCTGCTCAGACCCAGAACCCTTAGGCTGGAGCATGCTCAGTGAATGCTCAGATGCATGCTTCACAGAATTTAGCTGCCAAACTCCAAGAAGTCTCTACTGAGGATGTGTGAACTGAGATTTTTCAAGGGCTTATAACTGATAACCACAGATCCCTGACACAAGAGTGAACCCCCTGCAAATTTCAAGTCTCCTGCTCCAAAGCATGGAGGAAATTTTTTGAACATAGGCAAAAATATGTATTTTCCCCTAAATTAGTTCTTGGAAATGGCTGAACCATTTCTGCTGAAACTTTTCAAGAAAATATATCAGCCTGACAGACACCCAGCATAGGAAATTTCAGCCCAAACATTTTAAGTTTGACATAATGTGAAATCGAAAATAGGAACTTATAAGGGGTAGTGTCGAGCAACTACCTGCTCTGCCTGTAATAAAATGCAAATGTATTTGGCTGTTGTGTAATCAGTAGAGTGAAAAATCTCTCCTCCCCCCCCCCCCCCAAAAGTCAGTGAAAATGTTGACATTTATCCTCTTTTGGGGGGTTGAAGTTTTTGACTAAAACCTGAAAAAAATAAAATAAAGGAACACAGACATTTTCCAGGGAAAATTTTTATTTCTACAAAACAATTAATTTCTTGCCAAATTAGCTCTTTGAATAAAAAATATTGACCAGCTCTAATAACCAGTAGTGCCTACATCTGTGATGTACATAATTCATAATAATGTGGCAGCAACCATCTCTAAAGCACTTACCATCCTTCATTTTTGGCATTTCCTCTTCTCCATTTGATTTCCTTTTCTTCTGTATCTAATTGTGTCTCCCTGGGTGCAGATTTGCTAAAATCATACAGGGTAGGAATATATTCTGTACAGTGCTGGATTTAGTGTATGACTGTTAAGATGAATAGGATGGTTTAGACAGGGGTGGCCAACCTGAGCGGGAGAAGGAGCCAGAATTTACCAATGTACATTGCCAAAGAGCCACAGTAATAAGTCAGCAGCCCCGCATCAGCTCCCCCCGGTCCCAGTGTCTCCTGCCCACCGGCAGCTCCGCTGATCAGCGCTCTTCCCTCCCTCCCCGCACCTCCCGATCAGCTGTTTCGTGGCGTGCAGGAGGCTCTGAGGGGGTGGGGGGAGGAGCGAGGGCACTGCAGGCTCAGAGGAGGGGGTGGGAAGGGATGGAGTGGGGGCAGGGCTTGTGGCAGAGCCAGGGGTTGAGCAGTGAGCACCCCCTGGCACATTGGAAAGTCGGCACCTGTAGCTCCAGCTCTGGAGCTGGTGCCTATACAAGGAGCTGCATATTAACTTCTGAAGAGCCGCATTTGGCTCTGGAGCCACAGGTTGGCCACCCCTGGTTTAGAGAAACATATAATGACCATCAGCTAGATAGACAAGCTGGGTGAGTTAATATCTTTTATTGGCCCAACCTCTGTTAATGAGACAAGCTTTCGAGAGTCTCTCTCTAACCAACACAAGTTGATCCAGTAAAAGAGATTACCTCACCCACCTTGTCTCTTGAATATCCTGGTACCAATACAGTTGCAACTACACTGAATGCATCAACTGGAACTAGATAGTCTTACGATGAGTTCATTTTGTTACGCAGCAGTGAAAGTGTGCTGCACTTCTTTAGCCAGAAGATGGCATCATTGTGCCATGAGGAATGCTCAGTCACTGTTTTACCTTAAACTGGGGAGGCAGGTAGGTAGGTGGGGGATTGAGATGGGTTTTGTTTCCATAACAATTCCTCTGTGGACATACTGCTGCAAAACGGATCACCTAAGGCAGTCTTCAGATATAATATGCAAATGGAATAACTCTGTAGATGTTCTAGTCCTTGTTGCTAAAATCATCTAGGTTTCTTTCATTATAAGTTATGGGAGTGACTCATCCTTCTTGAGCACTGCTGTGTGACTTTTCTAAATCAGCATTTGATCACATCCAAGTCCGTGCTACAGAGAATTCTTTCAGCTACACTGTATGCATGCAAGTGGCAACCGGAATGTAGTGCAGTCACATTTTATCACATTCAGTTTTAAAAGACTGAGCTCTTTGTAGACTGCATGATCATTTACAAATTGTGCCTGCTCTTTTCATCAAAGATTTATGTGAAATATTGTAAAAATGTTTCATAAATAGTGGACTTGAGCTCAGGAGGAAAACCTGTGAATGCCTGTCTGTACCTGCAGCTGTTTTGGAGAAAAAGACCCAAAGGCAAGTAAAGATATATTTCTATTGGACGGGGTCACTTCAGCAAACAGCCAGCTCAGGAAGGGTGAAGTTCACTCCTGTGCAGAGGGTCAGTGCACTTCAGTCCTACCACTTCAGTCCTATTTTTAGGGCTTAAGTTGGATTTAATGATGCAGGTCTTGTTCTACCTTTCTTTACGTGGGTGAATTTCATCTTATTGGAATATCTTCCATTATAGTGGAATGGGAGTGGTTTTCAGTGCTTTGCCAGAGGCAGTGTGATCCCTACAACTAAGCCTCGTGTTACAAGAAGGAAGTCCTGAGTTCTAATTGTAGCTCTGCCACTAACTTGCCACATGGCCTTTGGCAAGCCATTTCGGCTCTCCGCCTCACTTTCCCTAGCTGTACAATGTAGATACTAATACTAACGTCCCCCTGAGGGTGTTTGTGGAATAATCAGTCAGGGTTTGTGCAGTATTTTGAACGCATAAGACACTATACAAGTGTTAAGTATCATTACTGCTGTTACCTGTAACTGACCCGTGTGTGTACCTGTATGGAATGAACCAGCTGAGCAGACCAAGAAATAAATGAAATGTGAGAGGGGCACTGAGGGCAGGTCAGAAACTCCTTTCTTGTGTCAGAAAAAATAACCTACTTCTGATCCAGGCACAGGTCATTTCCCATACTTCTGCTCAAGAAGAGGAAAAAGCCCAATCAACTCCAGAAACCCCTAGTGGCCAGAAGGAGGAGCTGCAACATAAAGCACTACTTCGAAATTATCTGCAGAGGAGATACTGAAAGGGAGAGGATGTTTTCTATTCCCCTGTACAGTACTTTAAATGAAGGTTTGTGAGAAAGAGAAAGTGATTTCCTGCTATTACCGCATTAAGACTTTCCACTAAAAAAAAAACAACTGCATAACCCCACGGGAAAAGAAAGAGGCATCAGTAGTATCTGCTTTGGCAATTCTTGTATAGCCTGTCATGCCAGTAATGTTGGATCAAATTATAGTATGAATCACCCCCGAGATTCCTCTAACGGAAGCCATTTGAAATTTTTTTACTTTTTTGTCGAAAAATGTAATTTCACCTAAACGTCCCATGGAAACAGTTCAGTTTCAACAACACCTTTCCATTTTTCAATGAAACAATTCAAAACAAATGTTCATTTTGTTTAGAATTTTTCATAAAAAATCAAAAGTTTCCATGAACGTGTTGAAATGAAATCATGTTGTCAATATTTATCCTGGAAATAAAATACTATTTTTAATAGTTTTACCTACAACCTCTCTGCTCATATGTCTGTTTAACTATGAAATAACATTGTGTGTTTTCTCTGAATATGAGTTCATTTAACTCCAGCATGGTTCCTCTGAGCTTTTCCTGTTCTGTATATAAATCACTTTCCCGTGATTGCCGTTCCTTCTTGACTCAGGGCCTGATCCTGCAGGGTGCTGACCAATGCCTACAAGGAACTGAGAGCCCTCAATTCCCACTGAATTCTGTGGCAGTTCAGTACATTCTGCACCTCTTAAGGGGCTCAGCACACTTCAAGAGTGAGTCCATAGTCTGTGGCAGTTTTAAGAGCAGAAGTAAAACAAACAGTCCTTGAATAGCATGGAGGGAGGCCCCCCCTCTGCAAATCTAAAGAGCAAGTGCTGGATAATGCAAGAGTTAGCTAGCGTCAACTGGTCTTGTCTGTCATATGTGTGTTGTATGCATTTGGGGTGTGTTGTGTGCGTCTGGTCATGGAAGGAGCTGAGTCAGGGGTGTGGTTTGGAGCTCGACTGTAACAATAGAAACCGTGCATTTCAGATGACAGGAGCTTTGTTTGAAATGCTACTAACCTTCAGTATATACACAGATGTAATCAAGGCTTATTTTAGGTGAATTTTAGATAATTTCCTTGTGTGACTGTTTGCATTCTGTTAGCTCTTATGGAAAGTGAAGCTGTCTGTTAGGGCTGGTTGATAGTGCTGGAAAAGCTCCTGCTTCAGGAGTAATAAAGAAAGAGTATGGGCAATTCCCTAGAGTTACTATGGCCATTTGGCTAGAAAAGCATTTAAAAATAAACCATGATGGCCAAAACCCAGTTTTAATTAACAATCATTTAGCCCAATCAAACATGCTGATGTTAAAGAGTCTAGTGCTAGAAATATGCTTTTCCAGGGTTGTTGTTTATTTTTATGCAGTCAGCAGAGTTACTGAGAGAGAGAGATAAGACTCTCAAGCACATCTGCTGCATACCATCAATTTCCTTCCAGCTGAGCCACTTTATCTCCTCTGGAATAGATGCTGATTGGCTGGAAGCTGCTCCTGTATTAGAAAATATTCAGATGTTGTTTAATAACTACATTCAGAAATAAGAACAGCAGTGGCGGATTCAGCATTCTAATGGCAGCACAAGAGTGTCCTATGTAGGGATACAGTTGCAGGACTAAGGTCCCTTGCAAACACCCATGCACATGAGTTCCATTGGGTTCACCAGGTCTATTCATGTGTGTGCAGGATTGGAACCTAAGCTGGTCCCTTGCTTTAAGAAACGGAAGGGACAGGGAGAGCTGTTGCTTTCCAAATTTTAGCAGAAGGGCTGCTACTGAAGTTGGCACCATTTCTATTTGCTATTTCATTTTACAGAGAAAACATTATGTATGAAACAGCACCTGACATGTTCCTTAGAGCTGTAAGCACAGAGCTTGTGTGTAGTGTGAGGCTAACAGCACTTAAGACATCTTTATGAACACACATTTCAGACCTAACCCACTTATAAAGTGGGTTTGTACACTTCCCCCTACATGCACTCTTTTACATATATTTTACTAAGCATATATTTATGTACATGCATTTAATTTCCTTTTAAAAAAGAATGTATCCATTTTAATTTTAAATGAATATAAATTGTGTGCAACTATTGGGGTGTGTGACAATGGTAGAAGAGTTGCTGCTTCAAGAGTAGCAAACAGAGGGTGCTCAGGGTATGGAAGAATTCTCTGCCGTTTGTGTAGTCATTTGACTAGAAAACTGCATGTAACTGTTCCAACTGCTAGGTAGTGTCATTGTGTGCTGTTAGAGAGTTGACACATTCCACCCCAGAGGTGGCTGCTCTTCAGTGGTGGGTGAAATGTTTCCTGAATTTGGGGCCCAGTCCTATGACCATGGCAGTCCAAAGGAGCAGGCGCAGGTCCTTGTTTGTAAAGCACTTTTGGATCCATCAGGGTCAAAATTATTGTATAAAAGTAAGATTAGCAGCTATTAAAGAATATTGAAACAAGATGGGGAGCCCTTGCCACACCTGCCAACGAGGCGGGGGGTTGGGACAGGGGGAGCACTGCATAGCCAAATCAAGCCAGGAATAGGAGAGGGAAGCTTGTATATCTCTTTGATGGAACTAGCCCTTGTCATATATTGAAGCATTTCCCTTTTCCTTCATGTGGAGAGATTTTTGTACTGTTTCCCAATTCTCCTCCCTCTGTGCAAACATGTAATAGGCCAAACATATTTCTGGGCTTTGAAAGCAAAGGAGTTACAATGGAAATAAATTCAATCTATTACATGAAACCTGACTTTTTTTAAAAATGGGATTCATTGAGCTGTCCTTGAGAGGTGGTTACTTTTGTCTTTACCAGTTGAGCCCCATGGCTTAAAAAAAAAAGATGCAAACACAGGATTTGAAACATTATTGAAAGATTTACAATATTTGTCTTCCTGTGTTTAACTTGGATTCATTTAAAATTCCCTTTATTCTATTTCCAACTCATATAGTCCAATAAAACAAGACACTTGATTGCTCTCATTTTCCATGTCTTACTTTAGGTCACGGTAAGATAGTTTTGTTGAGTTAATTGTTTGACCAGTCACTTAGGGCCTGATCCTGCAAAAGCAATCCTTTAATGAGAACTCTGGTGTGTAGGCAGGATCAGGGCTTTATTACCCGAGTTATCTTGAAGGCTTTGTGGGGCTGTTACATTAATATTTGTTGTCTCTATGGTGCCAAAAATGTGCATGGAGCTTTACAGACAAACAGAAGCTGAGGTCCCTCTCCTGAAGAACTGTAGTGAGACAAAAGCAAGAAGAACACGGACAGCCACTGGAGAGGATCTATATAATCTAAGGGGGAGATTTTCATATTCTCCTTTGAGCTTTTGAAAGTCTCCACCTAAGTATTCATAGTGCACTCATCACTGTACTTACTATCTCAGTTATATATTATAATTGCAAATTATCACTTATATAATATAAAATCCTTCTTGTGGTCTGATTTTTCCTCCCATGGAAGCATCTGTTAACTGTCTTTTTTTTTTTCCCCCATGAAGGGCACAGGAGAAGAGGGGGCTAGAACACTCAGATAATTTAGTTGCTAGTGATACTAATGAACAAATCTTGAGCTGTTAATATCACAGACAAAAATCTTACTTCTTCCTTCCTTCACATACATAAGCACATGCATGCACACACACACAGATGTAGGTACCAAAATGGGAGGATTAGGTTTCCGTGGGCCTTGCCAGCAAAGTATGTTTATGTTTTTCCAGGAGAGGGTGGAGGTGAAAACAGAGGCATCTGCAACCTTATCGATATCCCTGTCCTCCACTAATAAATATCTGCTCTTTCCTATCAGATTAAGAACAATTAAAACAACTTCCCAGCAAGAGGGAGACAGCTAAAACTCACCCCATCCAAACCCCTGGTCATACCTGTTGCATGTTTTATACCATTGCCTCTTTTATAAAACATTCCATGGAAGAAGAAGATCTGTGCACCTTCTTCCGCCCCATACCATAACATGTACACTGCATCAATTCAGAGTTACTTATCTAGACGTGCAGTCACTTACTGAAATGTAACTAACACCCCCACTGCACATCGTCTTCAATGGGGGCGGTGGGTGCTCAGCACTTTTGAAAACCAGGCCACTTATTTAGGTGCCTAATATAAGGCCAGACACCCATATCTGGAAAACGCTGAGTCTCCATTTCCCTATCTGTAAAATAGGAACCCTTAGGCCAGATCATTATTCATATGGAGGGAACTCTTTGCACTGATCTTCCTGTTCTGTCAGGAGATTGGTGGGGCGGGGTGGGGAGGGATCGGAGAGGCTTTCCATGGCATGGTTCCCCTCGCACTCACTCCCATATGCCAAACCCCATTGAGAGCCCTTTGTGGGGTCAAGGACCTTTAGCTGGGAAGGAGGAGGTTGAGTGGTGCATATCATTAGATTTGGATGCCCACAGAAAAGCTAAAGGAAGGTTCGTGAGCCTGGGATCTCGGTGCTGGGGGAACCTGAGGAGGGCCCAGAAGGAAGGGTGACTGGAGTATATCTGGGATGGTAGCTCCAAATGAGCTTCTCTGCTAGGAATCCTGGGCTGCAAAGGGCAGGCTACAGCGCCTCCCTCTGGATGCTCCAGATTGCTGAATCTTTGGGACAGGGACTTCCTATGTGTTTGTATACCATCCATAGTGTCCTGTTTGAGGCATTTAGGCACTACAACAATAGAAATGTTTGATAATACTTCTGAGCAGAGAAATATTCTCAAGCAGCACTTTTCATTAATATTTATGGATGCAGTTATATGTGTGGTGTTGCTGCTAAGTCTGTACATTTATTTTGCTTAACGTAGCATTTGTCTCCTTAATTGGGTGGTAAAGGCAGGCAAGCTTAGATTAGAATATGATGTTCTGCAAGCTGATGTCTTCAGTTCAGAGTAAATTAATGAATTTATGATTGGCTGTTCTGCTGGAAAGGACGACTTCATTGTTCTGCCCTATTTCAGCCACACTGGAGCATATAGGTTACTTGGCTGTAAGTGCACCATGTCTGTTGGGCTCTTTATTTCTCTTCTGTGGGGGCCCTGATGTGCAGGAGGGGCAGCTGTCATTGGGAGCTGCTGGATGCTCAGGACTTCTGAAAATCAGACCTCTTATTTAGGTGTCTAATTTTTGACTATCAGAGGGGTAGCCGTGTTAGTCTGAATCTGTAAAAAGCAACAGAGGGTCCTGTGGCACCTTTGAGACTAACAGAAGTACTGGGAGCATAAGCTTTCGTGGGTAAGAACCTCACTTCTTCAGATGACTTGCATCTGAAGAAGTGAGGTTCTTACCCACGAAAGCTTATGCTCCCAGTACTTCTGTTAGTCTCAAAGGTGCCACAGGACCCTCTGTTGCTAATTTTTGACTGAGGAGCCTAAATTGCGGCCCACATTTCTGAGAATCTTGGCCTAAGAAAAGAGAGCAAATGGAGAAAATAATAAAGAATGAGTATTTCATACTGCACAGTAATTCTCTGCCAGGAGGATCCTTCACTTTTGGTAATCCAATTGCTCGAATTTCACTTTAATAAATAATCTTTATCAATTCCATACTTAAACATTTGATCACTAGGTGCCTGATAAATCACTATAAAATTAGATATTCCATAAGAAACATTTAAACAGTCACATTTATTACAGCAGGGGCAAGCTCGTTTGGAAAGTGCTTTAGTAAGACTGGAATAAATAATAGAAATTGGGGGCCAATCCTCAGCTGTGTATATCAGCATAGCTGACTTTACAGACTTCAATGGAGTGATGCTAATGTACACCCCTGAGTTTTTAACCTGCATTAATTCACTGGCAATGGGAGAGATTTCGGGGAGGCACCATGGAGGACATACCCTGTAACAAACAGCAAAAGTGTGCCAGGTACTTTAAAGTGACCTCAATGCACACCAGCCTTCTGCGTTTCTCCCCTTTATCTTCCTCTCCATAGTTGGTTTTACTTTTTTTATCTTTTGAAATTAAAGCTTGGGTTTTCCCCTGAGACAGATACTGCAACCACATGCAATATCTTTAGCAAACTGTATTCTGCTCCATGGTAGGAGGGGTTATGACAGCTCCTCCAGGAACTAAAAACTAAGGGGGTTACTATGCCAGGTCACTGAGACTGGAAACCACTCCAGAGAAATACCATCCCTTAGGGTGGTTTGAATATACTGGTTTGGACTAGAAGAGAAGCAAGAAACAGAGAATGAACTTGGGATATAAAGACTGAGTTTAAACAGACACTAGGCTTTCTTTCTGATACAGCAAACGGACATCATGTTTTGCCCAAGGGGTCTCCCTAATCCTTGCTGAAGAGTTGGAAGGACTTTGGCTTACCAGGGCCCCATAAAACTGATGGGTGGCTCCTTCTGATACATTTAGTATATACACATGCATAGATCCATTTATCATTGTTTTTCTCTTTATGCTTTTGTCCTTAAATAAATATACTCTGCTTTGGAAAAGCTGTATGGTCCCTGGTAAAAACACTCATTGTCCTAAGAGAGAAACTAGAGAGCCGAGGTCTGGATATGTGTCACACTTGCTGGGGATAACCACAGTAAAGAGCAGAGTGCTGTCTCCTAAAATCCCTGGTCATAGGAAGAGGTATGACAGTCCTTGCCCAGAGAGCAGTGAAGGCTAGAGGTCTTAGTTCTGAGCCGGCATTCCTTGAGCAGATCACAGAGGGGGGCTAAAGGTGCAGTTGCTCTGAAACTGTGACACCCTCTCACAAAAGCATATACAGAAAGCAACTCTTGTTGCTATGGTCCTGCATAAACTGGAAATCATCACTGAAATTGAAGTTTTGTATTAAGCCTAATACCTGGTGTGGGCTGTGGCCACATTTTCTACAAAATATAATGGGATACTAGCAGTACAGGAACCTGTCAAGCTAGGACCTGGTCCTAGAACTATTACTCACATAAGCAGTCAAATGACTTTTGCAAGACTAATTGTGTGACTAAAAACAGCTTGCATGAGTAAGAGTTGCAGGATCAGGACTTTGGACCTTACATATTATTTTCCATCCTTCTCCAATCTACCCAGGCTCATATACATAATCAGATACTATATAATCAGAACAAGAATTTTACTGTTAAAGCCCCTGATTTTACAATTCAATGTGTGTCTATACCTACTCCACTGGAGTCAATGGGACTGCATCTTAGCTGAGGGGTTGTGCTAACAGGATATGTTAGAATATCCGGCTCTTTTTCTAATTATATTAAACAGGAATAAAAGAAACCCATTTCTGTGTGGTTTCTGCAGCCTGACTAATTTTCCTCTTGTGCTCTTTTCTCCTGGCATCTACTGCTTCATTTTCAGCATACATTCACTAATTATGCAGTTAGCTATTTCTCTCTGAAATATCATGATTTGGCACTGTTGCTCATTTAAAACATCTACAAAAATAGGACTCTCTCTTGCTACCATACATAGAACTACACAATATCTGTTTGGGAAAGATACCCTTTCAAACTTGGCACTAAAGAGTTAATTTATGTGGCTTAGCAAAATCATGATTTCCAAGGGACGAGGATAGACTGATTATAAATCTCAGTGGGCTCTGAGGATGTTTTGGATGAGTCATGTCCTTTATGGAGATGAATGCTCTCTTATGCTCTTTTGCTAAAAGTCATAGTCACAATGTTGACAGTTGTGTGTACTGTTTTAAATTAAATGGCATAACAAAGCTGGTAAATTTTCGATGTTGTTGAAGAAAACCAGAGCCAATTGTTTTATTACACAAAGATCTTTCCCAGTGTTATTGCATTGGATTATTTGAAATCTGTGTGCTGTGCTTCATTTTTGTTTGACATTATCTGAATAGAACACCAAGAATGATGTATCAGCTCCACTTAGGAAAGTGAGACAGACAAAATAATGTTTGGATAGAAATAGTTTTATTTTTCTTCTCTGTTTGAGCAAGAAAGAATCAACATCTTAGTCTCGTGGTGAGAAAGGAAAATATTTTATTCTCATTACATTTTAGGTTTCCTTGGCTCAAACAAAGATTTATGGATGATTTAATTTTATAAGTGCTTTAAAATTTGATTGTTTCTTTGTGATCAGTTATAAAATCTCAACTCAAAAAGGTGAAGTCAGGGTTTGGATTTTTTATTATCTATATGTGCAGACTACTTGGAAGGGTTTGAGCCGATGAAAAGTTAATGAAATATGCATTGGGTGTTCAGTAATTTTTTCTAGCCTTAGACTGTTTTTCCCAGACATTTTGACTCCTATGGAATGCCTCTGGGGAAGGGAACTGTAAATCATATTATATACACATAGCAGTCAGGTAGAGAGGAAGAACGGTAGCAACATGTTCAATGAAGGTCTGAGGACATAATTCTGTAGTTGCCAAGTGCCTGTTCTGTGAGGAGCAACAAAGAGTCCTGTGGCACCTTATAGACTAACAGATGTATTGGAGCATAAGCTTTCGTGGGTGAATACCCACTTCGTCCCAGTAGTTCCGTGAGGGGGATCTGGGTTCACCAAGAACCAGAAGATGTGCAGTTGTACTTTCAATAGGTAACATCATTTGTTTAAAACATTAGCATATTGATACAGAGCTTCTTTGCTCATCAAGCTCTTCACCCATACCACGCAATCACTCTCTTGCTTGGGACATGGCTTACTCATGTACTTTCTCTAGTTCTTCACCTCCTCATAGAGTATGTAGAAAAAGTGGTCTATACCTACAGAGATTCACAAGAGTATCCTATTCCCTAGAACAGGGATCCGTTGTGGAGGTTTATTATGCTATACACACCAGAGCTTTCAGTTCAGAGTCCATGCTGTGCTTGAATGGATCATGCTCTGTGAGGACAGTGTGTATAGTCATCAGCAGGCTCTGCTTCGGGGTAACAGTGACACTTCCCATCATGGGAAGGGCAAAAAGGTGGGAAAGCTTATGCACTGGGGACTCTACCAAGGTAGGGGGCATTCTTGGTATTGTCATACTTCATAAGAGTTCCCAGGGATGCATTGTCTGCAGCAATGAGGTAAATGCAAAAATCAGGCACGCAATGGCTACCAGCACCAAGCTCATCCCTGAAGAAGAGTGTAGAGCCAGTGGATTATTATGAGAACACATCAGTGGCCATGCTAGAACAGACCAGTGGTTTATCTGCTGTTGTATCCTCTCCCTGATAGCAGCCAAATGCTTTAAAGAAAATTGTTAAACCTGCAGATTGCACCTAATTGTGCAATACTGTACCAAAGAGTTCAGATCTTCCTAACTCCAGCTAGAGTTCAGTTTCACACTGTCCTCGTAGACCATGATCCAGTCAAGCACAGGTTCCTGGTAGGAAAGATGCATGGTCATAGCACTACAATGGAAGAACACCATGGCCCTGATTCACCCTATTTCAGTTTTACACCAGTCTATCTCCATCCATTCCAATAGTTATATCACCATGAACCTGGAGAGGAGCACAGCGGGGAGTCCAGGCCTCTGGATTTAGTATTATCCTCTAAACCTCCGTCCCTTTATCCCTCTACTTACCTTCTGGAAATCAGAGAGCTAGTCTGACATGGTAATTAACTATATGCCCATGCTGTGCAAAAGACAGGTACATGCTACAGTGACCTATACGCTATCGAAACCTGCTTCATTACAATATTATCACACCACAAAGAAGATTATCAGGCATGTTAAGGTCTATCTGCATCCTGTCTGACACCTGTTGCCTGATCTATTGATTGTGTATTAATTAAAGAATTCCCAATTGACAAATTAACACTCTGAGGTTTGACAGGTTCCAGTTGCAAGGTAAGGCCCAGAGTTACTAGAATTACAATTAAATTGGAAACCCCCTGTGCACAGTTGCAACACTCACACTTACAAAAAAGCTTTTGGCTTTTTAGTAGTTTTATTAACATGGTTGGGAACACACAAATGTTCCAATCCAAACAAGAATGTAACAATAGTGCACTATTAACGTTATGTCCAGCTTCATATCATATGCATACTCACACAATCCTTGTGGAGACCTAGGAGTAGGGAGATAGGTGGTGATCCACGATGGTCCCATCCTATGGCATGCCAAACAATTCCAATGGTTGACGTTTTGATGGTCTAGGCTGTGGTTAGCTCTATTATAGGATCTGATGGCTGCCATGAATAGTCATAAGAGTGTTCAACCCACTTTGCCCATAACTCAGTTCCTCACCCTAGAAATACTGGGGTGTCCTTATTCTGTAGGTCAGTATATTAATTATCACAAACTCATTAGTTAGAATATACATCCTTTGGTTACTATAGCAATCCTGCTGTTAAGCATCTGCTGATATTCCTATCCTAAAATACCCAAACTGATACCAAGTGACTCTTTGTAGTTACCTGTCAGCATTTTATGCAAAATTTCAGCAGAATTTTTATTGCTAAATTCTATCTCATGCCATCTTGTGACTAAGGGTCACTGTTGGTCAACTTCCTTACGCTAAGGGTTAATAGGCCTAACTTCCTTATGCTAAATGCTTAAGCTAATGTCTTTCAGTTTGGGCCTGTAGGCTTCTTGCATTACTGCCTTATACCTATATCTTGTACTTAAAAGCTAACTTTGAACCTGTAGTCCAACCCACAGGCTACACACCTAGAAAGAGAGTTCTGCGGGGCAAGGACTGTGTTCTTTGATACTTTTCTGTACAGCACCTAGCACAATGGGGACTTGATCTTTAACTGGGTTTCCTACTGTGATATAAATAATAATTGTATAACTATATATTATGTGGTTGTAAAAAGTGAGATTGAGTCTCTAATTTCTTCATGCTAAGGTCCATAGTGCCGTTTCAATGGGTACTGCAGCCTGCCTGCAGCATGGGAGCAGAGCCAGACCTGTCAGTCACTGGGTGCAGGGGAATACTGTGCCCCCAGAGTTCCCTCCATTTTCTCTACCTGGCCAGTGGCTCAGGCAGCCCTGCCTGCTGCAGCGCTTTTTGGAGGGAAATCCCAGACTTGAGTTCAGATTTCTAACTGACAGTTCTGCTCAATGACATGTCCCAGCCATTTCCAGGGCTGCGTTTGCCTTTTGGGGACATCGCCACCTCAGCTCTACTTCCCTCTTGGAGGCGTTTACAGTGGCTGGGGTCCTGCAGGCTTCAGGGAGCAAGCCAGGCAGTGAAAAAACAGAGGCCAAAAGGAAAAGGCTGTGTCTCCTGCCGCCACCCCCGCCCTCCCGATCAAGTGTCCCATGGGGAGTTCAGCTGGCTCTGTGGCAGCACAAAGTGTTCCCCTCACAGCCCATTCTGGGTGGGGTCACCTCAACCCCCTGCCCTCCTGGCTGGAAAGGAATCAGGCGGCACTGGAATTGCCTGCTCCAGGGACAGGCAGCCTCACCTCTCCAGGAGGGCAGTGAAGCCAGGAGAGCAGCATGCCACATGGAAGATTGCCCCTGACTCCCTATAACCTTCACCAGCAGCCGTGCCTTTGACTGCAGCACTCAGCTGCTTCCTCCCTCCCCTTTCACATCCCCACAGGCCATGGATGGAGGGGCACAGCACATGCATGGCCAACACCACAGAGGGGCCTTCAGACCCAGCTTCCTCCCTTTACCACCTCCTCTATAACAGGCCTCCCAAGGGATCCCTACTGTACCCCAGGCTGGGGCCCATGTGAGACCCATCTGGAGCCTATATAGTAGAAAGGAGTAGAGCCTGTGAGAATCCCATTTTGTGACATACTTCTGGTGACATTTCTATGTTAGCAAAAGCCATAGTATACACACAGTTATAGCTGCTAAAAGTGCTTTTGCTAGTATAGTTTATTTTGTTCAGGGAGCCAGTATAAGCTGTGTCTACACTAGGGAGGTTTCCTGGTATAGCTATACAGACAAACCCTTTCTAGTATAGATTAAGCCAAAGAAAGGAAGTTTGCAGGTAAGCACAGATAGAGTTTTAGGAATTGGAAAACTTTACTCCCCTAGACCCTTTTAATGGTCTTCTCCATCATTCCATATGAATGTAAATGTTCTATTGATCCCATCCTAGCCACTTGTGTTATTTCTGCCAACTGGCCACACCTAGTTTAGCTCACAACCCTTATGGTGCAGCTGTTCTGAAATGAAAGATGAAATGTCAACAAAGACATTTGCCTCAGGGAGATTGGCTCAGATTTAATAGAGGATGTTCGCAGGCTTTCAGTCCTGCTCAGCCCACAAGGCTTAACAACTATACAAACTAAACTGGTGCACTAGAGTCAAATTGTTTGCTTAGATTTATTTACTTAATTCTGTTTGAGGCAGGTGGCCTTTGTATGGGTCACCAAATTACCATATAGAAAATGTCTAGTTTGTTATATGGATGGCCACTCTGAATATTTTATTATACCTACCAGCCCCGCCTGTTATTAAGGTTGCCTGACACTTCCCATTAGAAGATCCTGTTTTCAGTTGCTTATAACTTTGCCAGACTTTATCCATTCAGGATGAAGTTTGCCATGCCAAAGTCTGCCTCAGGCAGAATTTATTTTGAAATTTCAGCCAAGACAGTTTGGCATCTCCAAGAATGAGGCGAGTGAAAAATACATTGTTTTTGTCTATATTAAAACAGGAGTGTAGCACCACCCTATAGGGCCTTGATCCAAAAATAGGTTAGGAGCCGCCTTACCAATTCCAAAATCTAAAATTTTGCTTTCATTCACCATCTTGGAAAATCAGAACATATCCATGATGTGTATACAGAAAAATTCTAGTTACAAATGTATACAAACTTCTCACTGGCAGTGATGTAGTGCTAAATTTTTATAGTGCATGAACCCTGCAAAAATGATCCTAAGTTGGTAATTCTGTCACATGTGAGACAGTCTCCAAAAAAGTTATCTTTGGAGTGATATCATCATAAGACAAAGCATCTCTATTCAAAATCTAACATTTTACCAGTAAATTTTAGCTAATGAAAAATCTGTACAACAGCAATTATGAGACTTCATACATTAGTAATAAATACACATCATATCAACAAGAAACGTATGCACTCAGCTAGTATATGCCAAACTTTAAACTAAGTCACCAGGAACATCCAAAGCACACATGTAGTCAATCAAAAAGCCCAAGGGCTTGAGTCACCACTGTTACTCCAGTTTCAAGTTGGTGTAACTCTACTGAAACTAAATGAATGGAGTTACACCACTATAAAACCAGAGTAACGCACTATGGGGAAATCTAGCCTGACATCTTTATACCTATTGTAATATAGCCACCCGCAGGTCTGTCACTGAATGACCAGACAGGTTAAAGTGTTCTCCCACTGGTTTTTGAGTATTTTGATTCCTGACACAAATCTGACATCAGGAATCTTTATACCTAAACTCACAATTTTGCTCATGGAAAAACTTGCAATTTGAGCACAAACAGCATGTGTTTTATATTCACCAGTCACATGCCTGAGCATGACATGCAAACAAGGTTTGGCAGAAATATACAGACCACTCTTGAAAATGTGGTCTCTGTGCCACAGAAACTAAACATAAGGATCCATGTAGGGTGACCAGACAGCAAATGTGAAAAATCGGGACAGGGGGTGGGGGGTAATAGGAGCCTATATAAGAAAAAGACCCAAAAATCAGGACTGTGCCTATAAAATCGGGACATCTGGTCACCCTAGAGCCATGCTGCCACGCAATTAAAATAAAATAAATTAAAAACAACTTCATCCTCATGTAAGGAACCAGGGCATAGGTGGTCTGGCCTAGCAGTCACAGCTGGGCTGGTGTCCCCACATCAAGGACAGCCACAAGATGGTAGTCAGTGAGCAGAGGAATTACATAAGAACAGCCATACTGGGTCAGACCAAAAGTCCATCCAGCCCAGTATCCTGTCTTCCCACAGTGATCAATGCCAGGTGCCTCAGAGGGAGTGAATCTAATAGGTAATGATCAAGTGATCTCTCTCCTGCCATCCATCTTCACCCTCTGACAAACAGAGGTTAGGGACACCATTCCTTACCCATCCTGGCTAATAGCCATTAATGGAATTGCTAGAGAAAGGATCAATAAGCAAGATTCAGGGTCAGAGACTGGAGATCAGAGGTAGCACCAGGCTGGAATCAGGAGGCCAGGGTCAGAGACTGGAGACCAGAAGGCACATGTGCTCTGGAGTCACAGCAGGCCAGAAGTCTGTGTGGTTGCCTAGACAACTTCCTGGGGTATTCTCTAGGGTTACCATACGTCCGTTTTTTCCCGGACATGTCCAGCTTTTCGGCAATCAAACCCCCGTCCGGGGGGAATTGCCAAAAAGCCGAACATGTCCAGGAAAATGCCGGCCGGGCACTTCCCCTCCTGCGGTGGCTCTGCTCCTCCCCTGACTCTTCGGCTCTGTTTAAGAGCCGAGCTGCCCGAGCGCTATGGGCTTCAGGCAGCCCCCTTGCCTCCAGACCCCAGCCGCCGGCCGGGCACTTCCCCTCCCGGGCTCCGGCGGCGCAGGGTCCGGAGGCATGGGGACTGCCCGAAGCCGGTAGCACTCGGGCAGCTCAGCTCTTAAACAGAGCCAAAGAGTCAGGGGAGGAGCAGAGCCTCCGGCCGCGGCGGCTCTGCTCCTCCCCTGA
Source organism: Chrysemys picta bellii (assembly GCF_011386835.1). NCBI lineage: Eukaryota > Metazoa > Chordata > Testudines > Emydidae > Chrysemys > Chrysemys picta. The sequence continues at coordinate 253,643,438 of NC_088792.1, forward strand.
CTCTTCGGCTCTGTTTAAGAGCTGAGCGCTACGGGCTTTGGGCAGCCCCCATGCCTCCGGACCCTGCGCCGCCGGAGCCTGGGAGGGGAAGTGCCCGGCCGGGGGTGCAGGGTCCGGAGGCATAGGGGCTGCCCGAAGCCCAAGCGCTACCGGCTTCACGGTTTGCCGGGCAGCCTCCAGACCCTGCGCCCCCGGCTGGGCGCTTCCCCTCCCAGGCTCCAGCTGCGCTGGGGAAGCGCTGGCTGGGGGCGCAGGGTCTGGGGGCTGCCCGGCAAACCGTGAAGCCGGTAGCGCTCGGGCAGCCCTTTTCGCGTGGCTGGGAGTGGGAGGGAGGAGGGGCGGAGTTAGGGTGGGGAAGGGGCGGAGTTGGGCGGGGCTGGGGTGAGGAAATGGGCGGGGCCAGGGCCTGTGGAGGGTCCTCTTTTTTTATTTGTTAGATATGGTAACCCTAGTATTCTCCAGGTTACATAGTGTGCTTGGCCAGTCAGAGGGCTACAGGGTACTGTCACTCTGGATCCCTTGGGCAGTACTTCCTGCAGCACCTAATCTCCATAGTGCTCCATGGTTGTGATTCTGAGTGGCACTATCCCCTGTCATAGGCTCTGCAGACCTTTGTTTTAGGTCCACTGATCCTTATATGTCAATGCTTTGCAAAGATCATGATACCTAATCTATTTTTACATTACTATCTAAGTCAGTAATGGTATATCCGCTTCCATATGATAGAAGTGTAACTACCTTTAAAATGCACACACTTTTGGGATAGTGTTTAATCCTGTCCCAGATGGGGCAAGGTTCACTGGTATGCTCCAGCTACGTTTGGGCCACTGCATAAACATAGTAAAACAGGCTGATCAGATGAGGTTGACAATAGCTTTCCAGTGAATCTAGGTTAGTTCGTAGAAACAGAGTAAAGAGATTAATTCTCATCAGGGGCTGCTCCCCATCTGCCTCCCACAAACCTTCCTGTGGAGCTGCTCAGCTCCGTCTGGTCCCCCAGCCCAACCCAGCTCTCACCCACTACGTGGCTTCCCATGCCCCAAGTCTGCCCACCCCCACCTTTCCAACTAAGCTCCTTGCTGTTGATGCAGCAGCCGGGGCAGGGGCTGGGAACTGCCAAGGTAGCAGGGTCCATGGGGGCCAGCTACAGAGTGGCAAGTGCAGCCTGGGTGCTGACATGAAGCCTGGGCAGTGCTGATGATGGTGTTGCCAGGAGAGCCCCAAGCTACTTAGCACCTAAGCCTTGGTTAAAAGAAGAACAGGAGGACTTGTGGCACCTTAGAGACTAACAAATTTATTAGAGCATAAGCTTTCGTGGACTACAGCCCACTTCTTCGGATGCATGCATCCGAAGAAGTGGGCTGTAGTCCACGAAAGCTTATGCTCTAATAAATTTGTTAGTCTCTAAGGTGCCACAAGTCCTCCTGTTCTTCTTTTTGCGGATACAGACTAACACGGCTGCTACTCTGAAACTAAGCCTTGGTTGTGATCTTACCTGCACCCTGGGTAGGGAGTTGCTGGGGAGGGGGCAGGAGTGCTTCCCAGGCATGGGGCCACTTCCTGCTGCTTGGAACATGGGCTGGTAAGCAGCTGCCTATGTTACACTTCCAGACCAGGGGTAGTTTTAAAACCAGTTTTATTATAAGTTAGTATAAAAAAACCAAATACGACATGCACAAGTCCCATTGCTGCTAAGTCCTTTTAGAACACACACAATTCTGCTGCTGCAGCAAGAGTTATCCCCTTTGAGCACCTCATCAGATAGGGTTGCTAACTTGGTAATTGCACAGAACCGAACATCCTTGCCCCACCCCTTCTCTGAGGCCTCGCCTCCCTCCTTCCAACCCCCATCCCCCATCGCTCATGTTTTCCCACCCTCACTCACTTTAACTGGGATGGGATGGGGATTGGGGTACAGGAAGGGGTGAGGGCTCCAGCTGGGGGTGCAGGCTCTGGGGTGGGGCCAGAAATGAGGGGTTCAGGATTCAGGAGGGGGCTCCAGGCTGGGGCAGGAGTTTGGGGTGTGGGAGCGGGTGAGGGCTCTGGCTGGGGGTGCAGGCTCTAGTGTAGGGAAGGGGATGAGAGATTTGGGGTTCAAGAGGGGGCTCGGGCTTGGGGGAAGGGGTTTGGCATGGGAAAGGGGGCTAAGGGCTGGGATAGGGGGTTGGGGTGCGTCGGGCATGTGGGGTGCAGGCTCCAGGAGCGGGCCCAGGGCTGGGGTAGGGGGTTGGGACGTGGGAGGTGGTGTAGGGTGCAGGCTCTGGGAGGGAGTTAGGGTGCGAGAGGAGGTTCTGACCTGGGGCAGGGGGTTGGAGTGCAAGTGGGTGTGGGTGTGTGGGGTCTGGGAGGGAGTTAGGGTGTGAGAGGAGGTTCCAACCTGGGACAGGGGGTTCGGGGTGCGGGCTCTGGCCGGGCGGTGCTTACCTTAGGCAGCTCCTGGTCAGCAGTGCAGCAGGGCTAAGGCAGGCTCCCTGCCTGCCTGCCCTGGCTCCATGCTGCTCCTGGAAGCGGATGGCATGTCCAGCCCTTAGGAGGAGGGTCAGGTGGCTCTACGCACTGTGCTTTGCCAGCGCCCGCAGACAGTGCCCCCACAGTTCCCATTGGCTGCAGTTCCCGGCCAGTCGAATTGCAGAGCCGGCACTGGGGGCAGGAGCAGCATGCAGAGCTTCCCTGATCACCCCTGCCCTAGTGGCCGGACATGCTGGCCACCTCCAGGGAGCTGCACAGAGCCAGGTCAGGCAGGGAGCCTGCCTTAGTCTCACTGCACCACTGACCGGACTTTTAATGGCTTGGTCAGCGGTGCTAACTGGAGCCACCAGGATCCCTTTTTGACCGGGCATTCCAGTCAAAAACTGGGTGCCTGGCAACCCTGTCCTCAGCCCTTCGATCGCTAAGGGGCAGGACACGTAAATCTAATCCTGACATTCCCTGATGAGTATGCTCCCCTCTCAAAAATATAATGTTATCCTGACCTTTCTATTAATAAAATATAACATACGGTCCATCCATTTGACTTATTAGCAGTAGTCTATGAGTTCCACAAGCTCATAACTTTCCTTCTCAATTGAGTCTTTGATCAATGGTATAACCATCTAACTCCAAATCACTGGGCATATGGCAAGCTATTTAGAAAACATACTCAATTAACATAATTACAAACTATCCCGAACTATAAAATATTTTAATATCCTTACCGAAAGTCAATATCACTTTATTTACCAATATTAAATTAGTCTTGGATAGAAAGCAGGTAAGTTACAGGAAAAGGCACTTGGTATGGCATGTGATAAATAACCCCATGGTGCATTCACCAGTTGGATTTAGACACTGATAAGTAGGTGTCCCTGAGTGTTTGTGTCAGTTTGAGTCACTGTCTGTGGGGCTCTTGTCTCTTTAGTCCAACAACCTCGCCTGTCAGTGGATTGTTCTGGTGATCTGTCCCTCTTGTGCACTACTGGTTTCAAGTTCAGTGACCTTGTTTTGCAAGGTCTGAATGCCACTTCAGTCTGATCAGCAGTTTCCAAGTTTACAGGATCAACAACATCTTCATTTCAAAGACATGAGTGAAATGTTTCAGACTCTGGATTCAGAGTCTCTGTGCCCTGTGTAGTATCTGGTACCATCACATAATGTAGTTCATCTCCACTCTTGCTATAAGAATCACTGGAGTCCAAACTCCTGTCCTCATTTTCATCTTTTATTTCATTAGTTTAGCTTGTTGTCTGTGTCTTCCACTGTGGTGGTTTAGTAGATCCAAGGGTAAGGAGTCACAAGAAAGTAAAAGACTGCAGTGAAGAACTCTAACACCTCCTTTTCAATCTTCTGCTTTTACTTCATAGACTGGACTATCCCCTTTCCTTTCAGTTTCCTACATGAATCCTATCTTCCCGACAAGAACTTGGTCACCTGCGAAGAGGGCAGCACCATGCACTTTCTGATCATGATTCTTTCCATGAGCAAGAGATTTTTTTAGAACATTTTGATAGCAGTTCTTAAACTTCTTTCATCTTCTGTTTCCATTTCTCAGTCAAATCTTTATGGTCCCCAGCTGCAGACTCAGCATTCATAGGTAAAGCAATTTGTGATATCAATGGACAAATATGGTGCTGTAACTATCTGAATAAACTATTTTCTAACTCTGCCCCTTGTTTGTGATGGATGCTCTTGGGGAAATCAAATTTTTAGAACAAGGTAATTGAAGATTATAGAATTCATAGAAGATTAGGGTTGGAAGAAACCTCAGGAGGCCATCCAGTCCAACCCTCTGCTCAAATCAGGACCAACCCCAACTAAATCATCCCAGCCAGGGCTTTGTCAAGCTGGGCCTTAAAAACCTCTAAGGATGGAGATTCCACCACCTCTCTAGGTAACCCATTCCAGTGCTTCACCACCCTCCTAGTGATATAGTTTTTCCTAATACCAACCTAGACCTCCCCCACTGCAACTTGAGACCATTGCTCCTTGTTCTGTCATTTGCCACCACTGAAAACAACCGAGCTCCATCCTCTTTGGAAACCCCCTTCAGATAGTTGAAGACTGCTATCAAATCCCCCGTCACTCTTCTCTTCTGCAGACTAAATAAGCCCAGTTCCCTCAGCCTCTCCTCGTAAGTCACGTGCCCCAGACCCCTAATCATTTTTGTTGCCCTCTGCTGGACTCTCTCCAATTTGTTCACATCCTTTCTGTAGTGGGGGGCCAAAACTGGACACAATACTCCAGATGTGGCCTCACCAGTGCCAAATAGAGGGGAATAATCACTTCCCTTGATCTGTTGGCAATGCTCCTACTAATGCAGCCCGATATGTCGTTAGCCTTCTTGGCAAGAGGGCACACTGCTAACTCATATCCAGCTTCTGGTTCACTGTAATCCCCAGGTCCTTTTCTGCAGAACTGCCGCTTAGCCAGTTGGTCCCCAGCCTGTAGGAATGTATGGGATTCTTCTGTCCAAAGTGCAGGACTCTATACTTCTCCTTGTTGAACCTCATCTGGTTTCTTTTGGCCCAATCCTCCAATTTGTCTAGGTCACTCTGGACCCTATCCCTACCCTCCAGCGTATCTACCTCTCCCCTCCAGATTAGTGTCATCTGTGAACTTGCTGAAGGTGCAATCCATCCCATGAAGATGTTGAACAAAACCGGCCCCAGCAGCGATCCCTGGGGCACTCCGCTTGATACCGGCTGCCAATTAGACATCGAGACATTGACCACTACCCGTTGAACCTGATGATCTAGCCAGCTTTCTATCCACCTTATAATCCACCTTATATTTCATGAACTGTCCCCAAGATCAAATAGATGCAATCAGGTTATTTCTTTATTTTGGCTTGTGGATCTCCTCTGTGCTAACCGCAGATGTTTTTGTTTGCTTGTAACCTTTAAGCTGAACCCCAAGAAGCTATTTTGGGTGCTTAATTTTTGGAATTGATCTTTTAAAATCTAGCAAAAGCCTAAGTTACAAATGTATTTTCTTTCTTTTTGTTTTTAATAAAATTTACCTTTTTTAATAAGAGGATTGGATTTTGGTGTCCTTAGAGGTTTGTGCATATGTTGTTTAATTAGCAGGTGGCAAACACTAATTTCTTTTGTTTTCTTTCTCAGATTTTCCATGGGGATGGAGGGGGAAGGGCTTGAGGGTACCCCACAGGGAGGAATTCCCAAGTGCTCCTTCCTGGGTCCAAGGGGTGGTTGGTTTTTTTGTGTTTTTGTTTGTTTGTTTGCATTTGGGTGGTGGTAGCGTTTACCAAGCCAAGTTCAGAGAAAAGCTGTAACCTTGGGAGTTTAATACAAGCCTGGAGTGGCAAGTATTAATTTTTAGAATCCTTGCAGGCCCCCACCTTCTGCACTCGGAGTGCTAGAGTGGGGATTCAGCCTTGACAGAGCTACTATAAGGTGGGTGCATAATTGGCTGGAAAACTGTTCCCAGAAAGTAGTTATTAGTGGTTCACAGTCATGCTGGAAGTGCATATCAAGTGGGATTCTTTAGGGATCAGTTCTGGGTCTGGTTCTGTTCAATATCTTCATCAATGATTTAGATAATGGCATACAGAGTACAGTTGTAAAGTTTGCAGACGATATCAAGCTGGGAGGGGTTGCAAGTGCTTTGGAGGATAGGATTAAAATTCAAAATGATTTGGACAAACTGGAGAAATGGTCTGAAGTAAATAAGATGAGATTCAATAAAGACAAATGCAAAGTACTCCACTTAAGAAGGAACAATCAGTTGCACACATACAAAATGGGAAATGACTGCCTAGGAAGGAGTACAGCAGAAAGGGATTTGTGGGTCATAGTGGATCACAAGTTAAATATGAGTCAACAGTGTAACACTGTTGCAAAAAAAGCAAACATCATTCTGGGATGTATTAGCAGAAATGTTGTAAGCAAGACACGAGAAGTAATTCTTCCGCTCTACTCCGCGCTGATTAGGCCTCAACTGGAGTATTATGTCCAGTTCAGGGCACCACATTTCAGGAAAGATGTGCACACATTGGAGAAAGTCCAGAGAAGAGCAACAAAACTGATTAAAGGTCTAGAAAACATGACCTATGAAGGAAAGATTGGGAAAAAATGGGTTTGTTTAGTCAAGAGAAGACTGGGGAGGTGGGGAGGTCATAACAGTTTTCAAGTTCATAAAAGGTTGTTACAAGAAGGGAGGTAAATTGTTCTCATTAACTTCTGAGGATAGGCCAAGAAGCAATGGGCTTAAATTGCATCAAGGGTGGTTTAGGTTGGACATTAGGAAAAACTTTCTAACTCTCCGGGTGATTAAGCTCAGGAATAAATTGCCCATGGAGGTTGTGGAATCTCCATCATTGGAGATTTTTAAGAGCAGGTTAGTCAAACACCTGTCAGGGTTAGTAGATAATACTTAGTCCCGCCATGAGTGCAGGAGACTGAACTAAATGACGTCTCCAAGTCCCTTCCAGTCCTATGATTTTGGTTCTTTAGTGTTTTAGAAACAAAAAATATCTTACGACTATGTACACTGCACCTTATAAAAGAGAGAACTCCTGTGCATAAGACTACAGAAGCTGACAGAATACAGGAGATCTTGCACAGGGTGGTCTTAAAGGGCTTGAAGGAGCATTGTGGGATCATGCTGAAACTGGACAATTGCAGTGGTGCAGCTGCAATACTGGAATGCAGACAGAGCAATGATTCGGCCCTACTTAAAGACAAGTATGGTGTACACAATAGCAGAAAGTGTCCATCCCAAAGCGAGCGCACATGACCCACAGCAGCCCCAAAACGGTGAGTAAGCACAAGGGCAAGGGGGACCGATTGCTTCAGGGCCGTACTTTCCTCTGGGTTTCTGTGCCTTGAGGAGAGCCAACAGCTTCAGGGGGCCCCCATACAGAACACTGTCCCCACATTTTCCACAGGATGAGTTCATCCTGGAAGATATCTCGCTGCTGAGGGTGACCCAGGAAGCAAGGGAGAGTCTTCTACTACAATGTGGCTTCCGCCCTGGCCCTTATGCAGCTTGCCTATGTGCAGCAATGGTCCTCCCCCGCCCTTCACGGCACAGTGGCATGAACATGTTAGCCTGACTGGGACAAGGAGCACAGTAGCTCTGCCAAGGAACCTGCAAGGAAAAGGCCGGGGTAGAGACCGTCAAATCGTGGAAGTCAACGAATGGCTACGCAGGTGGTGTCGGAGAGAAGGCTTTGGATTCTTCGACCATGGGATGGTGTTCCAAGAAGAAGGAGTGCTAGGCAGAGACGGGCTCCACCTAACGAAGAGAGGGAAGAGCATCTTCGCCAGCAGGCTGGCTAACCTAGTGAGGAGGGCTTTAAACTAGGTTCACCGGGGGAAGGAGACCAAAGCCCTGAGGTAAGTGGGGAAATGGGATCCTGGGAGGAAGCACAAGCAGGAGAGTGCAAGAGGGGAGGACTCCTGTCTCATGCTGAGAAAGAGAGACCATCGATGAGTTATCTTAAGTGCCTATACACAAATGCAAGAAGCCTGGGAAACAAGCAGGGAGAACTGGAAGTCCTGGCACAGTCAGGGAACTATGATGTGATTGGAATAACAGAGACTTGGTGGGATAACTCACATGACTGGAGTACTGTCATGGATGGATATAAACTGTTCAGGAAGGACAGGCAGGGCAGAAAAGGTGGGGGAGTTGCGTTGTATGTAAGAGAGGAGTATGACTGCTCAGAGCTCCGGTATGAAACTGCAGAAAAACCTGAGAGTCTCTGGATAAAGTTGAGAAGTGTGAGCAACAAGGGTGATGTCGTGGTTGGAGTCTGCTATAGACCACCAGACCAGGGGGATGAGGTGGACGAGGCTTTCTTCTGGCAACTAGCAGAAGTTGCTAGATCGCAGGCCCTGGTTCTCATGGGAGACTTTAATCACCCTGATATCTGCTGGGAGAGCAATACAGTGGTGCACAGGCAATCCAGGAAATTTTTGGAAAGTGTAGGGGACAATTTCCTGGTGCAAGTGCTGGAGGAACCAACTAGGGGCAAAGCTTTTCTTGACCTGCTACTCACAAACAGGGAAGAACTAGTAGGGGAAGCAAAAGTGGATGGGAACCTGGGAGGCAGTGACCATGAGATGGTAGAGTTCAGGATCCTGACACAAGGAAGAAAGGAGAGCAGCAGAATACGGACCCTGGACTTCAGAAAAGCAGACTTTGACTCCCTCAGGGAACAGATGGGCAGGATCCCCTGGGAGAATAACATGAAGGGCAAAGGGGTCCAGGAGAGCTGGCTGTATTTTAAAGAATCCTTATTGAGGTTGCAGGAACAAACCATCCCGATGTGTAGAAAGAATAGTAAATATGGCAGGCGACCAGCTTGGCTAAACAGTGAAATCCTTGCTGATCTTAAACGCAAAAAAGAAGCTTACAAGAAGTGGAAGATTGGACAAATGACCAGGGAGGAGTATAAAAATATTGCTCAGGCGTGCAGGAGTGAAATCAGGAAGGCCAAATCACACTTGGAGTTGCAGTTAGCAAGAGATGTTAAGAGTAACAAGAAGGGTTTCTTCAGGTATGTTAGCAACAAGAAGAAAATCAAGGAAAATGTGGGCCCCTTACTGAATGAGGGAGGCAACCTAGTGACCGAGGATGTGGAAAAAGCTAATGTACTCAATGATTTTTTTGCCTCTGTCTTCACGCACAAGGTCAGCTCCCAGATTGCTGCACTGGGCAGTACAGCATGGGGAGAAGGTTACCAACCCTCTGTGGAGAAAGAAGTGGTTCGGGACTATTTAGAAAAACTGGACGTGCACAAGTCCATGGGGCCGGATGCGCTGCATCCGAGGTTGCTAAAGGAGTTGGCGGGTGAGATTGCAGAGCCATTAGCCATTATTTTTGAAAACTCACGGCGATCAGGGGAGGTCCCAGATGACTGGAAAAAGGCTAATGTAGTGCCCATCTTTAAAAAAGGGAAGAAGGAGGATCCGGGGAACTACAGGCCAGTCAGCCTCACCTCAGTCCCTGGAAAAATCATGGAGCAGGTCCTCAAGGAATCAATTATGAAACATTTAGAGGAGAGGAAAGTGATCAGGAACAGTCAGCATGGATTCACGAAGGGGAAGTCGTGCCTGACTAACCTAATTGCCTTCTATGATGAGATAACTGGCTCTGTGGATGAGGGGAAAGCAGTGGATGTGTTATTCCTTGACTTTAGCAAAGCTTTTGATACGGTCTCCCACAGTATTCTTGCCGCCAAGTTAAAGAAGTATGGGCTGGATGAATGGACTGTAAGGTGGATAGAAAGCTGGCTAGATCGTCGGGCTCAACGGGAAGTGATCAATGGCTCCATGTCTAGTTGGCAGCCGGTTTCAAGCGGAGTGCCCCAAGGGTCGGTCCTGGGGCCGGTTTTGTTTAATATCTTTATTAATGATCTGGAGGATGGTGTGGACTGCACTCTCAGCAAGTTTGCAGATGACACTAAACTAGGAGGCATGGTAGATACACTAGAGGGTAGGGATCGGATACAGAGGGACCTAGACAAATTAGAGGATTGGGCCGAAAAAAACCTGATGAGGTTCAACAAGGACAAGTGCAGAGTCCTGCACTTAGGACGGAAGAATCCCATGCACTGCTACAGACTAGGGACCGAATGGCTAGGTAGCAGTTCTGCAGAAAAGGACCTAGGGGTCACAGTGGATGAGAAGCTGGATATGAGTCAACAGTGTGCTCTTGTTGCCAAGAAGGCTAACGGCATTTTGGGCTGTATAAGTAGGGGCATTGCCAGCAGATCGAGGAACGTGATCGTTCCCCTTTATTCGACATTGGTGAGGCCTCATCTGGAATACTGTGTCCAGTTTTGGGCCCCACACTACAAGAAGGATGTGGAAAAATTGGAAAGAGTCCAGCGGAGGGCAACAAAAATGATTAGGGGTCTGGAGCACATGACTTATGAGGAGAGGCTGAGGGAACTGGGATTGTTTAGTCTCCAGAAGAGAAGAATGAGGGGGGATTTGATAGCAGCCTTCAACTACCTGAAGGGGGGTTCCAAAGAGGATGGAGCTCGGCTGTTCTCAGTGGTGGCAGATGACAGAACAAGGAGCAAGGGTCTCAAGTTGCAGTGGGGGAGGTCCAAGTTGGATATCAGGAAAAACTATTTCACTAGGAGGGTGGTGAAACACTGGAATGCGTTACCTAGGGAGGTGGTGGAGTCTCCTTCCTTGGAGGTTTTTAAGGCCCGGCTTGACAAAGCCCTGGCTGGGATGATTTAGCTGGGAATTGGTCCTGCTTTGAGCAGGGGGTTGGACTAGATGACCTCTTGAGGTCCCTTCCAACTCTGATATTCTATGATTCTATGCACAAGCAGATTTCCCAGCTTCTGCATGAGACCTTTGAAGAGATCACTGAGGCTGATTACCGCGATGTGAGAGAGCACATCAATGCCCTATTCTGCATCTAGGCATGCACGCCACCTTAACCCTTCTTTCTGCAACTCTCCTTGCCCCAAGAGCTCGCACCAAACAACTACCTTCCCAAAATAAAAGCCACTTACCGGGTACCTCCTCTGCTGTTTGTTCTTCCCCGAGCACCGTCCGCTGCGACTGGCTACCTTCCTCCTGGCTTGAAAACAGCTCCTGGCTGCATGCATCTATGGATGCCAGGCCGTCCTCTGGCTCTGGGCCCTCCTCAGCACCCTCATTCCTGCTTTCCTCCTCCTGCCTTGTTGAACTCTGTGCTGCTACGGCCTCTGAAGCGTCCATGGTTGTCTTTGGAGTGGAGGTGGGGTTGCTGTGACGTTATTGACATAAACTGGGACCATATAGATCATTGTTGCAACCAAAGTCCTGTAGTGGCACCCAAATCTTGTATAAAGGGGGTCAAATGGGGTGTCTAGGACAAGGTTATGGTTTACTGGTTATGATTATGCTGTCTATATGTGTGTATCAGTTTTGTAGTCGAAGTTATGAATATTGGCTCTATACTGTCTGTATGGCAAATTTATGCTATGCTTCTGGGTGACATCCCAGACAAGCTGAGATTAGCTCTGCCTAGTCTGCTTGATGGCCCATTAAGGACCATCAGCTATACAATGGACCCATTGAGAGAAGGCAGATACGCCTTGTAACTCAGCAAAGTATGCAGGGACTGGCCCATGTGACTCCAGACTCCATGTTGCTGTAATTTAAGAACAAGGAGGTGTTCTTACACCTGGAAAAGACTATATAAGGCTGATGCCTGATCTCCATCTTGTCTTCAATCCTGCTTCATACCTCTGGAGGAACTTTGCTACAAGCTGAAGCTTTGAACAAAGGACTGAGGACCCATCCCAGCGGGGGATGTATCCCAGAGACTTGATTTGAACCTGCAGTTTATTCCATCCCTGCTGCAAGCCTGAACCAAGAACTTTGCCATTACTGTATGTAATTGATTCCATTTAACCAATTCTAACTCTCATCTCTATCCTTTTCCTTTTATGAATAAACCTTTAGATTTTAGATTCTAAAGGATTGGCAACAGCGTGATTTGTGGGTAAGATCTGATTTGTATATTGACCTGGGTCTGGGGCTTGGTCCTTTGGGATCAGGAGAACCTTTTTCTTTTACTGGGGTATTGGTTTTCATAACCATTTGTCCCCATAACGAGTGGCACTGGTGGTAATACTGGGAAACTGGAGTGTCTAAGGAGATTGCTTGTGAGACTTGCGGTTAGCCAGTGGGGTGAGACCGAAGTCCTCTTAGTCTGGCTGGTTTGGTTTGCCTTAGAGGTGGAAAGAACCCCAGCCTTGGGCTGTAACTGCCCTATTTGAGCAATTTGTCCTGAGTTGGCACTCTCAGTTGGGTTCCGCCAGAACCGCTTGGTCACAGTGGCGTAGTCGTGCTTGGATCCACAGAACCAGGTCAATTAAGCTTTGGGTCAGAACCCCACGTTATCCAAATTTGAATTTTGGGATTGAGAGTTTTGTTGGTTAAAGAGCTGCTGCAATGGCTGAGCAAAGAGCATATGAGGGACTTGGCAAAAAAGCCCTGGAAAATTTGTGTTCAGAAAAGAGGATAAGCTTTAGAAAGAAAGCTACAAAAGAAGAACTGAGAAATCTGTTAATAGCCAGTGATCAGGGGGCAAGAGCACAGCCCTTACCTGAGGCTGCAGAAGAGGCAGAAAAAATTAGAATGCAAAGGGTGACAAGTCAACTGCAATTTGAGCATGAACAGAAGCTAGCAGATCTTCGATTGCTGGAGAAGCAAAAAGTAGCAGAGTTAGAAAGAGAGAGAGAGAAAGAGGCTGCTGAGAGAGAGAAAGAGGCTGCTCAGAGAGAGAAAGAGGCTGCTGAGAGAGAGAAAGAAGCAGATCAAAGAAAGAAGGAGGCTGATGAGAGAGAAGAGAGAGCTCGTAAGGGACGTCTGGAGCTGCTCGCTGCTGAGCAGGAGACTCACAGGATGGAACAGGAGACTCACAAGATGGAACAGGAGACGGCCAGACTTCAGCTCCAAGTAATGGAAGAGCGGAGAAAGTCATCCCCACCTGGTACTCCACTTCCCCCCCACCATGAGAAAAACTGGGAAAGGATGTGTCCCATTTACAACGATACTGAGGATATAGAGGAGTTTTTGTCTACCTTTGAACGCCTCTGCAATCTGTACCAGATCCCTGAGGGTCAGCGAATGCCTGTCCTGCTAACCAGACTGACTGGAAAAGCCAGGGAGGTGTTTAATGACTTGGGGGAACAAGAAGCATTAAATTATGAGCGGTTTAAGGATTCTGTGTTAAGGCGGTTCAAGGTTACTCCTGAATCTTACAGAGTTAAGTTTAGAGAGTTTAAAATGCCTAAGGATTGTACTTTTGTAGAATGTGCTCATAAGCTGATGGGTTTTGTTAAAAAGTGGGTTATGGGAGCCAAGGTTCATGGGAGTTTTGAAAAACTGCTGGATTTAATAACTTTGGAACAGTTCTTAGACATTGTGCCTGACAATGTGAGAGCAGCTGTGTGTGACAGGGACCCTGAGTCAGTCCTACGGGCAGCAGAGATTGCGGATGCCCATACCCAAAACAGGGCTCGAGAAGGGTGTAAAACCCCGGGGAAAACTGATCACCATTCTCCCCAGTTCAAGAGGAGGGAAGGATTTAAAAATAAACCTGACTCTTCTAAAGGAGTTCAAGGGGGCCCGGAGGGTAGGAACTCACATCCCCAGCAGGTTACATGCTATCGCTGTGGTATGCTGGGCCACATGAGACCAGACTGCCCGACACTGAAGGGCAGCCCAAAACCAGCAACCCCAAATGCCACGGCCAATGCTAACCCTGTTGTTGTAAACTCACAGGCAAGCCACACAGAGCCCAGCATTGGTGCCCTGTGTGCAAATGCTGTTTCTGTTGTCTCTGAAGGATTTGACCTTAAAACTCACATTAAAGCTAAATATGGGGGAAATAATGCAGAGTTTATTAGCAGTGCAGAAGTGAATGGAGTGAGGTGTATGGCATGGAGGGACACCGCAGCAGATATTACTCTGGTTAAAGCAAGTCTTGTCAGGAAGGAAGATTATTTGCCAGGTGAAGATGTAACTGTTGTAGCCTTATCTAAGTATTTTGTCAGGGTGCCTTTGGCTAAAATCCACCTGAAATGGAAGGGATTGGAGGGCACCATGGTTGTGGGAGTAAAAGACATAATCCCTAAGGATATTATGATTGGAAATGATATTAAAGCTATGGTCAGTCAAGTTAATACAAACCAGGCACAAGAGAGGATTGATCCTAAGGTTGTGCCTATGGAGGGTTTCTCCAAAAGTTTGTCTTTGGAAAGTAGCTGTTTGGCTGTGAATGAAGTTTCTGAATGTCTATCTAATGTCTCAGGAGTAAATCTGGAATTAGATCAAGCGAAGGGAGAGGAGAACAAGGAGATTTTGGATGAGCCTAGGCAGTCTTGTGAGCTGATGGCTTTATCTAGTCAGCAGTTTGGGAAGGCAAGGAGAGTGGAAGATGAGTGTCCCTATACCTTATCTGTTTCCGGTGCGAAGAATAGTGACAGTGAAGGAAACGTGCCTGTGTCTGTCAGGGGTATTGACTTGCCTATGGAGGAAGCTACCCCAGTCTCCAAGCAGTTGTCTGTGAACAGCCCGGTGTGCTGGGACAAGGGAAATGAAATCCCAAACAGTATGTCTAGTAAAGGAAAATGCGTCTCCAACTCTTTTTTGTCTGTGGAGCAGACAGAAGGTGCCTTTCGGCCTGTGATGGTTGAGAGTAATTTAGTTGTCTCAGAGTTGGTTCTGGATTCAACTAAAGCCCAGGAAGGGAATGGTCCTAAGTTTGCATCTGCTGGGGAGAATGGCCCCATAACTAGGTTGCATCCAGTTAGTGGCTTAGCAAAATCCCAGAGACCAAACAATTCTGGTGCTTGTATTTTGCCTGTTGCTCATGTGTGGTTGGAGAAGGGTGTAACAACTCTGTCTGATCAGGCTGATGCCCTAGCCAGGGCCCAAGGAGAGCAGAAAGGTAATTTGGTTGTGTTACCTACCGACAGTTTAACAACTTGTAGCAAAAAGGAAAAAATTCCTAAGCTTGTGTGTGGCAAAGAGAAGGGAAGTATTTCTAACCTTTTATCTAGGAAGTCTATGGATTCGCCTGAAAGGGGATTGTGTAGAGATCTGCCTGATGGGCCAAAGGTGATCCTGAATGTAAGTAAGACCCAGACAGAGTCTGTTGTTGCTCAGGAAAGTGTGCCTTTAGAGCAAGCCCTAGGTGAAGAGGGTAAGGGCAGAATTTCTGTGAGGGGTGAATTGCTGCTTAGAAAAGCTCCTGGAGAAAGGAATCCTCATGGTACTCGGTGCAAGCAGTTCCCTGCAATTGAAGGGTGTGAGAGTGATTTAATCAAGGAAGTTTCAGTTCCTAGCAGCCAAAAATTGTCTGTTGTGAAGGGATCCACTAACTTTCCTTGTAAAAGATCCAGTGTGGGTAGCTTTGAGAAGGTCTCAGAGGAAGTAAAAGTTGTTAAGGAATTGAGGCATCCCTATAACCAAGTGGCTGTGTGGGGCCAACTTGTTGGGGAGACAATGGTGTTGGAACAGGAATGTCTCCTTTCTGATTCTTTAAATGAGCAGTTTGTGCTTCAGGGTTTGAGGACAGATTTGGTTACTGATGTGTCAGAGCAGAGCAGTTTTATGGCTAAATGCTTGAGGATGCGGGGGAGAGGAAGCAAACTCTCACCCGCAGACTCTTTGGATTTGTGTGGTATCTCTTTAAGACAGAGTCCAGCCTTGGAGATGATAGCAGTTACGAATATGAAAACTGGTGGACTGGCTCTGGTCTGGGGTAGTGCAAATTACTTGCCTGGCGGGGAAAGGAAGGACTTGCTAATAGCTGTTAGCAAAGAGGGCCCACCCCATCAGCCAGTGAATTCTGTTAAGCAAGAGAAATCAGGGTTTGATCCTGCAGGACAAGGAGGAAAGAGAAAACTGAATTTTGCAAAGGGAAGCCACAGGTTAACCCTAAAATGCCCAAACTCCAATGGTATTGAGCCAAAGGGGTGGCATGACAAACATGACTGTAGATGGACACTTGCAATGAACTTGTTGTTATTGCTAGATTTTGTAATTAATGTGTTGCTATTGCCACAAACTGTAAAAATATACAATGTACCTAATCTTTTGGAGAATCCCTTGAACATGTTAAAAGGAATACATAAGAACACACGTTCTGTTACAAGGCCTTGTTACACTGGTGTTTCACAGTTCATGCATATAAACAATATGGGAACTTTTCACAGGGGAAAGGACAGTCCAGACCTAATGTGCTGTATGAAAAGGAAGACTGAGGCACACTACCATATTGCTTTCATGGCTAAATGCCAAGATTCCTGGACTATGAAGAACATTAATATCTGCATTTATTCGATGTTAATTGGGTTCCAAACATTGGCCCGAGCTTGTATGGATAAAGTAGCGGTTTTCTTTAGCTCTTGGCAAGATCACATGGCACATACAGGAACCATGCTGCCAGAGCAGATCCAATCCACTATTGTTCTAACTAAGTGTTACCTTGAGTTTGTAAAGAGGTTCAATCATGTGGTTGAACATGATTTTGATAAACCATTTCTGTTATACACTGGTACGGCTTCTAACCCAACACTAGCTGTAGTGAGACAGAACCCAGGATGGGGAGCTCTTGGGATGCAGTCAGTGATGTTTGTGTCATCCCTTCCTGCATCAATTTTGCGTTGGGGGTGTGACGTTATTGACATAAACTGGGACCATATAGATCATTGTTGCAACCAAAGTCCTGTAGTGGCACCCAAATCTTGTATAAAGGGGGTCAAATGGGGTGTCTAGGACAAGGTTATGGTTTACTGGTTATGATTATGCTGTCTATATGTGTGTATCAGTTTTGTAGTCGAAGTTATGAATATTGGCTCTATACTGTCTGTATGGCAAATTTATGCTATGCTTCTGGGTGACATCCCAGACAAGCTGAGATTAGCTCTGCCTAGTCTGCTTGATGGCCCATTAAGGACCATCAGCTATACAATGGACCCATTGAGAGAAGGCAGATACGCCTTGTAACTCAGCAAAGTATGCAGGGACTGGCCCATGTGACTCCAGACTCCATGTTGCTGTAATTTAAGAACAAGGAGGTGTTCTTACACCTGGAAAAGACTATATAAGGCTGATGCCTGATCTCCATCTTGTCTTCAATCCTGCTTCATACCTCTGGAGGAACTTTGCTACAAGCTGAAGCTTTGAACAAAGGACTGAGGACCCATCCCAGCGGGGGATGTATCCCAGAGACTTGATTTGAACCTGCAGTTTATTCCATCCCTGCTGCAAGCCTGAACCAAGAACTTTGCCATTACTGTATGTAATTGATTCCATTTAACCAATTCTAACTCTCATCTCTATCCTTTTCCTTTTATGAATAAACCTTTAGATTTTAGATTCTAAAGGATTGGCAACAGCGTGATTTGTGGGTAAGATCTGATTTGTATATTGACCTGGGTCTGGGGCTTGGTCCTTTGGGATCAGGAGAACCTTTTTCTTTTACTGGGGTATTGGTTTTCATAACCATTTGTCCCCATAACGAGTGGCACTGGTGGTAATACTGGGAAACTGGAGTGTCTAAGGAGATTGCTTGTGAGACTTGCGGTTAGCCAGTGGGGTGAGACCGAAGTCCTCTTAGTCTGGCTGGTTTGGTTTGCCTTAGAGGTGGAAAGAACCCCAGCCTTGGGCTGTAACTGCCCTATTTGAGCAATTTGTCCTGAGTTGGCACTCTCAGTTGGGTTCCGCCAGAACCGCTTGGTCACAGTTGCCCCCAAGTATCACGTCCAGCTCTTTGTAGAAACGGCAGGTCATGGAGGCAGCACCGGAGCGGCGGTTTGTCTCTTGCGCTTTGTGGTAGGCATTCTGCAGCTCCTTCACTTTAACACTGCACTGCGTCCTGTCATGGCCCCTTTCCATCATGGTCTTTGATATCTGCCCATAGGTATCGTAATTCCTACAGCTGGAGCGCAGCTGGGACTGGACAGCTTCCTCCCCCCAAACATTGATGAGATCCAGCACCTCGCCATTGCTTCATACTGGGGATCGCCTGGCGCGTGGAGGCATGGTCACCTGGAAAGATGCACTGAGAGCACTTCACGCCTTGCTGAGCAAACAGGAAGGGGAATTTCAAAATTCCCAGAGAATTTAAAGGGCAGGTCTGATGGTTGGTCACCTGAGGGCAGGGCAGTAGAGTTCAAAGTGATGACCAGAGTGGCTAGAACAGGCATTGTGGGACACTTCTTGAGGCCGATCAGAGCACATTAATAGACCAGGGCGTTCACACTGGCGCTGTGGCTCTCCAGCCGTGGCGCAACAAGCTTTATGCTTCTCATGGAGGTGGATTACTACGGGCGCTCCAGCCGGGGAGTCAGGGCACTCTACGGCCTTGCCAGTGTGGATACCTCAGGAGTTAGGGCACCTGGGGCTGATCTAATGCGCTCTAACTTGCAAGTGTAGACAAGGCCCCAGTGTGGGATTGCAGCATTAGTGAGCCCTGCACCAAGCTATTGCAGTGATGATAATGCTTGTATACCATTGCAAACACCTTGATCATACGGCATGTTACAAGCATGGCAGGTATTTGTAGTGCCAGAATTTTGTAGTGAGGACAAGGTTTCTGGGCAGTGCTAAACCAGTCTCCGCTTGGTGTAAGAGGTGTGATGCTTCAGGTGGCAGTTGAAGTTTCCAAGGTATTTTGTGCAAGAGTTACAAATACTAGGATAGGTATCCTGGTTGTATTCTAATTTGGGTAACTACATTTTACCTAAACAGTTTTCTGTGTATTGAATGGGATTTTTCTTCTTTTTGGTAAATCTACCTTATGCTCCAGATAACAATCTGTAAAATCCCCTCTTTTTATGCTATTGATTTAGTATGGCTTAATTATTGTATTTAGAGAATAATTTAAAAATCTGTGGTTGTCATTAGTATCTCCATTTAATTTATATAAATTCCCAGATTAGTAAAATCTTGCCTTCTGAGCATTATAAGTAGAAGTAACTATGAACTGAACTTTGGTTTAAAACCTAGATCTTAAATCAGACAATGGTGTTCTACCTTAGAGGGTAAACCCAATACAGTACAGCATTATTACTTTAAAATAACTTTTGATCTGTATTTGAATACTAAATGTACTAAACAGTGTGGCCAGGCTCTAAGTACAAATCATTATGGCAGAGTTAACTGTGAACTCTCCTCTTGGAAAGGCCTAAATGGAACATTCCATCCATGCTGATGGACAACTAAGGTACTTGCCAGACAATCAGCCAATCAGGAAACCCAGTGTTCTGAAAGCTGCAGAGACAACACAATTAATTAAGGGTGCTTCAGAATTCTGAGCAGTGATTAGATCACACAAGTAAGGATTCTTTAAAGAGAAATAAATGCTATGCAAATATTGTTTACATTGACATATATCGTGTTAGTCTGTATCCACAAAAACAACAAGGAGTCCGGTGGCAGCTTAAAGACTAACAGATTTATTTGGGCATAAGCTTTCATGGGTAAAAAACCTCATTTCTTCAGATGCATGGAATGAAAGTTACAGATGCAGGCATTATATAATGACACATGAAGAAAAGGGAGTTACCTCACAAGTGGAGAACCAGTGTTGACCGGGCCAATTCAATCAGGGTGGATGTAGTCCGCTCCCAATAATAGATGAGGAGGTGTCAATTCCAGGAGTTGGCAAAGCTGCTTTTGTAATGAGCCAGCCACTTCTAGTCCCTATTCAAGCCCAAATTAATAGTGTTAAATTTGCAAATGAAGTTCAGTTCTGCTGTTTCTCTTTGAAGTCTGTTTCTGAAGTTTTTTTGTTCAAGAATAGTTACTTTTAAATCTGTTATAGAATGTCCAGGACGACTTGAAGTGTTCACCTCCTGGCTTGTGTATGTTACCATTCCTGATGTCCGATTTGTGTCCATTTATTCTTTTACGTAGGGACTGTCCGGTTTGGCCAATGTACATGGCAGAGGGGCATTGCTGGCACATGATGGTATATATAACATTAGTAGACATGCAGGTGAATAAGCCCTTGATGGTGTGGCTGATGTGGTTGGGTCCTCTGATGATGTCGCTAGCGTAGATATGGGGACAGAGTAGGCAACGAGATTTGCTACAGGGATTGGTTCCTGGGTTGGTGTTTCTGTAGTGTGGTGTGTAGTTGCTGGTGAGTATTTACTTCAGTTTGGGGGGTTGTCTGTAGGTGAGGACTGGCCTGCCTCCCAAGGTCTGTGAGAGTGAGGGATCATTTTTCAGGATAGGTTGTAGATTGTTAATAATGCGCTGAAGAGGTTTTAGCTGGGGGCTATACGTGATGGCCAGTGGTGTTCTGTTATTTTCCTTGTTGGGCCTGTCCTGTAGTAGGTGATTTCTGGATACCCATCTCGCTCTGTCAATCTGTTTCCTCACTTCCCCAGGTGGGTATTGTAGTTTTAAGAATGCTTGAAGATCTTGTAGGTGTTTGTCTCTGTCTGAGGGATTGGAGCAAATTCGGTTGTATCTTAGGGCTTGGCTGTAGACAATGGATCATGTTATGTGTCCTGGATGGAAGCTGAAGGCATGTAGGTAAGGATAACGGTCAGTAGGTTTCCGGTATAGGGTGGTGGTTATGTGACCATCACTTATTTGCACTGTAGTGTCCAGGAAGTGGATCTCTTGTGTGGACTGGTCCAGGCTGAGGTTGATGGTGGGGTGGAAATTGTTGAAATCCAGGTGGAATTCTTCAAGGGCCTCCTTTCTGTGGGTCCATATGATGAAGATGTCATCAATGTAGTGCAAGTAGAAGAGGGGCGCTAGGGGACAAGAGCTGAGGAAGCGTTGTTCTAAGTCAGCCATAAAAATGTTGGCATACTGTGGGGCCATGCGGGTACCCATAGCAGTGCCACTGACTTGAAGGTATAAGTTGTCCCCAAATCTGAAGTGGTTGTGGATGAGGACAAAGTCACAAAGCTCAGCCACCAGGTGTGCTGTGGCCTCATCAGGGATACGGTTCCTGACAGCTTGTAGTCCATCCTCATGTGGAATATTGGTGTA
Organism: Chrysemys picta bellii; assembly: GCF_011386835.1. Classification (NCBI taxonomy): domain Eukaryota; kingdom Metazoa; phylum Chordata; order Testudines; family Emydidae; genus Chrysemys; species Chrysemys picta. The sequence goes on from NC_088792.1 coordinate 253,664,416, forward strand.
AAGCGCTTCTACATCCATGGTGGCCATGATGGTGTTTTCAGGAAGAACACAATGCATTGTAGTTTCCTCAGGAAGTTGGTGGTGTCTCAAAGATAGCCGGGAGTGCCAGTAGCATAGGGTCTGAGGAGAGAGTCCAAATAGCCAGATAATCCTGCTGTAAGAGTGCCAATGCCTGAGATGATGGGGCGTCCAGGGTTTCCCAGTTTATGGATCTTGGGTAGCAGATAGAATACCCCTGGTTGGGGCCTTGGGGGGTGTCCATGTAGATTTGTTCCTGTGCTGTAGCTGGGAGTTTCTTGGGCAGATGGTGTAGTTTCTTTTGGTATTCCTCAGTGGGATCAGAGGATAGTGACCTGTAGAATGTGGTGTTGGAGAGTTGCCTGACAGCCTCCTGTTCATAATCTGACCTGTTCATTATGACTACAGCAGCTCTTTTATCAGCCCCTTTGATTATAATGTCACAGTTGTTTCTGAGGCTGTGGATGGCATTGCATTCTGTATGGCTGAGGTTATGGGGCAAGTGATGCTGTTTGTTCACAATTTCAGCCTGAGGTTCTATAATTTCTAGGACTCTTTATTCACCTTTTGCTTTGGCAACTTCTGTTTGGCTAAAGTCCACAGATGAGCTATCACTGGTAATATCTAACTTTGTCTTGGGCTGAAAAGTATGTCTGTGGTTTCTAATGCATAAGCTTAGCAGACAGGTTTAACATGTGCATTATTTACAGCAATAAACCTCTCTTAGTTTCTAGGAGGAGCAGGCACTGAAATAAGACCACTTATTTCACTGATCAGAAGTTCAAGAGAGTAACAGTCATAATAAATAAGAAACATACACATGCAACATGGATCAACACACCTGTATGTTTGGTGTGTGCATTTAGTTTAACAGAAAATACACACTTGACAGCAGCAGCAGTGAAATATCAGATAAACAAACTGATCTCTTAATCAAGGAAAACTGAGTCCAACACCTTAAACCAACAGGTGGAAAATTAAATAGCACATCCAAGTGTTGAGGTAATCATTTCATTTTGAACAAAGCTGGATAAACAAGGTGTTCTACTTGATGATAATAATAGTGAAATATTAGCCAAAGGCTCCTTGTCCTTGGGGTGCAAGGGCTAAGAGTTAGGGAACAGGGCTATAAGTCCATGCTGAGACATCTAAAGATCATGTAATTTTTACCCCAAAATTAACCATTAGATTAAAGGAGGCTTCAGCGCCTAGTGAACTAATGATTCTATTAAAGACTAGCCTTTCAAAAAGGGCACATTTCCAATACTTAATGTGCATAGGACCCAGTAACTTCAAATGTGGTCTCCACTCACACTAATGATACAGAGAAGCCATCCTCAATAAACAGTCACTTAGTTCACAATTCAGCAGTCAATAGTAGAGCACTGGAGACCTATATAGCAAAAATATTAGGAGTGGAAAGTGCATCCATCAATGTGAAACTCAAACAACCTCTTGACCCACAATCCACCTCAATTCAATCCACTCCACTTACTCAGACAGAAACTGCTTCCAGCTATGCAAATAGTCCGTTCTATCTGTCTTATTGGCCTTTCCTCCACCTGACCTAATTAGTGTGGGGAGTAAATAGAAGCATGGGGTCAAATACAGGGCTGAAGTTTCCTTCAAATGATTCCAGATCTGACAATGCTGCTGAATAGTTATTGACATCCAAGAGACTGAAGGCTGTGGATAAAAGCTGCAGCATTTGGATGTTTAGAGGTGGAAATAAGAAGAGCAGGAGAATGGCCTAGGAGAGTTACAAACATCTGAAAATTCGGGTTCAGTATAAAAACCCGTAGTATCAGTACAAATAATTAATATAAGTGGTGTAAGTAGATTCCATTGCTTCATGTGCATTTTTGTGGGCAAACTAAAGCATTATCTATCACTGTGACTTTTCTAAAAAACCATTCAGGCTCCAGGTGATTTAAAAAAAAAAGTTTAATCACGAAAACAAGATTATCACAATCAAGATAGTCTATTACTAGGGTAAGCAAGCCTAGTCAGGGAACTCACATGTTCTTTCCATGGTATGAATCCAGATAGTGGAGTTTTCCAAGAATTTTAATGAGCACGTTAGACTTTTATTAACTTTAAATGCCCTTTTCTTTTGGCATTTCTAGCTGTTATGCTACAGGAAAGATCAGACCACATTCCAGTGCTTTTCTAGATTATTTAACCACAAGCTATATTTTCAACTGATCGGGTCCCGTGATCTATCTGTGGGTTTCTGGGGGAAGTTTAAGGTGTTCTGTTCCATTCAATATAGATTCTTGTACCGCACTCATCACTTAGCATGTGAGAGCTTTGCAGTAGCGCAGTAACTATTAAGTGACTACACTTTTGTCACGTGTGTGTTTTTCTCATCCTCTCCCAGGAGAGAAATGTATTCTGGGGACCGTCTTCTTTTGAAAGGGGTTTAGGGTTCTTTTGTTGCTATATATTTGTTACAATTATGACATTAGATCAAAGAAATGTGCCTTGAACTTGGAGTGGAAGGTGGTGAGGTTTGTGACGGTCCTTAGTTCCTCGAACCGTTTATTCCACAATCTTGGCCCCTAAGAAACTTCTGTCTCTCATACCCTTTACCCTTATTATGGAGAATTCCACTGTGCCAGAGGAGCATAGCTGTCAACCATAGTTTTCATTCTGGAGCTTTTAGACAGCTTCTAGATATCCTGGGCCCAGGCCATGCAGCATGTTGGAGGTAAGGACCAAGACCTTGAATGTGATCCATAATTCCCTGGAAGTCAGTGTAGAGAGTGGAGAACAGGTTTGGTGTCCTCATTGTAGCCTGTGTTGCTGAGATGTGCTGCAGTGTACTGCACAAGCTGGAATTTCCTAATTGCTGAAGGCTTCATCTCATTGCTGTAGTCCAGCGGAGAAGTGCCAAAGGCAGGAATAACTGAGGCCAGGTCATCATCCACCAGGATGGGACAGAGTCTCCTAGCCAACCAGAAATGGTAGAAAGCATTTCTCATGGATGCTGCTATGTGAGAACTTAGCATCTGTGAGGAATCCAAGGCCTGGTCTACACTATGAGTTTAATTCGAATTTAGCAGCGTTAAATCAAATTGACCCTGCACCCGTTCACACAACGAAGCCATTTCTTTCTAAATAAAGGGCTCTTAAAATCGATTTCTGTACTCCTCCCCGATGAGCGGAGTAGCGCCAAAATCGATATTGTCATTTCGAATTAGGGTTAGTGTGACCACAATTCAATGGTATTGGCCTCCGGGAGCTATCCCGCAGTGCATCATTGTGACCGCTCTAGACAGCAATCTGAACTCTGATGCACTGGCCAGGTAGACAGGAAAAACCCTGCGAACATTTGAATTTCTTTTCCTCTTTGCCCAGCACAGGAGAGCACAGGTGACCACAGTGAGCTCATCAGCACAGGTAACCATGCAGGTTGATAATCGAAAAAGAGCACAAGCATGGACCATACGGGAGGTACTGGATCTGATCGCTATATGGGGAGAGGATTCAGTGCTAGCAGAACTTCGTTCGAAAAGACAAAATGCCAAAACTTTTGAAAAAATCTCCAAAGGCATGATGGAGAGAGGCCACAATAGGGACTCAGAGCAGTGCCGCGTGAAAGTCAAGGAGCTTAGACAAGCCTATCAGAAAACAAAGGAGGCAAACGGTCACTCCGGGTCAGAGCCGCAGACATGCCACTGCTACGCTGAGCTGCATGGAATTCTAGGGGGGGGCCGCCACCACTACCCCACCTCTGACCGTGGATTCCAAGGCGGGAGTAATCTCATCAGCCACACCTGAGGATTCTGTGGATGGGGAAGAGGAGGAGGAGGACGAGCTTGCGGAGAGGACATCGCACTCTGTTCTCCCCAACAGCCAGGATCTTTTTCTCAGCCTGACTGAAGTACCCTCCCAAGCCTCCCAAGCCAGTACCCAAGACCATGACCCCATGGAAGGGACCTCAGGTGAATTTACCTTTTAAAATATAAAACATGGTTTAAAAGCAAGTGTTTTTTAATGATTAATTTGCCCTGAGGACTTGGGATGCATTCGCGGCCAGTACAGCTACTGGAAAAGTCTGTTAACGTGTCTGGGGATGGAGCGGAAATCCTCCAGGGACATCTCCATGAAGCTCTCCTGGAGGTACTCTGAAAGCCTTTGCAGAAGGTTTCTGGGCAGTGCAGCCTTATTCCGTCTTTCATGGTAGGACATTTGACCACGCCATGCTAGTAGCAAGTAATCTGGTATCATTGCATGACAAAGCCTGGCAGCGTATGGTCCCGGTGTTTGCTGGCATTCAAGCAACATCCATTCTTTATCTCGCTGTGTAATCCTCAGGAGAGTGATATTGCTCATGGTAACCTGGTTGAAATACGGGAATTTAATTAAGGGGACAGAGGTGGCCGTTCCTACTGGGCTGTTTGCCTGTGGCTGAAAAGAAATCCTTCCCTGTAGTAAGCCAAGTGTGGGGGGTGGGGGGTGGGGATTGGTGCTGCGCTTTTCACGTGTGGCTAGCAGGGATCTTCCCTGATACCAGCCACGTGGTGGGGGGAGGGATAAAGCGATCATCCCAGAGAATTGGATCGGGGGGGGGGGTTAGTTTGTTTTCTGCTTCTGAAGGTTAACAGGAAAACCGCAGCACTCAACAAGCTTTGCTTGGTATGTGGGAAAGGAAGGCGCAGAAGCCGAAAGACAATGGCCGCGTGCAAGCCGAATTCTGTTGCCTGGACCTGCGTCTGTGATCTCTAGCAGTAAAGCCACAGGCACTCAATATTAAGAGGCAAAATGCGACCTTGCACAGAAATCATATGTGCTATGTAATGTGAATAATGTTGTTCACCGTGAAAGAGTATAAGCATTGTTCTGTAACATGTCTCTTTTTAAAAACTTCTCTCCTTTTTTCCCCTCCCTCCAGCAGCTGCAAATTTTTCAAGCCTCCCTCCTCCGTCCCGAAGGCTATCTCAGATAAGGCATCGGAAAAAGAGGACGCGAGACGAGATGTTCACGGAAATCCTGGAATCCACCCGCACTGAAAGAGCTCATCTGAATGAGTGGAAGGACACGGTTTCAAAGTATAGGAAAGATGCCAGTGAACGTGAGGACAGGAGGGACCAACATGAGGACAGGAGGGATGCTCGAGATGAGAGGTGGCGGCAGGAAGATCAGAGGAGGCAGGCTGCCATGCTGGGGCTGCTGCATGAGCAAACAGACATGCTCCGGCGTCTGGTGGAGCTTCAGGAACGGCAGCAGGATCACAGACTGCCGCTGCAGCCCCTGTATAACCACCCTCCCCCCTCACCATGTTCCATAGCCTCCTCACCCAGACGTGTAAGAACGCGGAGGGGGAGCACCATGCACCCTCCCATTCCACCCCAGTGGACAGCCCAAGCAAAAGGCTGTCATTATTTTAACCTTTTTTTAGTGCCCTTTTCCTTCCCTCCGATCCTCCTCCCAAACCCCACCCAGGCTACCTTCTCAGTTCTCTCCCTCTTTTTATAATCAATTAATAAAGAATACATGATTTTTAAATGATAGTGACTTTATTTCCTTTGAAAGCAAGCTGTGATCGAAGGGGGAGGGTGGGTTGCCTACAGAGAATGAGTCAATAAAGGGGACGGGTTTTCATCAAGGAGAAACAAACAGAAATTTCACACTGTAGCCTGGCCAGTCATGAAACTGGTTTTCAAAGCTTCTCTGATGCGCCGCGCTTCCTGGTGTGCTCTTCTAATCGCCCTGGTGTCTGGCTGCGCGTAATCAGCAGCCAGGCGATTTGCCTTAGCTTCCCACCCAGCCATAAAGGTCTCCTCCTTACTCTCACAGAGATTGTGGAGCACACAGCAAGCAGCAATAACAATGGGGATATTGGTTCGGCTGAGGTCTGACCGAGTCAGTAAAGTGCGCCAGCGACCTTTTAAATGGCCAAATACACATTCCACCACCATTCTGCACTTGCTCAGCCTGTAGTTGAACAGCTCCTGACTCCTGTCCAGGCTGCCTGTGTATGGCTTAATGAGCCATGTCATTAAGGGGTAGGCTGGGTCCCCAAGGATAACTATAGGCATTTCAACATCCCCAACAGTTATTTTCTGGTCCAGGAAGTAAGTCCCTTGCTGCAGCCGTTTAAACAGAGTAGTGTTCCTGAAGACGCGAGCGTCATGAACCCTTCCTGGCCAGCCCACGTTGATGTTGGTGAAACGTCCCCTGTGATCCACAAGTGCTTGCAGCACCATTGAAAAGTAACCCTTGCGGTTTATGTACTGGGTACCCTGGTGCTCCAGTGCCAAGATAGGGATATGGGTTCCATCTATTGCCCCACCACAGTTAAGGAATCCCATTGCAGCAAAGCCATCCACTATGGCCTGCACATTTCCCAGAGTCACTACCTTTCGTAGCAGCACCTGAGAGATTGCTTTGGCTACTTGCATGACAGCAGCCCCCACAGTAGATTTGCCCACTCCAAATTGATTCCCGACTGACTGGTAGCTGTCTGGCGTTGCAAGCTTCCACAGGGCTATCGCCACGTGCTTCTCAACTGTGAGGGCTGCTCTCATCCTAGTATTCTGGCGCTTCAGGGCAGAGGAAAGCAAGTCACAAAGTTCCATGAAAGTGCCCTTACGTATGCGAAAGTTTCGCAGCCACTGGGAATCGTCCCACACCTGCAACACTATGCAGTCCCACCAGTCTGTGCTTGTTTCCTGGGCCCAGAATCGGCATTCCACGTATAGAACCTGCCCCATCAACAACGTGATCTCCAAAGCACCGGGACCCGCGGTTTGAGAGAAGTCTATGTCTGTGCCCATGTCCTCATCACTATCGTCGCCACACTGCCGTCGCCGCCTCCTCCTTGCCTTGTTTTTCTGGTCCTCGTTCAGCATAAACTGCATGATAATGCGCGAGGTGTTTACAATGTTCATGACTGCTGTCTTGAGCTGAGCGGGCTCCATGCTTGTCATGGTATGGTGTCTGCTGTGTTCACCCAGGAAAAAAGGCGCAAAACAGTTGTCTGCCGTTGCTTTCATGGAGGGAGGGGTGAGGCTGTACCCAGAACAACCTGTGACAATGTTTTTGGCCCCATCAGGCACTGGGATCTCAACCCAGAATTCCAATGGGCGGGGAAGACTGCGGGAACTATGGGATAGCTATGGGATAACTACCCTCAGTGCAATGCTCCAGAAATCGACACTAGCCCCGGTACATGGACGCACACCGCCGAATTAATGTGCTTAGTGTGGCCGCATACATTCTACTTTATACAATCTGTTTCCAAAATTCGAATTCTGTAAATTCGGATTAATCCCGTAGTGTAGACATACCCCAAGAGTACTCCTAAAACCATGGACTGAATTGACCAATTGTGGGGATACACCGTCCATCAAAGGAGACTGCATCATGGCTGCAAACTCTTAAATGCTTTCCTCTGCCCACTAGCATCACCTCTATTGCTCAGGTTCAGCTTTAAGCAGCTGATCTTCATTCATGAGCTGATCTCGTCCAAGCATTAGGTCATTTTAGTGGTAGAGATGTGGCTGTATGTGGCATACATACAGATACAGATGTGTGTCATCTGCATATCGCTGGCATTTGAGTCCGTATCATCTGACCAGTTCACATAGTGGTTGCATGTAGATGCTGAAAAGGATGGGAAAGAAAACTGATCCTTGTGGGTCTCTATGGATGAGAGATGTAGTGGTGGAGGTGCAGATTTCCATCACTATTTGTTGGGTGTGTGCCTCCAGGAAAGATTCAAACCATTTTAGTACATTACCCTGGAGCCATGTCACCGCTCTCAGGCAGGACAGCAGTATCTCATAGTCAGGTGTCAAATGCTGCAGAGAAGTCCAGGAATGTGAGAAAGTATGTCTGTCCTCTATCCACTGACAGGAGTCCATCAGTGCCACTGAAGTGGTTTCATTTCCATGTCCTGGCCTGAATCCAGGTTGTGCCAGGTATACAATGTTGGCTTCAATTGGATAAGTATGGAGTTAGTCTTTGGCTACCTATTCTACAGGTTTGCTCAAGAATGGGAGGTTTGACACTGGGCAGGAGCTGGCTAGAACCCATGTATGCAGGTTGGGCTCGAAGGAGAAAGGAAAGAATCCTTCTCTGAATGATGCATTGGCTGTTTCAGTCAGGATTGGCACACAAGGTGTTCATGACTCTTTCACAAGCCAGTAATGGCATGAGTTGGATTAATAAATCTTGGGTTGAGATTCCTTTAGGGTATCCAGAACTTCTTGCTGAGTGGGAATGCAGCTGGGCTGTGGATTGGTGAGTATAGGTAGAATGGGGCCTTCTCTTTTTCAATTTGAGAAATTTACTCCCATTCTTAAACACATTGTATTAAAGATATTTTCTCCTAACATTTCCCAAATCAGTCCTCTGTGCATGATTTTAATAAGCGCTTCCAATAAAGACAAGCTAGTCTGGATTCAACTTCCATTTGTCACCTCAGGTTGCTACCCAACTCCTGTGAGGCATCTGCTGTTTCACCTGCTGCAAGTAATTTCAAATCAGGATGAGACTCTTACCAAATCTGACCAACCCCACAGCTCTGCACTCACCCTCCTATTGGTCAGCATCTTCTGATCATGCCTAGGCCCAATGTTCCTGCGTTTCTTCCACTTACAGCTGGATGGCACTAAGCCCTTGGTTAAAATTATTTCTTGTCACTGGGTTCCATGGGCTCATTTTCTTAGGAATTTACTAGAACCCCACCCCCCCCCCCACACACACACGCACGCACTCCCCTTTGGGAAGGCTTTCTGAAGGGTTATATGCGGAGTCATTCCATTACTTGCCACGTGGGTGGAAAGGAGAGTAGGTCTGAGCTTCTTTCTCAGGTAAAATTAGCCAGTTGGAGTTTCCATTAAGAGGAGTGCTGGATCAGACTCCAGAATCTGTAAATTCTATAGTTCATAATAGAACATGCAGCACAATGCATTTGGAATTCAGCTAAAAATAAACTAGCTCCAACAAGCCACGCAAGGATGTTTGTTGATAGGCTATTGGTGCATGTCTTGAGTGCATTGTGAAGCAGCTTCTCCAATTGTAATATTAAGTAATAGACTAAACACTTATCTACACACAGTAAGTTGTTCACACTTTCACTATATCAGTATAGTTAAAGTGGTATACCCTCCACTGCCAGGGGGGAATGCAGTTATATCAGTATAAAGGTGCTTATATCAGTATAACTTATTTCCATACATTTATATCAATATAAATCCACCCTACAGGTTGTACCAGTAAAAAAATCACACCACTAACCAGAATAGTTTTAAATACTGGTGCAAAATCTTTCTATAGACCAGGCCTAAGTAATGGCTTTTGTGATAATGCTTGGAATTGTTATGAGTAAGCAAATTATTCCTATGGATTCTCACTGGCTGTTTCAAATAAGTCAAAGAATATGAAAGCTTTGTATAAAAGATTTTCATTAGTTGCAGGCTGGTATGGGGGAATGTTGGCATTAGTATCTGATTACCCTGAATTATAGAAATGTATGGCTGGAAGGGACTTCCAGAGGTCATCTCATCTACACCCCTTTGTCCACCCCTCCACCCGTGCTAAAGCAGGATTAAGTAAACCTAGACCATCCCTGACAGGTGTTTGTCTAACTGTTCTTAAAAACATCCCAGGACAGGGATTCCACAACCTCCCTCGGTAGCTTGTTCTGGTTGTTAGCTATCTTTATAGTTAGATAAGTTTTCTTATTAGCTGACCTGAATCTCCCTTGTTGCAAACTATAAGACAATTACTTCTTGTCTTACCCTCAGAGGAAATGGAGAAAAATTGGTTGCATTCATAAGTCTAATAGGACCATTCCTCATTGAATTCCTGCATCTCATATCACCTGTAGAAGGATGGTCACTACCCAAGCACCCCTTCTGGTCAGATTTAGGTCTGCAGTGCCCTGCCTCAATTTCCCTCCTAGGACTCCAGATATACACAAGAGACATTCATGACTCCACTAATAGCCTTTTCTGGTGTCTGGTTTATTAGCATAAAGTTTAAAAATAAACACAAAGTCTTCCACCCCAGCTCAGGGCCACCCAGAGGATTCAGGGGGGCTGGGACAAAGTAATTTCAGGGGCCCCTTCCATAAAAAAAAGTTGCAATACTATAGAATACTATATTCTCGTGGGGGCCCCTGTGGGGCCCAGGGCCTGGGGCAAATTGCCCCACTTGCCCCCCGCCCTCTGGGCGGCCCTGCCCCAGCCGTAAACTTGGCACAGCCCCTCCTCCCTGAGGTTCTATCTCTTACTGCTCATTGAGCTGCTGGCGAAGTCACGAGCCTTTTTGCTATCTCTGAAAGGACAATTAAACTTCCAAGCTGGGCTTTCTACCCAGCCACGACTCACTTCCTCAGGGATGGCTGCAGAAGACTCTCTCTTCCGGCATCTTCACTCTGCAGTCCCCCTTAGGGCTGTCCACCGGCCTGTTTTTCTATACTCCTCCCCACAGCCTGGTTCAGTCACATGACTGTCATATAATTTAATTCCTTCTCTCCACTTGGGGAGGTAAATCAGCTGCATCACAGGTGGGCTGAGACCTATCTCCCTTTAAAAGAGCCAGCCACCTTGTGGCCTCACCATAGAAATTACAGACAGAATAAGACATATTTGATCATATTGTCCTTTCCTCTTCCAACGTAAGATTGCTAGAGAGATCTAATGCATCAGTATTGGGGCTTGCAGCCAACCAAGAACTCCCAAACTCTAATCCCACCACCATTGAGTTTCTGTGCAGTCTTTAGCAAGTCACTTTACCTCACTACCACAATTCTTCCCATTTAGAATAAATTCTTGACAACTCCACAGGAGTGTTGTGAGGATTGGTATTTTACAGGAAATGTATTAATATAATTTTCTATTAGTGCTAAATATTGTTTATTTCAGTGTATTCTTGAGTGCTTTATCCAGCTCAGGCACCTTTAAATGGAGTTTCCAGTGCTTCCCTAGCATATTGATTTCACAGTTAGGAAATGTTTTCAACTATTCTGCCTAGATTTTCTGTTGCTCATTTCCTATTACTTCTGCTTATGCCTCTTCAGTCACCTCAAACAATTTATCTTCCTCTTAGGTATTTCAACACTTTAAATACCTGTAGGTCATCATATTCAGCTTTAGTCAGCACTTAGCCAACATTTTAGTTCTCGTAGAAGTTCCTCATACTAGCTCCTTAACATTTTAGTTGCTGTTATCAGAGTTTCCTCTAATTTTTCAACATCTCTCTGGTATTAAAGTGCCCAGAACTGAACACCGTATTTGAGATAGAGCCAGCGCTATGACATGGCACCCCTGTATATAGCTCAAAAACACATTGACTTTGGTGGTTTCTCTATTGCAAGCTCGTATCTAAATTACAATCCCCTGGGTCTCTTTCAGTATAGCTGCTTTCTAAGTATGTGTCTTATTTTTAATATTTAGGACTTAGAATATTTCTTCCCTGACACATTGGAGTTCATTTTTCCATGGTGTTTCCATTTTATTCCCTGTCCTTTTCTTTGATGTCTATTTGTGTTATGTCTTTGTTCTCACTGTGGTTTTTTAAGACTTCTCAATTTTTTTAATTTAGATTTCTTGTTATTCCTTTTTGGAGTTATTGAAAAGATTTTAAATAAAACCAGCCCCTAATAATGATTGCAGCGTATTAGATATCCCCCTGAAAAATCTATATTAACATGTATTGAAGAATCATATAGTAACACTTGCTTTACTTAAGAAATACAGTCTAGGAGCCAGCACTCTTTCCACTAGTAGCTCTTAGTTTGTTTTTCTACACAGCTCTTACAGCAGATTGATTAAATACAGATGCAATTTAGAACACTAATTGCAACATCTTTATTGTTCCAAAGCATTTCTTGCTAATACAAAAAAGTAACTTACATTGGTTCTAGCTTAGCCTATGTGTGGCCACTGTGAGATAATAATATATGGAGATATACCTATATCATAGAGCTGGAAGAGACCTTGCAAGGTCATTGAGTCCAGCCCCCTGCCTTCACTAGCAGGACCAAGTACTGATTTTTGCCCCAAATCCCTAAGTGGCCCCCTCAAGGATTGAACTCACAACCCTGAGTTTAGCAGGCCAATGCTCAAACCACTGAGCTATCATTAAGTTACTGTTTTAACATATTGTTCAAAGCACATATTTATTCTGCTGCCTGTTTTATTTCCTTCTGTGTATAGTCCTTCAGCTCAGTTTTCAGTCCATGGGACAGTGTTCAGCTGTTTTTATTTGAATTAATATTGAAAATAGGATATTGAGGATAAATTATTGGGGTGCCTGAGCAGAAACAGAACACAGCAACGGTCAGGTCTGATCAGCAGGACAGAATCTTTATAACTACAAGCCAAATAAGATCATGTCAGCTAAAAGAGCAACTTAACAAAATTTTCCCCAACCAGGGATGAACCCTGTCTTTCCTGAGGCATGTTCTTTTTCCTGCCTCTCCAACAGCCCTTCTTATAGTCCTTCCCTTCACAGGTGTGCAGGGAGGAAAGGAAGCTGGGGTTAACCCCTTGTGTTCTGCGCCCCGCTCTCTGTCCCAATAAGGCATATTTAAACTAACTGGTGTACAGATTATTACATCTGTTGCCTTCACTTTTCCCCTGAATAATTTTGTAATTCAAATAAAAAGTTACCTTCCTATCTACATTTTTATAAAATCATCCCTGGGTGTGATATCTCTGATCAAAAAGTGAACACACAAATCTCTCTTCCAGCCCTGCCAGAAGGAACAAGTGTAAAGTTATTGTGTTTTTCTTTCTAATAGAAAAAGTGATTATTTCATACTGTTTAACTGTGCATAGTTCCGTTGTTCTCTAGGTGCCTTCAGTTGTTGTTTCTCAGTATTTGCTGCATGATTTGATCAGGGATTGAAGTAGGATGATCAATCCTGGCAATTACTTTCTAGTAAGTCTTTTTTTTTTTTAAGTTTGCTAATGTTTATTTTTTTCTCCAGTCCTCTGGTACCATCCTTATTAGCCCCTTTTCAAAAATAATTTCTAGGCCAATCATCTGTACATACATTTGTTTCACAAACGCTAAATATTCTGTGCACTATTTGCTACTGGCAGGGTATAGAAAAGTTTTAATTTCAGTGAATTCCAGCAATTTAGTAAGGTTGGCTGGTTTAAGCCAGGGCCAGGCTTTTCCATGTATCACCCCAATTTGATCCCTTAAAGAGTCTTAAGACTTTCCAACAATGGATTTCAAACTGACTAGTCTGTAGCTCTTAATGTGCCCCGGGCTGCTTTTCCCCAGCAATAGCATTTCGTTACATTTTCCAGTTCCTAGGAATTTCTCTTGAACTTATAAAAAGGTTTGCTAAAGCGTCTCTAATTTCTTTCCCCATTTCCTTCAACACACTTGGATATGGGCTTTTTGTTTTATCAGATTTAAGGATCTCATGTTTTTATTAACCGTTTCTGATCTTATCACCTGGTTTCCTAATTCTTCATAATCCATTCACAGTAATCAGATTCCTGATTAGGAAAATATCTTTTCTCTTGTACATAGAGATGCAAAGTATGTGTTTAATATTTTCTTTGCTCTTATCGTTTCTTTCTGATTACCTTTAAAATGCTAACTAAAGAAATTGCTTTTTTCCCCTTTATCTTTTGCCCTCTGCTAATTGTTTGTGTTAATTTAGATGATCTAGATTGATCTAAGTGTAGCTGGTTCCTCCAACTATACTTTGCATTTACAAATTGTTATTTTCTGATTATCAGTGGGATAAGGGTCTGTCCCACTCTCTCATTTACAAAGCGTGGCTGCATTGTAAAATGATTTCCATTTTTTTTCTGGATGCCTCCTTACCTGTTGATTGAATCACATCCACATTTGTATTCCATTCACTTCTAAATGTGCAAAGAGATGCTTAAGGCCCAGTTGCACAAGGTCTCTGTGCATAGACCATATACTGAAATCAGTGGTAGTTCCATGCATACAGAGCTTGAAGAGCTGGCTGTTGTTTTAGATGAATGACTAAATTCTACTCCAACTTAAAAGCTGATTTTTGTGGGCAGCATTGGATATAGGAATTTTAGGTGAAGTGGGTGGTTGGTGTGCTCATTTGCACATCAGTATCCATAGTCCCCTTTCAGTTCATGTCTGGTTTATACTGTGGGCATAGTTTTGGGGAGACACGGGGAGCGTTGCAGTCCTGGGCAGGCATGGAATTTGTAACCTCCCCTCCCCATGCTTGGCCCCATTGGCCTGTCTGGAGATGCTCCCCCAAATATAAAAGTCAAACTACACCTATGGTTTATACTGTATTCTGGTTATTTGAATTGAGATAAAAACTGCACAGTCTGTGCATGTTTGTGGGTTTGCATGTTGTGTGGCTTGCGTGTACTTGACCAGAATGAATGTAACATGCACTGTCACATTCTAGTAAATTTACAATGAGGTTTGTTTCAGCTATTAGGCAATTGGTTTTCTCTGATTCATTCTGTATTCTCTCGCAATGCTTTTTTAATTGTTTAAACTGTCACTTTATACGTATCTGATGTAGTCATGATTATTAGCCCCATGCAACTATCATTAATATATTACCAAAAGTAAATCCAAAATAGTATTGGCCAGTTACTCAACATGCTGTTCCCAGGAATGTACCTGCCTTAGCTCAATGCACCTTGCTTTGGACATTTGTAATTTGTATTCCAGATGGTATCAGTATCTTAACTTTCACATAATCAGTATGCTGGCATTTTAATGGAGTTCTTTGATTTGCATAAACATTTCCTGACATTCTTTTGCCTTGAGTCCTGGAGAACTAACATTTGATCGTGATCTTGTACCATCCAGTCTTGTTGCTTTCATCCCAGTCTATACTATTCTCTGCTGCAGTAACTTCATATGCTCCTTTTCTTTTCTCAGAAATACTGTCCAGCCCCAGCAATAAAAGTTTCACTAAAGCTCCTGCTTTTCTGCTCCATCTAGTTTACCCTTTGCCATATTAGATGATGGGATCATAGCATCCTCACAGACAGTTTACTGATATACTCAAGTGTCATGGGTGCACTGCAGATCATATTTGATTGTGAACATGTGGTAACACTAATAACTTTCTTGGCCATTTGTCTTCAGAACGTTAGTTTACAAAGCACTTGCTTTTATTATGCTCTCCTCTCAAAGCTTTGAGGCTTCCACTATACTGTATCTGCATGTACCTTGTACATTGCTCTCCCCTCCCTAAGCATAGTGGTATCCATACTTTCCCAGCGCTCCATGTATGCAACATACTAGCTTCCCTTCTAAAGTAAAGGGTCTGCCACCATCTGTACCTTAATATACATCACATACTGCTCACCCCACACTGTTACCAGCTTTGCCAGTTACTTTGGGATATGCTCATTTATTAGTGTTACTCTTCTGGGGGGAGGGGGGTCTGTATTTCTACCAATATACTGCTTGTGTCACTTGTGTTCTCATATAGACACACACACACACACACACACACACATTAATAGAGCACATCTGAGAAGATCAGGTTAATCAACACTCCCAAGCTGACCCCTTATATTTCCCTGGACTCAGCAGGCTGGGTCGAACAGCACCTCCACACTGTCACCCTCATATGTCCCTGGTTCAGCACGTACCTATCCCCACTTTCACGTTACAATTGCTCTAGTAGTAACCCACTTGATGAGCAATCCCCACAGGATTTTTGGGCAGTGCAGGGATCTTTTAGCTTAGGTACGAGGAGCGTTGCTGCAGACCGAATGAGGAAACCAAAAAAAACTCAGACGAGGGGGAGAAAGAAGCAACCAGCTTAATCATGAAAGTTATTTATTGCCAGGTAAAACCATAGGGGAGCCAAACAAACAAAACAGTTATAATATTAAATCTAACTTTAATTTGATTATAAAAGTCAGGTTTACAAAACTATAACTGATCACACAAGTCAGGGTCAGAAGGCCATACCTAGAAAGAGAGAGCTGGGTTCTCACCACTCCATGAAGCTTGAATTGATAAGAGTCCCAGGTAGTGGTGGTAGCTGAGGGTCCAGAGTGCTGGAGTCAGGCAGAGCTCCCAGCATGATCAGTCAGGAGAAGATGAAGTCCCAATGGAACTGATGCAGATTTTGGATCCAGGCATCAGAACACTTACTTGAGCATGGATAGGGGGTTTTGTACAGAAACAACAATGGTTCAAGGGAGAACACTAGATTTGTTTACGGGTAAACAAGGGAGTATACCAAAGTTGTTATGTTCAGGTTAGATCATGGAAGCTGATCATTCCTGGCTCTGGGCAGTGTTCTTTGGAGGGAGCTCACAATGCACTTAGGGAGCTTCACTATTTTGGATACCAATAAAAGATTTATTACTAGAATTGGTCTGATAACTACTGAATTGGTTGTGTGCAGGCGGGGTTCATTAACATCTGGAGCAGCGATCCCCCATCATGCAGTGCTTCCCTGCTTTTCTGGTCCCAGAGTTCCGTGCGGTTCTTGCCTTGGAATCTCTGTTCTCTATTCTGTATGCTGATGGAGATGCCTCCCTGACCCATCTTCAATGCAAATGAGGCTAGGGGAGTTGCCTTAATCCTGTCACCCTTGTTCAGAGGGGTTTAGGTGTGTCTCCCACGGCCTTTTCATTGATTTTTGTAAGTCTTTCTTCTGATGCCGATTTGGTTCAAGCAGAAGCTGGGGGTTGGGGGCGGAAAGGTCTTTCGTGAGTCAGACAGGCTGGGTACTGCACCTTGGTTCCCCAAGAACACAGAGCTGCTAGGTAACAATACCATCTATGAGAAACTGAAATGTTTTTAATTTTTCATCATGGCTGCTCCCCAAGCCCTTCTCCCCTTTGGCCATAGGACAAATCATGAAAATAATACATTCCCTGATTCTGAGTGATTTCAGAGACAATGGTGAAACTGAAGAAATCAAGAACTGACTTCTTTGCAGCCAGTCTTCCGCCTGTCTCTCCTGTCTTTGTTCTAGTCCAGTTATTTTCACAGCGCTGGCACTAAAAATCCAGTGATTGGGGGGAGGCCTGAAGCCCTTCTGGAGCAAAGGCCGAACCTTGGGCCAAAAGCCAAGGCTCCCCCCTAAACATTGGATGACTCATTTATTGTACCTGTTTATAATAATCTACCTGTGCACCACCAAGTGCACCACATGATGGTGATTCCCCTGAACTGTTACTAGAGGAGCTCACTACAAAAGAAGTCACTTTCAGTTCCATATGATCTCTCCATAGTTTCTCTGCCCTGCAAAGGCCATTTAATTTTGTCTCTAAAACTCTGGCTAGACTAGTGATGTTAAAAAATCATCTTGGTTCTTTTGCACAGTGACCAGATGACAACATTGTGCTGCAAACAGGATGTTTTGACACAATGAATGTGTCGCAGAGTGCAAACGTATACAGGGGCTACCACTTTTCTGGCTGTGTATGAGATTAATATCACAGCAAAGAAGTGATTATCCACTGTCTATATATTGTCTGCTTTGTAGGAGTGGGGATTTTCACTTCAGAGAGAGTAATTAAAACTTGCTGAAGTGATTCTACAAACTATTATAAATGGTAAACACAAAATATAGGAAAGAGACTTTATTGTTTTCTCTTTTAGGTACCAGAAGCCTGGCCAAGTATCTTAACATTTACTTAGCTATTAATGAGGTTATTTGAGTGGAGTAGGATTATTGGATAAGAATGATCCTAGTTTATAAGGTCTATTACCCATAAAAACTGAGTTCAAAGTACATTATTGAAGTTGCAAAGTCCAGCACTCAAAAGTTAGAAAACACCTTTGAAGATCCATGGGTCCTGCCCATGGCTATCGCAACATGGGGTGTACCTCATCCAGTGCTCTAAATGCCCCAATAATAATTATGTGGGTGAAACCCGAGAATCATGCTCTCGAATGAACTCACACAGGAAAATGAAAAAGGACAAAAACACTCTATCACCTCTGGGTGAACACTTTTTACAAAACAACCACTCCATATCTGACCTCTCCTTCCTCGTCCTAAAAGGAAATCTGTACAACACCTTCACAAAATGAGTCTGGTAACTTACATTCATAACTTTGGTAGACACTGAAAATCATGCCTTAATAAGGACACTGGATTTATGCGTTATTACAGCAATCTGTAACCCACTAACCTCCCTTTTCCCCCTATGACTACAGAGATGTTAATTGGCCGCTCTATCCTGAATGTTCTCTTACAGTATTTAACTACTTATGCTACACAATCTGTTCTATCTTGTATTGTGCTGTGACACTCTGGCCATGTCTACACTACCACATATGTTGGCAAAACTTATGGTGCTGAGGGCTGTGAAAAAACACCCCCCTGAGCAACATAAATTTTGCTGGCATAAGTGGTAGTGTGAACAGGGCTATGTCAGCAGGAGAGCTTCTCCCGCCAATGTAGCTACCGCCGCTCGTTGGGGGTGGTTTAATTATGTCAACGGAAGAGCTCTCTCCCATCGGCATAGAGCGGCTACACAAGCAATCTTACAGTGGTGCAGCTGCTTTGTTACAGCTGTGCTGCTGTAAATTCTCTAGTGTAGACATAGCTCTGCGTACCTTTCCCAGACCTGAAGAGCTCTGTGTAGCTCGAAAGCGTGTCTCTTTCACGAAAAGAAGATGGTCCAATAAAAGATATTACCTCACCCACCTTGTCTCTCTAATATCCCGGAACAACTCTGCAAACAAAGTGTTAATCGGAGCTTTGACACCTGGTAATGGGGTGTACCAGGCACTTGCTGCCCCCTGCCAGAGAACCTGCTGCCTTGGTGCACCACACTGTAAGAAGCAGTCCCTTAAAAAGAAAAGGCCAGCGAGTTTGGACCTCCAGGGGTTGCCTAGAATCCCAGGGTCAGCTGCTGGTAGAACCAGTAAGACTTGATCCACCAGCTGCTAGAAGGGCTGAGAGCTGACAGAGGCCAGTCAGGGCCCAGCAGGCCAGATAGAAAGGGCAGGCTGCTTCTATCAAATGGCAGTTCTGGGTGAAGCCAGGAGAGGGGAGGAGGTATCCTCCCTCTGCCTTAGCCCAAGAAGCCATGCTTGGCCAGAGCCTACTCCTGACTGTACTTTGTGTTTAGGTCAGTGAGAGACTTTTGATTTATTTTGTGAAGTGTCAGGCCCAGGCAGGCCATCCTGAGTTAGATATTA
Source organism: Chrysemys picta bellii (assembly GCF_011386835.1). Taxonomy (NCBI): domain Eukaryota; kingdom Metazoa; phylum Chordata; order Testudines; family Emydidae; genus Chrysemys; species Chrysemys picta. The sequence continues at coordinate 253,683,547 of NC_088792.1, forward strand.
ATTGGACACTGAGAAGTAGGCAAGTTCACTTCACAATACACCCACCGGCTCAGGTGAGCCAGTGATACACCCTTTTACCTTGAGCTATTTAGTCATCTCAGAGGGCTCCAGTAATAAAATCTGCTGCCAGAAGCTCTGGCTGCTCTTCCTTGCCTTTCTAGTGGGAAGAAGCCTGTTCTAGCTAGGGTTACCATACGTCCGGATTTTCCCGGACATGTCCGGCTTTTTGGGCTCCAAATCCCCGTCCGGGGGGAAATCCCAAAAAGCCGGACATGTCCGGGAAAATCGGGACATGCGGGCGGCGGTGCTGGGCTGGGGGCCGGCGGGGCTGGGGATCAGGGGCGCCGAGCGCCGGGGGCTGGCGGGGCCAAGCGCCAGGGGTGCCGGGGGCCGGGGACCGAGCGCCGGCGGGGCCAGGGACCAGGGAGGTCGGGGGCCGGGGGCCGGGGGCACCGAGCGCCGGGGGCTGGCGGGGCCGAGCGCCGGCGGGGCCGGGGACCGGGAGCCAGCGGGGCCGAGCGCCGGGGGTGCCGGGGACCGGGGGCACCGAGCACCGGGGGCCGGCGGGGCCGGTGACCAGGGGGGCCGGGGCCAGCGGGGCCGAGCGCCGGCGGGGCCGGGGACCGGGGGCCAGCGGGGCCGAGCACCGGTGGAGCCGGGGGGGTGCTCGGCCGGGGGTCCGGGGGCCGGGCCGGGGGGTTGCTGAGCGGGCCGGGGGGCCCGCGGGGCTGGGGGGTGCTGAGCGGGCCGGGGGATGCTCGGCCGGGGGTCCGGGGGCCGGGCTGGGGGGTGCTGAGCGGGCCGGCGGGGCTGGGGGGTGCTGAGCAGGCCAGGGGTGTTCGGCCGGGGGCCGGCGGGGCCAGGGGGTGCTCGGCCGGGGGTCCGGGGGCCGGGCCGGGGACCGGCAGTGCTGGGCGGGCCGGGGTTTCTCGGCCGGGGGCCGGGCCGACCCAGGCTGGAAACGCTGGGGGGGCCAGCCTGGGCCGCGCCTCCTCCCCCCACACCCCCCCTTACCTGCTTCAGGCTTCCCGCGAATCAAATGTTCGCGGGAAGCAGGGGAGGGGGCGGAGTTGGGGCGGGGACTTTGGTGAAGGGGCGGAGTTGGGGCGGGGGCGGGGCCGGGGCCCCGTGGAGTGTCCTCCTTTTGGAGGCTCAAAATATGGTAACCCTAGTTCTAGCTATTATTCTAACCCTGATGTTCTAACTTCTTGGTGTTCCCCTAGAAGTGGATGCATGATTTATAACTTCAATTTCATTTAAAATCTATTTTGAGTTACTGTTTTTTAAAAATAGTAAACGTCATCCCGGTTAATTGTATATGAATAAATGTGTTTACAATACATAGGGTCTGTCCAATCCTGACTCCAATGAGAACAGAACTGGGCCCAGAGTCAAGCATCATATTGTAATGAACAAATTCATTTGTGTGTCTAGCGCTACCTTCTGCAGGACAGAATCAGAACTGCTTAACTGTGTCACAGACCCTAAGCCAGTGCTTCTCAAAGCTGGTCCGCCGCTTATTCAGGGAAAGCCACTGGTGGGCTGGGCTGGTTTGTTTACCTGCCGCGTCCGCAGGTTCGGCCGATCGCAGCTCCCACTGGCTGCAGTTCGCCGCTCCAGGGCAATGGGGGCTGCGGGAAGAGCGGCCAGCACGTCCCTCAGCCCACGCCGCTTCCCGCAGCCCCCATTGGCCTGGAGCGGCAAACTGCGGCCAGTGGGAGCCACGATCGGCCGAACCTGCGGATGCGGCAGGTAAACAAACCGGCCCGGCCCGGCCCGGCCCGGCCCGCCAGGGGCTTTCCCTGAACAAGCGGCAGCCCGACTTTGAGAAGCACTGTCCTAAGCTAGCAACAGCTAATGGAGAGTCCAAAGTGCAAGGCCTGGACTTTTGTAGAAGTAGGATCTGAGTTCTATACCTACTCGTGTGGCAAAGTTCTCTGCCACCGTAGTGCGCAGCACAATGACTATTTGAAGCCGTAGGTGCCAAAAATGTGTTGCAGTAAATATAGAGCAGAATGAAAAGGATACATTTTGGGTCTCCTGAGCTACTTCGATTTACACTAGCTGTGGATCTAACTTGACAGGTCTAACAGACTGCTGTATGAAAAACATTCAGTCACTGGATTCCAGGTATAACTACACATTGCTGTGGGGTTTGAAAAATCCACTCCCTGAGCAACATAGTTACACCGGCCTAACCCCCTGTGTAAACAGCACGATGTCAACAGGAGAGCTGCTTCTGTCGACATAACTACCACCTTTTGGGGAGGCAGATTAACTACGCCGCCGGGAGAAGCTCATCTTCACTAAAGCGCTACAGCTGCACTGGTGCAGCGCTGTACGTGAAGACAAGCCCTAATAAAACAAGTGTCTGGTGCCTATATTTGTCATAGGGTTAGACTGACTGAAGTTGGTGGTAGATTTAAAAAAATTGTAATTGTTGTGATACACTTGTAAATAAAACTGAGCTATAGCACTAATTTTTAAAAAATCATAAACTGTAACCTATTAATATTCCTTAAACTATATCTCAGTTTGCTGAGTGTATAACAGTAAGCAAGGGAAAGGAAAGTTGAAGACATTTGTAGTTCTAAATCAATTATAATCAATCTGAAAATATTTTTGAACTTCTAGCACTTGAAGGAAGTTTTTTTTAAATTGGAAATTACTCTGAGTGCCATAAAACCACTCTTAAAATAACTAAGTGTTCTTCTGTTCTTGTGGAATGAAAAAAAAAATCTGATTCACATCCAACCAGCTCTGTAAGTATTCTGACACTGGATCCCTCTCCATTTGGTTTCAGCCAATAGCTGGACAGTTCCCTGGGGTAGAGAGGTGAACTTGCTCTTCAACTTCCTTCTTGCTTCATTCAGTTTTAAAAAGAGTGCACTTGTAAGGGAACATGAGCCTCAAGAGGGTGTCTTAGCAGGACATTTTGAATGTCTGAGGTTCAAGTGGGTTAGGAAGTTGTGCAGTCATTGGTCCTAAGACTTGGTTTTTATAATAACATTCTGAAGAAAAAGGGCACTGGGTGGATGAGGAAATTGGTAGTAGGAAATGGAGACTTTAATCTCCAGGTCACCAGTTTGAAACTAGCTTGAGTCAACAGAGATCAAACCGAATAATCATGTATTAACTGTTTCGTGGTCTATGGGTTATAAGTTGATGGTCTCTGCCAAGTTCCTAGTAGATCGGTGTCCGCATAACAACAATTGCCATCACAAATGGCAATCTCAGCGGAGAGGCCAAGGGGTGAATGGGTAAGGAGAATGAGTCTAAAGGTGGTCCACACAGAACAAGACTGGGGGGAAACATACACTGAGTTTGGGTCTATGTAAGTCTAAATAGAAGACTTCAGTCTCCGATGTGGTCAGTCTGCTGTGGAACCATTGTCCAATACTAAATATGCAGAAAAAATACATTCTGAAGGAATTGTCTCATTTAAAGCAGTACAAATAGAGAGTTCAAGGCAAGATTAATACAAATCAAAGACCAGATGGAATGTGGGGCCTTAAATACCAAAACTGGGTTTGAAAGCTGCCCTCCCAACGACAACCCAGGCACCCTCTGGGCCACAGTAATCTCGTCATCTACTGCGCTTTTGGAGGAAGATTGTATGTTAACTTTCTGCCTGGACTTGTTTTAGCCATTGTGGAATATGTGCTGTAGCATGTCAAGTGATTCCTCAGGCTGCCTAGGAGTCTTCCATCCTGTATCCTTAGCGTAAGAATAACTATGAGATCACTGGCTATTAAATACTTGCCATGATGATGTCCCAAGGGATCCCCATTATACCATAAGTACTGTGGTAATATTGTCAGTGCCCTTGGTAAGGCTGACAAAAGAGCTGAAATATTCTTTGAAGCATTTAGATGTGTGCGTGTTCGGAGGGTGGGAGGTTCCACTTTGTTCATGCCTGTTGAGAAGTGCTGCAAAACTCAACCCTCCTTCTTAAACAATTCCTTTCATAATAACAATGTTTAATGCTTAGGTAGATCCTACATTTCCCCGAGAAGCCATCTAACAGGCTAGCTCCCTCTCCTGGGTACAGAGAGCTGGATGCTGCACGTTCTAACACTCTGTGGATAGGCTGAGGGAGGGAGGTCTAGGATAGAGAATATGTGCAGAGCAGAGGGAGGAAGTTACTAGAAGACTTGTAGAGGATAAATTGGCCTTTTGCATTTTGATGTGCTAGTATGTATGGTATAAACTTGTGATGTTTCTCATCATTTGATTTTAGATCTTCATTTTTTAAGTGTTTAGACCGTGATGTGTATATATAGTGAGTGAACTCAGATATTCTGAAATGTCCTAGGAAGTAAAATATAATTCCCAATTGAACCTCTGTTTACAACAAAGTTATTCTGTAGTGGGGGGGAAATTACCTCAATAGAACAGGAATCTTGTGACAGAGGGTCCACTCTCAAGGGCTGTGTGTGTGTGTGTGTGTGTGTGTGCAGGGAAATCTTTCTGTCTTACAACATCTTGTCCTTATCCTAAGAGAAGCATCAACAACTGTGCTTCAGAGCAGAGCTCCTCTGCTGACCTACATAATCAACAAGACCAGATGGCTCTCATTACTCCCATTGATTCAGCAGATATGAAAGTCTGAGAGTGCCAAAGGAATGGAGAGGAGGGAGCAAATCCTTCAAGGGAAAACCCTGGGACTAGCCGTTTTAAGAGGGAGCTCGGACCATGTTTGTACTGGCGTAGTTTTGAAGTATGTTTCTGCTCCAGGCTTTGTTTGAATTAAGTAATTGAGGAAGTTGAATAAAAGCAGCCACTAGAACAGGAGTTGAGTTGTATAAGAACCTACCTGGTGTGTGCTGTATTTGTTTTGCTGTGTGGACTCCTGCCTACTCATAGTTCGAATCTATTCCAAGGAGACTGTGCTGGACAAATTCTAAATACATATTATAACCAAAAAAATTCTCCATAACCTAAGTCTCCTCCATCACAAGAAGTACTGCGTGCCAGTACCTAATCACTGACAGTAACGTACCATTTTTCTTCTTAAGCACAGACAACATTACTGTACTTTAAACTATCTGTCAAAGGGCTTCCTCTTTGTTCTGCGAGGCTGCTGCTAATATACAATTAGGTCTGTGTGCAAACCATCTTATTTTTTGGATTTAAATATCTGACAGCTGCAGAAGTTTCAGTAGATTTATAAAATATTATACACACAAAATTACATTGAAATAACATTATTAAGGTTGCAAAGTTAAACACTCAAAAGTTAGGAAGTTGCAGAATTAAAGTTAGCTATGCAACCTTAATTTGTCTCCCTTGTGTATAATGATATAGTCTTTAATTACATGATCACATACTGTTTTTTCCATAAGACCTATGCCTCATTCAGTGCACAGACTGGATGGTGCTAACTAAAGGATCAGTTATTGAATTGTCTGTTTTCTCCTCATTGTTCAATGTGTGGCCCTAAGCCTTATTTACTGCATATAATTCAAACCATGCTCTAAAGACAGAATTATTAACTTCTTCATGGGATTACTAGGACATTCATCGCTATAGTGTCTGAGTGAGTGCTTCACAAACATTAATGAAATTATTTCAACAACACCCTTATGAGGTGAGAGGGTTGCATTATTATCCACATTTTACAGATGGGGGAACTGAAGCACAGAAACATTAAAGTAAAAAATATCCACTAATTTGTGGTTTAAGTGATTTGCCTAGCATCCAGTCTGTCCTTGTCTTGGTCTTGTCTCTTCCCCTCCCCAGGCTCCTTGTCCCAGTCCCATTCTTCTCACCTAGCTTGTCCAGTCTCCACTCTTGAGGCTTCTCATCCCACTCCTAGTCTCCTTGCCTAGTCAGTCCTAGTTCCCTCGCCCTCCCTCCCACCTTGGCTCCTCAATAAACCTGTCTCTTGCCCCCACCCTTGCCTCCAGTTACCAATCCCATGTTCCCTATTCCCAATCTCCCTCCCCAGGCTCCTCATCCAATGTCAGTGCCCCCCAGCCCCCTTTGACCCGGTCTTTGTCCAGCTTATGTCCGTTCTGTCCCTACACCCTGACTCTTCATCAAATTGGTCTCCCCTCCTTCTTCACCTCCTTCCTCCACCCCACTGGTTTTCAGTCCCAGTCTCCTTTGCCAGCTAGTCCCAGTCTTCCCCCAACTCCTCATCTGAGCTCAGTCTCTCCATGAACCTACTGGCTTCCAGTCCCCACACCCCAACTTCCAGTCCAGTTTCCCTCCCCAACCCTGCCAATCTCCAGTCCCAATCTCCACCACTTAGGCTCCTCATGCAATCAATTCCTTCCCCCCCCTCCCCTTGTAGGTCCAGTTCTTGTCTCAAATGTCTTGCATTTGAATCAGGCAGATTCCTCCTCTGTGCTGTCTGGGCCCATCAGGGGAGTCACTGAGAGCACAGGAGAGAGTTTCCTTGCTCTCAGTTCAGGTGCCCAGATCAGGCACATCCTGCCGCAGCCCAGAACTGCAATTGCAGAGAAAATCCTCCTGAGCCCCAGGCCAGTGCAGGCCACAAGTAAAGGGGGGGAAATAGATACACTTTACCGGGGCCCGGTTGGTCCAAGGGGCCCAGCCAGAGGGCCACAAGCCTATTATCATGAGAAAAAAATTCAAACAACATTGTGGTTTAGCATTCCAAGGAAATAATAATCCACACAACAGCAACTTCCTTGGAACTCTTGAGTTACTAGCTAATTATGACAACATAAGTGTTTCAAGACAGTGGTGCATTTAACATTTAAGAAAGGTTTCTTGAATTCATAAACTTTGGTCAAAAAACTGGAGAACAGATAGCCAAAAAGCAAATTGCCAGCATGAAATGACCTAACATTCCCCTTGATGATTGTAAAGGTTAAGGATTTGATAATGGACCTCATATCTCAGGAAAATTAAAAGACTTTCAGGTCTGCATTATGTCCAAAAATCATCTTTCTATGTAGTCTCCTTGCGCTTCTCATTCATTTAATCTCATAGGAGTTAATGCTGCTGCTGCTGCTGCATGTACTGAAACAGTAAAATTTTTTTGGCTGCGTGCATGTTTTTCATGTTTTTCAGCGCCAGTCCTGTTTGGTGGAAGATTGTATCAACTAAGCTACACTGGTCACTCCATTCTCAATCAGACACATGATGGAATGCATGTGCTGACGCTGTCCATCCAATGGCAAAGCATCTCCCAGGTATTCTGGAGACGCTGGAATGCGCTCCTCAATTAAATTTGACACACGAAGCTTGATTAGAAGTGGAAGCACTGAAACAGACTTCAACTCATTTTCATGCCTTTTGTTGGCTGGCTTCTGGTATAAAGTTCTTTGAAGTATTGATGAGATAAACAAGATTTTACAAGCCTGAGGAATCTCTCTTGATTCAGTCAGCTCTCATCGCAGTTATTATTGAAGAATTAAAGCAACTTTGAGATCAGTGGCCCAAAGTTCTATTGGAAACATGCCCTGAGGCAGAAGCTATGGGAATTTTCTCACAATTACTGCAAAAAAGAGGTTGGAAATGGAAAAGATTTCATGAGACACCTGAATAATCATGTTCTATCACCTCTGAAGATGAAACAGTCTCTTTATTCAGAAGAAATGTGTTCTACGCAACTTTGGACAATGTTATATATGAGTTGGAGCACTAATTCAGAACAACCAATGACATTAGTTTTGCATTCCAGTCAGTCCTAAAATGTGTCACATTGAAGCCTGAGGAACTGGAAGAGGAATCCAAATGTGTAGTTCTCAAGTATCCTATGGATCTTTTGGAGAGCTTACTATGCGAAATCTTACATCTGAAAAAAAATTTCAAGTCTACTTTTGGAAAAGAACTTGAACTCCCAGCATTTACCTTACTTAATGAGATTTACAACAAACTACAGCTAATTTTCAGTTAAGTGTGCAGAGTCCTATGGAAAAAAATATATTTTTTTGTTGCACAATGCCAGTGACAGTGGCAGAAGTTGGAAAAAATTTCAACAAGCTGGCACTCATCAAAAACTGCAGGTGATCTCCTATCATGCAGGAACACTTAGATCATCTTGCTATTGTTTTGTCTATTGAGTGTGAACTCACAAGAAAAATTTACGTTAGTGAGGTCATTCATGATTTTGCAATGAAAAAGCTCAGAAAAATAAAGTTGTAAAGTGATAAGGCCTATCTATGCCATTTCAAAAACAACATATACATTTTTCTTTGATTAATTAGTGTGTCTCTGTGGGGGCCCACGGTATGAGTTTGCCCCAGGCCTGGTGAAATGTTGATTGGGGTTTGGGCTAGCACACGCTTAGTGTGGATGAAATCTTTGTGGAATTTAGCTGCTAAAATCTAAGAATTCTTTACTGAGCATGTGCAAACACTGTGATGTTTCAGAGGCTTATAACTTAGTCAAATTTGGGTAGATTTTCACAGGGATGGCTAAAAACACATCCCTGACACCAAGACCATGCTGTGCTAAATTTCAATTCCCTGCCTCAAAGCATAGGAGTGCTAGTCCTGTTCTAAAAAGGTCAGAATTTTTTCACATGGACAAAAACATGTATTTTCCCCTAGACTTGTTGTCAGAAATGGTTGAACCATTTAGGCTGAAATATTCCAGAATAATTCAGCTTGAGGCAGACACTCGGCATGGAAAATTTCAGTCCAAACAGTTACAATTTGGCAAAGTTAAAAGTAACTGAAATACACATCTTATAATGGGAGATGATGAGCAATTTAGGATGTCTCTTTCCCGTGTATCTGCTCCTTCTCTCTAAGAGGAGCAAGTTCCTTTAAACTAATCCCTGTGCACTGAATTCTGAAGGTTTGGCATCCTGGCTTTTTTCCTCCAGTCTTTCAAATTCTTCTTGATTTTGCACATCTTGACTCCTCTCTTGAAATGTTTAGAAAACCTGTTAGACAGTTATGGCTTAGACGCTGTTAAAGTGTGAAGCAGCAGCAGTGCTGATGAACATATCAGATTGAAGGATTAAATTCCTTCATGTTCATGTTCACAAAAAAGTGTTTAAGAAAATTAATGGATATGCAAAGCTCTGTCACAGGGACACTGCTGGTGTTTGCTGTAATACCTTTAACACCAGCTTCACCTCTCTTCAGAAGGTAACGAGTCTGCTCTCCCTACTAGTGTGAAAATTGCAGTTCACAGACCCGAAGGGTACATCTACACTGGAATAAAAGACCCACTGGCTCAGGCCTTGGCTACACTTGCGAATTACAGCGCTGTAAAGGCTCCCCCAGCGCTGTAACTCACTCCCCGTCCACACTGGCAAGGCATTTGCAGTGCTGTATCTTCGTGGTTGCAGCGCTGCATGTACTCCACCTTGAGGAATAGCAAGTGCAGCGCTGCCGCTGCAGCACTGCGGTGCCAGTGTGGCCGCCCAATGAGCTGTGAATGACCTCCAGAATTATTCGGCAGTATCTCACAATGCCTGTTCTAGCCACTCTGGTCATCAGTTCAAACTCTACTGCCCTGGCCTCAGGTAACCAACCATGTGACTCACCCTTTACATTCCCCAGGAATTTTAAAAATCCCCTTCCTGTTTGCTCAGCCCGGCGTGGCATGGAGTGCTATCAGCGAATCTTTCCAGGTGACCATGCCTCCACGTGTCAAGCGAGCCCCAGCATGGAGCAATGGCGAGTTGATAGACATCATAAGTGTTTGGGGAGAGGAAGCTGTCCAGTCCCAGCTGCGCGCCAGCCATAGGAATTACGATACCTTCGGGAAGGTATCAAAGGACATGATGGAAAAGGGGCCATGACCGGGAGGCCCTGCAGTGCAGGATTAAAGTAAAGGAGCTGCGGAGTGCCTATCGCAAAGCCCGCGACGCAAACGGCCGCTTGGGTGCTCCCCCCATGACCTGCCGATTCTACAAAGAGCTGGATGCGATACTTGGAGTTAACCCCACCTCCACTCCAAGCACCACCATGGACACTTCAGAGCCGGTGTGGGGGGGGGGAGGAAGTGGAGGAGGAGGAAAACGGGAGTGATGGTGGTGGGCCAGATGGAGACACCCTGGAATCCCTGGAGCCATGCAGCCAGGAGCTCTTCTTGAGCCAGGAGGAAGGTAGCCAGTCGCAGCGGCCGGTACTTGGTGGAGGACAAACAGAAGAGCACGTTCCCGGTAAGCGGTTTTTTTTTTCGGGAAGGAATTTTTTCGGTGCGGGCTCTTTGGGAGAGGAGGGTTAGCCTGGCATGCCTCGATGTGGAATAGTGCATTGATGTGGTTTATCACATCGCGGTAATTGGCCTCGGTAATCTCCTCGAATGTCTCATCCAGAACGTGTGCAATGCACTTGCGCAGATTTATCGGGAGAGCCACCGTGGTCCTTGTCCCAGCCAGGCTAACGTGTCCGCACCACTGTGCCGCAAGGGGCGGGGGGACCATTGCTGCACACAGGCAAGCTGCATATGGGCCAGGGCAGAAGCCGCATTGCAGTAGAAGACCCTCCCTTGCTTCCCAGGTCACCCTCAGCAGCTAGATATCGTCCAGGACGAACTCCTGTGGAAAATGTTGGGACAGTGTTCAGTGTAGGTGCCCCCTTAAGCTGTTGGCTCTCCCCAAGGCACAGAAACCCAGAGGACAGTGCAGCCCTGAAACAATCAGTCCCCCTTACTCACTATTTTGAGGCTCCCGTGGGATATGTGTGCTCTGTTTTGGACGGGTAAACTATGCTATTGTGTAGACCCTGTGTGTTTTCTATTCCTTAAGTGCAGGGGGAATCATTACTCTGTCTGGTATAAACAATGCTGCCTCTGTTAAATGTTGCGTTTTGCCTATTCAGCTGCATCAACCTTGAGACCTCAGCCGTCCCTCTTATTGCCTACTAAGAGACTGCAAAGACTCAGGAAGAGACTGCGAAAAAGCAAAGAAGACATGCTGCAAGAAGTTATGCGGCAATCTATTAAAGAGAATGAGAAAGCACAGGACTGGAGGGAGAGAGAAAGCAGGATCCGCCAGGAAAACGCAGTGCACCGGCGGCAAAGCATCGCGCACCGGCAGCAAAGCACTGATAGGTTCATAAGCATCCTGGGGCGCCAAGCAGACGCTATCCAGGACCTGGTAGCTATGCAGAAAGTGGAGCAATACCGCAAATGCCACCCCCCCCCCTACAGCCCTTGTCCCAAAACTCTTTCCGTTGTGCCTCACTGTCACCTCCAACCCACTTTCCCCAACTTCCATGTTCTTCACGCCACCCACTGCCTCCAACACTAGTATCTTCACCACCCAGCCCTGAAAACCACGACCCTTACCCTCTGCACTCAACCTCCATCACCATGCAGTATAGCTGTCCTGAAGTGCAGCACTCACTGCACAGCACACCAGATAGGACATACGCCAATCTGTGATTGTACTGTTCCCCGCTCCACCCCCTTGTTTCTTTTCAATAAATAATTTTTTTTCTTTTCAATAAATGGATTCTTTGGCTTTGAAAACATTCTTTATTATTGCATAAAGTAAAAGACTCCTTAGCCCAGGAAATAAACAGGCACTGCAAGTCTGCTTGTCTGCTTAGCAAACACTGATTCCTAAAGATTGGAACTACTGCACTTCACTCCCATGCAGGGCACCAGATATCACTGCTGGTTTTCAGCCTCAAATTGCTCCCTCAACGCATCCCTAATCCTTGCAACCCCGTGCTGGGCCCCTGTAATAGCCCTGCTTTCTGGCTGTGGAAATTCAGCCTCCAGGTGTTGAACCTTGGAGGTCCATGCCTGAGTGAAGCTTTCACCCTTCCCTTCACAAATATTATGGAGGGCACAGCACCCGGATATAACCGCGGGGATGCTGTTTTCGGCCAAGTCCAGCTTCCCATACAGAGATCGCCAGCGGCCCTTTAAACGGCCAAAGGCACACTCCACAGTCATTCGGCACCGGCTCAGCCTGTAGTTGAACCTTTCCTTGCTGCTGTCAAGGCTCCCTGTGTAGGGTTTCATGAGCCACGGCATTAACGGGTAAGCGGGATCTCCAAGGATCACAATGGGCATTTCAACTTCCCCTACCGTGATCTTCCGCTCTGGGAAAAAAGTCCCGGCCTCCATCTTCCTGAACAGCCAAGTGTTCCGAAAGATGCGTGCGTCATGCACCTTTCCGGGCCAGCCTGTGTTAATGTCAATGAAACACCCACGGTGATCCACAAGCGCCTGGAGACCCATAGAGAAATACCCCTTCCAATTAACGTACTCAGATCCTAGGTGGGGTGGTGCCAGAATAGGAATGTGCATCCCATCTATTGCCCTTCCACAGTTAGGGAACCCCATTTGTGCAAAGCCATCCACTATTTCGTGCACATTACCCATAGTCATGGTTCTTCTGAGTAGGATGCAATTAATGACCTTGCAAATTTGCATCAACACAATTCCAACGGTCGACTTTCCCACTCCAAACTGGTTTGCGACTGACCGGTAGCTGTCTGGAGTTGCCAGCTTCCAGATTGCAATAGCCACCCGCTTCTCCACTGGTAGGGCAGCTCTCAATCTCGTGTCCTTGCGCCGCAGGGTGGGGGCAAGCTCCTCACACAGTCCCATGAAAGTGGCTTTTCTCATCCGAAAGTTCTGCAGCCACTGCTCGTCATCCCAGACTTCCATGACGATGTGATCCCACCACTCGGTGCTTGTTTCCCGAGCCCAAAAGCGGCGTTCCACGGTGCTGAGCATGTCCGTGAATGCCACAAGCAATTTTGTGTCGTACGCGTTACGCGGCTCGATAGCATCATCGGACTCCTCACCCTCACTCTCACTGTCACTTTGGAACTTAAGGAATAGTTTGACTGCCAAACATGACGTGCTGGCGAGACTCGTCAGCATACGCGTCAGCAGTTCGGACTCCATTTCCCGCAGACAGATCGCGCTGCACAGAAACCGTTGAAAGATGGTGCCAAAGGTGGACGGAAACAAAGGGATTTCTGGGATGCGAAGCGATGCATCATGGGGCATTGGGACAGGACCCAGAATCCCCCGCACCCACGCCCCCTTCCCACAACCCACGGCGCCAGAATGGGAAAAGGTGCTCTGTGGGATAGCTGCCCATAATGCACCGCTCCCAATAGCGCTGCAATTGCCGCAAATGTGGCCACGACAGTGCGCTGGGCAGCTGTCAGTGTGGACAGACTGCAGCGCTTTCTCTGCTCAGCTGCACGAAGTCAGGTTTAACTCACAGCGCTGTACATCTGCAAGTGTAGCCAAGGCCTCAGCTGACTTGGGTTCATGGGGCTCAGGATGTGGGTTAAAACGTGTGGTGTAGATATTTGGGCTCAGGTTGGAGCCTAGGCTATGGGACCCTCCCTGTTCATGGGGTCCCAGAGCTCAGGCTCCAGCCTGAGCCTGAATATCTATGCGGCAATTTTACAGCCTGGGCCCTGCGAGCCTGAGTCAGCTGACCCGGGTCAGCTGTGGGTGTTTACGTGCTGTGTAGATGTATCCTTAAAGAGCATATTATTCAATGCTAAGCAAGGTACAAATTCTCCACTCAGATCTCCATCTGCATTAATGGGAGATGGTCACATGGTCTCCAATCCAACTCTACTTGAAGTCTGTGGGTCTCTTTCCATTAACATTAATGGGAGGTGGATCAGACTCCTGTAAAGAGAGAAAAACACCTAAACTAAATACTGCTGTGCAGAGGGGACAGGAGAATTTTGCTCTTGATTTTGGTGCTATGCATTTCTGCTTCTGGAGACCTTTCTTTACTCAATAAGTCAGTGGTGTGGTGGATTTCTCCGCCCCCCCTCCCCCCCACTTTAAGTGAAAAGGGTTGCATTGGATGTAATGAAGAGAAAAACGTGCCCCTATAGGTGGACCAATCACAATATTCCTTTTTCCATACAGGCACTTCACACAAACTGTTGTTTGTTTTAAACAATAGCACATCAATAATTATTCCTTTTCCCAACCTATCCCAACCACTTATTCCTTCTCTGACCATTATTATTATTAAATGTTTATATTGTGGTAGTGCTCAGAGGCCCCAAGCAGAACTGGGGCCCTATTTTGCTAGGCACAAGCACAGAATGAGAGAGCCCCTCCCCAAAAGAGCTAGCTATGCCCTGAATATCCCGGTAGTGTAATAGTCAAGTACAGCGCAGCACTTCCAAACATATTTATTTTTATGTTGTGGTTTGTTCCAGGATGTAACAGGAATGATCTCTATTACTTTGTCGTATACTTACAATAAACAGCTCTTCAGAATGATTAAACACCTCCTCTTCACTTCAGCTGTTAATCATTCTCACCAGACATTCATTGCTTCATATGCAATAGAGATTATCCCTTGATTAAGATAATATTAAACTGCAGTATACCATCAACTTTTAAAGGCTGGGAACAGTGCTGGCTCCTACAAGGACAAGGCAAATACTTTCATGTTGTACCCGATTGTGGATTTTTCTCTTCAAACAATGACAGACCACTAGTATGCTACAGAGATCCTTTGTAGTAGAGAGTGGTGTTAAAAAATATTATTTATATTAAAAATAAGGTAGTGTGGTAAGAAATGACTGAAACTAAGTGAAATAGGCCTTATCTCCATGGAGCTGGATCATGGATTAATTTGGCCCAACACATATTGATAATACAATAATAATTAGCATGTTTCATCCATGTCTCCCAGGGTTTTACAAAGATGGGAATCACTCTCTGTGCTTTACTGATGGGAAAATGGAGACCCAGAGAGGTGAAGTGACTTGCCCAAGGTAATATACAACAGTTCAGTTGTCCAGTATGAAACAGGAAAATCTAAACACGAGAGCCTTTTCCCAAATATAAAAAAGTTCTTTGAAAAACCATAAATCTTGCTGTTCATGGAACTGCAGGTAGCATTCAAATAGTAGCATGGTGCTGTACAGAGTATGGAAATATCAATGTTTTCGAAACACATGTACAATTATTAATTGTCTACATAGTTTATAAGAAACCAGTTTTGTCAGACCCTCTCACTGGAACAAAATGGTATTGTATATTCAAGCTGGGGATTCTCATGGTCTCTTTGGTAGAAGACTATCATTTGGAGTTGACAGTCGTGCTATTTACCATTGACAAGGTGATTTTCCTTTAAAGTCAGGTTCCTCTTTCAAAACATGTTGTTTGTTGGCATGTGTGCCACTGGTGAGCAAATTCTAAAGAAAATTCTTAAGCTCCATTCCTCTAGCAGTCTGCTCAGCGTATGGACAGCCAGTAAATGCTGCTATTAGACAGACAAGGAAGAAACGGGCACAACTACACTCAGATAATCTCTACAGTGAGATTCCCCACTACTTTTGCCAGCTTTTTCTAGCACCCCCGACATTTTATGTGTATCTAATTTACCATTTGTTAGGTTTTCTGATCAATACATTCTTGTCACCTGACAAATGGAAAGAGGAAGAAAAAGGGCCAAATGCTCCTCAGAGTCCTTTCCTTGGCTTGTCTTCTCTGATATTTATTTTGCTTCTTCGCTTTCAAATAGCTAAAGTCTTCAAGCCAGGGCTAAGCCCAGTCCTTTTGTGCCCTGCAGTCATTGCTGTATCTTTAAGAGAAAACTGATTCTCTGGAATGCTGTGCGTGCACATACCTATCTGAGCTCTACAGCCCACACCTGCCTAACAGGTAAACCAGATCCTCAGTGCTGGGCCTCCGCAGCAACATTCCAGCTAGGCAAGCTATTACTCTCTAATTGTTACCTGTCAAACAGGTAAACTAAGCTCTTGGGCCAAGTCCAAACAAGCATATATTCCCACGAAATCCTAAACCTGCAAACCTTTGACCTTTTCACAGTCCCGCAGATGATTTTAACCAGGACTGACTTAAAATACGATTATATCTTTGGCTGGCAGCAAGAGAGTAGCATTTTCAGCCATTTTTACTGTGACAAAGCTTTCCTGTACATGTTAATACCTGCACTAGTGCCCAGGATTACCACAACACGGCAGAGGAACAATCAGCCCAATAAACATCATAATAACCAATGGCTCTGAAACCGCCCGCATCGCTTTATCTGTGTGGTGGCTTTTCAGTGATCTCAGCAATAAGATGTTGATCCCAAAACTGGTTCGATGACTTTGTGGTGCTAATATATAAAGTTTCCTGAGTCTGAACAAGTTAGTGTACAAAGCAGCCCAGAGCCATTTTGAAGAGCTGGAACTGGCACTTCCTGATCATTTGTTCCAGTTCAGACTTGCTCTGCAGAGCGTAACAGGATCAACTTGCTTACAATGAGAGGGTCTCCAAACACAGACTACTGCAGTATCCAGTCGCTGTTGTCCAGCTCGTCCATATCAGTTATCACCATTGCTCCCCTCTACATTTTATGAAAAGGCAAAGAAGTGCCAACTAGGGAAAATGGCTCAGGCCCAATTACATCAGCAAACAAGACTGAGTTTTTTTGGGTAATTTCACTAGAAAGCCATTTTCATTGGCTCTTCTGTAAATGTACATGCAAAGGAAGTCTGCTGCCACTGTAACATCCTTAAAATCTCACAGACTTCCACAATGAAACATGCTATCACAAGAAAAAAAATAGCTGTTACTTTATTGAGATTTTATAAATTTGTACCAAATATTTAACACACAAAACAGAAATGACAAGTACCAGCAAAATAACAGGCATAACACACAAGGCATCTTCACATAGTCTCTAAGGGCTTGTCTAAATGAAGACTTAGTTCACAACAAGCTGGGGAAGAAATCTACTCCTGTTTCAAAGTGGGGTAGGTCAAAGCGCACTACAGAGCGTTTTGTGCATGGCAGTGGAGTCGACGTGGACACTTAGTGTGCAGCAGGCTACTGCAGGGTAGACGTAACACCCTAGCTTGCCATGAATTATGTGGTCATGTGGACAAGCCCTGAGTCTCTTTTTCACAAGGCAAAAAGACCACTCCTTCCACAAATGTCTTATGCTTTGTTCCACACCACCTGTTACCTATGGAAGGCTCTCCTTGAACTGATCTGTAAGGATCCTCCTTCAAATTCCTTCCCAGGACCCACTTCTGCCATGACTTACAAGGAGTCAGCCACAATTGAGTGGTAGGCTGAGGGGAGGTGGGGGGAAAGCCAATATCTATCTACATAATAAAAGCTAAAAATAAATACAATTTTAAAAAAATCAACGTGTATAAACAAACATTGTAGATATTTGACTATCCCTCCACTCCCCACCCTTAACACACTCCTTGTCTTCTTAGATTATAAGCACTTTGGGACAAGGACTATAGCCCCCAACATGCCTGTACTACCTAGCACAATGTGATGCCATTTCTGCTAAATAACAACACTCAGAATGTAGTCAGCTTCATATCCTCTCCCAGCTGTCAGCAAATGCCCAAAGCAAAGGGAGGGGGAGGAAAAGACCTAACACAGACTGTTATCATTAGTAAGAGATTCGTGATCTTGACACTGAGATGGTAAGTTCTCTCCAGGAAGGTAGCTTTCCATTATAAACTTGATTTTTACCTCATCTCACCCTAACTTCACCAAAATTAACCAAATCCATTGCAGATCTCATACGTGTGATCTTATACTACAGGGGATTTTATTTTGAAAGTGTGTCAAATAAATTGGACAAGAGATTAGTTGGAAATGATGATTTGAAAAATTAGTTGTTTTTCACTTTACCAAAAGCATTTTAATTTTTTGAACCTAAATACAAGTTCTAGATTGGGTTTTATTGGTTTTCTTTGGCAAAGACTTGTGCCTTTGATTTTTTTTTTTTTTGGAAAGTTGATGGTGTATGTGGTGAGATGAGGTTTGTTTGTACTCCTACAAGTCTGCATGGTGCTTTTGCTGAGCTGTGAGGGATTTGAATGACTCTTTGTAGGGTTAGGAAGTCAGAAGGGTTCCTGAAGGCTACAAGTGAGCTACCAGGGATCATAGGGTTTAGCAGAGCTTTGGATCATGAGTGGACTCCTCCTGTAGGACCTGTGAACCCCTCACAGACTCTTACAGAGCTTATAACCACTCAAAAAATCATGCAGTGTTATCATACCACATTAATACTTCACAAATGTAGATACAACATTGTGATAGTGTGGATGTCCTGCAAGGTGATGAAGGGGTTAACCAACTCTCTGTAAAAGGAGAGATAGCCCTACTACAGCCCCAGGGCTGTTGGGAAGCTGTCAATCATAGAGGGAGGAGCAGACAGCTGGATCTCCTTAAGGGGCATATAAAAGGAGGAGTGTGACTGTTTGGAGAGGCTCTTGCCTTGTTAAGGGTGTATCTTCCTCAGGATCTGGACCTTGATGGCAGAGGAGCTGTTGTAAGGGCTCAGTAGGATGCAGCAAAGGACAAGAATTTAGACTCATGGTAGTAAATAACTTTATGAGACTGTGGCCTCTTCGTAAGGGAAGCTGTTAATCCAGCAGGCCCAGGCTGGCTGTTGGGAGTTCAGGACCAGTCCAGTCCCAGCTACACCAGAGGATGTGCAAACAAATCTATGTTTTAGCCTTAGAAACCAACAATGAACATGAGTAATTCTTGAAAACACCTCTTTTAAAACCAAGGCTTGGTCTACATTACCAACCTATATTGGTACAACTTCACCGTTATACTGACCTAACCACCAGAGTAGACAGCGCTGTGTCGATGGGAGGGCTTCTACCGTCCACGTAACTACTGCCTCTCACGAAGGTGGATTAACTACCAACCGGAGAAACTCTTCTGTTGGTGTAGGAAGTGTTTGCACTAAGCATGACAGTGGCACAGCTGCACCGCTGCAGCACTATAAGGGTAGACAAGCTCTAAGGAAACATGCAGATAAAAATCTTTTAAGATGGATTGAAGGCTGTTAATGTATCAACTACAACACACTTTGTTTCATTTATAGGCTGGGCTCATTGAATGCACTGAGGGCACCTTGCATTTCCCCCCACAAGCTCCCACCCTGAGTGCCACCCTTCCATCCTCTCTATTTCAGGGGCTCTGTGGGTTCTCCTCCCCCCACCATTCTCATTTCTTTTCTGTTTTGGGAAGAGAAGTATTTCAGGGTGTCAGCATTTTAAACTACATTGGGAGGCTCAGCAGAGCCAAGATTTTTTTGGGGGCTGGGGCGGGTGTGGTATTGTTATGCTGAAAGGTGCTAACGGCTGCCATCGGCAGTTCTTTGATCTATAGACAATTACCGAGGTGCTTGAGGCTGATGGCTGTGCTAAGCAGATGCCAGGGGCTGTGTGTCAGTTTTCCTCTTGTGTTTTTTTCCAATTGTCACCATAATCAATACAGTTCTGGACACCCATGCCTAGATAGAACATTCTCTGAAATCTTGGAATTGATCAGATGAAATGTTCAGATGTTATTGTATTGCAGACAGACAAATGCCATTGAGTTGAGTGTCAGACCTCACTTTTGCTTGGCTAGTTACTTAGGAAAAGTAACCCTAAAAGAACATTGTAGTTTAAATAAATAAAATACTGGACAGCAAGGAAACCGATGCAAAGTTAAGGTTAGAATTCCTAAAAATGTAGGAAAGTATGAAAACAGCGTGTAAGTACCCAAATAACTCGGCTCTGACCCCAAGCCCTCTTACCCAAGAGCATGAGGTAGCTAGAGCTGGCTCCAATTTTCTGGTGTGTGTGTGTGTGTGTGTGTGTGTGTGTGTGTGTGTGATGTTTGTTGTTGGTTTTGGAGGTTTTTGCTCCATACAGGAAACTGACCTGAAGAACCCCAAATTCTGCCTCTGCTTGGCAAAGAGGCAGCAGCAGAACCCTTTCTCAGCACATAAAGTTCATAGCTCTTATAAAATTCCATACAAAAGCTGTTCAAACACAGGGAGGTACCTTAACAAGCTCCATTCAACTGAATGTTCCTTTTTGCCTTTCCCACTTCATAATCAGCATACTTGGTCATTAAATAGGTGCCTTATTATCTGCCTCCAATTCTCTGTCAGGCTCCTAATCTCACAGTTTGCAGTGTTTCATCCCAATTCACCGTGGAAGACATTGTTGTCAATCACTAAATTGACCAAGTCTTATCTGTTTATCCAGATTCCTTTACTGATGCCCAACACCATACTGTCTGAGCAACTATGTTGAATCTGAGGCCAGTAGTAATATTTTAGGTCAATATTTCTATTTAGCATAAAATCCAAGACATTTCCAAAAGAAGTTTAATGCAGAACATGCAAAGGGTGCCAATTTCCAACAACCATTCTATGAAAATTGGCACGTTCATTATTAATACATGCCTCATTTACTGCATAATGGTCATTTTAAAAAATATTCTTAACAGTAGCTTTAAACATCTTTCTTGGTCAACCTAATACTGAAAAGTGGAGGAATAAAAGACTATATTATATCAGACCTCACAAAAGCAATCTAATGGTAGAGAATGAAAGATCCTTGTTGAATCAAATACTGTGAGACAATGTCTCTTCCATAACACTATTTTTCATCTTATTTAGGGTCCTGGCTACTGCCAGATTATCCAGTGTTTTTTTTTGTTTGGTTGCACATACCGAGTACTCCTTGCGTTTTTTTGTTTTGTTTTTAAGCACGAGTACTCTAACATTTTAGTCCTGCTATGCTGATGTAGCACATTTTTACCAATAGAGATTTAGTCACATAAATCCTGCACAGGGCTAGAGACCTGTAAGTATGGTTTATTTTTTCATACTAGTAAACTTTGGTATGCTATCTTGATGTGCAAAGATATGAGAACACAGGTTCTGTGCATCGAAATGTGAATATACTATACACATACCGTGTGGTGTCGTGTATATGTATGTGAGAGTTTCTCCGGTGGTGAGCACCCTCAATTCCTGACCCAGGATCAGGTTGCTGTTCCTTGCACAGTGATTAAAGAGGAGTTTTATGTGGGCAGTTGGGAGCACACACCCATTGCTTTCCCAAATTTATGTTCCCAGCACAATGGTTCCTAAGGATGATCAAAAACTCTTGACTCAACAAATCTAGCTAATGGTAGATGTTTTCATTACACAAATGAACTGAACCCTGTTTCTTAAAAATTTACAGGTGCTATGAGAATTAAATTACTGATGCAATTTCTCAAATAAGAGAAACTCTTAAAACCAAACAAACCTTTAGTTCTTAATTGCTACTGGATAAAAGAAGAATAAATACACTAGTACAGCCACATCCCTGCATTAAAAGGGCATTACTCATGTTTATGAAAGTAATGTGTTTTAACTTGAACTTCGGAAAATAACCTAAATCAACTAGGTGATGACTTGGACAAATGAAACCTAGTCAAAATTTTATCTGACGGGATGTTGCTTAATAGTTGTGTGTTGTAATAATGGTGAAACCACTTAAGCACAGAGGCAGATATGGGCTTAAAAGGGAGTTCAGCACTTCTAATAAAACATTGAAAGGTTTTGAACCAAATTCAGTCGCGTAAGGAGGCATAACTATTGACTTCAGCAGAGTTGTAGCAAGACTATATCTTCTCTCTCTCCATGTATTTATGTATATATCTTTCAATCAATGATTAATACTAAAAAAGTGCTTGTGGCAGTGGGTTACCATCTCTCCATGTGAATACTCAGTCTCCTTTATCAGTATGTTAATATAGCCCTCTAGTTGAGCCCAGTAGGAGTAAGTTTTTCATTTAACAGTTCTGAAACAACCTGGAAGTTTCTAGGCCAGCCCATGTTTTAGATGTGGTATGGCAAATATGGAAAAATTCTCCAAGTGCCAACTCTTGACTTTTCAAAACCAGACTTTTTCCAATTCTGTCTCTCTCTAAGTTACTGTAAGTTGCATGTATGTAGTCTTTGTTGTCAGGGCGCCATACTAGATATTTCAGGCAGCTTGGTTTACGATATTGGTTTTAACCTAGGAAATCCCATGCACAAGATTAATGGAGACTCTTGAGCTGGAGCCCCATTATCTTAACTTGGGGAGGGCTGATGTTCTCCAGGAAGGAGCTTTGACTTTGTATCTAGTTTTGCTTTTTGTCTGTAAGCTTGGATTTGTTTGGTGGGCCTTTTGGAAAGCCCACCATTTCCCTCAGGCATCTAGGGAGGATTTGGGTTGATGGGCAAGAGTTATGGGGGGAAGTGGGTGGACCTAATGGTTGCATTATTTTGATCATTGAGAAGGCTGACTATTACTGCAGAATTCACAGGCCTCTCTTGCTGATTGTGAATTTTGCACTGAATATTGTGTTTACTTGTTTGACGTGCCTAGAGCGTTAGGGCTTGTCTACTCTGCACAGCAAAGCACTCCAAAGTGGTGTGATTTGTAGAGCACTAATGCATAGCATCCTAACTGCCCTGCATAGACACTGCTAGTGTGCGCTAAAAGGTACCTAGTTCACATTAAATGTTCAGGACTACATTAACATGAACTAGGAATCTTTTAGAGCGCACCAGCAGGGTCTAATTAATTCTGTGTCCTCCGACATCAATTCTGCCCTGCTGTCCCCTTAACCCCTGCATCTGCTCCACCTGCAGCTCCTGGAGTCTTCACCCACACCCAGGCGTGGGTGAGCAGCTGCAGTGGGGTCCTCGTATCCACTTTCCCATCTAAGTTCTTTCTGCTCCCTTCTCTGAAAACAGTGGGAGCTGTTCCCTCTCCCCTCCCCTCCCCTCCCCAAAAAGTTCTCTCTGCTCCTGTCAGTGATTGAGTCATAGGTGGCCTGACCTAATGGTTGGAGAAAGAGTCCTGCCTCCCACTTAAAGCTGGATTCAGGTGGGGCAGATCCAGGAGCGAAGCCAAGGATCAATGCTGTGTCAGAAACCAATGCCTAAACCGAAGGTTAACCAGAGTTGCAGTCAGAACGTGTAACTAGCAGAGGGTCGAAGCTGGGAGTCGAAGCAGGAAGAAGCTGGGGGGTGGAGCAAGTATGGGCTGGAGCAAGGCTAGAGATAGCAGAGGCAGGGACAGGGTCAAGTGCAACTGTGGTCTAAAATCCATTGAACAGCCACTGGACTGCTGCTGCTACTGAGCTTAAGTATCAGTCGGATGACTCCGTCAACCAATCAGGTGGCACCGCCAATCAGAGGGCTGTTATTAGGGTTCATTAGGTTGCCAGGAGACTGGCTGTGCTGCAGGCTGGCCCCTGGCAGCTCCTCAGTGGGGGAAAGAGAACTCTGTCTGCCTGCTGCAGAAATCCTGATTGGCTGCTCTTTCCCAGGATGCAGGCAAATAAGGAAGGCAGCCAATGAGAGGGGGCATTCCCCCCCATTCCCCAGGCAGGGTTGAAATTTGCAAGAGGGTTGGAGCTTCTTGGATTGTGGTAAGACTCACTCCAGTCCAAGCCAACACTGTGTTATTCACAAAAAACTCGCAAGAGTTGACAACACTGAGAAATTGATGTTTCACTTCCAAATATTTAGGATGCAGGTGATTTCCTCCCTGTGAATTAAAAACTTCCAAAATGAGTCAAATTAGGTGATTAAAATTCTTGATGGTTTCATTTTAATGTAGTGTTTTAACATTTTTTTTTTGGTCTTTAAATCTGAATAATTGTATATTTCTCCCCATCCCTTTGCCTTTTAAAGAACAATCCTCATGCACTGAAATAATAAAGCAAAAGGATTTTGCAAATGTTATTAAGAGTAGTTCAGAAAAATAGCTTAGTGCCGAATGATACAAGCACTTATTACCGCAAGAAGTGACATTGGGGACAATGAGACTAAAGCATAGCCAACTCCTGCAATGTTATCACAAGTTTCACAATAATTGGTGCTTTTCTTAAAGCCCCAGCTACTGGATTCATGTGACTTTTGAGAATCTCAGCCTTTTTTTTTCCTCCCCCCCCCCCATTTTTGAAGTGTGACGGGCCATACAAAACCCACACTGGCAAGGAGGGGGTTAATGAGGGCCTGTGCAGTGCACCCAATTGGCCCTGCCCCATTACACCTGTAGTAGATGTCAGATGTGGAGAGAGGAGTTAAAAGGAGGAGACCAAGCTCAGTCTGGGGCTGACCAGGAAGAACAGAGCTCTTCAGCCAAGAGTCTAAGACAGCTGGCTGCGTGGATGAACTTGTGGATGGGATGACTCAGCACAGGAAAGCTGGCTAAACGAACAGGCTGCATGAAGGCAAGCCCGGAGTAGAAGGGTGTGGTCCTGCCGAAAGATGATTCTGGTTTTGAATTCACAGTATCTCTTTATCTTCGGACTTTGATACCTTGGAAGGGATCAATCTCAAGCATGCCCTAGCTGGAGGGTTATAGCAGAGACTATACTGGTCCCATGACAAACAGCGCAGCAGCCACTGTTGGAGACCTCATGTTCCTTCCTGGGCTGAGTGTCTTGTTGGGCCACAAGGGAGCACCATGGAGGACTGCCCTGTCACAGTAAATTTCTAGCCCTCATGATTTTCTAGGGAAGCTTTAAAATGACACCAGAAGCCAAATAACCTCCCAATAATTTTTTTCAAATCTCATGATTTGGGGGTGGGGTGGGAGTTGCCTGTTCATAATTTAACATTTGGGTCTGGCGACATTTGGGCTGCTCAGAGTAGTATGCCCCATGTTCAGTAACTGCAGGACGGGCTGTCATGCTCGTGTCACTTGGGTAGTGCTCAGTGTTTACTGTACTCTGCACTCTTGAATCTAGCATATGTTTTGAGGTGCCGCCTGTCCATATTTTGCATGTGCTATGAATTTGGTGTGGAAAAAATGGAAACAGGAATAACCAGACTCGTGCATTTGCAGAAAGACAGCTTGAACTCGCTATTGTGAATTAGGACTCAACAAGCTGTTCATACTGGAGGGCCTTTAACGTGGTGTCTAATTATACTGCTCATTGTTCTGGGAGTTTGGTTCTGTAACACTGTTTAAATAGTCACATACCCACTCTCACTGTCTGTTGCCAAATATCATTATTTAATTGCTCGAAGCAATGGTAACAGTTGATCACATGGGACTGCTCTGATTATTTTCAGTTTGCCATAGGTGGGGATGGGGAGGCGTGCACTTCAACTGTCAGTCACCAATTAGCCACTAATCCCATACAGTGAAATTCCCACACATGGCAAAGGCATCATTCGGTGACTCTCCCAATTAGCATTATAATACTCTAAGCTTTTGAATAGTTTGTGTATATTTATCTTTCTCTTTAAATCGCATAGGCTGCCATAGATTAAACCAATTTAATACTATAGACAAGCCTATTGTCTGGCAGCTGTTAGCCTAAATCATCCTCTCCCTCCTCCTAGCTAATGGTTAGAAGCAAACTTATGTTAAAGTGGGTATAATTTGAATTTGCTTGTAATCTACCGGTATTGCTATAAAACTGGAATTAAATTTACCATCTAAAGGGACAGCTTTTGCCCTTCCTCTCTAGGCATTTAGGAGCTAATAAGCAGTGGAGTCAGTGTAGTTCTGCTGTGAGGATGAGCGTGCAACACGAGGAAGGGAGGAAAGGACAACCTGTGAGGAGCCCAGTCTCCATAGGAGCTGAATACATGGCAGCGGGGGTTGAGGCGGGGTGAGAACATGACCACTGGATAAGAGCCTACATGAATCCATGGGGCTGAAAGGGTGTCAGTGGCTGGGAAGCCTTCTGCAGCCCTGAACATTCAGTTACCTTCCAGTGAGGCCAGAACTCACCTGCAGACTGACCTATGCACAGGGCCAAGTGTTTGACTCTATGGGTCTTGATACATAGTCCACAGAAGTGAATGGAAAAATTCTCATTGACTACCACAGGCTTTGGATCAGGCCCTAAGAGCAAGTGGTTTAAAGAGAAGAAATTGCAAGCTCTTCAGAGGGCTGGGATAGTCTCTTTGTGTTTGTACAGCACCTGGCACAACAGAATGCTGACCCTGATTGGGGCCCAACCCCAGTACAAATGTTCAGTCTTCATGTTTCTAATTCCTGGGAAGTCTGCGGGTATTGGTTATGTCACTGTATCCAGTCTTTAGACTGTGAAAAGCATTTACTTATGTGTTCAGCAATGTGTAGGAGAGAGCAAAGGGAAATAGTTTGAAAGTGCCTCAAAGAATTCCCCCTGGTCTTACTAGTTGTGAGGCGGAACAAAGTAATGCATTGAATAAAAGAAGGCTACACCACATTCATACATGGAAATTCCAAGAACTAGCCCCAACTGTGGTCTAAATCATGAACAGCTAGGTACAATGATGTCATTTATTTCATACGTTCTCCCCTGAGCTAAAGGAGGTTGCAGATCCATCATGAGATATAGCTAATGAAGTAGAGGCCAACGTTCCAGAGATGTCCAGGTCCTTACCTATCAATTCCCAGATTCACAAAGCAACCTTCCACTATCCATCTCTTGCTGCTACCAGCATTAGCAATGCCGCCAGGCCAGAACCCATGCTACCATTGGCTAATGACCCATGACTGATGGCATTTAACTGCTGTACCATCTATCCCTGTCTAAATTCATTTCCAATCTACACAACTCCTAGAGAGCTTTGCCATTTTTGTTGCCAGCAAACTATAGTCAACAGAGGCCAACAGCTGCTAACTTCTGAACTCTGTTAATCCTGTTAAACTGGTTCTTTGCTGCAATTTTGAGCAAAGGCTGCTCAAGCACTTTAAAGTATTGTCTTAAAGATCAGTTATCTCCATCATGCTTTAATTGCTTGTTTACAATTAAGTATTCTAAATGTGTGACATCCCAGCAGAGCAGTCTCTTCAGTTGGTCTTGTATGCAATGAGAATTTTCAGAAATGCTCCTACCTTTGGTGTAGCACCCATGCTTGCTAAAGTTGGGACGCTTTAGAACCTGAAGAGAATAGCGTAGAGCAAAGGTAAGCATTTCTACCGTCATATCACCTAGCGAGCAGGGTTAGCTGTTACCGTGGAATAACACCTGCATCCCCCTGACATGCTTTCATCAATGCTAGACCTTTAGGTGCTACCACAGTATAAAAATAACCAACTGTAGGATAACTTCTAACTTCATCAGTGAAGATGCAATCCTAGAGTGACCTAAAATGCCATGCTCCTCGATTGTACTGTATATAATCTTCTAGCCATTGTGCTTTCTGCATGTATGTTCCTTACAGGTCAATAAGAGTGGCCATACTTAACCGCTGCTTAATTAATATTGAATTTTAGTCCCACAGTCTTGCCCTTGGATATATATCCACAGATCCTGCTGACTTCAGCAGGTCCATCTGCACTAGAGAATTGCACTGAGCATGTGCACTTAGAACAGTGTTGGCAACACCTGTGCCATTACAACAACTTGTGTGAGTGGAACATGAAATGTCCAATAAGCAGGGGCTTCCAAAGGCTCTGGCAATGCTGAATTTCTCTTAAATAGATTGACTTGAAGTGAGCCACATGTCTCCCAAGTGAAGAATTTGGCCCTATAAATCCTGTAATTAATTTGCTTTATTGTACAACTCAGAAGACTTTTTTTCTGAACAAAAGACATCTTAGTTGTACTGTCAGATCTAGTTAGTGCTTGATGTTTGCCCTAGTTCAAGTCATCATGTTAAAGTTACAGGCACAGCACAGCTGCATTATACAGACCCTTAACAAAACTGGTTTAAAGTATGCACTGCAAATATCTGAAGGGACTTTATTTTGGTTTCAGCTTAAAATGCTGAGTTTCAAATATACTCACATGTAATGGAACCACACTCATATTGCAAGAATTCTTTGTTCTTCCGCAGCCACTTCCACCATCATGGGCAACATACTTGCTATTAGTCTAAGCATCAAGGCGAAGCACTGATTGAGAATGGTGCCTGAACTACTCTTCCACCCCTAGAGCTGGTCTCTCCAGGGCAGGGTTGAGGGCTGATGCTGATCATACTGCATTTGTATGCAATATCCAGCAAAACGTTTAAGAATGTGCACATGGGTAGAGTTGGTTACTCCAGTGGGACTACCTAAACGCTCTGCTGAAGTGGGGCAAGAGTGCTCAGCACCTTGCAGCATCAAGCACTATAAGAGGAAGATCTTGTCTATTCGGTCCATAAGCTTTTCATGGCAGCAACAGTCTGTTACTATGAGTGTGTACAGGGCCTGTAGGCCCTTGAGTGGCCCTATAATAATAGAAAATGTTTCTGGGTTGTGGTTAGAAGACCTCAGTCTGTCAACCTAGCATCCTTCATGAGCAGAGTTCATTAAAAGAAATGATGTATCCATGTACACTAGTTCACACGGGAACGGCACTGACAAAGCACTTGTTTTCACTGTCCCATCCAAACTGACTTTAGCTCAGATCTGCTTCCTTCCCCAGGCCTGAAGAAGAGCTCTATGTAGCTTGAAATCTTGTACTTTCCACCTACAGAAGTTGTTCCAATAAAATGTATTACCTCATCCATCTTGTGTCTCTCAGATCTGGAATCAACGCGGCTACAACAACATTGCAACACTGAAAACAACTTAACTATGTTTTCAGTTTACAGGGAGGTGATTTGTCCCCAGAATGACAGCAGTGCTAGGTTTGCATCCCCCTACGGAGTGTTAGTACGCCAAGTTACTTTGTGGTAAAATAGAAACACACTAATTCGGTGCACTTTCAAGGCTATTGCTGATGTGTGGGAGCAAGAGAAAGAAGTGGCAAAGAAATTGAAATGTAAATCTTACTGCTTTACACCTCACAACCATATGCATTAGATAAACAAACAGCCATCTCCACCTACTTTGTTTTTCTAGCCAAACAAAGACAGGCAAATCCTTAGAATGTCTGTATATCTTGGCGCCACATGAAACTAACTTCTTCAGTAAAATATACTTTCAACTCACTTGGTGAAAAGAAAATGCTTCCATGGAGGTGGAAAAGAGAAAAACAAACCAAGAAAAAGTAGAATGAAGCAGAAAGAAAAAATACAGGAATTGTAAATAAACCTGTTTATCCTGCGATGTTTACTTTCCATACTGGAATAAAGGAAGCAAAATCTCCAATACAACCCTCATTTGTTTACAAAGTGTCTCAAGGCATTATACAGTATGAAGAGTTTGCAGAGCTCAAACTGCCTGAAAGGCTTGAAAAAACATAGATACTTCATTTATCTCTTAAACACTGGAACCAAGGAAATAGATGTAATGTCATTACACAGTATATTCCATAGCTTTGAAGCAGGTAACAAAGGCTCTGGTACCCACTATTTACAAACTTTATTAAAGAACAGTTAATAAACTTGTGCCAGTTCATGCAGTATAGGAACATAGGGTTTCAGCTAGATAAGCATCTGGTCTTGCAAAAGGATAAATAAGGCACAAAGCTACGCCATGCTGCCTGTCCTGGTAGCAGTCTGCTTTCAACACAACGGATCTGATTCTTCAATCTGGACATGCTGCGATCATTGCAGGACATAGGCGCTGGAGGAAGGCGGCAAAGTGGCTGTTAGGGAACCATTTGGGAATCTAGTAGTTTCTTCACTGCAAGCCAAGAGATAACTAAAATTATTTCCAGTGGGGGGTCTAAATATGAGAAATAAAATCTCCTTGTGTGTGCTCTGTGTATGTATCTTATAAACACACACTATTACCTAGATTGTGAGCCAGTTGGGACAGGCAACTGAGTCTGTCGCTGCAGGGGATCCTGAGCTGGGGTCTTTCTGAATCAGTGGGACTGAGTGCTCTTAAAGCTAATGAGCATTAAAAAACAAAACAACAGACAATAACCTGGAACTGATAAGCAGTCCTGAGGAAGACTGAAGGTTATCTCAGCAGGCTCTGATGGTCCAGTGTACTCAGTCTGGCTTGTTGAGCAGATTTATTTCCCTTTTAACCCAGGAAAAATTGTATATATGCTCTCTCCTTAGAAACTTGGTCTGAATAAATACAATGGAAATTGATAATATTATGCACGTCAAACTGACATAAAAACAAAACTGACATAGAAACTCAGAGGTGGGCTATTGACCTTGCTATAGGACTAGGAGCCAAGGCCTCCAGAGTTCTCCTCTGGCTCTAACTCCTTTTAACATTCAACAAGTCACTTAACTCTCCTGCCTCGGTCTCCCTGTAAGTAAAATAACAGTTACCTACTTCACACAGCTGTTGTGAGGACTTACCGAGTAACATTATAAAGTCCTCTGAAGATGATAAATGCACAGTTGGTCTTATCTTGACATTCCTTGAAAGTTGCTATTCTATTTATAAAAATACCATTTCCTAATATTTTTTCTGTATTAACCCTGAAGTGCTCCCCGCCATCTAATTGATTAAAATATTATTGATAATTTTCAAGCATCATTTTCTATAATTTTCATAGTATTGATTTACGTTGATAGTTGGAGCCAATTCCAGTGCAATTAAAGCTTTATTTGCTGATTTCAACTGTACTGAATGAAAAGCTTTTTTTCCTGAGACTCTTTGGACTGAGTTTACTATGGTTCCTTAAGTGTGGAGAAGGTAAACAGGCTTTGTTTAGAATCCATCCTTCCTGTTAATCTACTGAATGGAAAGATTGCAGAGTGCTGGGAAGTATTCGGAATAAAACAGTTTGAGCAGGTATATCTATTACTTTTAGGACAATAAAGTAGAGCAAAGAGAGATCCTGAGAAAACACACTGAATAGTTTTTGAGTCATTTATCATTTCAAATGGTTATTTTACATCTGTATTTTCTAAAACTCACAGCAGCTTTACAATTCTTGCAAACTGGTTGGAAATTCAGTCAGAGGCCCAATCCTGTACTGAGCGGTGTGCAAGCTCTGTGAAAGTCCAGGGATCCACCTGCACAGAGCTCACTGCAGAATTGGGGCATTAGAGTGCACTGTGACCTGGATTATGTTGAGTGTAGAACCAGGAAAAAACACTGTTTTCATTTGTACAACTGAAGGAATTCTTTGGTATAAAACAATAATTTTAATTTGGAAAAGGAGACTGAAATTAAACTGATGATGGCAAATTTAAAAAAAAATTATGAATGTTTCCTGCCATTAACAAAAAACTGAGGTCCAAATTTTAGTGTCACTGCCTTCTGAGGTTCAACAAAGGCTTGTCACACACTAGACCAAATAATAGCATTTTATGTGTCTCCCCAAGACAGCAAAAACTAAGATCTCAGATGAAGTTACTCCATGAATTTGAAGATTCTCCCCATGATGATTTAGAAAGATTCCCACGGATATATATGGAAGCTGGATCAAGCCCTAAAACTGATGCCTTGATAGCGTTTTCTCATTCACCTCCCACTCTTGCCCATTTATTCTTCAGATTGCACTCCCAACTGCCATATTTACTATAAATTCCTGGAAACTAGAGACTAAATTCTTGGGAATTGACTTCCAACATTAAAAAAAAAAAAAAAAAAAAAACAAGAAGTAAATGATGTGTTGGGGAGGAAAGGGGGAAAAGAAAGTGCTATGTGTCTTGTTAAAAGAAAATCACCTGAGCTTGCTGGAACTCTCAGGGGGCAAACTGTGGGCCAGATCTTCAGCTTGTATAAACTGGCAGAGCTCCACTGAAGTCTGTTGGAGATCAGGTCCTACATATATTTAGAATAAAATAAAGAAATTGAACAAAACAATCAAATAAGGTTTCAGCAGGGATAAGTTTGATACAGAAGATGACTACCAAGGAGAGCCTATAGAAGGGCTTAACATTAAGGGCTATATGCTACAAAATTAGTAGGTAGGCAACTTATTGTGAGTGCACGCAGTCTGGATCAACAACTGACAATGACATAGCAGTAGAAAAGTGAAAATAGAGGGTAATCCTTTCAAACTAAGAGAAGGGGTTGTCAAACATCTGCTGTCTCACTGAACTTCTTTATAGCATTGTTTTTATATAAATATAAACTTTTAACAACCTTTATCTCACAGACTTCTTTTAGTAGTTTTCAGAAAACCATTTTAGGTACTTACCCCAATTAAACCCTAGTTAAACCTTATTTGCATTTCCTATTTTCTCTGCCCAGTACTGGCAAGTCCAAACAATGCTAATTAGCTGTAACGGAGAAAATAATGCAAACATGAGGTAAGTTCTTAGTTGAATTCTACGCTGGTTCTTTATAGGAGTAATGCCATAGTAAAACTAGTGGCTGCTATGCAAACAAGCAAGCCAAAGCAAAGTATGAAAAACAGTGGTTGACTGGAACAGTAAATAAAACTGTTGTTTTAATTGTTCTTGTAAGCTCCAAAGATAAGCCATAGATTTTAAAATATATGCCACATGGCCATTGCGTTTTAGCTCACTCACTGTTTAGACTACAAGAGAGGATGATTGCTCTGGTCAGAAGATATTGTTAGCTGATTTTGCAACTGACTCAATGACACACAAACAAATATGGAGATTTTGTAGATCATGACGAATGAGCAGCAGGTTGGACCAGACAGGACTTGTTTGACTTGCTCAACTAGAGCTTGACTCCTACACTTTAAGAGGTATTTCAGTCTGCTAGATGTAGCAGAAAAACTCCATCCAACCAAAGAAATCCCCACTAAATATAGTAGGATGATTTCCAGGATCTATTTTCCTTCTCCCACACCTCCAGGCTGGGGAATAAGGATATCACTAGACATCTCCAGTATCCACAAAACAGAAAGGGATACTACCCTATAATTTTCTACTCTTGTCCCTAGTTTTGACCTTGGACCACTTTCTTTGCGGTTGAAAGCTTATTCAGTCTCCAGGTTAGTTCGTTCTAAGGCAGGGGTGGCCAACCTGTGGCTCCGGAGATGCATGAGCTCTTCATAAGTTACCATAATATGTGGCTCCTTGCATAGGCACTGCCTCCCCGGCTGGAGCTATAGATGCTAACTTTCCAATGTGCCGGGGACTTCTCAGTGCTCAACCCCCTGCTCTGCCTCAGGCCCTGCACCCACTCCACTGCATCCCCCAAGCCTGCCATGCCCTCACTCTCCCCTCCTCCCCACTAGAGCCTGCTGCGCACCGGGCAGCAGGCACTGATTGGTGAGGCTGCCGGCGGGCAGGAGTTACTGGAGGTTGGAGTGAGGAGAGCTGATGGGGGGCTGCTGATGTATTACTGTGGCTCTTTGGCAATGTACATTGGTAAATTCTGGCTCCTTCTCA
Organism: Chrysemys picta bellii; assembly: GCF_011386835.1. Lineage (NCBI taxonomy): Eukaryota > Metazoa > Chordata > Testudines > Emydidae > Chrysemys > Chrysemys picta. The sequence goes on from NC_088792.1 coordinate 253,716,365, forward strand.
GGCTCAGGTTGGCCGCCCCTGCTCTAAGGGAATCTCCTGAGATCAGACTGCCAAAAACAGTTTTGTATTGTGATCTGTGTACTAGGACAACAAACTTCAGTTCAGATTACAAATTGGGTTTGATCCAGAATTGTGGATGTGATGAGAATGTTTTTCTTATAAAGTCACCCAACCTTCCATGTCAACACTCCTACCTCATTACAGGTGGGATTTTCAAAAGTACTCATCAATGGCCTTACTCTGATTTTATAGACTTCATTAGGAAAATGAAAAATCACATCCTAAATGTTATCGTACTGTTAAAAATAAAGGGAAAGAAAGGATTAGACCCGATATGGGAACCATCTATTTGCCTTACTCATACAAACAGTCCTTTTTGGCCCAATAGTTTCTTTCAAGCTAACTAAAACATAAGGATTTGGGATGAAATCCTTACCCTATTGAACTTAATGGGAGTGTTCACACTGACTTCAATAGAGCCAGCATTTCACCATTTATTTTTCAAAAAAAAGCTACTGAAGGATTGTACCCTTAGATCCTAAGTGGTTTTAAGGTGGCACCATAATTCCTTATTAGAAATGAGCAAATAATTTCTAGTGAGTAATTTACTGAATGAACTGCCTTTTTTCTGTTCAAATTTTGACTTTCTCAAATTTGTTACACACAACTACTCATAGAATCATTTTTATGAATAATTCTTGGTCTATAGATTGTTTGAGCAGTTTATTGCTAGCATTTGTTATTCAAAATTCAAGCTGTTACTTAGTTTTGACTGGCCATGCAGGTTGCAAGGTATTGTTTTTGTCCCCTAATAATTAGGCCCAGTCTATATTCAAAGCTCTACTGGTGTAGCTAAAATAATTTTAAAATCAATTTAGCTAAACCAATGCAAACTTTTAGCGGACACTCTTAAATCAATTTAAATCTGGTTTATATTGATTTGAGCTTAATTGGCTAGTAACTTTGAATATGGACTCAGGTTTATTCAAATATTTATGCGCCTGATTCTGATCTCATGCTGATTTTTACATGATTGAAATCCCATTTAATTAAAGAGAGCTAAGCCTTATTTAAACTGGGGTGACAGGAGAATAAAACTCCACAAGTTCAAAATTTTATATATTTGAACATTATAATATTTACTAAAAAATTTACTGTTTCAGTGAATGTTCCTACCAGTGAACACCTTTATGAACTAAAAAGGCATGTGAGCAGAGCTGAAATTGAAATACCAACCTCTTAGGTGCCTTATGAATAGCTGTTCATCGAGGCAACTACCTTTTACTAGATTAATTCATTAATCCTGCTGTGAAACAGGACAACTAAGTAAATATTATCCTTGTGAAAAAGTATATCATATAATGGCTTTATACACTATTTAGGATATAAAATATTATTTATAAAGCACAGCAAGCTTTTGTCTCTAAGCTTTTCTAGCTCTTACTTTTCCTAGGACTTCTGTGCTTACAGACTATATCTTGCCATATGTTCCACACCATTTGCTAACAGTTGCTCTTAAATTCTGATGGTTGGTGTCATTTTCCGGCATCATGTATCTGTCTTCACTATGAAATGTTTTCTTCACTGACAAATCCACCAATTTAAAATTAAGTTCATTACAGCCTCATGAAGTATCTATTTTAAGCCTGAAGAATTGAGTGTCTGTCTAATTCCTATTTCTGTGGCGTTACAGGGCAAATGTTGATGCTTCTCTGGAGAACTTCAAATGACAACAACAAAATGAAACACAGAAACGGCCAATAGATGTTAGTGTGATACTGACAGGGCTCAGGAATTGCAAGAATGGGTGGGTAGGGGGTGCAGGTTACTAGTTGACAGGTTTTGGTTGGGTAAAATCCTAAGGCATATACATTAATTTTCCCTACCATGTACTTAATGCCAGAACCAAAGCTGAACGATGCTGTTTAACTGAGCAGAACTCTCACAAGTGCCCTTTTATAGTTCTGATCAGGACTGTAAATCTTGTATGGGTAAAACTGGTACAATGCAATTATGTAATAGATACATTTGTCTCTAAGGTAGCTGTAGACTAGTTACATATTACTGCCAACCATCCCTCTTTACGAGACAATAAATGTTCTTGTTTGTTGTTCTCAGCCATACCCCATTGGCCATCCAGGACTCTTGATATCCCTGAATTCAATAGCGTTGGCCTTTTCCCCTACTCGGCTGCCATTTCAGCTGTCTGCGGGTGGGGGTGGGGCCGATTGTTAAACAGCCCTAAGGAAAAAGTTGCGTGGAGGGCAGAGAGCTCTGATGGGGCCTCGCTCGGGCCTGCGGGCTCCTGGACCATCAGGTCTCCCCCCAGCTCAGCTCAGCTGCCTGCAGCCAGCCCCGGGCAGCTCTTTTCTCAGCTCTCCCCAGCTAGCTCCGTGCTGCCTTGCTCCGCAGCGAGTTGCCTGCAGTTAAGCAGGGGCCTTACCTGAGCGCGCCTCTTCCAATGGCAGCTCACCTGAGAGCCACCTCCATCCAATCAGCTCGCAGTTCGTCCCTCTGCCTTGTATCCTTGAGTGAAAGAATCCAGCTCCTCTCGAGAAAGTTACCTGTGGGCGCCTAGGTCTGCTGCTTTCCGCTCTGTGCCTCCCACTGCCCCAGCACCACGGGAGAGAGCCCAGCACCCAGCCTCTGCCCACATGTGAGGGGGGAGGGGGCTCTACCTGTCCTACCTCTGGGGCTGGCGGAGGGGGGGAGAGGGAGGAAAGCAGAATTACTAGTAGCTCTGGTTCTCCCGTCCCGGGCGCTCACACACACCTTCACCTGCACAGACTTGAAAGTCCAGTTTCACCAGAGAGACTGAGGCAGCAGGAAAAGGGGAGAGAGTTCATTGGATCAAACATGTCACAAGAGACGGACAAGTAAGTGATCACAGACATCCTGCTGCTCCTGCCGCTTTGGGCTGATCAGACCAACTGGTTTGTTGTGTTTTGTTGGTGGTGGCTCTGGACCTGCCGGGATTACGATTCTGCCTCGATAAAAGGCACTAGACTGAGGAGGTCGAATAAATCCCAGGGCTGCTGAGCACAAAGCTGCAGCTTAACGTTTCTCCTCTCGCTCTTTTTTATTCGTGTTCCCTTTTCGCTGAGCTTTCTTCCGTGTGGGGGGCTCTTTCTTTTCGCCCTGGAGCAGAGCAGCTCCTTCCACTGGCCTCAGGCCCGGGCCGAAAAGTGGCTCTTGGCTTTTGTGTGAATGCAACAAAGAGCTTTTATATTGGATCACAAACGGCCATCTTCTTCCCCCTTCTCCTTGCACTGGTGCGTGTGGCAGAGAGCAGGAGGGGGAGCTCTGAAATCTCTCCGGGGGAGTGTCTGGGGAGAGACCCCACTCCAACTCCTGGCTCGGGACGTTGTGAGGCAGGGGGGTGTTTGAAAAGTGGCTTTTGTGGGATTTTGTTTCCTCCCAACGGGAGTCAGGGGGCCCAAGCACAGTCTTGTCGGCACAGTCTTGTCTGACCGTTGTTCTCTGGGCTGCTTGTCACTTTTAATTACTACCTGCATAGATCTATTTTTCAGTCTCTAGAATCTGAAATTGTTTTTAACCAGGACGTCTTTGCAGCGCCTAGGCCTCTTGCACCAGCCTGCGTGCGATCCCAGGGGTAACAAAATAACTTTTACAGCCAATTGCCCCAAGAAGCGCCACAATTATTATTTTTAAACAGTGCGGAATTAAAACAAACCTGCCCACATATATTTAACGCAAGGACACTTAGACCCCCCGGTGACAGACACTTTAGCATGCCCTGGTTCTTGTTAAACGTGAAAACAAATCCCAAAGGACGAACTTTGAAAAAGTTTCATCGAACTTGTTACGCGTGCGTTTCGAAGGCCACGAGACGGCAGCGTGTGTGCTGGGGGGCTGGTGTGTACACGGGTGTAGAGTACCTGCCTGGGCTGCAGCCTCCGCTCGCCCGAGCCCTGCCTCCCCCCAGTGTGCGGGGCAGGGGGGTGCATCTCTCGGGGAGATGGTTTTTCCCTCGGGATTATATTACTCCTTTCAGCGGCGTGAAAGCCCGCTGGCTCCTTGTAGCTTTGTCCGGTGACTTCAGCTCAGGCAGCAGCCGAGAGCCCGCCGACGCAGGGAAAGGGGCGAGGCGACTACAGGAGGCTGGGGCTGGGGAACCGATTCTGCTCTGGCCAGAATGTACCTTCTCCTTCCGGGCATGTGCAGGCGCAATGTGCGTCGCGCTGGGAAAGTCACGTCTCGCTGAAGTGGCGGCCTTTCCCCTGCCCAGCCAGCGCGGCTGGGGCAGGCTCGGGGGCGGGTTGGGAGCTGAATGGAGGAACCTGGAGGAGAGATGTTTGGGGATGGGGAGGGACACGGGGGGCCGGGGACCCAAAGGAGGGAGGGCGCAGGAATGGAGGAACCTAGGCCATGAGGAGGAGAGCAGCTGGAAAGGGGCACCAGGGGAAGGGTGGGTGGGTGAGCAGGGGTAGGACTAGTGATAAGGGGGGGTGGCACCCACGTTGTGCGGATGACGGGAGAGAATGAGCCAGGAGGAGGGTGTGTGGCTGGAGCGATGCCAGGCCAGTGGGAGGTGTGTGTGGGGGGGTGTCCGATATCGGGCCCCTGGGGGGCGGGGGTGGAATTTACAATGTGAGGACACCACGGGCAAGGCTTGTCAGTGTGGACAGAGGGAGGGACAGATTTGAGAGGCGTTGAACTGGAAAAACCCACAGGACTCGGCGACAGGCTGCCTGACTGTGTGGTGTGGAAGAGGAGACTAGCAGGGCTGGTGGCTTAGACAGAGCGGGGGAAGAAGGGACGGTTTAGAGGGGAGAGGTGACAAATTTAGTCTTGGCCACTTCGATCATCACCTGGCAGGAGGATCCTGGAACGGTAGATGGTGAGGCGCCATTAGAGAAGGAGAGGGATTGTAGTGGAGATCGAGATTTGGGAGTCACCAGAGCACAGATGGGAACTGAAGCCAAGGGAGCAGATGAGGTCAGTCGTGTAAGTTAAGGGATAAGTATAGAGAGAGGCAAGGACAGAGCCCTGAGCGATGCTGGTGTTGAGGAGGAGCAGTTGAAAGAGAAAAGATAGAGTTGGGTGGGGGACCAGATGACTACAGTGTTCCGAAAGCTCAGGAACAAGAGGGCGTGAACGACTCTGTTAAAAACAATGGGTATGTTAAGGAAGATGAGAAGGGAGAAGAGGCTGTTATGCTTGACAAAGAGAATGATCTTAGTGATAGTGATTTCATTGGAGTAGAGGGGCAGAGCCAGGTTTCAGTGGATCCAGGAGAAAATTGGAGTGGGGAAGCCAGGTGAGGTGAGGGACAAGTCTGCCTGCTCCAGAAGCTCCGAGGCAAAGGAAAGGAAGATAGTGGAGTAGGTGCAGAAGTGTGCACTTGTCATTACTGTTGCCTGCTAACCACACTGTGGGGGACACCGGAGGGATAGAGAAGTTGCAGGGGCCATGTACCTCTCAGACATCAACATCTGCCCTCTGCAAGTGTGCCTGTGAAAGATCCTGGGGCAAGGGAAGGGAGGATTTGAAGAGGAAATAAAATGTGGGAAAACGTCACTGGTCTTTGTAGACATAGGTGTGTGAAGCAAGAAGGAAAAGTAAAGTTATTTATCGAGGATAATGGCAGGGTAGAATAAAGAATTGTGTGTGTGTGTGTATGTGTGTGTGTGTGTGTGTGTGTGTGTGAAGGAAGTCTGTTAATTTTGTTTTAATATGTTCAGTATATAATTGTATCTAATTAAAACCTAACCTGCAGCATTATCTCCAGGTGGCATCTCCCTTTACTTTATACATCTATATCTTATATCTATATCTATCTATATCTCTCTATATGTCTCCCAGGGGCAAAACAAGATAGAGATGTTCATTATTATGATGTCAATTAATTCCTGTCAGTTTAATTGGATATTTTTTTGGTTGTGTGATATTAATATGTTGGGATAAGCTACCTATGAAAAGATGCACTATTTCTTCTTCTGTGTAGCAGGGGTGAGGAAGGTTGGTGGAAGTTAAATCCTAGTGAGGAAAATAGAAAGGAGCATAAACTCTGGCAAATGAAGAATAAAAATATAATTAGGAAGGCCAAAAAAGAATTTGAAGAACAGCTAGCCAAAGACTCAAAAAGTAATAGTAACATTTTTTTTAAGTACATCAGAAGCAGGAAGCCTGCTAAACAACCAATGGGGCCCCTGGACGATGGAGATGCTAAAGGAGCACTTAAGGACGATAAGGCCATTGCAGAGAAACTAAATGAATTCTTTGCATCGGTCTTCACAGTTGAGGATGTGAGGGAGATTCCCAAACCTGAGCCATTCTTTTTAGGTGACAAATTTGAGGCCTGGTCTACACTGGGGGGGCGGGATCGATCTAAGTTATGCAATGTACTTAGAACTACTTACCGCGGTTTCTTCACTGCGGTAGGTTGACTGCTGATGCTCCCCTGTCGACTCCGCCTACGCTTCTCGCTCCAGTGGAGTACCGGAGTTGATGGGAGAGTGCTCAGCCGTTGATTTATCGCATCTTCACTAGACACGATAAATCGACCCGCGCTGGATCAGTCGCTCCAGAGGTAAGCGTAGACATGCCCTGAGGAACTGTCCCAGATTGAGGTATCATTAGAGAAGGTTTTGGAACAAATTGATAAACTAAACAGCAATAAGTCACCAGGACTAGATGGTATTCACCCAAGAGTTCTGAAGGAACTCAAATGTAAAATTGCAGGACTACTAACTGTAGTCTGTAACCTATCATTTAAATCAGCTTCTGTACCAAATGACTGGAGGATAGCTAACGTGACTCCAATTTTTGAAAAGGGCTCCAGAGGTGACTCCAGCAATTACAGGCCAGTAAGCCTGACTTCAGTACCGGACAAACTGGTTGCAATTATAGTCAAGAACAAAATTGTCCAACATATAGATGAACATAATTTGTTGTGGAATAGTCAACATGGTTTTTGTAAAGGGAAATAATGCCTCACCAATCTACTAGAATTCTTTGAGGGGGTCAACAAGCACGTGGACAAGGGGGAACTAGTGGATATAGTGTATTTAGATTTTCAGAAAGCCTTTGACAAGGACCCTCATCAAAGGCAATTAAGCAAAGTAAGCAGTCATGGGATAAGAGGGAAGATCCTCTCATGGTAACTGGTTAAAAGATAGGAAACAAAAGGTAGCAATAAATGGTTAGTTTTCAGAATGGAGAGAGGTAAATAGTGGTGTCCCACATGGGTCTGTACTGGGCCCAGTCCTATTCAACATATTCATAAATGATCTGGAAAAAGGGGTAAACAGTGAGGTGGCAAAATTTGCAGATGATACAAAACTATTCAAGATAGTTAAGTTCCAGGCAGATTGTGAAGAGCTACAAAAGGATTTCTCAAAACTGGGTGACTAGGCAACAAAATGGCAGATGAAATTCAGTGTTGATAAATGCAAAGTAATGTACATTGGAAAACATAATCCCAACTATACGTATAAATGATGGGGTCCAAATTAGCTGTTAACATTCAAGAAAGAGATCTTGGAGTTATAGTTCTCTGAAAACATCCACTCAATGTGCAGTGGCAGTCAAAAAAGCAAACAGAATGTTGGGAATTATTAAGAAAGGGATAGATAATAAGATAGAAAATATCATATTGCCTGTATATAAATCGATGGTACGCCCACATTCTGAATACTGTGTGCAGATGTGGTTGCCCCATCTCAAAAAAGATATATTGGAATTGGAAAAGGTTTAGAAAAGGGCAATAAAAATTATTAGAGGTATGGAGCAATTGCCATATGAGGAGAGATTAATAAGAATGGGACTTTTCAGCTTGGAAAAAAGACGACTAAGGGGGGATCTGATAGAGTTCTATAAAATCATGACTGGTGTGGCGAAAGTAAATAAGGAGGTGTTATTTACTCCTGCTCATAACACAAGAACTAGGTGTCACCAAATGAAATTAATAGGCAGCAGGTTTAAAACAAACAAAAGTCAGTATTTTTTCACACAATGTAGTCAACCTGTGGAACTCCTTGCCAGAGGATGTTGTGACAGCCAAGACTATAACAGGGTTCAAAAAATAACTAGATAAGTTCATGGAGGATAGGTCCATGAATGGCTATTAGCCAGGATGGGCAGGGATGGTGTCCCTAGCCTCTGTTTGCCAGACACTGGGAATGGGCGACAGAGGATGGATCACTTGATGATTACCTGTTCTGTTCATTCCCTCTTGGGCACCTGGCATTGGCCGCTGTCAGAAGACAGGATACTGGGCTAGATGGATGTGACGTTGTGCAGTCTATATGGTTTTATAAAAATATAATAAGTGAATATAATGTAACTGGAATAGTTTTATAAAAATATGATAAGTGAATATAATGTAACTGGAATATGCTTCATGCAAAAGGTCTCTTGTAAGGTATCATTACAAAGCTTATAATCTACTGAGTGTGATCATCCCATTTGTATAAATGTACCACTCTTGTATCTAAAACTAGAAATATGAAATATAACTCTGAGGACCTATTGTAATTATGTAAAGTGTGGGCCATTAATGATGGTTTGGAATCTTGATGACTCCCATTAACAAGGACCATTGTCTGCAGATGACTGTGTTTACCTGTTAGTCTTCCTGTATATGTGTGTGCTGGCAAGTGGGCAATGAAGTCTTGCAGTGACATGTGATCATGTCACCTGAACTGGAATCCATCTTTAACCTGGTGCTTTTCCAAAGGGGGGGAGGGGGGGTAACCCAGAGGGACAAAGGGTTCCCGCCTTATGCAAAAGATATATAAAGGGGTGGAAGAGAACAGAGGGGGGAGAGGAGCCATCATGAAGAATCCCCTAGCTATCACCTGAGCTGCAACAAGAGCTGTACCAGGGGAAAGAATTGTGCCCAGGCCTGGAAGGTGTCCAGTCTGAGAAAAAACTTACTGAAGCATCTCTGAGGGTGAGATTATCTGTATTCAGTTTGATTAGGCATAGATTTGCGCATTTTATTTTATTTTGCTTGGTGACTTACTTTGTTCTGTCTGTTACTACTTGGAACCACTTAAATCCTACTGTCTGTATTTAATAAAATCACTTTTTATTTAGTAATTTACTCAGAGTATGTATTAATACCTGGGGGAGCAAACAACTGTGCATATCTCTCTATCAGTGTTATAGAGGGCGAACAATTTATGAGTTTACTCTGCATAAGCTTTATGCAGGGTAAAACGGATTTATCTGGGTTTAGACCCCATTGGGAGTTGGGCAACTGAGTGCTAAAGACAAGCACACTTCTGTGAGCTGTTTTCAGGTAAACTTGTAGGTTTGGGGTAAGTGATTCAGACCCTGGATCTGTGTTGGAGCAGACGGGAGTGTCTGGCTCAGCAAGACAGGGTGCTGAAGTCCTGAGCTGGCAGGGAAAACAGGAGCAGAGGTAGTCTTTGCACATCAGGTGGCAGCTCCCAAGGGGGTTTCTGTGATCCAACCCATCACAATGGACATTTGGTCTGACCCAGGATGGCTGTTTTATGTTCTTATGTGCAGGATTTGCATGGCCCATGTAGAGGGTCTACAGAATCGCTGCAGCACAGCTCCCTGGGCACCCCTGAGTTTAGTGGGAGAACCGGATCCAGTGGATTCACAACTATTCTATGTGGCTCCAGTGGCTATTCTCTCTTAAGAGAAGGTTTATATCAGCAGTCAGGTGACAACAGTAAATAATCAGTCATTTGATTCTAACACTGAACATGAAACTTTTTTACAAGAAGAAAAAAACCCAGTATTATTCCTGAAGATATTTTCTCTCTCTCTCTGGTTCATTGTACCCTTCGGCCTAGATCCTGTCCTTCCTGGCTTCCTTCTACAGCAGATGTGGGCAGACTATGGCCTGCGGGCCACATCTGGCGCGCGGGACCGTTCTTCCTGGCCCCTGAGCTCCTGGCTGGGGAACCTAGTCCCTGACCCCTCCCGCACTATCCCCCCTCCCCTGCAGCCAGGCCACGCTCTGGCCTGTTGCTCCCGCTGGGCAGCGTGGGGAGCGCAACTGGCTCTGGCTGGCTGTTGTGGCTGCGAGCTCCTGCTGCTGGTAAGGGGGCGGGGAGCGGGAGGGTTGGGTAAGGGAGTGGAGGGTCCTGGGGGACAGTCAAGGAGAAGGGGGAGGTTGGATGGGGCGGCGGTTCTCGGGCGGCGGTCAGGGGATGGGGAACAGGGAGGGTTGGGAGTGAGAGTCCCGGGGGGCCTGTCAGGGGGCAGAGATGTGGATAGGGGTCAGGAGGGCAGTCAGGGGACAGGAAGCAGGGGGCTGGGATCCCAGGGGACAGTTAGGGGCAGGGGGTCCCAGGAGGGGGTGGCCAGGGGACGAGGAGCAGAGGGCGGTTGGATAGGGGGTGGGAGTCCTAGGGGGAGGCTGTCAGGGGGTGTGGATAGGGGTCGGGGCAGTCAGGGGACAGGGATCAGGGGGGTTGGATGGGGTGGGGGTCCCGGGAGGGGGCAGTTAGGGGACAAGGAGCACAGGGGGTTGGATGGGTGGGGGATTCTGAGGGGGGGGCAGTTAGGGGGCTGGAAGTGGGAGGGGGCGGATAGGGGGCGGAGGCCAGGCTGTTTGGGGAGGCACAGCCTTCGCTAGCCGGCCCTCCATACAGTTGTGCAACCCCGATGTGGCCCTCGGGCCAAAAAGTTTGCGCACCCCTGTTCTACAGATTTAAAGAAATAGTACGCATACTTGTACCAGCCAGAAGGGCCAACAGCAGTGGTTGCTGTGTGGCCTGGGTGGGGGGAATTTCTGTTCCCCTAGCTGCCATGGAGCACCCTTTTGCACAGTGTCTTTATTTGCACTGTGCACAGATTACAGGATTTTCCTCCACATTAATAAATTAAAACCTTTTAGTATTAATATTTTCTTGCTGCAGTATATATAATTTAATATATAATTCCTAGCTCTTCAGACCAGTAATATTAAGTGCACTAGTGATACTGAATAATGCTGGCCTCAGTTTTCATGAGATTTAACTGGTTCATAGGGGCAGATTCATTGTTGCCTTAGCCATAGCCAGTGCAGGGGGGCCGTAGGCCAAATATAAGGCAGGCATGATGAATACAATTAGTGCAGTGTCCCCTTTGACCAGGCACACAGCCCCTACTAGAAAGGGCCTGGGGCAGGTGGAGGCAGAGCAAGGTCCCCCATGTGCCCTAGTTATTGCCCTCTGCCCAAAGCCCACAAGAACTGTGGCACTAGACTGGGATCTGATACCGCCCCAGCAGCCCTTGAACTGGGGAGACAAGCTGCTTCCCCTCTGTGCCAGCCCTAGTGCTGTGGCAGACTGATGGTCTATAGTTTAGTATTTCATGGTTTGGATGTCTGAAGCCTTCCTTGCACTCTTTACAGCTTAGCAGAAAGACCTTCTCATGTTCCTTCCTGAGTGACTGTATCTAAAGGTATTTTGCTCTATTTGTTCCCTTTGTCATAGTTAAGTTAGGAAGTTTAACAGTATGATTATCTGAGCCTTTATTTCTGATCTGCTGAATCTCTCTCCTGGCGAGTTGTAATCCTTTCCATATAAGGCCCAAGTCTTAAATTGGTCTTGTGCTGTTACAGTAAAACCTTAGAGTTATGAACACCTTGGGAATGGAGGTTTTGTTCGCAACTCTGAAATGTTCGTAACTCTGAACAAAACATTACGGTTGTTCTTTCAGAAGTTTACTACTGAACATTGGCTTAATACTCCTTTGAAACTTTACTATGCAGAAGAAAAATGCTGCCTTTAATCATATGAATTTAAATGAAACAAGTGCAGAAACAGTTCCCTTACCTTGTCAAATTATTTTTTTTAACTTTCCCTTTTTTTTTTAGTAGTTTACTTTTAACACAATGCTGTACTGTATTTGCTTTTGTTTTGGTCTCTGCTGCTACCTGATTGCGTAGTTCTGATTCCAAATGAGGTCTGTGGTTGACCAGTCAGTTTATAACTCTGATGTTTGTAACTCTGAGGTTCTACTGTATAAGATTACCCGTTACTCAGCTATTAAATATTTATTTAGGCCATATTTTCAAAGGTATCCACTAGTTTTGAATGCCTCAAATGCCCCTGCGTAAAGCATTGTTGGGCCTAATTTTCAAGTGGTGAGCATCCAGCAACTCCAAGAGAAGCCAATCGGAAGTGCAAGCGTTCAGTACCTGCATTTTTCAAAATGTTGCTCTTATCTATTTCAGTGTCCCTTGAAAAGTGTCTGACTTTATGTCAGGGAAGCAAGCGGATGAGTGGTTGCTATTCTGAGGAATGTACAGGATTTTCAAACATAGATTTGCTTGCTAAGAATAAAGTTAGCTAATAGACACATGATGATGAAGGTTGCGTGTCTGTCACGGAGGTCACGGAAGTTATGGATTCCTGCCCTCTCTGCACTGGGGAAGGGTTGTGGAGGCAGGCCGGTGGGGATGTGCTCTTAGCCTGGCCACATTAAAAAGCTCATCACCATTGCTATGGATGGGTCATCCGAATGTGAAATCACCTGAAACCAGTTGTCACTAGATGTCTTTTGAAAAATATCAATTCAGTGCACTATTGGAGAGTCCTTTGCTTGTTTTTTATTTATTTATTTATATTCTCCAGTAGTCATTGGAGAAGATGGTCTGGGCTGTCTTATTGCTCAAAATAAAACTTCGAAATATTCACCAAGATTCTGGGATTCACCACTGTATGAATCTGTTAGCTTAGTAATGCCCCTCTGAAAAAGCAGTGACTAAATACGATTTGGGGGTAATGGTAGATAATCAGCTGAACACGAGCTCCCAGAGTGACACCCCAAAAGGGGTAATACAATCCTTGTATGCATAAACAAGCGAATCTAGAATAGGAGTAAAGACGTTATTTTACCTTTGTATTTGGTCCTGGTATGACCACTGCTGGAATACTGTGTCCAGTTCTGGTGTCCACAATTCAAGAAGGATGCTGATAAACGGAAGGGGTTCAGAGAAGAGCCATAACAATGATAAAGGATTAGAAGTGTTGTAGTTGTGTTGGTCCCAGGATATTAGAGAGACAAGGTAGGCGAGGTCATATCTTTTATTGGACCAACTTCTGTTGGTGAGAGAGACACAGAGCTCTGTGTAAGCTCAAAAGCTTGTCTCCCTCACCAACAGAAGTTGGTTCAATAAAAGATATGACCTCATCCACCTTGTCTCTCTAAAAGAATAGAAAACATGCCTGAAAGCGATAGACTCAAAGAGCTCAATTTATTTAGCTTAGCATAGAGAAGGTTAAGCTGTGACTTGATTACAGTCTATAAGTACCTACATAGGAAACAACTCTTTTGTAATGGGCTCTTCAATATAACAGAAAAAGGTCTAACAATCCAATGGCTGGAAATGGAAGTGAGACAAATTCAGATTGGAAATAAGGCATACATTTTTAACAGTGAGGGTAATTAAGCACTGGAACATCTACCAAAGGTTATTCTGGAATCTCCATCACTGGCAATTTAAAAATAAACATTAGATGTTTTTCTAAAAGATATTCTATAGGAATTATTGTGGGGATGTGCTATGGTCTGTGCTACACAGGAGGTCGGACTCAATAATCACAGTGGTCCCTTATGGCTTTGGAATCTAAATCATATGCTTCTAATCAATGACTGGAAGAATAACAGCTAATCAGCAGAGAACAGCTAACAGCAATAAGTAACTAGCTCTGACCTCCCAACAGATTCGGTACACTATTCTTCTTTTCTCTAATGATATCAAATATGTAAAGAGGAAGATAAATCTTCCTTCTGAAAGAATGACTAATTAAACCATATTAAGAGTGTTTGAACTGTGGAGAAATCAAATATTGCAACATCCTTGTAATTTGTGAATATATGCCTAATAACTATTGCCTCAAATGAGAGAGACACTCACAGACTTGCTATTTTCCCTAGTAGTAGTAGAATGCAATTCTGTCCCTATTATTGAAGAATTTATCTATTTTATGTTTGAAATAAACTAAGATTTTATGATAATATGCTTTTTCCATTGTGAGAAGTCATGGCTCAAAAGAGGTTAGGACTATTGCATTTGTGCTTTCCATATGATTGTTGCATCTTCAGAATAGAAAGTCTCTTTAGAGAGCTGCATTGCTGAGGCTATAATTATTGCATTCCTATTAACTTCAGTGAGAGTTTTGAGTGAACCAGGGCTGCAGGCACAAGCCCTACAATGCAACAAGTCCAAGAAGCTTTGTCATTGCTACTTGGAGATTAAAGAAGTGCTGTGGGGCCACCTGCACAGAGAGATCTGTTAAACAATCTCGTATATTTCCTGTCAAAAGAATCAAAATACAGAGGGACCTGGATATAGGTCCTGATACAAAGCCCATTTAAATAAATTCCTGTTGACTTCATTAGGCCTTGAATCAAGCCCATGGTGCAAATCCAGAAAGTCCTCCGTTCTTTGAAGATATGCCACATAATATTGTCCTACTAAATAGAGTGAAACCTTCCTTCTGTAACTACCCAAAGGTCAACAAAAATTGGTTGCGTAATAGAAATTGTTTTTAACTAAGTCAAACAAAACTGTATTTGAAACCACAGAGATACTTTAAAGTCTTTACTTAAGACAGGAAACTGATTATTAGAGGTGGACCTTAGTTCAGGTTTTACTGTATATTTTTTAGAGCATAAGCTTTCGTGGACTACAGCCCGACTATGCATCCGAAGAAGTGGGCTGTAGTCCACGAAAGCTTATGCTCTAATAAATTTGTTAGTCTCTAAGGTGCCACAAGTACTCCTGTTCTTTTTGCGGATACAGACTAACACGGCTGCTACTCTGAAACCTGTATATTTTTTATCTTTCTTTCTGTGTCAAATACTTTTCTGTAGCTGCCTTTGACACATTTAATAACATATCCATGTACCCAATATACTTTACTTTCCCTCAGAGATTAGTGTAGGCAATAATTGCTTTTAGTCATTCAGCATGTTTGATCTTGTTGAGATTTGTCATTATATTGAAAAAGAAAAATTTACCTAGAATTACAAAAGAGTCCCAAACTAGCACTCCTTAGTAGGCAAACTCCCATTGCCTTCAATGGGAGTGTTGTTTGATTGAGGAAGAACTGCCGATTGGGCCAGAGGTCTGGTATCTTCTTACCTGTAATTTCCAAGTAGTCTAAACACTTGTATTTTACTCTACTTTGAAGTTATTTGTGTACAGTACATGTTTGCAGGGTTGGGGTGAAGTCTATTATAAGGACTTTATGTCTTCCTCTGAAGCTTTAGTATTGTCCATTACTAGAAACAAACCATCTGACTAGATAGACCATTTTCTTATTTGAGTATGGAAATTCTTATGCTTCTTTATAACTTTGGACACTGTCATCTAATTGAGGCCCAGATTTTACTGGCTATTAAACTGTAATTTCTGGGACAAGTTCTCTGGATTCCAACATATCTATTAAATAAATTAAAAAGTCATAGTGAGACAATGGTATATTTTATTCTTCACCTCCTGCCCACAAAAATATATTGTGAGTAGAGTTTGGGCTGACCTAGAATTCTCAATTCAAATCTCTTCAAGTTCTAGGAAAGTCAAGACAATGATCAGAACTTTTTGGCTTATGCTTATTTCTGTAATGGGCACAAGTAGAACTTCAGTTTCAAACACTATCAAACTTGGAGAAAATTTAGATCTAGATCTTAAAGTTGTGAACTGGACCTATCACAAAAGAGAATTTTTGTTGTCATTTACCCACACTTTCAAATTTGTTCAGGATGTGTCTTCCCTTTAGCTATGTGTCCCTCAAGCAGGGCTTTCCCGTGCAACTTGTGTGTGGACCCTGGGTTTAAATCTAGATTATATCAGCTTCACACGTCTGTAAAATTTACAAGCACAAGCTAAACTGATCTAATCAGTTTTAAAAATTGCACTGGTTTAACTAAACCAAATTAAATTAAACTGGCACAATGTCTGTGTTGAGACAAGCCCTCGTTTAGTATCTTTTCACACTTCTATATAGTGGCATGTTGCCTGCAGCCTAGAAGTTTGGTGACTTATTTAACAGCTGCTACAAGCTGCCACATAGATCATATCCAATTCTGAGCTTGTGTCTCAGCCTACTTGCATCATATTGTATCATTTGAATCAAATATTTATTTGAAATGCAGTTGTAAATGTGACAGGTTTGTTGATCTACACATTTACTCATTCATCTAGAAAGCAACTACACAACAGCACATAACAAGAATCAGCATATCAGAGAGAAACTCAATAAGGGCACGTCTGTACTTGAAACTTGTTGCAACTTTTATGTATCCGCATTAAGTGATTTGCATTAAGTGATCCACAATAACTGTTGTGCAAGCAGTTTGTATACACCACACTGTTATCCTGCATTGTTTTGTTTCTAAATAAATGCTCAGCATTCTGGTCAGCCATCCCATGATGCATTGCTCTGTAGCTATGCTGTATTCATTCTGGGATTTTTTGCACTGTGCATTGTGGGGTATCTATTGGCAGGCAATGGAATTGTGGGGCTGAGGGACAAACTAATAATTACCATGATTCCTCTTATTTCATCCCATCATCCATCTGGCTTTTGCGAGCTAGCCAGCACCATTTTCAAAGCACTGTCAGGCGTCATAGAAGATACATATGAGAGCACTATATTCATCATCATCTAAATTCATCCAGTATTCTTTAGAGCCAGGGCAATAGAGGTCCTGCTAAGGAGGATGACATTGAACACACATTTCTCCTAGATCTCTTCCTGGGGTGGCTTCGCTTGACAGAGAGCTGCTTTTGGGCGCAGACAAATAGCACTTACTGGTGAGACAGGATAAGATGCAGACCTGGGATGACTAACAGCAGCGGCAGACCTTCAAGATATCAAAAGTCACTTTCCTAGAAATTTGTATAGAACTAAAGCTGCAGTAGCAGAACACCGACACGAGAGCTCTTGTCAGTGTGGAGACGCGCACGGCCACTGCTGTCTGGAAGCTCACAACCATTGGTTGCTACTGGTCAGTAGTTAAGCAGTTTGGTGTTGTTAAATCAATTGTCTGGGCTATTGTCATGGAGATGTGTATGGTCCTGGGCATCAGTCTGGGCTATGCACAGAGGTTATTAATGGGTTTGCATGGTTTGGGGTTCCCAAATTGTGCTGTGCACATTGATACGACCTGTGTGCATATTCTTTGCCTCCTCACCCTCCAATCTTGGAGTTAATCAACAGAAAGGGATATTCCTTGATGGTGCCGCAAAGCGTAGTTGATCACTGTCAACAATTCACTAATATTGACATTGGGTGGTCTGGAAAGGTCCATGATGCCAGGATCTTTATAATCTCTGGAGTTTTTTCCTGCAATGAGAAATTGAATTTTTGCTCCCATGGTCTCAATGGACATTGATGGTGTTTGTAGATGGTGTTTGTAGCCATATTGGTCCTGGGATATGAGAGAGTCCAGGTAATATCTTTTATTGGACCAACTTCTGTTGGTGCACGGGACAAGATTCCACCAGTCATTCTAGAGACTCAGCTTTACCATATGTTCCCCTGACTTTTGAAGCCTTTTACTCTACACTTGGATAGGAGAAAGGAACTGTTTAACTATACTGTGACAGGGTGCACTCACTGCCAGTGGCGCCTCTTCCTGGCCATCCCAGGGATTAGCTCTGCCAGGTGCTGTGCCCCCCTTCCAGTGGTGTCTTCACCCATCCTGTCTCATCCTGAGGCCCCTCTTGTTCCAGGAACTGCAGCCTCCCATTTGTGTCTTGGCTCTCCAACGAGGTCACTAGGTGATTTCCCTTTCCGGGGTTAGGAAAGTCGCTTCTCACAATAGGCTCAGGCAGTTTTCCCTGTTCACTGCCCTGCCAGTGCCACTTCCCTAATGGCTGGTTGGGGAACCCAGGCCAAACCTCTACTCTGGCTTCCGGCTCAGGGACCCTCTAGTCAGCAGTCAAGGCCTGTTCCACCCATATCTTGCTGCATTTCCCTGAGCCCTTTCCTAACCTTCTGGTTCTCCCTTCCTTCTCTGGATCTGTCACCTTCACACCACTCCCTCCTCCTAAGAAGCAAGTTCAGGCTACATGCCTCTGCAGCCTCCAAACACTCCTCCCTCCTTCCAGGGAGTGACTGCAGCCTTTCCCATCAGCCCTTTTCTGTTGCCAACTTCCTGGCTTCATAAAGTGAGGACAGCTCCTCCTGCAGCTGGACTTTATCAGCAAATTAGGCCTTAGCACTCCTTGACTCTCTTCCAGGTGTGGCTTATGCATTAATTGGCCTAATTTACCCCATCAGGCCTTGTGTGAGGTGGACACCCCATCACCTATACCTTGAGTGTTGCAGAATGACAGTGGACTGTGCATTTGGGAGATTGATAGATAGATATTGGGGTTTGATGTCTAGGCTAGAGGCTGATGAGAAATAGCTGCTACTTATGACAGCTGCTTGCTGTGTTTTTGCACAGCCTTTGTTAGAACAAGGGAGAGAGCCTTTCAGATGGATGGGAGGAGGAGGTTGGCATACTTGATTAACATTTTCAACAGCCAGAGAAGATGCCTCTGTGAAATGCTGCAGCTTACTGAGGGGCACAGTTCAGATGTGTTATGTTCCTACTATGAGGCTAGGGGTCACTTGTGAACAATGTATATGCTTTTGTATATCATATTGCCTCTATATAAATCCATGGTACGCCCACATCTAGAGTGCTGTGTGCAGATCTGGTTACCCCATCTCAAAAAGGATATATTGGAATTGGAAAAGGTTCAGAAAAGGGCAACAAAAATGATTAGGGGTATGGAACAGCTTCCATATGAGGAGAGATTAATAAGACTGGGACTTTCCGGCTTAGAAAAGAGACAACTAATGGGGGTATTATAGAGATCTATAAAACCATGACTGGATGGAGAAAATAAATAAGGAAGTGTTATTTATTCCTCATAACACAAGAACTAGGAGTCACCAAATGAAATTAATAGGCAGCAGGTTTAAAACAAACAAAAGGAAGTATTTCTTCACACAGCACACAGTCAACGTATGGAACTCTACCCAGAAGATGTTGTGAAGGCCAAGACTATAACAGGGTTCAAAAAGAACTAGATAAGTTCATGGAGGATAGGTTCATGAATGGCTATTAGCCAGGATGGACAAGGATTGTGTCCCTACCCTCTGTTTGCCAGACACTGGGAATGGGTGACAGGGGATGGATCACTTGATGATTACCTGTTCTGTTCATACCCTCTGTAGCAGCTAACATTGGCCACTGTTGGAAGCAAGGATACTGGGCTAGATGGACCCTTGGTCTGACCCAGTATGGCCATTCTTATGTATACAGCTTAAATCAGGATCACTGTGCTTGTATTAATGTGTACGTACAGTGCTGTTAGCTTTTGACATTCTGCATATAGGGATTCTAGTATAGTCTATGTGGGGATTTTTAACATAGCGTATGGATGGATTGTATTATAGTGCATGTGAAGGTAGGCATTCTTATGAATTAGGTTAATGGACATATGCATTTTCATGAATTGTTCTAGATGAAAAACCATGCAAAGACATTTTCAATAATTTTAAAATAAATAACAAATACAGTACACCAATTTGAAAGTTGTGATCAGTAAAAAAGTATTCAACATTCATAAGATTGTGTAAATTGAAAAACACTTTAAAACATTTAAGTTATAAAGTATAGTGTGCAAATAAGTTTATGCTTTCAAAGTCATAAATGTATGTACGTAGGGCACTCAATACTGCTCTCTGCATCTTGGAATATGGGATGATGGTAGAAGGGAATCTCCCTGTGGCTCACGGAACATGATTTTCTTTATCTTGTGCCATAGACTGCCTAGAACGAGAACTCTTTCCTGGCATTGTTGCAGTGAATGGTGTCCCCCAAAATGTGGAGTTTCAGAGGTAGAGGGCTGCACAGGTGCATAGGCTAGGGCATAGGCCTTGACCAAAGAGCCCCTATGCTCTAGTCTACAGGACAGTTGTTTGCCTTTCCATCATCTGCAGCAGCTGTGTATATATGTACCTAGCCATGTCCCTGTCCTTTTCTTTCTCCTTTTCTGTCATGCTGCAGGAACCCTTCCCTCCACTCCTCTGTCATTTATCTCTCTCGGGATGTTCTTTGAACATATCATGCCATGTCATCTCTTGAGCTCCTCTTCCTCCTATGCAGATTGGACAGATGTTCATGCAGTGTTAGCACCCTATCCCTGCTCATTATAAGGTGTCTGCTGCGATAGCCAAAAAAGAGAGAAAGAGAGAGAGAGAGAGAGAGAGAGAGAGAGAGAGAGAGAGAAAGGACAACTAGTTACTGTTCAAATTGAAGTCTCCATGCCAACAGTAACCAAATGTTGCTTTTTCCTTAATTTTGGAATTCTATTCCTGAATCTCTTCCCAGTCTTGGGTGAGCTTGGAGATGGTAGGATGTCTTCACAATCTTCTCTGTTTTAACAGGACATCTTCACCTGTGATTTGAGGGGGGTGATTTGTTTAGCCAACTTGGGGAAAGGGGTAATAAATACATGGTGGGCTGTGGGTGTTGGGGTGGGGGCTATCTAAAGATGGTGCAGAAGAGGCAGGGTAGTAATTACATGTGCATCTCTGCAGGCTGTCCTTACTTTGGAGGATGTTACTCTGAGGCATGTCACCAAAAGGCAGAGAAGGATTCTGTTCAAAAAGACCATTGGCAAAGCAAAAAAATAGGCTGTGCTGCTGTTTATCAGGATGGTGCCCACAGAGCTGGGGTACATAGAATAAGGAACCACAAACTGTGGGCAGTGAGAGAAGAGCTGCATTGCTGTGCAATCTTCTTGCCAAAGCAGAATAATATCTTTGGTTTAGGTTCTGTTTTTAAAACACCCATGAAACAGCACAAAGTGCCCTGTAAAATAAATAGAATGCTGCAGTAGCCCAAAGAGAGCTGAAATCCTTACAGTGCCTAACAATAATTTTATTTTTGGAAATGTTTATGTCCCGTTACTTTTCTGATTTACCTCAGAATACCGCGCATTGGCTAAAAGCTGAGGGCATTAACGAAACTGTGAGCAAGATACATGATTCTGGTGTTTTTCTTTTCTGTGTCGGCCACTACAATAAAAATGCTTTTACTTTACACCATCTGCTTTTTAACCCATGCAATGCCACCATCTTGGCTTGGAAGGGGGGTTATTCATAGATTCTAGGACTGGAAGGGACCTCGAGAGGTCATCGAGTCCAGTCCCCTGCCCTCATGGCAGGACCAAATACTGTCTAGACCATCCCGGATAGACATTTATCTAACCTACTCTTAAATATCTCCAGAGATGGAGATTCCACAACCTTCCTAGGCAGTTTATTTCAGTGTTTAACCACCCTGACAGTTAGGAACTTTTTCCTAATGTCCAACCTAGACCTCCCTTGCTGCAGCTTAAACCCATTGCTTCTGGTTCTATCCTTAGAGGCTAAGGTGAACAAGTTTTCTCCCTTCTTCTTATGACACCCTTTTAGATACCTGAAAACTGCTATCATGTCCCCTCTCAGTCTTCTCTTTTCCAAACTAAACAAACCCAATTCTTTCAGCCTTCCTTCATAGGTCATGTTCTCAAGACCTTTACTCATTCTTGTTGCTCTTCTCTGGACCCTCTCCACATCTTTCTTGAAATGCGGAGCCCAGAACTGGACACAATACTCCAGTTGAGGCCTAACCAGCACAGAGTAGAGCGGAAGAATGACTTGTGTCTTGCTCACAACACACCTTTTAATGCATCCCAGAATCATGTTTGCTTTTTTTGCAACAGCATCACACCGTTGACTCATATTTAGCTTGTGGTTCACTATAACCCCTAGATCCCTTTCTGCCGTACTCCTTCCTAGACAGTCTCTTCCCATTCTGTATGTGTGAAACTGATTGTTCCTTCCTAAGTGGAGCACTTTGCATTTGTCTTTGTTAAACTTCATCCTGTTTACCTCAGACCATTTCTCCAATTTGTCCAGATTATTTTGAATTATGACCCTATTCTCCAAATAAATTGCAATCCCTCCCAGTTTGGTATCATCTGCAAACTTAATAAGCGTACTTTGTATGCCAATAACTAAGTCGTTGATGAAGATATTGAACAGAGCCGGTCCCAAAACAGACCTCTGCGGAACCTCACTTGTTATATCTTTCCAGCAGGATTGGGAACCATTAATAACAACTCTCTGAGTACGGTTATCCAGCCAGTTATGCACCCACCATATAGTAGCCCCATCTAAGTTGTATTTGCCTAGTTTGTCGATAAGAATATCATGCGAGACCGTATCAAATGCCTTACTAAAGTCTAGGTATACCACATCCACTGCTTCTCCCTTATCCACAAGCCTCGTTATCCTATCAAAGAAAGCTATCAGATTGGTTTGACATGATTTGTTCTTTACAAATCCATGCTGACTATTCCCTATCACCTTACCACCTTGCAGATGATTTCCTTAATTACTTGCTCCATTATCTTCCCTGGCACAGATGTTAAAACTAACTGGTCTGTAGTTTCCTGGGTTGTTTTTATTTCCCTTTTTATAGATGGGCACTATATTTGCCCTTTTCCAGTCTTCTGGAATCTCTCTTGTCTCCCATGATTTTCCAAAGATAATAGATAGAGGCTCAGATACCTCCTCTATTAGCTCCTTGAGTATTCTAGGATGTATTTCATCAGGCCCTGGTGACTTGCAGGCATCTAACTTTTATAAGTGATTTTTAACTTGTTCTTTTTTTATTTTATCTTCTAAACCTACCCCCTTCCCATTAGCATTCACTAAGTTAGTCATTCCTTCAGACTTCTCAGTGAAGACCGAAACAAAGAAGTCATTAAGCATCTCTGCCATTTCCAAGTTTCCTGTTACTGTATCTCCCTCCTCACTGAGCAGTGGGCCTACCCTGTCCTTGGTCTTCCTCTTGCTTCTAATGTATTGATAAAAAGTCTTCTTGTTTCCCTTTATTCCTGTAGCCAGTTTAAGCTCATTTTGTGCCTTTGCCTTTCTAATCTTGCCCCTGCATTCCTGTGTTGTTTGCCTATATTCATCCTGATTGGGGTGGAGGAAGAAGGAAGACCAGGCAGGAAAGAGAGCAATACACACTGCAGTGGGGAGGTTGAGGGGGTGGACAGGACACAGAAAGCTTAAGTGCTTGTTGTGTTTTTTGTTTTGTTTTTATTTTTTAATTGATGCAAAGGACACGCCAGTATGGCAGATGAGCAACAGTTCCTTAGGGATGGGGATTCAGCCACACCTACTTTGCTGTGGGTAAATTCATCTCGCATCTCAGTAAATCTGCTTCCAAAATAGGCTTAATAGCACACATTGAAACAGCAGGTGATTCGCAACAACAAAATAATCTTGTTTGTGGATGCAAGGTACTTTAATGCGACATAACTCCAATTAACCTGCTATACATTTCAGATGTAGACAAGCCCTAAGCAAAGTCATTATCTTCATTAGTCATAAAAATCAAGCGTGAGGCTACCAAAACCCATAGCCAGGAAACATAGGCAATGTTAAGAGGCCCAACAACTTGCCAACCAAAACCCCACTGAATAAGTCAAAACTCATTCAGACCACACAATAGCTCCAAGGGGTAAGAAAGTTCAAGATGGAGAATCTCCATACAGTGATGGAGAATCACATGAAGTTGGGCCTCTCTCTCTGGTACAGACAGAATAGGTGGCTGCCTGGAGCAACAAAATGTCCACTAACTATTTGTGTCTGTGTGTGTCTTCAATCTAGAGGAGTTGGACATTTGCTGTTTGCCTAGAGCAGCAGAAACCCGTCGAGCCAACCACACTCAAAGGCCTGGTGGTTAACCATTTGATGTAGCTTCCTGGTGTAAAGGAAGCACATTAATGAAAATGGTGACTTGCTCCAGTACAGCTGACATGGAGAAGACTGCAGGGTCCTGGAGCAAGATGCACCAATGCAAGTCAGTCCCGGTTTACACCTGTTCACTTGGCCTACATTAATAGGAGTAGATAGCAGTGCACCATGTACTGATATAGCTGTATCAGTGGCTAAAACAAGAAAAAAGAAAAGGAACTAAACTCTGTCCAGATGTACAGCCAAAAGTGAAAGCAAAGGAACAGTGCATAGACATAGATAGTGTGCATCACAATACTTTCTTCCTTGTCATTTCAATCAATTATTTAAACCCCCCTGATTACAGCCTTTTCTGCTCTGCCAGTGCAACCAGTGGCCGGAGAACACCTATTGGCAACCTTTTCTTCTTTACCAACACACCCAACCACCTCAGACCAATGTTCTGATACCCCTCAAAGAAGACCAGAAAAGCATATTCACAGCTCTGACAACTGGAAGGAAAATGTACTGCAGACGAGTCATAAACAGCATTGTGTCAAATGGGCTTGAGTAGAGCCAAGTGGTGCCAGGAATTGGGGAAGGAGCCTGCAAAAGTGCCTTGCGTGACCCACGTGCAGAAAGAACTTAGCCTAGAGGGATAGAGGAGATTGTGAAATCCTGTCTATTAGGGAAGGAATGGTTTGTACCTGGGAGGGCCAGATGAACTGTTTAGTTCTTGTAATGTTTCAGAAACCAGATCCCAGGAATGAGGGAACTTTATCTGAAGCATGTTGGATGTGTGCATTCCTTGGAGAGTCAGAGGGCAAAGTGTGGCTTGGACACCCCAATGATGGGACAGGCTAGAATGAACCCTCCACATTTGCTCCAATCTCTTCAACCTGTGCCTAGCTTTTGGTGCTTAACAGGGGAATTATGTTATTGTGACGTGACGTTTCTATGGACATTCTGAATCTCATGGTATTTGTGAACTCCATGTGGGCCCAATGCAGGTGGCCATGCTCTGGGGAGTAGCTTACAGGAAATCAAATATGGGAGCAGGAGAGAGGCAGACACATGAATGAAAAGGGGATGCTATTGCTATTAAAATGCCTTGCGCCACTCCAAATGCCTCATACTAGGATTGCCAATTTTGGTTGGACATGTCCCTGGAGGTTTCATCACATGACATAATCTTTAATTAAATATTAATCTTTAATTCATGGAGACTCCAGGACAATCCTGGAGGGTTGGCAACCATACTTACTATCTCAAAATGAGTTCTTTAGGGGAAGGTGCTAGTTCAGTTTAATTTAAACCTGTTCCAAGTTTACTTAAACTAAACTGACCTTTACAATAAGAG
Organism: Chrysemys picta bellii; assembly: GCF_011386835.1. Lineage (NCBI taxonomy): Eukaryota > Metazoa > Chordata > Testudines > Emydidae > Chrysemys > Chrysemys picta. The sequence continues at coordinate 253,741,463 of NC_088792.1, forward strand.
TTTTCAAATAGGGGTTTTCACCAGTTTAAGTATATTGGTTCAAATTCATACCTTTGTTTGTAGTTGTGCAACTTTCCTGTGTAGACAAGGCCTCAGACTAGGCTTATACTATCATGGAGACCAATTTGCTACAATGTGTAAACATTTTGTTGTACTAAACCTGACCCATGAGTAATGTGATAGTGTTGCTGTTCTTCACAAGCTTGTATCCCTTCCTTCCACCTCACTCCCATCCTTCCTCCCCATCAAAAAATTGGTGAGTTCCACGTAGTGCTGACAGGCAATGTTAGCAATGCAGTGTCTACACAGACACTTTGTTGCCCTAACTACATTGACCTAAGCGCTATGCCTCTCGTGGAGGTGGAGTTATTAGGTTGGTGTAGTGGGGGACTTACAAAGGCAGCAGCAACCCTGTAGTGTAGACATTTACAGAGTTAGGTTGATGTAACCTTATGTCAACCTAACTCTATAACAGGGGTCGGCAACCTTTCAGAAATGCTGTGCCGAGTCTTCATTTATTCACTCTAATTTAAGGTTTCGCGTGCCAATAATATATTTAAACATTTTTAGAAGGTCTCTTTCTATAAGTCTATAATATAGAACTAAGCTATTGTTGTATGTAAAGTAAATAAGGTTTTTAAAATGTTTAAGAAGCTTCATTTAAAATTAAATTAAAATGCAGAGCCCCCCAACCAGTGGCCAGGACCCGGGCAGTGTGAGTGCCACTGAAAATCAGCTCGCGTGCCGCCTTTGGCACATGTGTCATAGGTTGCCTACCCCTGCTCTATAGTGTAGACTAGAGCTAATACTGCATTCTGCCCATGACTAGCTCTTCTGATAACAATCAATTGGTTGAAATGATTTCACAATGCTTAACTGGTGATAATTAGATCTCCGCATTAACCCCCCTGTGAGCTGACTGCCGGGCTCAGGGTAGAGAAGTTTTTATTTCTGTTAGTGTTATTGTTTCAGTTTGTTTTCAAGCTCCATAAAATGACAGTGCTTTTGTTTACATGCTGCAGGCCATCTCTATAACCAGAGGAAACAGTCATTTTATTTTTAAATATGAAAACATAGAATCTAGAGAAAATGTGTTTAGTTCAATCTGAAGGAAGACCCTAAAACCTAATCTCCTGATCTCTGCTGCCATGAATTTTTACCTCCCAGGCTATTTAATTATTGACAGGCAATTCAATTACACTCATCGCCTTAGTGTCTGAGTGCCCTCCAAAATGATAGCTGTATAACTTATGGAACTCTCCTTTCTTACCCCTTGAAGATTGATCCTATCAAGGACTGAGTGCTTAGAGGCTGATTCCTTCTGGTTTGGGTGTCTAACATTTCTCCAGACAAGCCCTGTTACAATTTTAAACAGGTGATTCTTGTGATAAGCCTGTAGCACTCACTCTATGAAGTCAGTTATGATTGTCAAATGCAAGAGCTCCAAGGGACAGAAGAGTGAATGTTTGTAGTTTTTGATTATGAGCTAAGATCACTACAGAGGAGACTGTATGTGGTATTGGTGCTGCTCACAATGGGCAGTTGCCCATGTCATAAAACCATCATGTGTTTAGTTAAAGGAGAGCTTTGTTCAGGAAAGAAGAATCCGAAGGGAATAATTACCTCTTAGCTGGAGAGAAGTGGCTCTTCCAGGGCGGGAACAAGGTTTCAATCACCTCTTAAGCACAAAGAAAGAGGTTATTGCAAACCTGAGTTGAGCGTCACTAACAATACAAAGCTGACAAGGAAAGCAGGCCTTGCAGTTTCTTACAACTGTCTTCTATTATAAATAAATGCTTTAGTTTCCCTCACTGTGGCTTTAGGTACCCAATTATAGATATGGAAATGAGAGGGGGAAGCCCTAAAATAGTGCAAAAGGCCAGATGATGGTGGAAAGACACTGCAAAAAGGAAAGGAGTATCTTAAAGTCAAGATATTTAACCAGAAGGAAAAAAATAATCAGAGATCATTATTCTGGTTATTTGTGTAATGAAGTTATGAAATGCTCTCTCCTGCAGCTCATACAATTTTGATCCGTGTACTGGCTGATTATTTTGTTTCTTGTTAAATGAAGTAACATGCAAACAGTGCTGTGTTCTGGAGAAATGATAATCTCTACCCCCAAAAATCCCTTAATTATTCAACAAGAAAATTCACTTTGCAAAGCCCATTCAACCATCAGTAGCGTTCAATGTGAAGTTTGTGCTTATCAGTAAATTTACAGTAGGGTTCACTGTAACTGGAAAATTGTGGGTCAGGGCATATTCCAGGAGAGTAAAGGTAAGGGAAGCACTTATTTGGATTGTGAATTCAGTTTGACCTTTATTGTCTCCTATTTCTCAATTCAAATATAGAACTAGATTGCACAGTGTTTGTTTTAACAGAAGTCCCACTAACTTCAATTAAAGTTTTGCCTGCTTAAGAACTGTAGGATTAGCCCAACAATAATTAGAGGCGAACCAACAAATCTAAAATGAGCAGTTTTTACATAAATGTAAACGATTGTAAGGAATTTAAAAAAAAAAAAAAGTCACAAGAAAGGCTAGTCAAGTAAATAGGCTGGCAAATGAAGAAAGCACATTCAATTCTAAGTCATTTTTACCCAATTTGATTGTTCCTCGGAGAACTGATTCATTTTTTGAAGAGGAAATGTATAAAAAAGATTTCATCAGGTGCATAGTTTGAACAATCAAACTGACTCAGTGCTTCCAATGAACAATGGGATTATCTGCCTTTCAATCCAGATAAAACATTTCCCTCCCAGTGCTGGGTTACTTCTGATTTTTTGTGTAGTAATAATACTTTGCATTTATATAGCTGTTTATCTGTTGGATCACAAAGCACATTATAAAGGTGGTCATTGTTATTTCCATTTCCAGTAAATGAGGCTTTGTCTGCAATGGAGATTTCAGCTATTGGTAGTCAGCCATCAGTGTAGTTGTATCAATACAAACCCATGATGTATGTGTGCAAACCCACTATAATGCCACGATTCACACAGGTTCAGTGTATCCCAGTTTCAAGCAAGGGCAAACTACACTTGTGCAAATCATAGTTTATAGTGGTTTTGCCTGTCTATGCCAAGGGTTTACAGCTATATTGGAGGCAGAAGTCCCCAGCATATACAATGCCTGAGACTCAGAGAGGTTAAATGATTTGCCCACAGTAAGTCAGTGGCAGAGGTGGGAATAGAATCCAGGTCTCCTGACTTCCACCCCATTGGACCACAGATGCCCCAATTATTTAAAGGCAATCTGAAATCACTGTCAAATTACCTTCCAAATAAACAAGAAGGGAGAAAAATAGTTCTGCTATAAAACAGGCATGTTTCTTAACTGGAAAAATAATACCTATTGTTTTACAACAATTTGAAAATTATTTTAACAGATACACCAATATACATAGTACAGTGTGAGGAAAACAATGTACACAAATCACTGGGGTGCAGATGCACACCAGTTTGATCTTCTGGATGCATAGATACATATAGTTAAGGTTTGAGGGTCTCTGTCTAGTATTGATGCATGTTTTAACAGCAAGTTTAGTACCGAAGTCTTTGCTTGACACTGTTAGATCAATTTTACTCCATTTTGTCTTATTTTTTGCTCATCCTCTCTTGAAAAGATTATGCAATAGCAAATTGTAAGGTGGCTTGTGGATCTGAAAGGAAAAATCTCTGGTGAATTACCATTGTGTGCCTTGTGTTTTTACAGTAACAAACGGCTTGTGGCCTTAGTACCAAATGAGACACCATTCAATACCAGACGAGCCTACACAAGTGAAGATGAAGCCTGGAAATCGTACCTGGAAAATCCCCTAACAGCAGCTACCAAGGCTATGATGAGCATAAATGGAGATGAGGACAGTGCTGCTGCTCTCGGCCTATTGTATGATTACTATAAAGTAGGTAACTTGATTGATATATCTTCCAACCCTGATAAATTTAGCAGGGGTCTGATTTTAAGGCATATCAAGAGAGAAAATTATGCTGCAGAACAATTTACAAATAAGTTTCTTCCCACTGGACACTAGCATTAAACTCCCTCTCCATTTCAAGAAGACAACTTAAAGGCCTTTTGATTTAGCTACCACTGGGTATTAAAGCTACAATTACAAATCTTAAAAGAACCCAGGACCCACTATTTTGTTCAGCACACTATTCTTGCTTTTCTTCATTTCTAAAAGCCTCTGATATAATTAATTAAGTTTTCTTTAAGTTTTCTTTAAGTTTCTATAATTAAGTTTTCTTTTGGTTTATAAGCCTGGAGTATTCTTTAAAAAGCAGAGACCATGCTCATCTGGAGGTTTTTCTATGGTATCAGGACTCATTTTGCTTAAATTGAAACTTTTTATTTTTGCCCACTCTTTAACTAGGCTTTCTCTCTTAATGGCAGTTCCATTCGTTATTGTTGTTGTTATTTATTTGTATTAAAGTAGTGCCTAGAGGCCCCTCTAGGCTCAGACCCCATTGTGCTAGGCGCTGTACAGACACAGAATAAGAATCAGTCCCTGCCCCAAGGAGCTTACAATCTAAATAGACTATGAGAGAGACAAAGGGTAGAAGAAAGGAAGTAGTATTACCCTGTTTACAGATAGGGAACTGAGGCTCAGAAAGATTAAGGGATTTAATCAAACTCACATAGGAAGCCTGTGACAAAGTCATGTTTTGAAAACTGAGTCCCAGCCCAGTAGCTTAACCATGACATCATCTTTGTTCTCGTATCTCTGATAATGTCTAAGTATGGCTGCTGCTAAGACTCTGGCCCTGATTACTGGCTACGACTGAAGTCAAAGCAAAACCATTGAATGCTTCTTACCAACTTTGCCATGCAGTACCTGTGTGAGAATTACCATTTTAACCCCTGCAGTGATGGTCCCCTGCTCTAAAGCATGAAACTCAATGCTGATTCCCGTTTGTGTAATCTGAAGTTCTTGTTGTTTCCCTTAAATTGTCTTGGTCCCAATGTCTCTCATGTGTTGGATGACATTTTTTACATTACTTTTACAATGAATGTGCATTTTCACATTCAAGCTGTGTTTCAATGTGGTTTCTTTTTCATATTTGGTTTTTAACAAATCAAACAATATTCACCTCAACAATTTAAAATCTCTTGCAAGTATAAAAAAAGTTATCTAAATTGATCAGAGGGGTAGCTGTGTTAGTCTGTATCCACAAAAACAATGAAGAGCCCAGTGGCACCTTAAAGACTAACAGATTTATTTGGGCATAAGCTTTCGTGCGTAAAAAACACTTCTTCAGATGCATGGAGTGAAAATTACAGATACAGTGGCACATGAAGAGAAGGGAGTTATCTTACAAGTGGAGAACCAGTGTTGACAAGGCCAATTCAGTCAGGGTGGATGTGGTCCACTCCCAATAATTGGTGAGGAGGTGTCAGTACAAAGAGAGGGAAAATTGCTTTTGCAGTGAGCCAGCCACTCCCAGTCCCTATTCAAGCCCAAATTAATGGTGTTAAGTTTGCAAATGAATCGTAGCTCTGCAGTTTCTCTTTGAAGTGTGTTTTTGAAGTTTTTATATTGAATGTCCAGGGAGATTGAAGTGTTCACCTCCTGGCTTGTGTATGTTACCATTCCTGATGTCCAATTTGTGTCCATTTATTCTTTTACTTAGAGACTGTCCGGTTTGGCCAATTACATGGCAGAGGGGCATTGCTGGCACATGATGGCATATATCACATTAGTAGATGTGCAGGTGAATGAGCCTCTGATGGTGTGGCTGATGTGGTTGGGTCCTATGATGGTATCGCTAGAGTAGATATGGGGACAGAGTGGGCAATGGGGTTTGTTATAGGGATTGGTCCTGGGTTAGTGTTTCTGTGGTGTGGTGTGTAGTTGTTGGTGTGTATTTGCTTCAGGTTGGGGGGAGGGGAGGCATCTGTAAGCAAGGACTGGCCTGCCTCCCAAGGTCTGTGAGAGTGAGGGGTCGTTTTCCAGGATAGGTTGTAGATCACTGATGATGTGCTGGAGAGGTTTTAGCTGGAGGTTGTACATGATGGCCAGTGGTGTTCTGTTATTTTCCTTGTTGGGCCTGTTCTGTAGTAGGTGATTTCTGCAAGTAGGAAGAGAATCAGGTCCTGACTATATTAACCTGAAGTTGCAAATACAAAGTGTTATACTTGCCTGACCAATGCCTGATGCTTTTCTCAGGTTCCCAGAGATAAAAGGCTGTTGTCTGTTAACAAAGTGAGTGACAGTCAAGAAGACCAAGATAAAAGGTATAGTATCATTTAAAATAATATATTAATACACTGCAGCTAAAAGAAACTTTGATCAGATGTGAATCAAAAGAATTGTTATGGCTTCTGACTTCCTTCTACAAGATAAAAGAACAAAGTCTAATGTGGGAAGCAATCATTACACAGCTCTACATATTAAAAAAATTAAATGGGATTTTTTAAAAATGTGATTTGCAAAGTAATAAAGAATCCCAGTGAAGTTGTCATGTTATTTGAAAAAGTAAACCAGAAAAAAATATTGCCATTAGAAATACTGCTTTTTTTTTTTTTTTTTTTTGGTAACAAAAGCTAAATAGTTTGGCTTCAGTAAACTGATTTAGATAGTTATAGTATCAGAGGGGTAGCCATGTTAGTCTGAATCTGTAAAAAGCAACAGAGGGTCCTGTGGCACGTTTAAGACTAACAGAAGTATTGGGAGCATAAGCTTTCGTGGGTAAGAACCTCACTTCTTCAGATGCAAGAAGTGAGGTTCTTACCCACGAAAGCTTATGCTCCCAATACTTCTGTTAGTCTTAAACATGCCACAGGACCCTCTGTTGCTTTTTAGATAGTTATACTTAGCCTAATCTCATCTCTGTCAGGGAGCAAATAACTTTACATAACACCTTCTTCATTAAAACTACCTTCTGTAAAACATTTTCTTCCCCTCACACCTGTAAGATCATAGCTTTTGCTGTGTCTGGAGTCAAAGTTGCTAAAGGGTCCTGTGTGGTAGGTTAAGAAAAAAACAACTGACTTTATTGAGACTCATGAGCAGGAGAGAGTGAGGCTATGTCTTCACTGCAAAAAATAGATATGTTTGTACATCGAGTTAGCTATCTCAATGTAAAATCCTAGTGGAGAGAAGGCACAGGTAACTTTTACCTTAGTTAGTCAAGGTCATAGCTATGCCCCAAAGTGGGGTTTGGCTCAGCTAGTTACATTGAGGTAAAAACTAACAGTGCCTTGTCTCCACTATGATTTACATAAAACCAGCTATCTTGATGCACAAAAAGCTACCTTTTTACAATGAAGACATAACCTGAAACTACTCCAGTCAGCATCTGGAGAGAGAGTTCCACTTCCATCTGGCTCCAGAGAAATTCCACAGCAGGATTGGCAAAACATCCATCCAATGGAAAGCCAAGATGGCAGCCATTTTCTCATCAGCGCAAAACATCCATCCAACGGAAAGCCAAGTTGGCAGCCATTTTCTCATCAGCGCAACTCTCATTAGTTATTGAAAATGAGAACAAAACACTTAGCAGCTGTTGAAAGCTGAAAGCTTTATGAATTAACCATTTCATGTGTGTGATGACTGTGCATGACATGGGTTTTCATGGGCACCTTCAGTTAGAGATAGGGTGGTGCTGCTGAAAGCTACAGTGTACCCGCAACAATTACTGTCCTGCTCTGTTATGGCATTCCTGGAAGTACATCTTCAGGAATTATATCAGTAAACATGGTCACCACCCCGTGGCTGTCTGAAAGGGCAGATAGCAAAATATTAATCTCATTATTGACAATTCACTCTCTCCATACCACATGAAAATTGTTTTACTGTCAGTTATATATATTATTTCATGTAAAACCCTTGATGTTTATTTTGGCCAATAGGCTTTTGTATTGATCTATTAACTATGTATCCAAATAGTAGTCTAAGGAGAATGAAATATAGGTCACATAGGATTTGTCATACTAGATCAGACCATTTGATCACTGGGTCCTGCATTCTAATTCCTGCAGTGGCCAATACCTGATGTTTCAGAGGAAGATAACCTCTCCTGGTCCTCAATACATGAAGAAAGTTTTGCACTGAGGGTGTATTTTCTTCCTGACTTCTGTAGCAATCAGTTTACTCCCTAAATGAGGAAATTTGATGCCAGTTTCTATTAGGACAATTCACAGGTTTTTGTTTGTTTCACAGAAATTGTCTTGGTACTAATGAAGCTCAGAGTAATTTGAGTGGAGGAGAGAACAGAGTTCAAGTCCTGAAGACAGTACCAGTTAATCTCTCCTTAAACCAAGAACATCTGGAGTCTTCCAAAAGGGAGTACAGCACAAATGTATCTGGGAGCCCAACGCCAATCTCAGTGACTGGAGTTACTGTGGTAAAGGCAGAAGAGTTCACGCCAGTTTTTATGGCCCCGCAAGTGCATTATGTTAGGGGTGAAAATGAGGAGCATCGGGGGGTTATCTTTGAACAGACTCAGTATGAAGTGCCCAACATTGCCCCCCATACAAACTATCTCAAAGATGACCAGCGTAGTACTCCTGATAGTACTTACAGTGACACTTTCAAAGATGGGGGAACAGAAGTAAGTTTTTCATTTATGAACTAGTATCTTGGAACTCATTAAAAAGAATCATACAGTGTGACTCTGTGTTGTACAGCACCGAGCACAGTGGGGGCTTGGTCCTTGACTGGTGTTCATAGTTACTACTACAATAATAATAAATAATAATAATTAATAAATAACACAAGCAGCATATTTTAGCTCTTTCCACAACAGAGGAGCAGGTGAATGACCATGACCATCTTTAGTAAATTCAGCTGCTCCTCACAGTGTTCTTCTTTGCCTTCTGACAGCATAAGAAAACACCATCGTCCTAGAGGGTAGTTTGGCTTCTTATCTATTGGAAACAATGAGAGGTGATGGGTATTTTAATAAAGGGCATCTTGTGGCTTCAGTCCCAGTGAGAATAAAGGGGGTAGGGATGGCTTATTTTGAAAGAGGGCAAGCAGGCTGTAGCTTCAGTTCTATTCAGAACAATAGGAGATGGCAGCCATTTTGAAAGTGGATAATTGTTCATGAGCATCTCTTAAGGCGTGGCCGGCTCCAGGCACCAGCCGAGCAAGCTGGTGCTTGGGGCGGCAGCTTGTAGGAGGCGGCATTCCACCCAATCCTAGGGTGGCACGGCCGCTTTTTTTTTTTTGTTCCGCTCCAGCCGCCCTGTAGGGGGCAGTGGCGTCCTTCCCTCCCAGCCGACCGGAGCGGCACGGAGCCCTCCCTCCCTGGCCGCCCCCCTTCTCTCTCTCCCCTCCGCTCCTTCCCCCTCTCCCCGCTAGCCGGGGCACATCTGCAGGGCAGGGAGTCCCCCTGCACCGCGCCTCAGGTTGTTGGTTTTTTTTTGCTTGGGGCGGCCAGAAAGCCAGAGCCGGCCCTGTCTTAAGGGGAAGAGTTTATGCATCAATCTCTGTTGAGGGATAAATTTTTTAGTTGTGAAAAGTAATGGCAAAAAATTACCATTAATCCTAAATAGTTCATTTCAAAAGCTATCTATTGCACCAGATCTGCTCATCAAAAAGGGCACGAGGGGGAAATGGGTGGCATTAGGAGGGTGCAAGGGAATGTAGAAGTCAAAAGGTAGGGGGAAGGTGGGTTATGTGGGTCGGTGTTTGTACAGAGGAATGCTGAAGACAGGAGGGAGGGAAGAACTGCTGTGTGCTCTGTCTGCTATGCACTGCTCTGGCAATGCAAAGCAACTGTAAATTCAGTGTAACTGGCCAGTATTCTCTGGTTGCTTTGTGCTGCTCTAGAGTGCCTGACCCTAGAGGTTAAAATTTAAAAAATAATTTAAGGTTGATACTACATATCTTCAAATCACATAGTAACATTCTCTTTTGGTTTCCTGATTCCTGTTAATGTATGAAATTATTAATAATTAAAAAAAAACAAGGAAGCTCCCAGTCAAAAACTACATTAAGATGGAGTTAAGGTTGAGAGTATGTATGACTCATTTAGGAAAAAAAGATTACAGGGATGTAATTATCTCCAAAACAAGTATTCAAACCCAGGAAATGCAGAATTAAACTTAAACTTAAAAGAAATACAAATATGTTAAGGTATGGAAATGCATATTCAGGGCACCTATACAACCTGAATTCTCTCTGTGGTGACATAATGAGGAAATCTATTGTGCCTTTAAAAATCAGTTTAAACTAAACTGGGAGCACAAGCACTATTATGAATTAATTATAATTATATGCCTTCAACCCTTATGCTAGGAGACTGGTAAATACCCTATTGTAGGAGCTGGGGAGTAGTGTGCACATAGGCTTTCCCCAGGGTAGTTCATGGCACTGATCCTATCATGCCAGTACATGCTGTTGGAGATGCAACTGAACTCTCACAGAACAGTGAATCCATCCTATAAAGTGCTGTCAAATGGACAAAATTAACAAACTGGAAAAAAAGAGCAAATACATATATTTGCTAATACCTCAGTGACATCACTAATATTTGATCACATTTTTTTTTTAAATATACTCTGTCATTTACATTACCAATTTAAAATTAGGTATTACGCACTGTCTACTGTAACTTACAAACATGGCTCAAGCCTACCAACATTCCTGCACATAAGCAACTTCACATATGTAAATATTCTTGGTGCAGTCAATAAGATTACTCATATGAGTTATGATTCTTGTTTTTGAAAATGTGTGCAGGATGGGCCCAGTCCAGTTCTCTTATTCATGTAAACAATCTCCTTTAAATCAATGTGAATATTCATGTGATTAAGAGCTATGTGTGTGAATGAGTTTGCAGGGCTTTAGACCGATTGTCTCAAGTGTGAAGTGTAAGTTTGTAAAAAGTAATTTTTCCACCAACAAGATTGCCTCCCCACATTTCATTGCCCTATGCACATACATTTGTTATAAAAGTGCAAGTGCAGATACCTTTTAGAAAAGTCATCTTGATGTATATTCTTTTAATCAGTCAAGGCAGAATGCAAGAGAATTATGTATAACATTCCATGTAAATTACAGTACTATGATCATGATTTTTTCATAATATTATAAAAGTGGTAATTTCTTCTATCTGATTGTTGCCTGATTTTAATATGGATTTAAATAACTGATCAGATTTTAAATTGTGTCTCAGATTAATTTAATAAAATAGTTTAATTACATACTAATTAATATAAACTAGTTGTATTGATCTAACAAAAACAAGGATTAATATTTTAAAATTACTTATCCTCCGGGGACATTCTTGGCATCACTACACCAAGCCATACATGAAAATATCACATAAAATGATATAAAAATAAGACCAGTCAACTGCAAATCTACAACCCACTGCTGTGCCATGGTAAAAACACTCTGTAATAAACTGGCATCTCTTAAACAGGTTTCAAGTCTTTTTATTACAGAGCATTTTTATCATGGCACATCAATATGTAATTAACCTTGAGTGGTGACAAAATAGTAATAGTAATAATTAATAATCCATGAGATATTACCTAATGATCCATTAGAAACAGTGTATTATGGCCACAAAAGGTAAACTAAAAAGAAGAAAAAGCAAGGATTTCACAGAATATAATTTTCCTCTGCTCTATAATGTAGTGTATAGTTCTTTATTCAATCTATGCAGTGGACATCATTTTCATAATTCAGCCTCTTGATGCAATATATTTCACATTTTTCATCTATACCTTTTTATAACTCTGTTTTCATTTTGTCAAATGAATCTATTATTCTAATATGATCCTGTATTACATGCAGAATACTTCCTTAGCCTGTGTCCCCATTCCCATCCAAATGAGATGATACAATAATATGAATTTTTATGAGCCTCAGTGCGTGGGTTGTGGAGAACAATTAGAAATAGATTCACATAAACCCTCTTTAAAAACATAGACACCGTAAAAGCTTTCATTTAATTTGCAGCTTAGGACATGCTTGCAATTGTGAGTGATGCGTGTTATTACAGGTTTCTTTTAAACATGTGATAATGTAAGGGCAAGCAGAACACAAAAATACCTGCCACTTTACTGATATGGTTATAATGAGCTAGTTAGACTGACAAAATCCAAACACTCAGTGCAAATAATTTCTCTGTGTCAACTCTAGAAGTGAAACCACATAGGGACTACTAAGGCTAATAGGTATTTTGAGTCTTAACTATTATTAGGGTTCCCTAATTAGAAAAGTTTTAATATGATCTTGTCAGTAATTTTAATTTTCTTTGTATCCAATAATTCGTCATCTGTTTTTTGTTTGTTTGTTTTTTATAACTTTCAGAAGTATCGCAGTGCGTCAGTAGGGGCTGAGGAATACATTTACGAACAAACAGCAAGGTAGGTTACTGAAAGACAATGGGGAATAAATGGAGCTGATTGGCCTCATATTAAAATATAGTTGGAGAACCCCACTTTGCCACCACGAGGGGTGTACTGTACTCCTCCAGCCTAGGAGCGCAGCTACTGCTGCTTCCCTCCATTGCTCTGCACGTTGGCTTTAAAATCTGACTAGTGTGTGTATGTCTTCACTGACGGCACGTCTACACTTACCGTGAATCAACGCTGCGGCGATCAATCTACCGGGGGTCAATTTAGTGGGTCTAGTGAAGACCCGCAAAATCAACTGCTGATCGCTCTCCCGTTGACTCCGGTATTCCATTGGAACAAGAAGCATAAGATAAGTCGACAGGGGAGTTTTTCCCGTCGACCCAGTGCAGTGTAGACACTGCAATAAGTTGACCTAAGCTACGTCGACTCACGTAGTGGGAGTTGCATAACTTAGGTCGACATAACCCCGTAGTGTAGACCTGCCCTGAGTGTCAGGGCCTGATTCTCTTCCTACTTGCACCAGCTTAAATCAAAAATAACTTCGCTTAAGTCAATGGCACTGTACAAATGTAAAACCGGTGTGAGAGGAGAACCAGGCTTTCGGTACCCCAAGTACAGAGCACAAATTGCCAACCTGCTCCTGGAAAATCTTCACTGCCTTCCAGGACGCACATGTCTGAGGTTGTTAAGTCAGTTTCCCAAATTTTATGAAATTCCCATTTTGTTTTGTTTTGTAACAATTGGTTTTGGTGGAGATCTTTGTCACAATATATTGTGGTATGTTTCTGTGTATTTTGTATTATTTAATCTGTTGGGTGTCTGTCACCACCACCCAGCTAAGTACTGCACAATAAAACTAAAGTTTTGGAGACATAACCGGTCATCGCTGTTAGCTACTAAACACAGCAAAATGCATGCATATAAATGGGCAAGAGCTAGATTAGTCATTGACTCATATTAGCTCTGATCCAGGAAAACACTTAAGCATGTACTTAACTTTAAGCACGTGAGTAGTTCAGTTTATATCAGTGAGACTATTCATGTGCTTAAAGTTAGACATATGCTTAAGATTTTTCCTGGATTGGGGCCTCATGCCTGGGGCTTTTTTCCCCATGGTGTAGCTTTCTTAAGGCCCAATCCCTTTCCTGATAAAGTCAATGGCAAAATCCACATTATCCTCAATGGGATCAGGACTGAGACCTTAGGCAGGAGTATATCTGCAGCATCAATGCAGCAGAGTTTCCATTTCCTGTGTTGGTTATTTTTGAAACCTAATCCGGGAGTGTTTGTATTGTCAGCATTTCTGTGAAGGTGAAAAACTTTAGCATAGGGCAACTTCAGATGATAATTTACAATTCAGAAAGGAAATGCCTCCCCCCTGTGAATTATATAGCATTCTGCTAAGTGTTCCATACCCTGTATGTACAGAAATGAATGCTTCAGATAAATAATATCAACATAATTTAGGGCTTGGTCCAAGACCCACTGAAGTGATTGAAAGATTCCCATTGATTTCAAAGGGCTTTTAGATCAGACAGTTGATGAGATTCAAAACAGGCTTAGAAAGTTTTCTGAATAATAACTGCAGTTACATTTGCTAGGGTAAAAATGACAAGTGGTAGCAATGCTCATGCTTTAGGGCATAAACTGATTGCCAATTGGAATCTGGAAGAAATTTCCACTACGGTATAATACAGGTATTACACAATTGGCCAGGTGCAGTATGTCTGATATTTGGTTTTTTTTTAACACCTTCTGAAACATCCAGAGTAGGAAACTGTCATACACAGGAGAACAAACTAAGGCACATGGACTATTAATCAGTTGTACTGTGGCACTTTCTGGGTCTGATTTTGATTCACACTAAACTCCATTTTAGATTCCTTTATACACTGACTGATGTTAAGGAGCCTTAATGTCAATGAGAATCTGGCCTACTGTGTTTAAAATACCCTTCTAGCATAAACAAAATGTATACAGTACATCCATTAGTCTTTTCAAAACAATGCAAAATTTAGCACAAAAACCCCAAACTTTTTTCTTTTTAACATTAAAACAGAATAGATTTTAGAGTAGAGTAACGTAATTAGGAACACCTTTAAAATTTAGCCTTCATTTCAAATTATAAAAATTACTACTAAACTATATTGAAACTAAACAGTTTCTGAATGCTCTTGCATCAGATGGAGGAAAGATGCAATGGAGGGTTTTTTTTTCCATCTCTTTGGGTGGGATTTGAAAACAAATTCTTGTTATTACTGAATTTTAGTTGTTATTTTTTATTTGGTGGCTAAAAATAAGAAAAATAGTATTTTGGTCTTTGCCTTATTTCCTTTTCATATTGCCATAGGCAATGGTATGACATCAGAGTACATTTGGTTTAGACTAGAAATTCAAGGACACCTTAACCTTTTGATTTAGCATGTTCTTGCTTTTGGCCCTGATTCAGCAGTGCTTAAATGCTTTGTTAATTCAGACCTTTGAGAAGGTATTATTTTCTTCAACTTGTGGTAATATCCTATACGTGACTCTTTCCATTATGGTGTCTGCAAAAGTATTTTGAAGGGAAATGTTTATTCAGCAAGTTTTACTATAGTGTGATGGGGATGAATATACTAAATTATCGTAATGCAGCGTGGTAGGATGCCAATAGACAATGTTCTGTGAAGAGTGTGTTTAGTGAAAGAGTCTATAGGACAGAGATTCTCAAACTTTTTCATAGTGTGCACCACAGATAAAGGTGCAGTTTCTCTTATGGAACATCTTCCCTTCCAAAATCCTAATTCCCCTACGATAACATCACTGATATCTTGTCTTTTGTTTTTTCTAATTGTATTATTCATCAATTGCACTACCTGTGAAATCTAGGTATTCTGCACTGTCGGGTTTATTTCTAAAGAATTAGAAATAAATCCTGTAAAAATTAGATTCTAATTTAAAAAAATTAACCCCACTCTGCCGTTCCCCTTTCCCATTTCCTCGTACAGTAGTCAGGAGGCCTGTTCCTCCCGCACACTGTCTCCGCAGCTTCTGTGTTGCTCTCACTGGACTCTTCTTCCTGTGCCAGCTGCAGATTCAGATGTTCATGGAGGCAGTTTAGCTCCCCTTACTAGCAGTGAACCAAGATCTATTCCCACCTGTCAGTCAGCATCCTTATCATTGGGGTGTATATAGAGTCCCATCGTTATGTACAGAGAAACTATAGAGACAGTCCCTGCCCAAAGAGGCTTACAATCTAGCTAGTCCATTCTTAATGAATTCCAGATTTGATGGATTTAAAGGAAGATAATTTTAGTTATTGAATCACCTGTCTCTATTTTTACGTATTTTGACCTTTCCCCATCATTATTGCTATTTAGTTTCCTATTAGTTTTATGCCAATACTGTCTGTATGCATATGAAATGTATAAATAAATAAGGAAAAAAAGAAAAGGAAAAGTCATAGAGATTGTTTGATCTCTCTTTCTCTCTCTCTCTCACACACAGCAGCACTTTTCAGTATACTCTAGAAGCTACCAAATCTCTGCGTCAAAAGCAAGGAGAAGGACCGATGACCTATTTGAACAAAGGACAGTTTTATGCCATTACTCTGAGTGAGACGGGTGACAACAAGTGTTTCCGACATCCCATCAGCAAAGTCAGGGTATGGCAGCCTTTGCTAGACAGAACAGAACTCTGCCGATATGTTCAGGGGGTTGCTCATGGTTTGTTTTATTTTTCTTGTGGGAACAGCAGAAACACTTGGCTACAACACCAACAGAAATATGGGGAAAAGTTATCAGCTATGGATACTTGCTGTATATTTTTTTTAGTCCTTTTTCAGTCCCATCTCATGAGCTGCCCAGTTGCATATATATCTGTCTAAGGCCATGATTCAGCAAGCCACTTAAGCATGTGTTTAACTTTAAGCATGAGTACTCCCATTAACTTCAGTGGAACCATTCATGGGCCTGATTCAGCAAAGCATTTATTCCTCTACTTAACTTCAAGCACATGCTTAAGTTGCACTGACATCCAGTGTTAAGCACCTGCTTGAGTCCTCATGGCCCAAACCTGTGAGGTGCTGAGTGAGCTCTCCCAGCTCCCACTCAAGCCATGGGAAGTTGAGGGCATTAGCAGCTTGCAGGATTGGGCCATTAATTTACTAATGATCTGTTTTAAAAATCAAAACGAGCGTGGTGTATGCGTGTGAGTTGTTTTATATTCAAGAAGAACACAAACTTTATGGAGATTCCCACTTTGGAAATCAGACTTACGGCTTCATCGCAGTTCTCAGCTTCTGAAGCAGAGCTGTGACAATCAAACTGTGGTGAACACACTGGGCTCATCCGATAGTGTTTCAGATTAACTGGTGATCACCCGTTAGACTTGAAATGAAAAATGAGCCTCAAAGCTGCTGCCCTGAGAATGGCACTGTCCCCTGAAGCTCAAAGTGCAGTGAGTATGTGAAGCAGATGAAATACTACTAGGTTGAGAACGCTGTGGCCATTGTAGTCCAATCTCATTCTCAACATGTTTTTCTTGCTGTGTGTCAGAGACACAGTGGGGGATTAAAGCAAGATGAAATAAATCTGTTTATTGAGGCTCTTAGATGATTAGATTTCTTAAAGGGGTTACCAGATTTATGACATAACCCCTTCTGAGACAGTTTGGGGACAACCCTCAAACCCTGCTAGAAGGGCGAAAATGTGAATATAATCCCAGAACAAATGCCTGATGCAAAGTCAGTTGCAGTTAGTGAGAGGCTATTCAGTGATGTCATTGCACTGGATCAGGTCCAAGGGAACACCATCAATTGTGCTTTTTATCTCACACATAGTTTTGGGAGACTTTACATATAGAGGCAGCAATTTTTTTAAACAGTTTGGTGATTCAAGGTGGGAGGTTATTTATGGGGAATTTGTGTGGAGATTGGGAAAAGCTTCTTCATCTGAGAACAAAAAGAACACATTGAAGGGGCTATTTTTTGTTTTCCATAATTTCAGGTTACCTTGGCATGCAGCATTTGTGACTGCAAAGAGAAATTTTTTAAATGTGCTCAAATAGGCAATTTTTTCCTGAGCTTTTATGACTCCAGTGTTAAGATGTAGAGTGAAGTTACAATTTGGTTTGGTTTGGTTTTTGGTATCACATAATTAGAGCAAAATGAATCCAGAACTTGAAATGAAAACTCAAATGAGGCTCAGTAAAAAACCCATATAGCATTGTGGTAAAAATAAAAATATATGCAAGACTTCTGACCATAAGCTGGGTGCTGGGGACTAAGGCAATGGTCCCCAAACTGTGGGGCATGCCCCACCCTGGGGTGTGTATGGAGGAACGTTCGGGGGCAGAGAGGGAGCGCTACCCAGCTCCACTCCACCCCCAGCTCTACTCCGGCCCCGCCCACAGCCCCAGCCCCTGGCTGCAGCTCCTGCCTCGACCCCAGCCAGACCCACCCCCAGCTGCGCCCCAGCCACACACCCCTTGCCTCAGTCCATGCCCTCACCTCTCTCCCCACCCCCGGGAGCCATGGCTCCGCTCTCAGCCCTGGCTCCTGGCGGGGGGCATGGACAAGGGTAAGAGGGGGTGCTACTCTGAAAAGTTTGGGGACCACTGGACTAAGAGAGATATAAAGTGGTATATCCACAAATGCAGACAAAGAACACTTTTTTTTTTAAATGATTGCTGCTCATCACATATGAAAACACCTGTTTGAAAGTAGCTCAAACATTAAACATCACAGTCTGTAATTTGTCTGAATTGTTGACTGTTGCAGGCACTAAAATACTATGTTTTTCTTAGGGTGTATTTTCAGCTGTGTTAAATCAATTTGTGGCTATATATTTTTTTAAATCAAACAACAAGAACATTCACAATGATATTTCCTACTACACTTCTCATTTTCCTGCAGTGCAGTCCCCAATCCTGCAAGCCCCCCTTAGTTGATTGCAGCATTATAGGAACTTTTTGTTTCTTTTACCCAGAAGAGCTCCTATCATACAGAACATATCATTTCTACTTTTATATAATCTTCTAAAGGCCCAACGAGTCCAAATGACTTATTCCAAGTATCTCAGTCAGAATTAGAATCTGGGATGCTTTTGCTTTTGAGATCACCACTTTTAGCACTATGAAATACAGCCCTCTTAAATGTAAATACTCAATATTCAAATTCCAGAAAAAGCATCATCATTGTCCCTGTTTTATTTTTAAATTACCTTTCTATTGCACTCAAATATTAAATGCATCACACATGTAGGGCAAGAATACAAAACACGGAATGGTATTCCCTTCAAGGATAGATTTTCTAATTGCAGTGGAGGCAGGTGGGAGTTTCTAGTACTTAGGCATCTCAGAATTAATTAAACATGAGGTACTGCCAGTAATATAGTCTCCACTCCCCTTTTCTGTAGAGTGTGGTCATGGTTGTATTCAGTGAAGATAAAAACCGAGAGGAACAGCTGAAGTATTGGAAATACTGGCATTCTCGGCAACACACAGCTAAACAGAGGGTCCTTGACATTGGTAAGTGAGTAGTTCTATGAATTTATATTCTCCTCCATACTCCATATTGAAATGTGGAGACGCACAGTTTGTTATTATGGGAGGGAATAGAACATTCAAAGAGGGAAAAATCAACTCCGTAAAAGGTAGATGCAATTTATATGTGAACAGCATTGCAAATACTGTAGAAAATTACCATAGGTGGTGGAACTTTTTAACACATGGACTACCTAGTGATTACAGGTAAAAGCTTTGTGATACAACTGTTAGCAATTGCAGAGCCCCATTGAGGATTCGTCTGAGGGGAAGAGAACCAGTGAAAGATCTGTGCTGTCATGTGGGACTCAGAGAATATCATGCCCACAACTTCTCCATTGATGGGAAATCTATGCCCCATGCACTCCAACTCCTCTACATGGGGAAAACTCTTTTAGACAGAAAGGATGATAGTTTGGGAACTTTGCAAGCCTAAACTTGTGGAATATCCCGAGCACTTTTTTGATTTGAATGTCTAAGCTGTCCCTCTGTTTCTAGATAGCTCTCTTTTAGGGCTTGTCTATGGGGAAAGTTATACTAGTATAAGATAAGGTTGAATTTAAACCACTCTAGTTATATGGGTATAACCTCCTGCGTGGACAGGCTTATTCCAGTATAAGAATGTCTTTTCCTGATTTAATTTACGTTTCCTTGTAAGCTGTTTAAACTAAGCCACACACACACACACAAAAAAAAGCCACACTTATTCTGGAATAGGAATGCCCCCTTGAGGAGTTCCACCAGTATAACGACTGGTTTCACTATACTAGTATAATTATAATGGTGTCACTGGTGAAATTTTCCCATGTAGACAAATGCCTAAGCTTAAGTATATGCTTAAGTGCTTTGTTGAAAAAGGACGGGGTTACTCATATGCTTAAAGTTAAGCATGTGCTTAAGTCCTGTTGAAGTCACTGGGACTTGAGCACATGCTTAGGTGCTTTGCTGAATCAGAGCATCTGTGTATGCCTGTTTCGTTAATCTTTCATTTTTAATTAGAACACTAGGACTCATAATTAGCCTGTAATGATTGCTTCTTAAAAGCTTTTTCCTATTTATTTCCTGACATTAATTTTGAAAATAAGTAGCTTTATCAATTATTTTTATAATATCTACACTGCAGTCAACAGCTGAATGTTCAATGTTAAATAATAGTGATTGGTGGGCAGGGGTGCTGTTTTAGACAGAAGAAATTCCAGAAATTGTCAGTAATCATCGAATAGTGTCCAAACTCCTGGAGTCATAGACTCATAGACTTTAAGGTCAGAAGGGACCATTATGATCTTCTAGTCTGACCTCCTGCACAACGCAGGCCACAGAATCTCACCCACCCACTCCTGTAACAACCTCCTGACCTATGTCTGAGCTATTGAAGTCCTCAACTTGTGGTTTAAAGACTTCAAGGTGCAGAGAATCCTCCAGCAAGTGACCCATGCCCCAAGCTGCAGAGGAAGGCGAAAACCCCCCAGGGCCAACCTGCCCTAGAGGAAAATTCCTTCCCGACCCCTAATATAGCGATCAGCTAAACCCTGAGCACATGGGCAAGACTCACCAACCAGAAACCCAGGAAAGAATTCTCTGTACTAACTCAGATCCCACCCCATCTAACATCCCATCGCAGGCCATTGGGCATATTTATCGCTAATAGTCAAAGATCAATTAATTGCCAAAATTAGGCTATCCCTTCATACCATCCCTTCCATAAATTTATCAAGCTTAGTCTTGAAGCCAGATATGTCTTTTGTCTCCACTGCTCCCCTTGCAAGGCTGTTCCAGAACTTCACTCCTCTGATGGTTAGAAACCTTCATCTAATTTCAAGTCTAAACTTCCTGATGGCCAGTTTATATCCATTTGTTCTTGTGTCCACATCGGTACTGAGCTTAAATAGTTCCTTTCCCTCCCTGGTATTTATCCCTCTGATATATTTATAGAGAGCAATCATATCTCCCTTCAGCCGCCTTTTGGTTAGGCTAAACAAGCCGAGCTCTTTGAGTCTCCTTTCATAAGACAGGTTTTCCATTCCTCGGATCATCCTAGTAGCCCTTCTCTGTACCTGTTCCAGTTTGAATTCATCCTTCTTAAACATGGGAGGCCAGAACTGCACACAATATTCCAGATGAGGTCTCACCAGTGCCTTGTATAACAGTACTAATACCTCCTTATCTCTACTGGAAATACCTCGCCTGATGCATCCCAAGACCGCATTAGCTTTTTTCATGGCCATATCACATTGGCGGGTCATAGTCATCCTGTGATCAACCAATACTCCGAGGTCCTTCTTCTCCTCTGTTACTTCCAAGTAGGGTGACCAGATTAGTAGTACAAAATATCGGGACGGGGGCGGAGCAAAAAAAGGGGAGGGGCGGAGCAAAAAAAAGGGGGGGGGCAGAGCAAAAAAAAAAAACAGTTTTAAAGGGGCCTGGGGCATTAGCAGGCCCCAGCCCCGCACGCTGCCCTCCCAGTGGAGCCTCCCGCCCCCTGGCCCGCCACGGGCATATGTGGGGCACGGTGGGTCCGGGTGGGGGCAGGGCGGAGTGGGCAGGAGCCGGGTGGGCGGCAGGGGCCGAATCCCTGCTGCTGCCAGGGAGCCCCACGCCTCTCCCTCCCGCTCGTGGCTGCGGCTCCTTCCTGGCGGGACGTGCCTCCCGCTGCCCCGGCCACATTCGGCACACATCCCCCGCGCCTAGTCTCCCTCCTGCCGGGAAGAAGCAGCTGGACGCGTGCCGCATGTGCGCGGGGCAGGCCGGGGGGTGCGTCCCGCCGGGAATGAGCCGCAGTCGCGAGCGGGAGGGAGAGGCACGGGGCTCCCTGGCAGCAGCGGGGATTTGGCCCATGCCCCCGCGCCGCCCACCGGGCCCCTGCCCGCTCTGCGCTGCCCCCGCCCGGACCCACGACGCTGCCCTGCGGGCTGCAGGGCTGGAGCAGCCTCCAGGCTGCGCTCCCGGCCCCGGGTGCAGCAGCCCGGGCAGAAGCCCTCTGGCGCGGCGAGGGGGAGGGTTCACAGCTGAGCCCCCCATCTCCCTCCCTTGCCAGCCCCCCTTTGCCCGCCCAGTGCCTGGGTGCCGGAGCTGACTCACCAGCTCCAGGATCCAGGCACCGCCGCCACTCCCTCCCTCCAGGCTCGCGCCACCACGCTGCAAGCCTGGGAGGGAGGAGGAATGCTGCGTGGTTGGGGAAGAGGCGGGGCCAGGGTGGGGATTTGGGGAGGGAGCCAATGGGGGAAGGAGAGGTCGGAGCTGGGGCGGGGGGGCGCGAGCGCCAGAGCGGAGGGCAAAATTTCTTTTTTGTCCAGTGTCCCGACCAATGTCAGTGTCCCGACGCGGGACAAAGAAGCAAATATCGGGACAGTCCCAATAAAATCGGGACGTCTGGTCACCCTACTTCCAAGTGATGCGTCCCCAGTTTATAACAAAAGTGCTTGTAATCAATCCCTAAATGCATGACCTTGCACTTTTCACTATTAAATTTCATCCTATTATTATTATTCCAGTTTACAAGGTCATCCAGATCTTCCTGTAGGATATCCTAGTCCCTCTCTGTATTGGCAATACCTCCCAGCTTCGTGTCATGTTTGGTCATGGGAAAATAAGGCTTCTAATAATACTACAGCTGAATGCTGTCTTTGAGTCATTCACTGTTTGGTTTCAAGGAAATGAATCAATATTCCAGTTTATTTGCTGGCCTTGTTTTCTTGAGTGGTATTCTTACAAGGTTGGACTTACCCCCAAATTGTGCCTCCTCTCTGTATTTCTCAGATGTTTTCGTTCAGCAGCAGGTTAAGGCAAGCAACCATAGTATGACTAATGTGAAAAAAATTCCATGTTTCTAATAAGCCTCCACTGATACTGTCCAAGGCAAGGTTCTTTATTTTTTTAAAAAAGAAGATTCATTGACCAAGGCACGATCTTTTACCCAACACTGTTATAGGCTCTTTCCAAAGCCTGCTTCTTTAAAGATAGTGAACTGGTGGATTCATACATCCACACAGGGCCCCATCAAAATCAAATAATGAGTCTCTGTGCAGACACAGCAGTCCATTTGCACTCTGTCTGTTGTAGGATTAGGGCCCAAGATGTTACAACGCAGGGCCGGTGTAACCATTGGCGACCTAGGCGATCGCCTAGGGCGCCAGGATCTGGGGGCGCCAGGATCTGGGGGCGCCATTTTCTTCGGCAGCAACCGCAGCGGCCGGATATTTGGCCGCCCCGGTCACCGCCGGCATTTAGGCGGAGGGAGCTGGGGCAGTGGAGCGCGGGGAAGGCTGCCTGCAGCAAGGCGGGGGGGGGGGGGGGGGCGTGCTCGGGGAGGAGGCAGAGCAGGGGTGAGCTGCTTCACTTCTCCCAGCTCCCAGGCTTGCGGCACCAATCAGGTTAGGTGCCGCAAGCCTGGGAGGCAGGAGAAGTGAAGCAGTGACGGTGTGCTCGGGGAGGAGGCGGGGCAGGGGTGAGCTGGGGCGGGGGGAGGTGCCTCAGAGTGGGGGTAGGGAGCTGCCGCAGGGGGGCGCCTCAGGGCAGAGAGGGGGAACTGCTGCGGGGGGGGGCACCTCGGGGTGGAGGGGGGGAGCTGCCACGGGAGGTGGGGGGTGCCTCAGGGCGGGGGCTCGGGAGGGGGAGGGCGCAAGGTGGAAGTTTCGCCTAGGGCGCGAAACATCCTTCCACCAGCCCTGCTACAACGTCATGTCCATTCAGCACTTCATATATGATGCCCTAGAAAATCTGAAAAAGTGAAACATACAGAAACTCCATTCCTAAATCTAAATTGATCTGCTAGGAAGACGTCCATTACTATAAAACATTCCTGCTATTAGAAAGCAGTGCTGCAAAACAATATACATGTGCAAATATCCATTCTTGGTGTCTGCTCAGGAGCTCGGAGTCTGCATGAGTGACGGCCAATGAGCATGCAGCACACCCCATCACCCTTTGTTTTCTGCTTTTTAACTGTTTGTCTGACCAAAAACTGGGAGTAAAGCTGTTTGAACCCTGATGAGTTATCCTGATAAGCACCTTTATTACTTATCCCACCACAGGCATTTACAAGATTCTCTGAGAGCCTGCAACTGCCCTCCCCATGTGCTTGGGAAGATCTCATCACTGGCTGAGCTTCCACCTTCCCCCCATGTGCAGTTCACATACCTGGTAATCTGCAGCAGATTCCAGCCTAAGGAGTTTGCTAGACCAAAGCAGGCAGAGTTTACCTTGTTTTGACTGCCTGAGGGAACCAAACAATTGAGTGCAGGGAGGGAGGGGGAGAAATGAGAAAAGCAGCACTTGGAGATGGTGGAGAAAATAGCACTGTTAAAAACAAAGGAGTAATCAAAGATCACCTGTACTGTACTGGGAGCAGTCCCTAGGCTCTCAGCCCAGACAGAGAACATCAGGTTTGCCTGTCCACTTTCCGACATTGCCAGCCTCTACTGGGGCCAGGTCTACACCACAGAATTAGGTCCACGTAAAGCAGTTTACATTGACCTACTCTGTAAGTGTACACACTACAGTGTTCCTCCCACTGCTGTAACTCTCCCGCTACAGTGACTTAATATATACATCTTGGCAAGAGGTGTAAGACTTAGGTCGATGTAGTTCATAGTTCGTAGTTACTTGCATTGCTGAGAATGTCAATTTCACTGCTGATAGGGGCCCTGTTTTGAAATTGAACCCCCAGGGCAGGGGAGGGGTTCCAGCTGTGAGCCCTGCAATGCTGACAGCTGGAGCCTCGCTGCCTGTGCTGAAAACCCGGGCTGTGGGCAGGGCCGGTGCAAGGAAGTTTCGCGCCATAGGCGAAACTTTCACCTTGCGCCACCCCCACCCAGCTAACCCCCCCTCCCCCATGGCAGTTAACCATGCCCCCCGCCTCCCCACCAGAGGAGCCCCCCCGCGGCATCTAACCCCGCCCAGGGAGGCTAACCCTGCCTAGGGAGCGTCCCCCCTCCCCCCCTGCGGAAGCTAACCCCGCCCGGGGAGCCCACCCCAGCTCACCTCCGCTCCGCCTCCTCCGCTGAGCATGCCAGCATCGCTCTAATTCTTCTCCCCTCCCAGGCTTGAGGCGCCGATTGGAGGAGAATTAGAGCGGGGGCTGTTTGCTCAGCAGAGGAGGCAGAGTGGAGGTGATCCAGGGCGGGGAGCGGTTCCCCTGTGCGCCCCCTCCCCCCCATTACTGCGGGCGGCCCTCCCCGCGCCCCCCTGCCCCAGGTCACCTCCACTTCACCTCCTCGCCTGAGCGGGCTTTTAGGCACCCTCAACCACTAGGCACCCTAGGCGGCCGCCTAGTTCGCCTAGTGGTTGCACCGGGCCTGGCTGTGGGCTCCGCATGCAGTTCAAAGCTGGAGTCTCCCTGCCAAGCTGCCAGCTGCCGGGCACTGAGAGCCCGGGCTCTCAGCTCCCCACACTCCCTTCATAAATGAGTGGAAGGGCTCCTCGTGAGGATGCGCGCCACCAGCAGAAGGAGGATAGTGTGGACATGAAAAAATAGAGTAATTACTGCAGTGTAATTGTTTAGTATAGACAAGGCCTCAGACGAGGATTGTTTAGAAACCCACCTATTTGGTGAGAGCTACTAAGGTGCTGGTACTGAGTTCCTTCCTACCAACCTGGCCCCAGTGACTCAAGTTGAAAACTGTCCATCCGTTGAGGATGATTAATTAAAAATTCCCTTTCAGCTCCCAGGCCAAATAAATCTGTCTGTTTAGTTGTCATAGGAAATACTCTAACAGAGCAAATGTAGAGAGAAGTTGTATCATGTCACAACTATTGTTTAAAGCTGTATATTTTGGTACTAGTATATACATGCTGCAGTACCAATGTTCATATCTTTGCACTTTTGATGACATGGGGTGAAATTCCTACTGACTTCAATGGACCAGGATTTCACAATGGTTTAATTGATACATTTTAGGCCCCTTGCCCAAACAAGTAAATCTACAGTGTGTGTTCAGTATACCGGAGTATAGCAAAATGAATGCTGTGCATAAGCAGTGTGTTATATATGCTAAAATTAATGTATTTTACATTTGTATTAATTTGAAGAGAAATAGGCCGTCACTGACTTCCAGGCACTCCTATCTGTAGTTTTTATTTAGACTGTAAACTTTCACGAAGCCTGGAATAACTAGGTTTAATGATACAATGTTCAATGTCAAACATGAGAACTATTTAACATGGATCTAAACTTTGCCAAAACGTTTCTCAGGAATAAGCTCCAGCGCTCTAGGCACTGCTGTATGGTATTTCAGCTAAGTGCTATTGAAATAAGCTCTTTGGTGGTTACCATTGCCAAATAAAATATTTACAAAACAGATTTTCCTTTAATCAAGAATTAACATTTTGGACATTGGGCTTCCCAAACTGCTGGTGTCACAAGTGATGCTGCCACTTCGGAACAAAATGATTGTCAAGTATAGTTCATACGTGAGCTTTCAAACACTGTGCTCCACAAAACAGCTGCACTTTTCTTTTTCATGGGACATAATAACTCGGTCCTTAGTGTATGCTACATCTATTCCACAGAGAGGCCCAAGTCGTGACAGAGGCAGAAGACGTTATGCAACATTGTGTCTAATTTTCATGAAATTGTATTTGCATGCAGATCTGGGTGTTAACTAATGAACACACTTTGATATTTGTAATGCTTATTATTTATAGTCAGTTTATTATTCCTCATGCTTCTGTTTCTGTTGCATCTAGAGTACAATATCAGGGCCTTCTTAAAGATAATTCAATAGCTACCAGCTTTCTCTTGGAGTGGAAGAATTCTCATTCTCAAGGGTGCTAACATAACAATAAACTGGTTAGTGTTTGTGATCATGTCTCCTGCTAGTGGCTGGTCCAAGAAGCTCCTTTCTGGTCTGTTCTCATACTAACTGGCTGGGTCATTTCTATATTCCAGCTTGTAAGCACTTTGAGGCAGGGCATTGTCCAGCTATCTTTCCTGAGGCACCTACAACATTTTTAGGCGTGGTACAAGTAACGCATATTGTATACACTTCATATTAAAAATACAGGATAGTTTATAAAATATTAAGAAATGATTAATTTATGTTGTAGTAAATTGCCATAGCTTGTTATAACCATCTATAACACCTTGTACTGATGTGCTTATAGCTAATGCTAAGTTTTTGTCATGGATATTTTTAGTAAAAGTCACCAACAGGTCACAGGCAATAATGAAAAATTCATGGAAGCCTGTGACCTGTCCTTGACTTTTACTAAAAATACCCATGACAAAATGGGTAGCCTGGGCAGCTGGGGGAAGAGAGGGTTGGGAACTCCAAGGTCCCCCCGTTGGAGCTGGGAGCTGCCGCGGTCCCCCCTGCCGCCCACAGCAGCCGGGAGCTCCGGGGGTCTGTCTTGCTGCCCGCAGTGCATGGGAGCAGTGGGGGTCCCCCCTGCCACCGGGTCCCCTCTGCCTCCTGGGGTGCAATAAGCAGTGGGAATTCCTTGCCGCTGGGTCCCCCCTGCCACCCGCAGCGGTGGGGAGTGGCGCGGGTCTCCCCTGCCACCTGTGGGGGCAGGGAGCGGCGTGAGTCCCCCCTGCGACCCATGGTGGCCAGGAGCAGTGGGGGAGCTGCAGGGCTCCCCCCTGCCAGCCGTGGTGGTCGGGAGCTGCGGGGGTACCCCACAGCTGGCAGGGGACCCTGCAGCTCCCAGCCAGCGCTGGCTGAAGTCACAGAGGTCTTTGGAAGTCACGGTGATCTCCCTGACTAAATTGCATCTTACTTATAGCCCTCTATGTCACATATTATTCATGCCTGTTACATGCTTATTACCTCTATTAATCATTCACTAATCCTTTATAAACTATTCATTAATATATCCTTAATATAAAGCATGGCTTACAGAACAACAATGGTGCTCAAAGCTAAAGGAGTAATTCCTTTAGCTCAGATAATAGGGGCTGGTGCTGAAGGTTCCAGCTGTGATACCTGCTAGCCACTCTGGTGTCCATGTGTCTGTGCCAATATTCCATCATGTTACTTCTTTTTAGATACTCCTGTCATCAGCTTCTGTGCATTGTTCTGCTTCTTTGAATTAGAGATAGGCTTGAGCTGCAAACTGCAGATGTGGAGCCAACTTTTACCCAAATTCAGGAGAGTCCAGATCTGGGGGGTTGGCTTGGGCCCATCTCAACTGTGAAGTTTGCAGGAAGGCATCATCTACTGATCATGTGAATGAACTAAGGTTCCATGACAGGTTGATGTCTCAGTCTCAGTGTTCAGATTGGCGTCAGTATTGAGAGCATGGAGTGAAGCCAGAGCACAGCTGTTCACAGTTGAACAGCTCGTCACTCCCTTTTTGTCTTCCATTAAAAGAAGATATGTGTGTTAGCAATAAATCAAATGCTGAAATGATGCAAATTTGTATTGACAACCCCTGGAACTTGCAAGAAGTCAATTTTCCCACTCCTCAGTTATGCACCTGAAGGCTGGAGAGACCAAACAGAGGCAGAGGGAGTCTGAAGAAAACACTCCGGACACTTTGCAGAACTGAAGACTCCTTTTCCCCCCTTGCTGCTGAAAAGATGAGCCTTCTGAAGGATAACTATAAGCACTGTCTCACCTTCAGCAGTGCAGTGTGTCATACTTGCTGATTTCCTGTGGGTCTAACTGTTGAACAGCTAGCAGTGGGAGGGATTCTTAGCTTATACTGGGACTAGCAGTGGGAGGGAGAATCAGTTGATATTTGGATGATGTCTATAGTCAGGAGTCCAAATATTTAGATAACATTCAGACACATACCCAGCCCCAAAATACAAATGGCTTCTGATAGACTCAGTATCGTTTCTCTGCCTTCCCCTATGACTTAGGGCTGTCCCTGAAGAACACCTCTCTTTCTGATGTAAGGTTGTCTTCTTGGGGCAAGGGGGAAGCTGGATAGCCTGCTCCAGCTCACTCCAGATACATAGGGATGGTTAAGTTTGTACACTTTGATTTAGTGCTCCAGCTAGGGTGAAGAATGGTCCAGTGGTTAAGGTGTTAGGTGGGGACTTTCGAGACCTTTGTTCAATTTCCTGTTCCACTACAGACTTGTGACCTTGCCCAAATCAATTAACTCTCTGTGCCTTATCTGTAAAATGGGGCTAAGAGCACTTTCCTACTACATAGAGTATTGGGAGGATAAGTATGCTAAAGATTATGAGATATTTCGATTCTACAGCAATAAGAGCTCAGTATATCTACCCTAGAGTTCTATCTCCCCATCCAAAGTCCCTAAGCATATACTTAACTCTAAGTATAAGCTTAAGTCCCAATTACTTTAATGGGGCAAGCACATGCTTAAACTTAAGCAGTTGCTTAAGTACTGTTCTATATAAGAAAGGATTTAAGGGCTTAAGCCCTTAATTAGCAGGGAGCAAAGGAGCTTTGCAAAATCAAGGCTAAATGTAGGTATGGATTTTTGCAGAAAAGGAGGTAGGCACTTCCACCTCACCTCTTTTCTTCCGTAGGAGGACTGGGAAATATTTCTGACCCTTTAACACTTACATGCTCAGACATCCCACAGTGCACTGACTTTCTCTTCAAAAACAATGGAGCATAGAAGCGAATTACATTACACGCTGTAATCATTTGGCCAGGATTGATACCATAGTATGACCAACAGTGGTACAGTTTTACCTACATTTTACTTAATATTGGTATCATTTGGATGATTAAAACAAAAACAGTTACCCATAGCATATTATCCATGCAAGCTTGTACCCAAGTTATGAATTTATAGTGTTTTAATAGACTGCAAATTTCAATATTGGTTTCGTATAGAATTTTCCAAACAAAATGGAAATAATTCTTGCAGAGCCATTTTCTTGCATATCAAAGAACCCCAATTTTCTATTTCTGTTAAAGCAGTAGCAGCTTGAGAGGAGAAAGTATAATGATGGCAACTTTCCAATATCCATGGAAATTATTTCTAAATGACTGTTTTTCGTTAGTTAACATTTATACTGAGGTAGCATCTAGAGGCCTCAACCAGATTGTTGCTTAAAACAGCTACAGTAAGTCATTTTCAAAACCAGGAATGCTGATTTATCTGCTCTGGCTTCTTTAGTTATCTTTGAGCTGGCGGGAATGATGTGCAGCTCTGCTGTTAAATGGCATGTCACACATTTCCTGAGATTTGTGTATGGCAATTAAGGAAATGGAGTGGGGGGTGTTTTGGGGGAAGAGAGATGCTGGTGGGATGGTGGGTACTTATTGTCTTTTACATGAAGAAAACATATGTCTTTACAAGACATCTTGTTCACCCCTTTCCAAGATACACCTACACAGCATGCTCATGTGCAGCAATAGTTTGCAGAAGGCATTTTTGGGTGAATCATAAACCAAAGTGGTGGGTGGGAAGGTGGGTGCATGTGCATATTAAACTACATATATATATCTCCTAATTCTTCTTGCTTACAGGAAAGTCAATGTGTTCATTTAGAAAGATGACCTGTGTTCACAGTGGGGATAAAAAAGCCCAGAGACCGTCTCTATACACATTCACTGTGTCCAATTGCTTGACCTCATTGAAAGTTTCATGCCATGCCTGTGGTCTGAACGTTCTGAATTCTTTGATCCAAACTGTTTCAAGCATTCCAGGCGTGTTGTTTCACTAGTCCAGACAGCATCCCTGTGCTTCAAAGCAGAGAATTTTATATGAATTATAGTTCTCTCCCTTATCACACCCACAACACTGGCACTTTTGCCATGCAAGCGTACTTGAAATTATTGTTGCATCTTAATTATTTTTTGAAAACCTAGATAATGTTCATTTTTCTTAAAGGAATAACAAGGTTGAGAAAAAGAATACCAAATTCATATAGGGCCATCACTTACAGAATGTAAAACGTTCTCTTTATACAACTGAGTACAAAGCTATGAATCAACATACTTTTAAAGTGCAGATGCAGGTAAAAGTTAAGATAAAGGTTATTACATTGAGTAATCTCAGTCCTCTGGTACTGAGTCCAATTATTGCTCTCAAGGGATTCTTGGACAGCATATGTCCCATGGAAGGTTGACACATTTTCTTTTTGAAGAATCTGAAACCTTTTAATCTGTGATTAGATATGGAACAGAAATATTAAAGGAGACTGGTAAAAGAGAAAAATGGGTTATTGTCCCTTTTTGCTTCTGTGATGTATAAAGAAAAGCTGAAATCTCCCATATTCCTGCTTCCTTCTCCCACAATTTTTTTCCTGCTGTTTTCTACCTTAGAAATTCAGGTCTCACTTACATTGGGTTTTCCCCTTTCAATACTCTTTGGATGACTAGAGTATTGATAGGGTTATGACATCATAGGTCCAAAGGAAGCAAAAAAACAATTAATTGAGGGGGGGATATGTTTGGTTACTTTTGTTTTTGTTTATTCTTAAACACTCATGGATTTTTTGTTTGTTTGTTTTTGTTAATGCCAATACAATTTTTGGAAGAAAATATCCCTTTGTTAAAAATCCAATGCCCTGCACCTTCAGTTATCAGAAAGCAGAGAGAGTTTGTAACCACTGCACTGGGGACACCACTGGACACATTCCTGATATATCTAACATAAAAACAAGCAGGATTTTTTGTTTGGCAGTTGGTGGTGAATGATTTGTTTGTTTATTTAAATTGCAAAAGAAACAAAACTTTCTCGTCAAATTGGAAAGAAGCTATTTATAATATCTATATGCCTTTTCTCTGATGATCACCTGAGCTTGCTTGTTTGTTAAAGTGATCATGTCTTTAAATGTATTCAGACACTATGAGAAACTGAATGCCAGGAAAGCTTGCTTGTTAAGAGGAATTCTCATCCTTTGATCAATAATGAATAGTAAAAATGCAATTATCCAGGCTGTGGTGGTCTAATAGTGGAGTCCCAATATAACATACATTCATGCTGTAGGCCTGGATTTAGAAATGGGTTCATCCTTTTTATTCTACAGAAACGTAAAAGCTGGATCTGCTGTAGAGCAGGCCTTGCTTCTTCTTTCAATGAATCTGTCAGAGCTTTTAAAAAAAAATCATGTAAAGTAGCATCTGGCAGAAAGGGCTCAAGGAGACCAGTGGCAAAATCTTGTTGATTTCACTGGAAGCAAAAATGAACCCCAAGGGCTTAATCCAAAGCCCACTGAAGCCAGCAGAAAGACTGCCACTGACTTCAGTGGGCTTTGGATCAGGCCCTCAATGACTAGAAATACACAAAAATCTTTCTCCTTCTTCAAATTCCTCCCTAAACCCCAGTTACTACTTCAGAGATTCTTTCCTGCTCAAGGGAGAGAATCTGAGTGGTCCTGAGAGGTGCTGAGCATCCTTAACTCCCATTGACTCAAAGGGAATTGGATGGGACCATTTGAAGAACTGGGGCCTTGGGAATCGGCACATCATCTTGGCTGGGTAACCTGTAAATGCTCAAACTGACTTCAGCAGGGCTCCATGCTGGTACAGCCATCTGCCTGCATGCTACACAACAATCGGTTTATTGAAGTCTTGTGGTATCTAAACTATTGTAGTGGCTTGATTCTGCTTACATTGAAGTCCCTGACTACGCTCCCTTTTCCTTAGAGGAGTGGAAGATCAGGTCCTAGTTTTTCCTCACATCTGCACTATAAACTTGGGCAGGCCAGTGTTCCTAGTTACAAAAACCAGTAGAAAGGTTTTGTTTGTTTGCATTTTTAAATTTTAATTGTCTTTTTAACCAACAATTCAAAACCATTTTACCTTCCTCCTCTGAGGATTTCTTATCTAGATAAATTATAGCTTTAGAGAGTTTAAGCACAGATGGATCATTAGATCATCCAATCTGACCTCCTGTAAATCACAGGCCATTCAGTTTCACCCAGTTATCACTGTATTGAGCCCAACCACTTGTGTTTGACTAAAGTGAACTTGTGTTTATCTAAAACATATATTCCAAATAGTATGATAATGAAAGAGCATGTGCTTGTTTAACAAATAAGCTTCTTCATTATAGCTTAAATAGTGCATTGTTACTTATTCCAAACAATTGCTGCTAAACTTCCCCATGGTATAGGAAGAAGGGTTTGGCGGAAGAGAAACCACAGAGAGGCTGCATTGCAAACTATAAATGTGAAGAGTCACACTGCTCCCTCCCCCCACCGCCCCCAGTAAAGGCATTCTGCTTTGTATCTTAATTCCCCATTGAGCTCTTCCTTCCCAGATAGAGTATTATACCACTGGAGTTCAGATGTGAGTTCTCTGGAGACATAACTTTTCCTGCACTATGAAAGAAAAGTTCCTTTGCAAAGTCCGCAGTGCAGGAGGGTGGAGAAAGGAGAGAATACTCCTCCCCCTCCCCTCAAAAAAAAAAAAATGCTGGCAGATGGATGCCAGAATAATACTTGCATAGCATGTTGCAAGCCTTCCTCAAACTTCGTTGCAAGGCTCATTGGTCTCCTCGGCTCCATGCGTTTCCATAAAGGATTAAATGTTCCTTTTAATGTTCCCATTACCTTGTTTAACTTCCCAGTTTCAGCCTTTCCTTCCTACTGCCAAGTTAACAAGCACACACACTCATTCTCAATACAGAAACACCGGTTCCACGTTAACAATAAAACCTCCAGTAAAAATACAGCTAGCACAGTGTAATAAAGAGTACGGCTCCAGGAAGATTTATTACTCTGAACAGCTGAAAGCTTACATCTTTGTAAATCAGATTTTTAATAATGAAACATGAGCAGCACCATAGCTTTTCCTGACCCCCTAGACATACCTGCATGAAAAGGCAAAGGACAACCTTGCAGAAGAATCTGTGAACTATGAAGATAAATGATAGAACCCTGTTCTTAAAGTAATTTTTATTGGTTGTGTCTTTCAGCTGACTACAAGGAGAGCTTTAACACCATTGGGAATATTGAAGAAATAGCATACAATGCTGTGTCCTTTACTTGGGACGTCAATGACGAAGCCAAGGTGAGTTGCAGCACAGAGTGAATGTATTGTTATTATGCTATTTATAAATATCACCTTCCATCCCATTCATCATTAACAAGCATACGAAAGACAGAAGTGAGCAAGTTCCACATCCTCAAAGCCAGCACAGTAAAAGCTTGGTCACTCACTGACTTATGGTGTGGTGGTGGAATCTGTACAAGGCCAGGTGATCTGTGAGAGTAGGAGTCCATCAGAAGGAGACTCCTGGAGGAATGTTTCAAATATAGCCAGGTCCCTGTCTACTAAAGTGAGGTTCAGTGCAAAAAAATGACTGTAAAAATGGTATAGTTTGGGTCCATATTTATTGACTTTCAATAATTTCCATATAAAATATGATCAGTTTTACACATAATAAGAGGGTGGTTTTTTTCTAACTGCCAGATCTGCCAACCCAAGCTGGGATCTGAGACTCAAGCTGGGGTCTTCCCTTTTCATGCATCATCACCAGTAAGAAAGATTCTGCAAGCCAAATTATGCCCTCCATGATCTGTATGCCATTGTTTTTAGTGGGGTTGTAGATGGACATGAGTCTAGTATACCTCTTCTGCCTCATAAGTGGTGTCATCATAAGGCTTAATTAATCTTTGTTAAGCTCTTTACATTTCTGTGGAATCCATTATCCAAGGCTGTCAAAGTATTTTCGTTATAATTCAGACACATTTAGGAACTTGGTACAGTACTACAGTTTAAGGGAAAGGATAAATGAGTGTCACAGGGGGTCTTCCCTGTAGTATACTCCTTGTGGTCTCTCTTGGCTCTGCAGGTGCATTGCATTCAAAGCTCACTTGGGTTTGTCAATCAATTACCAAGACTATGATTCAAAACATGTACGCCCTTGGTGGGGTCTGATTGGTTAAGTCTTTCTACAAAGTGTAACTCAGTTCATTAGGTGCCCCAGTTCACCCCCCCACTTTGGATCCACATGAGAGTTCTGATCAGAAGGCCTCCCCAGTCCCCTTCCTGAAGCTTGGGCTGTACTTCAAATAGTCACTGTTTCTTAGGCCAGCAGTCCCCAGCTCTTTTCCCTGGAGCTGGGTTGTAACTTAGGCCAGCTGTAGGGCCTTAGCCAGCTTCTCCTTCAGCTGGCTCCTTTTCCCTAATTAGACCTCAAGTTCAGAGGGTTCAGCAGGCAGCCTTCTCCTGCTGATGTCTGCCCTGCTATGAGGTAGGAGGCAGGCGGCTTTATGCAAGTTCCCTTCTATCAACTCATCCCCAATTGGTTGGGTGAGAGGGGAGCTTTGCCCAGCCCACTCTGTAAGGTTCCTGGGCCCTTACAGAAACAGTAATGGATTTTTCTCCCAAACACTGCTTTTTCCTGGGATTGCTTCTTTCCCACCAGTACCTCTTATTTCCTGTCTTTGCATACATCAAAACCTCCCAAAATCTTAAAGGGTCATGCTATATGATGCGAGAATCTGGACGCCTAGGCCCCACTACCCTGTCATATACTGATACAACATGCAATCATATAGTCATGTAAAACTGAGGAAAATAGCTTTAGAACCAGTGAAGGGGACCCAGCATGAGTGCAGGAATCTGACCATCCATCAGGAGTAACTACGAATGAATGCGAGAAGGGCAAGTGATATTTTTTTCCTGAGTTTCCTGTTTCGAAGGAGGAGGATTTTGCTATTAAGAACAAAAGCTACTGCTACAGCTGGTGAACATTTTTCATTTACAACTTTTCTGTGGGGGGGGGGGGGTGTGGAAGGAGACAGGAAGGGAAACAAAAAATGGGCTTTTTTCTTGAACTGATCAGAAATGAATTTTTCCTAAATTTTGTTGTGTAGAAATATTCTAATTCTTTTTGTTTTTATTCTGTTTCAAAACTGAAAAACATTCAAAATTGTGGATTTTTGTGCAAAATGAAAAATCTGGTTCCTGCACAGTTCTCTTAGATGGGAGCATTCCAGCCTGCAGGAATAGATGTAATTCTGACTAACATAATTTATTCATGGAGATACAGTTAATCAGAGATTGAACTGAGTGCGTATTCATGTAGAGATTGTATGGCTACCTAAATCAGTGTGAGTTTATCTAAACTTTCCCCTATTAATGCTTAGCTGGATTTCAACTGGCAATTTCTGAGCTTTTCCAATTTTGTATTGGCATGCAGGTCATTACTTTAAGCTGGGCGGATGCAATGATGTGTGTGAGAAATGAAAAGCTGTAGGTAATGCTAAAAACAAGCTTGTATTCTCTAAGCTTTTATCAGCAAGCAGAATGTGCAGTGTAAAAAAGCTTTTTAGAGATCTAGAAATAATAATAAATATTGAACACTGTCAGTTTCATTTAAATTAGGGTTACCATATTTCAACAAGCAAAAAAGAGGACGGGAGGAGCCCCGCCCTAGCCCCGCCCCTGCCCCTCCCACTTCCCGCCCCCCCAGAACCCCCAACCCTCCCCCCGTTCCTTGTCCCCTGACTGCCCCTTCCTGGGACCCCTGCCCCTAACTGCCCCCCGGGACTCCACTCCCTATCTAAGCCTCCTTGCCTCTTGTCCCCTGACTGCCCCAACCCTTATCCACACCCCCACCCCCAGACAGACCCCTGGGACTCCCACGCCCCATCCAACCACTCCCCACCCCCTGACAGCCCCCCCCAGAACTCCCAACCCATCTAAACCCCTCTGCTCCCTGTCCCCTGACTGCTCCGATCCCTCTCCACACTCCTGCCCCCTGACAGCCCCCCCAGAACTCCCAACCCATCTAAACCCCTCTGCTCCCTGTCCCCTGACTGCTCCGATCCCTCTCCCCACTCCTGCCCCCTGACAGCTCCCCCCCAGAACTCCCAGCCCCCTACCCCTCGCTCCTTGTCCCCTGACTGCCCCCTCCTGGGACCCCTGCTCCTAACTGCCCTCCAGAACCCCACCCCCTACCTAAGACTCCCTGTTCCTTGTCCCCTAACTGCCCCCTCCTAAGACCCCCCCCCAACTGCCCCCCAGGACCCTACCCCCTACCTGTACCCTGACTGCCCAAAACTTTCTCCACTCCCCTCCAAAAGCCCCCCCCCGTTTCTTGACTGCCCCCTCCAGAACCTCCCTGTCCCTTCTCCTGCCCCCCCTTACCCTGCTGCTCAGAACAGGGTGTTGGGCTCTGTGCCAGCCGGACACATGGCTGAGCTCCCCAGCACAACACAAAACCCGGTCCCTGGCCCTGCACAGGGCTGCCGGAGCGGGCTGCAGGAGGAGGAGCTGCCGGCCGGCTCAGAATGCAGGGAGGGGGGGGTGGGAGGAGGAAGCTGCTCCGGAGTCCAGCCCGGGACTTTCCTGCAGCCCTCCCAGCCGCTCGCTCTGCCGGGGGAGGGGGAAATCCCGGACATTGTGAGTGCTTTACAAATTCCCCCCGGACGCTATTTTTAGCACACAAAAGGAGGACATGTCCGGGTAAATCCGGACGAATGGTAACCCTAATTTAAATACAAACCCCACTGTACTAATGTAGCACAAAGGGGCTGACAAACCCAGAAGGACAGATACACTCACAGCCTAGGTCACCACTGCATCCTACCACAGCAGCATTCTACTCGGAGCCGGCTGCACTCAGAACTGAGCAGCAGCCTTAGCTCCCATTCTCCCAGCTGTTTGTGGACTGAACTGGGAACACTGAGATTATTTTAAGAGAGATTTTTATATTTAATCCATTGTAGAAGAAAAAATACAGTCAACACATCTTTAAAACAAAGATGCTGGAAAAGCTCCCAAGTTCCTTCAGACGCTGGGCCTTGTTAAATGATATATTTGTACTTGGCCTAGTTGCCATGAAAAATTCCTGTAGGACTTCCAACCCAACCTGCCGTCACCTCATGCCCAGGAAAAGCAGGATGTCTAAGAAAATCCAAGGCGGGAAGGTAGGGTTACCATTCGTCCGGATTCCCCCGGACATGTCCGGATTTTTGAACTAAAAATAGCGTCCGGGGGGAATTTGTTAATGTCTGGACTTCCCTCCCCCCGCCCCATGCAGAGCACGTGCGGCTAACAGGGCAGCCGGATGGTGCCACTTACATGGGGCTCCGACAGCGAGAGAGAGTCCCTCCCTCCCCTGCAGCATAGCTCACTCCCTCCCTCCCTGCATTCGCCTCCAGCAGTCTGGAGCTCCTCCCCCACTGCTGCCCAGCGTGCAGGGAGAACGGCTCCGGCCGTTCCTGAGCAAGCTCCCAGAGAGATCTTAGGCGAACCGAAGGCCAACGACAAGGGAGCCAGGGGGTCGGAGAAGGGGCAGGGAGGTTTTGGAGGGGGCAGTCAAGAGATGGGGGGGTTGGGAGTTTGGGGGGGCTTTCTGGGGGGTGTGTGGATAAGGTTTTGGGCAGTCAGGGTACGGGTAGGGGGTAGGATCCTGGGGGGCAGTTAGGAAGGGGCAGTTAGGGGACAAGGAATAGGGAGGCTTTTTTTTTTTTTTTTTTAACTACTGGATGTGGATGCGGACTGGCCGCGTATAGTAACCAGGAAAGGGCAGGTAGTCACGCCTGTACATAAATAGGGGGTGGGGTTGTGGAGGGCAGTTAGGAGCAGGGGTCCCAGGAGGGGGCAGTCAGGGGCAGTCAGGGGACAAGGAGCGGGGGGGAGGGGGTTGGGAGTTCTGGGGGGGGCTGTCAGGGGGCAGGAGTGGGGAGAGGGATCAGAGCAGTCAATGGGACAGGGAGCAGAGGGGTTTAGATGGGTCGGGAGTTCGGGGGGGGGCTGTCAGGGGGTGGGGAGTGGTTGGATGGGGCATGGGAGTCCCAGGGTCTGTCTGGTGGTGGGGGTGTGGATAAGGGTTGGGGCAGTCAGGGCACAGGTAGGGGGTAGGGTCCTAGGTGGCCAGTTAGGATTGGGGGGGAGGGTCTCAGGAGGGGGCAGTCAGGGGACAAGGAGCGGGGGGGGAGGGTTGGGGGTTCTGAGAGGGGTGGGAAGTGGGTGGGGCAGGGGCGGGGCTAGGGCAGGACGGGGGCGGGGCTCCTCCCAGCCTCTTTTTTGCTTGCTGAAATATGGTAACCCTAGGGAAGGGAGAGCTGGAGCTACATGGACCCCTCATAGACAGAGCTCTCTCTTGTTGGCACCCTTGTGTATATGGTAGTAGCATGATAACGGTAAGGACACTGGCCAGGGGAAGTTGGTGTCCAAAGTAAGTGGTGGCGCTGGCAATTAGATACCCCCCTGCCCTGCAAAAATATTTGACACCCATCACAAAATCATTTCTGACCCCCCTCTCCCTGCAAATAAAGATCGACTAATCAACTTGGGGCTCTTCCTACAAGGGAGGCCAGAATCTGCCTCCTTCCCCTCCTGCTCTCTCCATCGTGGAGAGAACGGAAAAAAGAAAGGCAGCTGCTACAAGGTCTCTTTGTTTAATGAAAGAGAGGGGATTAAAGACCCAGGTAGCATAAGCCGTACTTACAGGATGGGAGACTCTATCCTGGGAAGAAGTGGCTCTGAAAAGGGGGTGGTGGTGAATAATCAGCTGAACATGATCTCCCAGTATGATGTGGCCAAAAGGACTAACATGATCCTTTGGTGCATAAACAGGGGGATTGCAAGTAGGAGTAGAGAGGTTGTTTTACCTCTGTATTTGGCACTGGTGTGACTGCTGCTGGAACACTGTGTCCAGACCTGGTGCTCACAATTCAAGAAGGATGTTGATAAATTGGAGAGGGTTCAGAGAAGAGCTACAAGAATGATTAAAGGATAGAAAAGATGCCTTGTCGGAGCTCAATCTACTTAGATTAACAAAGAGGTTGAGGGGTGACTTGATTACTGCCTGTGAGTACCTACGCGGGGAACAAATATTTGATAATGGGCTTTTAAGCTAGCAGACAAAGGTATAATATGAGCCAATGGCTTGAAGTTGAAGCTAGACAAATTCAGACTGGAAATAAAGCATTCATTTTTAATAGTAAGAGTAATTAACAATTGGAACAACTTACCAGGGGTTGTGGCAGACTCTCCATCACTGACAACTTTTCAGTCAAGGGCCTTGGCTACACTCGGGACTTCCCAGCGCTGCCATGAAGCGCAAGTGTAGTGGCGCCGCCAGCGCTGCGAGAGCTCTCTCGCAGCACTGTATGTACTCCACCGCTCCGAGGGGAATAGCTTGCAGCGCTGCAGGCTTTGAATACACTGGCGCTTTACAGCGCTGTACTCGCTGCGGGGTGTGTGTGTGTGTGTTTTCACACCCCTGAGCACAGCAAGTTGCAGCGCTGTACAGCGCCAGTGTAGCCAAGGCCAAGGTATGCTCTAGGAATTATTTTGACGTGTGTTAAACAGTAGGTCAGATAAGATGATCATAATGCATCTGATGAAGTGGGTATTTACCCACGAAAGCTTATGCTCCAATACATCTGTTAGTCTTAAAGGTGCCACAGGACTCTCTGTTGCTTTTCACATGATCATAATGGTGCCCTCTGCCTTTGGAATCTGTGAAATTTATTATTTTATTAAAATTCAGTATTTGAAAGCCAATCTCATGATTTCTGGGTGCCTGGCTCCTGATTTTTAGCTACTTGGCATTGGCAATTCTGTAACCAGCCACAACTGATACTGCCAAACCATCCCCGGCCAGCACACCAGGGGTTTTTAGAGTGGTAAGGGCTCTGCCATTCCATGTGAGATAGGAGCAGAATGGCCGAGGGAGCTTTCTCCCACTATGCCACTCCAGTCACTCCCTCTCCAACGTTAAGAAGGCAACTCTCACTTAAATCATTGGCAATTTAAAATTATAGGAGCTAATGAGTCTTTTTAGGACCAAATGATGCTGCCAAGCTCTATGCATGAAGTCTAGGAAACCTGTTTCCTGCAGGAGTTGCTAGTTGAAATGCATGGTAGCCTGTGCTTATTCATTGACATGATCATCAAATATTTGACTCAAAGTGGACTTGAAATCTATGTGTATTGACAAGAATGAGATGGTTAGTGATAAATGGGGGGGTTGCAGTTAGCAGATTGTATGATAACATGATAGGTACAACTTGCTGCAAGTTACCACCGTACACTAAAACATATTGGCCAGCACACACACACTATGAGCTAGGGGTGTGATTCCCTTGCTTGTATACACATGCTCGCTCTAGCTCTCAGCAAGCTAGCGTGAGTATAAACAGCAGTGCAGCTGCGGTACCGCTGGTAGCAGAAGCGCAGGCACAGCTGAGCCGTGCCAAGTACAAACCAGCCTGAAACCAGTGGGTATGTACTCAGCCAGGCTCAGACATGCCCTATCTCCAGAGTTAGATCTTTCCTTTCTCCATCATTGCCTGCTCCACCTGGTGGGCAGCTGATTTAGGGCCAGATCCTCCCTCCCATATTCCACCTGAGTGGAACAATTTGAGGAGAAAGATACTACTCAGCCTGAGTAAGGGCATCAAGATCTGGGCATCAGCAAGGGAAGGCTGTCCAAAACTTTCACACAGACTATCAGTTCGGTCTGATGTAAAAGGAACAAACACACACACAAAGAATTCAAACAGAGACCTCTTTTATCTCCTCGGTTATAAGAGAATTACAGCTTCAATAAAGCCAGCTCATCTTGCTGTAATCCTTGATTTTCCCACTGTTCCTTAGTGTAGGTTGGAAGAGGGAGAGGAATCATTCTCCATGAACCCGATATATAGCACACTGAATTCAGTGGGCGTCTGTCCACGAACTTTAGTGGGCTTTGGATCCGGCTCCATGTCAGAAGAATCCTTTTCTTTTGCCAATTAAGATCCTTCAGGACTCTATCCTACTGCCACTGAAGTCAACAGCAACTGTCTTACTCGGTTGAGTGAGAGGAGGAGTAGGTCCTCAGTCAGCACACACTTCCTCCTCCTTCTCGATGGGGACTTTTCTTACCTATTTAGGCTAAATCCATGGGATTTATTG
Organism: Chrysemys picta bellii; assembly: GCF_011386835.1. Classification (NCBI taxonomy): domain Eukaryota; kingdom Metazoa; phylum Chordata; order Testudines; family Emydidae; genus Chrysemys; species Chrysemys picta. The sequence goes on from NC_088792.1 coordinate 253,783,038, forward strand.
GCTAAATCTGGGGCCCAGGGGAGTCAGAAGAAGAGATTTCCAGTCATGTTAAGCCTCATCTCCAGCTTCCTCAGAAAAAAGACACTGTAGGTATTAAGGGAGTGTCACTAGAAAGGGAAAAAAGGATTTTATCTGGCGAGTAACCCATCTCACTTTCATTCCCCCACTTGCCCTTTATGCAGAGAATATCTATATTTAAGAGCAAGGTGATGAGCTGGTTTCTCACCTAGTTTAACATGAAGGCAGCCTTTAATGTTGGTAAAGGAAGATGGAAAACAAAAAACTAAGCATGGAGTGGCTGTGTGACTATAAAAAGCTAACATTTCTGCAGTGTCTGTTCTGCTGTACTATAGACAGGGCCGGCTCCAGGCACCAGCCGAGCAAGCTCATGCTTGGGGCGACAGATTCTAAGGGGCGGCTTCCCTCCAATCCTTTTTTTTTTTTTGCTTCGCCGCTCCGACCGCCCCGCAGGTTTTTTTTCTTTTTGGTTCGCCGCTCTGGCGGCCCTGTAGGGGGCGGCGGCGCGGAGGAGGGGAGCGCCCTGCTGGGAGCGGGCTGCACGCCCCGTCTGCCCCAGCCGGTGCCAGGTCTGCAGCAAGCCCGGCAGGGCAGCCCGCGTCCTTCCCTGCCTGCCGACCGGACCAGCGCAGAGCCCTTCCAGCAGGCGGCGCTGCGGGAGAGGCCGCGTGGCGAGCGCCCCGCTGAAGGAAGCCCTGGCCGCCCCCCTTCTCTCTCTCCCCCTGCTCCCTCCCCCTCTCCCCCGCTAGCCGGGGTGCGCACTCTGCTGTCCGGGGCACGTCTGCAGCGCAGGGAGTCCCCCTGCACCCTGGCTCCGGCCGCCCCGCGCGGTTTTTTTTTTTGCTTGGGGTGGTAAAAAAGCCAGAGCCGGCCCTGATTATAGATGTGCTGAAGTCACAGCTTGGTTGGATAACAAAGATCTAGTGGAACTTTGGTGACAACATAACCCTTTTTTTTCCTGGTAATAGTTACATTTTCAGTTTGACTCATGATAAAATTTGAACTTTTGGGGAAAGTAATTAATAACCAGACCAGAGACCAGACTAGCTTCATTTTTTCGTAAGCTGCACAAACTCTTAAGATGTAGCTGAAAATAAATTGGTGCCATGAGCATGATTAATAGAAAACAAATTTAAACAGTTAGGACTGAGTTACATCTGAGCTTTCTCCATGGTGAAAAAACCGTGCACACAGGCAATTTACTTCCAGTGATTATTTTATATGAAAGTCAAGGCACCAATTCAGTGCATAGTTCATGAAGAAAAATATCACTTTAATGCAGATGCAAAGCAGCATGTAGATTGGGTTGAGGTGGTTGCACTGTGGTGACCTATGTATACTCAATATAGACAATGTCTTTTGTTTATCTTGTGAGCAGTATAGGATTTGTGATGGCCTTACCCATTCATATCCTTGCTAAAGCTACATCAAATTCCATTTCACTGGGGAAGAAATTAATTATTAATGGTTAATTATTATTATTATTTTGTATTACTGTAGCACCTAGGAGCCCCAGGCCTGGACCAGGACCCCATTGTGCTAGGGGCTGCACAAACACAGAACAAAAAGAAGTCCCTTCCCCAAAGATTAGTCTTTTTCAAACTCTTTTTTTAAATTTAAAGCTGGAAGGAATAGACATTTTGTATTTGAGGACTGGTACCAGAACTTCTGTAGTATTAGGCTTGGAGCCAGGTTTAATAAATCATCCCTCTGTATATGTATAAAGAGGATAATAAAACAGCTTGTGGTAGCAAGCCAGGTTGAAATTTCATTGTATACAAATGGTTCAGTAAATATGCAGCTGGGATTAAGGGCAAATGGCATTTTTATGTAGTTGCTGGGGTGTGGTGTGGGTTAAGGAAGCTTCAAAAGAGAAATGTAAACATTCTCTGGAGACATTGGTCTTGAACTAAATCAAAGGCCTTACCTTTGTATAGGATTTAGAAGGTAATGCACAGCAAGAAAAACTATAAAGCTGCACTTATGGTAATATAAAAGGGATGATGGGATTGATTTTTTTTTTCAGTGAACAGACATGTAGTTTAACTCTTTGGTGTCACAGTATGGAATGTGGTGTTTCAAAAGCTGAAGCCTGATCAGTCCTCTAAAGAGCAGCGCTCTGGATATAGACTCCATATATTGGCAGCGATATATGGGGAAATGGTTGCACAGTTTTTAATTTTTTGTTATGAAAAATTCCTATCAGTTCTTTTTAAGGTGATGAAAACAAGAAATGCAAACAGTAATAAAAGGTTTATATGTTACAGATTTAATGACTAAAGACCTTTACAATGTATAAAACAGGAGATTGAGGTAGGAGTCATGTTGGCTGGATTAAATGATAAAGGAGAAATGAATCCCTGAGCCTTGCATTCTCTCCTGGCAGGTAGCTGTGTTTTTTGTCTTGTACAGCACTAATTACCCTGCCATTGTTATCAAATGATAAGTAATCCTTATAATTGTTGCACAAGAGAGGAACTCCTCCCTGAAAAGAGGTAGAGATTTTGGCTATAGGTTCCCCATATGAAACAATCTAGGCTGGCCTCAGTTTCTTATTTGTTTTAGGCCAGTTCTGTCAGCTTCTCATGCATCAAACGTTTCTCCAGTTTAATTTTTCATTGTCAAAGTGTACTTGATCCCCCAGTAGCTCAGGTGAGCAGATGGATGAAATACCATCACATTGCTCAAACGTGTTCCTCACATCCAGCGGAACCCTAGCTAAAGTTCTCTCTATACTAAAGATACAATCAAGGCTCTTTCCTGGTTGCAAAACATAGTTAAGGTCCAGTCTACACTACATATTGGAGTCGGATTTGTAAATGAATTGGGGGACAAGTGCCTGTAATCAGAATCCCAAATACGGTTGTATATGGAATATTAGACAGGACCTTAGGAAAAACAGCAGTACTGCTATTACAGCTTTTTCCAAGTCTATGTTGTCCAACCATATGACTCTACCATGGAGGAGGCCAGGGCAAGAAGGCTCTGGGACCAAAAAGTATCTTTGAATGTGACACTCTTGTTTCTCCTGATTCCTGACTGTCAGTGTGTTAGGAAGAATGGTCCTGGGAGCCTGGTATGAGTTAATCTTTTGCACCGTTTTATGGCTAGTTGTGATGTGTGTTCTGCTACCTCAGAAGAGGCTGTTTGCACTCTCAGCCTCAGACAAGAGTAAGGTTTACATGAGTGTTATACAGGGAAATGTGGACCCCACTTGAAGGGGCAACTGAAATTACTGTTGGTCAGAATAGTCCACATTTCCTCAGTCATTGCCTCAGGGAGTGGGGAGATGAACATTGGGTCAATATTAGGAAGGGAAAGGAGAATCTTCACTAGGTTAGTTGGGTTCCTTTCACTGCAGAGATATGCTACAATAACTATTATGGCCAGTGCTAAATTCTTCTAGAGGGGAAAGGAGAGTAACAATTTAGGATGTCAGAGGAGGCTATAAGGGAGAAAGATGGTACTGTAGAGGATTACAGACTGGGTGATCAAACAGAAGAGGTTCAGCAGATTCTTTTTCCATGTTGTTGCTTTTCCTCTCATACCAAATTCCAAACTTGTCTTCCTCTGTTCTGAGGAACAACATATATGGGATGGTGTGTAATGCACTTTAAGAAGGGATCAAAGCTAGAAGCTGAATTCATAGTTATCAATAGGACAAGTGGAAAGACTGGAGTACGGTTCATCCTTTATGATTTCATAGAACATATGTAACAGAAAAGGCATCTGCTGTAGAATAATTTGTTTGCGAAGAGCAATTCTACTGTCTGGAGCAAAATAGTCCATGTTTCAATTTCTAGTCCTGCTGCATGTGGTAGTTCGATTTCTCGTTGTGCTCTCTGCTGCCTGCCTATCTACTGATCTATTCCTAGAGCATCATTCACCGTGGTATCTAAGTGCCATCCTGTCTAGGGCCGATCACTGGAGTCAAAAACTCTGTGAAAATTTAAAATGCGCTGAGAAATAATGTAAGGTCCCCCCTCAGCATTCAAATAATTAATGACTGGTCAGACAAGTCTTCCAGAGGCAAACTCCAACGGAGCACCTTGTCATCTTCAATGATGCAAAATAAGAAAAGAAAATAAACTCCAAGAAGGTGTATAGTCTTCCCACCCTACCACATTGTAAATTGCTTTTCCAGATCAAAAGCCTGCTTTAAAGGGAAGCTAATAGAAAAGTGTTCTGAGACATAAAACCCTTCTGAAAATCAATGATCTGTGTTAATTCTAATCCACCTATCTATCCACATGGTACAAATGAGAAATTAAGCACAGTATGCCAGTCCTCACCTTCATATGTGTGCCATGAATGTACAACCATTGACCATTGGAGTGATGAAATATCACTATGCAAGATTAGGATATTGAATTTTATTGCGTCTATTATTTTCATTAATTGATATCTGTCTCTGTAGCAGGGACCTTTGTAAAGTTTCAGAAAAAAGAAAGGCTAACAGCTGCAACAGTTTATCTTCTCTGATATCTCTTACTATTTCTCCTACCTCCAGAAATGTAGACCAGAGAGAATACACAGTGCATGGAATTGGATAAGATGGGGGCAGTGCTTTATGTCTTATGTGAGCACATGGTGTGATTCAGAGCGCCTCAGCAACCTGTTGAGCAAACATGAAGTGCAAATGTGGCATGGGTTTCCACTCACATTTTTGATGTTGCGTTTAGTTCTTTCTGGTGCAAAAATATAGACTAAAATATAGCAGGACCAGATTCTGACCTTTTAAGGCCCTTCACCATGCTCTAACAATGTAAAGTTAGGGTTACCATCCGTCCGGGTTTCCCCGGACATGTCCGGCTTTTTTAGCTTTAAATGGCTGTCCGGGGGGGATTTCTAATAAGGTAGAAATGTCCGGGATTTCCCCCTTCCCCTCATGCAGATTGCAGTGTGGCTGATTGGACGGCTGTGCCTGATTGAAAGCCGCTCGCAGCCACTGGGGCCTCTAGCAGCCAGAGTCCCTCCCCCTTCCCCGCTCCCTCCTCCCCCGCAGAGCAGCGCCTTATTTGTTTGGCTGCATGTGGAGCCCGCAGCTCTCCCTCGGCCTGGTGGGGGGGCAGGCAAGGGACAGGGAACGGGGGGTTAGATTGGTCGGGGGTTCTGGGTGGGCTGTCAGGAGAAGGGGGTGTAGAGAGCGGTTGGGGCAGGCAAGGGACAGGGAACGGGGGGGTTAGATTGGTCGGGGGTTTGGGGGGGGCTGTCAGGAGAAGGGGGTGTAGAGAGCGGTTGGGGCAGTCAGGGGACAGGGAGCAGGGAGACTTAGATAGGGGGTGGGGTCCTGGGGGCAGTTAGGGTGGGGGGGACAGGGAGGGGGTAGGGGGATTCTGAGGGGAGCGGGAAGTGGGAGGGGGCGGGGCTAGGGCGGCACCCCATGTCCTCTTTTTTGATTGTTGAAATATGGTAACCCTATGTAAAGTGGTGTTTACGTTCTCTTTAAGGCACTGTCAGAACAGTGTAACAGAGACTTAAGATAAATGAGCGTAAGGCCCCCTGTGTTTCCAAGAAATTTGCACCAATGTCCACCCCTAACCTAGGGAACTAGACAGGCTGGGCTTTAAACTGAAGCAAAATAACACTATCAGTTTCAAAATCAGTTTCAGCTAGGGCCCTTCCCTGATGCCTTCCCCTCATTTCAGTTAAAGTTCAACTACTTGATTTGTAAATGCAGCAGTGTGATACAATCAAGTGCAGAAATGCTGCTGTGCCATTAGCTCAGTCAGGCAAACAAGCTGTGCCAACTCCATCATAAACTACCTTGCGGTAATATTAACTCCTGCAGTTAGAGTAAAGTGCCCCTCCCCCAAAGCGACACCAGCACTGCTCTTTTCTCTGGATGCAAGCTAGCACAGAGATATGAGGGGCTGGACTTTAATGTTCCCTGCTAAACAAAAATCTTTCCTTTTGTGGGTGGGGAGAGGCCTCTGCAATTCCGTGATGTCTCTAATTCTTATACCACCCTGTGGATTTCCACCTCCTACAAGTCTCTGCTCTGCACCCTCAAAGTCCCACAGCAACAGCTTGTGTCCTTGCAGATGAGCAGGACTTTGGGCTCGCTATGGAGATCATCAAAGTTCTTCCTCTAGGAGTCAGTAAATTTTACTCCATAAGGTTTCATTGCCATAACTTAGGCAATTTGTACTGGCAGTTTTCCTTTGTATCCTCTTAGTATAAAGTGCTTAGTTTTCATCTGTGGGAAAGAGATAAATCTAATCAAGTTAAAACGAAATCAGCACAAACGAATATATGATGCACAGGTACTTCAATGGGAAATAACTAAAAGCAACTGGATTTTTAGTATCACATTTTCATCTTTAAAATCCCATGTCGGGTATTCTGGATTGGGAGAAACCAGTATTTCAGAGCAAAACTAATAATTTATTATTTGTATTGTGATAGCACTTAGGAATACCAGTCATAGACCAGGACTGCACTGTGCTAGTTGCTGTCCAAAACAGAACAAAAAAATGGTCCCTCCCCAAAGATCTTACAATCTAAGCATAAGGCAAGAGATAGCAGGTGGATATAGGTAGACAGAACAAGGGAATACAAGGACACAATAAGACAATATTCATCAGCACACCAGCTGCCTAACTGTTCTCAAGTTTTATGTAAACTTCATGGCAAAGAAGAGTGCTAAGAAAGGATCTGAAGAAGGAGAATGAGGCAGCTTCACAGATATTTATGAGGAGTTTGTCCCAAGTGTTTTTTAAATGAGATGACCCTGGCTTTAATCTTTGCCAGACATTTCCATAGGTCCCAAGTGTCCTACATTTAGTAGCAATTTCAGAATAACAGTTTGCACAGCATTTTAAGGTAACTTCTGATCTCCATCTCTCTGCTTCAGATTTTCATCACGGTGAATTGCCTGAGCACGGATTTCTCCTCACAAAAAGGAGTGAAGGGGCTTCCTTTGATGATTCAAATAGACACATACAGCTACAATAATCGCAGCAATAAACCCATCCACCGGGCCTACTGCCAGATCAAGGTCTTCTGTGACAAAGTGAGTGAAGATAACATTGTGAAAGATGGAGGGAGCCCATATCCAAGGTCTCCTTTTTCTCTCTGAGGTGCTTGCTATCACCAATATTTGGAGTGGCTTCTCCCCTCTCCTCATATGGGTTGGGGCCTGGGTTCTTTTATTTTTTCTTGGTGCATGGAGCCTCCACACAAAGTAACTCCTCACTGTGCCCTATATACAGGGGTGCAGTCCCTTGAAAAATCAATGATAACCCTACAATCTGGAAAGGAGTGTAAATCCCAGGACACAGGGGACAATAAGGTAAATAATACCAGCGCAGAAACACCCCTTCAAAAATAACAGTGTAACAAAGGGAGGGGGACTTTACTGGGAACAGGAACATAGGATCTGGGGAAGGAAGGGATTAAGGTTAACTAATAAACATAAATAAGCCAATTTTCCGCCTCCTTATACTCACAAACTCCTCCAACCACACCTCTCTCCCTGGCACCTTAGCAAGTTTAGCCAAGGCTGCATGTGCCAAGATGGAGACTTTTACCTCATCCCTTGTTGGGCAAGGTCCTCTCCTGATTCCAGCCAGGCTCACTGGTTTCCTGGTCTGAAATTCTCCTAGGGTCTTGGTTGGCTGGCAGTAGCTGTCACTCTGTCTGGATGTTTTTCACCGTAGTGCTGCTGCTGCTTGATCCAGGCAGCTAAAGTCTCAGAGCATGCAAATGCCCTTCGAGGGAAGGGAGAATTCAGCAGGAACTCCCTGAGCTGCATTCACTCTCCCAGCTCCAAAACTCAACAAAAACCCCTAAACCACCTTCCTTCATCAGTTTGTCCCTTACCCAGTTCACTTGCTGGAAGCTGTTCAAGCCTGGCTTGTCACTGGTCCAGTGGACTGCTTGTCCAGATTACCCCATGAAGAAGCTTCCCTAACTGGCCATAGCAGATATTTTTAGTTTCTTTTGCCTCCACCCCTAATTCCAGGCATGCTGGAAATAAGGTCAGGGGATTCTGGTAGCCATCTTAGTTGTAGTTCTATTGGTAGTGCCCCTTAGGGTATGTGTCAACGGCAATTAAAAACCCAGAGCTGCCTGTGCCAGCTGACTCGGGCTTGCAGGACTTGGCTAAGGGGTTGTAGACGTTTGGTCTTGGGCTGGAGCCCTGCAAGGTGGGAAGGTTCCAGAGGTCAGGCTTCAGCCTGAGCCTGAATGTCTACATCGCAATTAAATATCTCCGCAGCCCGAGTAGGGTTGCCAGACATCTGGTTTTCGACTGGAACACCCAGTTGAAAAGGGACGCTGGTGGCTCCAGTCAGCACCGCTGACCAGGGTGTTAGAAGTCCAGTTGGTGGCGCAGCGGGGCTAAGGCAGGGGCAATCAGGGAAGCTCCGCATGCTGCCTCCGCCCCCAGTGCAGGCTCCGCAGCTCCCATTGGCCAGGAACCACGGCCAATGGGAACTGCGATGGCGGTGTCTGCAGGCACAGGCAGCACACACTGCGCAGAGCTGCCTGGCCGCATCTCTGCCTAGGGGTCAGATATGCCGGCCGCTTCCGGGAGTAGCGTGGAGCCAGGGCAGGCAGGGAGCCTGCCTTAGCCCCGCTGCACCCCCGACCGGGAGCCACCTGAGGTAAGCACTGCCCGGCCGAAGCCCGCACCTTGAAATCCCTGCCCTAGGTTAGAACCCCCTCCCGCAACCAAACTCCCTTCCAGAGCCTGCAGCCCGCATCCCCTCCCGCACTCCAAACCCCTTGGCCCCAGCATGGAGCCCCCTCCTGCATCCCAAACCCCTCATTCCCCACTCCACCCCAGAGCCTGCACCCCCAGCCAGAGCCCTCACCCCCTCCTACACCCCAACTTCTTGCCCCAGACCAGAGCCCATACCCATAACCCCTCATTTCTGGCCCCACCCCCGAGCCCACACCCCCAGCTGGAGCCCTCATCCCCTCCCGTACCCCAACTCCCTGCCCCAGCCCGGAGCCCCCTCCCGTCCTTGAACCCCTCATTTCTGGCCCCACCCCAGAGCCAGTACCCTCAGATGGAGCCCTCACCCCCTCCTACACCCCAACCCCCGTCTCATCCCAGTGAAAGTGAATGAGGACGGAGGGATGGGGGCTGGAGTGAGTAGGGGGCAGGGCCTCAGAGAAGGGGCAAAACCTCGGGGAAGGGGTGGGGTGGGCAGGGGTGTTCAGTTTTGTGCAGTTAGAAAGTTGGCAACCCTAAGCCGAGCCTTGCAGCATGAGCCACTTGCTGGTATAAACCAGAGTAAATGGTGGATTCTCTGTAACTTGAAGTCTTTAAATCATGATTTGAGGACTTCAGTAACTCAACCAGTGGTTTTAGGTCTATCACAGGAGTGGGTGGGTGAGGTTCTGAGGCCTGGGATGTGCAGGAGCTCAGATTGGATGATGACAATGGGCCCTTCTGGCCTTAAAGTCTATGAGTCCATCCAGAAAGGAACAACTTCAACAGGAGAGACTGAGGGATACCCATATCAGAATTCTCTATAGCTCAGTGGTTAGTGCACTCTCCTGAATGGTGGGAGACCTTTGTTCAAATCCTTTCTCCACCTCTGGCAGAGAGGGGGAATTAAACCTGATCTTTCACATCCCAGGTGAGTGCTCTAACCACTGAGCTAAAAGTTATCAGATGGACACCTTCTCCAGCCAGATTTTGAATGGGCCCTGATCCAGTGGGTGTACTCAGAGGCAGGGGTGTGTGCAGGAATTTAAATTTTACCCCTTTAGGAGGGGCACGTTCTGTGCCCCCACCAAGGCCCAGGGTTGGAGGAGCTGTCAGCTCCCAATGCGGCCCCAGGGTTGGGAGGAGCTCGCTTCACCCCATCCCCTACCAGGGCCAGAAGGAGCTCACTCTCCTCCCTCCACCACAACCCCAGGGCCTGGAAGAGCTTGCTCCTTCCCCACACTGTGGCCCTTTGGCTGGAGGAGTTCTGTGTCCCTGACAATTACCTGCTTGCCCCCACTTCTGCACGCCCCTGCTCAGGGCCGGCCCACAACATTTTGGCACCTGAGGCGGGGAGCTCAAATGATACCCCCATACCTCCTCGCTTGGGCCAAAACTTTGAAAGGTCTCAATTCTGCCTTCTTCCTGTTCTGCTCCTCTCATGGTACTGCTCTGCTAACTACCCCAATAAAGGAGAACTAACAACTTAAAATGCCTTGTTCAAAAATTTTAAGTAATACTTAACTTTCAAACGCCTGAACAGCAAATGTAACTTCTCTTGTCTGCATAGTAAACACTGGCATTTTTATCTGTTTGAATAATCAAAGTGGTGCTTTCCATGCCTTCTTGGTTGCAAAGATTTTAACTGCTTCCTGAAGGTCCACAGTCTGGGTCAGCTCATGCTCTATTGAGATGGTTGCAAGGCCGACCAGCCTCTCCTGTGTCATTGTGGAGCGTAGATGTGTTTTTATTAACTTCAGCTTGGAGAAGCTGCGTTCTCCACCGGCAACTGTTACAGGAAGTGTTAGAAATATGTGCAGAGCAACAAAAGCATTTGGAAAGAGGGTGGTCATCTTATTTGTGCACATGTATTCCAGAACAGCCTTTGGAGTTGATCCTGATGAAATGTATCTTGAAAGGGCTTTCAGTTCATCACCTAAATCACTCGCATCAATATCGCACATGTTATCATGTGTCAACACTGTCTCTAGTGCCCTGCATTACTGGTGTAGGTCTTAGATTCATAGATTCATAGATTCTAGGACTGGAAGGGACCTTGAGAGGTCATCGAGTCCAGTCCCCTGCCCGCATGGCAGGACCAAATACTGTCTAGACCATCCCTGATAGACATTTATCTAACCTACTCTTAAATATCTCCAGAGACGGAGATTCCACAACCTCCCTAGGCAATTTGTTCCAGTGTTTAACCACCCTGACAGTTAGGAACTTTTTCCTAATGTCCAACCTAGACCTCCCTTGCTGCAGTTTAAACCCATTGTTTCTGGTTCTATCCTTAGAGGCTAAGTTGAACAAGTTCTCTCCCTCCTCCTTATGACACCCTTTTAGATACCTGAAAACTGCTATCATGTCCCCTCTCTTTCTTCTCTTTTCCAAACTAAACAAACCCAATTCTTTCAGCCTTCCTTCATAGGTCATGTTCTCAAGACCTTTAATCATTCTTGTTGCTCTTCTTTGGACCCTTTCCAATTTCTCCACATCTTTTTTAAAATGCGGCGCCCAGAACTGGACACAATACTCCAGCTGAGGCCTAACCAGAGCAGAGTAGAGCGGAAGAATGACTTCTCGTGTCTTGCTCACAACACACCTGTTAATACATCCCAGAATCATGTTTGCTTTTTTTGCAACAGCATCACACTGTTGACTCATATTTAGCTTGTGGTCCACTATAACCCCTAGATCCCTTTCTGCCGTACTCCTTCTTAGACAGTCTTTTCCCATTCTGTATGTGTGAAATTGATTTTTCCTTCCTAAGTGGAGCACTTTGCATTTGTCTTCTTCAGGTATTGTGAGGAGTTTTGGAATATCATACAACATCCCAAATATACAGCTGTGTTCCTTGAGCTGCATGAAATGTACTTCAACTGACTGTATTGCACAATCTAGCCCCTGGTTAAAGAATTCAACTTTGAATTGTTGTTTGGGGTCTCTTATGGGATTATCCCATGCCTCGTAATCAAAATGTCTTCTTCTTCGGTGACTCTTGTATTCTTGAATGGGTGGGAAAATAGCTTCAGTGTGAAGTTCCTCTGCCAACTTCTGTGCACTCTTTAGAATGTTTTGAAATCCCTCATCTGACTGGTAAGACTGTAGGTATGACTTCGTTTTGTCCAGTTGTTCCATTGCTCCAGATATATCAAGATCAACACCTTAGAGTCTCTTGCTTACAACATTTATTTCAAACACTATGTCATGCTACAACACTAAGCTACACAGAATTTGAAGTTATGTATGTTTCTGGTGATTCCATTTCCCTCTGCCACTGTTCTCCCACAAACAGTTCCTGTCATAGCATTATTCTTCATAATGGCAAGTATGGCATCATCTATCTTCCCAATTTGGCTTTATCGCCTCCACTCGACTTTCCCATCGTGTGGCACTCAGTGGTTTCAGTGTCAGATAGGATGTTCCCAGATGTTGCTTCAAAATTTGCCATCGATGAGTTGAAGCAGAGAAAAATACATAGAGGGTTTGAATTACATTAAAAAATTCAGCGATCCTCACTAGAAGCTGATGCTGCATCACTGACCACCAAGTTCAATGAATGAGAACTGCATGGGACAAAAAAAGCTCGAGGGTTTAACTCTCAGATCCATGTCTGCACTCCTCTGTTCTTTCCTCTCATGTTGGCACCATTATCGTAGCCCTGACCTCTCATGTCAGTTTTCGCAATTCCCATATCTTCCAGCTTTTTAAGAAGCACATTTGTCATACCAGCTCTTGTAGTATCATCAGTGTCAATAAATTCTAGAAAATGCTCTCTGACAGTCACCATTGCAGGGGCATTTTCACTAGATTCTGTTGTTGTTACAAAACGCACCATTAAAGTCATTTGTTCCGTATGGCTGATGTCAGGTGTGCAGTCCAGAATAACAGAGTAATATCTTGCTGACTTCAGATCTGCCACAATCTTCTTTTTGACTTTTGTTGCCAGTAACTGTATGATCTCATTTTGAATTTTTTTTCCAGGGTAGCGATGTGTGTACATTTCTTGGGTGGTGACTCTTCTTAGATGCTCCTGGAGTACAGCATAAAACTCAGCCATCAGCTCCACAATTTTAAGGAAGTTTCCATTGTTTGGCACATACAGCTGATCTGAAGTACCACACAGTGCTAGGTTTTGGGTAGCAAGCATTCTCACAATAGCAATGAGCCTTTTCAGAACATTTTGCCAGTAAAGAGACTCTGATGCAATCTTCTCTTGATGCTGATCATCTATGGTGGCCTTTAACGGTAGTCTCATCTCAAGCTCTTTCCACCCAATGAATGCTCTCTGGTGATTTGCTGCCTTCTCATGGCGTGCCAGATTTCTAGCCAGATTTTTCCAGCCCTTTGTTCCTGTAGAACCCACTGTGGCTGGAACATTAGACTGGAAGAGTTTGCAACAAAAACAGTATGCAGCGTTCTGGGTTTTTGAGTACATAAGCCATGGCCTCTCCAGTTTGTCACCATTGGGGATTTCAAGCCAGTAATGTGTTGGATGGAAACTATTTTCATTGTGTTTGGGGAACATGAAGTTTTTCACTTGCTGTGGCCCATGCAGTACAAGGAAGTCCCTCAGGCTACTGCTGAAGTGGGTCCACAGTCCTGGATCATCTAGACTTAAGGAACTAAACTCAGCAGCAGCTGTTTCTTGCGCCTCCACCACACTCTTCTCTGATCTACACTTTTCTTCAGGAATGTGCATGGTTACATCTATTTGAGATGGAGATATGGATGCTGCAGTAGCTGCCAGGTCACCTGCACTCTGACTAACTAGAAGATCAGGCATCTCCTCACCACTCACATCCTCACTGGGGCCAAAAGGCTCACCGTGAACATTTGTGTCCATGTATCTCAGGAAAGCTCCTTCCTGCTTAGATAGACAAGCTTCCTTTGTTTTCTTTCTTTTTCTGAATGCTGCCCCAGAGGGGCGTTTTCTTCTTTCACTCATGACTGCTGTTCTGTGCCAGCTATAGTGGCTCTCAACACTCAATTGAAGGGGACAAATAAGCAGGCTGGTAGCAGGGCCTGAATGAGGGAGGATATCAGTGTCTTAAGGGTCTAACTGGCTCCTACTACTTCAGTTGACTGCCTGTTCTCCTCAAGTGGGTTCAGGGAAGCGGCAGGAAACAGGAAGCTCCCTGAGAAGCTGGTGTTAATCAGTCCAGGCTCCTGGGGGTGCTAGAGAGGTACATAAGAGGCTCCTCCTCCTCTCTCTCCCTGCAGCTCCTGCTGCTTTCTGTTATTCCCTCTCACCTTTTCTCCTGCCTGCCTGTTATGTCTCTTGTGCCCTCCTTCCTCCAGCACAGCACTCGACCATCTCTGTGCATCTAGAGCAGAGAGAATACATATGCACCAGCAGCAGACACAATTTTCTACACTCTGGGTCCTAGTGGCGCCATCCCCCACCCCCACCCCACACACACACACAGTCTGGCACCTGAGGCGGCCACCTCAGTTCGCCTCATGGTAAGGCCAGCCCTGCCCCTGTTCAGAGGCTGCCTACTGGATCAGACCCTGCACGCAACTTAGGCAGGTGAACACCTATCTTCCCCTCGTTCATGAATTGCTCTGAGGCTGAGGCAGGAGACTGGCATCTGAACCCTTAGAGGGAGGCAGCAGTGCACATGCAAAGAGACAGAAACTTAGGCTCAGAGGGAACTTTTACCCTGAAAACTTAGGTGCCAAGTGAATTTAGGTGCTTACAGGGTTCAGCTGGAGTTTTGTGGATTATAGTGGAGCCTCAAACTGGAATTTAGGCATCTGAACAAACCTGAGATGTGAGCACCTAAGTCTGGCAGTTGAGTGCCTAAATACCTTTGTGAATCCTGTCCTAAGTGACTTAGGCACCCACGCACCATTGAAAGTCAATGGGTCTCAGGCAACTAAATCATTTAGGTGCTTTTGAAAATGTTACTCAGAATTCTGATTCCCATTTTACAGATGGGGGCAGAAAGGTTAGAGGCATTCCTCAGATCACTATACCACTCCCTCTCCTTTTTTCCACTACCTCCCTCTCACATTTCCCCCTCCTTCTAGCACCCTCTTGGCAACAAAATCTTTGAAGGCTAATCTGGCAATTTTATGAGTGGAGAAAAAATGTTGAAAGTAATGAATGTAAATGTATGCGCTGAAGTCATCTTAAGGCCTAAGTGCTATATTTTTAATTGTAACTTTGAATGTCAAATATTTACAGAGATTTGAAGCTACAGCTGGCTGTTAAAAGCTCAGTAAATATCAAAGGAATGAGTGTTTTTCATCTACCCATTTTTAAAAAGCAATTAGAAAAATCTGAACTATTAAAAGACTTAAAAAAGAAAGAAAGACATCTAGAGCACAACCTCATCAAGGGTGACCTGCAGATTTGAATTATAAATGTTCATTACTTTGACTATCTATCCACCTAATTGATACTTCACATTTCCAGGCTAGGAAGCAGGAAATGAATGCTGAGACATTTAATCAAAACCGTCTTAAAGTAGGAGAAAACATCACAAGGGTAGTTAAAGTGTTACACACACCAAAACTGTGCTAAAGGTGTGGGCTGGAGAGCTCAGGGGGATTGGGAATAGGATATAAACCCCTTTAACTGTAGGTTGTCCTGAAGACTGATAATGACTGAGATTCATCCCTCTCTGAAGGATGTTTAGTGGCCTATGTGAAATGATGTGGTGGAGTCTCAGTCAAGTTCTTAATGTGCAAGAGTTCACGTCCCTAACCTCAACATCACCATTAGTGCTCACTGGCATTTTGTGTAGAGACCGGAGCCTGATTCTCTGCCCCGTTACGCAGGTGTAAATCAAGATTAACTCCACTACAGTCGGTTTGAGTTCCACTGATGTAAAATGCTTGTAAGTGAGAGGAGAATCAGGTCCCAAGTATTGGTTGGGCAAGGAGATCAACTACCCTCTGTGCTCTCTCCTACAGATATATGTGTAGTGCTCATATCCACCTAGTTACCTTCTTCAGCATCAGTCTCCTTACGAGATTTGATGGACAGGCCTGGGTTCTTTTGGTTCCCACCTCTACTCAGCAAGGTGTAACTTCTTTATTTTCTTCCCCTATGAATTTAGTCAGTGGTGCCTACACACTTGCTCCTTTCTGGCAGGTCAGCAGGTCAGCTTGGGAGAAAAATTCTAAGCACTGGGAAATCCCCACTTACTTGCCAGATAGTTGGAGACGCCCAAGAAATAACAAACACACAATACATATATTTAACAGAGTAATACAGGAAGTAAATATAACATAATGGGGTAAAACACTACTCTTAGGATCACTGCTGCCCACACTGATAATACCCAGGAATTTCCCCAGTCCCATGACCTGATAGAGCAAAAGTAAAATTTAGCATCCCATTGGTACATGTACTTTGTAGGGGCCCTTGATGACCTGTGAACAATGATATCTTCTATAGTCCCAAAGCAACTTGGCTGACTGGGTTCAGTACAGCCCACAAAATTCACACATGGGATAAGGTGGTAAGTCCCTCCACAGGTTTAATAGGCAGCAGGAAATAAAATCTCCCAACCCTTATCCCTCAGCTGGAGGACACAGTTCAGGGGATAGGGGGTCCCCCAAACAATTTCCCGGACTAGCTAACTAAAAGATGGTGCACTCACAACTCCATGAATGGACTCTGGACTCCTCAGCAACTGCAGAGGGGCTAATGATCACTGCTGTCAGGAATCCCCGTCCTGCAGGAATGAGACTGATTCTGTTCCCGAGATTTCCCCTCACCACTAAGGGATGCAAGGCGCAAGGTGCAAATTGTAATAACTCAAATTCTAATCTCCTGCCCTAGCACTGAGATACCCTCCCAGCAGCCTGGCACTAGCAGCAAGAGCAGTACTTGCCACGTGGTAGCTGCATGTATTTAGGAGCTGGAGGGCTAACCCAGTCTGGTAGGGTAGGGAGTTTTCCCAGCAGAATTCCATACACTGGGGAGTTACCTTGACGAGGGAAAGGACAAGGCTTACGGCTATTGCTTCCAGGTACCCAGAAGCCAGTTCTCAGGGGAACCCTGCATGCAGGCCTGGGACTCAGGAGCTAACCCCGCAGCCAGTCCTTCCCTTTCAGTGGCTGGCTCCAGACTCCTCCAAAAATGGCTTCTCCCTGCTCACAACACTCCTAGGGGCAAGTATCTCACTTCCTGTTGGTCAGGCTAGCTCAGGGGTTCTCAAACTGGGGGTCGGGACCCCTCAGGGAGTTGTGTGATTATTACATGGGGGATCGCGAGCTGTCAGCCTCCACCCCAAATCCTGCTTTGCCTTTAGCATTTATAATGGTGTTAAATATATTTAAAAGTGTTTTGAATTTATAAGGGGTGTCACAGTCAGAGGCTTGCTATGTGAAAGGGGTCACCAGTGCAAAAGTTTGAGAGCCACTGGGCTAGCTCTTCTTCGAGGGCTTATACTTGTCAATTGTTCGACTCTACCCCCCCTCCCGCTTTCTCTCAGACACTGCTCCTCCTTTGAACAGGTGCGCAGGTGGCCATCCAGGCACCCTTCTACCACCGCTCCCCTCCTCCCCTCGAGCCAACAGGGGCCTCTATTGTTCAAAATAGTCTCTTTCCCTCTTGGTTGCTCAGCAGACTCTGAGTCTGCCCTTGGCCCCCGTTCTGAGCAGGGGCAGCGCCTCCCCTGAGTGACAAGCACACAGACCCAGGAACCAAGTAAGCTCCTTGGGGGTTACATATGGTCATTCTGTGCTTCTTGCAACTGGGCAGCCAGACCTTCCTGAGGATTTAAACTGACTGTTTCAGAGTGAACGCAGACCAAAGTACTCAGTGGGGATTGCAGCAGCAGCAGATGCCCTTTGCATCCTGCTGAGGCAATCAGAGAAATTCAGGGAGCACAAAGGAAGAAGGAGAGCCGGACATGAGCTGATCAGAACAGCAAAATAGACCAAGATCCTGGAAAGGAAGAAAAGGAAATTTCTTTGTGCCTTTTGTTGTTCCTTTCCACAATTAAAAAAAATTACCATGAAAACCGTTTTTAAAAAGATAAACACACAGCCCCTGATGTATTTGCAAAACAATCATTGCAGCATCTGGGGAGCAGATAGACAGAAAATGAAAGTGACTAGAAAGTGATTGGGTTATTTTCATTGTCCAATTAGGGGAAATTGCGAAGTGAAATCCTCCTTCCAGCATAAACCGTGAGACGCAAATACACGTTAATCATCTATGGCAGTGGTGGGCATCCTGCGGCCCACGGCGCATGCAGCCCATCAGGGTAGTCCAATGGTGGGCCGCGAAACTGTGTTTACATTGATCGTCCACAGGCACAGCCGCCCACAGCTCCCAGTGGCCACGGTTCGCCATTCCCGGCCAATGGGAGCTGCGGGAAGCAGCGGGGGCCGTAGGGACGTGCTGGCCACCACTTCCCGCAGGTCTCATTGGCTGGAAATGGTGAACTGCAGCCACTGGGAGCTGCGGGCGGCCATGCTTGTAGACGGTCAATGTAAACACTGTCTCACAGCCCGCCAGCGGATTACCCTGATGAACCGCGTGCGGCCCGCAGGCCGCAGGTTGCCCACTACTGATCTACAGTGTTGTTTGCAAAATAGGGGAGAAAACATTTTAAAATGCTTTGTTTTTTACCTGCCAGTATTGTAAATAGCTGCCGGTGGTTACCATGCCTCTTCAGAGCCCAGAGAAGTCTGATATATTAACTAAGCGTATGTCTACACTACAGCCACTACAACAGCACAGCTGTGGCACTGCAGTTTTGCCGCTGTAGTGTGAACACTTCCTACATCGACAGAAGGGTTTTTTCCATTGATGTAGGTAATTCATCTCTCTGAGAGGCTATAGCTAGATCAACAGAAGGAGTCTTCTGTCAACCTAGCTGCATCTACACCGGAGGTTAGGTCGACCAAATAATGGTCATAGGGGGTGAAATTTTTCACAGCCCTGAGTGATGTAGCTAGCTAGGCTGACCTAAGTTTTTAGGTGTAGACCAGGCTTTAGTCAAATCACAGATAAATGTGACTAATTTTGAAGGCAAACTTCTAATTGAACAAATACACTATAACTGAAACTCAGTATCAAAGTACTATAAGAAGAATCCTCAAAGAAATAAAATAATATCCAAGAGTACATTTTATGTACAGCAATATTATTTACCAAGTATTGCATTTCTTTTGCATATAAATTATGTAGGACCTGATCTAGCTTGTGCTTTACTTGAAGCATAACAGTAAAATAGTAAACATGGCAAAGACGTAACTGGTGATCCCTACATATTCTCCAATGCTCTGTCCCTGGTGTTGTCCACCAATGACAATCCAAGCAACCTTTATGGAGTTCATTTTCCTACATGTTAATCCTGCTACCCTTAATGCTCCTTTACCGTATGCAGAATATTCATGCCTTCTTATCATAAAATTATGTAATTTTTATGCCTTAATAAAATTACATAGGTTGTCAGGGAAACTTGCCACCAAGTCTATTTATATTCATGAATTGCAATGTGCTTTTACCACACAGAATGATAGAATTAGGGCTCCAGAAAGGTTTGATTCTTTATGTTACAGTTCTGTTAAAATAGTTGAAGAAGCATTTGACTCAGGACATTTTGTTCACAGTACAATACTATGTTTTCCATAGGCATCAACTCTGTGGGTGCTCTGGGGCTGGAGCACCCACAGAAAAAAATAGTGGGTGCTCAGCATCCACCAACTACCTGCCGATCAGCTGTTTAGTGGGCCCTGCCGATCAGTTCCTCCTCCTCCCCCTAGCACCTCCCACCCACCACCAATCAGCTGTTCAGAAGGGGCAGGAAGAGGCAGAGAAAGGGCAGGGTACGCTTGGGGAAGGAGCAGAGCAGGGTGGGAAGAGGCAGAGTGAGGGTGGGGCTGTGGGGGAAGGGGTGGAGTGGGGGCAGGGCCTTGGGGTGGAGCGGGGATGGAGTACCCCTGGGGAAAGCTGAAAGTCGATGCCTGTGATGTTTTCTTCCAAAGTCAAGAGGCCTGACACCATATTCCTTACATTGATTGCTGTTCCTATTCTTCCCCCTGCTCTCTACTTTGACACCAGTGCTATGGGTGGAAATGGATTTCCTTTGTACATTATTACAGTACATCAACCTTCAATCCTAAATAGAGGAAATTTTGTTTCTGTGGGCTTGATCCTGTCAGGCACTGGGCATTCTGACCCTGGTCCAGCAAAGCACATTGTGGTGATAACTGTGACCATGCAGGCAGGGATAGCTCAGTAGTTTGAGTGTTGGCCTGCTAACCCTAGGGTTGTGGGTTCAATCCTTGAGGGGGCCATTTAGGGAACTGGGGTAAAAATCTGTCTGGGGATTGGCCCTGCTTTGAGCAGGGAGTTGGACTAGATGACCTCCTGAGGTCCCATCCAATCCTCATATTCTATGGGAGTATTGCCCAGCAGGTTACAATTTTAAGTACTTTGCTGGATCGGGGCCAGAGTGCTCAGTACCTTGCAGGATAGAACCTTTTATGAATTTCAGATTTTGGGGGGCAGACATACATTTCAGATAATCTGAATTTCACATATTGGGATTTGCCAGTATTATTAATAACTAGGTCCATTTTGTTCAATTTCATGGTCAGAGGATTTTAAAAATCATAAATTTCATGATTTCAGCTATTTAAATCTGAAATTTCATAGTGTTGTAATTGTAGGGGTCTTGACCCAAAAAGGAGTTTTGGGGGGAGAGAGGGGTTGCAAGGTTTTAGGGGGCATTGCAGTACTGCTACCCTTACTTCTGCGCTGCTGCTGGCGGCAGTGCTGCCTTCAGAGCTAGGCAGCTGGAGAACAGCAGCTGCTGGCCAGGAGCCCAGCTCTGAAGGCAGAGTCGCCGTCAGCAGCAGCGCAGAAGTAAGGATGGCATGGTATGGTATTGACACCCTTACTTCTGCGCTGCTACTGGTGGGATGCTTCCTTCAGAGCTGGGCACTCGGCAAACAGCTGCTGCTCTCCGGCTGCCCAGCTCTGGATGCAGTACAGAAGTAAGGGTGGCAATACCGCAACCCCCTAAAATAGGGTTACCATATTTCAGCAAGCAAAAAAGAGGACGGGAGGAGCCCCGCCCCAGCCCCTCCCACTTCCCGCCCCCCCAGAACCCCCAACCCTCCCCCCGTTCCTTGTCCCCTGACTGCCCCCTCCTGGGACCCCTGCCCCTAACTGCCCCCCAGGACTCCACTCCCTATCTAAGCCTCCCTGCCTCTTGTCCCCTGACTGCCCCAACCCTTATCCACCCCCCCCACCCCCAGACAGACCCCTGGGACTCCCACGCCCCATCCAACCACTCTCCACCCCCTGACAGCCCTCCCAAGAACTCCCAACCCATCTAAACCCCTCTGCTCCCTGTCCCCTGACTGCTCCGATCCCTCTCCGCACTCCTGCCTCCTGACAGCCCCCCCCAGAACTCCCAACCCATCTAAACCCCTCTGCTCCCTGTCCCCTGACTGCTCCAATCCCTCTCCGCACTCCTGCCCCCTGACAGCCCCCCCCAGAACTCGCAACCCATCTAAACCCCTCTGCTCCCCGTCCCCTGACTGCTCCGATCCCTCTCCGCACTCCTGCCCCCTGACAGCCCCCCCCAGAACTCCCAACCCATCTAAACCCCTCTGCTCCCTGTCCCCTGACTGCTCCGATCCCTCTCCCCACTCCTGCCCCCTGACAGCTCCCCCCCCGAACTCCCAGCCCCCCACCCCCCCGCTCCTTGTCCCCTGACTGCCCCCTCCTGGGACCCCTGCTCCTAACTGCCCTCCAGAACCCCACCCCCTACCTAAGACTCCCTGTTCCTTGTCCCCTAACTGCCCCCTCCTAAGACCCCCCCAACTGCCCCCCAGGACCCTACCCCCTACCTGTACCCTGACTGCCCAAAACTTTCTCCACTCCCCCCAAAAAGCCCCCCCCGTTTCTTGACTGCCCCCTCCAGAACCTTCCTGCCCCCTGGCCCCCTTACCCTGCTGCTCAGAACAGGGTGTTGGGCTCTGTGCGAGCCGAGCCGGACACGTGACTGCGCTCCCCAGCACAACAAAACCCGGTCCCTGGCCCTGCACAGTGCTGCCGGACCGGGCTGCAGGGGAGAGCTGCCGGCTCAGAATGCAGGGCGGATCTGGCTCCTCTACAGCTGCTCCGGAATCCAGCCCGGGACTTTCCTGCAGCCCTCCCAGCTGCTCGCTCTGCTCTGCCGGGGGAGGGGGGAAATCCCGGACATTGTGAGTGCTTTACAAATTCCCCCCGGACGCTATTTTTAGCACAAAAAGGAGGACATGTCCGGGTAAATCCGGACGAATGGTAACCCTACCTAAAATAACCTTGTGATCCCCCTGCAACTCCCTTTTGGGTCAGGGCCTCCAATTTGAGAAACGCTGGTCTCCCACATGAAATCTGTATAGTATAGGGTAAAAGCACACAAAAGACCAGATTTCATGGCAGGAGACCAGATTTCACAGTCCATGACACGTTTTTCAGGCCGCAAATTTGGTAGGGCGCTATTAATAAATAACAGAAGAAGTAATGAGCATGTTGCTGCCCTATAAAACTATGGCACTATGCTTGTCTGGGTGAATCCATTCAGAGAAAAAGGCCAACAGCATTAATATTACTAAGAAATAAAGGTCTATAAGCCAAAAGCTCCGAAGTCACAGATGGATCCTGACTTCCCCCAAATGGAGTTTTGGAACAGACGTTATGCTTCAGGACCAAAGAAGGGAGAGAGCATGGTGGAAATAATCCAGCCTGTGTTGTTGCCTTTTGGAATTATAACAGTTCATCCAGCTAGCAGTAGAGGGAGAAAATATGTCTAGTAAGGGATGCACATTCATTTATTTGATTTGTCTGGTTTTTAGCCCAGCATTTCTGTGCTGAGGACTGTTTCCACTACAGGAAGCTCTGGTTTATCAAATATCAATATTAGAAGATTCAGCCACAGAAGTCCACCATCAGGAACCGTATGCTCTGCTAAAACTCCAGCCTGGCTCATTGTCTCAGCATCTAAAGCAGGGGTCGGCAACCTACGGCACACGTGCCAAACATGGCACGCGAGCCAATTTTGAGAGGCACGCAGCTCCCTGACGCGGTCCCGGCCCCCAGCCCCACTCAGCCCCCCCGCCCACTGCTCTCCCCTGCGGGGGCAGGAGGCAGAAGCTTGGCCTCAGGCCCTATTCAGCCCGCTGCCGGCTTAGCTGAACAGAACCCCAGGCTGGCAGCGAGCTGAGCAGGCTGGTGGCGTAAGATCAGCATTTTAATTTAATTTTAAATGAAGCTTCTTAAACATTTTGAAAGCCTTGTTTACTTTACATACAATAGTTTAGTTATATAATATAGACTTATAGAAAGAGACCTTCTAAAAACGTTAAAATGTATTACCGGCACGCGAAAACTTAAATTAGCGTGAATAAATGAAGACTCGGCACACCACTTCTGAAAGGTTGCCTACTCCTAATCTAAAGCAAAGACAAGCAGAACAGATCTGATTCACCACTGCTTTGCACTCTGTCTCATCAATGCCACTTCTGCTAAATGAGTGCAGAATGCTAATAAATCAGAATAGTAGTTAGTTTTTACATTCATTTTGCATGCATGTAAGTGACAATGCAAGGTGCAAAGCAATTGAGAATTGTACCCAATGATGTGCTGTTAAATAGCTGGTTCATTTCAGTGGTAGGCAAAGTTACTCTTGTTGGCTCAATCCTGCAAGGTGCTAAGTTCCTAGGCCCTATCCAATGCTCACTGAAGTCAATAGGAATCTTTCAATTTCTTTCTGTGAGTGTTGGCTCAAACCTTACTGCAAAGTACTGAGTGCCCTAAACTTCTAATGAAGTCAATGTATTTGTAAAGCACATTTGGTGCCATGTAGCTGAATGGCACCAAATCAATGCAAGCTATACAGAAGAGATGCCTGTTCTGAAACTGTCTCTGTCCTTGAAAGTTTGGATGTCTTATCTTGACACCACTAACATTTGGCTTAAAGGCAAAGTCTTCCCAGGCTCAGACCTTTCAGAAAATATTAAAGGAAAGCACTAAAATGAATGTTGCTCGTAGTGTGAGAAATATCAATCAGGATAATGGAGGGAAAAGCACCTCTAACTTTTAAAAATAATTGGCTTCAAATTTGGCAAGTGGACAAAGCATATTGAGAAAATGTTTTCATGCTGAATTAAAAGAGATAGTGTTGTGTTTTAGCCTGTTGATGTTGTCAGTGCAGAATTTGAAAGTGCACGGCCAGATTCCAATGAAATCAATGGAGTTACTCTGGATTTATATCTGTTCAGAATCTGCTGTGCCGTTTTCAGTTGGATTGTAATGTTACAGTGGAACTGAGCTATACAACTGTTTTAGCCCCCTACTTTATGTCTGGAACATTTTCCCATCTTCGTTATACCATTTGTCCATTCAGTAATAGTAGTGGTGGAACTGTGAAGAAGGAGCCACTTGAGAGCCAGTGAGCACTCTATGGCTCCTCCATAGGTCTTCCACTTGCAGTGAGTGTGGAGAGAAGATCTATTTTAATAGTCAACTGAGTGGAAAACATAGGGGCCATTTTGAATCTATATAGGCGAATTGCTGTGTTCTCTGCTACCACTCATTTTCAGTGTGCTTATATGGCCAATTTTTACAGGAAAGTGCTGCTGTTAAAGAAAGCAGATCAACAGACAGACATGATAAGAGCTATGTAGCTTTTCAGCAGCAATATGGAGACTGTATTTCAGTCATTAATGCACCAGTTGTACTTTTGCAACTTTGTGCTGTTAATGACAGCATAAAAAGTGGTTGTAATATTGAATCAATTACCTTCCACAGCAATTCTCCTCTGCTCTAAGGGTATGTCTACACTACGGGATTAATCCAAATTTATAGAATTCGAATTTTGGAAACAGATTGTATAAAGTCGAATGTATACGGCCACACTAAGCACATTAATTCGGTGGTGTGCATTCATGTACCGGGGCTAGCGTCGATTTCTGGAGCATTGCACTGTGGGTAGCTATCCCATAGCTATCCCATAGTTCCCGCAGTCTCCCCCGCCCATTGGAATTCTGGGTTGAGATCCCAATGCCTGATGGGGCCAAAAACATTGTCGCGGGTGGTTCTGGGTATATCCTCCCCCCTCTCCAGGGAAGCAACGGCAGACAACCGTTTCGCGCCTTTTTCCTGGGTGAACAGTGCAGATGCCATACCACAGCAAGCACGGAGCCCGCTCAGCTCAAGACAGCAGTCATGAACATTGTAAACACCTCGCGCGTTATCGTGCAGTTTATGCTGAACCAGAACTTGCAAAACCAGGCGGCGAGGAGTAGGCTACGGCAGCGCGGCGGCGAGAGTGATGAGGATATGGACATGGAATTCTATCAAACCGCGGGACCCGGTGCTTTGGAGATCATGCTGTTAATGGGGCAGGTTATAGCCATGGAACGCCGATTCTGGGCCCGGGAAACAAGCACAGACTCGTGGGACTGCATAGTGTTGCAGGTGTGGGACAATTCCCAGTGGCTGCGAAACTTTCGCATGCGTAAGGGCACTTTCATGAAACTTTGTGACTTGCTTTCCCCTGCCCTGAAGCACCAGAATACCAAGATGAGAGCAGCCCTCACAGTTGAGAAGCGAGTGGCGATAGCCCTGTGGAAGCTTGCAACGCCAGACAGCTACCGGTCAGTCGGGAATCAATTTGGCGTGGGCAAATCTACTGTGGGGGCTGCTGTGATGCAAGTAGCCAAAGCAATCACTGAGCTGCTGCTACGAAAGGTAGTGACTCTGGGAAATGTGCAGGTCATAGTGGATGGCTTTGCTGCAATGGGATTCCCTAACTGTGGTGGGGCGATAGATGGAACCCATATACCTATCTTGGCACCGGAGCACCAGGGTACCCAGTACATAAACCGCAAGGGGTACTTTCAATGGTGCTGCAAGCACTTGTGGATCACAAGGGACGTTTCACCAACATCAACATGGGCTGGCTGGGAAGGGTTCATGACACTCGCGTTTTCAGGAACACTACTCTGTTTAAACGGCTGCAGCAAGGGACTTACTTCCTGGACCAGAAAATAACCGTTGGGGATGTTGAAATGCCTATAGTTATCCTTGGGGACCCAGCCTACCCCTTAATGCCACGGCTCATGAAGCCATACACAGGCAGCCTTGACAGGAGTCAGGAGCTGTTCAACTACAGGCTGAGCAAGTGCGGAATGGTGGTAGAATGTGCATTTGGCCATTTAAAAGGTCGCTGGCTATCGTTACTGACTCACTCAGACCTCAACCAAACCAATATCCCCATTGTTATTTCTGCTTGCTGTGTGCTCCACAATCTCTGTGAAAGTAAGGGGGATACCTTTATGGCGGGGTGGGAGGCTGAGGCAAATCACCTGGCTGCTGATTACGCGCAGCCAGACACCAGGGCGATTAGAAGAGCACACCAGGAAGCGCTGTGCATCAGAGAAGCTTTGAAAACCAGTTTCATGACTGGCCAGGCTACAGTGTGAAATTTCTGTTTGTTTCTCCTTAATGAAAACCTGCCCCCTTTATTGATTCATTCTCTGTAAGGAACCCACCCTCCCCCTTCCCCCAACTTGCTTTCAAAGGAAATAAAGTCACTATCATTTAAAAATCATGTATTTTTTATTAATTGATTATAAACATAGGGAGAGAACCAACAAGGTAATCTGGGTGAGGTTTGGGAGGAGGATAGGAGGGAAGTAAAAGGCCACTGAAAAAATTCAATATAATGACAGCCTTTTGGTTGGGCTGTCCACTGGGGTGGAGAGGGAGGGTGCATGGAGCCTCCCTCCTCCCCCGCGTTCTTACACGTCTGGGTGAGGAGGATATGGAACATGGTGAGGGGGGAGGGAGGTAATACAGCGGCTGCAGCGGCAGTCTGTTATCCTGCTGCTGTTCCTGAAGCTCCACCTGATGCTGGAGCATGTCTGTTTGATCAGGCAGCAGCCCCAGCATTGCAGCCTGCCACCTCTCATCTCGAGCGTCCCTCATGACCTCATGTTCACTGGCATCTTTCCTAAATTTAGATACCGTGTCCTTCCACTCATTCAAATGAGCTCTTTCATTGCGGGTGCATTCCATTATTTCCGTGAACATCTCGTCTCACGTCCTCTTTCTCCGTCGCCTTATCTGAGATAGCCTTCGGGACGGAGGAGGGAGGCTTGAAAAATTTGCAGCCGCTGGAGGGAGGGTTGAAAAAAAGGAGAGAAGTTTTTAAAATGATACATTTTACAGAACAATGCTTATACTCTTTCATGGTGAACAACACTATTCACATTACATAGCACATGTGATTTCAGTACAAGGTCACATTTTCCATCTTAATATTGAGTGCCTGTGGCTTTGGTGTTAGAGATCACAGGCGCAGGTCAGGGCAACAGAATTCAGCTTGCATGCGGCCATGGTAAGCCATTGTCTTTCGGCTTCTGCGCCCTCCTTTCCCACATACCAAGCAAAGCCCGTTGACTGCTGCGGTTTTCCTGTTAACCTTCAGCAGCAGAAAACAAATTAACCCGCCCCCCCCCCCCCCCTCCAATTCTCTGGGATGATCGCTTTATCCCTCCCCCCACCGCATGGCTGGTATCAGGGAAGATCCCTGCAGAAACCAAACTAACCCCCCGCCCCCTGCCATGAATTATCTGGGATGATCGCTGTACCCCTCCCCCCACCGTGTGGCTGGTAACAGGGAAGATCCCTGCTAGCCAAACGCGAAAAGCTCAGGGCCAATTCCCCCCCCCCCCCCCCCCCGCTCTTGGCTAACTGCAGGGAAGGATTTCTTTTCAGCCACAGGCAAACAGCCCAGTAGGAACGGCCACCTCTGTCCCCTTAATTAAATTCCCGTATTTCAACCAGGTTACCATGAGCGATATCACTCTCCTGAGGATTACACAGCGAGATAAGGATGTTGCTTGAATGCCAGCAAACACTGGGACCATACGCTGCCAGGCTTTGTCATGCAATGATACCAGATTACTTGCTGCAAGCATGGCGTGGTCAAGTGTCCTACCATGGAGGACGGAATAAGGCTGCACTGCCCAGAAACCTTGGGGCAAGGCTTTTGGAGTACCTCCAGGAGAGCTTCATGGAGATGTCCCTGGAGGATTTCCGCTCCATCCCCAGACACGTTAACAGACTTTTCCAGTAGCTGTACTGGCCGCAAATGCATCCCAAGTCGTCAGGGCAAAGTAATCATTAAAAAACACTTGCTTTTAAAACAAGTTTTATATTTTAAAAGGTAAATTCACCTGAGGTCCCTTCCACGGGGTCATGGTCTTGGATAGTGGCTTGGGAGGGTTGGGAGGGTACTTCAGTCAGGCTGAGAAAAAGATCCTGACTGTTGGGGAGAATGGAGTGCTGGGTGCTCTCCACAAGCTCGTCGTCCTCCTCCTCCTCCTCCTCTTCCCCATCCACAGAATCCTCAGGTGTAGCTGATGAGATTATCCCCGCCTCGGAATCCACGGTCAGAGGTGGGATAGTGGCGGCGGCCCCCCCAGAACTGCATGCAGCTCGGCGTAGAAGCGGCATGTCCGCGGCTCTGACCCGGAGCGACCGTTTGCCTCCTTTGTTTTTTGATAGGCTTGTCTGAGCTCCTTGACTTTCACGCGGCACTGATCTGAGTCCCTATTGTGGCCTCTCTCCATCATGCCCTTGGAGATTTTTTCAAAAGTTTTGGCATTTCATCTTTTCGAACAAAGTTCTGCTAGCACTTAATCCTCTCCCCATATAGCGATCAGATCCAGTACCTCCCGTACGATCCATGCTGGTGCTCTTTTTCGATTATCGGCCTGCATGGTTACCTGTGCTGATGAGCTGAGCTATCTGTGGTCACCTGTGCTCTCCACGCTGGGCAAACAGGAAATGAAATTCAAATGTTCGCGGGGCTTTTCCTGCCTACCTAGCCAGTGCATCCGAGTTCAGCTCCCGGAGGCCAATACCATCGAATTGCGGCCACACTAACCCTAATTCGAAATGACAATATCGATTTTGGCGTTACTCTGCTCGTCGGGGTGGAGTACAGAAATCGATTTTAAGAGCCCTTTATTTCGAAATAAATGGCTTCATTGTGTCCAAGTCAAGAGGAGGTTGATGTCAATTGGAGCCGGATCAGGACTTAAATCTGGGTCAGAGGTTCCATGATAAAGGTTAATTTTTAGGGATAATAACTTCATTTTTTTTTCTCCAAATGAACATTTTCCATTTTCACTCTCTGGGTTGGCTCTTGGTCCCATTGCAGTCATCAGAAGTGCCATTCATGGATCATGTCCAGGGTTCCAAGAAGGTTAATGGCATATTGGGCTGCATTAGTAGGAGCATTGCCAGCAGATGGAGGGAAGTGATTATTCCCCTCTATTCTGCACTGGTGCAGCCACATCTGGAGTATTGCGTCCAGTATTGGGCCCCCCTGCTACAAATTGGACAAATTGGAAAGAGTCCAGCGGAGGGTAACGAAAATGATTAGGGGGCTGGGGCACATGGCTTACGAGGAGAGGCAGAGGGAACTGGGCTTATTTAGTCTGCAGAAGAGAAAAGTGAGGGGGGATTTGATAGCAGCCTTCAATTACCTGAAGGAGGTTCCAAAGAGGATGGAGCTCGGCTGTTCTCACTGATGGCAGATGACAGAACAAGAAGCAAGGGTTTCAAGTTGCAGTGGGGAATGTCTTGGCTGGATATAAGGAAACACTATTTCACTAGGAGGGTGGTGAAGCACTGGAATGGGATACCTAGGGAGATGGTGGAATCTCCATCCTTAGAGGTTTTTAAGGCCCAGTTTGACAAAGCCCTGACTTGGATGATTTAGTTGGGGTTGGTCCTGCTTTGAGCAGGGGGTTGGACTAGATGACATCCTGAGGTCTCTTCCAACTCTAATCTTCTATGATTCTCTGATTCTCAGCCTCCAGAATCGTTTCATTCTCTCTTACTTTCTTTTGTACCTTGATTCATTTAGTTCTGAATAAGTACATGTGAATTTTACTGGCTCCAAGTGAACATCTCCCACTTTGCTTAAAATAAAAAAGAGGAACTTCTATTTTTAAGGTGAAAAAACTGGGATATTTCATATTGAATGATGACTGTCTTGGGGCATATGGATTTTTATTTTGCTTAACAATATGTCTGTACTTCTATTTATACAATACATTTGAATAGGTTCAAAGGAGGTTTTGCTGCTTGTTATGTCAATAACAAGGCTTATTTTATAAACTTCTTAGGAATGTATTTACATAACAGCCCAGTGACTACAAAGGAGCTGTTAGGGCCTATTAGGTCAACACTATGCATCTTCAAAGTCTGTATGTACTTCTCCATGTCTTTAAATGTCTATAAATATCTGTTTACATGCTTGAAGGCTGTGGCCTGTACACTCTTATGGAGCTACATTAGCTTTCCCACCATTGCTAATAATAATAGTACCTAACTCTTATATAGCGCTTTTCATCAGTACTTCTCAACAGGGCTGCCCAGGCGGGGACGGGGGGACGGGGGGGGGGGGGGGGGGGGGGGGGGGGCAAGTGGGGCAATTTGCCCCAGGCCCTGGGCCCCACAGTGTCCCCCATGAGAATATAGTATTCTATAGTATTGCAACATTTTTTTTATGGAAGGGGCCCCCAAAATTGCTTTGCCCCAGGCCCCTTGAATCCTCTGGGCAGCCCTGCTTCTCAAAGCGCTTTACAAAGCTAGCACCTGTATAGAGCTGCTGTGCTAATGCAAACCCTAGGAGATCCTAAGGGAAAGCTCAGTGTAGACAGTCCTGCAGTGTTCTCACTTTAGTGCATAATGGAATGAAGCATCTAGGCACTGTGACATGATTCAGAGTTGGCCATTGTATTGAGTTTTCACTTGCCTTGGTTTATTTCACATTAACTTGATTCTCTCTCTCTGTTTAAGCATTTCTAATGCACCCATGACTGTGGTGTCTAGGCATCACATGTAGTAGTTTTATTAGCTGATCCCTGTAGGGTAATATCTGTATTTTTGGTCTCAGGGAGCAGAAAGGAAAATCCGTGATGAAGAGAGGAAGCAGAACAGGAAGAAAGGGAAAGGCCAAGCATCACAAGCCTCATGCAATAACTGTGAGTAAGAAAGGCCAGTCCAGATTGCTCTAAGTCATGCTTATTATGCCTTCTATCATCATAACACTGCTTTGTGATCCTTATTAGCAGGTGAAGGGAAATTGTCTGCTCTCCCTCTGCAAAAAAAGAGTGACATCACCTACTTCAAAACAATGACTGACCTGGATTCTCAACCAGTTCTCTTCATACCAGATATTCACTTTGGAAACCTACAAAGGACTGGACAGGTAGGAATCAACAATGAGAAGCACAGGTGTCTGATAGTATCAGAAGGGTAGCCGTGTTAGTCTGAATCTGTAAAAAGCAACAGAGGGTCCT
Source organism: Chrysemys picta bellii (assembly GCF_011386835.1). Lineage (NCBI taxonomy): Eukaryota > Metazoa > Chordata > Testudines > Emydidae > Chrysemys > Chrysemys picta. The sequence continues at coordinate 253,814,074 of NC_088792.1, forward strand.
GTGGCACCTTTGAGACTAACAGAAGTACTGGGAGCATAAGCTTTCGTGGGTCAGAACCTCACTTCTTCAGATGCAAGGTGTCTGATAGTTATCCAGCTACCTATGCTGTAAGACATACTTCATAGACTCAAAGCAGGGGTTTGGTGACAGGATTTTTTGGTTTTGTTTTTATTTTAATTTAATGTTGCTCTTGAGTAGCCCTGTGGTACAGGAAGACCTCAGAAGAGAGGGGAAACATTGTTCATAGTTCTACAGGGGAAGGAAGGAGTTAATTTAATATTTCTAGATTTTTTAAGGTAACTATGAAGGGAACAAATAGGAGCTTCAGAATAGGAAGTTGGCATGTGACTGAGAGAAACAATTGTTTCTTGTCTGTGCTGATTGACTTTAGAGACACTAGGCAGGTGAGGTAATATCTTTTATTGGACCAACTTCTTCTGGTGAAAGAGACAAGCTTTTGAGCTTACACAGAGCTCTTCTTCAGGTCTAGGAAAGGTACTCAAGTGTCCCAGCTAAATCCAAGGTGGAACAGATTGTTTAGCATAAGTAGTTAACACATGTTGTGAGCAGGGTCGACAGGGGGGCGGGGGGAAAAGCTGGTACAAATTACCGGGGCCCGGCTTCCCCGGCCTCTCCCCCTCTCGTCGGCCCTGTTTAGCCAGTCCGCCCTTGCTGGGGGGCCCGAAAATTTTTTTTCACCAGGGCCCGAACCTGCTCTCGGCGGCCCTGATTGTGAGAGACTTTAAGAGATAATGTGCCCCCTTGTGGTAGAAGAGACACCCATTCCCAGGATGATTTAAAACAATGACCAGTATGATCAAATGTTAACTCCATGTCGGCCTGTCAGGTTTTTGCTGTCTTTAAAAGTAGTCACAAGGAACAAGCTCCCCTAACGCCATTACATATGATGCCTGTCACCTTGATATCTGTATTTCCTTAGAAGAGTCTTGCACTCACATAGGTAGTGATAATGAAACTCTGGAGATCAAAGGTAATGCTCACAACCATTACTTCTATTGTTCACAAGCATGATTTACCTTTTTTAAAGACCTGTGAATTAAATACAACAGAGTCTTTGCTGGCTTGGTTAGAGCCACTCCTTTATCTCATTGGGAAAGCTGCAAACCTGAATTCTAGCTCCATCAGTGGCTTTTTTCCTAAACATGGATATATTAACTGTGTACTGCTTAGTGGATGGAGTGTGTCTAGGTATATGCACATCTCACTAGAAATGTAAAAGAAACAAAGACTAAAGTGACATTGAGTATGAGTTTATCATTAATTTTTAAAGCAGCCAGCATTGTAGAAGAGATTATGAAAAGCATATAGACCTTAGCCGTCATGATCACAGCTGCCACTAAAATTATTCACCAGGAATGGAAAGACTCCCACTTATATGTCAGCACTGGGTACCTTCTATTCTTGTGACTTTCAAATGCGAATGTGTATTTGCATCAAAATGTAAGAAGATAGAATTCTTCTTCGAGTGCTTGCTCATATCCATTCCATTAGGTGTGTGCGCGCCGCGTGCACGATCGTCGGAAGATTTTTACCCTAGCAACACCGGCGGGTCGGCTGTGGAGCCCCCTAGAGTGGCGCCTTCATGGCGCTGAATATATACCCCAGCCGACCCGGCGCCCCCTCAGTTCCTTCTTACCGCCCCTGACGGTCGTTGGAACTGTGGAGCGCTGCTTAGCTGTTCTCCACTCTCCCTAGCTTACTTCATTATTCGTAGTTATAGTTATAGTTATAGTCCTAGTGTTGTAGTTTTAAAAGTTGTCTAGTTGTTTTAATAGTTCAGGGGATTAAGGGGGTCGTCTCCCCCTTTCTCCCCCGGCCGCGGGGCCGGGCTCATGCCCAACGCTCCCGGCTTCAAGCTGTGCGCCTCCTGCGCTAAGCCTATGCCCACGAGCGACCCGCACGACTCCTGTCTGAAGTGCCTGGGAGAGTCCCATCAAACAGATAAGTGCAAGATCTGTAAGGCCTTCAGACCAAGGACCAAGAAGGAGCGGGACTTTCGGCTCCGGCAACTCCTGATGGAGGCGGCACTTACTCCGGACGCTCCATCCACAAGTCAAGCCCCGGCACCTTGCGCCTCGGTGCGCAGTGCCCCGGCGGCACCGGCCATGACGACCACGCGAGTGGCGTCAGATGAGCCTTCCCGGCACCGGACCTCGTCGGCACCGCAAGCACGGCAAGTGCCTCGGCGCCGGTCATTATCCCCAGGGCATAAGAAAGCCCATAAGACGGGGACTTCCGTGCCGAAGACGCTGGCTCCCCCAGTGCCGGGGGTAGAGCCGCGTACGCCGGTGGAGCACCGGAAACAGGTGCCTCCAGCACCGTCGACTCCGGCGCCGAGGCCGTTGAGTCCGGTGCAGACGGCGTCTCCACCGAGGCCGGCGGTGATACAGTGCCTCCCGTCGACGCCAGAGACCTTCGCGGCGGCGAGAGACTTAATAGCTCTCACGGAGCCGGCACCGCCTCAACCACCGGCACCGACGGCACCGTTGACTCGCCCGGTCCAGTCGAGGGGGAAACCTGCCTTGATGCGCCCTCCATCACAAGGGCTGGAACCTCGGCACCGATCCAGGTCCCGAAGCAGGTCCCCACGCCGCTCGCAGTCCCGGCACCGAGTATCGTCTCGGCACCGGTCGTACTCGCGGCCAAGATCTTCTTCGCGGCACCGCTCTACGTCTCGGCACCGCTATGATCGTCGGCACCGATCAACGTCGAGACGTAGTTCTCGGCACCGCCACGGTCGACGCTCGACGTCGAGGGGCCGCTCCCGGCACCGGGCATACTCCAGGTCCTCGTCGAGGTCCAGATCCGACTCCCGGCACCGACGAGGTCATCGGCACCGGTCGCGGTCCCGGCACCGATCGCCGGCACCGCGCAGAGATAGGTCATCTCCAGACCGGCACCGTGCGGCACCACAGCCCACGGGGCTCGTTTCATCTCTCTCGGCACCGCCATGGCCGTCAAGATCGGTGTCTCGCTCCTCGGAGGACCTGTCGAGATCGGCATATCCCCCTCAAGGGCAAGCCGAGGAACGAAACTTGGGCCATTGGCAGGAGATGGCAGAGGACCACTCTCATGGACCATCTCACTGGTCGTTTTGGACCCCGTGGGCGTACCATCAGGCGCAAGGGGCTCCAATAGCTTCGACCTCTCGCTCGGGTCACTCCGTTAGAAGGGCCCCGGAGTCCACCATCTCTCGGCCTCCGCCAGGGGGCATGGAGGCTTCAGTGTCCACACCACCCGACACCATGGACCCAAGTGCAGGTGATGCCCCGGCCCAAGAGCAGGGGGATCAGGACCCCCCCTTGGATCCAGTGCCACCGGAGGCATCCTCTTCCTCCTCTCCGGATGAGGCAGTGGCGGGCACTTCCTGTACGGGTCCCCCTCCGATAGATCTTCGGGCTCACCAGGATCTCCTGCGTAGGATGGCCCGTAATATGGACCTACAGGTGGAGGAGATAGTGGAGGTTCACGACCCGATCGTGAATATCCTTGGAGCAGATGCCCCATCGAGGGTGGCGTTACCTCTGATCCGCACGATCCAAACAAATGCGGATACGATATGGCAAACTCCTGCCTCCATTCCACCCACAGCGAGAGGGGTGGAAAGAAAATACTTTGTCCCGTCGAAGGACTGTGGGTACTTGTATACCCACCCCCAACCGTGTTCACTGGTGGTGGAATCAGTGAATGCACGAGAGCGCCACGGCCAGCAGGCTGCAGCGCCTAAATCAAAAGAGGCTAAGCGGCTCGATCTGTTTGGCCGCAAGGTTTACTCAGCCGGAGGGCTACAACTTAGAGCGGCGAACCAACAGGCGCTACTGAGCCGCTACAATTTCAACTCCTGGAACTCTATGGGGAAGTTTAAGGAGTTGATTCCCCAAGAGTCCAGGGAGGAGTTTGGAGCCATGGTAGAGGAGGGCAAGAAGGTGGCTCGGACCTCCTTGCAAGCCTCCTTGGACATTGCAGACTCAGCGGCGAGGACCCTGGCTTCGGGTATCGCTATGCGCAGGATCTCCTGGCTTCAGGTTTCGGGTTTGCCTCCGGAGCTGCAGCAAACCCTACAAGATCTGCCTTTTGAGGGTCATGGATTGTTCTCAGATAAGACGGACTCTCGCCTGCAGAGCCTCAAGGACTCGAGAACAATCATGCGCTCCCTGGGGATGCATGTTGTGGGCCCCCAGCGCAGGCCGTTTAGGCCGCAGCCTCAGCGCTTCTACCCCCCCCCGCCTCGTCAGAGACAGGACTCGGCCCGGAGGCGAGGGCGAGGTGGTAGAAGAAGGTGGACCGGCCCTCAACCTGGCCAGAACCAGGGGCCACCTAGACCACCTTCAGGCCCCAGGCAGAACTTTTGAAGGTGCGGTCGAGGACGGCGCCCCAGTCATCCCCCAGGATCCAGCCCCCTCCTTTCGGGATCGCCTCTCCCACTTCCACCGTGCTTGGTCCCTTATAACTTCGGACCGTTGGGTCCTCCGCACGGTGGAGAGGGGATACGCTATCCAGTTTTCTTCATTTCCCCCCTCCTCCCCCCCTTCCCCGTCCCTCTTCAGGGACCCTTCTCACGAGCAACTTCTTATACAGGAAGTCTCTACGCTCCTCGCCATGGGGGCCATAGAGGAGGTTCCAGTGGATTTAAGGGGCAGGGGATTCTATTCCCGTTACTTCCTCATCCCCAAGTCCAAAGGAGGTCTGCGACCCATCTTGGACTTGCGCGGACTCAACAAATTCGTAGTAAAGTTGAAGTTCCGCATGGTCTCTCTGGGGGCCATTATCCCTTCCCTCGATCCTGGAGACTGGTTTGCCGCCCTCGACATGAAAGACGCATACTTTCACGTTGCTATTTACCCGCCTCACAGACGCTTCCTCCGATTCGTGGTAAACAGGGTGCACTACCAATTTGCAGTCCTTCCCTTCGGCCTATCTTCGGCCCCACGGGTCTTCACGAAATGTATGGCTGTCGTGGCAGCGTACCTTCGTCGGCAAGGGATACAAGTGTTCCCGTACCTAGACGACTGGCTGGTACGCGGTCGCACCAAGGAACAAGTTCGCGATCACGTCCACATAATAGTGCGCACATTCAACAAGTTGGGTATCCTACTCAACAAGGACAAATCCACTCTAGAACCTACCCAGAGAATAGAATTCATCGGTGCGGTTCTAGACTCCAGACGCGCACAAGCCATCCTGCCAGACAATCGCTTTTGCACCATCACGAGCCTCATCCAAGGACTCAAGGCCTTCCCAACTACCACGGTGAGGTCGTGCCTTACCCTGCTGGGTCACATGGCTTCCTGCACGTACGTAACCAGGCATGCCAGACTTCGGCTTCGCCCACTCCAGACCTGGGTGTCATCAATATACCGCCCACATCGGGACAGCCTGAATATGGTGGTCACAATCCCGAACTCGGTCCTGACCTCCCTCACATGGTGGCTAGATCACAATGTGGTTTGCGAAGGGATGCCGTTTCACGCCCCACAACCCTCTCTGCACCTGGTCACAGACGCTTCATCTCTGGGTTGGGGCGCCCATCTCAACGAGCACCATACCCAGGGCCTGTGGGCTGCACCTCAGCTAGCCCTACACATCAATGTTCGGGAACTGATGGCGGTGCGCCTGGCGTGCCAGGCATTTCTCAATCTCCTACGGGGCCGCTGTGTGTTAGTTCTCACCGACAACACCACGGCCATGTTTTACATCAACAAGCAAGGAGGAGCACGTTCGTCAATTCTATGCCAAGAGGCCATTCGCCTGTGGGACTTCTGCATCGCCCACTCAATCCATCTCACGGCATCGTTCCTCCCTGGAGTCCAGAACACTTTAGCGGACCGACTCAGCAGGTCCTTTCAAACGCACGAGTGGTCTATCCGTCCGGACATCATACATTCCGTCTTCCAGAAGTGGGGGTTTCCCCAGATAGACCTGTTTGCATCTCGAGACAACAGGAAGTGCCACGTGTTCTGCTCCCTGCAAGGTCGAGCCCCAGGCTCCCTCTCGGATGCGTTTCTCCTTCCCTGGAAAGACCACCTGTTTTATGCCTTCCCTCCGTTTCCTCTGGTCCACAAGGTACTGCTCAAATTGCGCAGAGACCAGGCACAGGTAATTCTGGTCGCTCCAGCGTGGCCGAGACAACATTGGTACACCACGCTGCTGGAACTCTCGGTTCAGACACCGATCCCGCTTCCGTTGTATCCGGATCTCCTCACGCAGAACCACGGCCGGCTGCGTCACCCCGACCTGCAATCACTCCACCTCACGGCGTGGCTGCTCCATGGTTCACCCAGGCAGAGCAACAGTGTTCACACTCTGTCCAACAGATTCTGCTGAGCAGTAGGAAGCCTTCAACACGGACCACATACTTGGCCAAGTGGAAGCGGTTCTCCTGTTGGTGCGAACAACGAGCCACGTCCCCATTGCACGCACCTATTCCTCTTATTTTGGAATATCTCCTCTCCCTAAAACAGCAAGGGTTGGCGATATCTTCAATTAGAGTTCACCTGGCCGCTATATCGGCCTTCCATCCAGGGGAACTCGCGTCCTCGGTATTCTCTAACCCAATGGTCGTTAGATTCCTCAAGGGCTTGGACCGGATGTACCCACAACAACGTCAGCCCGTTCCGACGTGGGACCTCAACCTGGTTCTCTCCAAGCTCACAGGTCCTCCATTCGAGCCACTGGCCACCTGTTCACTTCTGTACCTGTCCTGGAAGACAGCCTTCCTCGTAGCCATCACCTCAGCAAGGCGCGTTTCTGAACTCAGGGCGCTTACATCCGAGCCCCCTTACACAGTTTTCCACAAGGATAAAGTGCAGCTTCGTCCACATCCTGCCTTTCTCCCTAAAGTGGTTTCTCCATTTCATATCAACCAGGATATATTTCTCCCGGTTTTTCACCCTAAACCACATGCTACTCGCCAGGATCAACGTTTGCATTCCCTGGACGTGCGAAGGGCCCTGGCCTTCTATATTGACCGCACAAAGCACTTTAGAAAGACGACGCAACTCTTCGTTGCAGTGGCCGACCGATTGAAAGGCTCACCGGTCTCCTCACAACGCCTATCCTCCTGGATTACGTCTTGCATCCGGACTTGCTACGACCTGGCAGGTGTCTCAGTACCACACCTCACCGCTCACTCCACGAGGGCCCAAGCTTCCTCGACGGCTTTCCTGGCGCAAGTTCCGATCCAGGACATTTGTAGAGCTGCGGTTTGGTCGTCAGTCCACACGTTTACGGCTCACTATGCACTAGTGCAGCAGTCCAGGGACGATGCTGCCTTCGGATCAGCAGTTTTGCACACAGCAATGTCTCACTCCGACCCCACCGCCTAAGTTGGGCTTGGGAGTCACCTAATGGAATGGATATGAGCAAGCACTCGAAGAAGAAAAGACGGTTACTCACCGTTGTAACTGTTGTTCTTCGAGATGTGTTGCTCATATCCATTCCAAACCCGCCCTCCGTCCCCACTGTCGGAGTAGCCGGCAAGAAGGAACTGAGGGGGCGCCGGGTCGGCTGGGGTATATATTCAGCGCCATGAAGGCGCCACTCTAGGGGGCTCCACAGCCGACCCGCCGGTGTTGCTAGGGTAAAAATCTTCCGACGATCGTGCACGCGGCGCGCACACACCTAATGGAATGGATATGAGCAACACATCTCGAAGAACAACAGTTACAACGGTGAGTAACCGTCTTTTATTCCTTACCACATGGAATGTAAATAATTTTCCAAATTAAAATGGAATATATCATATTCTTTCTGACTGCACGCTTATAGATAATATTTATCCCTATTCTATATCGCTGTATACTAGGGTTTTCTGGGTATCCTAATGTTTTTATCCTTAGCTATTCTTTGTGTTTTGTATTTTACAAAACCTCCTATTTCTTGGTTCCAAAATGTTTTATTAGAACAATACTTTGGAGTTATACAGCACCTTTCATCTGATGAGCTTATACTACTTTACAGATATTAATGGATTTAGCCTCAGCACACTTCTCTGCTCCCCCTGTTCACTCCACCTGGCTACGCCACTGCCCTCATCTCCCACTGAAAGTTTCAGTTGCAGTTGAGTGCAATCAGCACCTTGCACATTCAAACCATAGGAGACGTGTCCAAGGTCAGTCAGGAAATCTGTGGCAGAACTGGGACTAGAACACAGGTTTTTAGTTCTGTGTTTTAGTTCCTAGTTTTCAATGTTAGTAGAACAAGCGAGCATTCTTACCTACCAGTAAGCATTTTTACCTATCTACCTACTCACCTGCCTTGCAGGGGGGTTGTGAGGACTATGGTTGATCTAGTGTCTTATACAGCAACTGAAACATGGAGAATGCTATGAAAATACTGAGCATTATTTGTATCTCTGCTACAGACTGTAGTCCAGGACCCTGGCTGGTTTAAAATGGTGCCACTGTATTCAAGCTATGCTTATTTACAGGAGCTGAGTATCTGGCCCTGTATATAGGTGCATCATGCTAGAAACAGATGTGTACCATACATACTAATACCATTTGCATATCCATTAGTGCCTTTAATTTTTGTATTAGTTTTTATATTTTAATTAGCTTCCTCGACATCTATTTTATATATAAAGCTTGTGACTGCTGTGGTTTAAATCACATTGGGGTTATTTAGGCAAGTAGTAATCTGATTTTCAGGACTGTTATACTTTCCTAGCGATTGGAAGAATGATGTAAACCAGACTGGAGAAGATTCTTGTCAAAATACATTGAGGTACCTCCATTGTGGCATACACAACAGCAGTTGTTCTAATCCACATTTTCTTCAGGTCACAATTAAAACCATAGACAATTGTTTTATACAAGGGGGAAAAAATTAACAGATGCAAAATTCAAACTGTGTCTCTTTTCCTTTTTTGAGCTCTTCCATATAGCGGGTATCTATGCTGCAGCAATAAACTTGTTCCTTTTCCACCCCTACAGGTTTGCTATAACATAGACGACGAGAGAGAAGGGTAAGACATTTATTGCTTTGCGATAAAGTTTTGCAGCCAGTAGTCCAAACCCTTGAAAATCAGGCACGCAACCACAGAGTCAAATAAACAAGAACCATTTTTTCCTTCCTGTTCTGTGTTCATAACTTGTGGAGTTGAGAAGGCAAAGTTTTTTTATTTTGACTACTGTTTTCCGCCACATGGGCTGGCTTCTTTTTATATCTGTTTATTTTTACAGTCCATAATAAAATAGTGGATTAAGCAGGAAGGATCATCACAAGGTCAATACAATGTACTGGATCATAACATAAAATAATAATTTTACATTTATATTAGTACTGTACCTTCCACCTTAAGGAAACCCCAAGCCCCTTTAAAATTTTTCCATGTAGGAATTGCTTAAAGCACCATTGAAAAGCAAGAAGCTCTTGAGTGGAAGATAGAAGCTGTTTAATAGTGCAGAGCAACACGTGACGCAACTGTGTAGGAGAAGAAGTGGATCCATGTCCAATACAAATGCATAAGGATTTTAAGTCGGCTGAATATAATTTTAAGTCGGCTGAATATAGCATGTTGGGGCTGACTCCCCTACTCTTGCAAACAAAATGGAATTTTTAATGGTACCAAGTGGCCCAGTCTCAGTTTTGACTTATCCTGAAGATTGTAGATCCACTATCATAGTGCCCCCTAGCAGCATGCAGAAGCATTAGCTCTCTATGAGCGTAGAGGAAGAATGCCCCCTACTTAAACACCACAATAATTTCCTGCAGCACCTTTGGTTTCTCTGGTGTCTCCCAACCAGGTACTGACTGTTTGAACCTGTTTAAATATGGTGAGATCACAGTTGGAAGTTTAAAGGTTGCAGACTGCAACCACAACCCCTTTCCATTCTACAAGTTATGAATTCTCTCCATTAACTTCATGTTCCTCCTTCCTTTCTCTATCTTCTGTACAAATGAGCATGGTGTTGCCTTTTAAATAAGTGTAAAGAACAGGAGTTTGGAATACTATTGAGCAAGGCTCAACCATATAAATTGCAGAGTATTATTGGCCAAGAGAAGCAAAATCTTACATTCAAACTGATGGCATTTCTCTTTCTGTCTGTCTGTTTGGATATAATGCAATAATGCTTCCAATAACACATTCAACCAGGTCTGTAATTGTCTACAGATCAAAAAATTGGTTGATGGCAGCCATTAATAGCTTCCAGCATAACAATACCCCAGTCTCATCTCTGCCTATCTTCCCAACAGAGTTTCACATGTTGACACCTTCGATGATTTATCTCCCAAACAGAAGAAAAGGGATAAAATGTGGGGTGGGGAAGGTGAGATGGGGGGCATACAGAACCCCAGCAGGGAAGGAGAATGGAGAACCTGGTATGGGGAAGGGAGAAATGAGGGAGAACACAGAGCCCTGGCATGGGAGTAAGGGGGAGATGTGGTGTATAGAGTCCCTGAAGGGGGAAATGAGGAGATAGTGGGGGGCATACCCTGGCATGGTGGAGTCCTTGATATAGAGGAAGGTGGGAGAGTGACTGTATAGTGACATCAGCATGATGCTCTGCACTATTAAACAGCTTCTATCTTCCACTCAAGAGCATCTTTTTTCATGCTCCTTCCTCATATGTTTAAACAGATATTGGCCTTTGTAATTTGTATTTAATATTGGGAAATATTTACCTGACATAGTCATTCTGGGAAATTCAAGAGGCTTGGATAGTTCAGAGAAGGATCAGGATCTAAATCCTTGCAGTTCTTGCTCTACCATTCCTTGAGACGCTAGTGGGAGTTTTGCTTGAGTATGGAGTGAGATATAAACTGTCACTGTTGGCTCCTCTCTTGTTGGAAGGAGAGTATTATGACAAAAAGGCTGTTTTGTTATTTTTCTAGTAGCAGCATCCTGGTTAAAAGGATGTTCCGGCCTGTGGAGGAGGAGTTTGGCCCATCGCCTTTGAAACAAATGAAAGAAGAAGGACTGAAAAGAGGTAATAATTAATTATCAGGAAAATAAATGCACTGGTCTGCATTCTTCACTCATGCAGTCTAGGGCAGTGGTTCTCAAAGCCAGGCTGCCGCTTGTTCAGGAAAAGCCCCTGGTGGGCCGGGCTGGTTTGTTTACCTGCCGTGTCCGCAGGTTTGGCCCATCATGGCTCCCACTGGCCGCAGTTCACCGCTCCAGGCCAATGGGGGCTGGGAGAAGTGGCGTGGGCTGAGGGATGTGCTGGCTGCCCTTCCCGCAGCCCCCATTGGCCTGGAGTGGCCAACCACGGCCAGTGATTGGCCAAACCTGCAGACGCGGCAGGTAAACAAACCAGCCCGGCCCTCCAGGGGCTTTCCCTGAACAAGCGGCGGACTGGCTTTGAGAACCACTGGTTTAGGGTGAACCAGAAATTACTCAAATGAAAATCAGTGGCATTACAATGGTGTAAAAATAGAGTAAGTGACAGAAGAATGAGGCCCACTGCCACCACACCAACTATTATACAAGGAGAATTTCTAGAACATGCTAAGGGTAATCAATAGGTACTAGTTTGCATGCTATCTTGAGAAGGGATAGACAAATGTGATTGTATAAAATATAAACTGTCCAGAACGTTTCCCAACCCTTGAAACAGACTTTGAGGTTCAAAAAAGTTCCCCTGACAAATCCTTCACTATTTATTTTTCATTTGCATTCATCTTAGCACTTTCTTGTTCTGGATAGGACCACAATACAAAGGACACAATACACTGGGTCAGATACAGAGATCCAAGCTCCTGCTGACTTTATTGGGAGATTAGCCTGAGTAAAAACTGTAAGGATTTAGTCCAATGAGAGAGCTACTTTCATGAGACTTTCAGTCAAATATTGCTGAAGACTCCAGAGGTTTGAATAGTTCAGATCAGTCAAACCTGCCAATGTGTTGAGATCGTGAGTGTGTGTGTGTGTGTGTGTCCTTGACAATATTAAGAAAACAAAACACTGAGATGTGCTACACATCGGTGTCCTTTCACCTTTTCAGGAATGTCTCTCCATGTGCTTAGATCTGTGATCTTTCTTTTGCTGGCCATGGTGGTGATGTACATGAATCTGTGAAGGGTACCAGATGTACCAGGTAGATGCTGTTGTCTACTTAGAATTAATGAGCAGAAAGATTTTTAAAAATCAAAATGAAAATGTGAGATAAGCCCAAGTCAAAGACCCAGATCTGACCAAACTGAAGCCCTGGTCAGTTCAGATTTGGGGGTGTTGGCACCACCCATTGAAAGCAGAGGGGCCAGGTACCAGGGCTGGGTGTGAAACCCTTTTCTCCCTACATACTGGGCCCAACAAAGAATTCCCAGCCAACAGCATGGTGAACTAGCATGAGAGAGACACTTGCTTTGATTCCTTCAGTTGAGTGATTAATTTATAATATGGTTCAGGAAGATCACACAGGCATGCACATAGGAGCCATTGTTGTACAGCTCAAAACACCTGTGTAATTCTTGTTCTGTGATTTGTTGTTTTAACGTTATTCAGGATTCACAGCTATGTCAGGATGAAGAATTCAAAACATAAAACATTTTAATGGTGACAAAATTTGAACTAATTAAAGCCAGCAGCCTCCAGCTGCCCTGTTCACATCCCCGTTCATGCAGTGCTACCCAGAGGTTTTACTTTGCTGGTCCCAAGCCAGGCCTCTTCCAGCTTGCCTTCCTGCCCTGGCAGACTTTCTGCAACCTGTCTCAGATTCTCCATCCTGAAGAATGCCTTGTCTTTCTAGCTTATGTCTCTCAAGAAAATCACTCTAAATTACACTAAAATAGTTTGGATTTGTAGGGTCATGTGAGCTGTTCACATGGAACACAAAACCCACCCTAAAGTCTTGTCTACACTGAGCATTTGCACTGATTTAGCTGCACTGGTACAAACCCCAAGATCCACGAGCGCAAAGCACATCTTTACTTGTGTAAACCACTTCTCCCTCTTTTTTGTTGCATAAATCACATCTCCCTCCATTGTAAATTATCCATAACCGACAACACAACACATTGCACTGATTTGTCACACCTTGGTTACTTGTATCATACCTTGGCAGGTTTGAAGGCTGAGAGGCATGAGGCTAAGATTTTCAAAGTGGGTGCCCAAAGTTAGGCTCCTAAATTCCTTTTTTCTTTTTATGTGGCATCTCCATTACTGGAGGTTTGCCCCCATGTTAGCCCATTCTGTACAGCCCTCTGCTAATCTCTTTGTGGATGATCAGTCCTTTTGATCCGCACAAGGTACCACATCATCCATCCAAGATCATCTTTGCCTGCCTCATGTTCTTCTGCCAACTACTTTCCCTTCCAGTTCCCATAAACGTGCATCACCTGCTGAACCCCTTAAAATGCTTCCTGCAAATTGAATCTTTCTTTTCATAAGGTCTCAGTATTTCCTGAGTTCCAGTCATCTCCAGTAGTTTTTCATTGATTCTGCAATCTATCCATTATCTTTTCAGAATTCTTCCATAACATCATAATTCAAATTCATATTTAGACACCTAAATTAGTGGCCTGATTTTTCAAAAGAGCTGAACATCCCAGCAGCTTTGCTTGACTTCAGGGGAGCTGCTGGGTGCTCAGCATTTTTGAAAATCGGGCTGTTTATTTAGACACCTAAATATAGATTTAGGAGTCTACCCATAGGGACCATATTTGAAACTCTTGGTCTTAGAGCATTAAGTAACACAGTGCAATCCAAAGCTGGGAAGACAGTAGGTACTGAATATTTAGAGCTAGGAATAGATAGCTTAGAGGTTACAGTTTTTCTGATTTGCCCCTACACACAGCTCACTGTCTATTACTATATCTAGCCTGTCTTTAACACTGTGATTTATCCTTGGTAAGAGAGACTGGCTAGATGACATGGAAATAGTGACAGTATGATGGACACTTAATCAGATGTGATAAGAGATGTTTGAATCACATAACTGAGTGAATCAATGACAGAATTCCATTCACGCCACTAAAACACCATATACTTACAACTCCGTGTTCTATGTACACATAGCAGTGATTCAGGTTCCCCATTATCCCTGTAATTGATCCTTCATTCAACATAATGTTCTCTGACATTCTCAGTACAGCAAAGAGATTTAACTTTAACTACCCTAACAGTAACATTTGATTGAGTGATTTTCCCCCTTTCAGATATAAGCTGAAAGTTACATGGGAACTGTTTCGAGTCACCAAAAAGCCATTCTTGAATAAGCAAATCGTGTTACTACATATCATCAGATAGATTAGGCTCTCTACATTTCACTATTACATGGATTTTTAAGGCTTTTACCCATCCCTGGGTGCACTTTATATGGTTCTATAGTAAGGTCCTTAACATTGCTAAATACGAGGAGCAAAAACATCATGATCCCCTGAAGCCCAGTTTTAAGGCAGAGAATGGACAGTGATCTTGACAGCTAAGTACGAGCTCATTTCAGTCACCTGAAAGCCCGGGCAAAGAAGTTGCAATTCTTCCTAATGTGTCCATGTTCACACTTAAAACATATTTCCAATGGGAATTAAAGCTATAGCAAATACTCTTCTGCCTCTGTCTTACAAAGGAGGTGATTCTATTGTAAAATTAATATAATCTGGTGAAAAATATCCTCCAGACTCTAAGGGTTAAAAACTAGTCTCTCTTTCTTGTATTTCCAATTTGTAGGTACAAATAATGGCTGGTGCAGTTTGTCACATAGACCTCTAAGTATCTGGTAGAATATGTATATGTGCATGTAATATACATTAATTGATATCGAATTTCCTGGTAGTTTGAAATAAACTGTCCCTTTAGAAAAATAGTTATCAATACCTTACACTTCTGTCTAAAAAAGTTTAACTTACTGCAGTTACAAGTAACACCTAAGATTCATATAAGTGAAGAGATTAGACAAAGAAATGTGTTTTTCTAATTTTCAGTTTGTTTACTTTGTACCTGTGTCAGCACTTTGTGTAGAGTCTGTTTCACTGTTTCCCCTTTTATCTGTGAGGGTGTTTAGCACAGCAAGAGGGGAGAGAAAAAACATCTAGATCAGACAGGAAACTATGATTGCAAACCCGCAAAAATTGGCAGGGGTCTGAGGAGGAGATTTTCAAAGGCACAAAGGGCAGGTGAAAATCAATGGGAAGTAAGTGCCTAACTGCCATTTGTGCCTTTGAATAACTCCCCTGTAGTGCCTGAAATTACTTTTAACTCATTCTGTGAAATTGACTAGATTTCATTTTGAGGGTGCACATTTAAGGTTGCCAAAATGGTAACATCAAAGAATGTTACTTTTTTTTAAACTTACTTTTTTCTCAGGGTATTGGCTAAAGGCAAATTTAATTTACGAAGTAGACGTGCCTTTTCTGAATTCCTTTTCCTAGCCTTTTGGCTAAAGGTTAGAGAGGTGCAAATCTTATAAAGAGGTTGCAGAGAGAACTGGTTATAATTTCAGTTGTTTGATCCCATGATTCAGCCCAGGGACTGAAAATCTACAAAGCAATAGCTCAAATGCTCTTTAACGGGGACTTCACATATTTCAATAAAACTATTAACTAATCTTAAATTCACAAAAACATGGATTCCTCAAAAATTTAATGTAATTGGTTTAATTTTCTTTGTGTGTTTCCAAATATGCAGCCAATATGCCTCCTGCAAGTTTACATCAGTGTTTACAGGAGATGGTGTTATTTTTTAACAACAATATCTGGCTTTCATTATTTGTGTTGATTTGTCATTGATTCAAAATTAATATTTGGCTTCCTATTTAATAAGACGTATTTCATCTGCTCAGTTGTCTGTGCCTGCTCCAAATTTGATCCTTGCTCTTTCAGTGCTTCTGTATGTGAGGAAAGAGACTGATGAAGTGTTTGATGCTTTGATGCTAAAGTCACCCACAGTGAAGGGGCTAATGGAAGCGGTAAGTATCTCACATCCCTACCTTATTAATCTTCCACTGAAAGAAAAATCTTGAGATTCTCAAAGTATTACTTAGACAGAACACATAGTGCACACACAAAGCCATCCTCATACATATTTAACTGCTTCATAAAGACTTTTTGGAGCATGCCTCCTTATCTGAAATTCACTACTGTCAGCAGGTCAATGAGATAAGACTAATTCGTACAGCTGATTTATGGGTCTTGAGAAACTGAGGTAATTAACAAATGCCTGAAGAAGAAAATAGGGTCAGACTGCGTGTTCCGACATGCCTCCTATGCAAGAGAGATTCAGAGCTCTTTAAACCTTTGCCTGTAGCAACTGCATGTGTGTCCACTGCTAATGCCTTTTAACCTTAGGATACTGACTGTGAATATCCCTTTTCCTAGGGCTTTTGTGGGGTTGCTCTGCTGGGGGTGAAAGGATTGTTAATGGTTACTTGGCAAGAGCCAGTCCTCTCCTCTCCTCGATACCTTCTGCCAGCAACTCGCTTTCTTTTCCAGCCTTCCGAAATGACCTACCTTCCCTTTATGAACTGCCTGCGCCCGCTCTACTTCTCTGATTTGGCTTTGCTGCTACTTGCAATCCAGTGATCCCTGATCAGCAGTGGACACCTCCAAATTTAAACCTAGTTTGATGACCTGGCACCAGTCAAGGTCACATTGTGAGGTCTAGTGAGGTGCAGGGAAGACCCCAGAGTGGAGAGGGGGATGGAAAATGTCAGATTGCCAGTGAGCTGTGGGTGGGGTGGCTGGGTGAGGCAGGGAAGTTAGAATTTGGGAGGTTAGAATTTAGTTAAGAAGAGAAATGGGAAGGGGACAGGAGCACCAACTTAGAGCTTGTTTCCAGCTCCTCAGCTATGAGCACTAAAAAAAGTACACTGGCACTGTCAGCGTTAATGTTGGGCTTGTTCTTGTATACAGCCCAACAGCAGAGGCCTAGAACGAAATGTCCTGGGTTACAGTCCCCTGTAACGGGCCAGTAGCAGGGGAGAACAGATGGCTGGCTAATGAAGTAGTTCTAAGGGCCCTGAAAAGTTTGCTGTCTAATTAATAATGTTATAATAGGATCTGATCTTGTCATTGTAGCTGGGCTCCAGTTGTGTTATAATCAATTTAGACCTAAACGTCCTCTTCATCTCTGTGCCTATTCCCTAGGCAATGTGCATTTGAAAAGATAGCAGAAGTAGCTCAGAGACAGAAAAAGATCCTGTTTCCTGTCCACGGGCATGGCTGTGGGTTCAGTATTATTTTTAGCACTGATGGAATCTAGTCTGGGAGTGAAATGTTCATTTTAGTGATCTTGAACACTTTCGGAAAACAGACATTCTCATTGGTAGGCAGAATGGTGGTATGATGGGGAAATCCATACCAAACGGTGTTTATTTGCATGCACCATGTATTCTCCCCACAGTCTTTCCAGCACTTCATTTTATGAGATTTGTAATTTTACACACTCTAAACTCAGTAATAAGGTTTGACAGAATAAGGCTCACACCCCTGAATAATGAAGGGTTCCCTGAGTGATCCTAATTCAAACTCTGCTTTTGTATTTACAAGATATACATTTTTTTTGTTCATCACACTTCCTGGTCTTTGGCGTTCTCCATATTTTCCATGACACTTGACAGTATTTTCTCAGACTTAGGGTTTGTTTTATTCTTCTCCTTCCTATCACTTTCCAAAAGAACAGTCAATTTCCTACTCAGATTACTCTTTTCTGGGGAATAGCTACCGTCTCATGTTTCAGAGGTAGGCGGATTCAAAGACAAATGCAAATATTCGTCCTTTCTACGCTTGCCTTTTACTCGAGGCACTCGTGGTCAGCAGAGAACAGTTACATGCATCAGTAGTGTCTAGAAAAAAAGATCAGCAATCACAAAACACTGCGTTCCTGCTGATTGCTGACCGTCAGGGGCCTAATTCTGCTTTTGCTTGAGTTGATTTCAAATCAATGTAATTCCATTGATTTCAATAGAGTACTTCCAGAATTACACTATGTAGGACCAGAAGGGGCCATTTGCTTTATTCTAGCTGCAGAGGGAAAAAATCAGGCATCTCCCAAGCAGGGAATATCTCTCCCATGGTTACTAAAAAGTAACAAATGAACCCAGTAGAGTCTGTTTGGACAAAAATTGGAATATAATGGGTACTGTCTGAGTGCAACTTCCCCATGGAGTCAGCTGCGCTGCAGAGAGAGGGCAGTAATTTTAACTCCCAGCCAGAGAGGAATCAATACACCCCCCAGCCAGCCGGCCATCCTGAACTGGCCTGCATGCTTTGTAGGCTGTGCTGGTAATCTCCAAGACCCCAGTGGAGCAGGAATTGCAGGTCACATTGCCTGTGCCACTGTATCCCTGCTACCTGCTGCTACAGGTTGGCTTTCCTCTGCTGGGTACCTGCAGCCCAGGGAGTCAACAGAGTCCAGTTAGTTTTAGTGAAATTCTCCCCTCCCTGTGAACTCCAGACCAAAGAGGTGTTTTGCAGGAAACTGAACAGGACAGGGGTGGGCAAACTTTTTGGCCCAAGGGCCACATCTGGGTATGGAAATTGTATGGTGGGCCATGAATGCTCATGAAATTAGGGGTTGGGGTGCAGGATGGGGTGAGGGCTCCAGATGGGGGTGCGGGCTCCGGGGTGGAGCCAGAAATGAGGAGTACAGGGTGCGGGAGGGGGCTCTGGGCTGGGACCAAGGGGTTTGGAGGGCAGGAGGGGGATCAGGGCTGAGGCAGGGGGTTGGGGCATGGGAGGAGGACAGGGGTGCAGGCTCCAGGCAGTGCTTACCTCAAGCAGCCCCCAGAAGCAGCAGCATGTTCCCCCTCCAGCTCCTACGTGGAGGCGCAGTGCCAGTCAGGCAGTTCTGCATGCTGCCCCGTCCGCAGGTGCCATCCCTGCAGCTCCCATTGGCCATGGTTCTTGGCTTGGGGCTGGGGCAGCGTGTGGAGCCCCCTGAAACATACCACTGCTTTCGGGAGCCACGGCACACGCGGAGCAGAGCAAGCCCCTGACCCCGTTCCCCAGCTGGAGCGCTGGAGCGGGGCAAGCCCCAGACCCTGCTCCCCGGCAGCAGCTCGAGGGCTGGATTAAAACATCTGATGGGCCCAGGGCTGGCTTTAGGAAGTGTGGGGCCCAATTCTAACATTTTTGGCGGGGCCCCAGCAGGGATGACTAAAAAAAACATGTTAAAAAAACCTTTAATTTCTTAGCAACCAGTTCCCTATAAAAAGTTCTGATTTAAGGGATGTGCCACAGTATGCATTTTTTGTACCAATAGGGTTACCATACGTCCGTATTTTCCCGGACGGCAATTTAAGAACCAAAAAGCCTGACATGTCCGGGAAAATACAAATGTATGTTAACCCTACCTAAAGTTTTTAAAAAGATGGGCCTGAACATGTGTGGGTCCCCGCCACTCCCTGGGGGTGTGCTAGGGTGACCAGATGTCCCGATTTTATAGGCACAGTCCCAATTTTTGGGTCTTTTTCTTATATAGGATCCTATTACCCACACCCCCTGTCCCGATTTTTCACACTTGCTGTCTGGTCACCCTAGGGTGTGCACATGTGTGGGTCCCAGCTGCTCCCTGCCCCCCTCATTGAAGCAGGTGTGCAGGGTTACTGCCCTGGGAACTGCAAGGCACCAGTGGACATGGGGCTGACTGGAGGTAGGGTCTGGCTGCAGGCAGGGCAAGGGGTGCGGGGCTGGCTAGAGACAGAGGGGTGTGGGGTGGGCTGGCTGGCTTCAGGCAGGGCTGCAAGGGGGGGCGGAATGGGTTGGCAAGGCTGGAGGCAGAAGAGTGTGGGACTGGCTGGCTTCAGGCAGGGGGGTGCGGCAGGGGTTATCTGGAGACAGGGCAGGGAGTGCGGGGCTGTCTGCAGGCAGGGCAGGGGGTGCAGAGCTGGTGCGGGCAGGGGTGTGTGGGGGGTTGTCTGGCTTCGGGCAGGACTGCAGGGGTGTGTGGCAGGGGTTGGCTGGAGACAGGGTAGGGGGTGCGGCAGGGGCTGGCTGTGGGCAGGGGGTGCAAGGCTGGCTGCAGGCAGAAGCAGGGCAGGGAGGCGGGGCTGGTGCAGGCAGGACAAGGGGTGCAGGGCTGGTGCGGGCAGGGGGTGCGGCAGGGGCTGGCTGCGGGAAGAGCAGGGAGTGGGGGGCTGGCTGGAGACAGGGGCTGGTGCGGGCAGAGCAGGGGGCACGGGGCTGGCATGGGCAGGGGTGCAGCAGAGGCTGGCTGCAGGCAGAGGGTACGGGAGCAGGGGGTACCACCCTGTACGGTAAGTGTCCCCTCCTCCAGCCTCCCCCACTGGGGTAGCAGCAGCAGCCCGGAGCTCAGGGTCTATTTAAAGGGCCCGGGGCTCCCCTGCTTCCACCGCACCAGCCCTGTAAATAGCCACCGGAGCCCTGGGGAAGCGGCGGGGCTCCAGGGGCTATTTAAAAGACGGGACAACAGAGGCAGCTGGAGTCCCCCCGCTACCCCAGGGCTCTGGGGGCTATTTAAAGGGCCTGGGGCTCCCCTGCTTCTACCGCCCCGGCCCTTTAAATAGCCAAGGGAGCCCTTGGGAAGCGGCGGGGCTCCGGGGGCTATTTAAAGGACCGGGGCGGCAGAGGCAGCTGGAACCCTGGCCCTTTAAATAGCCCCCAGAGTCCCCTGCTATCCCAGGGCTCTGGGGGCTATTTAAAGGGCCCGGGATTCTCCTGCTTCTACCGCCCCAGCCCTTTAAATAGTCAAGGGAGCCCTGGGGAAGCGGCAGGGCTCCAGCGGCTATTTAAAGGGCCGGGGCAGTAGAAGCAACAGGAGCCCCGGACTTTCAAATAGCTCCCAGAGCCCCGCAGCCCTACCCCAGGGCTCCAGCAGTGGGGTTCTGGTGGCAATTTAAAGGGCCTGGGGCTCCAGCCCCTGCTGGAAGCCCCAGGCCCTTTAAATTGCCCCCTGGGGAAGCTGG
Source organism: Chrysemys picta bellii (assembly GCF_011386835.1). Lineage (NCBI taxonomy): Eukaryota > Metazoa > Chordata > Testudines > Emydidae > Chrysemys > Chrysemys picta. The sequence continues at coordinate 253,834,899 of NC_088792.1, forward strand.
GCCACCCCGGTATGGTGCACCGGCTCTTGCCGGTATGCCGTACCGGGGCTTGGGCGCGGGGCCCTCTTAGGGGTGGGGCCCGATTCAGGGGAATCGGTGGAATCGGCCTAGAGCTGGCCCTGGATGGGCCGGACATGGCCCGCAGGCCATAGTTTGCTTACCCCTGGAACAGGGATTGGTGGAGTGAGGAGATATAATCCACTGCACAGGCAGGGGACAGGCGGAGGAAGAGAAAGATTAAACAAAAACAACCAAAACCTCTAAACTAACATCATTCTCACGGCTTCTCCCTTTGTCCCGTGTCTTATGTCAATTTACATTCAGACAGCAAACTCCTCCGAGCAGGGACCCCGTCTTTCTTTATGTAAACACAGAGGGCGCGATTTGTGCTTAACAAATTAGTAATAGAAAGAAAGATGTTTAAAGATAGTGTTTTAGGCCAATATCGGCCTATGTGATATCAACAGATCGCTTACTCAAAAGACTATAAAGTGCCAGGGATGTTTTTTTAGCTATTTAGGAGTCTCGTTCATTGTTATAGTAAAGAAAGGATAGCTCTCACTATTAAGGATGGTTCAAAAGTTAGCATTTTCTGTTAAATTTCAAATACTGAAGTTACTTCACTCAGGGCTTGTCCACATGGTGTGTTAGTCCACACTAGAGGGGTGTAAATTCTAGTGCACACTAGCGTGTAGTACACCAGCTGGCAAAGTGGACCCTGCTAGTGCACACTAAAAGTTCCCAAGTGCACATTAATGTAGTCCCATTTCAAACAGTACTACGTTAGCTGGCATTAAGAACGTTTTAGTGCACACCAGCAGGGTCTGTGTGGGCCAGTTAGTGCCCAACGTGCTAATGCGAACTAGAATTTACATGTCTCTAATGAGGACTAACATGCCACATGGACAAGCCCTTAGTTATCTGAGGCAATTGGCCAATATTTTAAGGGTGACCACTCGAACTAGGAGCAATGAGGTGAAATACAGGAAGGGAATATGAAGGCTGAATGTTAGGAAAATGTTCCTAACAGAGAGGTCTATTCTAATGTATTATAGTCTCCCTGAGGAAAGGGTAGAAGTCCTATTATTTGGGTTATTTATAATGAGACTGGTGATAGCTCCAGAGAATATTCTGCATGCTAGCCTGCTTTGGAAGGATCCCTACACTAGGATCCCAACTAGCCTGCTTTGGAAGAGGGTGGTAAATGAGATGCCCTGACAGTACATCTCTAAATTCTCTGATTCTATAACAGGCCTTTAGGATTCTAGCACGTTTGCTGTGGCTGCTCATTTTCAGAGCCTTCTGAATCAGAGGCTTTCCCATAACCCCACTCTGAGCCCTGCCTCCATAGTTTACTATTCTAAGTAGTTGGCAGAATCTTTAGTGGTTCCTGAGAAATGTGCTTAATTCAGTCAACTTCAGGTATTTCCCAAAGCCCAGTAATCCAGACATGTTATATAAATCCTGCACCTGCCCTAGGGTTTGGCAAACAAGGCATTCCCCAAAGTATCTCCTAATAATATACTTATACTGGGACATCCCAAACCACTTCCAAAAACATGTGGTACTTGTATCTTAGGTCCACTGAGGCTTCCCAGGAAAGCTTTGCCTTGGTATGTGCGGTATGCTATGCATTAGCTGCTGTCAAACGGCCTTGGGACAGGGAGATTTTTCTTTTACATGTTTGCTTGACATTTTCGATAAACATTGCCGTGGGACAGAGATACAAATTCTGCAACTCTTTCATGTAGCTGTGTTAATAGCTTGTTAAAATATTGACATTTAAGACATCATTAGGCTTCAGAGTCAGCTCCCCAGTGAGGTAAAAGGGGCAGTCCGTATCTATCACAAACCTATTATTTGAGCCTGTCTGCAGACTCAGGCAGACACTGCTGCACCACTTTACATTTGAGTAACATGTTCAAGGATTTCTTCTCAACCAACAGGGTTAGAGTCTTAATGCTTTTTTTCAAATGAAAGTGTAGACTTGGGAACACACGAGAGCAGCAGCCACTTACCTGATATGATCTGACCCCTGGTCACTACTTAACAAGGATTGTGGGATTCTGTGTTTGTACAGTGCCTAGCAAAATGGGTCCATGACTCGAGCTCCTAGGCGGAATGGTAATACAGATAATTACTAATAAGGGGGAAGTAAAAGGAGGAAATGGGAATACCTCTGAGAATTTAATGCCTGGAAATGGCAGCTACTCTTACGGATTTTCTTGCCTCTTCTTGAGTTACAGTGACAGGGCAATTTGCCTTGAGTGTACTTTTAAATCTTCCCCCCTTTTAGCAATCAGACTTAGACACTTTTTCTATCATTTCTGTTTTTCATTTCAGCTAAATTACTTTTAGAGCTTCACCTTTAAGCCTTAATCTGCTGTCTCTCTTTCTTCCCTCCTCTCCCAGACAGTATGCACATATATAGGTATGTTCCCCTCTTGACGCACCCCCTGCCTCTTTGGAGGAGAATAAAAAGCAGTTAAAGAGCTTTCGAGTAGCAATACTGACTGTGATTAGTTTGATAAGGATACTGTCTAAGCCTCCAATTCTGCAACGTGAGCTACATGCCTGCAGCAGCCCACCTGCTTAGGTCACAATGCAGGACTGGAGTCTAACTTTGCAAGCAGTATGGATAGTAGATAATGTTTTCACCCCTCAGCTCACACACAAACCTCACCTCTCAAGCCTTCTTCACGTTAGCAGAGTGTTAACTGTTTTTTAATGCAAATCAGTTTAGAACATCTTCACCATCCTCCTATGAACAATGGGCCTGGCCCTGCAAGCTGCTGCATGGCCCTGGGAGATACTGAGAACCCCCACTCCCGTGGGAATCGAGAGTGCTCAGAATCTTGCATGATCTTATCAGTCCTTTCTCTCTCCTATCCCTCTTCATGTTTGATAAACCCACCTGTTATGTTTTGTTTACATTAGATGGTGAGCTCTTTGGAATGGTGACTGTGCTTTACTAAATGGCTGTAAAGTGCCTAATGCAATGGGTCCTTGATCCTCATGGAGGCCTCTTGGCGTTATTGTAATACGAATGGGACCAGGCCTAGCATTAGCACATCCAACCATTTCCAGAGGCAATGAACCATGTCAGAGCCATGATTGAGAGCACCAGCCTGACAAAGCACAACCCTAATAAAATTGACAGTTTGCAAATTTCACATGGAAACCACACTGCCAAAATTTAAACTGCATCACATTCCTTATGGGGTGTAAAACCAGAAGTGTGGATGGCACCTGAATCTCTTATCAAATCTCCCTGATCTAGTCTTGCAGTTCCTACCAGGCCCATTGTGAGAGCGGCCAGACACAGCCATTTGCAGTGCCCAAAATTTTTTATTGGTCCTGCAAAATCCAGGAATTATACTATATATTCTTGAGTGCCATCTGTTGGTGCCTTATCTATTAGCTTCTACACAACACCCATCATGTCCAAGCACTTCTCAGATAAATTAGATCAGTCTTTCAATGGCCCTAAAGACTTCCTAGGAGGCTCTAGTCATGATCACTTCTTGATGTTAGGAAGCCATGTTTTGATTTTTGTCGTAGCATTTTCATTTACTCCTGAGACTGCCCTTGGTGCTGGAGTACTGGGTATTTGTTGCTCTTCATTCTCTATTTCACAGCAATTATGCTCATTTAGCTTTCGAAAACATTCCATTTTCTCAAAGTCATGCTGAACGCGTGCACACACACACACACACACAGCCCCCTACTTAGGACTTTCTAGTGGCTAATGTCTGACAGTCTTTACTCAAAATGAATTTTTAATTGTGCATTTCACTTCTCTAATACAGCAGAGAATGAATTATTTAGTTGCAACATAATTTAATTTCACCTGGTAGAGGGCAAATAGTTTGCCTGGATGCTAGTGGCATCCTCTTGCCTGGAACAGTTTGTGACAGAGACACTCCCTTTGACATAATTATTTTCCCCTTTGGAACAATCTGCTTTTGCCCTTCCTTTAAAGGAAAAAAGAGACACAGCGCTCCTCCCCAAAGAATGAAGTAATAATTCTGAAATGAAATTGGTACAAGATTGATGAATACTGGAATTACTATCTCCGTAAACATTAAATGGGTTTATCGTGGCATGGTTTATGCTGTTATAATGAGCATGAAAGGAGTTATCGGTGAACTGCCACGTACTGCAAAGGGCTGCCTAAAGCATTATAATGGAGTGGATTTGTCCTTGGTAATTTCAGTTAGCTAAGATGTCATCCTTCAAGAGTTCTCTTGTACATTCTGGTTCACATATGGATACATCTCAAGAGATGTTTTTGAAAGCCTTCTAGTTTAATGAACTTTTCTGATGTGCCTCAAGGAGTCAGACTATAGCTGGTTCAAAATTTCAACAAAAAAATGAAATTTGACGAAAAATGAAAATGTGCACACGTCTTTTTCATTGGTCAACCAGTTCTAATCCAGGTTGCGGGTGATCCAGTGACAGCCCATCTTTCATTCTGTGGTTAAGGTGTCCCTGCAGACTTGTGCTGCAGGAATGGATGCTGGGAGCATGAGCCCCCTGCACAGAAAACCACCACTGTCAGCAGAATGAGAAATTGCATTTGATTGTATGGAAGGTATATTAATGGCCTTGCTAAATGCACAGATGTGACCAGTGACAAGAAATGTTAACTGCTGGAGCAGAGCACTAGGAGGAACTCTTAAACTGCTTTGGTGGGTGGGACTCAAAGGTGATTATAGTTACCATGTTTCTTGGTGCTGGACTGATGAGTGTTTTTATAAAAATCTAGTTATTTAGGATTATCCCTCTCCAGAGCACAACAGTTTTCAATTAGGCCACATTGTCCATGAAAGTAGGTTGGTGGTGACCCTTTTAACACGGGGAAAAATATATATATTTGCTAAAAGAGTCTGCATGAGTTGATGCTTCAATATCTTGTCCTAAAGGTACAGAATGTTTGTCCTATTCCTCGTTTATCTTTCATTCTTGTTGTTGTTGTTGTTTAATGATTTCAGATATCTGAGAAATATGGACTTCCAGTAGAAAAGATTGCAAAACTTTACAAGAAAAGCAAAAAGGGGTAAGAGAAAGTAAAACCTTAATTAATCATTATAATTTTTTGGTACAGTAGTACCCAGAGACTGCAGCTACGATCATGGCCCCATTGTGCTCTGTGCTGTACAAATACCTAATAGGAAGCAAGTCCCTAACCCAAATAGATGACAAAGGGTGAAAGATATTGAAAAAGTTGATCTCTAGTCTGTGTCTGGAGCACGTAGTTTCAGTATTTATGGACTGAATGAGGAACAGCTGGGTATCAAGCCTATAATGGGGTGAGAGCAGAGTACTGTGCAGACCATCTATGTAATCTTTATGATTTACTGGCCTATTGCTTCTCCAGCCTTTAACTAGTGGGTGCATTCAGAATGGACTTGGCAGGATGTAGAGTTTCCTGGGAATAGTCTATGGCCCCAGAGCTGAAAGTTTGACAGGGAGCTGGTAGTTGAGGGACGGGCAGAGCTACGTTCAATATTAGAACATTAGCTGAGTAACTTTAGACCTTTTACAATGATTCAAATGTACCAATATTTTAAAAACAACCAACCTCCCACCTCCCAAACCTTAATGTCCTGACTTCCAATGTTTACTTTGAAATAACGACAATATTCTAGTAATGTCATTTTAAATTAATTGGCATCTATTTACAGCCTTAATTCTACCTGAACAAAGTGTTCTGTGGGGGAATTTCGATGGCTTCCAAAGAAATCCCAGTTTGCTTTTTAAGTCAGCTTCTTCCTAACACCATATTCAGCTGTTACATTTCTTAGAAGAAGCTATTTTTGTCGAAAAGAATGAGGAAACATGTTACAATCTCACATACAAGCTGACCTTTACGCCAGCCCACCACATGTGGTGTAGCTCAGGCTTCACAGCCAGCTACAAATCATTTCCAAAAGATCATTGACTCACACAGCAGTAACCCTCCATGTGTATATACAGCAGGCTGGGGTAGCAAGATGCATTTGGGCAGACCAATACCTGTGCAGGCAAATACGAGCTACCGGGCAAGGAGAGTGGGGAAGCTTCATTAGAGTTGCATGATGCTGAAGCTCTACTTTTAGGCAGTTTATAAACTCCACAGATGTCCTGCCCCTGGCAGCTCTCTTTTGTCCTGCAGAGCTCATAAGTACTACAGGAAACCCAGCTCTGGCAGCTTCCTCTAGTCCAGAGGCTATAAGTAAAGAAAATAAAGCAAACAAACTAAATCCATTCTCCCACCCCCATTGAGATTTCATAGTGCATGGCTGTGGGAGGGGGAGGGAGAAGGAGGGGGTGAGAGGGGGATATTCTGTTCTCTTCAGGAAGTGGAAGAGATTTCATCAGTGGGACTCTGAAAGAGATCGCTGTATGTCCCTTATAGCCTCCCGCCCACACAGTTTGGGGTCAATCAGGATTAGGTAGTGAGTACACCTAGCCAGGCAGCATTGCTTTGGGCAAGTGTGCAGAATCTTCCCCTTGATTGGCCATGTATGTAAGAATACTGATTTCTTCATTTTCACCAGAATCTTGGTAAATATGGATGATAACATCATTGAGCACTACTCCAACGAGGACACTTTCATCCTGAACATGGAGAGCACCGTGGAAGGCTTCAAGATCACGCTGACTGAGATCTAGCCTAGCTCAGGGCCCTTTCCTGAGGAACCACAGAATTTCATCCTTGTTGTGAAGAAGAACATTCCCCAGGACCCTGGCAGACTTGTCAACGCTGATCAGAGAAGCTGTTACAAAAATGCATTGAAAATATTGCCCACTCTGTTATTCAATACTAAAAACAAACCCAACAAACAGTGACTTGAGTCTGTTAAGCATGAGGCCACACATTCACTTGACCCCTTATTTATTGCTCCCCCCTCTTCAGTGTACAAGCGATTATCAGACCAGTTACCCCCAGCTCATGTGAAATAGCAACTTTTGAACCCAGATGTTAAAACAGCACAAAAGCACCCTAAAAGGGAAAGGAATTGTATTGGTCCAACTTGGGAAATCTGGTTGAAATCCCTTTAACGATAGCCCCCTCCACAATCAATTGCCAGAAAATCTGATGCTACTAATTGGTGCAGTGCTAAAGATGGGGAAAGTGGCCAACTGAATTCACCTGCTCAAAATGATGCCTATTGCTCTGTAGTGCATAGTCTTGCCAAATACCTCTGGCAGTTCTCTGCATGTAGCAATGAGGACGTGTAAGTAAGGCATTCATCTATATTGTAATTTGTAAGTAAGCTGGAAAAAATACCATTTTAACCTTGTATATAATGTTTATAATATGCAATAATATATTTTAACCTACTGTACATGGGCATGTTTACTGCCATTGTGGTTTTTTGTGTTTGGATTAAGGGTGAACCGAGTCTCTCCTTTCCGAGAGGTTTAGATTTCTGCAAACTGCTGAGAGGTGAGGCGGTGCTGGGAAGCTGATATTCACATCTGAGTCATGGGTTTGGTTCAGTATTTATACTGGAATATTTACAAGTATCAGGCCAAATTCCTCCCGGGTGTAACTCCATTAACTTCAAAGGACTAAATTTGGGGATGAATTTGGTCCATTGCCTCTAAAAGTCGAATGCACAGCAATTGTTTGGTGCCTCTATTGGTGTGTGTCTATTTTTTTCCTCCAAAATCCTTTCCTTTCTGTCTCCATGCTGGTCCATTTCAGTCATGTTGTTGCAATGGCCACCTCCAGAAATGTTTGCCCAGGTTAATGGGCCTCATTCTCTCTTGCTTTGCACCTGGTGTTGTCATTTCTATCTGTGCAAAGGTGGGTGTAAAATGCTGCCAGTCTGATCTGGTGGTATTAACACTTGCTTTGTACAGATGTAAGCTCCCAACCCTGCACACATGCTTAACTGTACTCATGTATGTAGTCCTATTGACATCAATACTTGGCAATAGTAGTTCAGCATGTATGTAATCATTTGCAGGACTGGAACCCAGGCAAGGTTCAGGGGAGAATCAAACCCAACATATCCAGAATCTGCTTTTTGCTGTATTTCTGTCTGCACTGTAGATCTTCTATTTTTTCTATTTCCCCTCCCCAGCTGCAGCTTGCTCTCCATTAAGTAGTGCTGAACGGTGTGTCATGGCCTTTTCACACCACACACAGTCCTACATGGCTGCTTTTCTCACCCACCTGTGACGAGGTATAAGAGTGGACACTCAGAGGAATAGGAATTGTGTGGTATTTGAATTTGGCTTTTGTTTGGAGCAAGGATCTACCCTGACTTGGGCCAGATCTCTATTTCTGACTCTTCATAAAAAGAAGGGAATTCTGGCAGGTTAGATTCAGGCATGGGTATGATGCACAGTCCTACCGAGTTGTTGGATTTGTTCTTGTATTTTTCTTTTTTGAATGGAAGAAATGTTTGGAATTCTAAGACATCTCATAAGGGCCCACTGGGGCTACTCATGTGCTTAAAGTTAAGCCTGTGAGTAAATGTAAACAGGCATAGGAGCCCTTTGATATCAGACAAGCTCTTTTATCTGTTTTACCCATCTGTGGCTTTTGATACTAGACTGTTTAGCAATACACATCAATGGCAGATGTCGACGGGGATTCTGGATTCACCACATAGTTGACATAAATAAAGAAAGGCTCAGCAAAACCTGCACATGTAGCACCAGCGCTTGGGTTAATAGTGGACTTTGCATTCCCTCCCCCAGGAATGTGTTTATTCCTTCTCGCCTGCATAACTGATATGATATGAATGTCCTGTGGGTTGTAGTGTGTCCCATTATCCTGGAGCACTGCTGCTGGCTAGCTTAGGACGGGTGAGAACTGCAGGGTGTGAACAGGGGTGAGACAAAACATCTTTCTAATCCCAGGCTCAGGAGCTGCAGCTTGTGCACAATCTGCAAAAGGAAAGGTGCATTTAAGACTAACTGAAAAGATTTTGTAAAAGACACTTTAAAATAAAGTGTTTAAGATGCCTTGACAGTGACAGAACAGCCAAATCCTTCTGGCTTTACTCACACAGGTAGCCTTCCTGACGCTAAAGGCCTCTTTGGATGAGTACGGCAAGCAGGATTTGGCCCGATATAGAGACAGGTTTAACAATGACTAATATAGCTACATTAAGCAAATCTGCTAGTCATTTCTTCTTTAGCGTTACTGATCTGAAGTTTAGGGGGCTCCAGTGGATGGCATCACAAGCACCTAAAGCCTTACAGAGAACACAGTTTGCTGCCCTGCTTTAGGTTTTAGTGACAGCATGAGTTGTGGAAGGAGAAACACAGGACCCTGAACTCTGGTCTTGACAGGTTATAAGCGTGCTGGCTCATCTTTCAGGGCTTTTCGTCAAAAGGAGGAGTTCAAGTCACAGGAAGGCCCAGTGCCAATAACTCACACACCTAGAACAGTGGGAGAGCTCCTCTGTCCAGTCTAAATATCCATTACACAGTGGTTCAAAGGCTTCAGCTGGCCCGGAAAAATACCATGCATTTAGTTACATTCATACTGGTTAAAACATGTATCCTTCATCAAATCCTATGATGAATAATGTAGCTTACATTTAAAATTTGCTCCTAATTTAAATGGGAGTGAGATTCGGCAATGGTGCAACAGAGGACAAAAATGCCTGTGTTAGCTTGCTGGTTTGGGTTGGGTTTTTTTTGGCACTTTGTGGTTATTGGTTTAAAAGAACAAAAATCTCGTCCTGCAAGCGAGGAGTCCTGAATGTGAGCTAGTGGAGGCCGAAAGGCAGCTTGTTCATGGAGCGCTTTACACTAAGGGCAGCTTAGTGTTTCCAGCTGTTACACTAGTTTTTAAACATTCCAACAGGACTGTGCGTAGAAGCTGTCCCAGAAGCTATAATGCAAGCAGTAATAATTCCTGAGCGGTCAGTGGTTCGTTTCATAAATTTGTTTGTATAGCCGTCCATTGAATGCCTTATTATGAAAGCCAAACTATGCAATAAAAATCTAAAGTCTGCTGCTGCTCCAACATATTTCAGCTGCTTAAAGCCCAAAGCAAATGCATAGAATCGTAACCCCTGTTTTGAAGGCTACATTTTTTGTTCGTGGGGAAAGGGCGCCTCCTCCTCCTCCCCCCTCCGCCTCCTCCCCACAAGATTAGCGATAACTACAGTTTGGTGAGGTTTGGAGAATTTTTGCCACTGAAGGGCACACACTCAGAAAAAAATTGACTTTTCGTCCTTGTGTGTATCTCCTGCTCGCTCGTCTCTTGCACCATGTGTTGATCAAGGAACTACAGATGATATTGTTTCAGACACCGTTCCTGTTTATTTTCCTCTATTTAATGCTATGGATTGTTTAAAAGTTGCAGATTGAGTGGAACTGATGGCTTCAGTGCTAGCAATAAAAACGAAGCTGCACCACTTTTTCTGAATGCAGCATGTAATGTGACATGGAACTGGAAATGAATGCGCTTCCTGAGACTTTTAAAGTGTAAAGTATGTAAAATGTTTATTCCCTTCCCCACTTCCTTTAAATTGTGATAAGATACAAACAAGTGTGTTTGTGCCAAATTTTGTGACAGCCCCTCTCTCTGGCAAGCAAGGAAGCTTTATGTATAAACAGTGTGCGTTTATATTAAGGTAATAGCTCATGTAACTTAATAGTGTTGTAAATGGGAGAGGGGATTGCTAAACTATAAATACAGGTATTTTATTTTTTTGTACATTTTTCAGAAGGAAAATAATAAATATTCATATGTAAGAGATACTGGTGTCCAAGAGGTTCATTGGTGTATACTGAATTATTAGGTACTGTTTTTCCATTTCCTCTTTGTGTCTCTAAGAAACTTTCCAGAAAAGTAGAAGTAGCACTTATTATGAAGGAATCAAGAGGGGCTGATGAAAATACAAATTATTCAATCTCTGGAGTCAATACTCATGTATTTATAAGTAGGGACTGGAAGTCACAATATCAGCCTTAATCCATGGGCAGCAAAGCACAGTATTACACTGGTGTAGTGTTTGATTCATGTGCTGAGGCCTCGTGAGTTTCATAAAACAAAGTCAGCGAATGTGGGCTAATTGCATGGGGCACTGCCCCAAGCTCCATAACAAACAGATGCACATTTTTAAAGCTGATTGTCATGCTGGATCTGCTAAGCAGGTGACTCCAACTCCCATTAACCCTCTTCCCCTTGCACTTATCCTTCCTCCTGGCCAGGTGGGAGGAAGGACTCTGACTAGGAAGGGATTGGGCAAGCCTGGGAGCCAGGAGCTATAGAGAAGCGGCATACTGAGAGGAACCCCCAGGAACTGTATGCAGAGCCTGTACCTGCCTGATGTTACAGCTGGATGCAGGTCTCTGGGGGACTTATGGGAGAGCAGCAGCAGCTGGGCAGGGAGTCAGTGCAGCAGGGCCCCAATGAGTGAGACTAACTGAGTCTGGCCTGTAACCCAGCAAGCTCCTGACTGGACTGGAGAGGGCCCCTCCGGGCATTAGGCCCGAAGATCCCTGCTGCTCAGTTGGACCTCCCCAGAGACTTTAACATTTCTCACATGAACGGTGACTTTTTAAGGCTCTGTACCTGGAGTATTTGCACCCTTTCCTGCCAGTCCTAGTAAAATATCTTTTCCATTAGCCATACATCTGAATGGGACCCACCATGGCTAGCATCTGTAAGGCCTAGCTGCTGAAGCACCTACAGTACTTGCTTCTGAGCTGCAGTACACCTCATATGCACGTAACACCCCTAGGGCTTGATGTATGCCAGCATTGAGCCATTATAATAATTACAGTTGGCAAAAGTCCCTCTTCCCGTGTGTGCAGTTTGTAAACTGCTTTTCTGTTCCCTCTGCTTTTTCAGTCACTGTCCCAAAAGCCACAGCAGGGGTGTGTACATGAGCAGCTCCATCTGCTGAATGGGGCAGAAGATGGGTCCATTGCTTAGGGCAGTAGCCAGAAAAGCTCGGTTCACGTCCTTGCTCTTCCATGGCCTGCCTGACCTTGGGCAAGTGCCACCAAGGGCCATAGGCAGACATTGCAATAACTTTTAGGGCATTCACGACCCTGAATTAGGCACCAAGACTCCTAATACAGTGCGGGGGGAGGGGGAGAGCTAAGCATGGGCTTCACAAAAGCCAGCACACTGAGTTGAGAGAAACCCACGTTAGCCAATGGAAGATGCCAAAGAAGCTGGATGTGTCCTAAATCCCGCCTCACTCTCAAAGAATTAGGCACTTAAGTTGGGCTGCAGGGAGGTGTCTGTCTCTGCTAGTGAGTCTCAACCATGACTGCTCCTGGAGTTGGGCTTGTGAAGAATAGGAGGACCAGTGGTTAGGTACTTACTTGGGATGTAGGAGACCCATCCTTCCAGGCTGCTTCTATCTGACAAGACGGGCGCTGAACGGGGGGGCTGGGGACTCCCGCTTGGCCTGGCCAGTGCATAATGGTGGCTGGGGGAGACTAAACCTCCCCAACCATCGTGGGGGTGGGGAGGGAGGCAGTGGGAGATGAACGCATGGGCCCATGGGACCTGTACCCAGGGGACCTAGCCAATTTGGGGCCCTGGAAAAATTCCCCCCCACACCATGTCCCAGGAGCGGGGGGGCATGAGAGCAGTGAGCCGGAGCATGGCCTCAGCCGGAAGGGGGCGGGGGCCGGACGGCTCGGCTGGAAGAGGCAGGACAGGGGCTAGCCTCCCCAAGGGGAAGCTTCACCCACCGCCCATGGTCTCCTGCCTCTCAGGAAAGTGTGCAAACCACTAAACTAGGGGCTATTCTGACGTGGGGGCTCCCTCAAGCTCTCCTGCTGAAGCCTTTCAATGGCGGCAAACTAATTAAAGAGTCACTGGGCCAGCAAGTGAGACTGCCTCCAGCCTGGGTTGGAGGGGGAGGAGGCATATCTAGCAGGTGGAAGACCCATGATCCAGTGCCCCTGCTCCAATTACACGTTAATTAATTAGCCAACGAGCAATAGTTTCCAAAGGTGAGCCTGAGGTTGCTCCACATCAGATTATCCCATAGCTCAGTGGCCAGAGCACTCATCTGACAGATGGCAGAGCCCTGCTTAAGTCCCTTCTCTTAATTAGGCGGAGGGAGAACTGACCAGGGGAGGGTGAGTGTTCTAACCCTCTGGGCTAAAGGTTATGCGGGGGCTCGCCTTTGGCGGTTCTGTGTGGCATCAGGAGGTCTCTGAGCATGCCTGGCACATCAGGCCCTGCAGGCAAATCAGGTGGAGGCACATCTTTGTGAATTGCTCTGAGGCTAAGGCCTCTGGCCTCCTGGCGTGGCACCGCAGAGCACAAGTCTAGAGGCAGAACCATAGGTGGACAGGAAACTTTTACAGCAAAAACATAGGCACTGGCTGAGTTGGGTGGCAGCTGAGCAGCGATGCCAGTGAATGCCTAACTCAGGGATTTAGGTGCCTAACATGGCAGATGGGTGCCTAAGGCCCTTTGTGATGCTAGCCCTTAGTTCTGCTGTGCCTTAGTGCCACATTTGTAAAATGGGGATAACAGCGCTGCCCAGCCTCATGGGTTGTGAGGGTAAATCCTTTAATGACTGAGAGGTGCTCATCTATGAGGGTAATGGGGGAGGGCGGGGTGGTGGTGTCAGTACCTAAGATAGTGCTAGCCATGACTAGAATTATGTGCATAAATGCAGCACCACCAGCACATAAATATTCCCTACAGCCTTAGACTGCCTTGATGAGAGTTAGTGCAATGAATTTACTGCCCTGTAAATCAGCTGCATGTTGTGTATGTATAAGCTGCTTAGCAGCTTTCACACTAGGCCCAATCCAGCTTGTGGCTACTATAAGGCCAAGAGCAGCTGCTGACTGCATCCTAATGGCATTTCCTCCCCCACCGCCCGCAATACTGCAGCCCTGAGTCACCTTTCACACTGGTATGCACTGGGCCAGAGGGGCGCTAAAACTATCCTCAGGGGAAACTAAGTCTTCCCCCTTCGTGCCCTTCTGACCGTGCAGCAGTGAAGTGGGGGGAGATGCAGGGTCACACTCCCCCCCCCAGATTTCTGCCTTCCATTTGGCAACAGCTAAATGTTCTGAGGGGACCCATTCAGAGGGGCTGCTGCAGCCTGACCCACAGAGAAGTGGGGGTGAGCAAGGCCTCAGGCTGCCTCTGGCCAGGACGCCCAGCACCGAGGAGGCAGCAGCTCCCCGTGGTGGCAGCATTCTCCGTGTGTTTGTGCTGCACAGGGAGGGAGGCGGCAGCAGGGCGGATGGCTGCCCCCCTGCCAGCTACTTGGGGCTGCTTCTCTTTGTGATGCTGTGGTGACACAGACCCTGCCTCTCTTTGGCCAACGACCTGGTCCCAACCACTATCCTTTGTGCGGGGGGGGGGAGGGGAGGGGGCATCTTATAGGAACATTTGTTCCCAGCATGCTTTTTTGAAGCTGGCCCTTTAAATATGACAGAGCCAAGTGGCTGCAACCCTAATGTGGCCATTTTGCACCTGGCAGCTGTTTGCTGTCTCTGTCTCTCCCAGCTGATAAGCATTCTCTGGTCCTTGTGTTTCCTCCTCCCTTTTCAGTTCCTGAGGAGATGGTACAAATACTCCTAGTGTTTCTTCTCTCTTTTACAAAACTGCTCTTTAGCGGTTTCATCTAGTGCTGGGGCACAGGCAGGGACATTAGACCCAAAATGTTTCAAATAGTGCATCTGGCATGTGGGAAATAATTTCAGTCTAAAAATAGTCTTAAGGGGGACTTAGAGACGCACAGACTACACTGGGCCTGTGCCCTTGGATGAATTCCACCCTAAATGCATTAGCAGGAAATCCCAAATCTAATGCCACTTTCCTGTATAGTATTTAAATTCTGGAACATTAAAAAAACTTTACTTAAACTTAAGTTCCACTGTGTATAAATTGTGAAAAGAGCCACTCTATAGCTCATTTCTCTATATACACAAGTCAGCCTTAAGAAAGGTATCGGATTAAGAAATAGTTCAACCTTGCTGCAAAGACCATTTTAATTAAGGTTATTTATTCTCTTTATCAGCGCGAACTCTATGCTTTTCCCAACAGGAAATTTCCAAGCCCAGTCATCCCAGCTGGGTCCAAATGTAGAGGCATAGTGTTTAATCCTCTTTGGAGGATGCTGGTTTCACAGCAGGACTGGAGGAGGGAGGCAGGTTTTAACTCTGCATACTATATGTTGTAAAACCAATATAGCCTGGAAATTCTTGTTCATTGCTTCCTCTCACATGTGTAGAAAGCTCTCAGCCTCTGAAGTCACATATCCGTGACTAAGACCCAAATTGAGGGATACAACTGAAATGGGCCAGAAGGAAGCTTGCAACGATGCAGAGACATGTGTAGTTTCCTCTAAGCCCAGCTTCACGGATTGTCATTTCTGATGTCAATAACTCATAGTAACAAATAGAGAGGTGAAGTCAGTCTTGTGAGAGAGGGAGATATGTTTGAATTTAAAATGACTAACATTTCATTTCTGTCAACCAGGTAAGGTGGGGGAGAGTGAGTTTTTGTGGCAGGGGATTTTTTAAACACTGATCATAGGTCACCTTATCATATTTCTTCCAGTTTGTGAGTAAGAAACAGTGCTGCCAATGGCAGTGTAATATTGATTCAGTACTTTGAACTAGTATCAGAGGGGTAGCCGTGAGTCTTAAAGGTGCCACAGGACCCTCTGTTACTTTGAACTAGTGCTAGTTCCAACTGGAATGGACAGGCACTTCTGAAAAGTGAAGACAGAGACAGTGTTAGGAAAAGAATTCATAGTGAATCTAGGCACGGAGGTTTTTTCTCTAAGTCTTATGGCTAACTCGCTCAATTTTCTTCAGGAGCAATACAATAGCACTTTCCAGAAAACTAGCTGCAGCAGAATATTTATTAGTAGGCAGGAACATTTAGGGGCTTCAATAGGGAAATTTTTGTGAACCTTGGTATTCACCATACACTGATGTTCATTAAGATTGTTCAAGGTTACGCATTTATATAAGAAAAAACAATTCAGAGTTCGGTGCAATCAGTAATTCCAGTATGAAAAAGCACCATGTCACAAAACAGTTTACAATACAAAATTCTTCAAAAATCTAACATTTAAAAAACAATATTTGTTCAACAATAATAATACAGTAAAAAATTCTTATTTCCCTTCAAACAATACTGCTCATATGTTTGGCACTGAAAAAGAAACTGTCACAAATGTATCTTTTTTAACCACACAATTCTGTTTTATGTGTGTTTGTATAACAAGGAAAAACAGTTGCTAAATTTATCATTTTGCCAGATGCATTTTAAACTGTTTTCTCATAAAAACATCTGTAAGATGCAGTGGCACAGTGTGCAAAATGGATCCATATTCCTCTCAGAAAATTTGTTAAATATCGGGATTGGCTCATCCCAAAATCCTGGATGTGAGCACCCCCAAACTTTAAAGGAATGTGGATTTAAACTTCATAATTGGTCCCATCTGGGTAATGGGCTGAACCTAAACCCTAGCTCAGTCCAAACACCCTGACTAGGATTCAGACCCATTAGCAGTTCAGGCTCATTCGTATTTAAATGATACAGTTTTTAAGTCAGTTACCCACATCAGCATGAAAAAAGGACTACGCTAGGCTAAGCTAAGGTAGTAACCCATTAATTTTGTTTTGACGTAGCCAATAAAGTATGAGGGGAAAGTCATAGCAAAAGTGACTGATCAGTCTGTCTTGTGGGGGTAAAGGCCAGAGTGATCTAGTCAGGACATCATAAGACAGCTGAGCACTCCTCACTGCTATTTCATCACCAGGGTCACATGGGAAGGGAGGCATAAGTCTATGGGGAAGACTTCCGAGTTTTGCCCTCATGCAGACCTGGCCACAGGCATGTAGCACTGGGAGCAGCACAGAATGTGTGATCAAAAAAGCTTGAAGTTGAGAGATAAATACACAAAAATAGACTTTTCAGGAAAAGTCTGTGTGTGTTTTAAACTAACCCCTACTAAAAATAAGATGCAGCTTTTGTACACGATGTAAACCAATTGCATCATTATAATGACTGTCTGCAGCTGCACAAAGGAAAAGTGAACAGAAACATGCATTTCTTAGTTCTGTTTCTATGAACAACAACAAAAGAAGTCAGTTTAAATAGTTTGTACATCTTACAACAAAGATGCCGTTTCTAAAACACATTACCACACATTAGTACAGTCTTTAAAAAATGCAAACTAATGCTGCTAAGACTTCCATAAAACTGCATGTCATATATACAGAAGAAAATGTCTGACATATTGGAAAGGATAGTCAATAAAAAAATAAACCATAATGCAGGTACATTAGCAGAATAAGAAAAGTTTACTCCTTTCACATTAAAAATTCCAGAAATGTCCTAAACATTTATAAAATAGCAAACAGTGATCATGCTTAGAAACACAGACTATATACACTAGTGCCTATCCAACTCCTTCTCCCTTTTAATTTAATTGGCTGTTTACCAATTTCATTTCAGAGATTTGCTTTAACCACGGACCCTGAACATTTCTAACACATACCTATGAATAATACCCAGGGCCAAATCCTGAAGTCTTTCCACTGGCAAAGCTCTCACTGATGTCACTTTCATTGAGTTTTGTCTGCGTAAGAACTGAGTAAAGTCTCACAATGTGGCCAAATGAGTTTGCAGCAGAAACAAAAAAGGTGACCCACAATGTTCTGATGTGAATATACATAGAAGACCAATGATTTCAGACAGCTGTAATAGAACACTGCAGATTGCGCTAGTTTAATTAATATTTGCCCTTCTTTCGGAATTTAACATTTCTTCCTTGGGTTACATCGATTAGGTTACAAAGGGGTATTTCAATTTTCCAACCTAAGAGATGAAGATGCAAGTGGTCGACTTGTGGAAAGCCCACTGACTTCAATGGGGGAGGGGGGTATATGTATAGTATACATACACAATTGGGCCCTAAATTTTTACCCTACATCAAGATGTAGACCTGTATGTTCATAACTGGTAATGTTATTAAACTGATCAGCCTCAAGTGTTTTTGCCAAAGTATAATACTGATCACCCCTTTAAAGTTAAAGTTAAATAGGACTGAATCTGCAGAACCATAAAAGGGAAAACTGCAAAACCCAGAGAGGCTGGCATGGGTGAATGGAGGAATTAACAAGTACTAATACAAGAAACAAGTCAAACCAATCACAAGTTCAACCCTATGCAGCAAACATTGTGCAGACAAAAACAAAATAAAACAAAAAGCCAACAAGAAACAACAAAAACAATCCCTAGACCAAATTAAAACTCCATTTTTACTACACACAACCCACTTCTGTTACTCAGGCAAAGCTCCCACTGAGATCAATGGAAGTTTTGCTGGAGTAAGAACTAAAAATAAAAACAGCCGGACTGGATCTAGTAAAATGGATTTCACTCTGTTTCAAAATAGCTCAGAGAAAAACAACACAATAAACAGAAATGTTAATAAAGGAATTAAATAATAAAATAAAAAAGAACACAATCATCTCAAGCATTAAAATGGCCAGCATGAGACGCAAAATAGTTCATTGGCCTCTTTAGATCTTTATCAGCTTGAACCTCTGTTGTTTTTTTCCCTCCAAACACTTTACAAATCAGGTTTTGGCTGCAGTGGAAATGCTAATAGTTTAATTGCAGAGGATACATGAGAAAATAAAAAAACACAATCTCCCAACAAATGATTGTGTAGGGCTCCACTAATCGTCACACAGCGGGTATCCAAGTTGCAGAGCAAATGCAGGTTTAGCATTAAAGCAGATTTTCTCAGACAGTTTTGCTAATCATCATCATCTGCTCCTTCAGTGTTCAAGGTGGCCATCAAGTCAATCAAGTGACCGTGGCCTGGCTCTTTGGGCAGATGGGATGAGAATTCTCTGAAAAGCACAACGTTGTCTAACTCTGCCCTTGTTGAAATAACTAGTAAAACTCCATCAACTTCAACAGGTATAGAGCTAGGCCAATGCTGAGGACTCTTGAAAATGCCATCCACACTCTTCACTTCAATGTTCTTATCGGGAGAGAACAGCAAAGAAAAGATCTTTAATATGTAGCATTGAGCTTGTGTCCGAGTATGCATTAGCATTAAATCGTTATTGAAGGCTCAGAAGGGCCCAGGCACGATCAGGGCTCTCTAGTGCTAGATCCTGACACTAGAGCTATACAACAAACTGAATTTTTTTTGGTTTGGGGTCTGAACTGAAAGAAAAAAAATTGGTCTGCGTCAAACAAGCTGTTTTGTTTTGGCTTTGAGGTTTTTTTTTTTAAAAAGATTAATGAAGTTGTAGTGTCAAAACGAAAAGGCATTTTACACTGAAAAATCCAAATGTTTTGTTTTAAAAATGTCAAACGAAACATAACATTTCGATTTTTTTCAGAATTTTGTTTGTGTTTTTTGATGGAAACAGTTTGGCACAAATCGATGAAATGTTTCAGTCAACCCAAATCTGCATTTTTCAATGGGAAAAGTTTCTGATGAAAATTTTTGTCTTGGTCTAGCTGACACGTAGGAAGACCCTGTCCCAACCTTGAAGAAATCAATACTCTATAAGCCATAGGGATGGCTAACAAAACTGATTAGCTTCAGTTTGCAGCAGATTAATAGAAACAAAATAATTTAACCCACAAATTGTTTCAGATGATTAGAGTTTTGTTCAGTATTTAATAATAATAAATATTGTGGTTTGGTGAGCAGCACACAACAACACAGGCTCCCAAACCTGGTACTGCCCCACAAAAGTCGACCCACAGAGATGCAGCAGTACCAGCACTTCCAAATGTCAAAGGCATAGGGCTAGTGCCTCTCATTCACTGATTGGGAGGGGAAGAGTTGTTAAATGGATCATGGTAATTAAGTACTGTATGTAGATGAGAATCCAAACCCAGACTTGACTCAGCCTAATATAGTCTAATACTCTGAGTGCCTGTGCTGAGGAAGCTTTTTTGAGGATTACACTGGAGTGGACAGGGGAATGTCCATTTACCTCACAGTTAATGAACACAACTACAAGGTGGGCAAAACTTTACCTCAGAATATGGAACTAACCAACTGAATTGAAAAATTCTCCAATGTAAAGCTTTGTTGAGGGACACAGAATTCTCATTTTTCGTACATTGATTTTCCTGGGTCTTTCAGTCTGTACCACGCAGGGAGAAATTCACCCCTGGGCAAATGCTAGACCTTAACTGGGCCTTAAGTGGTGCAAAGGTTCTGCATGGCCTTTAGTCCAGGAATGAATGTCACCTGTAGTGAATTCAAACCTTGATCTCTGGACAAAGGCACAATTAATATATGTTCATTTTTCTGATCTTTTCATATTGTTCACTATATATGAGAGATCTCATTTGTGTTGTTCATTGTGTATTAAACATTTTAGGAGGGATTTCTTAATCCCTACTGTACAATTAAATAATGCTATGTTCTGGGGCAGGAATTTAATATGTGCATTCTCAAAGAAATGCATCAAATCTATATGGATATTATTTTGCTTCATAGACTAACATAATTAAAGGTGGGCAGAGCAGGTTCTGAAAAGTTTGTGCATCTTATACCTCTGAAATGTAGCACCAACCTCAGCTCCAAAACTATCTCCACCTAAAACCATACAGATTCTTAGAAACCCAATACCACCAGCCAAAGTCACACTGAAAGGAGAGATACAGTGAGATAGTCATATATATTATAGTCAGATACAGTCTCATAGGGTAGAAGTGGTGGAAAGACATAGATCCACCTTTCAAAATGACCCGAATACATATATAACATCTCCTGCAGTGTTCTTTATTTCTAGAGTGTGAATGTATTTCATGCTGATTTGCAGACCCTTCTTCACTTTTTTCCTTATGTTTTAAAAATGGCTGTTTACTTTAAGTGCAATATGTCTCTGAACATTTTCTGTGAAATAGGCATCATGGGGTTCTATGTCCATTGCTTCATAATAATTGTATATCAAATGTTCTCAATTTACAAGTAAAGATTTTTTTCAAGGCCAGCTTGAAAACTAAAGCTGGTCTTCAAAAGTCAAGCTGAGTTCTCTCCTTCTTGTGTATGATGATGGCGAACAAAGTTCTGCAGGCCAAATTATGCCCTTAGTGACACCTGTGAAATGCCATTATCTTCCAATTATGCCCTTAGTGACATCTGCTAACCTGGCTGGAGTTCTAATTGGAGCACAGTAAACAATTCTGTTGATGATGCACATGAAGGCACAAAATCCACCTGCCTCTCCTCCTGACGTGGATTCTGAGGCAAAAAGTATTAAAAACTTATTTATGTCACTGCAGTCAGTAGCTCTGACTCTGACTAGACACGGGGAGCAGATCTACTGAGTTAGAAGGTGCCGTTTTTTATGTAGTAATATCTAGGGTTGGAAGGATTTGATTTAAAATATATATATATTTCTAGTGATAAGGAAAATTTACAGAAAAGCAAAGTAAGAAAAATGCTGCTTGAGACCTTATTAGAGTTTGATTTAAGGATATGTACTTCGTGTATTTTTGACATGTGATGTTGACAATTTGTGTTTTTAACAGTTATAAAGCTTTAACATTTTGACTGTCAACATCTGCGGTCATTAAATAATTATTGCCTGATCACCCATATTGTCTGATTCCACACACACCCTCCCCCCACCATTTCCCACAACTGTGAAAATTTCAAGAGATAAATAGATAAACATAGAACAAATTCTTAAAAATAAGCATTGATCAGTAAAAATTATATTAAAAAATTCAAAATTCTGCCAAGCCTAGTCGAATCTCAGTGAGAGACCACACTTTGGGCCTGATTCTCCACTGCTTTACATCTTGGGTAGCCATTTACAACTGTGCACAGGTGTAAATGACAACACAATATTCAAGGCAGGGCCCTTTGTCTTTAAAACAGCTAGTAAACAACACACAAATACACCAAAAATGTGCCAGTGCACCATGGGGAAAATATTAGAGAAGCAGAACTAATTATCTCACTCTTCTCACAAAGCACCTGCTGTGATCCTGTAGCTTGTTGGAAATATACTTGGTTTTGGTGGTAGAGACAATAAGGTTCCAACCTACTGTTCTACCTTTGTCCCTTCACCCTTGAGTGTTGTTTGTCCAGTGTTTGCAAAGCTTCTTTATGCTTTTATAATTATATAGTGTCCTTAACATCTATAAAAATCAATTTCCCCTTCTTTAAATATGTTAAATAAAGTATAAATGTACAGTGAAACACAGAGCAAATATAGATCCAGGATACTTAGGGTTAGAAGGGACCACAAGGGTCATCTAGTTTAACCCCTGCAAAGATCCAGCCTGCTTTTGAAAACTTCCACTGAAGAAGCTTCCACAACCTCCCGAGGTGTCTTTTCCATTGCCCTACTGTTCTTACACTTAGGAAGTTTTTCCTGAGATTTAATCTAAATCCGCTATGCTATAGTTGGAAGCCCTACTTAGCAAACAGTGGGTAAATATTACTTCCAGCAGATCTTGCACCTGTCGCTTCATCTTGCAGCCAAAAAACCAACCCACCACAGGTACCAACTGAATCAACAGAGTTATGTAGAAAAGGTGGTTCGTAACAGTGATTCATTAGAAAAAAGACCCTAGCCTCAAGCTCACACTTCCACCGGCATAGGGTGTAACTACACTCTACTCTAGTGTTAGTACACCAGGCTGCAATATGAAACATCTAGGAATTATGGCTGGCTGGTGGCCTCTGCTACTGAAGTTTCCCTTACCTTGACTGGGCTGCTCTGCTCATGTTGCTGTGCTTTTTCCTGAGTTCACAAAATAAGCATTGGTTTAGAAAACGGGACACATCTCAGAGCTTACAAAGTTAGCTTTGAATGTACAGGTTTACCTCAGAGTCATAGACTTTAAAGGTCAGAAGGGACCATTGTGATCATCTAGTGGGACATCTTGCACATTGCAGGCCACAGAACTTCATCAAGTACCACATTAGCAAGTACAAATCTACTGAGAAAGGTGTGGGGAACAGTTATGTTTTTAGATCATCATAGTATAATTGTCTCCAGGTGCACAGCTTATACATTTCAAGGTGCACTTATATATCTTCCATTTAAAGTAGTTATATACATAGTTTCCTGTTGTTCTAAAACAATGGTAATGTTTAGGATATTTAAACATGAGAGAGTGTAGAGGTCAAATGCTATAACAGAAAATAATGAAGCATGAGGCAACTCAACAATGATGGTGAGAAATGTTCAAAAGTCATAAGCTTAATAGGAAGTATACTACAACTTTACCTGAAGGTCTCAGAGGACCTCCAAATCCTTTGGGTTCATGGGGTTTCAGATGTTGGAAGAGGGTTGTGCTTCATTTCCCTCAAATCCAGAGTGCCCCAAAAAGTATGCTACCTGGCTTTACAGAGGCTGTGTTTCAAGTTCCCAATTTCCGAGCTCAGTAAAGTGAATACTGAATGGCTTTACAGCTTGGCTGCTATAGTTTCTGTTCTGCTATAGTTTCTGCTATAGTTCTGCACAGATGACTGGTACTCTCCTTCAAGGGCAAGCCCCCAGCAAGGAACTAACACCACTTCTGTTCACTAGGAATTCCATGTAAATAGAGTTCTAATTTACCCTTTTACGGTTGCTAGGTCTACATGCTAGACACAAAACACTAAACATTTTTGGATGCCAGATCAGTCAAGTTTACCTATCAAACAAACACAAGTATTATTGAAAATGTATCTACAAAGTTACAGTAAGTGGTATCAAGCAGCCTGTACTGTCTACAGTCTGAGATGCGGATACTTTCATTCCCTTAAAAATGGCTATGCTGCTGTGACATTTTGTTTTGGTCATTCTTTTTTTGAGAGATCACTGAAGGTAATAACGACAATTAGCAAGACAATAAAGAAATGCTGCATACCAGTACTGTGTTTGTTTTGTTAGCCAATAAACTGCAGATATTCATTTAACAAATTCAATTATCGATCATTTTAAAAATATCTACAATTTTTACTTGAAGAGTAAGAAAGGAACAGTTAATATTTTGAAACAAAATAAATTGTGAAAGGCAGGCAGAAATAAGGAATAATCTTCATGCATTTTGTAAATGTTTATACAATAACCATATCTCCAGTTATTTATGTCCTCTGCAGCTGTGGGTTACATTCCTAGTCTTTCAGTGGAAAGAATTACAACTCCACTGGCCTGGGGTCATATCACAGGTTGCATTTTCAAGCACATAGTTTAAAGTACTAATACACAAATTGATTCTGTCAAAAAACAGCCAAACACCAAATTGAGGAACTAGGTTCTGGGCCAAAGGATTTTCAGAGTACAAAAAAAAGAGATGGAAGGCAGCTGCTTAAAAAAAGCAAAATTTTAATAGTTTCAGTCACATGCAACTGCTTTCACTGTATTAAAAACAAACTAATTGTAGGAGCTAGCCACTTTGCACACTTTACTTCAACTTTAATAAATGTCAATTTTTCTAGCTTGTCTGCTTTTGATCCACAAGCCTGCAATGATACCTGGGATTGGAATTTTTCAATCTGTATTCAGATTTCTAGAAAATTTATATTCCAATTTATTTTTCTTACATAGTGGATGTGATGAAGTGACCCAAAGAAGGGCTTTGATACAGTGACACTGATTGCTTATGTTTGATGAAGGAGCAGATCCTTAGTGGGTGTAAATCAGTGTAGACCCATTCACCTTAATGCAGCAATTTACAACAACCAAGGATCTAGCCAGATTTGTCCAAATGAAAAATGGCCCTCCAGGCAATAAGGAGAGAACTGACCTTTGATTCAGTATGAGGAGATCTCAGCAGATTTCTTCTAGGGCCAAGGCCTCTCTGAGGTCTATTTCTGACAAACACAGAAAATTATCTTGAAGAGCACACGTGCTTTAAAGGTTCTGTTTTGTGCATAGTATTTCCAGTGGGGTGTGGATAAGACAGGGATGGGAAATAGGCAAAAAACATTTCAACCAACCAGCAAATTTCACTGTAGTATTTCCATGACTGTGCTAAAAGCTAAAAAAGTTATGTATTGAACCTGCACTTGTGTGTGCCTCGGTCTGTCTGTCTCTCACACATAACTCTGTTTGGTCTTTTAGCTCATTTAGCAGGAGAATTACATCAATGGCATTTCTGTTTAAATTGAAAATGATTCTGGATAAGCCCTTTAGGTCATCCGAGACAAAGAAATGGGCCTGATGACCTTTTATTCAGGATTGCTTTGCCACTTACAGTAAATTTGAAAGATCTTATTAACTATGTTATCTATAATTAATTTTCACTGTGCTCCATATGTTAAGCATGACAGAGCAAAATGGTATTGAGAATTAAGTCAAGGATCTTTTTCCTTCCTAAATTACTGTATATATGTTCTCCTAGCTAGTGATCAGCAAAAACTTGTTAATATATTCTACTGCTTTTTCCTGATAGCTAATCAGCATGTAACTAGTTTGCAGCAGCAGATCTAACCTATTTTACTCAGTTTATTTTAAATTAAGGCTAGTTGAGGTTTAGCATCTACAAGGTCACTTAATAGAATATCAACCTCGCTCCTCATACAATGATTATACTATAACAGTCTCACAAGTTCCTGATATTGGGCAGTGACTGCAGTGATATATCACCTACCATATCACAAAGCAGACTCAACAAATGACAGGTTATCTCAAACTCGGTCAGCATAGTACCTCCCGTTGCTAAGCTTTTTTGCCAAAGCAGTGCTTGCAAATTCCTTAAGGGATCCCAAACGTACACACTGCTTGGAATATAGTGACCCTGACCAAATGAAAGAATTTTGCAGCAGCAAGTTTCAGAAATCCTTTTGCATCCAAGAGAAAAGATAAACATTCAACAGTTTTCTCTTACATCTAATTTTTTTAAAACATTTATATATATATAAATATATTATTAAGCGTACCATGTCCTTGTTTCAGTACAGATCTTTCAACCCCACTAAAGTAAATGAAGTATGAATTCTACAATTCTAGCTTTAAAACAGTTTGTGATAGTAGCTCTCCAACCTTTAGAAGCAGACACAGGAACCGCATTATCTATGTGCACAGAGAGAGAGAGAGAAAAAAAAGTCCAGTCTAGACAAGAACATTCATAACAGTGGACATGTCTCAGTGTCAGCTGCTTAAGGTTGCACAATGTTATTTCTTAGCTCAACTCCCAGTCTCCTGCAGTAGAAACTGCTTTATTACTAATCTGAAAATCTTTCATTCAACGCACATCTTCCTTAAATTTGTGTTCAATACTCAGTTTGTAATATACACAACTACACTTACTAATTCCAAATGGCAACAGGTAACATCCATCTGTTTTTTTTTTGTTTTTTGTATTAATCAGGATTATAAATTGTGTTTGATTTCCAGATAAAACCGTGTTAAATCAACCAGCACAAGCCTGTTAAAAAAACAGCTGATCATTTCCCCCCCCCTTCTCAATGCACCTTAAAAACTTTCACAGTATAGAAACAACATGGTATTGTAGGGAGATTGAAGTAGGCTAGAACTTGCTAATTTATTGTATTAACACTTCTTACTCATCCTGTCTTGTAGTTTCACTTGTGCCTGCTGGATAAAAAAAGACTGTACAAATCAAATACTGCACCTGTTGTAACACTTTGCACTTCAACCACTATTGTGCTTCAGATCCTGTGGGTGAATTTTCAGCTATTAAAACAGCATTCTAAAATCTGGCAATAATGTGTTGCTGAAGGTTTCTTCCTTCTTGTTGTTTACTTTTGAGAGCAGACAAATTGAACAAAATAAAATCTTCTAAACAAGTTAACACCACAATGTCCATTTAAAACAGTATTCTGTCTGTGTTCTGGACAAACTATTAAGAGCATTCAGCATTCTTATAATTAATCCACAACAAAAGAAGCTAAAAGATGCCACAAAAGAAGGCATAATTGGTCATACAGAGGCAACACCACCATGAATGTTGTTTGGCAAAAAAACAAAACAAAAAGCAGATACATAATTCATCCAAAGAACTGTTTTAGAATTGCCCTGCACTGCTAGGATCACACTGAAGGAGACGGACTATGGATGGATCACTCTTGGCTCCTCGGATGAACTCTTCCAGAGAGAGTTTGCCTAATAAAAAAAAATCATAAATGTTTGTTTAGCATTATAAAATGCACTAATTAATCACAGCACATATGCAACGCTTTAACACTATGGATACACATGGAAATTTACAAATTGTCACTACAAGGAAAGCATGGGAAAATGGTTAGGCCTTGCAACCTCCCTGAAAGTAGCAAAATCTGGGCTCTGGTGAATCAGTATTGTGGGGAGAGACTTTCAGATTTGAAGAATCCTCTCTGAGGGCAGGTCTACACTATGGGGTTAAGTCAACTTAAGTTACGCAACTCCAGCTATGTGAATAATGTAGCTGGAGTCAATGTAGCTTAGGTCGACTCACTGCAGTGTCGACACCAAGCTGGGTTGATGGGAGAAACTCTCCCATCGACTTACCTTAGGCTTCTAGTTCCAGTGGTGTACCAGAGTCAACAGGAGAGCGATCTGCGGTCAATTTAGTGGGTCTTCACTAGACCCTCTAAATCAACTTGCAGTGGATCGATTGCCGCAGCATCGATCCATGGTAACTGTAGACATGCTCTGAAAATGCTCCCTCCATTTAAATGTGAGGGCTGGTGGCACAAGTGCTTTGGTGCTTTGCAATAGACCCAGAATCACAGGAGGAGACCGGCAGGCTCTAAAAGCTATGGACTTGCTCTGAGTACACACAAGTACCTTTTCCAAATGTATGTTTGAATTAAGGACCCATATCCATCTATTCACCTGGGGTTTCTTTAGGGTGCCCATTACAGTTGTATCTAGGTGCTGATTTGTAACTGCAGGTTTTATCACTACAGGGCAACCTCTATCTGAGACGCTTGTGTGCAATAGACCAGATAGAAAAACTTCCATTGGAATGGAGAATTGGTCTGAATTCAACAAGATGAAATTCGGTGAAGACAAATACAAAGGGCTTCACTTAGGAAGGAAAAAATCAAATGCACACCTACAAAATGGGGAATCACTGGCTAGGTGATAGTACTGCTGAAAAGGATCTGGGGGTTATAGTGGATCACAAATTGAATATGAAATAATGTGACACAATTGCTAATAAACCTGATATTCTGGAGGTGTATTAACAGGAGTGTCATATATAAGACACATAATTGTCCTGCTCTTCTCAGCACTGCTGAGGTCTCAGCTGGAGTACTGTGTCCAATTCTGGGTGCCACTCTTTGGGAAAGTTGTGGACAAATTGGAGAGAGTCCAGAGGAGAGCAACAAAAATGGTAAAAGGTTTAGAAAAGTTTACTTATGAGGAAAGGTTAAGAAAACTGGGCATGGTTAATCTTGAGAAAAGGACACTTGAGGGAGGACCTGATAAGTCTTCAAATACATTAAGGGCTGTTATAAAGAGGACGGTGATCAATTGTTCTCCATGTGTCCCCTCAAGGTAGGAGAAGTAGTAATGGCCTTGATCTGCAGCAAGGGAGATTTAGGTTAGATATTAGGAAAAACTTTTAAACTATAAAGATAGTTAAGCTCTGGAATAGGCTTCCAAGAGAGGTTGTGGAATGCCCATCATTGGAGGTTTTTAAGAACAGGTTGGAGAAACACCTGTCAAGGATGGTCTGGGTTTACTTTATCCAGCACAGGGGACTGGGCTTGATGACTTCTTGACATCCCATCGAGCCCCACATTTCTATGATTCTATGACTTTCTGGCAAAAATAAAAAAAAAATAAAAAAAATCTGTTTCTGCAAAATCAAAATTTTCTATGGGAAAAAAAATCTTGATTTTGCTGAAATTTTGACTTTCCATTGGGAAAAACTGAAATAAAATATTTCAGATTGGGTTGAGTTGACCAGAATCAGATATTTCATTTTGTTGAACTGACCCAAAATGTTTTGTTTTGTTCAATAAAACATTGAACTGCATTTCCCTCTCAGCACATTACCTTATGGGATTTGTAGTTTGGTCCCCCTTTCTCTCCTACTGCATGAGCTCCCTGGAGAAATACTTCTCCCATAATACAACGTGGATTTGTCTCTCACCGGAACTCCCACGAGGTAATATGCCACAACGGGAAATGCAATTTACTTTTGAACTGACTTCAAACAAAGCATTTCAATTTGGGAGTGTCAAAAAGTTTCATTTGGACTGAAAATGTCAAGAAGAAACATTTCTACATTTCCAAATCAAAACACTTCAGTATTTTTGTTCCCCCCACAAACCTCTTTTTTCTTCAAAATTTCAATTTCTTGTCCTGATTTGGGATGAAAACAAATGTTGAAATGTTGGAATTCCCTGTGGGACAGACATTCTGAATTTTGCTCAGCTCTAATTTGCATCTTCTCCAAAGGACATTGCCAACACCGCTCTGCAAACCAGATGGGCCTCTACTTTAGCATGGCAGTGTATGTGGCTGCAATGGGAGTTATTCAGAGTATTACTTGTATCCTACCACCAGAGGGCAGGGACCCAGGACAGCACTTGCTGAATGACTTGCCATATACCTTTGACATTCTGGTTCTACGTTGTTGCTGAGTTTTCTCCCTGTCTTTTCTAGAAAAGCCACAATCCTGCAAAGGTTTAGGCATGTGCTTAATAGAAGACCATGGGATTACTCATGGTGCACATAGATAAGCACATATCTAAGTCTTTGCTGGACTGGGCCTGTCGCATGTAAGCTCTTTGGGGCAGGCACTGTCTACTTCTATACGTTTGCACAGTGCCTAGCACAATGGGTCTCCGATCCCGACTGCTCCATTTAAGTGTGACCACAATACTAATAAATCATAATAAGTAATGAAGACCAAATTTATCTGCTCAACAGGGAGTACAGTAGAAACTCAGCGTTACGAGCTGACTGGTCAACCACACACCTCATTTGGAACCGGAAATACACAATCAGGCAGCAGCAGAGACCAAAAAAACCCAAACCCCCTCACCAAATACAGTACAGTATTGTGCTAAATTAAAAAAACAAAGGGAAAGTTTTAAAAAGAGATTTGTCAAGGCAAGGAAACTGTTTCTGTGACTTTCATTTAAATTCAAATGGTTAAAAGCAGCATTTTCCTTCTGCATAGTAGTTTCAAAGCTGTATTAAATCAATGTTCAGTTGTAAACTTTTTGAGGAAAAAACACCATAACGTTTTTGTTCAGAGTTATGAACAACCTCCATTCCTGAGGTGTTTGCAACTCTGAGGTTCTACTATACTGCCATTTCCCCCAAAACAATGAGATTCCTAACATGCTTGATCAAAGCTCCTAATTCAATACACTCTTCCAGAGCCAGTTATCCTGCTGGACAGGGAATTTTAAAGGAGACTAAAGGGAGACAGTGGCTTAGTTCCCACCAAACGACCTTAGGCTCCTTTGAATACCCCAGCCCTAGTCTGTCTATTAGAGTGGCAAGGCACAGTGGTCTAAGGAGCCAGGCACACCTGGATTCTAAACCCATGTCTCACACTGAAAGTCTCCACAATGATGAGCACCCGTACAAAAGCCTACAATAGATAGACTCCCATCTGAAAAACAGTGATAATATTTACTTTAAATTAACCTACTAACTCTACAAGGTTTCGTGGGGAGTCATATTCAATGTCTGTAAAGTGCTGTGAAGATGACAAAAGCTATATTGTCTAAGCCCAATGTACTTTTTTAAAACGGAACCACTTAAACTTAGCTGTTTAAGACCGAACACAAAGATTTTTAAAAAAACCAACAACTTCAAATCCAACCGCGGTCCAAATGTACACCACACCTCTTGCCATGAAATGTTGTGTACATGACTTCACTTTTGCAAACACTTCTGATTTTTCGTTTAATTAATTTGCAGAACATAGGTTTCTAAGCAACAATTCTGCAGCATCAAGTCCCCTTTAAAAAGTCTGACCAATTTTAGAACTATTTCACTTCAGTTTAATGAGGTTACATTTCCATAGCTATGGTATTCTACTAATTTCCTTTCTTTAAAGCAAAACTAAACCCTGAAATTCTGAAATCTGAAACATAAGATAAGGCCATCAGTTTTCACACAGCCTCTTGGTTAGCTGTATAATTAGCAGAGATAAATTAAATCTTTTCTTTCCCTCCTTGCAAGATGGATGCTGCAGGACTGCCTGAAAGCTGTAGATGTCTGCTAAGCAAGACTGTACAGAAGAAAGTAAACATTAGTATTATATTTACAATAAGGCAATGACATGAGTTAAATAGAAAAGACTCTAGAACAGACACTTTTCCAATAAGTAATGGCTTTTCATTCTTTATTGCTTTATAATGATTTTTTTTACTCAGCTGCTAACAACAATGTAGAGGGTTATTTTAGCACAAAGGGACTGCGTATACTGATGTGAGAGAGATCCCCGAGAGATTTCATACCTTGGAGTCTTCACTTTCCTTCACCTTGTACAATTATTTACACCAATGCAGAGTGCGTGTTCTGCTGTGCTGGTTCTCCAGCATAACGTAGATGGTTTGAAGGCTGTTTCTACATTACTGTAGCTGCCAGTGGCCCAACAAGGCAGCCATAGCTGCTAGATACCAGAGACACATGGGGTGTCCCAGACACACCCCTTTTCTTCTAGCCATGACTTCTCAGCTGACAACAGGTAGGGGTGGTGGTATAGGAGTATCAATACTAGCTCTATGACACTGTAGGATCCCTCTGTGCTGGGGCAGTCTTCCTCTAGATGGTTATGCCCCAAATCTGCCAGGAGTGCAATGTAAAGCAACCACATCATACCACGAGATCAGGGTTGTTTATGGCTAGATTCACAAAGAGGCAA
Organism: Chrysemys picta bellii; assembly: GCF_011386835.1. NCBI lineage: Eukaryota > Metazoa > Chordata > Testudines > Emydidae > Chrysemys > Chrysemys picta. Next base: position 253,866,640 of record NC_088792.1, read on the forward strand.
TAACGGCCTCTTTATGCACCTAAATCCAACATTTAGGCGTCACTGACATTCTCAAAACCACAGCTCAGCTGCTGCCTAACCCTGCAGGCACCTAGGTTTTGCCTGGCAGGCACACACAAAGCTGCCCAAGTCCTGATACTGCCTCACAGCGCATACCGAAGCTCCAGGAGGATTCTCAAACTAGGTGTCTCCCCCACCTATTTTGCTTGTAGGACCTGATCCTGTTCTTACAGCATCCCTACCGGCTTGAGCCTTGGGTAAAAGATAGCTGGGGGTGAGCAGGCAGGGAATTTTTCATGTGTCCAGAACACCCAATAGCCCAGAGCCAGGGGCGGCTCCAGGCACCAGCACAGCAAGCATGTGCCTGGGGCAGCAAGCCGCAGGGGTGGCTTGCCGGTCACCATGAGGGCGGCACGCCTGCGGGAGGTCCGCCGGTCCCACGGCTTCGGCAGCGAGTACGCCGGAGCCGTGGTACCGGCAGATCACCCGCACAAACGCTGCCGAATCTGCGTTACCAGCGGACCGCCCGCAGGCGTGCCGCCGAAGGCCACCTGACTTCCGTGCTTGGGGCGGCAAAAATCATAGAGCAGCCCCTGCCCAGAGCACTCACCTGGGATGTGGGAAACCCTCTGCCCGACTTGAACTCAGAGCACCCACATTCCAGGAGAGGGCTCGAAAGAAGCAGGCTCTTGGTACTCAGGGGCAGGGCCATCCCTAGCTATTTTGGGGCCCTACGCAGGCCTCCGTGGGGGGGGGCAGGGCTGGCTTGGGGGACAAGGGGAACCACCCCCCAGCATTCACCGGCGGTGCAGCTGGGGCCAGGTCACAAAGAGTCTGAGTCTCCCACATCCTAGGTTCATGCCCTGGCTAAGGGCTATAACTGGGTGGGTTTCTTTCTCTCTGTGTGTTTTCACAAGAAAGGGCTGACCTGGTTTAGGCATCTAACTCCAGGAGAGGTTTTTACGGCGGCGAATCCCGAGCAGAGATCGGCATCTTCCTCCAGCTCATCAGTCTGGTGCCTAGAGGGCCCGATCTTCGCCCAAAGCCCTGCCCCTTTCTTCTGCATTTCACTCCTGGATAGTTTAGGCAGCGCCCTGCTCAGCTTGCTGGCTTCAGAAGATCCCTCTCTTCTGTGCCTACCTTTCCCCATGTGCTATATGGGAGCCTGGGCACCTAACCTGGGGCTGAGGTTTCCACTAGGCAGCCTAGAAGTTAGGAGTTCCAACGTCGAAGTCCCTTTGTGATCTAGCCTTTCATGTTTTCATCTTCAAGGCATTTTATAAACATTAACTAATAAACCCTCCCCAAACCTTCTGTGAGTTAGGTAAATGGAGAAACTGCAGCAGACAGGTTAAAGAGCCAAGTTCTGCTTTCAATTGTAGGCACTGGTAGAATCCAGAGCCTCTTTGCACTGAAGTCAGCAGAGCTAGAGCATAATCAAGTCCTAAGTGACTTCCCCAAGGCCATAGCGGAGTCACTGCTTTAAATTCCATGAAAGCTTATGCCCAAATAAATTTGTTAGCTGGTGCCACAAGGACTCCTTGTTGTTTTTGCTGATACAGACTAACATGGCTACCACCCTGAAACTACTGACTGACTTGACATGGGAGTGATCTCTCTCTACTTCCTCAATCAGTCTAGCTCTTTGATGGAAAGCCAGCTGTCAGTAACTGCAGAGTAGAGAGTGTTAAAGGGAAATGCCTAAGATTCCTACCATCTCGATTGGTGTCCATCTGACGGAAGATTTTCTCTGTCCTTTTCTCTGGTGTTGACTCATCTTCTGGCATCTTCATTACCGAAGAAACCATCTTATAGATTGCCTAAGTGAGGTGATAGAAGCAAAGTGTTGATAATAGATATCTGATCTGACTAGAATGGGGCAATTATTAGATGCTGAAAACAACAAACATAGCATCACATAAACCTCAGCCTGGATTCTCACCACAGATTCCTAGTGAGAGTGACAATGCACAGATCTATACATACATTTGCTCTTTTACACTGGAGACTTTCTGATAAATAACCTTGTTTCCTTATCTAGTTGCGGTTAATATAATTCTGGCTTTGGACTGAGGTTGTATTTTTCCCTATTACAATATGCTTCAGAACAATTTATCATACTTACAGCGCATTGCTACAAATCATCAAAATGCATTAGATCAATAAACTAATGAATGGATGGTTCCAAATATAACATGATGCACACTGTGTCACTCAGGCAACTCTTTAATCTTTTTGCACATCCCTTCCCCAACCTCCCACTCCATTCCCATTCTCCATTATTTACTTTGCCCCAATTCTGCTTCCTTTCCTCACTCTTTTGTCAGTTATTTTGTCAGTTTATACCGTAACTTTTCCAAGGGAGGGGGACCCATCTTATTGCATGCCTGTGAAGTGCCTAGCATATTACAAAATACGATATTTTACCGCACCAAGTTTTATATGTGCATAAACTGACAGATACAACAACCTCATCTGGGTCATTCCACAGAGAAGAGAAAGCCTGGTGCCACACCAAAACTGTACTGTATCCAACATATTTTATGTATTTACTCTTCTATTTGTGATATATTATGTTCCTCTGCTATTCCTCCTATTAAGAGAGAGAGATTAGAGAATTTTAATCTTATGACAAAAAGAGCCATATTTTCTAAATTGGTTCCCTGAATTGTGCCTACAAAATGTGGATACACTGACTGTGCATGCAAACCCTGTATTTGCACATGCAAACTGGTATTTTTGCATGCAAAACAGGTAATTGTGCACCTAAGTTCCTATTTACACATGCTCAAATACATGTTTTCCAGATACCACAGGTGCACATGCAAAATTTGTAGCAGCCATTTTATAAATTGGCCCAAGACATCAACACTTTGGTTATTTCCTCTCCCCCTCTGATTGTTTTTCATCCTGGGTGTAGGCCCAAGATCTCTTAATTTAATTCCACTGTCCAGCTTGCCATCTGCCCCTTCATGAAGGCCCTTTGCACTGGAGGTTTTAACCATCAAGTCAAAGGGTACTCAAGGGAACTGCTTCTGGAGCACAGCAACACAGCTTCATCACCCAGAGGATACTGTTAAGCAATGCAAGACACTTCCGTCTCTGAATGATGAACGTCCTTCTTTCCCAGCATTCACAACTACTTCCCTTTTGTCGACAAAACCTGCTCACCTTTCAGAGCTCATAATTTCTAAATAACAAAGAATTACACCTTGAGAAAGACATTTGCCTGTTTAATTAAATATTCATCTGTTTGATGAATGCAATCAAACATCTGTCCCCTAGATTATGTCACTAACATTATGGCAACAGATTGCGCTGGGGGACCTCTAATAGTTCCTTGACTCAAGTTCTAAAAATGATTGTAGGTTCAGAAAAGGATGTTTCGATATTAATTGACAACTGAATAGGGAAAGTGATGAGCACCTGATTCATTCATTATTGCTTTGAGCAGGGGGTTGGACTAGATGACTTCCTGAGGTCCCTTCCAACCCTGATATTCTAGGATTATCATCATGATGTATAATGAAAGTGCCCAACGGCACCAATGAGGATTAGAGTCTCACACTGCAGGATAATGTCTAAACACAGAAGAAGACACAGTGCCTATCCCAGAGAGGTTACAGTGTAACAGACACAAGAACAGAGAATGGAGGGATAACACCCAAGCAAATGAACATGGTGATGGCAGGAATGGGGAGTGAAGAGGAAAAGGAAAGAAGGTAAAGGAGGACACTCAGCGCTTACACCTGCCTAGCTCTGGTTTGCAGAGATCAGAGCAGCACTGATCCTTAGAAATCTGTCATTCGTTAAATAGCTAAACTTTTATTTAGAGGGGAGGTTAGTCCATCCCAGCATGTTAGAGCGCCATATAGCATAAAGAGAAAGCGTGGGGCAAAATTACATTAGCTGGGCTCACAGTCACGGTTACACTTCAAGTAACCATAGTAAGAAAATGCAGATTTTTAGAACAAAATTGTTTAATGATGTCCTCATCCTACAGAGTCCCTTTAACATAAAGAGTGTTAAAAGAATAATATATGAGATGTTCTAGGAGAGCCTGAGCATGATGGGAATAATAAAATGCTCCTTTTGTGCTGAAAACGATGTCTCTGATCAAATCTTTATGGCCTTACTCAGTTGTTCAGTGGGAAGTTTCCCTATGTAATGGCCAAGTGAAAACTGATTCCGAAACTCAGGATTTGCCCCTGTATTAATTGAGAGTAACTATACAGTGTTTTTCAATGAGAAAGCTCTCAAAGGAAGCAGGTTTATGTAATAACGTGAAAATGTTCGGATAGTCCCTAATCTGGGACCAAATGCTGCTCAAATCTCTATATGGGCATGCAAAGGTGCAGGAGCCTTGTCCACTCCCTGTGCCTCCGGCATGGGACAGAGCATAACGGGAGTCCTTGGGCTCTTGGAACCATCACTAGTACTAATCACTGCTGATTGCTGACTATACACAACCTCCGTCTGTGCAGACTGTTCCTCACAGGCGCACAGCACTGGTTAGGGCAGCTAAAGTTGGCATAACTCTGGAGTAAAGAAAATCATGATGGAGACCAAACTGAGTCCTGAGAGAAGCAGGCGCAGCTCTCTCGGAGGCCAAGGGGACATAGGCCAGGTATATATTTTATGACTTCATATGTTTTAAAAGCCAGAAGGGACCAGCATGATCATCTAGTCTGACCTCCTACATAACACAGCCCATAGACCTTCACCCAGTAATCCCTGCATCAGGCATGTGGGGGTGGTTTGTGTGGGAGGGGAGAGCCAGGCTGGGGGGGAGGGGGAAGTACACCAGTTTTATCTTACTCTGCTGTTGGCTGGTTTTCCTGCTGAACTCTCTCTCCCTTAGCTTTCCACATTTGCTGAGTGACAAATGGGTGCAAATTCCACTGCTTTGCCACTTACCCACCTGTTTATGACCAATTAACACCCAGCATATAACTGGCGCCATCCTTTATTCCCCTGCTGAATTTGGCACAGCGACTTCCATGGGGGCTGCACCTGCTCCCTGCATTTGACAAAGTGTCTGAGAGCCAGTGATGGGGGTAGTGATGACAGCATGAATTTCTAGGGAACGTTTTTAACTGTACTAGAATCGAACAGAACGCTATTCTTTCTATTTGACTTTCGTGTAGTTTTAGTACAGGACATCTAATGAAGGGAACAAGGGCCTGATCCCCCACACACTGAAGTCCCATTGGGAGTTTTGCTACTGCCTTTAAAGGAAGCCACCTCAAGCCCAGTTTCTCCCCGGCTTACAGATCAGTTAGCTCACTAAAGGCTTGTCTTCACTACCAGCTAAATCGGTGCTGCTGCAATTGACGCAGCAGTGTCGATTTAGTGGGTCTGGTGAAGACACGATAAGTCAATGGCAGAGTGCTCTCCCGTCAACTTCAGTACTCCCCCTCCCCGAGAGGTGGAAGCTATGTCGACAGGAGACGCTCTCCTGTCGACATAGTGCAGTGTAGACACCGCTGTAAGTTGATCTAAGCTACGTCAACTTAAGTTATATAACTTACGTAACTTAACTAGTGTCACTTATCAATTTACCTCATTAGTATAGAACAGGCTTAAGAGGGATGGCCAAAGCCACTTCTGTTTTTTTTTTTTTTTTTGTGACAGCTGAAAGTGCTACATTTGTCCCTGGGATAGGTATTGGGAAAATGCCCTAGTAGCTCCACAGAATCAGGTTGTGTTGAAGTTTTACACTTATGGCAAAGTTTAAATCTCTTCACTTAAACCCTTAATTTTACTCAGGTCCTCACCAAACATGTTCTATTTCAGCAAGGGGGCAGACTCGAACTCTTTAGCTGGATTTCAGCTGTAGCTTGAATGGAGTTGTTTGTACTGTGGGTGGATGTATGCTGGAAGTGAAAAGGAGTTTGTTATGCAGGCGAGGAGTCTGAGAGGGCATATGGCATTGTAACATTTGGGTGGTAAAGCACTGTGACCCCGGTGGGAAACCGGGATGGAAGGAATCTTTCCACAAAGCTTTGTGGATGCTCTATGCCTGCTCCTGCACCCAAGAGGCTACAGTAGCCCATAAATTTGCTGTGAGCCTCCTCTAGTTACTCCAGCCATCAGCCCCTCCCCCCAACCCAGCCACAACATGCTGCCAACCTGCCATGCAGGGCCCCAGATGGGGTCTTCCAGATCATGCCACCACCTGGGGGGAAATTCAATCCAAAATTCCTTTGGGGATGTCAGTGACTGACAAAAGTCATGACACTCAAAATTAAGCATCAAACTCCATCCTTACAGCAAAAATGAAATGCTGCAGCTTAATCTGAGAGAGCTAAAGGACTGGAGTTCTCACTCCCAACACGTATAGATTAAAACACAGCATTTTCCAAATATACTTTAGAAATAATTGTCTGGTTTAATAACTCCATAGCTGTGGCTAGTTCCAGAGTCTCTCACAACAGGACTTAATTGAGGCGCATGGAGGCTCTTTGTACAGGGGTGAATTTCACCCTGTGTGAGTCACTTGCTATGTGTTGCATGCAGCATGCTATAAATAGGGTTCAACATGAGAAAAGAGCTTTGCCAGCCAACCTATCAGCCTGAAGGGAATATGGAGTTCTACAGGCTGACTTGCACTGTCAGTGGTGTTCACCCCTTGGTGGATGGCCTGCACAAAAGCTCCTCAAGGCATGGGAGCCCCACAGTGCCCCTAGGACAGGGCTGAATGGGAGTAACATGGGATTTCTGTGTTTAGTGGGAACCAAGATTGTGGTTTCCACGGTGGCTCTGAATAGGCTGAAACATATGGGAGCACTGGAGCACAGGGCCATGGGGCAGGGCCATGAGATCCAGCAGCCAGGAACCTCCTCATAGGGGTGGTGGAAGCAGCTTCTATTGCAGCACCTAGGCTAGAGTAGCTGCTGAGCAGGGGCTGCAGTAGTGATTTTATTTCCTCTCCAACCCTGCACAGCTCCCCACAGAGCCTGCTAAGTTAGGTATTTGCAGGGCTGGGGAAAGGAAAATGTCACCTCAAGACAACTGGCAATTGGCTGGAGATGTTATTTCCAAAAGACTTAGGAATTTATCAAATCCAGACATAGGCACCGACTCGATGGGTGCTCTGGGGCTGGAGCACCCACAGGAAAAAAAAAAATAGTGGGTGCTCAGCACCCACCAGTCACCCGCCAAGCAGCTGTTTGGTGGGCCGCACTGATCAGCTCCTTCCCCTCCCCCCAGCACCTCCCACCCGCTGTTGCTAAGCTGCTTGGCAGAGAAGCGGGGGGCAGGAAGAGGCGGGATGGAGCCTTGGGGAAAGGGGCAGAGTGGGAGCGGGGCTTCGAGGCCCCGCAGGGGTGCAGCACCCTCCAGGAAAGCTGAAAGTCAACGCCTGTGCAACCAGACACACACTGTAACTAAAATTATACCCTCTTTTTTCCCTGTGCACAGATCTGCCCAGTGTCTCTTCAGTCTCAGCTCTGCTGCTATTGGTAAACGCCTTCTTACAGAGCGTGTGTAAGAGCAGGCACGTGAGCTTCCCTTCTCCCCACCCAAGCACTGCACTGTGACCGGACTGATGTCATACAATAATAATACCTAGCACTTTTCATCAGTATAGCACGTCACATTCCAGGCTATGCTGCTATTTACGCCCACACTAGCTCGATGAGCGCTCGTGCGAGTATGTGTACACGGGCAGGGGGTCACACCCCTATCTCGTAGTGCACACGTTGCTTAATAGCCAGGTGTTGAGGCACCTAAGTCCCTCTGTGGATCTGTGCCCAAGGGCTCTAAAGCACACAAAGTCAGCAGACTGACAAAAAGAGAAACGAAATGTTTTTCATCTCCTTGATTTCACTTAAAGGAATCCCTGGGGCTCCTGGTAAGAACAGTGGAGGGGGAGGGGGGATTTCCAATTAAATGATTTTCACATTGACGGTGTCCTTTTATGCATTAGCTTGATGAATTGTCCTATTCAGAAAATCAGCCTAGAATATAATAAATCCTATCAATATGCAAATGTATCATAGATCAGAGACTTGTAATAGGTTCCTGAGGGATATATCAACGATGCAAGCATAGCTCTTTTTTTTTCTTCTCACAAAGAGAAGGATCCTGATGACTTATGTCCGAGTGGAACACATTTGATACAGTATCCTCTATTCCCACAATTAAAAACCAACCAAACATCCCCCGCACACACAACTTTGTTGAATTACAGCTCAGATTGTTAAAGTACATTTCTTATCAACTCAACCACTAAAAATTAATCTCCAGTAAGACAACAAAACATCCACATCAATCTCAGTTTCACATGCCCTTGCCACTCAAACACACTCATGGAGCCCTCCCCATCAAGCCTCAGCCCTCTGAAATATACAGATGAGAAGTGCTATAGAAATTTTATTAACAACGATGAGGTATGAAGCAAACTAGGGAAATGTGATCTAGATTAAATTACTATTAGGTGGGTGCACAGCTGTAGAAAGACCACACTCAAAGAGTAGTTATCAATGGTTTGCTTTCAAACTGGGAGGATGTATCTAGTGGCGTCCTGCAACAGGCTGTTCTAGGTCCGGTATTCTTAAACATTTTCATTAATGACTGGGATAACGGAGTGGAGAGCATACTGATAACATTTGCAAATGACAAATCTGGGAGGGGTTGCAAGCACTTTGGGGGACAGGATTAGAATTCAAAAGGAATTTGACAAATTGGAGAATTGGTCTGAAATCAACAAAATGAAATTTAGTAAAGACAAGTGCAAAGTACTTCACTTTGGAAAGAAAAATCAGCTGTACAACTACAAAATGGGGAATCACTGGCTAGGCAGCAGTACTGCTGAAAAGGATCTGGGGGTTATGGTGGATTGGAAAATTAAATATGAGCCAAAACTGTGATGCAGTTGCAAAAAAGGCTAATATCACTCTGGGGTACATTAACAGGAGTGTCGTATGTAAGACATGGGAGATAAATGTCCTGCTCTATTTAGCACTGCTCTATCGAACTTGGGTGCAGGGGGCTGGACTAGATGACCTCTCAAGGTCCTTCAGCCCTACATTTCTATGTTTCTATGAATTGGGATGGACAAGGGGACATAGGAGTTGCCTGGCAAACAGAACTCATAGCTGCATTATGTAGCAGGCAGCTTCTCTATTTGGGAAGTTCCCTTTAGTCTGTAACGGGGAGCAGTTGCTGAACAAAACTTACCAGGTTTCTTAGATTGAGTTTCTCACTGTCAAACCTTAGAAAGTCCCTCAAAATTTTGGCAGGAGAGGGAGAGTTGGAAGCATAGAGACAGGTAAAATGAGGAGCTGTCAAGGTCTATGAGCAGGGGAACCAGAGCAGTATGGCAAGGGTACCAATCAAGGTTGGTCCTAGACCAAATGGTACCCCAGGTGAGGAGCATCTTCAGCGCCCACCCCACTCCATGTATTAAGCTTTTGAATACCTATTTTTTTATTGCATGTGTAACCCATTTCACAACTTTGATGCAAGATTTGCATGCATGATTTATCCCTGTCATATAAGAAGATACATTTGCATGTTAGGATCTGTAAATCTGTATTTATTCATGCCGTATATAAGCAAATATGAAATACTTAAAACATGTTATTTCTAACATTCTATTTTCCTTTTTGTCGCTGATAACAAAAGCAGCACCCTGAACCCGGCATCCCCCAAGCCCGGCACCCCAGGCAGTCGCCTGGATCACCTTCCCTATATCTGGCCCTGCTGCCAATACTGAATGGTTGTTGAATACATTAATTAATGGAATTTGTCCCTAAAAATCCAGTGCTTTGTTGGCCTATGTGATGAAAAACAACACAGGTGGAAGGAAGAGGTATCATATTTTTAATGCATTTAATTTTTTTCCTCCAGTGATGTGATAATGTGTCTTGCAGCAAAATGTGTTTTGTGAAATTTCCAGTCTGTGTGTTCCTATTATAGACGGAGTCTGAAAAAAAAGAGAGAGAAAGAAGAGAGGAGCTTGGCTGTACAAATTTCAAAAGAGGTCTGATACTGTACTCAATTCTTTCTGTTTTTAAAGCTAGGGCTGGTTGGAATCTGACACTGATTCTTGAGTGGTCATCTTGAGCACCTTCTAACCTATTCGTCAGTTTTTATTTGATTTGCGGATTTGTGTGTTTTGTTATTTTGCCTTGAGAGCCACATTTTTTTTTTCAAATGCAGTACGGTGGCCCATGGGGGAGGGGGACAGTGTGCAGTCTCAGGTATGGTTGTACATGCCCCCCACACACGAGGTGGCAAACAGCCAGCCCAATTCTCCAGCTAGCCGTTAGTGCATGAGTTTTCTTTAATGAGTTGTACAGTCGTTCACATTGATATGAGTGAAGAGACATCCTCCATCCTTCCGTTTTTGAAGTATAAGTGGATAAAATCTGATCTCAGTTTCATCCCTTCGGTGCCCCTTGATTTCAGTGGGGTTTTATGGGTGAAAATAAGCAATCTGATTAGCAGATCTGTGGCAACTGAAAAAATTGTTTCCTTCGTAGGAAAACTACAAATGTTGTGAACTACATTCTCCATATTTTTAAATCAATCTATTTTAGGATTTTATATTGCTGGCCATCACCAAAATGTCTGCAATCCTTCCTTGTCCAATAGATTGGCAATAGTTAGGTCCTGAGTGTGCTTTATGGAGTTTCATGATCTTTTCAATTTTCAGGGATAAAAAAAATCCGTTTGGGTGAGGGAAAATTTTTATTTGTTTTGACTCTTTTTTTATTTGTTTTGCAGGGGGAAATTTGTAAGGGGGGCAATAGCTTCTCACTAGAATATTTCATATAGTTTATTATGGCACAAAGGCAAGGTTATGTGTATGTCTTTGAAAGAAAGAAAAGTGATTGCCTTGGTTAAGGAAAGCGTGTTTTATTGGTCCAGTGAAGTGTAATGCCCCAGTCCACTTTCAAAATGATCTTAGCAGCTATAGAGTGCCGAAGGCGGCACGTGAGCTGATTTTCAGTGGCACTCACACTGCCCGGATCCTGGCCACCGGTCTGGGGGGGCTCTCCATTTTAATTTAATTTGAAATGAAACTTCTTAAACATTTTGAAACCTTATTTACTTTACATGCAACAATAGTTTAGTTATATATTTTAGACTTGTAGAAAGAGACGTTCTAAAAAGGTTAAAATCTATTACTGGCACGCAAAACCTTAAATTAGAGTGAATAAATGAAGCACACCACTTCTGAAAGGTTGCCGACCCCTGTACTAAGGGGATGTAAGGAGAGGTGAAACCAGTCAACAACTCATAGGAGATGTAAAAAGCTGCAAAATAAAGCAGCCTCCCTGCATACACTTTTATACCCTCCTATTAGCTGCTTTTCCTGCTACAACCCTGCCTTTCTGTCCCCTCATCTGTATTTCTGCCATTATTCATACTTCTTCTGAATGTCCCGTGTAAGCAGATGCAATTTCACTGATGGTGGTAGTGTTGTACCATTTATACCAGTCTGAATTTGGCACACAGTTGTTAAAATATTCATTCATGCCCCTCAGAGTTAGCTACATGAAGTCCTGCTTAACTCTCAAACAAGCACACAAACTACAAAAAATAAAAAGACGAAGGTGACTGCAACTGAGTCAAGTATATGGTCTGATGTATATGGAATAGAACGAGTGCCATCACTGGTTACTGTTGGGAGGATGTTCAAAGACAGACTAATAAAAAGGAGCAAAATAGCATGCATTATAATGATTCTACCATATGTAATTAGCCATCATAAATTTTAATTTGTATGCATTCCATTCCCTCCATTTCTATCAGATCTTTAAATATGAATAGTATCGTATCTAGTTAGTACTTCAATATCTCCAGTGACGAGGAGGCAGGCGGTTCCCTAGCAGAGGTGGATTGCACAGATTAAAACTATGCAAGTGTACTATAACAAAAAAAAAAAATGAAGCTTTCAATGAATTTGATGTGCCCTCAAGGGGAAAGACACATTAGAGAAAGATGAAAATGGGGAAGAACTCATAAGTGCAACATTAGATAATATACCTGAATCCATGCATGGAATCTCAAGAGAGGGCTTGTCTACACTGGAAAATTATATTAACTAACACAATGTAAAGTGCTCAGGCCATGTTCGGGCTAGGAAAAGAGCTTTCAAACATTTTAGCTATTTCTTCATACAATATGATTTTAAAGAGGACTTTGCTCTTAGGTAGACAGGGCCAGTCCCACTTAAAAATGTGTTAGCTGGTCTTGATCAACCCAAGACCCTGCACTAGGGTGACCCACAAGCTGCTGACATGATGTTAAATATGACAGTCCTTGTCTACATGGAGTTCTTTGTAATATTTATGATCATGTTAGTTATCGTGTTCAAACTCAAGGTAATTTCCCTGCATAGGGAAGCCCACAAAGAAGCCACATGGCTACTCAGTAAAGCTTCAAGTAGCTATAAACATCTCCATTCCTACTCTAATTGGTATTCCACCTTTGCCAAATTTAACAGTATCTTTTTATGTTCAAGCAAACATATAGTAGACTAAAAATGTTGGAGAAGATATCACAATAACCTTTTGCACACCCAACATTCACAATACTGCCCCCACAATTTAATCAGAGTGAAAGAGAAAACGTAAAACCTTCCTGAACAGTACATACCTGCACTATCTCCAGCATTTCTGACTTACTGATGTATCCATTTCCATCCAGATCATACATGCTGAATGCCCACTTCAGCTTTTGCTCCAGTTTACCTCTAGATGTTACACTCAAGGCTATGATAAATTCTCTAAAGTCTATTGTTCCATCGCCGTTAGCATCGAAAGTGCGGAATACATGTTCCGCAAATTTAGAAGCGTCCCCATAAGGAAAAAAGTTCCCATATATTTTCTTAAACTCCTCCATAGATAAATGTCCACTTGGACAGTCTCTCAAGAAGCCTTTGTACCACTCTTGGATCTCATGTTCTGTAAAGTCTGTACTTTCTAGCAAATCTTGCATGACCTCAGGACGTAGTTTGCTGTTCTGTTTTCCCATCTTGGTGTCAAAATTTTTTATCTGAGGAGGAAAAAAAACACAACAAATTAATTTTGTTTTTAATTTTGGGGGGGGGGGGGGAGGGAGGGAAGAACAAAGATTCTGAATTTTCTAACACTGGTTGACTTCAGTGCAGTTACTCTACACTTTTGCCAATGTAAGCTAGATCAAAATGTGGGGCAGTAAATATATTTATCATCTTTCCTGCTTTGAAAAATGCCATCATTTTTACTACCAGTAAATACCTACCTATACGCTGATTTCTGAGCCTTTTCATAGGAATTACAGTGAAATCAAATTCAATTCTGATTGATCTTTTAATGCTAGTTCACTCTATAAGCAAATTCTGCTCTTCAGTGGAATGCCAGCCATGCTGCTCACAGCAGCTTATGAGATACCTTTCTTGTTGGGTATGGATCTGTATAAGACCCTTTTTTAGTTAACATTAAAATTATAGGGGGTGGAATCTGGATAGAAGCCAGGGCTGGATTCTTTTGCATGCACCTGTAAATGTATTTTCGATACTCCTTTGTAGCCAGGAATAAGAGCTATCAGATAATTGTAAATTTATTTAGCTAAGGTCCTTTCAAAATCTCATATGGGGAAAAAAGTGATCTGCTAATCACCTCATTTACAATATTGGAAAGTCATTTCTCTTACAGTAACCATGAAGAAATATTCCTGAATACAACTCATATGTATAGTTTTTCAATTAAATCACCTTAGTTACATTTTGTCAAAGGCAAATTGCAATGTACTGTATCGTGCTATAGGTGCAGTAAGGATTAATGGCCTTTGGTTTTTAAATACCTTTTCAGAGCCTGATCATGCTACTCCAAAGGACGGTATCATTAATTTTACTGGAAGCTTAAAAAAAGCACATCTCCAAAAGAAAACCCACCTCATTTTCATGGTTAAAAGTACTTCTCCTGATAATTGCTGTGCATTTATAGCCAGATTCCCCTGCTCTTATTAAGTTCCAGCGCGTGACTGATTTGTGGGGGAAGCCATTCTTTACAAACAAAAATTAACACAAATGGTCAGATTCATTATGCAAATGAAAGCCATGAAACGTGATTTATGAAAATGTAACTTAACTGGGTCATGGCTGTTTGTGATTTAATCTATAAAAGCCTTCAACATTGTTATGCCGCGGTAGATTCACTATTTCACAGGGTCGAACTTGTGAAAAATATCTGTAGAGGCTAATGAACTTCTAACAAAATATCTCTGCACGTTCACGATACAAAATTTCTTATTCACTATTTAAAATGTATAACAATAGTCAGTGGGAAATGTCATGTTCGGGGGAATTTATATCCTGCCTCTCCCCCTTCATCCCTGGAAAGAGGTGGTGAAACTGTAGGGCCTGTCCTCATTGGTGCTGAGCATTTCCTGTCTGCTGAGCATCTGCAACGCCCACTGAAATCAACGGGAGATATTTTTCAGGATTGGGCCCTTAAAATCTAATGCTTATAGACCTGAACAACAAAACCAAACTGGCCTTTAAAAGAGAAAATGTCTGTGAAGTACTTTGAAGATGGAAAATGCCATTTTAATGGTAAATATTGCTACCATCTTTCCCTCATTCACCCTTGTCAAGTGATGCATTATAAAGCCCTGACAGGATCCAAGGCCTGACTTCCTTGGAGATGGTGCAAAGGCTGTTGATTTATGGGCCAGATCTAATATTCATGAGGTCAGTGGAAGGACACTCAGTGAGTTCAAATGGACGTTGGATTGGGTCCATAATGAACAACCTGGGAGTTTTCAGAGTGAATGGATTACATTAAAGCAACCAGACATTTTCAAGCTTGCAATCTTGGAGTTTATATCAGGAAAAATGACACATGCAGGTTCTGGGAGCAGCCTGGAGGATCAAACAGCCAGGTGAAATGATGTAGATTGGCTTAAAGCAGTATTGCTTTAATTAAAAAACAAAACCCCAAACCCCTTCGTTGGTTTGGCACCGGGGCTTGCCATTATTACACAGTTCTGTAGGTTCTGCTACTTTCAGGGCATAAAACTGGAGATGTAAGTGCTATTCTCATCTGAGCTATGAGGACACTATGCAAGAAAGCTGCAGGAAAGGATGTGTTAGCATTTATAACCATTATAATCCCTAGTTTGTGATGTTTAATATCCCGGCCATTTGACTGAAACTTGGAATGAACATTTTCACTCCAAAGGCTTTATCAAATCAAATGTTAATAAATGGAAACAGCGGCCTTCAACAGATGGCTTTTGCGACTGTGCCTCATTCTGGGGTTACAGAAGTGCAAATATTAATCTTTTATAAATGTACATTAAGATGCATGTGAAATATACTTGCACCAGACAATAAAAACACAGCATAAAATAGCACACAACACAAAAAGTTATAACAGTAATTACTGAGCATCATGATTAGAACTAGCATTCTTCTGCAGGGCCGGATTTCGCAGTAGGCACGTGACTAGGGACACCGGCATTCTAGGGGTGCCAAAAATTCAAATTTTGCCATGCCCGGGTCCTAGCAGGGGGTGGAGCTTGCTGAGAGGGGAAGGGCACCACGCAACCCTGCTGGAGTGCTCCTTGCTCAGCCCAGCGGACAGTCACCTCCAGCGGGGCCAGTGAGTGTGGCTGGGGGGGGCAGGGCTTGGGAAAGTGGGTTTGTGGGGGGGCTCTGGACAGTGAGGGGGTGGGGGACACTGGGCAGTGGGCTTGGGGGAGGTCTGTGTATGTTGGGGTGCTGGGGAGTGCGGGGTCAGTGTGGAGCACTTGGCTGTGTGGGGGTGCTGGGCAGTGGGGTGCCTAAAAAGTTAAAAGTGGCGGGGTACCCCCGCTGCCCACAGCAGTTCGGAGCTCCTGGCTGTGGTGGGCACAGGGGTGGTGGGGGCTCTGAGCCCCTGCATCTAGGGATGCCCAACATGTAAACCTGGCCCTGTTCTTCTGGCCTTCTGGGGGAGACATGCTAAGCAAGTTTACTTGCTGAATCTTATTACAGAAGAGCTAATGGGATGAAATCCATAGCTAGTGTGTGAGAGAGAGAGGACAATGCTGTTGAAGTCTCATAGACTTTAAGGTCAGAAGGGACCATTATGATCATCTAGTCTGACCTCCTGCACAACGCAGGCCACAGAATCTCATCCACCCACTCCTGTAACAAACCCCTAACCTATGCCTGAGTTATTGAAGTCCTCAAATCATGGTTTAAAGACCTCAAGGTGCAGAGAACCCTCCAGCAAGTGACCCATGCCCCACGCTGCAGAGGAAGGCGAAAAACCTCCAGGGCCTCTGCCAATCTGCCCTGGAGGAAAATTTCCTTCCCGACCCCAAATATGTCGATCAGTTAAACCCTGAGCATGTGGGCAAGACTCAACAGCCAGCACCCAGGAAAGAATTCTCTGTAGTAACTCAGATCCCACCCCATCTAACATCCCATCACAGACCATTAGGCATATTTACCTGCTAATAATCAAAGATCAATTAATTGCCAAAATTAGGCTGTCCCATCATACCATCCCCTCCATAAACTTATCAAGCTTAGTCTTGAAGCCAGATATGTCTTTTGCCCCCACTACTCCCCTTGGAAGGTTCTATCTTGAGGTTCCATCTGATTATGCTTGTAGTGCATATGGACCAATATGTTCCTTGCCCCAAAAATGCTCCCCTAAATAGGCCACCCTCCAGAAATTAGTAATTTTGGGATGAATCATCCCTATTTTATCCACAGGTGATAAAAAACCCTTTGCAGTCTGAGTAGAGAATACACACTTGGAGACCCTTACAATTACTTCATCTATTGTTGCCTAGCTCTTCATCATGGCTATGTCTGGCTCACCTTAGATTAAGGTTAGAGTCACTGAGCTAAAACAATTTTTACTACAAGCAGCAAAAACAAAAATGTGGACCTGGTTGTAGATATTTCTCCACCCCTTCCCCCAAGTGTAGAGACCTTAAAATCTTAGCTTTAAATAATAAAACATTGCAAGGAATTAATGAACTAGGATCACTGTGACATTTGTGGGAGCAAAGTAAAATATCTCATATATTGAAAAATAAATGCTGAGAAGATATAAAAAAAGTTAAGAGTACTGATATTTATTTTTCATAACATTTCTGCACCAATAGTAGTTCCTTCATCAGATACTATGGTGAATGGCACGGTATAAATAAAGAATCTTTTGAATGGGACAGCATGATATACTTGTGATGATATCAACATACTATAAAAGTCTATGGAGATGATGTTGCGAGGTTGTGACAGGGTCTCCAACATGCAACCTGGACTGTGAGACTGCTGAGACCTCTGTCCCACCAACCTGGGCTGCCTAGCACACTGTGATGCTGTTGGCAAGCTACAAATCTCTGGCAGGAACTGCACTTACACAGCCATCCACAGGCAGGGACACACCCACCTGAGTTACATGAATGCTTCTCCCAGCCACTCATGAACCAACAAGAGAGAGACTCAGGCCAATTCCTCCCCAGCCTTGCATCCCAGAACTGTACCAACTTGCCCTGGTCAGAAGCCTGAGCAGTGTAAGTTTATTGCTCAGTCCACCCCTCCCTTGATGTGGAGAGGACAAACACTAGCCTTTGTAAACGGAGCTGAGATTTCCTGTCAGTGCTCATGGCTCTCCACCTTCTGGGCCATTATAATGATGTTCCTTCCCTCTGCACCCCATATTCTTCACAATGATATTATTAGGATAGGATTATGACATAGTTATGATGCATTTTATGCAAAATAAGTGATGTGAGATGTCATTGGAAAGATTATGATTTGCTGAATATGATTATCATATTTGTATGCATGTAACATTTTTGTATCTGAAGTTATGAACATTGACTATGTATCCATATTTCACGCCCACTAAACAAGATGTTTTCATTCTAGACCAGAGGTGGGCAAACTACTGCCCGTGGGCTGGATCCGGCCCGCCAGTCCTTTTAATTCGGCCTTGAGCTCCAACTGGGGAGTGGGGTCTGGAGCTTGCCCCACTCCGGCGCTCCAGCCAGGGAGCAGGGTTGGGGGCTGCTCCTAGCAGCTCCTGGAAGCAGCGGCATGTCTTCCCTCCGGATCCTATGCATAGAGGCAATCGGGGGCTCCGCTCTGTCTGCTGCCCCCGCCCCAAGCGCCACCCCCGCAGCTCCCATTGGCTGGAAATTTCATGAACATTCATGACCTGCCATACAATTTCTATATCCAGATGTGCCCCTTGGGCTGAAAAGTTTGCCCGCCCCGGCTTACACTGTACAGTTCCCTGCGCAGAACAAGATGGTACAATTTTGGATTTATACTCCAGAGAGAATGCATGCCTGAGAAGCTGGTAGTTGCCCTAGCTGTCGCCTTCTCACGCAGGGGCTGGTCAAAGTGCCTGCATGTAACTGCAGCCGGATGTGTCCCTAACTGTATGTATGCTGGTGAAAGTGCAGGCTGAAGCCTGGAGGGCTTTGCAGTTGGTCACAGCAGTACAGTGTAAGAGGGAGCCCAGGCTGGTGGGCCAGGGGGGCTCAGTGGTACTCCAGTTCCAGGTAGCACCCCGGGGGGAACCTGTCACACCTTCCTCTTCTGCGGCTATCATTCTAATGAGTGCAGAGGAGAGCCATGTCCTCCTTAATTTGCGGGAGGGTAGTTTAAAACTGGAGGAAAGGATAAGGTTGAAAGGAAGAGAAGGGAGAATATAATGAGGGGTGGGCTGCTACTAGACTAAAGAAGAGAGATGGGGTGCAGGCAGAATGGAGAGACAGGCTCAGTGGGCACTCGGCACCTGACAAGGGAGATATCACTGCCTGCAAAGTTTGAAAGGCATGAAGAGTCAGTTCTGAGACAGGAACTCCTTGGAGTGTTCAAAGTGGCAATAACAAGGCAAATCATGAGAAAATACAGACTTGATGATTAAGCACATATTTGGAACAGTGAGTACTATTAGATTGTGGAAAACCTTCCCAAGAGAGTTTATGTGAGCCCCATTTCCCAAGCTATTTAAAACCAGAATGAACAAAACAATTAAGAATATACCTTAGGGAACAATCCTGCACTGACGGTGGGATGAACAAGATAACTGAGTGGGGTTTTACAGTTTTAATTGCTACAATGCTATGAATACAGGAGTTACACGTTGAGAGTTTCTGGTATATGAAGGTGGAAAGTTTCAGCAACATGATGCTAACTGTGAAGAATATTTCCCCACCATATCTGAGCTGAAGGCATCTTATACAGAGGCCAGCAGCAATCATGGGATAGAACCACCTGAGCAAAACAACTTGACCGGTATCAACTCAAAATCTTGTGGAAAATAATCATGAATCACTTCCCTTTTTATTATCGTTTGCCTTCAGAAACAGCTAACTCATGGTCTCTTAGGTACAATCTGATCTGTGTCCAAGGAAAATCCACTAAGGGACAAGTTCTGTCTTTGGCTTGTCCAAGTTATATAATTTGAGAGCCTCACTGAGAGAAGCAGCTGGTAGGAATTCTGCCTTCTGCTAAGCAATTGAATGAGGTCCTGACAATCCCTGAAATGGACCAAAGCTTAAGAGACAAAATAACATGTCATGGTGCAACAACATAACCGTTAAGGGAGGCTGCTATCTACCATCTCAAGCAAGCAGCATTCAAGTCAGTTTCCTAAACCAGAGTATATTGGCTTGTCTATAATCAGATTGTTTTATTCAATATACATAGTTCTCCACTCATTTGCACCTCTACTCCCTTTCTCCACAGTAATTTGTGATGACTACAGAAGCCAAGAGTTACAACAATGGACACATGAAAAATGGAATCACATAAGCAATCTGTAACTCGGACTATCTGTGAAGTTGGACGTGGCTCTCTATTTCTCTCAAGTCTTGCAAGTGAGGAAACATATTCATATAAATTAGTGAAAAGCCTATGAAGCCACCTAATCCATCCTTCTGTCACTGCAGCATGGGACTCTGGTCTCTGCAATATAGTTTAGAACACTTGTTCTTCCTAAATTTCCTTCTCTCTCTCTCTCTCTCTCTCTCTCTCATTACTTCTGGTAATAGCCCCATTTTTCGCCTTATGTAATTCCTGTCCTTTGGATCTCGCTTCATAGAAGGAGGGTCTTCGCTCTGTTCTGGCCTGACTCATCCCTACAGGATGGGGCTTGGCAACAGGGGGGCTCAGTGTGGGCAACCCTCCCCCCTCCCACACATGTGGAGAATGAGAATTGAGAAGTGTCTGTGGCACTCTGTGGCTTTCCCACCATCAACTTCCTGTTTTTCGAAGAGAGGGCCTGTCTTAGGCCTGATGGGCCCCTGGCCTTATGTTTGACAGCTTCATGACACAGGTAGCAGCTGGTGCAGGAGAGAGAAGTGGAATTGTTTAGCCTCTTCACTGTTTTGACTGCCTTGTTTAGCTCGCCTACCCGGGTATACTGGGGAAGCACAGCCTCCTTCCGGTATCACTTTCCAGTGATCCCGTTGCCAGGCATGGCAGTAAGTGTGGGTGGGAATTCTCTGACCGGGATCGGTTGGAACTGGGCATTCACGGACCAGGTCTGTAAGAACAATGCACGGCAGGTTATGGAACTCTGCCTGGAGCCACAGGGTCAGGATTTGTCTCTTGCTGTCAACACCTTTCAGATGTGTGTGTTATTACACTCATCCCTCCCCTCCCCCAACTGCTGTCATTGCCTAGTGAAATGTTACATATTTACTTCTTCTACTCTTCCTTCATATAGCGTGTCAGGTCTCCAGTCCCTGATCCATCACATGCATGCATGTCTCTCCTCCGTTCCTCCTAAAATCCCTTGCAGGACACAGGAAGGTGAATATTTACCTAAGCCAGCCTATTAATGCACACACTCCTGTAAGGCATGTTTTCCTTGTAGCATCAGTTATTCCTTTAGACTTTCATACGTTTAGCTGCTAGCCATGCTTTAGAATAATCAGCCGTCTCTCTTCAAAGAAGCAGCTAGCTAACATAACACATTTTCTTCCCATCTGCGTATTTTGTTTCCCTCTGTACCCAAATCACTGATGGCTGGAAGGTTGGTGTTGCCATGGCCAGATAATTAAGGCAACTCCAACAGTAAATATGACAGTGTGTGGGCAATGTGTTGTGTGTCATCTTGTAAATCACACAAATGTGTCACACAAGGCACCAGTTGCAAAGATAAGAACCAGTGTTCAGTAATTACCGCAGTGCACAGTCACAGAGAGCTGTGTAAATATTCACTGGTATCTCCACAACAGGTTACCCCTGAGCATTTTTCTTCCTCAGCCTCTCTCAAATTTCTCCATTTTTTCCTTTTTGTCGTTCACAACCTCATGACCTTTTCCAGCTGCCCTCTCTTCTTTCAGGTGTAGGTGAACTAAAGATATGTCTGCACCGCAATAAGACACCTGGGACTGAAAATGCCAACTGACGGGCTCGCAGGGCTCAGGCTGTGGGGCTATAAAATTGCAGTGTAGACGTTGGGCCCAGGCGGGAGCCTGAACTCTGGGACTCCCAGAGCCCAGGCTCCAGCCCAAGCCCGAATACCCACACTGCAATTCTATAACCCCGCCAGCCGGAGTCACCTGACACAAGCCAGCTGCAGGTGTTTTCTTGCAGTCGTAGACTCACCATAAGTGAACAAACTGCAAGTGAATACCACACACGCTCCCAGCCTTGGTGGGCCAAATTATATTCTCAGTTTGAGGGATTTAACTTCTTCAGTAAATCCATTGGCATCAATGGAATTACTCAGACGTTACCCCTGTACAATTAAGAGCAAAATCTGGTTGGGTCAAGCTTCTTCCCCACCCCCGTCCCCCGGTGTCACAGTTCAAATCTTGTGATTTGTTTCCTTACTACTATTTCTATTTTGCATTCATACTGTTTGTTTAACTACTGCAGCGGTACTCCTAAGTGCTGGGCAACAGGCTTCTTTTTGTAAAAAGCAACATATCTGCAGCATTTGTTCTGAAGGAAAAAACAACTTATTCAAAACTACCCAGGCTTTGCAAACAGCAGGGGGAAAAAAGATACAGAAATAAGATTTGGGCCTAGCCTCTCTGATTATAACCCTTTAAACTGTCAAACTGCAAACTCTGTAAAATTCATAGGAAGGATGCATTTTAAAAAAAAAACTGATTCTTTTTGAGACTATGCACAAGTAATTTCAGCAAACAGAACTGTAATATAACAAAAGGAGTGCAGCATATAAAAGAGGTATAATATGCAGAAATATGCTAGATAAAACTAAATTGTATAATGACCAGGAAGTAAAAACAGTGCATGAAGGAGGAGCAAAAAGAACAGAAGAAAAGGAAGAAGATCTGCAATCAGGAGCATTATTAAACACTTATACTTTCTTTATTAACATAAGATACAGCCCTCATATACTATCAGATTGTCCTTTGCTATTTAGTAATCTATTGTAATTCCCTTTTACAAAGCTAGTTTAGTGAATGATACCATTCGGTCTTTCATGGTAGCCTTGTAGTCTTATCCAATGTCCTAAAGTGTTTGTTGCTGAGGGTTTTTTTTGCAATCATATTTATCATATTACACATAAGAATCCTTCCCAAATACAGGGTGCCCTCAATTGCTACTTAGACAACATGATGATATGCTCTTCCTTTATATCATATAAACCGTGCAAAAGCTAAAGACAAAAATCCAAAATTTATAGCAATGTCCTGTGAGAGAGGTTGTGCAGCAGCTGGTCCTATTTGGGCTGCCCAAGTTAATGTGTTAGGAGCTTAGAGACTCTTATGGATATCAAACATCAAAAGAGTAGTCAGTCCCTAGTCCCTTTAGATTTATTCTGGCACAGAAGGGCTTCAGCTACAACCATGTTTTCTCCTGTTTCTCTTTGTCATAATTCCTTTGTACTGTCTCGAAGATTGGGGGGGGGGGGAGGCAGTGCTCCTGTCAATAATTGCTAATTAATTATTATCAGGCTAGTCAGCATCAATGGTTAAATGGATAACCACCTATTGTCTGTCATGTTCTGAGCAGCTGTGTTCTTTGTTTCACTCTGGAATCTTTTAGAGACAGACAGACATATGGCAGTTATGTGTCAGGAGCTGGACTGCAATAGGAATGCCCTCATGCATTCCCACTGCTGTACTGGCTTCAGTTTAATCAGAGATGCCAGAATGATGGTCTCCTTATTCCACTGAGTTTCATGTAAGGCTGATGGTTTGCACCAGTGAAATATGACCAAGCATGAATATTTATAGCACTGGAAGGATGGGGACAAGTCCATATTATGTCGATTCATGCTCTGCAGAGCTGCATGTTATACTCAAGTATCAGGGGGTAGCCGTGTTAGTCTGTATCTACAAAAACAACAAGGAGTCTGGTGGCACCTTAAAGACTAACAGATTTATTTGGGCATAAGCTTTCGTGAGTTAAAACCTCACTTTGCATCCGAAGAAGTGAGGTTTAAACTCACGAAAGCTTATGCCCAAATAAACATGTTATACTGTGACTCCACTTAGTTCATAGTCTGTCACCCAGCCCATTCCAAAAACCTGTATTTAGGAGGTCATAATTTGGTCATAAAAACACTGCCCAGGTGATACTGGCATCTATCTATTGATCAATTGTTCGTTCGTTAAGCCCACCTTAGTATCTGACAGCATGCAAAATCTCAGATATTTAGGATGCAATGCAGCCAGGTACAGAGCACACTGGGAGTGCCTTCTACATCACTTAAGGCCCAATTCCTCTCCATAAGGACCAGTACAGGTGCAGCCGATACTTGGGACCTGCTGCATCACCCTGAATAGGCTGGGCAAAAAGGGCTGATGATGTGGGTTGGGGAATGGGCTATTCGATCTATACACACACACCAATCCAGTGCCTCAAAATCCACAAACAGAGGTGTGGGATGGGCTGAAATAGCAGATGTGGTGATTCAGCCTGTGATCTGCCCACGCATGGGGAGAGTGGATCCGATCCTGCCCCTTCAGTTATTTTGGCTTTTGGAGGTGTGCAGTTTTCACTCTGTGAACATGTAAGAAAAATTATGCAAAAAATGTTGGTTAAGCATTTATTACCCAGATGAATTACTCAGTGCTGAGTGGGAAGAGCTTCAGACACACAGCACAGCTCAGACATAATATTTTCCACTCTTAGCCCTGCTCTACACTAGAGGGGGAATAACGTAGCTGAAGTCAGCGTACTTAGATCGACTTACCGTGGTGTCTTCACTGCGGTGAGTTGACTGCTGCCACTCCCACGTCGACTCTGCCTGCGCCTCTCGTGACGCTGAAGTACAAGAGTCGACGGGAGAGCGCTCGGGGGTTGATTTATCACATCTAGACTAGATGCGATAAATCGATCCCCGCTGGATCGATCGCTGCCCAGCGATCCGGCAGGTAGTATAGACATACCCTGAGTTACAAATAGTAAGATAAAAAGAAAGCCAAAGGAAAATAAAAAAACATAGAAAGCCCATGTTGCTAAAATCGGAGGTTAATTCACAAAAGCAGAGTCCAGCTGGTATCCCTAGCCTACCACTTGGGCATGTTATTTCATATCATCTTTCCCTCTTTGTCAAGAGTATACTGAAGTCAAAATAATGTCAGTCTTCATACTGCTTTTTGTTCTTTAATTATTCCAGAACAACAACTCTGTTGAAGAACAATAATTTACTATAGGCTTTATTAATAAATGTAGTAAAATATTCATTTAACTTATCAGAACCATCCATGGCCTTTAAAGCAACTAACTCCTTGTCCCAGACGACTTCAGACGAGTCCTGTAGGAATGAAATATGTTTTTCTAGCCTTTGTGGGGCTGCATTTTGGAAAACAGCAAATTTTATAAAATATTTGCTGCTTCCTAATAATTATAGACCAAAATGGGAATAAAGAGTTTTTCCAGCCTCTATTGCATTCAACTGTTTCACTGAGCATAGGGTATCCCTAGTATTCATCAACACTGGTGTTAAGTGAACAGCCAGGGAGCGGGCAAAATCTCTCAGCTGGTTCCAGCTGGGGGTGACTTGATCTAGCGGCATTCTTTCAGAAGGAGGCCATGTATTAAGAACATGATGACAGACATTTTCTGCAGTGAACCTGGCTTCTATTATGAGAGTAACTTGGGAGCCTGAAGTTTCTTTGTTCAAAAAGCTCAGTGTGGGCTAGATTTTCAAGTCTCAGCACCCACAACTGGAGCCAGATTTTTCAAAAAGACAATTGGCTCCAATTAGGCACCTAAGTAAGGGCCAGAGTTTAATGAGAAATCAGCACCCAGCATGAGATCCTCTGAAAATCTCACCATTTATTTTGGTGTCTAACTGGGAGCTGAGCATATTTCAAAGTCTGGCCCTAGCAGCATGTCTGTTATTTTGGTTTTGTTCTAATATTCACATATCTAATGATATTTAAACTATTTCCCCTCTCCTGAAACAGCTCTCTTTCGTACAAGGAACTCACTGATGGCGACAAAAACCACCCAAGTGCATAAAACATTCCAGTCATTGGATGCATTTAGCAACAACTTGATCAGGCTTCTAATCTGGCCTACATCTAGTTCAGTGCTCTTGTAACCATATATGTAGTAAACTTTTTGAATAGTGGTGGAGACTGAAACAGAATGTGCACAGAAGCTGCCTGGCCCTAAGTAATATGAGAAGCCAATATTCCAGTGTAAATTCATGCTCCTTCTTCTGTCTAAATAAATAGCATGTGACTCTCACAAAGAGCAACATTTGTGCTTAGATTATCCCTTAAAAAAAATTGTTAACAGATGCTCTCTCATCCCATAGCTGTGAATTAGTGTTGAAAAGTTACAACAAAAGCATGATATTGTAAAAACTGGTGCAATGGATTCTGACAAGGGTCCATGGGTAATGAAACGTAAAATATTCAATAATAAAACAAGAATTTTAAAATAATTTTCATAAAGCAATGTTTATAAAATATAGAAATACTGCATGTAACACATGCATAATGAAACACTATTTCCAAGAAGTCTTAGCATCTTGAACTTACTAGCTGAGGATATTGTATCACTGGATCCTCAACAATCAAGCTGATTCAAAATTTTGGATGGATCCAGTTTCCAATCGGAAAATCAAAACATTTTGCAGGAATGAGTCAATTTTGACAAAAGTTTCCCCAAATAATGTTGAAATGAATCAGTTCAACTTTAATTATTTCACTATGATAATGTCAAAATGTTTTGGTTTTGACGTTATCATTTCTATTTATTTTGTTTCAACTTTTATATTATCAAAACAAAAAAGTTTAACATTATTGAAATGATTCAATGGTTCCAAATCAAATTTGGGGGGAATTTCTGTTCTGCAGGAGATTTTGAAAAAATTTACTTTTTGCTGTGATTCCAAATGAAGACAAATTTCAAAATATTGGATTTTCCTACAGAATAGAAATTCCAGTCTATGACCAGCTCTATTCAACAATAAAGCCAACTGCTTTCTATTACGAGTTAGGGCAATATTCTGTACTGATTGATATGCAGTGTAACTTATTAAAGTCAATGCCATCTAACAAGTCTCCAGCTCTTAGTAGTCTAGGTGAAGTTCAAGTCCAGCCATTCTGATTGTACATACAGAACTGCCAGATCATGACACGGAATTCACATGCAAAATCCAAACTCTATTGAGAGTCTGTGGGAAAATATCCTTCCAGTACCTTGTGGCACAGCCTACAGCTTCTAATAGTCTACTCTAGACAGAGCAGCTGTCCAACCATTCATATAAATATTAGAATCACCAAACTGTATTTGCAATTAGTGACCATTTTCTATAATATTACTCCACAAAAATATTAAAGTCAACCAATATTAAAAGAGAATATTTTGTTATCTGTCTCTACTACAAATTGTCATTTTTGTACAGTAACTGCTGAATGGTACATTGAAATGGAAGATAAACCTATTTATAAAATTTAATTTTATACTACTATCAAAATTATTAATTTACTCAAATGACATTCAGAATTGTGTATTTATCTTGATACCTCATAGTGATATAATGAGATATATGGATAAAATGTGTGTGATAGAATATAATAGAAATTGTTTAACACAGTATACTGTATGTCATATCCTGCCTGAATACTCTTCTCTGTCTTCTGAGATATATTCTATGTAAAGTTTACACAGAGCACATAATTCATACTATGAATTCAAGTACACATAGGAGACTTCAGAAGAACATCAGCCTTTATAGCCTCCTACATCAGATTTAACTAACTGAGACAATAATGGTTGATTTTTTTCCTGCTAGCTTGTTTCAGTAGGTCACAGCTTTCTAAGCGAGGTACAGTAATTAGTTTTCTTATAATGAAATAGAAGACTCATTCCTGAAAAATGAAAACACAAGATTTTTAAAATGTAAATTTTTTTTAAAAATTAAGTAGCAACATTTATCTATTAATTTTGAAAATAATGATGACATCCAGTTCTGATTTCACATGCAAGGAGAGGCACAGACATGTCTCTTATCCAACTGCTAATACATGCATGGGCACTAGGACCATACCTGATATGCAGCGATATCTACCTGTATGAACTGAGGTTTGGACAACATCCTGCAAGTCAATAATAAACTCCTTTTGCAAGAGTCAGTGTAACTACATTTTTACATTATGCATCCGAAGAAGTGGGCAGTAGCCTACGAAAGCTTATGCTCTAATAAATTTGTTAGTCTCTAAGGTGGCACAAGTACTCCTGTTCTTTTTACATTTTTACAAATTACTTGCTGTGACGCTCTCTCTCTTTCTGTATGCAGTGGCTTCTCTCTCTTTTACTTTTTATCATTAGATAATGTAACGCTGACACACACAAGTGTCAGCAGCAGGACCTCTTGGGACCTCTTGAGCTTTCTACTGCATGAGCTAAAAGACACATCTCTGCTATACAGGGCTGTAGTAGGCTCATCAATCTCTAGCTAGCCGAGCCACCACTAGAGGGGGATAGTGTGCCATTCCAAGCAAGCAGGGGTTAGGTGCAGAGAAGCACGTCCCCAAGCTTCAGTAACTTCCCAGTTGAATTGCCTGAAATCCCTGTACGGGACACCACTTGTAACGCTGACTCACATGGGACATTGTCAGCAGGGACCAAATCTTGGACCTCTTGAGCTTAATACATGAGCCCCTACTGCATGAGTTAAAAGATGCATCTCTGTTAGCCAACGCTGTAGCAGGCTCATCAACCACAAGCTGGCCTAACCACCAGTAGAGGGGACAAAGTGCCACACCAAGCAAGCAGGGGTTACAATAAGGTACTGACAGAATTCACCATTCTAAGCAGAGGGACTAGCTGCTCACACAGATTAGTATTATTTTACCTAACAGTATAAAAGTAAAGGAAACTTTCTAACAGCATCCATTCATAATTTAGATTGCAATAAAACACATTAGGGGTGATGTTTCAGTCAAGAAACATTTACATAGTTATAGCCGAGAGACAAGATAGATGAGAATAGCTTTTATTGGACCACTTTCTGTTGACAGAAGGGACAAACTTTCAGGCTACACAGAGCTCTTCTTCAGGTTTGGGAAAGGAAAGCGGAATGTCTAAGGTAAGTACAAGTTGTGACAGATTATTAAGCATATGGGGCAATGTCTGTTGTAGGAGGCCACTTAAAATCATTTTTCAATACTCACTCAACAGCTTCAAAAGGCGAGCGTGGGAACTTAAATTCATAACGCTGCTAGACACTAAAAACTATGGACTTCGCAGGGACACTGGTTTCATGGCTCATTATAATGATTTGTAACACACGCCTTCCTGCTAACCCTTAAGAGCCCACTTCAAACCCCTTGTCCATAACAGTCTGATTCTTATTGCCCATTCCATTTCAAGTGGCCTCCTACAACATGTGACCCCTTCTGCTTAACAATCTGTTGCAGCTTGTATTTATCTCAGATACTCTTCTTCCTTCCCCAGACCTGAAGAAGAGCTCTGGGAAGCTCAAAAGCTTGTCCCTCCTACCAACAGAAGTCGGTCCAATAAAAGATATTACCTCACCCACCTTGTCTGTCTGTCATGTCCTGGAACCAGCATGACTACAGCAATACTGCAAACCATATTCACAGCTGCTCAAATAGCACAGTGGTGGCCACAGCTAAAAACCTAGATTAAGTATCTGATGTTTGCTCGGTCTTCGCTGAATATTATTTCTTCCTCTAAACCCACCAGGATGCACTCATTTGCATTTGATGAGTTAACATCATTTCAGTGTTCATTATTACTGACCACTGAGGAAATGAACAGAAATGCAACAGATAACTGTTTTCAGACAAACAAATGAACCATTTTTTCTCATGAAAGTACAAACAATTTTTATTGTTGGTGAAAGTTTAAGTGGGAGAGCCAGAAAATGTTCTGACCCTTATTTCCAGGGTTTCGCTTTAGAAATGCCAGAATGTATTCAACATGGCATAACGAAAGTCATGTTTCATAACTCCTTAGCAGTCCTAAATAAATAAAAATGCTAGCACCGGTTATATTTTCTATGCCTGTTTACTTTTTGCCTCCTTCCTGTGCTCCATGTGGCAGCTTCCCTGAGATTTCAGTTTGCCATTCTCCTGTTGTCCCCTATCTTTTAATTTCCCAGACACTTTATTTCATTCTGTACTTTTATTAAACTCAATACTGCTAACCCTGTTATTTCTTTCATTCTTTATTGTCTTGACTTCTGTTTTTGCTCTTTCCCCCCCCCTCTTTCTTTCCCTAATCCTTTAGACCTAACTTCTTTTTCTTTCTTTTTATATTATCTTTGCCCATGTCCCTTTTGCTTTTTTCTTCTTCTCATTTTTGCTTTATTTTCTAACTCAGAATCTCAGTGTATGGTGTATGGTTTGTGAAGCACCATTTCTCTGTGGTGCCAGTTCTGGTCATGCAAACAATGAAATATTTTGAGACCCAAAGAACAGGGTATTGGAAATATTGAAGGGGAGGTCTTCTGTGGTAGCATCTCTCTTTTATGAAACGGTCTGCAGAAGAAATTAGTGGGAGAACCCATGCTAGAGAAGTCTTCTCTTTCCTCCCGATCACTTCCCTCTCAGTTATTTCTCACGTCGCTTCTGCCCTGTTGCCTTCGTCTTGCTATTAGGTGGATTGCTGTCTAGCTGGCAGGGGAAACAGTTCCCTATGCTGGTTTTCACAGCATTATCAGTAGGGTCGCATGAAAGAATCATCCATCGGTGATCTGGTCTGTTTGCACTGGAAACCACAAGCTCCAAAGCTGTAATATGGTTGGTTGGGGGAGGGGTAGGTGTTCATGTCATGAGTTACAGGCTGATGAACACTTCAGATACATTCATCAAATGTACATAATCATAATCTGACCTCCACCCGATCTCACTTCCTCCCTCCTCCTTTCTTGCACTCTGTGCTACTCACACTCCTCTTTCTTTACCGATTTCAATCTTCTTGTACTCTCAACTTCGGGTCTTCAGCAATGTAGCCCCCTACATTTGGAACCATCTCTCATTCTTGCCAGATACCCCTTAAAAGCCTACTTTTTAAGCAACTCTTCCTTGTAATTCTCACCACTACTTTCTCCTTAGTGTCCCCTACCTGAACACTGTGTCTGGTGTCTGTGCCTTACATTGTAAGATCTTTGGGCAGAACATGTTTCTTAATCTATGGGCCTGGTTCTTCACTGTGTTACACCAATTGCCAATGTAACTATTGAAATCAGTGGAGTAACACCAGTGTGGAACTGGCATAACACACTGGAGAATTGGCCCAGTATTTGTAAAGTGCCATGTAAATTTACATCACTTTATAAATGACTTGCTGGATATTAAGTAATAATAGATACAACAGAACTGTTCAACAGAACTCATCTGATGCTTTGTGCCCTAACATTTTGATGACTTCCATGAAAAGTCACATAAATCAGCAAGAAACATAGGATTGCCAAAGGAGAGAAAGATATCCATAACAATTTCAAAAGAAAAGTGGACTTCTGGTTTTCTATGTGCTTTTTCTTTATTAAAAAGCATTATTAACCAGGAAGTTACTCATGAGACTAACCACTTCTAATGAATGGGTGTTCTAGGAAAAATACACAAGGCTTATTGTACCATACATTAAGAAGCAATATACCCTTTGCACATCAGTTATACACCACCATCCATTACTTTGCTAGTTTAAAATGGGGAATGTATCTACACTTTTTCACATTGTTCCCTCACTATTAGTTTAGAGGACGTTCATTTTTCAACCATTTACCAATAGGCATTCAATTTGATCTCTGTATAGGTTAAAGATTTGACCGAGCTGCATCATCCCTCATTATATAACATGCACAATTTACACTCATGCAATGTTCAATCATTCATGCTCAGATGAAAAGTTGTTTCAATTAACTGCTAGTGATTTGTGAAATCAAATGTCACTAAATCTTGCTTGAGAAAGGTGAGTTAATGTGAAACTTCTGCTCTCCCCTCCTCATGGTCCAGTATTATGTGAAATCTTAAATGTTTATCCAAAAGAATAAGCCTCAACATAAAAATAATAATCAGAATGGATGTTCGCAATTGTGTTTGATCATTGCTCCTATAAAAATATTGTACAAATCACAATGCCTTATTCAGAACAGAACTTGATACTACTATTTTCTATTTGTGTTAAAATTTCCCACCCAGTATTACAACCAAATTAGACTATAACATCTATTCCTCATTCTATACCATCAGTCTGAATGAGGTATGTTCTGCTGCACTTTGTTTATGTGCAGGCTAAAATAATTAAACAACTCCAGTGTTTTTAAACTTACTATGTAGGAGCTATAAACAGCTGGCAGCTTCCAGAACTTTGTATGAATGAAGTCTCCTCCTCTGAAGAGCCCTGAGTGCAGGTGAAAGGATGGCATTGTGGCTAAGCACTGGATTGGGACTCAGGAGATGTGGATTCTTTTCCTGGCTCTGCCACAGAAGTCCTGTGTGATCTTGGGCAAGTTACTTATTCTCTCTCGATCAAAGTTCCCCATCTACAAAGTGTGGATAATTCTTTTTCCTTCCATTTTTATTTAGATCCAGTTATTTGGACTGTAAGCTCGTCACGACAGGACAGGACTATGCACCCAGCACAATATGGTCCCTATTTTGGTGGAATCTCTAGGTACCATTATAATTCAAATAATAATAATGACAAAACACTGTATAATGATACAGAGTTATCACTAATGACTCATTCAGGCAGGAGGATTTTGTTAGTGCCAGAAAGGATGAGACAGTAACTGCTACCAACAGTGCAACTGCACTAGTGCAAGCAATGGTGTCAGTAGAGTGCCCCTGTGTTTACCATTGTCTCAACACAATGGGGAAAAACGGCTGAGCCCTGACCACACCCACTGGTGGATGTTTCTTACATAGAAGTACTGTTTATGGGAAGTCAATGGGAGTTGTGGATACTCAGTACCTCTCAAGATTTAGTGAAATAATTTAGGAAGATGTAGCTAATCAAGTGTGATCAGCTACCACAGAACTTATAGATGGAAGAGATCCATTAAGTCTGTGGCAGAGCAGAGTACAATGAAGTGGGAGGAGAGCAGAGAACTGCTGTATGTACTACAGTTGGAGCAGATCTGGGAGTTTCAACAGCCACTGAAGCTCATTCTGCTGCTAACTCAGATGCTTCTTGAGTCTTCAGTGTTGCCAGCACTCATCGTTTTACTGCACGTCTTGCAATAGATGGTGTTCTTCCACAAGCCCCAGCCGCTGTAGTCAGATTGTTAGCCGAGAATCTCAACCTTCATTTAAAAAAAGTAAGTTTCTCGCTCTCACAGTTGCAAAAAATAGATTGAAAATGTTGCTGGTCAGGTCTAAAAAACCAGAAGGGGAATGAAAAGAGATGTATTATTGTTGAAAATGTTTAAGCCAATCGAATGATTCTAAATGCTTGGAGCTGGCTATGTTGCTCACAACAACTGGCAAACTTTTCCAGTACCTGAAATCAATATATTAAACTTTGGAAGAGAGCAGAGAACTTTGGTTTGTAATTACAGAGGGGCGTGGGAGGGAGCAGTAGGCCTTGCTTTTAGCGGCAAACTTTTCCACAGGCAGCTTCATCAAATGAGCATTCCCACTTTCCAAAAGAGACTCAAAAGTTCTGACTATGACAGCTGCCTCTGTGCTGAAAGGAGCAGAGACATCAAGAATTGCTTGATTAATTGTTCAGAAACTTCCAAAGAGGCAAATTATGGGCAAGTTATTTATAGGCCCCTCTGATGCTGCACTTGAAGCAGCTAAGGCCAAAGTTCAGCTAAAAGTAATGGACTTAAAATGATGCGATCCCCTCTAATCTGAGTTTTGTGCACCAAAGAAACCTAATGCACTTTTGTAAACGCCTGCCAAATGACAGAGAACCGGAGTACGTAAGAGGGTTGGATACATGCGTGAGCCTCTTGATATGTGCAGAAATTCGTAAACAGGCTTTTTCTATTAGTGATGCAAAAATTGTGCACCACAATTCAGTACCACAGAGATAATTTTCAATATAGAAGGGACAATGTGACCATTGTCACATACTACGTATGGCTTCTATACCCACTTTCCAATTGTCTAATGTGTTCCGGAAGGAACCGGGAAGGAAGCCCATGGCGTCTATAATGGTTCTGAACTTGGACATCTAACTACTGAAGTTTGACTCAATTTGGATGTGTCTTATTATTGCCAGCAGCTTGGCAGCTAAATGGTTTGAGATGTTTCTTTACACCCATATTTAAGTGAAAGATTCTTCCTCTACCTCACACGGGAGGCAGCCAGAATTTGGACACTTATCCTAGATGCCCCAAAGTTTATGGGGCCATAGCTCTATGTTTCTTCCACACCAAATGGCAGGCCCAAAAGCAGAGCACATAATGCATCTCAAAACAGTACGAGTCACTCCTCAGTATTAGAGGCATTTTTAAAATGTCCCAGTTTCTCAGTATTTGACAGTCTTCACATTATCCAGTTTTATTACTACAGTGTGTCTATCTTCATTATCAAAATCCTTTGAAGCACAGGCTTATGTTTGTCACTGGAAACAACTGGCGCTTCCAGAGGGTTAAACAGCCCACAATTATTACAAATTAATTTGTTTCCCGGAAGACTGGTGGTATTCCAAGAGCTAGAAGCCCCAATGCTTGATAACTGGACTGGAGAAAGTACAAAAAAAATACTATAGGGAAAAGGCCTACATTAGTAAGTGGCTGGACTAACTGACCTATTTGGGCTTTTCCATCTCTAATTTCTATGATTCACTCTATATGCACATACTACATTACTGACACACATTAATGACCATGGATTTAAAAGGATTAGGTGTTTTAAATTTGTGTAATACCCTGCTTTATTACATGTACACATACACTTTACACAAGGCCAGTTTTTCCAACAGTGTTTCCAAATCTAACCTTCTGTTTTAAGCAAAGCAAAGAAACAAAAAACAAAACAAAGCAAAACTAAAATCATCACGTGTTATGCAATGTTTGCTTTGAAAATAAATCCATACAAAAGAAAAATACTTGTTCTTTTTTTCTCCAGAAGTATATCTCAATGGATTACGACTCCTGCTTCCTGCACATGATCAGATTTGAACTCACATAGCTTTGAAAGATCTGAATCAGGAAGTCTTGCACATACATTAGTCAGTCATTTAGGCTGCTGCAATACATTCCAAAATCATTTGCAAAATCAAAATCAGCTGATAACTCCCAAATAAAAGCCGATATATATATATGGAAAGTGTTAGTGCAAAATGAAGAGAGATGCTAAGGGCTAGCTCCACAAAGGAATTTAGTCACCTCATTCCAAACTTTAGATCCTCAAAACTGCAGCTCAGCTGCTGCCTAATCCTGCAGATGCCTAAAGTTCCTTGTCACCTAAGTTACTGCAAGTGAAGTCCTCTCAGCACCTAAACTTCTGCTGATG
Source organism: Chrysemys picta bellii (assembly GCF_011386835.1). Taxonomy (NCBI): domain Eukaryota; kingdom Metazoa; phylum Chordata; order Testudines; family Emydidae; genus Chrysemys; species Chrysemys picta. The sequence goes on from NC_088792.1 coordinate 253,901,482, forward strand.
GGCATGCACAGCGTCACTTCAGGCCAGGTGCTGCCAACCTGCTCAGTGACTAAGCCCCGGAGGGATCATCAAACTAGGTGTTGCTGTGCCAATCTCGCCGGTGGGGCCCAATCCGGTAGGAAGTCGCCGAGGCTGCCTAAGAGCATAGCTACCAGACAGGAGCCGAGGAGGTAGTTCCCCCTCTTCCCTAATGTTCCAGGAGTTCAAGCATTCCACAGGGATGTGGGAGCCTCGGGTTCAAATCCCCACCTTGTCTGGGTCTCAGCAGGAATTTAAACAGAGACCTCTCAGGGGAGCACCCTAATCCAGCTATTGGTAGCTCTCAATAGCTCCTTTTGAAACTGTTTCACTTTGTCTAAAATACTTAGTGACGGATGCATCTTTTAACTCCAAGCAGCGAAGAGCACTGGAGGGACTGTCAGTTATAGAAAAGATTTTGCAAGTGTGTTTTGTGTGAGTATATTCTGTTCAAAGCAAGGTTAGGAACTCTACCTGTTTATAGTTACACACTCTTTCACATTCTGAGGAGAAGATGACTGGTGATCTACTGAGGCGTGTAGCTTCAAAGAACAAGAATGACCAGTAAATAAGAATTTGTCTTCTCCCAAAAAGACCCATCTAATTGAGGTCCCACTCTTGGAAACTTACTATAAAAGCTCAAGGGATAGGTCAAAAAGAAAGCAAAACTGAAAAACTGCCTGATGCTATAGCAGTAAAGAAAAAACAAGGCTAACAGAGTTCAAAAGATGAAAGCAGAGACAACCTTAGTTCTGGTACTTCCTAACATTTGAGTGCATGACTCAAACCTTAATGTTAAATTCTTTAAAGTAATAACATGCATAGATAGCACTGAGTGTATGGGGAAGGTGAAGGACTTTCACAAGGTGAGAAAACAGCATCCTGCATAGAATAACATTCTAAAGTGCAAGAGACTTTGAATACTGAGAAATAGGTTCTGGACTCCTGACTAGATGCCAAAACTAAGCAATAATGCTTTACATATGTGTGAGGAGAAATCCATGTGGCTTCTCTGCAAATCTCCTGGCTGGGGCAGATCTGAGGTTAGCAGCCAAAGCTGCTTTGAACAGAATTTACTGAGCCTTTACATGACCTTCAAGCTGCAGGCCTGCCTAGCTGTTGCAGTGAGATATCCACTGAGGGCTATACTGTGACTTAACAATATGCCTGGAGTAACAGGCAGCACATGTTCTGTTCCACAGGCAGTGCAACTATTTCCTGGTTCTCTTCTTTGCCCCATGGAGACACAATCTGTTATTGCACTATGCCAGTAGCAGATTATTTCCCCCTCTTCACCAGTTCTGCTGTGCAGGATAGCACTAAAGCAGGTAAAAAGTTGGCATTTCTATGCTGCGGGAACTGCTGAAATTCTGAAAAACATTTTGTTCCGAAACAGAACTAAAAGAAGCATTCCAAAATTTCACATGGAAGGAAAAAAAACGTTATTTAGAAAATCAACTTGTTTCATTTAAAAAATTGAAATTAATCTGACCCCAGGGGTATGTCTAACACGGCAATTAGAAATTCGCCGCTCGGTTGTGCCAACTGACTCGGGTTCATGGGGCTCGGGCTAAGGGGCTGTTTAATGTGGTGTAGGGCTGGAGTCTGGGCTCTAGAACCCTGTGAGGTGGGAGGGTCCCAGAGCTCAGGCTGCAGCCTGAGCCCGAATGTCTGCACTGCAATTAAACAGTCCCTTAGCCTGAGCCCAAGTCAGCTGGCATGGACCAGTCGTGGGTGTCTAATTGCAGTGTAGACATACACTTATAGCCCAAGTGGCAAGGCTTGCAGCTCAGAGAAAAACTGAATTTGGGTCAACTGAAACATTATGTGAATTCATGTCAAGTTCAACAAACAGTTTTGGCCCAGGGGAAAAAAAATCTGAAAAACAGTGGCAATTTTTAAATAAAACTTTTATTTTTTTTAATTTAAAACAACTTTTCGTTTAGAATTTTCCCTTAAAAAAAAGGTAAACACATCAAATGAGGTTTGTTTTTTTAACTTTCATTTTGCCAAAAATAATTTAAAAAATAGTTTCCAGTTGACCCGAAACATTTCACACATCCCCTCCCGAGAGTCCCCAGGGTTTCCCCACTCCTCAGCAAAAACCCTGGAAGCTCTGAGGTCCCTGGCTGTAGGGCAGGCCGCATGATGGAGCCACAGACTCTGGAAGTCTTGGGGTCCCCAGCAACCCACCAGGTGAGCTGGCAAGAAACCAAGTTGTTGAACCAACTGGAATTTTTCAATGAAACCATGCGCTAGGCCAACCAACCAGCTCTAGGACCTCAGTTTTGGGGCATGATTCTGTAGCATCACCTGATCAATATAAAACATAGTATAAAGTCACTAGAGCCTGAAGCTCATGCACTTCATGAGCTGAACTTGCTGCCAGTAGGAAAATGACCCTTCTAAGACGCTTCTGCATGAAATCAAGAGTGCGAAACTAGTGAACAGTTCTACTAATACAAGTAGCTAGGGCCATACTGAGAGGTTTCCCGTACATTACGTAAAGGATACATACAAAAGAAGCCTTTGCAGTAATAATGTATTACAACTTCAAGAGCTAGATATTGTTATCAACCAAAATAAGGAGAAAAAATATATCAGGTCATTGATTCTGTTATCATCCACAGAGACCTGAAGATTAAACCCATACATGATTAAATGAAGCAGATCCTAGCTAGCCACTCCCCTTCCCTCTATTATTGTAAAGCTTGCTGTCTGCCTGGCTACTGCTCTTCCCACTCAGAGGTAGCTGCATTTCAGTGACGTTGTATGCACTATGTAAGTGTTTGCAAAATGCTTTAATCTGCAAGTTGAAACATACGGAGCACAACGCTCTTGTCATGGAATTTGCCACAGAATCCAGCCTCTACCAGGGAGTTGTGTGTTAGAACAAAGCTTTAATTACTTTAAAAAAAAAATAACATTTCTAGCCTTCATGTTTGTGAAGAGAAATCTTCCAGACAGGAACTGAATGAAAACCAATGTAGAATTTCCAGATGTGTGACTTGCCTGAACTCAGTGGGGTGTTATCTGTGAAGCCTACTGTATGCATCCGAAGAAGTGGGCTGTAGCCCACGAAAGCTTATGCTCTAATAAATCTGTTAGTCTCTAAGGTGCCACAAGTACTCCTGTTCTATCTACTGATGACAGTTATTGAAGAAGTAAATACTTCACTCCTGTTTATTTCAGCAGACCTGAAAATTGTTGCCCAGACCTGAAGAAGAGCTCTGTGTAAGCCGGCAAGCTTGTCACTTTCACCAACAGAAGTTGGTCCAGTAAAAGATATTACCTCACCCACATTGTGTCTCTAATATCCTGGGACCAACATAGCTACACCACCACTGCATATTTCAGCAGAAATATTCAACTAATCTGCTCATCCGTCTTACTGGCTGCAGTATCAGACAGTGGGGATGTGGCAGGCGCTGGTTAGAGCAAGGATTGCTGAGACAAGGAAAAGGAAGTTCAAGTCCTCCACAATCAGCATCGTTATCTCCCCTGCCCAAAAATGGGGAGAGCAAGAAGAGATGCATTTTCTTCCCAGTGCCAAAAAACAAAATCACTTCGACCTTGGGCGGTCCAAAACCCAAATCAGCTCCTATGACTTGTCCCAGATGTCCTTGATTCAGCTGTCAAAACCTCTGGCTCCTCTCTCAACAATCTCCAAATGCAACCACTATAAAAATATGTAACGCTTTGAACACTGAGAATATAGGGGCAATGTGAGCTGCTTGGGGCAGGAGCTGGGCTTTCCCGTATGTTTGTAAAATGCCTAGTGTATTATAGGCACCACCAGAAATGCAAAATAGCAAACAATAACAATGGAATTACTCCAGATTTACAGTGGACTCCCTGAACAGAATTTGCCGCACTGCATTTAATATAAGAATAAATAAACCAATGGTGGTGTTTGAGCAGGGAGTTAAAAGAAACAGCCCGAATTAAACAGAAGCTTCGAGATGTGTGAACCACTTACTGAAAAAGAATGATGCAATTTTACTAATGTAACTTTGCCCTTCTACTCTCTCCTCCCTCCCCTCCTTTTGTTTAATTAGATGTCCCTCATTTGTCTGGTTCAGTCTGATGTTAGATTGTAAAGTCTCTGATGTAAGGTCCATGTCCCACCTTATTTCTATTAAGTGCCTAACCACTTATGGGTCCTCAAAAATAAGTAACAATTAGTAATGTTCATATTGAATTCAGTAACACCCTCCGTTTTGAGTGCATGTGAAGCTGCTGCAGGATTTTCAGTTTGCTGCAGGGATCCAGCAGCAGATCACTGCAGAAACAAGGGACCTGATGCAGAATTCAGGTTCTGCTTCCTGCATAATACACAGGGCTATGGCTTATAATATGAAAACTCTCATTAGAGGAAGCATGCCAGTTATCTGCAATGGGACGCTTTTCTCTGTTTTGTCCTACTAATAATAATAATTAATGGAGATATCCATCTCCTAGAACTGGAAGGGACCTTGAAAGGTCATTGACTCCAGCCCCCTGCCTTCACTAGCAGGACCAAGTACTGATTTTGCCCCAGATCCCCAAGTGGCCCCCCCAAGGATTGAACTCACAACCCTGGGTTTAGCAGGCCAATGCTCAAACCACTGAGCTATCCCTCCCCCCAAGGAGCTATCCTCCTTGTCCTAAGGAGCTCCCAGATTATTTCTCTATTTGGCTCCCCCTTTCTGTCGTCGTGAATTGTGTCTATGAGTAACTACTCTGTCAAAACAACCATCTGCTACATTTGATCATTTATGGGTTTTGTCTGGCTTGATCTTCGGGTCACTACCATCTGATTTTTGCAGCTTATACCTGCCTCAATGATCTGATTTATCTTTATTTTTCTTTTGGTTGGCTATTCTATTGCACTGAATGCTTTAATATACTGGTATTGTAGAGTCTTTTTGAGTGCACATTCTTTATATAAGGTAGGTATCCTATTTTGCTTCTCTTGCTATGTGTGCACTTTCTCTATTCATTCTTTGGTGTAATAATTGAATAGTGGTGGTGCAGAAGTTACATAATCTTTAAAAAAGGGCAAAATAAATTATTTTTACCAAACCTTTCAGTAACACTTTTCAATAGGATTTCTTTACTCGGGAATTCATAGCCAATTAAGAACCTTTTGTGATTCCTTTCCTATTCTATAAAATTTATACATTAAGCCACTATCATAAATTATATAGCATTTTAACACCGAAGGACTAGACCAGGCAACAACAGAACAATTAAACCATAAACAGACAAAGGGTACGTCTACACTTTGAGCTGGAGTGGTAATTTCCACTAAAAAGTAGAAGTGTAACTACAGCAGCATGGGTGGCAGTACGGGTGATCTGCCCTAGAACTCCACATGGGACCCTACTTGAGGCAACTAGCCCATCCTGTTGCTAGCCATGGTGCTGTGGCTACACTTCAGTTTTTAGCATGCTATCTTGATCAACGCTAACCCATGTTTGCCTGCCTGAGCTGGAAATTACTCCTCCGGCTCGAAGTGTAGATGTACTAATAGAGAACAACTGGCAGCCCAATGCCAAGGGAATAGTGGGCTACTGGAGGCAGGGCCGGCTCCAGGCACCAGCCCACCAAGCATGTGCTTGGGGCGGCGCCTGGAGGGGGGCGGCGCGGCGGGGTGCTACGGCCCAAGAGCGGGGCCGCGACTGGGCTCTCCGCCCTGCTCCCGGCGCTCCGGCCGCCGGGAAGAGCAGAGCCGCAGCGGGCTCGCCGCCCTCCCCCGGCGCTCCAGCCGGTCAGGGAGAGCGGGACCCCGGCCGGGCTCACCGCCCTCCCCCCGGTGCTCCAGCCGGTCGGGGCCGCGGTGGGCTCTCCGCCCTGCTCCCGGCGCTCTGGCCGCCGGGGAGAGCCCTGGCCGGGCTCACTGTCCTTCCCCCGGCGCTCCGGCCAGTCGGGGATTGCGGACCCGCGGCCGGGCTCGGCGCCCTCCCCTGCCGCGCTGGGGGGGGGGTGGGGCACGGAGGTGGCTTTTTTGCTTAGGGCGGCAAAAAAGCCAGAGCCGGCCCTGACTGGAGGAGAGTCAAGGAGCACTGGACTGGAGTAACTGTCATTGGAAGAGAAAAAGGGAGAGGCCTGAATCTGATCTCACTTCCATCAGTGCAATGGAAATGTCAATGGAAAAAACTTCTTATTTATACAAGGGTCAGTGACCTGAGGACCAGGCCCTTATGGCCTACTAGTCTGCTCCTTGTTTTCATAGGTGTAAATCTAGAATAACTCATGGACATCAGATTTAATAAAGAGTAGAATTTGGTCATAAGACTTTAAATGGTATTTAAAATGACAAAAATTCATTCTGAGGGCTTGTAACATTCACTTGACCACAGCAAGTAGGAATCTTTTTCTTTCCCCTTGGCAAGTGCCCTAAATGGCTGCAGAATCAAAACCAATGTAATACCAAAGTAAAACAAAATTTCTAGCCCTTATTATTGCAAAGAGAACCTCCCACATGTGAACCAAGTTAACGCAGCACCATCTTCCCTGGTATGCCAACAGACAGATCCAATGCTCCTGCCGCCACAGCCAAATGAAAGCTTTTTTAACTTCTGCTTGGGAACCCTGTGACACCATCAAGAGAAATTTCCCAGTCAGAGGAGGTGAGCACAGGAGCTATTCCCTCAGGAGGAGGACACAAAAACGCAAGGGAAAGGGAAATTAGCAGAGAACCCACCACCACCATCACTTTCTCAGTAGCTAGGTGGCTCTGGGTCAGAAAGAGAAATGACACAGACAGTTACTAAAAAGTTACATGGAAAGCTGACTGACAATGTGACAATTAAATATAGCACATGACTGACTTATTTTATTGCATTGCAGGGAACACTGCAGCACAGTTATTTTCATACTGGCTCATGAGTGGCCTTAGTCCTCAGGTTAGCAGGGTGGCAGGTAAAATTTCCAAGACCGGTCCACATTGTAATAATAATAGCACTATTACTGCAATGTGTTTTCAAAGTGCAGCACATATAGCTCCATTCCTCACCCCTCACTGTGGCATAAGAAAGTAATCTTATCTCTATTTTACCGACAGGATAATAAACTTCTCCGTTGAAGTGGCTAAACCACAGCTACACAGTAAATCAGTGGCCGAGATGGGATTCTGATCTGAGATATAGCACTGTCAGTCTGGCGTAACTGAAGTCAGTGGAGTTATATTGGTGTAAAACTGGCCCTACTTTCTAACCCAAAGCTCAAATGCAGACAGTGCTGCCTATATATCTGCACATTCACCATGTTCAGTAGAAGCTAGTACACCAATATTGCCCACCTTAAGAAAAAAAGGCTAAAAACTTCTACATTCACAGGATCCAGAATGTCCGCAAAATAGAGCACAATGTGAAAACAAAACCAGGCCACCCCAAAACTATCCAATCATGTTATACACAATCTATTTGTCTTTCCCCTCCCTTCCCAGAGAAACCTTTTAACCTCATCTTACCTACCCAAGATACTTATATGGGCTCCACCCCACTGTAGTATCTGAGCACCTCACTCTCTTCAGTATACTTATCCTCACAACACCTCAGTATGGCAGGGAAGTATTATCTGGGGAACTGAGGCAAAGGAGACTAAGTTACTTAACCAAGGTCACACTAGAAATTGATGGCAGAACAGGGAATTGAACCCAGGTCTCCTGAAGGCTCAGAGTGTCTATATGGGGCTACAGGCAGCTAGCTGTGAGCTCCCTGAGACTATGTTCTCTTGTGTAAGTGTACCTGGTGCTGGGGGTGTTTCAATTAGGCAGTTATGTCCAGGAAAGCCAGGCAGATTAAGTAGAAGAGTATTATAAACACACATCATTTAAATAAGCTGCTCAAACAGTGGCACTCAAACTGCCTCTATAGGTTATTGCTTTCATAGCTTGGATGTTCATCCAGAGTAACACATTTACTCAAACAAAACAAATGAAACAAATAAAAAGCACTCACATGCTAAGTAAAATTAATGGGCCTTATGTTGTGCATTGAAGCTTGCCAAGCTCAGGTCTGGTAAGCCATCGAGGGAAGGGTGTTCCAAAGACAGCACTTGCAACTGGAAAACCTTCAAATTTACTCTAGGAACTAAAAGAAGGGGTATCCCAACTTCAGCTGCGGTAATGGGTGATTTACCAATGTTCTCATGCAAACTGTCTCACTAGTAACCCCAGTGCCTGTCAGGCCAGACTCGTCAAATATGCAATTCTCCTGTCTCCGATGGAAGTTGCATAGGAGCAGCGTTGCAATTCGCGCTGCTAAAATCTCAGCCGATGCCACTGACCATGCTCAGAAGTGATTTTTTTCAAATCCATTTAAACTTTATTTTCAATTCTTCTCCCCTCACCTGAAGTTTGCAACAAGTTTCCTTCTTATGGAGAACTAACAAAATGCCAAGTGTGGTGTTCTTTGTTCAGCCATTTTTTCAGTAATCTGTAAGGGAAAAAATTGAGTGCTGTATCCTCAGAGGCTATAAATTCTCCTAGCAACTCTTAAGTCCGACTCTGCTGAAGTCAATGGAGCTAGGCTGATTTACACTAGAGGAAAACCGGACTCTTCTTTTTCCAACTGAGAATTTCTCTCCACTCAAAAATGGCTGAATTTTTCTTAACCTTTCCAGAACCATTTGCTTTCGGGCTCAGGCCAAACATTAGCCCCAAAGAAAAATTTAGTTCTGGGCACGTGAAAAAGAAAAAAAAAGAGGGTAGTAATAGTCTAAATGCAGCTTTCTCCAGTAACAAAGCTCTAAAGCAGTCACTATGTATGCGGTGTAATACACAATGTCGTAACATTATGTAAGTGAATAGCATCAGACCAAGGGAAAGGTAAGTAAACAGGGTGTGTTATAATAGTCCTAATGATGAAATAATCGCCTTGATTACTTCTTCGGTTCATACATCAAAAATATCACAACCCAGAAGAGAAGACATTGCATGCAAGGTCCTCAGTTTTACAGACATTAAGATTTCCAATAGTTTATTAAATAATATTTTCTTTTTTGTTTCAACACTGGAATTACATCCATAAATGTGCTTAAGAGGAAAAAAAGCTACTAGTAAAACTGTTCTCTCTCTCTTTTTTTAAATATAGAGATATAGATATAAAATTGCAGTAGCATCTAGGAGCATGTCTACATTGCAGTTGGGAGCAAACCTCCCAGGCCAGGAAGACAGACTTGTGCAAGTGGGGCTCAAGCTAGCATGCTAAAAATAGCAATGGGAAAGTTGTAGCTTGGGCTTTCAAGCCCACCTGACTAGGGTTGTCAACACTATATTTCAAAAATAAGAGACTGTTTTCTTAGCACCTTGCCCCATCCCTCTTCCCGATATCAATCATCATCATTATTAATACTACTACTAAGAAGCAGTACTCATCTACGTTCACCAGGGGTATTCCTTGCTGCTTTTTGCAGCACTCAGCAACTCCCGATCTTGTTGTACAGAGATGAAAAATTAAGAGACGTCCATTATAATAAGGGACTGTTGGCACCTTACACCCGACCCCCTTGGCTTGAGAGCCCAAGGCGCTGTGTCCACACTGTTATTTTTGGTGCACTAGCTTGAGCCCCACTAGCATGAGTCTTTTTACCCAGAGCATCACTCCCTGCTGCAAGGTAGACATACCCTACAGGTCCTACCCAAGACTGGGGCCTCCTTGTGCCAGGCACTAAAGAAACATAGTAAGAGACAGTCCCTGCTGTAAAGAGCTTCCCTCTGAGAGGGAAAACAGAGGCATAAAGAGATCTGATGATTTGCTCAAAGTCACACAGCAGGTCAGAGACTGAGACTACAGCTAGAACTTACTCCTCTGACTGCCAGTCCCAGTAACCTATTTATTAGGCCATGCTACTGGTTCTCTTTTGATTACTTCTCTCAAAAGGAGTATAATTTTTCTTTGTGTTCTCCTCACCCCCATTTTCCTGTGTATGAATTCCTCTGTATCTGTTTGTCCTAAAAGAATTATCTTCCCTTATCTGTTGCTAGGAAAATGATAAACAGTAAAAATATTTTTTTTTAAACTGAAAAGGTTTTAGAAGTGTCAACTGTAATTTGGTGGATTGAATAAGAATAGCATAATTATACATCTGCTCTCTTACTCCTATTAATGAATGTAAAATAACTGGAATATTCTGAAGGCTGTCGTCATGGTAACAGACATACTAGCCTAGCAAAAAAGGAAAAATCTGCAGTTATAATTCAAGGTAAAAATCTCATCTCTTTACCAGAGCTGGAAAATATCAAAGACTTAATGCATGCTTTTGTCCTTCTATTATAATCTCTTTTAAAACATATGATGCATGGTTATTGGGAGAAGGCAACATTTGCCACACAACGGTCTCTCTCAAAGGCTGCTCTAACTAAATGGGAAATTGTTGTCTTTCTGATATCATATTGTGGAAACTGTTGGTAAAGGCTGACTTTGAAAATAGTAATATGGTTTCAGTGACCAGATCCTCATATGATGTAAAGTGGTGTAGCTTCCTTTAAGTCAATGGAGTTGTACGGTTTATACCAACTGAGGCTCTAGTGCGATAGGCGTAAAATTGCATTGCCAGACATATCGGCATAGTCTATATGCAGAATTCCTTACTCCAGCAGAGGGAGTACTAATGGAAATCCTTACTTTTGATGACACCATTGAGAAAAATCGCTGGGAAACTTCCAGGCTTCTTTAAGAATGTAATAAATAGTGGAATGTCCCCCACAACTATACCCCTCACCTCCAAGACATCTGCGCTGTCCCCCTTGGCTTGTGCTATACCACCCAAGGTTACACATCAGATATTCTAATCTGAAGTGTAAATTGCCATGCATTCAGCATGTCAATCATGCACAACTGGAGAGGAAAAGGATCATTAGTAAAATCAACGTTATCCGTTAGAATAAGAGTCGTAACAGAGAGGCAAGAAGGACTCAAACACTGGCAGTAGGTGACTATACAAACCTGGTGCTCGCAAGACAATTGGGATCAGGACTCATGTAAGTGAAAAATACTTACAGACAAAAGATTGTTGAAATGGACTGCACTGAGGGAAAGTGCGTAGGCTAGCAGTGAACCTCAGCCTGCTCAGGTATTGTACCAGACCTGTCTTATGTCATAGTCCATTAAGTATCAGGAGGTAGCCGTGTTAGTCTGTATCTACAAAAACAACAAGGAATCCGGTGGCACCTTAAAGACTAACAGATTTATTTGGGCATAAACTTTCGTGGGTAAAAATCCCACTTCTTCAGATGCATAGAATGAAAATTACAGATGCAGGCATTATTATACTTTTAATATCAGGGTTAGAAGGGACCTCAGGAAGTCATCTAGTCCAACCCCCTTCTCAAAGCAGGACTAATCCCCAGACAGATTTTTGCCCCAGATCCCTAAATGGCCCTCTGAAGGATTGAACTCACAAACCTGGGTTTAGCAGGCTAATGCTCAAACCACAGAGCTATCCCTCCCCCCCACAAAACACAAGACACATTCCAGGAGAGGCAAAGTTGCTTTTTCTTTGAAGTCTGTTTCTGAAGTTTTTTTGTTCAAATATGGCTACTTTTAAATCTGTTATAGAATGTTCAGGGAGATTGAAGTGTTCTCTTACTGGCTTTTGTATGTTACCATTCCTGAGGTCCAATTTGTGTCCATTTATTCTAAGAGAAACCGCAGAACTAAAATTCATTTGCAAATTTAACAGCATTAATTTGGGCTTGAATAGGGACTGGGAGTAGCTGGCTCACTACAAAAGCAACTTTGCCTCTCCTGGAATTGACACTGCCTCATCAGTTATTGGGAGTGAACTACATCCACCCTGATTGTATTGGCCCTGTCAACATTGGTTCTCAACTTGTGAGGTACTCCCTTCTCTTCATGTGTCAGTATATAATGCCTGCATCTGTAGCTTTCACTCCATACATCCGAAGAAGTGAGTTTTTTACCCACAAAAGCTTATGCCCAAATAAATCTGTTAGTCTTTAAGGTGCCACCACACTCTCCTTGTTGTTTTTATAGTCCATTAAGAAACCTCTCTCCAACATTAACTGGCAAACACTGTGTATATCAATCATAATATCCATAATTCCACCGAAAGACAAGGTTGAAAGTATGCTTCCATAAAGTCCAGCTAATATCCAACCCCAATGTTATACTTTCTTTACCAAACATACCTTTTCAAATCCCAAATGGTAGAAGGTCTAGGAATAAACAGGTAAGGGGAGACCAGGGGAGCTGGGGGCTTGTTACTTAAATGTAAACCTCAGCCCAAACACCTGAATTTTTTGAGAACATAGTCTGAGGTTCATATGTGCAACCCAGTCAAACCCCAGCCTACGTCTGAGCAGGTCGTGGGCTTGTCTCCATCTTAGGCTCAAGCAAACAGTTCAGATAACTTGCTAGATAGGCAGGAATGACAGTCAGTAAGAGTGTGACATTTTGGGGTTCAACCCAGACCAATAGGGGCTGTGTCACCGCCTGCCCTGCAATGTTGCATGCCTTAAATGGCATGCTTCTGTGGCTCACAGCCCTGACGCCAACAGCCAGCATCCAGGTCACACCCTGGCTTCCACCACAGAGTTACTTTTTGCAAAGTGAGGCCAGAACCCTCCAAGTCCCAAATTTCCCCAGAATCATCTGCCAATGTGACAATCTGCTGATGTATCCAGAATTGAGAGTTATTAGATTACCCCCTCAGCAAGTGAGAATTTTGCTACTGATAAGCTATGTGACAACACCTTGACACACCAGCTCATCTACCTTGCCAGCAAATGCTTCAGGACTCTGCCAGTCTAAACCTTGCTGTGCAGGCTACAAAACACTGAACCCCAACTCCCAAGTTCCCCAGAGATGTCCTCCTGCAGCATCCAGCCCTCTCCTGGGACAGTCACAGAAGTTATTAGGTTTGTTGTTCCTTTAAAGAGGACACTCATTAATTTAACTGGGGTTTGACAAACACTGCTATTTTAATCACAGCACTGCATTGGTTTATAATAAAAGTAAAACAAGTTTATTAAACAAAAAGTCATAGATTTAAGTGATACCAAGTATGAGGAATAAAGATAGGAAGGGTTACAAAGCAAATAGAAGTAAAAATATGCTTCTAAAATAAACTTAATTTCAGCAAGTTACACTCTTCGCATAAGCAGGTTTCTCACCTAAACTCAGTTCCCAGAGATTTCTACCCCCTTGGCTGAAGGACCCATTTTTTCCTCAGATTACAAGAGCTCTGGCCGTGTCCAGTGGTGGATAACTTAAATGTCTTTTTGCCCTCCCTTATCATCCCAAAATTCACTCTCTCTGTTTCAGGAGGCAAGAAGGCTTCTTACTGTTCTTCCCTTTTTATGGACTTCCTATCTCCCTGCTGATTCATATGTAAATGGAGCTTCCATTGTTTTGATTTCACACTGTTTAATTTACACTGGGGACAGGTAGACAGCTGCTTTCCCTCCTGTCTGTGAGAAAACCAGTTTCGCCCTGCGTTTGGTCATAAGCTTTAAACCATAATATCCATAATTCCACATATAGTATTAATGAAAACATTTCACAATGATGTTAATCACCAGTGTGTCACCAGCATTCATAAAAGACCTTATTTTTTAATACAGTAATATTATATACAATCAGTTGATACAATTGCTTATCATTTAAGGTTCAGACCCCCGTCTTTACAGTTAAGAGACGCTTTCCCCCACTTGCTAGTTTGATGGCTTTGTTGACCTTTTATGTAAATATATCTTCATTGTCTCTGCCTGATGACCAGGCTGGTCAGACAAGCAAATACACATTCCGTTGTCTAAGGCAGTGGGTGTCAAATGTGTTTGATCTTGCCCCCCTTCTTTGTTTCTGTAGTAGTTTACGCCTCACCTCTTTGGGTGCCCAGCCAGCAGCTGCCATCACTCTCCAGCCACCCAGCTCTGAATGTGCACAGCAAGTTTTTTTTTCCCCCTAGAGGTTCCCACCCACCCCCGAATACATTCTGCACCCCACAGAGGGGTGTGCCCCAGGTTGAGAACCTCTGGTCTAAGGCAGACTGTGCTTGTCAAACAAACATAATTCTAGCACATATTTATAACTCTTTGTACACACCCTCTACATACCTTATGAGAGAATATTCATGATCACAGAGTTGTTAGTTTTCCAATGCTATATTACATGCCACCTTTTGGGTATATATCATGACAACAGTGCATTAGGTGTAGTGAGTATGACAGGCCTGACAAGAGTTGCTGACGCAAAGTTGTTGCCAATGGCCTTTGTATAACAAAAAGTTTTAAGCTTCTTTTGATTTCCCCATGGATTGTGATGAGTTATGCACGCTCAGACAGTATATACAAGAGTAATTCATTGGGATTCTGGTGAAAATTAAATCATGAGCTTTATGGGGGGGGAGGTTCTTCTCTTGGAGTTTGTCATGTCAACAAGGCTCCAATAGGCATAGGTTTTAATGTTATATGTACACTGGATATTTGATCTTGTATAAAGAAAGCACAACCCAACAAATCATCTCATATATAGTGATTATAGTTCAGAACCAGTGTCAGAATAGTACCTACAAGGCACATTACTAAAGTCTACAATATAAATATTACCTTTTAAAATGTAAAGCCGGTTGGAGGGAAGGGAAAGTTCAGTTTAGCGTGCAACCAACCCAAATGTGGCCAAAACAGACAGAACCACAAGCATCAACTTCACCTGGAGGCCATGTCTGTGGTTTTTACCAGAACTTCCCTAATAGCCTGGCCAGATAAAGAGTTTAATGCATTTGAAGTTACAAATGGAAAACCAGGCTTATTTACCATACAAGACAGTCTAATCATAGGTGAAAATAAACCAGCTGTTAAGACCTGCAGATGTCTCTGTGAAAGAGCAACACAGGGGCCCAAGAAACTAGGAAGGAGGGAATTTTTTTAAGCCACAGAACATACATTAGATGGATTGGAGTCTAAATTTACAGACGCCACCCCCTTTCCACAACCATCCCATATACATCTAGCCACTTCCTTTTCCACGACACGTGTCACTGGTTCCATTCCCCCACACCTCTACTTGTGAGGCTCTGCTGAGGACAAGCAAGTCTGGCAGCCTCTCTGCTGAGCTCCAGGCTGCTGCGTCTCAATTTGAAACTCCCAGCACACGGGGGCTTTCCTGTCAATTGCACCCCAAGTGCACAGCAGATCTCCCAAGCCCCAGAACAGATAAGATTTAGATTTGCTCATGTTGATTGCTCTGTAGCTTCAGAAGTATCCTTGATGTAGCCAATCAGAATTGGATCCCCACTGTGCCATGAACATTCAGGGGCAATCCCTGCCCCAGTGAGCTTACACAGTAGAGAGACAAGGGACAAATCGGGAGGGAGGAAGGTGGACTGCAAAGTGTATATTGTATCCCAGTGTGACAATAGGCATGGGTAGTCTTGGTTAGGTCCAATAGCTGTTCTTTTTTACCCCAAAACAAGCAACATTCAGGGAGGCTAGCCCTCGGCCCCTTCTCTGCTGTTCCCCCTCCCCGGTAGCCTCAGCTCACTGTGCCACCGGCGCAATGCTCTCGTCATCCAGGCCTGACCCGGTGTTCTGTACTGCACGGTGGCATGGCTGGCTCCAGCCAGGCGGCATGGCTGCCTGTGCTGGTGCTCCGAGTGGGGCGGCTGTAGTGCCGCCAGCCACCGGTGCGCCAGGTAGTGTGGTAAGGGGGCAGGGAGCAGGGGGGTTGGATAGAGGGCAAGGGAGTTTGGGGTGATGGTCAGGGGGCGGGGCAGTCAAGGGGCGGGGAATAGGGGGATTGAATGGGGGCAGGGATCCCAGGGGGGCAGTTAGGAAGGAGAGGGGGGTTGGATGGGGCGGCAGGGGGCAGTCAGGGGTGGGGGATCTGGAGGTGGTCAGGGGACAGAGAGCGGGGCGGGGGGATGGATGGGGCAGGAGTCCCGGTGGGGAAGTCAGGGAGTGAAAATCGGGGGGGGGGGGGGGGGGGGGGAAATCGGGCCAGACCTGGCTCTTTGGGGAGGCACAGCCTCCCCTAACCGGCCCTCCATACAATTGTGGAAGCCCGATGTGGCCCTCAGGCCAAAAAGTTTGCCCACCACTGATTTAGACCCATTAGTGCTGCAAATACACATTATAGATACACTTTTAATGTGCAGCAAGTACGTACAACTGCCCCTCAGCCTGGATTGCAAATGAAGTGAAATGGGGAATTCTAGAGTACTGGGAGTGCTGTAATCAGGGATTGCTCAGGGGCTTTGCAAGATTTGTTGTGTTCTTTGGATATTCACAACACAAGAAAGGGGAGGTCAATGGGAGCTGGTTGTTGGGCGTGTTAGAGGAAGGGGAAAGGAAAGGCAAATGGATGGAAAGGGCAGGAGTAGGGGTGACTTTTTCTGAACCTGAAACAATATTTCATTTTGGTTCAACGGGTGTACAAAGGTTTGGGATGGTTTTTGTTTTGCTCGAACCATTTCTCCCATCCCTACTTTGTATTTACCTTCACATTAGGGCTGTGAAAAGTTTGAACAGATGTTCAGATGCAGGCGGAGGGAAGTTTTAGTGCTGCTCTATTTACTTCCTCTTGCAAGATCTGCTTACATTTGCCTATGTTGTGAAGAGGAAAACATTCAAGCAGCTTAACAGCTACCTGGGGGAGATCTTGATTTAATGTTCGTCTGAAGCATTATGAATTAAGAAAGGAATGTATTGTGCCATGAAACCTCACTTAACTGGAGCTTTTATGTTTCTCAAAATTAGGTCAGCAAATTTATTGGTACAGTAGCTTAATCTCCTAGCACATTAACTATGCATGTGATGGACTGAAATCTGAACTCATTCTGTCAATAAAGTGACTTTTTGAATCTTGATTTTGCCAGATACAAAGCACATCAACACAAAGACCAAGTTCTAAGTAGTTCCACTCATGTCAAAACCCCAAAATTCTAGGCTTGATTCTTCCCTGTATCTGAGCTTTGCTCAGCACAAGGAAGGGAAGGAGGGATCTTCACAAACTGGCTATAGCTCTGGTTCTGCACCAGCCCAGCCCCAATCTCAGTGGCATGGAGCTATAAAGAATAGGAGCTTCTCTAACTGATGCCACTGGTATAAAGTCCATTGGGGACCTCACATCAGTGGTGGAGAGAAGCTCCATTCCACAATGTCCACCAAGCTCCTTAGATCAGGAGTGGAGGGGTGGCTGGTGCAGGGGCGGCTGGTGCAGAGGTTGCCTTCTCTGGGTTTATGCTTGCAGGGAGTTCCCACCATGACAGGAATCCTCAGTTATTCATTTACAGCCATAATCCAACCCCTTGTGCTGTCTGAACAGTGCAACGGGGCCAAGTATAGGAGAGGATATGCTGGCTCAGTCTAAAGCTGGGATCTGCGACATTACAAGGGTTATACAGTCCAAGACTCAATAGTCCCTCCTTCCTCTATTTGCGACTGGACAAGACACAGCTCAGTTTTCAGGCTCTTGTGATCCATCCATGTCCTCCAAAGCCCTCCAACATAAAGAGGGAAAGAGGCCAGCTTTTTGTTGGGGAGGGGGGTTGTGTTACAATTTTAATGCAAGAAATTGCAGAAAAATCATTTTATTTACTATTATGACCCATATCAAGTACCTCCCCCCTATAGGAGCAGCCATGCTCCAACCCTATACCTAGTAGCCTGCTGCCAACAGCTCACCTGAGACCCACAAAGCCCAGCCCCACAGTGAGGCTCCTCCCTTGAAGTATGATTGGCAGAGTCCCATAGTGACTGATTGGCCCACTGGCCCTACTTAAGCTAGCAGCAGGAACAGGAAGCTGTCTGAACCATTGGGTTCCATGCTGCTCTGGACTGTGTGCCTTGTGTTACCTATTACCCCCTCCTGCTTCCCTGGCTTGATTTTTCTGGCATCTGATTTGTGGTTCCGAACCTCCAGTTTGCCTCCTGCCTCTGACCCCCAGATATCCTGACATGGCCTGACTCTGGCTCCCAACTCGTGGTTCTGATTTACAGTCTGTGTCCTGCTTCTGACCTCCAGCATTCTCTGCTGCTGTCTTGTGACTGTGGATTCTGGCTCTGACTACTAGGTCTGGCCACCCATGACCCACCTGGCCATGACATTTAGGAACATACAGGATTAGTGAAGGGCAACCACAGGCTTTGTTTCTGCTTTGCAATTCAACAAGATCTCCACACCATAGTCCAGCGCATGAAAGAATTTTCACTTCTGTATCTAAATTCTGAAAACATTGACCCTGAATAATGAGTTTAGTAATCTGAATCTAGAATTTAGCTTTAAACCACTCCTCTGACATAAGAACATACGCAGAGCAAAATCCACATCATCTAACACCCAATTTATATCTCCACAGTTCACAAGTTTTGTTTAAGAGACGTTCCACGTTGAAGTTGTAGAGATATTGCCAGTCAGAAGTGAAGTGTCTTGGCAGAACTACCTGATATGGAAACCTCGATAGACCCTGCTTGTAATAAGCTTCAAATTAGTGCAGTGGCCCTTCACTTTATTAGCTATAATAAAAACATTTAGGTACATTTAAAAAAACAAATAGAATAAAACCAAAGTGTAAATCTAAAGTCAACAATTCCCATAGGGGGTGTAGGTTGGGGAGTGAGTTTGACAAATGCCTCCTTTCTGAAGTAGTACTTTCCAAAATAGCTGGTACCTTGCAAAAGAAGGAGCTATCCAAACTGTCCAGTGCTTACTGCATCCAATGCAGAAAATGTTACCAATATTCACTCCAAAGCCAGTAATGTAAAGGGATTGTATTTATTGCATCTCAACCTTCATCTGCAGTAGATAACATCTGATCATTACAAATCAATACTCCGTTGCATCAAAAGTGTAAAACAGAGTGTTGTGTAAGAGGATGATCACATACCGTAACGAATTGGATAGGTCAAAAGAGTCAGGAAGCTATGTCAGTTCATGCATTAGAGAGCATTAGAAGCAACAATACAATTAGTGCAAAATTTAATTGAAATTAGGATTGAAAGGTAATCTGAATAAAAAACACAGCCAATAGAATTTAACCTTAAAACCAAGAGGCTTTGCTTAGTATGTTGTTCAAATCTGTTAAACAATATGTTTTCCCTGTTCATTCAATACCCACAGGACATATAGCATTAATCCAAGGGCAATTCATTCTTCATATAAAATCTGTCTTTGTAAAAATGTTTTATTTACCTGCAATATTTATTTATTTATGGAATTCAACAAGAATACTTTGTATTGATGCAACCTAGCACTTTTCATCTGAAGATCTCTGAGCACTTTATAGCAATTGGTAAGTGTTATCCCTATTGCAGAGGTGAAGAAAATGAAACACAGAGATTAAGAATGGAGTTTTCAAAAAGCACCTAATCTTCAGAGTCAATGTAACCTGTGCTTCTAAATCATTTTGGCTCAGATTTTCAAAGATGTTCATTCCCCAATAGGTGCAGATAAGCACCTAGTAAGATTTTCAGTCTGCACCATTAGGTGCCTAAAAAAACCATATGAAAGTGAGGTCTTTAGGCAATTTTGAAAATCTCACGTTGCACGATTGTCCAAAGCCACAGCAAAGAGCAGTAGAGTCCGGCCTACCACCTGCATCTCTTTACTCCCCTGTCTGTGCTCTAACTAGAAGACCTAGCTGCCGCCTAGCTCGCGTTTGTGGGCCAGATTCTGCTGTCACCAACCAGTGAATCCTCGCTTTCTTTAAATTTAGAAATAAAAATGATCCCCAAATGATTAATATTAAAAAGTGCTTTGTAGATGGTACTAATAAGTAAATAGCAGAACATTCCAGGTGTAGAACTTTAGTAGAAGAGCACACATTTTTATCTTTCCATGCGCCTGCTCACTCCCAGTATCCCTCAAATAATGTGAACACTCATTTTAATCAGGAGAGGCACTGTTATAAATCATTTAAACTCTTCAGGTGCTGCTGCTTACAGTATATGCATCCAGCGGAGCTCTATAGCAATCACGTGATTATTTACAAATAGTTAGAGGTTAGCCTGTTTGAAGGGTTGCCATTGGTCAGAATAATACAGGGCAGAACAAGGCTGGGAGGGAGTCAAAACTCCAGGAGGCAACCTTGGATTGAGCTTCTCGTTCTGCCCTCTGAAGTTCCCTGTCCTGGATTTGAAATATCAGCACACCATGATGATCTAGCAAGTGCTACCAATGTATCTCACTGTGTTTCTTTTAAGTGGAACACACTCCAAAAGTCTTCAAATGAAAACAGATTTGCAACTATTTTACTGGGACATGGGAGCAAAGCCTAATAAAATGAAACTGTCCTCTTCAAAATGACAGCGACAGATATATTACCCATCAGCTGAACTCACTGTCCACATTTTGGCTATATTATGAATATCTTCAGGGCAGAAAAAAAAGTGTTGATTCTTATCTGTTCAGTAAGAGCTGTTATCAGAAAACCTAAATGAAATAATCTGATGCCAATTTCTCTCAGGAGAAGTGTAATTCGATTATCCAGTGTTCCCATTAGAAACCCTAAACCCAATTAGTTTACGTAAGCATGTTTTCTGGAGAAGGTCTATGTTGTTAAAACTTGTATAATAGATCTTGCTGTTGTCTACTTAAGAGTAAACTGATGAGCTTTGGATGTTAGATACAGTGACTTAAAATGAAATGCAATAAAGGTTTCCACAGTGCATTGCATTTTTCTTAACACATTTAACCAATTTAAACTAGTCGTCTATTGACACCTTTTCCTTGCAGTGGGGGATTTTTTTTTAAAGAAATAATGTATTTTTACAGACATGACAAGCCATCCAATTACCCAGAGCTTGTCAAGGCTAATGCATTCAGGAATAAGCGTGTCACACAACAGTATCGTTTTGAATCCTTTTGTGCTAGACACCTGTAGAAATTCTAAATATCTGCCTAAAAGGCAGTTATTATTAAGCTTTCCAGAAATGGGAGAAAAACTTTTCATAATCTAATCTTCATAATAACAGAGAAAAGCATGTTACTATTTGTTTACAAGAACAAATTTAGCAGCGCTTGTGAAGTCTTGAACAATATTACCCATCAGCAAAATCTGATAACCAACTTAATTAGTAAGGAATAGTGAATTATGTGCAGTTGAGCAATGGCAATTTGGAGAACATTGACAGCTTAATAGAACAATCTTAGCAAAATGCAAAGGCTAAAGAACAATCAGTACAAACACTGATGAAATATAAGGTCAGTTGAATAGTGTTTATTACCAAATTTATCAGCTGTCTTATTGTGCAGAACAGGAGCACATTTTGTTTCCAGAATTTCCCTCGTTCCCACGAAGCTACTCAAAAGAACTACAGTAGATTAGGGCCAGAGGCTGTACTGTTAATGGGAACGTAAATCTTCAGAAAAAATGTTTAGATTTTGAAGCACTTACCTGATACTGCCTTCTTTTGCTACTTTGAGGAGGAAAAGCTTGTGTTCGGTTGTTTATTTAATAAAAAACAACTATTACACATTGTCCAGTTTCCTTGGATTTCACTCAGACACATCAACCCTTCACCACAGAGAGCAGTTTGTGGGGTGTGAAAGACAATATTTAATCACTGTGGAAAAATGACAGACTTACTTCCAAGAAGTCCCCTAAATTAGTTAGAGGAATGCAGAACACTGCAGTTTCTGTTTTCAGGTGGAGGTTTTGAACCTTTCAATTTTCATGGGTTCATGCCCTTGGTTTTAGTTTCAACAAACCCAAAGACTCTCAAACTGTAGCTCAACCAAAATCACTGACTTTCACAAGACTTTGATGTAAGACCATGAATAAAAACAAGGAGCACTGATACAGGGCTTTCCATGCAACAAAACTGAAAGCACTTGATAAAAGTTATCTTTACATCACTGTAAAAGCTAATTCACTAGCCTAAGGTCAAAAAGCAAGAGCTTGGACTAGAACCCAAACCTGAAGACACCTAGTCTAGCATCCTAGCCACCAACCCACTATACCTCTCCTGAATGCACCCTAACAAACCTTTTAATGACTCTGATCCAAATTTCCAGTCTGCAACAAAGCCTAAAACCAAGCAGGTTTTGTGACTTGTAGGATTAGTGACATGCCCTTTGTAAAGGAAGCTGCCACACCTTTAAGGCACGAGGGGCACGGCATTGGAGGAGGGTTGATTTTATTGGGACATTTGAGGGAAGGGGGAAATGGCCCATCTCAGTTCCATGTCAAAAATAGAATATAATAATGAAATCAAGCAGTCTTAAAAAGAGTTCTGCAAGGAACAGCAATAGGTAAGTGCTCCCCACACAAAACTCTGCTTAGAACTACACCTCTACCCTGATATAACAAGACCCCGATATAACACGAATTCTGATATAACGCGGTAAAGCAGTGCTCCGGGGGGGTGGGGCTGCGCATTCCGGCGGATCAAAGCAAGTTCAATATAACGCGGTTTCACCTATAACGTGGTAAGATTTTTTGGCTCCCGAGGACAGCGTTATATGGAGGTAGAGGTGTACATTCAATTTAAGTTACATCCCTATGCTGAAAACATAAGGGTTGAGTTCAATAAACCAGGAGCAATGAGTGTAAATTGCAGCCAGAACTCTTTTCTTTTTCCTCAGTCAATGCCATAAGAGAGCATCTTGACATTATCTCATGGCATCCCTCCCTGGCCTGAAATACAAACACTGCAAAGCATTGCAAATCACAGCCATTATCATGTTCTGCACTGTGTCAAGCTGTTGTCTAAGACATTAAGCCAATTTTTCATGTGATACAGTACAGACCTGTTGACCCATAGCAGGAAGATGTCAAAAAGTGGGTCCTTTCACTGTCTTAATTCTTTTGGGAAAAAAAAAAGGCGTCATGTCAATCTATAATTGAGAGGATTAATATGGACAAAAGCCACATACTCATTCTGGAAAGATTACAAAAAATAAAATAAAATGAGAGTTTTGTACACCCGTCTGCACATTTTCACATATTTATAAACTATTAAAATGGATACCTGATAAACAAGAAAATCCTAAAACTGAGTGAAACCTGTATATCAAATTGTTATCAAAGTGGATAAACCTATTCTGCACAAGCTTAGGTCAATGCATACATGCTACTATCCCTCTACAAATATACCTGCTGAGACCACTGTCGATAATGCTGACCAATATTGTCTCAGTTTCCTTGAATTCCCCCATCTGTCTTTCTCCATCTGATGTCTCTTGTCTTATACTTCAAGTGTAAGCTTTCATCTTTTTGTTCCGTGTTTGTACAGTGCCCACCACAAGGAGGTCCTAGTCTATGACTAGGATAGGGCTCCTAGATGCTATGATAATACAAATTATAAACAATAATAAGAGAGCCAACTCATTTACAGAATAACTATCCTGAAATATCTGTGTCTAGTCATTCCATGGTTTGTTGCTAGTTTTCCTAATCATGTTATATTCATCATATCTTTCACTTAATCCACATTTTAAAAAGTTCATTACTATATTTTTGATTACTTGAACTGCCTCTCTTCCAGGCTTGCCTTGGCTACTTATACTCAAGTATAAGGGGCAGATTTGCTGCGTGGTAGCCTCCATAAGGGATTAGACCCACCTGACTGCTGAGTTTCAGAAAGACCTTTAGTTTCCCTGAGGTTTCCCATTTGGCTGGAAGAGAGGCCCTCGAGTCTGGGGAGAATCATCTTAGGAGCAGTCAGGTAGTCTTTCAAGTGGACAAACAAGTAGAGGCCCATATTATCAAACCCAAGATATAGAGTAGGGTTACCATATTTCAACACTGAAAAAAGAGGACACTCCACGGGGGCCCTGGCCCTGCCCCAACTCTGCCCCCTCCTCTGAGCACCCCACATTCCCCCTCCTCCCTCCCGCTCTGATCTTGGTTGGGGGTTGCTAAGTGCTTCCCTGCTCCCCATTCGCCCTGCAGCCTCTGTGACCTCTGCTCCCCACTCACCCTGCAGCCTCTGCACCCCCCCGCCCTGAAGCCTGTGACCCCTGCTCCCCACTCGCCCTGCAGCATTTGCAGCCCCCTTGCCCTGCAGCCTCTGTGACCCCTACTCCCCACTTGCCCTGCAACCCTTGCACTCCCCTTGCCCTGCAGCCTCTACATACCCCCCGCCCCTGCAGCCTGTGACCCCTGCTCCCCACTCGCCCTGCAACCCCTGCACTCCC
Source organism: Chrysemys picta bellii (assembly GCF_011386835.1). Taxonomy (NCBI): domain Eukaryota; kingdom Metazoa; phylum Chordata; order Testudines; family Emydidae; genus Chrysemys; species Chrysemys picta. The sequence continues at coordinate 253,925,586 of NC_088792.1, forward strand.
CTTGCCCTGCAGCCTCTGCATACCCCCCGCCCCTGCAGCCTGTGACCCCTGCTCCCCACTCGCCCTGCAGCCCCTGCACTCCCCCCCCACCCCAGCAGCCTCTGCGCCCCCCGCCTGCCCTGCTCCCCCGGCAGCCTCTGCCTGGTGGGGACTTCAGACGCTCAGCAGGTCCCTGCAGCCCCAGCAAATGCCGCACTCCCCGTGCCGCAGCCTCCTTCCTGCCACCGCCGAGCACGTTCCCCGGCCTGTATGTCCCTGCTGGAAACAGCTCCCTCGGCACCGGGTTCCGAGCCGCGCGGGGCGACAGGGCCTCAGGAAGGGTCCCCCAGTGGCCGGGGGGTCCCCGCACGCGAGGGAAGCCCAAACCGCTGGCTGGGCCCGGCCTCCCCGTGATCCTGAGGGCTCGGCTGGGGCGCGCGGTCCGCCCGGCCTGCAGGGGCAACAGCGGCCCCTCCGCCGCCTTCTGCGGCTGTGCCCCTCCCTCCCCCCACCCGAGCTCGCTACAATGTAGCCGGAGCGGCTGGGCTGCGCTGCGGACCCGATGGGTCATGCTGGAGCTGGGCGACCCTGGCTTATGCCTCCCTATTTTCCCGGACATGTTCGGCTTTTTGAAAACTCCCCCCGGACGGGGATTTGAGGACCAAAAAGCTGGACATGTCCGGGGAAATCCGGATGTATGGTAACCCTAATATAGAGGATCATCACTTTGGTAAGGAAGCTTTATCCTCCACTATTTTAACTCTATCAGGGTGGATATGGTGTCATATTATTAACTGTACTTTTGATGCCTAAAGTCACTTTAGCTGGCGTGATTTTAGAGAAGGCTCACATTCTGTTCCTGCTGTGATAGTGGTGGTACCGATGGTGGTGTTTTGGAGTGCTCTGAAGTTACCAGCAATTGGGACTGAAAAAATCCTAGGGCTAAATTCCCTTCTCCCCTTTAGCCAGCTGGCAGAAAAACCCAGCAGCAAAATGCATGAAAAGGGTGGAAGTTGGGGGGGAGAGGGGAATGGCCACAATTTCTTCTCTTCCGGAAGGAGGGAATGCCATGGGGCCTGTACAACCCAACACTGGCTGGTGCTGCCCAGGAAAGAGGCATGGCTAAGGGATGTGCAGATTCAACACATCACCACATCAGCCTCTAATGGCAGAGGTCCTCACAGAGCCTTCATCAAGAATCTCTCTGACAGAAGCACTGAGGGAGAGTAGGCTAGGGGTACCACTCCCTACCCTTCCACTCAGTGAATCCTTCCCTCCAGGGCAGGAGGCCATGCTATTACACAGGGGTGTCAGTTATACCTCTTTTTGCCAGCTGCAGTGAATCTGAGCCCAAACCTGGGCTTGGTTTTCCAGTAGTATGGGTGATTCCACAGTGGTATATGGGTCGGGGGCGGGGGGAGAAGAGTGTGTGAGTGATGGTGATGGGTTGGCCTGTCTGATCTACCAAAGCATCACATTCAGCAGGAATCTGTTGTTGCTTTTAATCCAGCAGTACATCTATGCTGCAGAGGTGTGACTGTGGTACTGTAAACACACCTGAGCTTTGATCAGGCTAGCTTGAACAACAATAGCAGTGAAGCTGCTGCAGCATGGGGTATGCAAGCCCACTCAGGGTCCCGAGTATGCACTGGAGTGGTTAGCCTGTGGCTTGACTGCTATTGTTATTTGAGCTAGCTAGATCAAAGATGGCTCAGGTGTGTCTACACCTGCTGCAGTAACACTTTTGACTGTGGCGTAGGCATACCCTAAGTGATAAGTGAATCAACACTTCCGTGACAGCAAGGCAGTAACAAAGATCCTTTATACATGAGGATGGGAAGCCATTGCTATGGTATTAGTTTTTTCATCTTTGGATCATCTCTGGATTTCCTTGGCCTCCCTCCAGTATAGCTAGCTAGCAAGGACTGCACAGTGTAATATGGCTATGTCTCCTCCTGTCCATGACACACACATCCATTCTAGACGCTAATGGATGGGTGGCATACCCTTAGGGTGACCAGATGTCCCGATTTTATAGGGACAGTCCCGATTTTGGGGTCTTTTTCTTATATACACTCCTATTACCCCCCACCCCCATCCCGATTTTTCACAGTTGCTGTCTGGTCACCCTACATACCCTGGCTCTAAGCCATCTCACCATTTTCCTTTATAATGGGAAATCCCAGCTGTCCTCTTGGGTCAGTTTTAAGAGGTATAAAGGAGATACAGTGAGAACTGAAGATCTGTTTCAGTAAGATTAACTCAGCAAGGGCTATCTGCCTGACTCTATGGTTATGTTTCTTTGTCATCATTTCTCCACACAAAAAACCCTTTCTGTCCCTAATTGTTGCATGCCACCAAGAAGCAATGGTTCTAGTCAACTGCAAACACAAAGGTGCCCTACAGGAGATCTACATGATCCCGCAGCGCAGCCTTGCACTATGTACAGTAATCACATCTTTTTTGTAGCTAGAAACCATTCACACATGTTAACTGTTCCATTTTTTAGAAAGTTACTTACATCCATATTACATCATTCTATGGAGCTAGAGCAATTGTAGCTGTGCATGCAAAATATCAATATAGCCATGGAAACCCAACTGTAGACTCGGTGCATGAGAACTATCAAGCTTATTCTGGGGATATGAAAGTTATTATATTATCCAAAATACTGAGAATGGCCAGTTGTTTTATCACCTCCAATTAAAACTAAAATGACAGTGCAGAATTTGCCCTCACACTGACACACCAGGCATACAGCTGTCCAATTTGGCTACGTATTCCCCTCTTCTTCAAGTTCAAGCAATTCCTTCTGTTAAAAATGTTATTTCGGAGAAGAAATGAGTAATGGGAAAAATACTGTAAAAGCACAGGAGAACTAAGTGAACAAAAGGAATAAATGCCAGTCTGGAAAATGCTGCAACCCTTTACAGTGTTAACAATAAATCTTTTTACCATTTTGCTGCTGCTCCTCCTCTCCGGCGACTGTGCAATCAGCACACTGCTCAAATTTGCAAAGTCTCTACTAAAATCACAATGGAGCATTGTGCTGGAAAGTGTACCAAGAACAATGTGCATTTTACCTTATGTACCTGCCATCTTAGAAGCTGTAATGTGACAATTAATTACACACTAAAATTTGCCTTTCATTGAGATCTTTAGAATAACGTAAAGCAGAGTTTTCCACAAAGACTCCAGTGTTTAATGAAGGGCTGAGCAAATGCAGAGCAAACAGCCACACACACCAGCAACTTTTCTATCACCTTCCTTTAAAAATAACTTTGTTTTTTAATTAACATGGTTTGCTCAAATATTCACAGACATTAAATGAGCATGTTGAGAGGTGAACACCACCACTACAGGCCAACTCACAGTCATTGGACTAGACTGGACTGCAAAGGAAAGTTTTCTTTTCTGTGTACAGATGGCACTTAGTCCAGCAAAAACTGCAGAATTCACATAACTGCCTGGCATCCTGAACTTTTATTAATAAATTCAATAAAATCTCCCAGCCCCCCGGACCACATGGGTACCACGTTCACTGCAGTTCCTTTAACTCTCACCTGCATTTACCACCAATATTCCGCAGCGTTTTGCAAGCTTTTTCTTTTTAATACACACACAACACTGGTAAATTTTTGAGAAGTAGCAACTTCCTCAGAATTCTAATATACGTGAGAATTTTTACCAAAGGAAAGTACAGGTGACCTTTGGGGATACCTTTGCAGCCAGCACAGCAGGCCACCCTGCCAGAGAGGAAAGGCCCCAGCAAAGCAAAAAGAAAGTTCCATGTTGTGGAGTAGTTCTTGGGATGCTGGTGGAGGAAGAACTTATGTATCGAGGCGCTGCAGTTCCTCATCCTTAATCTGACCCACTCCACCCCCAACCCCAGTTGGGGCTGCGCACATTGGAACTGTCCCAAGCAGTACAATATAATGAACATTGTCAGGGATTGGGGCATGAAGAGATGCCAGGAATGCTGTGTTTAACTAAACTTTGTGAGTTGGTAGGTGAGGAATCCTCCATCTCAGGTCAGTTATGGGAGCTCCTTTCCCTGATTACTAGAGGCTGGGGGTGGGGTGAGAGGGAGAGTCTTCCTCAATCCAGATAGGAGACACCTCACTCCTTTCTTATCATTGTTTGGATGGAGGGAAAAAACCTTTAGCATAGAAGAAGCTGTAATCCAGGAGAGATCCTCCTCCCCGCCCCATGTCAGGGACAAGCCATCAGGGGTACACATCAAGCTCACTATCCATTCCAATAGTAGCTAAGGAGGATGTTAAACAGTAGCTCCTAAAGTTGGACATTTTTAAAGTCAGCAGGTCTGAGTAACTTGCAGCCAAGAATTTTTTTAAAAGTTGGCTGAGGTGCTCACTAGACCATTAATTCTAATTTTCAATAAATAAATAAAATAAAATAATTAATTAATGAAGATATCCCATCTCCTAGAACTGGAAGGGACCTTGAAAGGTCATGGAGTTGAGTCAAGTCCAGCCCCCTGCCTTCACTAGCAGGCCCAAGTACTGATTTTGCCCCAGATCCCCAAGTGGCCCCCTCAAGGATTGAACTCACAAGGCTGGGTTTATCAGGCCAATGTTCAAACCCCTGAGCTATCCCTCCCCCATAACTCTTCTAACACTGGAAGAAAGCTAATGCTGTGTCAATATTTAAAAAGGATAAATCAGGACAACCTAGTTAATTATAGGCTCATCTACCTGACACTGATCCTGGGCAAAATAATGGAGCAGCTGACATGGGACTCAAAGAATTGAAGGAGTGTAATATAATTAATGCCAATCAACATGGGTTTATGGAAAACAGATCTGGTCAAAATGAACTGATATATATATATATATTATGATATTACAAATTGATCGATAAAGGTAATAGTGTTGATGTAATATATTTAAACCTCTGTAAGGCATTTGACTTGGTACCACACAATATTATGACTACAAAAAATAGAACAATACAAAATCAACACGGCACACGTATGGATTAAAAACTGGTTAGCTGACAGGTCTTAAAACGTACCTGTAAATAGGGGAATCATCTTCAAGCAGGTGTGTATCTAGTGAGATCCTGCCAAGATCAATTCTTGGCCATGCGCTATGAACATTTTTTATCAATGACCGGGCAGAAAACAAAATCACTAATAAAGTTTGTAGATGACATAAAAATTGGGGGAGTGGTAAATAATGAAGAGGACAGGTCACTGACACAGAGCTGAATGACACTGAATCATTTGGTAAGCTGGATACAAGAAAATGTGTTTTAATACAGCTAACTATAAATCTATACATCAGGGAACAAACAACGTAGGCCACACTTGCAGCACAGACGGCTCTATCCGAGGAAGCAGTGACTCTGAAAAAGATTTGGGGGCTCCTGGTGGATAATCAGCTTTTGACATTGTCTGCTGCAAGGACTTTCTGCGGAACGATTCACTACTCAGGTAATTCTTGGAAAATCCAAATAATTGAACAACCCTATCAATATGTCAGAATTAGAGGGGATGTAACATATAGTGTGTCACGAAACACTACTCATTCTGCCACATATTTCTGGATTTTCGGATACGAAAGCCCTCCAGCATACCAGAATGAAACAGCAAGTTTTCATAATATTGTGACATTCTTAGCACTTAGCTGAGGGCAGTGGGCATTGAGGGTTCTCAGCACCTCTTAAGATCAGACCTACATGATGACATACAAGCAAGGAGTAGACCAAAGACGGGTTCAAGATTCATCCCAAGCCAGCTATAATTTCATATTCTGCTCTCATGCACCGCAGCCCATATACACATGGGAAAGTTCCACGAAGAACTTAACTGTCAATACATTAACAGGGTCAGTGTGGGTTTACATATAAACTCACACATAAAACAGTTGTGATTAGAAAACTTGACAGACATATACAGAAGACAGCAGACATCTCTGCTGAATTATAATTGCTTTAATTGGACCGGTGCTTACTAAAATGGCAAAGCTAGAGAGAATTCCTCAATCATGCTACCATTCTACACAAAAGAATAATGCTGTGAAAACAGGCATAAATGAGTTGTAGAAATAAACAGCTTCATGTTCATTCTCTCCCACCCACCCTCAACATCTTGGAATTGGCCATCAGGAATATTCATACAACATAAACTCAAGCAGAATATTTCTTTTGGAATGAAACATTTTCAGGATTGTGTCACAGTTTCAATGACTATGAGTGTGCCATTTAAGTTAGACACTTCAAGTGAGACATGCCCACTATGTTTTAGCAACTTTGGAAAAGCTATAAATGAGATCTCAATTAACTAGGAAAAGTTGCTTCATTCTACTGCCTTCAGTGATTGAAAGAATCCTATGAAAGAAGAATCTAGCTGAGATTTATTTTGAAATGTTTCTGCTTTAAAATTCTTTGGAACGCAAGTGCTAGCACTTAAATTATCTTATATGCTTGTCTAACAAAACCTCACGGATACTTAATCTTGTGTTCTTTCAAACTCCACTCTTTTATGAGAGCGTCCTTGAAGCCCTTGAGAACAAACTCTTGATTCTTCAGCAACACCTGCTTGTGTGTTTCTTCAGCCCCAGAAAAACTGCTAGCGTTTCTATTTTACATATCTTCCAAAAGACAAACCAACTTTTTTAGCTATTTTTAAAAGACAACAAAAGTTACAAATGTTTACTAGTTTCAGAAGCCTTTTGTTTTCCTGTCTTTTTCAAACAGCTCTGTTCTCTACATGGGGTTCAGCAGGCCTATAGCACACCCTAGTAAACACAGTGGGTACAGTTTTCAAAAGTGCCTAAGCCCCACTAAAATTTTACCCAGTATAATTATGCTGTGATTTAAAAAAATTAAACAGCAGTTACGGACATTTAAAAACACATACCAAGTAGGCCTAATGACGGTGTCAAAGGTTTTTAACCATAGTCTGAATCTGGTTTAGGGCTGCCAACCCTCCAGGATTGTCCTGGAGTCTCCAGGAATTAAAGATTAATCTTTAATCAAATATATCATGTGATTAAACCTCCAGGAATATGTCCAATTAAAACTGGAAACCCTATAATTCCATGCATATTAAAGTGAACTTCTCCATGGGCTGGAATAGTGACAGCTGCTCCTGTTGCATCCCCTATCCAAATCCACATAAATTCAGGCCCAATGAGCGCTCCCTTCTACGCCAGACTAACAGAGTAGACAAAAAAAGGGGCTGTGCAATCTGTATACATTCCCAGTCCCCTCTGTGCACCACTACCATGAAGCCTCGACAGCAGGAAGGGTCATTTACCTGTAATGAAAACTCTTTCCCGGTACACACTGTGGTGTATGCTGTGATTACTTATAAAATATAACAAAATAGATCCAGATGATGGCATGTGCATTGCTCTAAATAGTAACTATGATGCAAATTCTCTCCCCTGTGCCAAGCAGAAGTATATGGACAGGACACAGTCGGGGTGGAAAGATGTCCCATGGCTGTCCCAGGAGCAGAATCCTATTCCTCAGAACACTGGTGACACTACTGCAGCTGTAGAATCACCGGGCTCAACATACGCACATGTAGCAAGTTTGCCCATTATCTGCACTGTCACAGATCTACAGGAACCTTTCCTATTCTTCTGTCCCACCTCTGCCCCATTTTTAAAGCTCCCTCTGGTGGAGGACAAGGAGTTTCTGTGAAGCACAGGTGAGTGGTGTGTGTAGAGTGTCTGTGCACTGAATGGACCCCACCCTCTGCGGAGTGAGACTGCTCTGGTTCTGCCGTATACCTAAAGTGGTGGGCAGGATTTGTTCCTTGAAGCACACTCCAAAGGGTGAGCTGAGTAAACTCAGAGGGTATCTATCATCATGAATCCAGATCTAAAGATACTTTGAACCTTTAGTATTTCAAAGATGCATGTTTTCATTTCCAGTTAATACCAGGGCAATCTTAACAAACAACAACATGAAGTTTCAATAACTTCAGGGATTGAAATCAATGAGACTCACGCAATTACATTGTGAATACGTACTACTAAGTCTTAAACTTCCAGAAGCAAACAACTACTGTGCAAAGCCTGGAACTCCATCCTTTACTCATCCCACTGAGACTAGATGTTGCTGGGGATTCCTGACATTGGGTCATTTTATGGCATTGCCGCTGGGGCAGATTAAAGGCAATGTTTCAGTCCAAGCAACAAGCTTCCTGGCTTTTCTGGGTGTAAGTCAGATTCTTAACATCATCTCAATGTCATTTTGTGGTTGAAAAATATTCAGTAACTCATAGCAGTGTCGGGCTGAAATCCTACAGAACAGGGACTTTTGCTTTAAACGATTAAATGTTTTTGTGGAAGTGAATCTCACGAAAAATGAAGTTCAGCAGAAAGTCAAAAGGAGAGTTGAGACCACAGAAATGAAAGGAACTCTGCAACTATATGTTCATATTTTCCAAATATAGGATTTCACCATCAGCTACAGTTTTAACAAGAGCAGCTTCTTTTCTGTGCTCCCTTTGGGAAAACGGTGCATTCAGTGATTTGAGCTGCAGTTTCTAATTATATTTTCATACTGTAATGCTGACTGAAATGCAAATTTGATGACAGAACAATTCGATCCATGTAAAATAATCACAAAATTACTGTTTCTCAAACCTCAACTCTTACTCCCTGCTATTTAAGAAGATAAATTTAACAGCAGTAAGAGTGGAGCCAAAACACACTATTTTTAACTGTTATCTGACTATGGCTGTCTGCACAGATTTCAGCTTGTTGTAAATGGTTCCTTTTGAAATGTGAATACCAAAAACATTCCAGAGTTTGGCTTTTGTACTTGAACTTGGTACAAATCATGGAGTAATCATTTACTTTGCCTTTCCAATATCATATGCATGGCATCTGGGTTTAGTTAAAAAAGCAACTGTTGATTAAAAGGCTAAATCTCCACTGTTACTCAGTTGTCACTTTAACTGTTTGTTGCTAATGTGGGTGAAAGACATTATCACAATTTAGTTACTTTTAACAGGGTTGAAACTAACTTCTGCAAAAAATGTGATTTAAGGGCCTGGTGCTCCATTGGTTTTCCTATGGTGTGATTCCACTTACTACAATGCAGTTACACTGGTTTTATTGTGCTGTAACAGAGTGGAACATTGGGCCCTTAAAATGCCCGCAGAATTGGCACTCTTGAAAGGTTTTCAAATCCATGTAAGATGATTCGGAGTATTGCAAGTAGGAAGCTTTTATTAAAAAGGTGACTTAGATAGTATTGGCAAGAATTGGCTTTTAACATTCTAGCCTATATTTGGTTTGTCATTGTCCATCAACTCACACAGATCAAGGTACAATACACTAAAACAATAAAATTATTTCTAGAGTAAATGTATCAACAATTTGAGCATGGTTTTTAATTTTACTAGTTGAATCCAGTTTTGCAATGAGCTTTATATTCCATTTTTAGCCAAGATCTCCCTTAAGGTGAAGTACTCTGATTCTACGGTAATTACCAATCAGTTCACTCTTCTTTATGGATAAAGAGACAAGACTGTACAAAGGGATAGTCTCCTGATGTGTGCAAGGGATTGGCATGTGTAACTCTTATTAAGACTAATGGGAGTTACACGTGTCAATCCCCATACAACCAGATGAGGATGTAATGTCACCTAAGGCGGGTGTAAGCAATTCACTGTAAGTAAGATTTGTGGGTTTCAAGTATGAGTAAGTTTACATTTTAAAATCTCTGTCTCCACAAATATTGCATGGGACAGAATATGGAGAAGTGATCTAAATCATGGGTTCTCAACCACCCTCCTATACAGGAAGGGGAAATCTGATTTCCCCCCTCCCATCCCCCGTTGGTGTGGTAACATGTGGTCATCCCATGGAAAAGGTTGAGAAATCAAATTCTAAATTATCTTGTGAATATCACAAACACAGAAGAAGATAAATCAAGTGTTAGTCAGAAAAATGCTTCATAACATACAGGATTAACCAGACTTAAAATACGCTGTCCCTGGGAGCTGTGCATAGCATTAGGGACCTTTATCACTAGCCATCTTCCTCATTTCACATGAAGCAAGGATGTGTGCATTTTCCACAGTTTCTGCATTCTCTGAGTTCTACAGAACTCAAGGTCGGCCTATCAAACAACCAACTTCCACACTATTAGATTCTTAATAGTAGATAAAAAACAAGGCATTCTTCTGATATTCATATAGGGCCCAATGTGGAGAGGGACTGAGTGTCTTTAGATCCCACTGAAGTCAATGAGAAACGATAGCTCTCGTCACCTTGCAGAGTTGGACAATACTTGGTTCACTCAGTTTAATCAATACTCTTGTACTTCACACCTTTTGTAATAATATTGCTAGAACCATTTTGGTCAAATGGGGAATTGTTTGCCTTCCTTCCACAGATCAATCTAATCCTTTTATTAAGACTTGGTTATTATTGCTAAAGCAAAACATATCTTTAAAAGATGGAATTGATGAATCTCTTTTAAAATTATTATTAATTAAAAGGCACATGGGCAACCACTACATGAATTATTTTTCACCCAGCAAGCATTTCTAAGGATATCAAGCACAATATAATCTATGAGAAATTTTATTCATGCTCTAAATTAATGTGATTGTGCGTCAGCATTCATTGTATTGCACTAGTGAAACAATAAACAAAGCTTGGTAGATAATGGTTTACATATATGGGACAGATCCTGAAAATGTGAATACAAATAATTTGTTGTCCTACTCAATGCAAGTAAGTAATTGACTGGTGTACATAATTGCTTTCAGATTCTGGCCCGGTCACTGTAAATGAATGAACATATGTACCTTTACACATTTAGGGCTAGATTCTGCCACTACTTGTTGTGTAGTACCTTACTCAATGAGTAAGTCTCCTTGATTTCAGTGAGCCAGATTTTTGTAATCTCTCTTCATACATGGATATATGGTGAGCAGTTACTCATAGGAGTAGTCCAAATGGTTCAACTGTGTACAGGATTCACAGTCTAATGCAACAGGACAACAGGCAGAATAGATGCAGTGTGAATAAGAGTAGTATTAGAAAGTCTTGTTCACTTGAAGGAGGAACAAACTTTCATATAAGATTTTAATTGATCGTGAAGTTAATAAGAATATATTAACCATATAGTATTTTAGAGTAGTTGCAACATTATAGATCTTAATTAAATTTGCCTAAATAAAAAAGTAGAGTGTACATAAAATCTGATGCTTTACCATTAGGTGAAATTTTTTTTTAAATGAAGTTTAAAAATATAGAATTTTTTTGACAGAAGATTTAAACTCCAAAGTATAGATTTAATACCAAGTACAACTGTTTTAAGATTTTAGATGCATTTATTTCTGGTGTTCTGTTTAAGCAAATTTATTCTAGACTAGTCTTTTCAGAGGTGCTTTCAGTCTTAATATCTATTGGTTCACTTTTAAAAACAATTATTAATGCCACCATACTTGGATATGTATCTGTTTCTATATACTTATCTTTCTTACTGCATTGAATTTTAAATTGTTGCGCAGCTCCTTGAGTACTTCAGCAGAGGGGCAGGTTTAAAAAAATTATCAAAGTTTAAAGGTTTTATTTTTAGCTAGGGAACAGGGAATGGTGGCACATAGACATGTTAGAATTATCAAATATATTTTTTTCCAGGAAAGAACACACACTGCTTCATCTGTGATCTATTCTTAGAATTAATAATATATATGTACCCACACACTAATGTAGCCAAAGATTTACAACTTTAAGAAGTGATGATTTCTGCTCTTGGTGACAACTTCCTTTCAAGAAATGTAATTTTTAAAAAAACCTTCAGAAATTTTTTTGCCAACGTAGCATTTTACTTTTCAATTAGTACTGCATTTTTCATGCTGCAATTCTTTTTTTTTTAAGCTAATCTAACCACTCTTTACCCCACAAAGAGAAACAGAAAAGAAAAGCTCTGTGTGCGCATGTGTAGGGGAGAAAAGGGTAGGAGCATACATTACAGTTATCTTGGTATCTTGGCATATTTCAGATTATTTTTCAGGAAGCTGTTGACCCTTTCCTCCATAAACATAATACAGTCAATCAATCACATGCCCCAAGGCTCTGATAAAAAGCTTTAACATTGTATGATTGCAGCGTGTGCTGAGAGCATGCATGAACACAGATGATTTAACAGAGAACTCAAACTTTTGGAGTCTAGTAGCATAATGTTCCTATCTATGTCTATTGTTGGCTTGTTAAACACATCGGGAATTAAAACAAGAAAATTGATTCTCAGTTTAATCTGAACAAGACAGCAATTTTAAAAAGTTCCAACAATACACAAAGCTATACTGGTGCCTAAACCAACAAAATTCCTAACACCATTATTTTTGTGTACACCAAGATGGAATATTTTGCTGATGTTCCTCTATATTGCTATGTAGTGGTTTAAAGTGTCAAGCAAGAACTACTTACTATATTTTATTTTCCCTTCATGGACCATTAATCCAAATTTAACTTTGCTTTGCTGTCTGCACACAGAATTAGTAACTGGAAGCTGCTTTGCAGTTGTCTGTAGTTGCTCATCAAGGCAAACTTGCAGCCAAAACAAACCAGCAAAAAGAAAACTCAACCACAACACGCTTTAAAAAAAAATTATAATACCTGATTAGAGCATAAAGCAAACCGGTAGCCTCCCACGGTAGAAATGCAAGGCGTTAGTAGTCCATGCCCTGGCAGCCCCTGGGAAGCAGCAGCAGCAAGGGGGATAAGTCCAGCATCCACCAGATTCTCACAAGCCTTTGGCTGTGTGGACTAAACCACAGACTCTGCCTCCAGCTGACGTCAAAGTCACTGTCACATGGCCAGATGAAAGCCAAGAGAGCATTGGTTGTCGTAGCAACCACAGCACGGCTCTGAAATTATTTCAATAGGTCATCTGTCATACTGTGTGCACATTTGAACCATCACGGGCTCCCTGACAACCCAAACACCAAGAGCTCATTTCAGTTTCGCTAGGAGGAGGAGTCGGGGCCACCTTTGCTCGGGGGTGTTTTTACTCATGTCCCTTTAGGAAAAGACACTTTACTAAAAAAAAATAAAACCCTCCTCTCCAAACCTCACTTTGATGCCTATCATCAGCCAGATGAAAAAAGCATCTCTCCCCCCACCCCACCCCAATAAATCAGCAGCCGCCCTCAAAGCACGTAGAGACTCTGTCTCCGCGGTTAGTTTGCAGGCGGCTCGGCACAGTGACCGGCCTTGACAACGCCCAGACAAGGGTTTGCACAACGTGGCGGGTGAAATTAACATAGCTGAGCTGTTATTGACAGCCACGGGAACCGCTGGGTGTCAGCCTCTCTGGCCGGGAGCTGTCTAGGGAAGCCCAGCTCCTCGGTGAAGCGTGACGCTGCAAGCAGATCCCCGCACCGAGGCAAACTACGCATGGCAGCGTAGCTAATCAACATTGTGCGAGTCTGAATGAGAACAGCTGTAGGACCCCAGCTACGCTCCCCGCTAACATCCGAATGACTTGGGGACCCCCCCACCCGCCATCCTACTCCAAGCACATTGTTTAGAGAAAAGAAATGCAGTACTTTTCCTGCTGCTCTGGATAGTGATGTCGTGGGAAGAAAAAAAATTAAAGCCTTACAAACACTTTACCCACCTTCTAGAGCCCTACTAGATTCAGCACCAGACTCCGATTTTATTGAAACTTTAGAGCAGCTAAAATCAGCTCAAATTGCCACTTTCCTTCTGTCTCTGCATTGCCACACATCCGGAGCTTTGTAGCTGCTGCAGAAGAGAGCAGGGTGGGAGAATTTCGCCTTTCATAAGTGGCAAGGAAAAAGAAGGGTTGTAACTGGAAATTATTTTTATGCTCATCTGAAGGAAGGAAGATGACGGTCAGTGCACAAGAGCAGATTAAGAAAAACAAAGCCCCACATACACATAGGATGCATTATCAAAAATGGTACATACAGAATGGTGACAGCAAATCAAACAGTGGAAGTCTCTCTGAAGTTAGTTTTAGCCACCTCACTTTGAGAAAGCTAGAGTAGAAATGGAAGAGACCTAGGAAAGGATAACAAAGAGCACTAGCAAAAGGCTTTCATCAGTGTATGGGAGAGATGACTAAAGGTTTAGTATGGGAAAGAGGAGAGCAAGAGGAGAGATGACTGAAGTAAACAGAGTTATGAAGGGACTGTTGAAAACTGACCAGCCTTCCTTTTCACTCTGTTACAGAACAAGACACTTGATGAAATTAAAGGACACTAATCTTTAGAACATAAAAAAAAACTAATTTATGCAGTTTGTAGGGAACATATTAATTTTTCTTCTGGAAGAGGTTATCAGCCATTCAAATACTGTGGTTAGATTAGGGTGACCAGACAGCAAATGTGAAAAATCAGGACAAGGGGTGGGGGGGTAATAGGAGCCTATATAAGAAAAAGACCCCAAAATCAGAACTGTCCCTATAAAATCAGTACATCTGGTCACCCTAGGTTAGATTTAAAATACACCCAAATAATTTCACTACCAGAAATATTTGTGCAGTAGCGATTGAAGCTGAGATAATAGTGAGTAATCAAATTTCATGCTTGAGGGCATACAATCATTGCCTGCAGTGGCCAGGGGAGACTCTCTTGCCAAGAACAACAGTATGGTACAACTGCTAGGTGCCTTCTCAAGGAAATGTTCCCTTCCTCTTCAGCAGTTACAATTAGTCACTACCAGCACCAGGAGATGAGGCTGATCCAGTATCGAGGTGCTTCCTGGTGCTCAGGGGCCCAGAGTTCAGGGTTTTTTTTCCAATATGATCTTAGGCAAGTTTCAGAGTAGCAGCCGTGTTAGTCTGTATCCGCAAAAAGAAGAACAGGAGGACTTGTGGCACCTTAGAGACTAACAAATTTATTAGAGCATAAGCTTTCGTGGTCCACGAAAGCTTATGCTCTAATAAATTTGTTAGTCTCTAAGGTGCCACAAGTCCTCCTGTTGATCTTAGGCAAGTAATTTAGTCTCTCTCTCCCTCAGTTCCTCATCTGTAAAATGAGATAAGAGCACTTCCCTATCTCATGGGGGTGTTGTGAGGATAAATACAAAAAAGACAGGTGCTCAGATGTAAAATTTTCTATAAAAACGAATGTTAAAATTATATAATACACAGGTTAAGGAAAGAGCGTCTGTACATCTGGGTGCAGGGCCAGCTCCAGGCACCAGCTTACCAAGCAGGTGCTTGGGGCGGCCACTTCGGAGAGGGGCGGCACGTCCAGCTGTTCGGCGGCAATTCGGCGGACGGTCCCTCACTCCTGCTCGGAGCGAAGGACCTCCTGCCAAATTGCCACTGCAGATCGTGATCGCAGCTTTTTTTTTTTTTTTTTTTTTTTCTTTGGCTGCTTGGGGCGGCCAAAACCCTGGAGCCGGCCCTGTCTGGGTGTAGTGCTTAGATTATCCAAAAGTACAAAATCTGGTTTAAAAGTCCTAAAATACATATAGTAGATAATCTCCAATAACCCAAATTTAGGCGAATAAATTTAACGATACAGTTTAGGTATTAGAATCTGAATACTCAGGCCTTGGCTACACTTGCAGATGTACAGCGCTGTGAGTTAAACCTGACTTCGTGCAGCTGAGCAGAGAAAGCGCTGCAGTCTGTCCACACTGACAGCTGCCCAGTGCACTGTAGTGGCCACATCTGCGGCGATTGCAGCGCTATTGGGAGCGGTGCATTATGGGCAGCTATCCCACAGAGCACTTTTTCCCATTCTGGCGCCGTGGGTTGTGGGAAGGGGGCGTGGGTGCGGGGGATTCTGGGTCTTGTCCCAATGCCCTGTGATGCATCGCTTTGCATCCCAGAAATCCCTTTGTTTCCGTCCACCTTTGGCGCCATCTTTCAACAGTTTCTGTGCAGCGCAATCTGTCTGCGGGAAATGGAGTCCGAACTGCTGAGGCGTATGCTGACGAGTCTCGCCAGCACGTCACGTTTGGCTGTCGAACTATTCCTTAAGTTCCAAAGTGACAGTAAGAGTGAGGGTGAGGAGTCTGACGATGCTATCGAGCCACGTAACGCGTACAACACAAAATTGCTTGTGGCATTCACGGACATGCTCAGCACTGTGGAACGCCACTATTGGGCTCGGGAAACAAGCACCGAGTGGTGGGATCACATCGTCATGGAAGTCTGGGATGACAAGCAGTGGCTGCAGAACTTTCGGATGAGAAAAGCCACTTTCATGGGACTGTGTGAGGAGCTTGCTCCCACCCTGCGGCGCAAGGACACGAGATTGAGAGCTGTCCTGCCAGTGGAGAAGCGGGTGGCTATTGCAATCTGGAAGCTGGCAACTCCAGACAGCTACCGGTCGGTCGCAAACCAGTTTGGAGTGGGAAAGTCGACCGTTGGAATCGTGTTGATGCAAGTTTGCAAGGCCATTAATCGCATCCTACTCAGAAGAACCGTGACTCTGGGTAACGTGCAGGAAATAGTGGATGGCTTTGCACAAATGGGGTTCCCTAACTGTGGAGGGGCGATAGATGGGATGCACATTCCTATTCTGGCACCACCTCACCTAGGATCCGAGTACGTTAATCGGAAGGGGTATTTCTCTATGGTTCTCCAGGCGCTTGTGGATCACCGTGGGCGTTTCATTGACATTAACACAGGCTGGCCCGGAAAGGTGCATGACGCACGCATCTTTCGGAACACTTGGCTGTTCAGGAAGATGGAGGCCGGGACTTTTTTCCCAGAGCGGAAGATCACGGTAGGGGAAGTTGAAATGCCCATTGTGATCCTTGGAGATCCCGCTTACCCGTTAATGCCGTGGCTCATGAAACCCTACACAGGGAGCCTTGACAGCAGCAAGGAATGGTTCAACTACAGGCTGAGCCAGTGCCGAATGACTGTGGAGTGTGCCTTTGGCCATTTAAAGGGCCGCTGGCGATCTCTGTATGGGAAGCTGGACTTGGCCGAAAACAGCATCTCCGCGGTTATATCCGCGTGCTGTGCCCTCCATAATATTTGTGAAGGGAAGGGTGAAAGCTTCACTCAGGCATAGACCCCGAGGTTCAACACCTGGAGGCTGAATTTGCACAGCCAGAGAGCAGGGCTATTACAGGGGCCCAGCGCGGGGCTGCAAGGATTAGGGATGCCTTGAGGGAGCAATTTGAGGCTGAAAACCAGCAGTGATATCTGGTGCCCTGCACGGGAGTGAAGTGCAGTAGTTCCAATCTTTAGGAATCAGTGTTTGCTAAGCAGACAAGCAGACTTGCAGTGCCTGTTTATTTCCTGGGCTAAGGAGTCTTTTACTTTATGCAATAATAAAGAATGTTTTCAAAGCCAAAGAATCCATTTATTGAAAAGAAAAAAATTATTTATTGAAAAGAAACAAGGGGGTGGAGTGGGGAACAGTACAATCACAGATTGGCGTATGTCCTGTCTGGTGTGCTGTGCAGTGAGTGCTGCACTTCAGGACAGCTATACTGCATGGTGATGGAGGTTGAGTGCAGAGGGTAAGGGTCGTGGTTTTCAGGGCTGGGTGGTGAAGATACTGGTGTTGGAGGCAGCGGGTGGCGTGAAGAACACAGAAGTTGGGGAAAGTGAGTTGGAGGTGACAGTGGGGCACAACGGAAAGAGTTTTGGGACAAGGGCTGTGGGGGGGGGGTGGCGTTTGCGTTTGCAGTACTGCTCCTCTTTCTGCATGGCTACCAGCTCCTGGATAGCATCTGCTTGGCACTCCAGGATGCTTATGAGCTTATCAGTGCTTTGCTGCTAGTGCGCGGTGCTTTGCCACCGGTGCGCTACGTTTTCCTGTCGGATCCTGCTTTCTCTCTCCCTCCAGTTCCGTGCTTTC
This sequence comes from Chrysemys picta bellii, assembly GCF_011386835.1. Classification (NCBI taxonomy): domain Eukaryota; kingdom Metazoa; phylum Chordata; order Testudines; family Emydidae; genus Chrysemys; species Chrysemys picta. The sequence continues at coordinate 253,943,368 of NC_088792.1, forward strand.
TCATTCTCTTTAATAGATTGCCGCATCACTTCTTGCAGCATGTCTTCTTTGCTTTTTCGCAGTCTCTTCCTGAGTCTTTGCAGTCTCTGAGCAGGCGATAAGAGGGACGGCTGAGGTTTCAAGGTTGATGCAGCTGTATAGGCAAAATGCAACGTTTAACAGAGGCAGCATTGTTTATACCAGACAGAGTAATGATTCCCCCTGCACTTAAGGAGTAGAAAACACACAGGGTCTACACAATAGCGTAATTTTCCCATCTGAAACAGAGCACACATATCCCATGGGAGCCTCAAAATGGTGAGTAAGGGGGACTGATTGTTTCAGGGCTGCACTGTCCTGCGGGTTTCTGTGCCTTGGGGAGAGCCAACAGCTTCAGGGGGCACCTACACTGAACACTGTTCCAACATTTTCCACAGGAGTTCATCCTGGACAATATCTCGCTGCTGAGGGTGACCTGGGAAGCAAGGGAGGGTTTTCTACTGCAATGAGGCTTCCATCCTGGCCCATATGCAGCTTGCCTGTGTGCAGCAATGGTCCCCCCGCCCCTCGCGGCACATTGGCGCGGACACATTAGCCTGGCTGGGACAAGGACCATGGTGGCTCTCCCGATAAACCTGCGCAAGCGCATTGTACATGTTCTGGATGAGACATTCGAGGAGATTACGAGGCCGATTACCCCGATGTGATAAACCACATCAGTGCACTATTCCGCACTTAGGCAGGCATGCCTAACCCTCCTCTCCCAAAGAGCCCGCACCGAAAAAATTCCTTCCCAAAAAAAAAACCCGCTTACCGGGAACCTGCTCTTCTGTTTGTCCTCCACCAAGTACCAGCCGCTGCGACTGGCTACCTTCCTCCTGGCTCGAGAAGAGCTCCTGGCTGCATGGCTCCAGGGATTCTGGGGTGTCTCCATCTGGCTCACCACCATCACTCCTGTTTTCCTCCTCCTCCTCCCCCCCCCCCCACCAGCTCTGAAGTGTCCATGGTTGTGCTCGGAGTGGAGGTGGGGTTAACCGCAAGTATCGGATCCAGCTCTTTGTAGAATCGGCAGGTTGCGGGGGGAGCACCCGAGCGTCCGTTTGCGTCGCGGGCTTTGTGGTAGGCACTCCACAGCTCCTTCACTTTAATCCTGCACTGCAGGGCATCCCGAACATGGCCCCTTTACATCATGTCCTTTGATACCTTCCCGAAGGTATCGTAATTCCTACGGCTGGAGCACAGCTGGGACTGTACAGCTTCCTCCCCCAAAACACTGATGAGGTCCAGCAACTCGCCATTGCTCCATGCTGGGGCTCGCTTGGCGCGTGGAGGCATGGTCACCTGGAAAGATTCACTGATAGTACTCCACACCACACCGGGCTGAGCAAACAGGAAGGGGATTTTTAAAATTCCCGGGGAATGTAAAGGGTCGGTCACATGGTTGGTTACCTGAGGCCAGGGCAGTAGAGTTTGAACTGATGACCAGAGTGGCTAGAACAGGCATTGTGGGATACTGCCAAATAATTCTGGAGGCCATTCACAGTGCATTGAGCAGCCACACTGGTGCCGCAGCAGCAGCGCAATACTTGCTATTCCTCTCGGAGAGGTGGAGTACATGCAGCGCTGCAACCACAGAGATACAGCGCTGCAAATGCCTTGCCAGTGTGAATGGGGAGTGAGTTACAGCGCTGGGGGAGCCTTTACAGTGCTGTAACTCACAAGTGTAGCCAAGGCCTCAGGTACATCACTCATGAAAAGTTATACAGAGAGTTAGTTGTAGAAAGCAAATATAGGAAAGAGTACAGATTGTCCCTCAGTAATTGAGCATTTAGGATAGGTTGTCCCTTAGTAGATATAATCCATCAGAGAAGTTTTTCAATTACTTTCTGATTTCCCTTCTCATCAGCACTCCAGCTCATCTCTCCTGGTATTGCTGATATCCAGTGATGTGTTCTAGATAGATGTCCCCTGACCACCTGATGGCATCTGACACCATGAGTTGCCACATCAGTCAAGTGTAGCATTGACTGATTCCACATTCTCTCAACACTCGCTCGTTACTGGGGCCCCATTCGCCCAGGGTGCCAACTATCAGCACGTGAGTTTGAACCTCTTGCCCCTAGCTCTCAACGTGGCAGCCAGAGGGGCATATTTCTCCAGCTTTCAAGATCAGGCGTCATGGAAGGCCGGGGTCCTGTTTTCAAAGGAAACTGTGATGTCCACCATGATGATCTTCTTCCGTTCCTCGTTGTTGATAACAATGTCCGGTCGCAGTTGGCTGTCCGTTCTGGGGATGGTGGAGTTCACAGCCACCTTTCCCATGGGTGGCGGGATGGCTCTGACTAGGTGATCTTGGATGGCATTGTGGCGCAGCTACTAGGCTCTGGAATGGAGCTTGCAGCTACACAGGACGTGGGGTAGTGTCTCATTGGCATAGCCGCACTTCCCGCATTGCTTGTCCCAATTCCCATGGCAGACGGCTCTGTTCAGTGGGACGCAGTTGAGCTGGGGCCTGTGGATGAATCTCCAGTCAGCAAATTGGGTGAAGCTGCTCCCGGGGAGGAAATGATTGCTGGCATCCCACTTGCATGTCAGCTCAAAGGCCTTGCTCTGGTCTGGCTTCTGTTTCAGGTTTTCCACGTACTGGCAGCAGATGGCATCCTCAGTGTCCTCTCCAACATGGTTCTAGCTCTTGGAGTGATGATTCTGTGCTCTGTGTTCTTCACCTGTGGCACTAGGACTCCCAGCTCCTGGCGTTTCTCGCTCCACGTCCAGTGGCAGCCGATACACTTCTCCAATCGTCGCATGGCATTGTCGTCTGAGACATGTGGAAGATAGAGGTTGTTCTTTAATTCTATCAGCAAAAGCCCTGAATAGTCTCAGTATGTTCCTATATGATTTTGTTGTCTTGACATAAAAAGGAAGTGCCCTCACTGCATCTAGTGTTTGAAGTTTAGCTTCCCCTGGGGTTGAACAAGGTTTGGAAAAGAAAATGAGGTGATGGATTGACTGATATGGAACTGAGACAACCTTGGGCAGAAACTGGCGGGGACGGGGGGGCGGGAGGGATGCCAAAGAGTGACTCTGTCCTTATGAAACAGTTATAAAGGGGTTAGGATGGATTAGATTTTTATCAATAAACATCAATTTCACTGTACACACAAATCCATGAAAAAATATTTCCATTGATAGCAATCAAAATTTACAAATAGGCAAGGTAAGAAAAATTCTGCATAAGAACTTAGAGTTAAAATCTAGTGATTTGGACTTCTGAATTAGGCTTATTAAAAATGGACTAGCAAATGAATAGTAAAAGTAGGTATGATTTGTTGATTTGATTTAAGGATATTTACTTGTGTATTATATATTTTGTATTCATTTACTTTTTATAGGTGATACTGACCATTTGTGTTTTAACAGTTTATTAAACTTTAATTGTTTGAATCTCAATGTCTGTCATTAAATAAATGTCTGACTAAATTATCACCATAATTTCCTGCAACTGTGAAAATTTAAAAATATATAAAAATCTAAAAAAATGCTTAAAATAAACATTGATTATATCCATTGAAATTATTAAAAAAATAAATAAATAATTCTGCCATGTCTAATTATAAGGAGGATCTATCACGAAGGCCTGAATCTCACCTACCCTTTGAGCTGATGTAATGGCTACCAGAAAGGCAGTCTTCATTGATGGGCGGTACAATGAATAGGGTGCTAAGGGCTCAAAGAGGGGTCCCATCACCCTGAAAATAGGATATTGAGGTCCCAAGCAGGAAGGGACTCCCAAACTAAGGCAAAAATATGTATGAGACCCTTAAGGAATCTTGCCACTGTAGGCTCCTAGATAGGAAGGTGATGCTAGATGGATCCTTATGGAGCTGATGGAAAGCCCAGAATGTTTCAGGGCTAGCAAACAGTCCAATATTGCTGAAACTGGTGATGTCACAGGAGAAAGCTGGTGCAGAGATGCCCAACTAGAAAACTTCTTCCATTTAGCTTTGTAAGTAACTCTGGTTGAAGTTTCCTGCTTTGGAGCAGAATGCTCTGAACCTCTGCTGAACAGCTTCTTTTGGTGGGCAACATCCAGCCAAGATCCAGGCTGTCAGCTGTAATGACGCTGGGTCCGAGTGAAGGATCTGACTGTTGTTTTGTGAGACTTCATCGGGTACAGCCAAAAGGGTGGGGGAGGGAAAGGGGGGCTGTATTGCAAGGGTCATCAGATCTGAGTATCCAAACTGCCTAGCTCTTGCTGGGGCTATCAGAATCATCAGTCCTCCATGTTGCTTCAGTGTCGTCCTTGGTATCATGAGAGTCAGTGGAAAGGCATACATCAGTCCTGGTATCCAGGGGCTCAGAAAGGCATCTGTCAAGGAGCCTGGACTGGAGCCCCCTCTGGAACAGAGCATCTGATATTTGTTGTTCTGGTCTGCGGCAAACAAGTCTATTTCTGGGAATCCCCACTTGTGAAAGATGTTCTGTAGGACTGAGTTGGAGAACTGCCTGCTAAATTGATCTGACAAGTTGTTCTGAAGGCTGGGAAGGTGCAGAACCACCAGTGTGAATTGGTTTGGAATGAATCAGTTCCACAGGCGCATAGTTTCTAATCCTGACAGAATGGGGATAATCTTGCTTCCCCCCCTGGCTTGCTGACATAATGCATAGCTGTGGTATTGTCTGTCAGACTTTTATATCGTGGATCCCTAAAGTGGAGGAATGTTGGCACACCAGGTGGATGGCTTCAAATTCTAAGACATTTATATGGAGTTGAACTTCTTGAGGGGATCATGGGTCCTGAATTTGAAGGTAATCTAAATGAGCCCCCATGCAAGAGTGGAGGCGTCTATCACCAAAGTCTGGATATACAGAGGTATACAGAAGGGTACTTGCAAAAAGAATAGGAGTACTTGTGGCACCTTAGAGACTAACAAATTTATTAGAGCATAAGCTTTCGTGGACTACAGCCCACTTCTTCGGATGCATATAGAATGGAACATATATTGAGGAGATATATATACACACATACAGAGAGCATAAACAGGTGGGAGTTGTCTTACCAACTCTGAGAGGCCAATTAATTAAGAGAAAAAAAACTTTTGAAGTGATAATCAAGATAGCCAAGTACAGACAGTTTGATAAGAAGTGTGAGAATACTTACAAGGGGAGATAGATTCAATGTTTGTAATGTCCCAGTTCAATGAGGAGAGGACTTTGTGAAGGACTGTGACCATCATGTCCTTTCAGTGTCTAATGGGTAGTAACACTGATTTCAACCATCTTTACATGCACTGAAGATGAAATCTGGCATGCTGGATGAAAAGTGCAGGAGGCCATGTGACCTAGAAGTCTGAGACATGTTCTCACTGATGTTTTTAGATAAGCTTGAAAATGGTTGATGAGAACTACTCTTGTTTGGAATTGCTCCTGTGGAAAGTAAGCTCTCACTGGCCTGGGGCTAGATTCACAAAGGGACTTAGGTACCTAACTGCCACTTTAGGACTTAAATCCAACATTTAGGCACTACTGGCATTCAACTAACCTAATCCTGGAAGTGCCTAAGGTCCCTAAGTGTTACATTTTCCACTGTTAAAGTCCCCAAGGTGCCTAAATTCCAGCAGCTGAGCATGAGCATGGTTGCCTCAGTCCTGACCAGCAGCTCGGCACCTATCTCATACCTAAGATCCAGCAACAGAGGGTCCTGTGGCACCTTTAAGACTAAGAGAAGTATTGGGAGCATAAGCTTTCGTGGGTAAGAACCTCACTTCTTCAGATGCAAGAAGTGAGGTTCTTACCCACAAAAGCTTATGCTCCCAATACTTCTGTTAGTCTTAAAGGTGCCACAGGACCCTCTGTTGCTTTTTACAGATTCAGACTAACACGGCTACCCCTCTGATACTTAAGATCCGGCAGGATCCTCAGAGTAAGCATTCCCCCTGCCCGTTTTGCCTGCAGGGCCCAATCCAGTAGGTGTTCTCAGAGCACATCTAAATCCACACAAAATGTCTGAGGAGTGGCAACTGCTACTCTTATAATCTTTGGCCCAGTGGTGAGGGCACTCACCTGGGATGTGGGAGACACCAATTCAATCCCCCCACTGCCTCGTATAGAGCACCTCAGAGTGGGATCCACAAAAACTAGCACACTAGGCAGGGAGCTGCCTACATTAGCCCTAGCTGATGCTGACAAAAGGGATGTGTCTTAAGCCCCTCCCCATCAGGGAATTAGGCCCTTAAGTCCCAGCTGGAAGGAGGCAATTATTTCTGCTTGGGATCCAGAGCTGGGAATTCTCTCCTCCCAGGTGCCTAAGCTGTTTCTTGATAGAACAGTGGCAGTGTACTACCAGCTCCACACAAAATGGTCATAAGAGACAAATTCCCCCTCTAGGTCAGTGGTGAGGGCACTCCCCCACTATGTGGGAGTTTTCAGTTCAGTTCCCCCCTCTACCTAATTAGAAGTCAGGATTTTAATATCGATCTCCCACCTCTGAGGTGAATGCCCTAACCACCAGACTGTGGAATTTTCTGCTGTGGTTCTTTCTCAGCCTCTCCTCTTAAAGCTGTTCCACTGTGTGTGAAATAATTAAATGTGCATTATGCCAGAGAGAATGTCAGAATGACGATAGCCCAGTGGTTAGGGCACTCACCGGAGAGGATACTGTCAACCTAAGTCTCTCAAGGAAAGGTGACTCCAGTCTCAATCTCACCGATAAGACACTCAGCATTGTGTACAGTTAGGAGCTGAGATAGTCAGTGCCAATGTAGTGAGTACCATAAAGTAGCCAGTACCACATGGAAGGTACTGGGCCTCTGATTATAGAGGCACTTGGTGCTTGGGTTAGTGCAAAGAGAATGGTACCCAGCGCAGCACTGTGCACCGATTACTTGGAGGTAACTAGGCTTATAGCCCTTAGACAGATGAGTCGAGAGTCTGATGACTGTTGTGTGTTTGACAGGTGCTAGGGACAGTGACCTGTACCTTGGCTCATCTTTGGAGCGGTGCTCCTTTCTGCCGGTCAGAAGACATCAGCATCAACAGAGTTGTGGATGAATGTGGCTTCTGAATAGATGCAGCTCAGGAGCTCAGCATGGAATTTCAGCTCACCAGAATACTAACAGAGAGAGATTGACCAGGTGGCTTTCTCTCGGTGTTTAAGGAAGGTTGCACCAATCTCTTGTGCAAGAGCAGTTTCAAGTGGGCTTCCTTTACTCTGAGTGCACTTGGAGAAAGAGCATCAGACAGAACATTGCTCAGGGATGCGCCCTTCTCTAAGGCTATGTCTACGCTAGAGATCTTACAGTGGCACAGCTGTATCAATGCAGCTGCACTACTGTAAGGTATCCCATGTAGCCAGTCTATGCCGATGGGAAAGCTCTCCCATCGGCATAGTTAAACCACCCGCAATGAGCAGCGGTAGCTACATTGCAGGAGAGCATCTCCTGCCAACATTGCACTGTCCACACCAGCGCTTCTGTCAGTGTAATTTATGGTGACCACCCCTGAGCGACATAAGTTTTACTGACAAAAGTTGCTAGTGTAGACATAGCCTAAGACACAGTGAGCACCGGGAGTACCTGTCATTAATGGGCATTGAAGCATTATTTGCACAGTGATTCCAACCTAAAATGGGTTTAACAAATGTTTGATTAGATGAAAGTAGATCATGATGTTTAAACAAGCTCTTATCTTTGAAAAATTCCATTGCAGACGCCTCATTTTATTGTATTCATATCGACTCTTTTTGTTTGGGCAACTACAATTTAATCTACAGTACCAAGCAACACAGGTCTTTATAGTAACAGCAGCTACAGCCACTGTCTTCAGGTAAAATTCACCTGTGTGCAGAAGGCCAGCACAAGGCTTAGACTCCATTTAAGTTCCACTTAAGCTCTATTTTTCTGTCTCCTGCCCAACTGATATGTGTCCACCCTATCTTGCTCTTCTAATGTACAATGAACCCTCCCCACCCATTCCCACTCCTTTTAAAATTTATTCCTTCTGCAGATATTCAGAAACGGGGAACAGCAGCCTGCAGCAAAGTTCTTTAAACATGGCTATTGTTTATTAGGATATGCTAATTATATGTATGTGAATATTATAATTATTTTTCAGTCAGCTCAAAGATACATAAAAGTGAAGGGTGCGGGGGACGGGGACATTCTGCCACAGAAAATAACAGAAGCCTAATAGTCAATCTTTCTATTTTACAGGGCTCAGCTGAAATCCTGTCAGGCCTGCCTCTAAAAATGACTGAAAAAGAGCTTCTCCACAGAACAATGTGACTGAAAGCTTCACTTCTCCCTAGTGCTTTAATGTAATTCAAAACCGTTTTCCAGCAGCACTAACAAGCTTTACATCAGTAAAACACACAGAAAAGGAAAAGTAACAGCATTCACCCTTTGGAGGGCTCAGAGCATATCTACTTGCAAATACTGGTAGAAAAGTTGTCATTCCCCTGACTTACTATTTTAACTTTTACATGGTAAAATCCCCAACTCCAAATTTGTTTTGCTCATAAGGGCAGCATAGCAGCAGCTGGGTGCTATGCAGCAAGAGATACACCGAGAGGGGGAAAATGAAAAAAAAAATTGAAAACCAAATGTCTTTAAAAAAACAGCTTCATTTATCCTGGCACCACAAACACTATGATGCCTTAATCATAAGCATATCCTTATTGCTGGGTGTCATTACAGGGCAGAAGGTTGTTTGGATGCTTTATCTGTGCATTTCCATACCTTAACGTGTTTGGCTTCCTTTTAAATGTAACCTTAACTCTAAATTTCCTGAATGTGGTTTTGGGATAATTACAACAGCCTTGTAATGGTTTTTACCCTTATGTTATTGATATAGCCTTAATTCCACCATAACATCCTTTTCCTGCTTGGAATTTAGATTGGGCTATTAACTGTAGTATCTAGGTGCAAATGAAAGAAAGTTGTAGTGACTGGTGTCACGACAAGAAAGAAGAGGGTAGGGCTTTGGGGATGTTAAAAGGGAATAAAGGAATTAGCCAGGGCTTAAGGTGGCCTCCAGCAATGCCAGGTGATCAGAAACTATAGGGATAGACTCTAATGTAAGAAGTTAGACAGTCCATGCAATAGAAGTTGCTTAGCTCACAACAAAATTTTAGGGTTTAAATAATTTGCTGAAATGTAAATGCCATCCCAAAAGCAACCAATCCTTCTGAGAGCTGACTCAGCTCTCCCTCTATTGTTCAGGCCAGGTCTGCAATGCTATGCAACTCAACTCACTGTAACCCTTGGAAATAACTATATGCACATTTGTTCTGTGCTAGCAGCTCTTGTTGCCTTATATTCCAGCTCTTTCATGTAAAATGCTTGGAGAGGCAGAGACTCTCAGTCAGAGGCTTCCAGACCCCAGAACCCCAGGTGCCACTGCAAGACTCAAGCTCTACCTCCCCACACATTCAGTGTGACTGCAGAGCAATTCCTTGGACTCCCAACCCGTCCAGCTCCCTGGGGAAATGTTCATGACTCTGCCCAGTCTGATTGTCATATGTAACAATTCGCTCCCTGGGAATATCACCTCCCTGATCTCCCAGCAGGAGCGGGTGCGGGGTTCTGATCACAGCTGGGGAGAATGCAAGAACAGGGATGAAGCTAGCATGTTGAGGTGAAGAAATCTAGCCTTCCACAATTAGGAGGAAGGGAAGGAAGACCCAACCATCTCATAACCAAATTAGAGACCTTGGTGCTCTCTCTCCTCTTTGCTGGAATAGTAGTACAGAGTCTGTTGCATCAGCAGATTCCTGCACCATAAGTGAACAAGGAGAGATGACACCAGGATCAGTGGTGTATGACTGCTCAGTTCTGGGAGGGGATTTTGGGATTGTAGCTCTCCTACTTACTGGAGTTGTGATGCAAAAAGAATGGCTAGATAAATTCATGGAGGATAGGTCCATCAATGGCTATTAGCTGGGATGGTGTCTCTAGCCTGTTTGCCAGAAGCTGAGAATGGGCGACAGGAGATGGATCACTTGATGATTACCTTTTCTGTTCATTCCCTCTGGGGCACCTGGCATTGGCCACTGTTGGAAGACAGGATACTGGGCTAGATGGACCTTTGGTCTGACCCAGTATGGCCGTTCTTATGTTCTTATGTAATGGTTACAACCAGGGCTGGCTTTAAGCCGATTCAGTCGATTCCCCGGAATGGGGCCCCGTGCCTAAGAGGTCCCCGCAATGTCCGGGGCTGCTGGGGGAGCAGGAAAAAAAATATTAAAAGCCGCGTCCTGCTTCTCCCCCCTCGCTCCAGCACTTGCGCTGCCATAAAGCTGATCAGCGCAAGCCTGGGAGGGAGGGGTGAGGAGGAGGAATGCTGCGTGCTTGGGGAAGACGCAGGGCCAGGATGGGGATTTGGGGAGGGATCCAATGGTCCAGTGAGGGGGCGGGGCTGGAGGCGGGACCAGGGCGGGGATTTGGGGAGGGATCCAATGGGGCAGGGAGGGGCCGGGGCCGGGGCGGAGTTGGGGGGGGGGCGCAAGACAATTTGTGTCCCGGCATGGGGCCCCGCACCTGCTAAAGCCGGCCCTGGTTACAACTCATCTCCTCTCAGAGCCATAGATTCCAAGGCCAGAAGGGACCACTGTGATCATCTAGTCTGACCTACAGTGTAACACAGGACATAGAACTTCCCCACAATAATTCCTAGAGCAGATCTTTTAGAAAAGCATCCAATAATCCATCATTCCTTGATTTCTGATGAACTGAATATACAAACTGGGCCTGCCGTATCATCCGCCAGGAATCATTAATGCAAGCTAGATCAGCCATCTCGTGCCTGATAAGATCCTGGGTGTTAGCAAGGTCTTATCTATGCTTTGAATTCCACGAGCAGAAGGTCAGAGCATCACAAGAAAGTCTCTGCTTGCTTCTATCACCAAATATCCTGGCTGAACACTGTGCAGAGACTCCATTTCAAACATCCTCCACTTGCAACTACATTAATTAATTTTCTAACTTCTGGTGGTGTAAACTCGCCTTGTGATCTGTTTTCTTTCTGCCTTTTATATCGTCACCACCAGTAATAAGATTCTGCAACCAAAGCTTAGCTGATTGTTGATGGTACAGGAGGAGGAATAGAATCCAGTTCATTCTCCCATCGCTGTACTGGCTTCGCAGTGCTAACAATAGATCCATTTTATTTCGGCCATAAGCTAAGTGGAATACATACAGGGTGCACTTATGCTGCACAAGACGACATTTGTACATACAGAAGACCAATGTAAACCAACATAGCAACTTTTTACAACAATTTACACCAGATGAGGATCTGATGACTCTCTCCCTTGTTTTTTTTTTTTTTTTTTTTTTTTTTACTATAACTACATCTGAAAATTGTCATGGAAGTTCTTACATATTTAAAGTCCTTTTTAAAATATCCATAATTCTGTTGCTTTTAAAAAGCAAACAAAACCAAAAAAGTAACAAACCAAAACCAACACGTTTCACTTTGTATTTAAAAAAGCTGGCTATGTTCCTATTGGCACCAACAAAATAGATACAGAAAGAGAGTCTGAGACAGAGCTCAGCAAATGTAGTCATGTTAACTTCTGCTCTCTTTGACAAATAGGATGGACAAAACCCATGAGAAAAAACCATGTTTATTTTTCAAACAGCTAAGAGGCATTACAAGCAGCAGAGGTTTTGAAATGAAAACCATAAAACAAAAGTGGTTCACTACTTCCCATGCACGAATGATGGGCTAGTGAAAGAATTATTGTTCAAGTCAAATCAGGTGGAAGATGGTTTCTCATGAATGCAGCATTATAAGAAAATCCCAAGCTCTCCATTTTTGTGATAGCCGTTAGCACCAGTAATTTCTGTTCTCAAGGAGCAATAATGATTCAGTTCCCAAGAACCAACAATTTGTACTCTTAATTATAGAATGGTCAGATAACTTTGATTACAGCTTTTGGGTTTTTTTAATGGCGCTGTCTTTTCAAGCAGTGAGAAGACCCAGCAAATGTAAGGTTTATAGTATGAGCAATAGCACCTAGTATTAATTCCCAAGATAAAGTTATCTAATATGTGTTATAGGGGAATTGTGGAGACCCCCAGAAACTCCAGCAGACCTATAAACTGTTTTGACGTAATGTCTCACAGAAGGGATTATTTAATTAACAAGAATAATTCTAGCATTTTGTCATCACCTACCTTCAGGGCTGTTGATTTATGTGAACAGACCCGGACAAATTGGGATCTGCACAATAGCCAAAATATGTGCAGGTTTTGTCTTGCACCTGGCTGTGGTTCTGTAAGCACAGTTCAGAAGTTAGTGTATTTGTATGGCACAATTCAGCGTCTATGCTCTGAAGCAGGGAACACAAGGTTAAAACACAGTGAGTTTTCTCTCTGAATCATGCAGAACAGATCATAGGGCACACTCCAATGTAAGTGATATTTACTGCTTTGCTATTTCCCTCTTTCAGCCTGATAGTCTTGGTGTACATTATCCTTCATTCTTTATGCTTCGGTGTATTTGGTTTATTTGTTGTGGTGAATTTAGCCTACAGATTGCAGTATAGTTACAGGGATGGATCTGATTCCTTATATTTAAATAGCAAGATTTTTTTGGATAGATGAATTATGTTCCTCAGTTACGTTTTAAAAATATCCCAGCAATAATTTTAATTTTAATTCCAGCCCTGCAGCTGAGACCCGTACTGGGATATGAAAATACAAACTCCACCAGCTTACCACTAAGTACCAAATCATGCCCCCACGTCTATGCATGGAAATGATGCAGTTACACTGCAGAAACTGGGGAGAAGGAATAGGTTTTGGGGGCCTCCATCCATGATGCTCTGCTCCACGATGGTCTCTGCCCCCCAGCATACATGTTTTTTTGAAGAGCAAGACAGGGGAGGGACAGTAGGCCTGTGGCTTTGCAAATACTCTAAGCAAATACAAGCTGCCCGGTTTCTACAGCTCTGAAGCGGCAGTGACATCTTAGAAGAGGCTCTGGTATTGCTCAGAAGCCAGGGGAGTGAAAATTCTTTCCTCCCCAGTCCTGCCCCCCAGAGTAGCTCATTGCAGAGCCCTGTCGCTAGGAATTGGCCCTGGAGCAGTAGCAGCTGTGCTGAACTCGAAAGCACTCTTGCATGAATTCCACACTGCTGTCACTGTAATACCAGGACACACTGTTAATATTTACAACAGATGAAAGACCTTAGTGTTAATTGCTGGGAAAATGCCATAATTTATTAATCCCATCAGTAAATCCTATAGCATTATGCAAAATGCTTAATTCATTGTTGAACTTGGATATCCTTAGGGGTAATATATACAAGGGACATAGCTAGTTAATTACATATATTGTATTACAAGTAGTTTCAGGTACTGCACTTGTCCCTGAGTCCTACTACCAATATTTTTGTGGTTTTACAATCATATTTTCCAATTTTCTAAATATTTTTCTCTCCTTTTACCGTGTGGAAGACCCACATAAACAGCAGGGAAAACTAGGACCTTGATCCTGCAATCATCTAAGCACATGAATAACCTTATTCCCATTGGGACTTCTCATGTGAGTAAAGTTAAATAGGTACACTTAAGTGTTTGCAGGATCAGAGCTTTACTGACTGACAACCACAGTGGAAACCGACTATACACAAAGTGCCATCAAGTACACCAAAGAAAGAAAGAAACAAAATAGGTATTTTTCTTTCAAATTTCCTTCAGTTACAATGATCTCAGGTGCTGCTTGTAACAAGAGCTCATTGAAAAATGAAAAAAAAAAACCAGACTATTTTAGTTCCAAAGTTTTGAACAGAAACAATTTTTGTTTATTCAAAGTTTTTCATAATTTTTTTAAAATCACAATTTCTGGGATGCAAGCATTTTTATTTTTGAAAAATTTTGTTTTTCCTTCCATCCATCCCCCACTGCATTTTCTTTCTTTAGTTCTATTCCCTCTTTTTCCTTTTTCCATTTTGCCACTGAAAAAGGGTGGAGAGAAAAGGAGAGGGGGGAAAATAAGAAACCGCCAAACAAAAAAAACCAAACCAAAACAAAAAACCCAAGACCCAAACACCCTAAACTAAAAAAGAATCCCCTGACCGTATATATCATGGTTTTCACACCCTACACACTATTGTAATAATCTTTGTACAAAATATGCCTTTTGAGGTATCATTTGAAAACTAATAACTCACTGGTCAATAATATTATGGTGAAATGTGTGTAAGCAACATGATGAACATAAGCTGAAATTATGACTCAAATGTGTTTACCAGACAGGTCTGGAGAGGGGATGAATTTCTTTCTCAGAAACAAAGAACAAGCCGCTGCCTCTAGCCAGGTGTCATCAAAGCTGGAAGGAACTTTATCAAGGGGTAACCCTCAGGAAAATGCATTTCAAAGGGTGGGACAAAATACCCCAGATATTCTCTCTTTCTTTCTCCCCCTATCTCTCTCACTCTCTCTAACCTAAGACAACAAAGGAATCAGACTTTGGGAGGAGTTCTGAGGTGAGAATTTTGCCAGCCCTGTTGCTAGGAACGCGTGGTAAGGATTTTACCTTGAACAGAGTCTAATTTGTTAAGTTTTAGTTACTAGAAAGCGTTTTCTCTCTATTTTTATTGTAACCATTTCTGACTTTAATAGCTTGTACTTGTGCTCATGCAAAATCTCGCTCTTTGTAGTTAAATAAACTTGTTTTATTCTTTAATCAAAACTGATCCAATGTTTGGGTAACTCCAGTTAAAAAGCAAATGGTTGACTATTGATTGACCCCTTACCAGAGCAATGGACCTCTAACATCTGGACAGCGCAGAACACACATTTTGGGGAAGAAGGACTGGGAGTGTGTTGGGGTCACCTTGCAAGTGGTAACCCAGGCTGGTGGAAGCCAGAGTGTGACTGGAGTGTTACTGGCAGGCTGCAGCTATACACAGACACTCAGGATGTGCTCTGCATGTTGTTTGGATGTTTGTGAGGGGCCCAGGTTGGGAGCGACAGCAGCAAAGCATTGTGAAGGGCCTATGGTTGCAGGGCAGGTGGTGATATAACCCCTTACTAGTCTGGGTTGCGCCCCAAATGTGACGCCCCCTCCCAAATATATATTAGGGTCAAAATATCACACAGAAGCTTGATTTTAAGGTGGATGACAACACTTAAATAATCCTCAGCTCAAAACTTGCTCACTGCAAGTCTCCACTTATAAATAAAGGCATATGGAACAGAGCTGGAAGTTTTCTGAGGCTGCTGTTGTATACTCTTGTACAGCTTATCTTATTCAAATAACTGCTGTTAGTTAATATTATAGTAGCTAATTAATACTAGGGGTTTTTCCTCTTTTGTTTTTTGAGAGTTTTTTTTTTTTTTGCCAGCATTGAGACCTCTCACATAAGCAACACTCAATGTCATTGTTACATGAACTGGCTCCTGATGAGTAGCCTGTTTTATTTTTGAAAAATGAGTCGACAGCATATTTGACATTATGTTTCATCGTCCACATTCAGAAACCAGCCTGTTGCATTGTTTTTTCCCCTCTTGGAATCTTCTTGATTCTGGCACAATTCTTTCCATTACACTGAAGCACTTAAAGGCAGATTAGCTTTTGGCAATGGGAAACTATTTTCCTTTGTAAATTACTGTAGTATTTTGCAACCCGTTCATGGGTGGCCAATTGCAGCATATTTCTACAGCCTTAACTGGTGAAAATAAGATACAGAAACCAACTCAGAGCAACAAGCCCCTGCTAACCATACAAAGCATGAAAAGCTAGTCACAGGAGTCACAGTTTGTTTTAAAATGTCACCTGATTTCATTGCCTTCGTAAATATAAGAAATGTAGAGCTGTTAGTAAGGGTGCATTCTCATACAAATAGAAATGTCTCCAAGACAAATATTGAGCATACCTGACCCAAACTTCCTTGTACAGTCAGTGACGTGGCTGCTCCGTGTGACAGAGGAAATTGTTCACAGTTGGCATTCTGGATACTCTTTTTCAATGCTTCATTTCTACATGTAACATTGGGCCCCACTGTTTGAATCTCCTATGCCAAGCCTGTTGGACTAGTACATGGGCAAGCATTTCAGCCAATCATCTCTAGGTGGTTCTATGGTTTTTAGAGTTACCATCACAGAACTATATAGTGTCTGAACACCTGGGGGGCCTCCAGAATGAGGAAATGGACTAATCATCCAAACACTGTTGACTGTCACTCCCCCTTCATTCCCCACTCTCAATGCTTCTCCTAAGGTATTATTTAGCTGAGGAAAAAATATCATCTGTATTGAAGTTGGACACAATAAACAACCGATTCTATCTCCTTTCCCTGCTGGTACTGAACATGACATCTCTGTATCTCTTGCCTTTAAATCATTGTCCAACTCACCAGCAGCAGCTAATTTGTGCCTCACATGGTTGGATGGATAAACTGTAATTGTCAGATTAAATTGCCAGAGTTAGTTGCTTGCCTTCACTTTTATTACAGGACAAGCACAATTCAGACCAGAATCAAAAGAATGGCTCATGAGAGGGGGCTTCATAGTTTCACTCTTGGCATGGGAACGTGCTGTTGTAGAACACATTGTTATGCCATATTTCTGGCAGATGCTTCATTAACTTTTTCCTCCAGAGATAATAGAGAAAGGTCTCATAGTGTTAGTCTTCGCAGAAGGGACAGTAGGAAAGCACTTCTGGCATCTGTTTTCTGGCTTAGACCAGACATCTTTCCCCATTCTTTGGTAATAAGATCTTTTCATCTTTCTCTCCCTCCGATACTCAAAAGTTGCTAAATTAGAGTGAAAGTTTTTTTAAAATGCACTGTAGGAGTAGTTTCTACTGCTTTAGCCATCATGGGGTTGATCCTGCTGGCTTGACACAGGCAAAACTCCTATTGACTTCAATAGGAGGTACGGACCGCAGGATCTGGTCATATATGAAAACAGGTGAAAATAACCACTTTCTTTGACAAGTAAGTATCAGAGGGGTAGCCGTGTTAGTCTGGATCTGTAAAAAGCAACAGAGAATCCTGTGGCACCTTTAAGACTAACAGATGTATTGGAGCATAAACTTTCGTGGGTGAATGCCCACTTCGTCGGTTGCATGTAATGAAATTTCCAGGGGCAGGTATAAATATGCTGGCAAGAATCAGTCTGGAGATAACAAGGTTAGTTCAATCAGGGAGGGATTATAATGTCAGGGTTGTTTCTGAGGCTGTGGATGGCATTGCGTTCTGCACAACTTTCTGCAAACGGATGGACATCATACCAAATGGACTGAAGGTGAAAAATCCATTGCTATCTACATACTGCACAGACCAGAGTGAGAGATTATGCCATACACTATCAAAGAAACTGAGGAACCACCTGATCAGCATCCGATACAGCAAACAGGAAAACATCAAAAAAAAGCTCTCCAACCTGGAGACATTAATAACCAACCCTCCACAGAAATGGACTTCACTAAAATGAGACAGGAGATCTACACTACACACTTCACCGCTCTACAAATTGAAAAAGGACCGTAAACTGTCTAAACTCCTACCTGCCACAACAGTGGTACCCCTAACTCACCCAGCAATATCGTCAATTTATCCAGCTACACACTATAATCAAAGAGGCTGATAAAGGAGGTGCTGTTGTCATCATGAACAGGTCTGATTACCAGACGGAGGCTGCCAGACAACTCTCCAATACCAAATTCTACAGGCCACTTTCCTCAGATCCCACTGAGGAATATACTAAGAAACTGCACCATCTACTCAGGACACTCCCTACACTAACACAGGAACAATTCAACATACCCTTGGAGCCCCGACCGGGGTTATTCTATCTACTACCCAAGATCCACAAATCTGGAAATCCTGGACGCTCCATCATCTCTGGAATTGGCACTCTCACTGAAGGACTATCCGGATATGTAGACTCTCTGCTCAGACCCTATGCCACCAGCATTCCCAGCTATCTCCGTGACACCACTGATTTCCTGAGAAAACTACAATGCATTGGTGACCTCCCAGAAAACACCATCCTAGCCACCATGGATGTAGAGGCTCGCTACACAAACATCCCACACACAGATGGAATACAAGCTGTCAGGAACAGTATCCCTGATGATGACACAGCACAACTTGTTGCTGAGCTCTGTGACTTTATCCTCACGCACAATTATTTCAAATTTGGAGACAATATATACCTCCAGACCAGTGGCACCGCCATGGGCACCCGCATGGCCCCACAATATGCCAACATTTTTATGGCTGACCTGGAACTACGCTTCCTCAGCTCTCGTCCACTCACGCCCCTCCTCTACCTACGCTACATTGATGACATCTTCATCATCTGCACCCATGGGAAGGAGACTCTGGAAGAATTCCACCATGATTTCAACAGCTTCCACCCCACCGTCAACCTCAGCCTGGACCAATCTACACGGGAGGTCCACTTCCTAGACACCACCGTACAAATAAGTGATGGCCACATTAACACCACCCTATACCGAAAACCCACCGACGCTACGCCTACCTTCATGCCTCCAGCTTCCACCCCGGACACACCACATGATCCATTGTCTACAGCCAAGCACTGAGGTACAACCGCATCTGCTCCAACTGCTCAGACAGAGACCAACACCTACAAGATCTTCACCAAGCATTCTCAAAACTACGATACCCGCACAAGGAAATAAGGAAACAAATCAACAGAGCCAGACGTGTACCCAGAAGCCTCCTGCTACAAGACAAGCCCAAGAAAGAAACCAACAGAACTCCACTGGCCATCACCTACAGTCCTCAGCTTAAACCTCTCCAACGCACCATCTGTCATCTACAACCCATCCTGGACAATGATCCCTCACTTTCACAGACCTTGGGAGGCAGGCCAGTCCTCGCCCACAGACAACCTGCCAACCTTAAGCATATTCTCACCAGCAACCACACACCTCACCATAACAACTCTAACTCAGGAACCAATCCATGCAACAAACCTCGATGCCAACTCTGCCCACATATCTACACCAACACCACCATCACAGGACCTAACCAGATCAGCTACAACATCACCAGTTCATTCACCTGCATGTCCACCAATGTTATATATGCCATCATGTGCCAGCAATGCCCCTCTGCTATGTACATTGGCCAAACTGGACAGTCACTACGTAAAAGGATAAATGGACACAAGTCAGATATCAGGAATGGCAGTATACAAAAACCTGTAGGAGAACACTTCAACCTCCCTGGCCACACAGTAGCAGATGTAAAGGTAGCCATCTTACAGCAAAAAAATTCAGGACCAGACTCCAAAGAGAAACTGCTGAGCTTCAGTTCATTTGCAAATTTGACACCATCAGATCAGGATTAAACAAAGACTGTGAATGGCTATCCAACTACAGAAGCAGTTTCTCTCCCTTGGTGTTCACACTTCAACTGCTAGCAGAGGACGTCACCCTCCCTGATTGAACTAGCAGAGGACCTCACCTTCCCTGATTGAACTAACCTCGTTATCTCCAGACTAATTCTTGCCAGCATATTTATACCTGCCCCTGGAAATTTCCATTACATGCATCCGACGAAGTGGGCATTTACCCACGAAAGCTTATGCTCCAATACATCTGTTAGTCTTAAAGGTGCCACAGGATTCTCTGTTGCTTTTGACAAGTAAGTTTCTATTATTACCTTTTTATAAATCTGCAGAAGCTGAACTGTTATGGTCTTTATCCGTAACAGCCTCAATAGCCATAGACCAAAGCAGCCTTAACTTGTTCTCTAAACTTGCATATCCATCTTTTCACATGCTTCAAAACACTTATTTTTGGACATCTACACCATGAATGTGTTTTACCTGCATAAATCCAAGCACAAAGGCTGCTTTCATAGTAGAACCTACCCATCTTGCATTGCCTTGACACTGAGACATACATTAGTCACTACTACAATATTAGCAACTACTACATCCCCATGCATTTGCAGAATAACAAACAGCATTGCCCCACAGAGAAAGAAAACAAAAAAAATTGCCTCTTTTCCTTTCCCTACCTCACCCCTCAAAAAGGTTTAGGTGACAATAGGGACTATCATGATCCCCTCTCACACTCTGCCAAACTTTTAATCTGGATTGTATAAATACACAGATCTGCATGAAAGCTCTCAAGGGGTGATATTTTGTACCAGTTTTTATCACCAATCCCCTAAAAAAATAAATAGAATTATGATTTGTTTGCCTCAGGTGGCAATTCATAGGCAGAGATATACACAATACAACTCTCCAATCCCGCAAACACTCATGCACATGCTTAACTTTACTCTGTGAATAGTTCAATTGAATTCAATGCCTAAATGACGCTAAGTGCCCATTGTTACACCCAAAGAAGTCAATAGGAGTCTTTCTATTAACTTCTGTGAGCCTTGGAGCCCGCCAAAGGTAAATGAAAGACAGCTGGCAGAAGTCATTTGCACTGACTTTGTAATATTTAATATATAAACAATTTATATACAAGAAATATTTATTATTTCTCTTTCACCTGAATTTAACTGGGAACTGAAAACTATTCCATACATGGAATGAAAGGGGGACTGATTGTGTTAAGTGCTTTTGTATCCTTTGTCACAATAATACTATTCAGTCAATCACAACAGAGATCCTTCATCTCCCAACTGCAAGTGAAAACTACAGATGATTTCTCCACATTCTCCACCAGTAGAAAAATGCACGTCACAGAGCAGTGACGGGCCATGGCAACAGAACGGTGCAACACTAAAGCATAGAACAAATGATTAGTTGTCATTGTACTCGGGTAGGAATCACCACATGAAGATGCTATGATCCAGGTGACTGGACGGGGAAGCAGGAGACTAGAGCTCTATTTCCAGTGTTTACACTGACTTTCTTTGTGACACTGGGCAAGTCACTTAGGCTTGGTCTACACTACCCTCCTAATTCGAACTAAGGTACGCAACTTCAGCTACGTGAATAACGTAGCTGAAGTCGAAGTACCTTAGTTCGAACTTACCTTGGTCCACACTCGGCAGGCAGGCTCCCCCGTCGACTCCGCGGTACTCCTCTCGCCGAGCTGGAGTACCGCAGTCGACGGCGAGCACTTCCGGGTTCGACTTATCGCGTCCAGACTAGACGCGATAAGTCGAACCCAGAAGTTCGATTGCCAGCTGCCGAACTAGCGGGTAAGTGTAGCCAAGGCCCTAGAACAAAATGGTCCATGCTGGAGGCCTTAAGTTCAGCCTTGTGCTGTCCCTCTGCACAGGGGAGAATTTCATCTCTGGCGGCTAAGGATTGTGTAATGGTAACACCAACAGTGGCATTTAGCACCATTAAAGGATGCGGAGAGAAGACAAATAAGGGCAAAGCTGTGTCCCTGCCCTCCCTCAACATTGGGCAGTGGGGCTGAATCATGCTGCACCCTCTCACGGTATGTACTGGGGCGCTCTGCCCATATCTTGCTGGTGCTGTAGAGGCAATTTATCGGCCTCACACACAATGCCCTAGGGACATCATCTGGAGTGGTACGGTTCCGCACACACCCTATGACTGGGCTGTGGCCTTACACTCACAATCTGCCTTTATTCTATTTAAAATGTGAAACTTTGCTTTTAATAACGTATCATTTCAGCCTTTAAGAATGAGTACTGATTCCTTGGATCTATGGCAGGGGTGGACAAACTACGGTCCCCGGGCCGGATCCGGCTCATCAGCCATTTTAATTCGGCCCTCAAACTCCTGCTGGGGAGCGGGGTTTGGGGCTTGCCCCGCTCCGGCACTCCAGCCAGGGAGCAGGGTTGGAGGCCGCTCCATGTGGCTTCCAGGAGCAGCAGCAGGGCCCCCCTCCAGCGCTCTGGCTCCTATGCATAGGGACAGCCAGGCGACTCCGCTCTGTATGCTGCCCCCGCCCCAAGCACCACCCTGAAGATCCCATTGGCCGGGAACCGCGGCCAATGGGAGCTACAGGGGCAGTACCTGTAGATGGGGCAGCGTGCAGAGCCGCCTGGCCACGCCTCCACATAGGAGCCAGAGAAGGGACATGTTGCTGCTTCCGGGAGCCGCTTGAGGTAAGCTCCACCCAGAGCCTGCACCCAAGCCTCCCCCTGTGCCCCAACCCCCTACCCCAGCCCTGATCCCCCTCCCATCCTCCAAACCTCTCGATCCCAGCCCAGAGCATCCTTCTGCACCCCAAAACTCTCATCTCCAGCCCCATCCCAGAGCCCGCACCCTCAGCTGGAGCCCTCACTCCTCCCACCCCCTGCACCAGCCCGATCCCTCTTCCGCCCTCCTACACCCCAAACTCCTCATTCCCCAGCCGGAGCCCTCACCCCCCCCCATACTCCACCCTCACACCCCAGCTCGGAGCCCCCTCCTGCACCCTGAACTCCTCATTTGTGGCCCCACCCCGGAGCCTGCACCCCAACTAGAGCCCTCATCCCCTCCCACACCACAATTCCAATTTTGTGAGCATTCATGGGCTGCCATACAATTTCTATTCTAAGATGTGGCTCTCGGGCCAAAACGTTTGCCCACCCCCATCTATGGTCTACCCTAAATTCATAACTTTTCTTATGTACATACCGCCTGCTGTACGCTGCCTCTTGAATAGTTCCTCTTCTGTTTACCGTACTCTGCTTCTGTCCTGAAAAAGGCAGGAAAACACAAATTCATAAAAGGCAAGGTAGGTAAATTGCACTCTTTAATATTCTGCAGGGCAACATATAACTAAGCAATGCAACAACACAACACTATAAAATGAGACTGGATTCACCCACTGGAAAGTCCATGCTGGAAAATGAATCCAATGAGAGAGAGAGAGTTTCATGTTGCTAAGATGAAAAATTGTTGGGATCTTTGGATGATTAGCAACAATAAATATGGAACGAGACCACATAAAATAGGCAGGCTGAAGGTATACAGTAAACAGTATCCAAATAGCACATAGAGCAAAAATGAGTCAGTGTCACCCTGGACACTGCAAAGCAAGCAGGAATTATACAGCTATTTATAGTATGGGATGCAGCCTAATAGGAAAGAATAAAGACAATGCTCATATTTATGCATTATTTAACTGCTTCTCTGTTTATGCCCAGCTAAACAGAGAAGCAGTTAAAAACAAAGATCCACGCCAAAAACATACTAAGGGAACACTGTCTAAACCAGTCTTTAGGATCAATGAGGATTGTCACAGTGTCTATCTGGGTGTCAAAGCAAACTCACCATTACATGATTAAAGAAAAACTACTGCACAAAAAAATGTGTTCTTTGGCATCTGCCATTAAGTGTGTCTAATAAAATTGAAACACTGTGAAATGTTAACCTAGACAGCTATTTACAAAGGCCATACAATTTGCCCAGCTACAAGAAACTGGAGTTTAAAGGTTTCAGAGTAACAGCCGTGTTAGTCTGTATCCGCAAAAAGAAGAACAGGAGTACTTGTGGCACCTTAGAGACTAACAAATTTATTAGAGCATAAGCTTTCGTGGACTACAGCCCACTTCTTCGGATGCATATAGAATGGAACATATATTGAGGAGATATATATACACACATACAGAGAGCATAAACAGGTGGGAGTTGTCTTACCAACTCTGAGAGGCCAATTAATTAAGAGAAAAAAAACTTTTGAAGTGATAATCAAGCTAGCCCAGTACAGACAGTTTGACAGTAAGTGTGAGAATACTTACAAGGGGAGATAGAGTCAATGTTTGTAATGGCTCAGCCATTCCCAGTCCTTATTCAAACCGGAGTTGATTGTGTCTAGTTTGCATATCAATTCTAGCTCAGCAGTCTCTCGTTGGAGTCTGTTTTTGAAGTTTTTCTGTTGTAATATAGCCACCCGCAGGTCTGTCACTGAATGACCAGACAGGTTAAAGTGTTCTCCCACTGGTTTTTGAGTATTTTGATTCCTGATGTCAGATTTGTGTCCATTAATTCTTTTGCGTAGAGACTGTCCGGTTTGGCCAATGTACATGGCAGAGGGGCATTGCTGGCACATGATGGCATATATCACATTGGTAGATGTGCAGGTGAACGAGCCCCTGATGGTATGGCTGATGTGATTAGGTCCTATGATGATGTCACTTGAATAGATATGTGGACAGAGTTGGCATCGGGGTTTGTTACAAGGATAGGTTCCTGGGTTAGTGGTTTTGTTCAGTGATGTGTGGTTGCTGGTGAGTATTTGCTTTAGGTTGGGGGGTTGTTTGTAAGCGAGGACAGGTCTGTCTCCCAAGATCTGTGAGAGTAAAGGATCATCTTTCAGGATAGGTTGTAGATCTCTGATGATGCGCTGGAGAGGTTTTAGTTGGGGGCTGAAGGTGACAGCTAGTGGTGTTCTGTTATTTTCTTTGTTGGGCCTGTCTTGTAGGAGGTGACTTCTGGGTACTCGTCTGGCTCTGTCAATCTGTTTTTTCACTTCAGCAGGTGGATATTGTAGTTTTAAGAATGCTTGATAGAGATCTTGTAGGTGCTTGTCTCTATCCGAGGGATTGGAGCAAATGCGGTTATATCTTAGAGCTTGGCTGTAGACAATAGATCGTGTGGTGTGTCCTGGATGGAAGCTGGAGGCATGTAGATAAGTGTAGCGGTCAGTAGGTTTCCGGTATAGGGTGGTATTGATGTGACCATCGTTTATTAGCACAGTAGTGTCCAGGAAATGGACCGCTTGTGTGGATTGATCTAGGCTGAGGTTGATGGTGGGATGGAAATTATTGAAATCATGGTGAAATTCCTCAAGGGCTTCTTTTCCATGGGTCCAGATGATGAAGATGTCATCAATGTAGCGCAAGTAGAGTAGGGGCGTTAGGGGACGAGAGCTAAGGAAGCGTTGTTCTAAGTCAGCCATAAAAATGTTGGCATATTGTGGGGCCATGCGGGTACCCATAGCAGTGCCGCTGACTTGAAGGTATATATTGTCCCCAAATGTGAAATAGTTGTGGGTGAGGACAAAATCACAAAGTTCAGCCACCAGGTTAGCTGTGACATTATCAGGGATACTGTTCCTGATAGCTTGTAGTCCATCTTTGTGTGGAATATTGGTGTAGAGGGCTTCTACGTCCATAGTGGCCAGGATGGTGTTTTCTGGAAGATCACCGATGGATTGTAGTTTCCTCAGGAAGTCAGTGGTGTCTCGAAGATAGCTGGGAGTGCTGGTAGCGTAGGGTCTGAGGAGAGAGTCTACATAACCAGACAAGCCTGATGTTAGGGTGCCAATGCCTGAGATGATGGGGCGTCCAGGATATCCAGGTTTATGGATCTTGGGTAGCAAATAGAATACCCCTGGTCGGGGTTCTAGGCATGTGTCTGTACGGATTTGTTCCTGTGCTTTGTCAGGGAGTTTTTTTAGCAGATGGTGTAGTTTCTTTAGGTAATCCTCAGTGGGATCAGAGGATAATGGCCTGTAGACTGTGGTGTTAGAGAGCTGTCTAGCAGCCTCCTGGTCATATTCCAATTTATTCATGATGACGACAGCACCTCCTTTGTCAGCCTTTTTGATTATGATGTCAGGGTTGTTTCTGAGGCTGTAGATGGCGTTGTGTTCAGCATGGCTGAGGTTATGTGGCAAGTGATGTTGCTTTTCCACAATTTCAGCCTTTGCACGTCGACGGAAGCAATCTATGTAGAAATCCAGTCTGTTGTTTCGACCGTCCGGAGGAGTCCATGCAGAATCCTTTTTTTTGTAGTGCTGGTAGGGAGGATTCTGTGGGTTAGTATGCTGTTCAGAGGTATGTTGGAAATATTATTTGAGTCGGAGACGTCGAAAGTAGGATTCTAGGTCACCGCAGAACTGTATCATATTCATGGGTCTAGAGGGACAAAAGGAGAGGCCCCGAGATAGGACAGACTCTTCTGCTGGGCTAAGAGTATAGCTGGAAAGATTAACAATATTGCTGGGTGGGTTAAGGGAACTACTGTTGTGGCTGCTTGTGGCATGTAGCAGTTTAGATAGTTTAGTGTCCTTTTTCCTTTGTAGAGAGGCAAAGTTTGTCTTGTAAATGGCTTGTCTAGTTTTTGTAAAGTCTATCCATGAGGAAGTTTGTGTGGAAGGTTGGTTTCTTATGAGAGTATCCAGTTCTGAGAGCTCATTCTTAATCTTTCCCTGTTTGCTGTATAGGATGCTGATCAGGTGGTTTCGCAGTTTCTTTGAGAGTGTGTGACACAGTCTCTCAGCATAGTCTGTGTGATATGTAGATTGTAATGGATTTTTTATCTTTAGTCCTTTTGGTATGATGTCCATCTGCTTGCATTTGGAAAGGAAGATGATGTCTGTCTGTATCTGTACGAGTTTTTTCATGAGGTTGATGGATTTCCATTCCATACGGCTAAATGCAGTGCCTTGCATAATGACAGGTTTCAGAGTAACAGCCGTGTTAGTCTGTATCCGCAAAAAGAAGAACAGGAGTACTTGTGGCACCTTAAACTTTTTGGAGTTTAAAGCTATTCCTCCATTCGTAATGTATAGTACGGTAGAACCTCAGTCTGTTAGCCAACATGGCCAAATGCCTAGAGGACTAACTTGTGTTAATGGTAGCCAAATTCTATTTAAAATTCATTTGCAAACAAATTGAAATGATTTAAGAAATGCAGTTCAACTTTATTTGAGGATAATTCAACCAAATTAGCCCATTCAAACTCATTTTTAAAAAAAATTCTATACTGCAGACCCAGCAGCAAAACTTTAAAATAGTGAGATGGCAAGAAAACACAAGCAGAATAGATGCAGTTTGTCATTTAAATGAAATACATGTTTACAGAGGGTATAATATTCACTGCAACTATTTAAAAGCTAAACACAAACAGCTAATATTAAACTGATATAAAACCCCACTTACAATAGAGAATTTTGATGATATTTTCTAACACATACTGCTCTGTCAGCTCCCTTATTCTCACATTTATTATTTTGTCCTTCCATGAAATGTGTAGTATCTTCTTCTGCTATCTGTGATGGGCAGCCTCCAATAATTTTTTTTTGTTTTGTTACCCACTGTCATCAGTTAAGTCTCTGTTCCATACAGTAGTGAGCTCAGTACAATCACATGGTATAATCTGACCTTTAGTTTGGTGTGGTTTGACTAGATATTGTTCATACTTCCAGACATGGCATTTGCTTTTCCTAATTTCATATGAATATCTTTATCACAGCCACCATCAAATGTCATCACTCTCCACAGGCAGCAGAACTCTTCTACCTGTTCGATTTCTTTTCCATCCACGTACAACTTTGCAGCTTATGTCCAGTTTCCTACCTGCATAATCTTGGTTTTCTCTGCATTTACTTGCAGTCCAATTTTCACTGCTTCTTGTTCTACCTCTGATGTATGGGTAATCTTTCTGTTCCATGTCATTCTTAGTAAAGCAAAGGTAAAAATAGAAGATGGACTGATAACACCCAATGAAATTAGAGCAGCCATCAAAGGCCTCTGTGATGGGGTGTATAAAACCTACACTGGGACAGAAGGGGTTAAGGAACAGTTCTGCCCCAGGTGACTACGCTCCACTGCGCCTGCAGAGCCTGGTTCTCCTGGAGGAGATGCTTGAAGGGGAGCCAAGACCACTCAGAGTGGGGGGCAGACAGAATAGGAGGATAGACCAAACTTGAGAGCTCCTGATTAATGGCACAGCAGAAGTCCTTACTGCATGGGAGGGATCTGCAAGTGGCAGCTATCCCAGGCCCTAGAGGAGGGGCCAGGGAAGAGACCCAGGGGAGAGATAGCTGGGAGCTTTCTCTCTTGGGCTGAGAGGCTGAGCCCTGAGCTGGGAGCCTGATTGGAGACAGGGGTCCACCAGGAGCCTGCCCGAAACCCTGGGGAGAGGGAGAGCACGACAGCTTCGGGCATGGGAGGGAAACTCAGGAACCTGGGCCAGTTTGAAGCTGGGGCAAACCTGCAAAGGAG
The DNA here is from genome assembly GCF_011386835.1 of Chrysemys picta bellii. Lineage (NCBI taxonomy): Eukaryota > Metazoa > Chordata > Testudines > Emydidae > Chrysemys > Chrysemys picta. Next base: position 253,971,212 of record NC_088792.1, read on the forward strand.
AAGGTTAGCAGCTGAGCCCCAAATGGGCAGAAGATTCGGTTGTCTTTGCTATTTTCTGTTGGACTTTAAGGAAAGGACTTTGAGGCCTTGTGGGGAAGCAAGTGGTAGGAGGTGGCCCAGAAAGGCAGCTCCGAAACACTCCAGAGTGTTTGCAATTACTGCCTCTCATTGGGCCATGGGCTAGAGCCCAATAGAGAGGGAAGGCCCAGGTTCCCTTACCAACCTTCCTCTTGTGGGAAGGGGCATAAAACTCTCCCTCCTCCATCTCCCCAGTGAGGAAGAGACGATAAGACACTGTAAGTCCTGAGTCAAGAGTGTGCCATCTCCTGGGGACTGAAGGGGGGCTGAAGACTCTTTTGTGGGACTGTTGGGCTGTATATATTTTGTTGGACTCAAAGAAAAGGGAAGGGGGCTAACTCAGCTGGACATCTGGTCAGAGGGCTGAGTTGCTACCCAGTGAGAGGCGGACCGCCATAGCATTGGTGTGATTACTGGTGAGGGACTCCGGAGACAGGGAGAGCTGGAACCCATTGACCTAACCCTTAGGCCGCAATACAATGGGGCTGCTGCAGGGCTGGTGATGCCACATCTTTGCAGGCATGAGGTGAGTGGGGGAGGCTGTGGTCCTGGTGGGGCAGAGCAGAGACCCTGGCCAGGACTCCACTCTGCCCAGCCAGGACTGCAGCCTTTCCTGCACCTTGCGCCTTCAGGAATCAGGAGTCACCGGCCCTGCTGTCGTGGCTCCGCTCACTCACACATGGCAGTGGGGCTGCAGAGACCCCCATCCTGGCTACAGAAGCCATTCAGTACCAAGGTGGCCTCCTCCACAGCTGGGGGCTCCTCCTCCTCCTCACAGTCTTGGCCAGTGATCTCTGTTCTATTATCCAAACATCCACATTATTTGAATCCCTTCCTCATCCTCCAGCAGGAGATACATGGGCGACAAGGAAGGGAGTCAGATAATATGGAGGTCCGGATAGCAGGGTTTCAGATAAACAGGAGTATACTGTATTTACTCTTTGACAGATCATCGAAAAAGTGACTATGTGGCAAAAACCCATCTTAATCAACTTTAAGAAAGCATTCAATATTGTCCACCCAGAAAACCCAGGGACTACTGCTAGAAGGGATACCAGATACCAGATAAGCGGACCACCATAAGTAGTTTACATTCTGGAAGTAGATGTGCAGTGAGATCAGATACAGGCCTGGGTGAGAGGTTTGATACTGTGGCTGAAGTTAGACAAGGGGGTGAGTCATCACCATTTCTCTTCGCTTTAGCAATAGACTGGGTGATGAAGCATAGTGGATGGGCAACATAAGGCATAGTGGATGGTGTAAAATGGGTTAGCAGAGAGTTCTGTGACCTTGACTTGCCGACGACAATAAGGATACCACAATACCCTTAACACTGCCCCAGTGTGTGTGACTATTCCAGCTAGTGTCTACTTAGAACATCAGTTCTTCAGGGCAGGGACAGCCTCTTCCTATGAGCCTAGCACATTTTGGACATCAGTGTAATAACAATTGCACAAGTTGGGATGTTTAGAACAACAACACTATTACACTTCTCAGAGTATTTTATAGACTGCAATGCTATAATACGAATGATGTCCGGGCCAGATTAGCTCCTGTATATACATAGGGTACCATTTTTCACTGTTCCTGTGCCCATTAGGCCAGCTGTGCTGATGCGGGGGATTGAGCCCCAGAGGAGATTGGAAGACAATATAGCCACTTCCTGCACTCTTGAGAGTTCTGCAACATAAAGGTACAGCTTTCTAGGCGCCTCATCCCTAGCAGAGGCTGCCCAGGGGTAGCACTGAATCCAGTCGTGTATTCGTCTTGGAGAAATATTCTCGTTTGTATTGGACATAGCAACATTCAGACCTCATCCTGCAAGGTATGGGCCCTTCTACGGAAGCCAGTGGGAGTTTAGACTCCTCAGCATCTCGCAGGAACAGGTCCTTTAATCTTATGGGACTCTGAAAGAGCAAAACATGTTGTAAATAAGACTATATTGTTGTGGGTTGGGCTCAATGAGTATTTGACTGTTCTTACAGCAACATTACCAGGTTAACCACATCCATTTTGTGGGTGTTTTGGCCTCAGACTTTGTCCTTTCTTTTAAGGGGGGCTTGTTACTTTCACTGCTACATGGAAGTGAGGTTTGCATTATATTATATTGTATTGCATTGCATTGCCAGAACAACTATTGGAAGGTAAAACTTTATCAACCAAAGAAGCAGTTCCTGCAATTGCCATTCTAATGAAAGGCCGTGCCAGAAAATAAAAACAGGTCACAATTATAACAGAACTCCAGGCTTGCAGACTCTGAAAGATTGATGCTGGAGTGCTTCTTTTGTGTTCATTACAAACCCTGCCTGCAGCTGCAATAGCTTTAAACTGACATACATCATGCCCAGTTAGCAGCCTGTTTTAAAAACATTAACAGAGAAAGTGCTTTGATCTAGCTCAGAGGGCATTCTCGTTTGTTGCATTGGTTAGAAGATTAGCTCCCATTATTTCTGTGCTAAACAACATGTTTAATTTCACATCTGAAGTTACAGCTTTTATCCTACCTGGTCTATTAGGAAGACTGGAAAGCGCTAAGGATCCTTATAGATAACCACTGTGTTTTATTTTTTGCATCATAGCCATTCAACATCTAAAAATACACATACACTATTTAGAGCCTGATTCTGAACTCACTTACATTATTTCAAATCAGGAGTAACTCAACAAAAATCAGTATTTCACTGGTGTGTAAAACGTGTAAGCAGGATCAGAACCAAGCCATTAAAGAATTCAGAGTGTATTACACCTCACAGATTCTAAGTAGGAAATAAAATGATTCAGAGTTTGGGGGTGCTAAAGTTCCTACTCCATTGCCAGTTGTGCTGCCTGTTATAATGCAAATGACTTTTATAGCAGTACTGGAGAGACTATAGTTTAGTATTAAATTGTGTAGTTACTTTGATTGGTGATACCAGCAGAGACCCTATTACATGAATATAGAAGAATGTAATGTAGCTCTAACACTGTCACTATGTCTGAAGTATCTTCAGCATGCACAGTTAATTCCTTCACTTATTACGTTTCCCTGAACAATGCAGCTTGTCCAGCTGTAACCAATAATTAATTGAGAGAATTATGGGACAGAGACAAGATTGTTCTAAAGGATCCAATAACCCTTCCTTATGGCCAACAAAAATTAGTTATTTTAGAGGTTAGTAGTAAAGGACCAGAGTTATTTATGAGAGACCTCTTCATATGGTCAGTGTTTATGAGCAGATTTTTAACAATTGGGAATGATCTGCTTTTCACAAATACATACTACAAAGCTCACCAAAGCTAGGGACGGATGCTGGACAGTGGGAATAGGGAGAAGGAATAAGTGCTTAGTCAAATTAGTCAGTACCAATTTCATGGCATTCATACCAATCATTCACGCATGTCCCCTGGCAATGTAGCGATATGCTGTTATATTATTTTACTATGTCCCACACTTACTATACCTTCTAGACATTATTTGCCACATTCTGCTATCCTTATTCATGCTGACTATCTTACGCCTCAAACAATTCCATTAAAACCACTTGGGAAATTTATGGATTAAGGTACCCCTCAGCAAAATCTAGAGCACAGGAATTGTCATACTGGATCAGACTCATGGGCCTACCATTCCAGCAGCAGATATTCAAGAGAAAGTACAAGAACCCCTGCAGTAAGCAGATGTGGCATAGTCTGCCTCCCAGGAAACCCCTAAGAAGCCCCAAGCCCCTAAAAAGTCCCTTACCCCTCAGTTCTTGTCTACACTACAAATGCTTTGCAGATATTCAGGTACAGCTGTTCCACTCAAGTCCCCTAGTGTAGAGGCAGTCTATGCCAACAGAAAAAAATTTCCTGCTGGTACAGTAGCACCACCTCCACGAATGACATTAGCCATGCCAACAGAAGCTCTCTTCTTTTGGCATAGCTGCATCGACACTGGGGGGTTTGCTGGCATAGCTGTGGGTTTTTTTCCTCCATCCTTCACTGACATCGCTATTTTGACAAAACTTTGTAGTGTAGACCTGGCCTAATAGTCAGAGATTGCGTAAGCCCTGAAACATGAGGTTTTACATCTCTTCCTAACCTTTTAAAAATATTTACTATTATAACTCTGGTTATTCTTTTCTTAGTCATAAAAATGTCCAATCCCTCTTTGAATCTTGCTAAATTCTTGACCCTGCGGTTGTATCATTGCTTTAAGTTCTGAGACATCACATCTGTTCTGGTACAGTTATTTCTTATATTGCTATGTGTGGAAGGTCCTTAAACAAAGGGTTTACTTTTTTCGGATGCTGTCCATGAAACATTCTCCCACACCAAAAAGGTCATTGCCTTGAAGAAATCCCAAACCCTGAGGATCCATCCAACACTGAAATCCTCCTACTGAAGGGATTGCCTTTATTAAAAAGTTATCACTGAAAAGTTTTACTGGAAAATTGGTTTTCACTTTTGGAGACTAAGCCATGAAGAATGCTTGATACAGCAATGTATTATCACATGTACGTTCTTACCCTTTAGGAGGGCTGTCTCCTTCTCCATCCTTGAAGCAATCCTGTTGATGAAGGGGAATATTACCCACCCCAATGTACCTCTTATTCTTGCCGGGATGGCTAATTTTTCAAATCATTGTTATTAGATCTTATTAGTGTTAGTGCAGGCAAGACATTACAGGACCTGAGCCTTTGCCCAAAATCTAACCAGCCCAAGGGCAATTGAGCCAATTAAGGGCCAGAAAATGTGTGGTTTTTTTTTAAAGTTTTAAAATGTGATCACTATTCATTTTTGTCACCTTTGGCACAACCTGATTCCACATTGACCAAAAGCACCAAAATACTGTAAGAGAAACGCTGCTCTTGTTGGATTCCCAGGCCAAATGGAAACAGGATGTATTTGAATGACAAACTCCAAAACCTGGTTTCATGAGAATTTACGGCTAATTTTGTAGATGTAGGCACTCATCCTGCAAATACTTATGCACATGCTCAGCTTTAAGAACAAACTGTGTATTGAATTCAATTTAATCACTAAATTGCTTAAAGTTAAACCATATATAAAAATGTTTGTGGAATGGGAGATCTAAAAGATTTACATATAAGGTTTAGATTAGAATCTGAACTTCACTGTGTAAAGGTATTATTTTTATTATTGTAAATTACCGGTATATTCTTATTATTTTGGATGCTAAACTGAACCTATAGTCCCTTTTAAGGAGAGTCTATCGTAGAGTAGCAAACACTAGAAGTGCCACAAGTAAGCAGTGCACCACTGGTGTGTACCAGAATGGGAGATGGATAGCAGCAACATACCTGGGCTCAGCACAGAAGATGGATCACAGTTTTATCACTTTAATGTAGGAACCGGAAGTGGTGACTGTCTGGGAAAAAATGGGGAGATTGGTAGCTCATACGCCTACATCTTTGTGTGGCAAACTGGTACAGTTACTCAAAAAGATAACAGCCAGTGCCCCGGCATCAGATGCATGTGCAACACACTCTAGTTTTATCACTGGGATCTTCTGAAGATGGTAAAAACAACAAACTGACCTTTATACTCCATAAAATGTAAAAGGTTTTTGCATTACCGTCATCAAGTTGTGATGCAGAACAATGTGCTCTCTATTTTACTTTTTAATGCAAAATGTAACGTTTTCCACCAAATTACCGGAAATTTTAGAAATCAGTCACAGCTTAATAAAAATTAGGAAAAATTCAAGCAAAACCAAGTATAGTCTAGCAATAGGGCTGTGATAAAATATAATTATTTAAAGCCAGTAACAGAGGTGCTACACTTTCACACATTTGCTGCTCTTCAGAAAAGACTTGACAATGTCCTTTTAGATCCTATATTAGGCATTTGCTAGCTCATGGTTCTGCCTATACACTGTCAACTGCTGCTGAAGACACGTGTCTCCAGTAAACGTCTTTGATCTACTTAATCACTAACTTACATGGATGTTTTTGAGGCACAGAACAGAATCTTTTACTAAGGTTTTAGTGGGACTGCCAACTGGACTGTAAAATTGTCTGCTTCATATTTGTTATTTTTATTTTGGTAGTCATGGATGAGAAACTATCATTATGGAAGAATCAAATAACCAAGAATGGGACCAAGCCAGTGTAATACTAATCAGAGTAGTTTTTAAAAAAAATATATCATGCAAGTCATACAAAATGTTATGATATTTTAGGGCTTCAGCGAACTCTCACTGAAGTCAGTGCCAGTCTTTCTACTGACATTAATAGGAGTTGGATCAGATCCTGAGGGACTAACACGTACAATATTTGAAATAGAGGTGTGGAAAATATTTCTAAGAAAATGAAAAACTACTGAAAATGTTTTGTTTTTTAATTAACTCAAAAATGTGTCCAATTTCAGAGAAATGTTTGCTAATATACTGAATTTGAAACTGTTGAACAAAATTTTGCCTCTTTCTGAATGAAACAATAGTTCATCTGACCTAAGAGGAAATGAGTTTGCTAAAGTTTTAGATGACAAAAATCATCAATTGCTCAAAAATGTAAATAAAGACAGAAATTGGAAAGACTTCAAAGCTATGAAAAATGAAAAAATATTTCATGTGAATTTCCATAAACTAAAAATTGTGAATTTGGCACTGCTCTAGTTTGGAAACAGCTTGGTTGAGATTATTTAAGGATGTTCATGGTTTACCAGATTGTAGTTCACCACTAATGTACCCAAATAGATTTTAAACACTTTGAAAAGTAGAAATAACTACTTTGTGCTTCAGAACTGACATTAAATGTACTCCAGTGGATTTTGACATTTTGCTTGAACTGAGTATAGTATAATGATGTATAAACTGGTGTCTGGTTTCAGTGTCTCCATTCTCTTGCCTCATTTTAAAGGTCCTGACCATCAGTTTGCTACTGAGAGGCAAAAAGTGAAGGAGATGGGGCCACATGGGAGACTTAGTTTAGGGCAAAAAGAAGACTCTTTTCCAAATCACTTGCGCTCCAGAGGATTCCAGAAGTAAGGTGCATAGTCTCCTAGGGGAAGCAGAAGGGAAAGGGAGGGGCAGCGAAAGTCCATCTAATGGCAGCTGTCTTATAGATGACAGGTGGATGAAGAGACTACAGGGGAAATACTGGTTGGTTGTTTAAAACCCAAGGGTTTTTGGACAAGGAATAGATTGGTCAGGCTAGATATGGCAGGAGGAAGCCCACAGTCAGATGCCAAGAAGCTTCATCACAAAATAATTACACTACTACTAATACAAGGGTGTCCACACTGTGGGACAGCTGGACTAATAGCCAGGAGCTGGAGCCCACAACTAATCTGAATATATATTTACATATTATAAAAACTTTATCTTTCTTGGCTTTCCAGATTTGATAGGAAATCATTATTTTCAAATCAAATATAAATGCTTCCAACCATAACATGTGGTTGTACTTTTACCTGTCACTTACAGAAATTGCCTTGTTGGCTTCACCAGCACTAATACACCTGCAGTGAATCCACTTTGTCTTCACTCTGAAGTTATAGGGTAAGGGCAGCTGGAGGCTAATTTTTAGGACTCTATAACCTACACTTTGGGCACCTGTGCAATAGCAGGCCCTCATTTCAAAGTAGTCAACAATACCTATGAACCCCTCACATCAAATGAATATAATAATGTACACAATATTATATAAGCACATCTTTCTCCTCTCTTGTAGATAAGGCTACTAAAAATGGATGCCTTATCTTTATTTTCTGACTTACTGTATGATTTTCAAACATTGGCCTTGCCACCCACATATTTGTTAGACACTAGCTTCACTGTTATTTAATTTATCTAAGCTGACAAGGACGGGGTGGGAGGAAGATGAATGCAAATTTGGAAAGCTCTGCTCCTGTTTTCTTCAGGAGCAGAATTGCAATATCAAGTTAAAGAGTTTTAAGGTGCACTGTCAACAAAAATGGTTCACAATATGCCAGTTTCTTAGGATTTTGATAGCATAGGTATAATATGGAGAATCTCTGGATTGATCACATTTTTACAGTTTAGTAAAAGCAATAAGTGGGATTTGTTGTTTTTTGTCATACAGCAATAATGTCATTTCTGTTTATCAGAACACACTGTAAGGAGAGAAGTAACAAGACAATTCAGAACTGCTGCAGTGGCACTGCCAGAATACACAATTATATCTGAAAGGTTGAATGTCAATAACACAATCATTGTGCTGACATATGACATTTTGGAGTCATACTTCAAACCCTGGGAGGAGTTCTAATTAGGGCTGTCAAACAATTAAAAAAATTAATCACAATTATTCACGCGATTAAAAAATTAATTGCAATTAATTGCACTGTTAAACAATAACAGAATACCATTTATTTAAACATTTTTGGATGTTTTCTACATTTTCAAATATATTGATTTCAATTACCACACAGAATACAACGTGTACAGTGCTCACTTCCTATTTATTTTTTTAATACAGATATTTGCACTGTAAAAAACAAAAGAAATAGTATATTTCACTTCACCTAATACAAGTACTGTAGTGCAATCTCTTTATCATGAAAGTTGAATTTACAAATGTCAAATTATGTACAAAAGAAAATAACTACATTCAAAAATAAAGCAATGTAAAATTGTAGAGCCAACAAGCCCACTCAGTCCTACTTCAGCCAATTGCTCAGACAAACAAGTTTAGTTACATTTGCAGGAGATAATGGTGCCCGCTTCTTGTTTACAATGTCACCTGAAAGTGAGAACAGGCATTCGCATGGCACTGTTGTAACCGGCGTTGCAAAATGCGCTAAAGATTCATATGTCCATTTGTGCTTCAACCACCATTCCAGAGGATATGCATCCATGCTGATGATGGGTTCTCCTTGATAACTATCCAAAGCAGAGTGGACCGATGCATGTTCATTTTCATCATCTGAGTCAGATACCACCAGCAGAAGGTTGATTTTTTTTTGGTGGTTCTATTGCCGACTTGGAGTGTGACTTTGAGCAAGTCACTTGGACTCTCTGGACAAAATTCAGCCCCAGAGTAAGTACGCACAATGCAAGTGAGGTCAATAGGAGTTGTGCCATCTTGCCCTGGGGCAGAAATTGGCTGTCTGTGCTTCAGTTTCCACATATGTATGATGTGGTGGTATGAGTATAGGTTAACTCTTTCATTACTGAACAAAATTACATCAGTACTGCCTAAGTACCAACATCATCAAACCTAATCCCAGTAGATATGCAAACTTGTACAAGTTTGCACAAATGAGCACAAAATTGCATAAATATACCTATATAAAACCAGAAGGGGTGATAGAGTAAGATACCAGAATTTAATTGTTCCCCCCTGCATTTTTTCCCCCAGCACTTACTCACTCACCTCCTCTGGCTTTTCTTTTCTGTTTTCTCTTCAAGCACCACCAGCCCAACAGCCCCTCAAGGAGTTCACACCTCCTCACATGCAGATATCTTTCCCAGGCATTTCATTTTTGGCATAGCCTCCCTCCACAGTGTCTCCATGATGTATGTATGTGTGTCTCTCTCTCACATACGCGCGCTCCCCCAGATATTTATGTTTTACCAACCCACCTCAGTTTTAGAAGTCCAGCCAGAGAGGAGGAGGAAGCAGGAGGATCATATCCTTCCCAGGCCAGGGTGGGGGCAGCAGCAGTGCAGGATTCTCATCCCTTTTCCAAGTGTCAAAGGTGGGGCAAGAACAGACAGAGTCACAGTCTACACCTAAAACTTAGGTCAACCTAGCCACATTGAAATATTCACACCCCTGAGAGACATAGTTAAGCCAGCGTAGGTCCCCATGTAGACACTGCTAAGTCGATGGAGGAATTCTTCTGTCGAACTAACTGCCTCTCAAGGGGATGGATTATTACAGTGACAAAAAAAAAAAACCCCTTTCATCGCTGTAGCAAGTGTCTACACTACAGTGGTGTAGCTGTGCCACTGTAGCAATTGCTGTGTAGACATCCCCCGAGAGGGGGCCAGAGATTGCTGCAGAGCCAGCAGGAGATGTTGCTTCCCAGCCAGGTATACTCCAGCCCTGTGCTGGAGGGAGGGAGAAAAGGGAGAAAAGGGGGGCACTGCAACTCTGATTGGCTGCCTTTCCCAGGATGTCAGACAATGGGGATAACAGCCAATCAATGGGGATTCTTCTGTTGATTGATGAGTTTTCTCTGTAGACCCAAAGGAAGGTTGGAAAACCCAGTCTTTGGAGGAAACCCATAGTTTTGGCAGCCATAATACTGGAGTAAGGAATGTGGAGGAGGTAAGAAGGGGTTGGACAGAGCAGGTGGAAGCAGAGAGGTACTGGCAGAGGCTCACGGGTGCCCATTGTTAAAACTCCACCACAGAGAAGTGTGAGGCCAAGAGCAGAACACCTCCTTCCTATAGCTAGCAGCTCCTTCATCTCTACCACTGCTTTCTCTCTGCCAACAAGAATGCTGTAGCCCTTTGTACTAACAGGGTTCTGTTTATACCATATAAGTGCTCAGTGCTATTGTTATTATTCTTGGCTTTCATCATCATATCCTGACTGGTCACGATGCAAATATCACAGTGCAATTCCTGAGTGTCACACCAGTTTATTCTGAAGCACTCTGTGCTACCCACAGATGACCAATGGACTCTCCAACTGTTAAGGATTCAGTGCCTTAGATATAAAAAGTTTTAAAAAGCAGAGTACATTTTAAAATGAAAAGGAATCTTAACCTCACGTGCGAGATAAAATGTAAAGTGTAGAGCAGTGCTTCTCAAAGTCAGGCCGCTGCTTGTTCAGGGAAAGCCCTTGGCGGTCCGGGCCAGTTTGTTTACCTGCCATGTCTGCAGGTTCAGCCAATCGCGGATCCCACTGGCCGCGGTTCGCCGCTCCAGGCCAGTGGGGGCTGCGGGAAGCGGCGCCGGCCGAGGGATGTGCTGGCCGCCCTTCCTGCAGCCTCCATTGGCCTGAAGCAGCGAACTGCGGCCAGTGGGAGCCGCGATCGGCCGAACCTGCGGACGCGGCAAGTATACAAACTGGCCCAGACCGCTAGGGGCTTTCCCTGAACAAGTGGCGGACCGTCTTTGAGAAGCACTGGTGTAGAGCACACAGTGGACAAGGAACCAAGGAGGAAAAAGATTCCAAGGATGAAAATGCATAGCAACCTCGCAACAGTTTATATTAAATTAAGGTGTATGCCATTTACAATTTAATAACTGCATATAGCCAGAGACAGGTGTCAGAAAGAGAGAGAGAGAGCTCAAAGAGCTCATCCAAAACACAAAGCTAAATGAATATTCATTCCTGTTGCCTGGAAAAATGTCACATGCATGTTCTTGGTGGGCGACATCTTGGTAGTAGACTTGTTGCAAGCCAAAATACAGCTGATGTGTAGCATGAGAAGATCATTCTACTTACTAACAGGCAGAAATGGAGCAACATATTGTGGAACATTCAGCTGGCTCTTCTCTTCTGCGGAGACAATTAAGTCCCATCTACCTAACTTTCTAAGCAAGACCTAAAAGTATCCTAATTAACTACTTTTCCACCAACCCAGCATGAAATACAGAAAAAGCCTATTCAGGGTTTATGCCCTCACAGCCCAAATATCATGGGAGACTCCCAGATGACCTCAGGTCACCATACAAGACATACCAGAAGAAGGCAAAAGAAAGGCCTTCTGAGAGAGAACAGTTCAGATATTCTAAATGTGAAGGATATAACATCTGCTCCTCTCTGGCATAAATGACAGGAGATAGACAGGGGGACTAATATCAAAGGTGTTTTAAAAGATTGTTTCAGCCACTATTTAGATAGAAACATTCTCCGGTGTGAAAGGACATTGCTTGAATAAAAGGAACAAGAGCTGGCCAGAGTTGACCTGGACTGAAACCGAAAAGGAGCGTTCGGAATTGTCAAAGCACAAAGTATGTTTCAATAGAAGTGAAGGCATTAAGGAAGGGGTGAGGGAGGGGTAGGAGAAATTCATCAATCCCAGCAAAGCAAATGTCACCATATGTGTACTTCATATTAAGAGACAAATGCAAACAGAGCTCTTTCCAAAATAAATACCTGAACAAAATAAACACATCATGTCAATATACTAAACATAAATAATGAGTGAGGTACAATGGAAAGTCTCAATAGCCAGTCACAAGTTTGAGGTAATTATGCAAAAAGAAATTATTTTTCCTCTTGAAAGTGCAACCTCAATAAACAATAATGCTTTGCACTTCCAGAGCAGTGATTCTCAACCTTTTTTCACTTGCGGACCCCTAAAAAGTTTTGAATGGACGTGTGGACCCCTTTGGAAATCTTAGTCTATAGATCCCCAGGGGTCTGCAGACCACAGGTTGAAAACCACTGTTCTATGCAAGAACCTTTCATAGACTCCTTAGACATAATCTATGAACCCCCACAACAATTTTAGCACGAGCAGTGAAGTATCCAACTTAAACTGCAAGGTGGATTTAAGTAGAGAAAATATAACCAACCAAATCAGAATTTGGCCGGGACATCAAGATTAAACATTCTAGCTCACACAAAAAAGTTCTTCAATGGCCATGAATGTTCAGGGCCTCATCTTTACATATCTTAAAAAAAAAAAAACCAGCATCTCCAGCAGTACAGTACCCACTAAAAGCACGTTGGGACTCATTCCATACCTACTCACAGGAAAGTATGACATCTTACTGTGTTGCCATCACCTTTTTCTGCAGTACCTAAATGTTTCTTGGCATCCATCTACACAGCAAAGAAAAACCTGAGGCTGGCCCCTGCCAGCCAGCTCAGGCTCGGGCTGCGGGGCTGTTTCATTGCTGTGTAGACTTCCACGCATAGGATGGTGCCTGGTCTCAAGGACCCACATCGGGAGTATTGCTTCAAATTGTGACTCAGCAATGCCCACCAGACATGCCTGGTTCCAAGCACATAGACTAAGGGTATAAAACAGAATACAGTGGCCCCATGCTTTGCCTTTTCTCCTGCCCCCACATATGCTGCAAGCAACAAGGATGCTCAGAAGACCAAAGACTCCAACAGAGGAGACTGGTCCAGGTTTCGAGGGTAAAACCTGTGTATTATGAACTGTAACATCTAGTGGGTTAAGAAAACTGCTTGATCTAAATACTGCCTAGTGTCTTACAGGTTTAAGATTCAGATTGTGCGCTTATTTTGTTTTCTTTGGTAATTAAATCTGACTTTTTGCTTATCACTTATAATCACTTAAAATCTATCTTTTGTGATCAATAAACTTGTTTGACAGTTTATCTTTACCAGTGAGTTTGCCTGAAGTCCTTGGTAAATCTGCTCAGAAAGGGTCTTGAGCAGTGCAAGACAGTATATTCCTGAGGTACAAGGCTGGGAGGGATTTGGCTGGTGCCTTTCTCTGTGATTCATGAGTGGTTCTGGGAGCATTCATGCAATCTAGCTGGGTGGGGGGCTCCTCATGCGGTTGTGCTGAGTGATAACAGCACCTGGAGGGGTTCGCTGCTTATCACTAGCAAAGCATTGTGAGAGACAGCCCAGGCTGGAGAGTTAAGGGGGCACAATAGTCCACAGTTCCAGGCTGCACCCCAGGGATCCCATCACACTTGGAAGTCTACACAGCAATGAAATACCCCCGCAGCCCAAGTCGGATGGCATGGGCCAGCTGCAGGTTTTTCTTTGCTGTGTACACATGGGAGGTCTCCCATCCATCATAATCCTGTTTAACTTGTGAAAGTTAATAGGATCACAGCATATAGTGGTACGGCAGCAGGCCTAAAGAAATGTGAGTGAAATCACTCTTCTTCTCTTGTTTCCATTTAAATGTGAGATTTAAACTTCATGAATTCAGAATCCAGCAATCAAAACAAAACAAAATGTTATGTATTCCCAGGTTTAAATCTCATGCATTCCCAACTAGCAATTTCACTCCCATTGTAACAAGGATATTTGCTAATGAGTTGTATTTCTGTAAACATATCTGGGCGGTAAAGGTTTTCTCATGTACATCAGACCGACAATTCATTACGGGAGCTGCAAACATGGTTATATCCACTTACCACTGGCAAAAGTTAGATATGGAAGGAAAGCAGATCTTGTTTGACAACTTCTCTGCAACCTGCCAGAATCTGCCAACATTATTCGGCCCACTCAGATGCATATTTTTAAATGAAGAAGTGAGCTGTGATAGGGCAGCCACTTTAACAAAGATTATTTCCTCAAAGCAAAGTCTGAGCAAAAGTTCTGAGGCTTTTCTGCTACTTCCTCCATGAGGGGGCTTGTGGGCCATACACACCTACATTGTCTGACCACAGGAGCAACAAGAGCAGCCCCTTTGCAAGCAACTTAGCTGACAGCTTCCATTGTTGAGTTGTAGAAGAGTCCTGTGTTCTCATTTACTATTTTTTTTCTCCCACGGTGCGATATGGATCCTATTCTGCCGGGTTCTCCCCAGACACAGCAATGATCCAAGCAAGACTCTTTGCCCCCTTTCAAGGTCTTTTTTTAAAAGTACATTTTAAAGAGCATGTAGTGCTGTGTTGGAGATTGAAGGTCTCTGTTCATTCAAAGGGCAGGCACAAATACAGGCAGCAGCATATCCGAGAACAATCTGTCTCAACCCTGACCTGGAGAACTACTTCAGGAATTGGAGTACATCAGGCTCCGTTCCCATTCTCCCCCTAAGAACCTTCTTCACTAGGTTTATGAACCATGAGTCAATATAAAATACGCTTGTCAGACAGGTTAGTGAAGCTTGTGTTTAGAAGGTACAAGTCTGTAGAATGTGGAGAATTTGCTACAGCAATTCTAAGCTGAGGGGACATGTCTCAATATTCACTTTATCACTTTCATGTTAACTTGATACCATGGCTCAAAGGTCATGCAATGAATGGAGGTTCCAGATTTAACCATCTCAGGGTTTTCCATAGTGCCCACCAACATGGTATGAAAGTCCCCAGCAGGAAATCCAAGCCTGCAAGCTTTATTTTTATGGGCTGCCTTTACCCCCAGTTGTTCTTCTACCACCTCTCTCCACTAGTAAGGTTACTTTTGCAACAAGCAACTTCCATTTGCCTGTTTGCATCATCTGCAAAGGCCATTGTAGAGCCAATTCTCTACAAACCAGCTAGGGTCCTTGGGACTGTCTCTTCTCTATGTTTGGACAGTCCCCAACATGAGGGCCCAATCCTGACTGGAGCTTGTGTCTGTATTATGGTAACTTTCAATACATTTGACTTGCTCTCTGATGCATCAGGGTAACTAATAAGAGGCAGGATAGTTCAAGTTTTGAGCACGGGTAGGAACTTCTCGTAAGTTAGATACCCAGACAGTTTGTTTTTTGCTTTCCATAAAATTGGCTGAAGAATTAAAGCATTATGAACATTTTTTCTGGGGCTGATCTCAGGCTGCAGTGAATAGTTTATGAAGAGATTTGTTCTTTGCCTTTAGTGTTTGACAAGATACATGATGGTTTATACAGTATTATAGTCAATGGGATTACCATGGGACTACTCAAGGATTTCAGGGTCGGGTGCTGTCCCTGTAAATGGCATTTAGAAAAGCTAACTCCCCATATCTTGTTTGCCAAGCTAGCTAATGAAATGGGTTAGTTTATTAATTAATTTAAAAATAATCCTTCCTACAGCAAATGCCATTAAAAGGAAGAATTGATTTTAGCATGATATTAACAAATCACAATAAGTCAGAATATTTTTCTTATTTCCTTATTTGCATATCATGGTGAGCTATTTATACTGTAATCCAATAAGAGAGAGATTTCCTTTTCATTGCAACTCCTTTAACTCCCTTTTTACTGAGCACACAGAGCCAGCAAAATTATAAGAGTCTGCCAACATGCTCTCTCCTGACACAAGATGGTTAACTATAGTAACTTATGTAACAGAGGTTGTATCTTCTCTACTTCCATTCAAAAGCAATTCAAAGTGAAGAATGCTTCTCTCAGATGTGTCCCTCATATCTCTGAGTATATGTACACAAGACCAGACCCAATGCTCATTTCACCAAACAGACTAGCGGATAAAGATGGCTTTATCACGATCTTTACAGTTTTCATTTTTGAATATATTGTCTACCTTTGTCCACATGTTCCATATAAAACAAAATATCATCTACTATTAGTTGCAGTAAATAAATAAAAGAATCTAGAAACACAAAAATAACAGCAGCAGGTGATGTCTAGGTTTGACCACTGTGTGTGTCCAATCAGGAGTTTAATTTGCCATCCTCTGGTTAAAAATACTACTTAAAGACACAGATGTGTCAATGTGGGACCTCCTGAAATAAACTTCAAACAGGGATTTTTTAAAAGAAGTACAAACACTGAATACATTAGGAGGGAAGCCCGGATTTTATTTTTAAAAAGCCATACTGTACTTTTTGATCTCTGCACAGAAAAGTAGTCTTTAAAGGGAATGGCTTAGTAGTTAGACTGCATTAGAATAAAAATCACATTTATACTCACTGAAATGCAATACTAAAGAAAAAAGTATCACTTTTTAAACTCTTTGTAGTCGGTACTGATCAAAGAGTCTGAGCCGCCAATGTCACCCTTATTCAGAAGGAGATGATTTTTGTGACCCTGAGCCAGATAAAGCATGATCATGTTCTCAGGGTATGGGGTGAATTTTGCAAAAATGTGATCAAACTCCCTAACATGGTCCATCCCCTTTTCAATTTTCAGAACAAGGATTTATATACCTGGAAACAAATGCCAAACTATCCTGGCTGAGCTAGACAGATGGCAATGTTGACATTAACATGGTTGAATAAATGTAGTGTAATTAAAAACAACCTTCTCCCCCGTCTACACTGCACACTGCTTGATGTATTATGTAAAAATCACTCCATCTAATTAACGACAGAAAAGTGTAATACAAAAGTATCTTCAACCTTCCTGCAATCAAGCAGGAATGAATTTCTATTTTTGAAATAAATGTTATATAGCATCTGTCTATTCCAAGCACTATTGTCTTTACTGGATCTACAGTAATCAATTCTTCCAAGGTAACCATCACCATAGTATCTTGAGCATTTCACATATATTAATGAATTTAGCCTCAGTACACTCATATGAGATAAGGAATTATTATTCTTCCCATTGCCACAGGGATGCATGGATCCTAGTGTGCCTATTCCAGCCCTTGCAAGAATATTCTGGGAGAGGTAGTTATGGGAGGGATGGATGGGAGATGAAGTCCCAGAAGGGTCATATGACTGTACTAGGACCATATAATGAACAGCCTGGGCTCAAAGGAGAGAGAGACCTGCAGGGAGCAGGAAGTGTGGGGAGGCTCTCTAGCTGCAGGATTCTGGAGTTTGACTGTGGCAGTCTGGGGAAAGCTCCCAGGTGTTAGGTGGTTTTCTGACGGCGCCTGTGAGGTGCTCAACAGAGGAGGCCTGAAGAGGATGGAGGAGGAGACAGGGTGCATAGGAAGTGTCCCAGAGAGGAGCAGAGTAGGTTAAGCAAAAGGGACACATCACAACAGCACTTTAATGTCTCTGGGTTGGAGTCTGAAGTTGAGGGAGGAACCAGGCTCCCCTACACAACAGCGGTGCTGGCAGAAGGGTGAGAGGACACCCCTGCCATGCAGGGCAAAGGCTACAGAGCCCAGAGAGGGCAGCGACACACTACTTGTGATTTGGTACTTCATTTTGTTAATCCCCAAAAGAGGTGGTCTTAAAAGGAAGATTGGCTGGAGGGCTAACTGCTCAAACTCTGAATTGCCCATCCACGAGGGAAAGATGGTGGCCCACCAGCCCAAAGAGGTGGGGAAGCTGAGGTACAGTTATGTACCTTGATGGGGAGGTCCAGCAACTCTATAACACACAATTTACAGTTGGGAAACCACAGGACCAAGAGATTAATTGACCGGTGCCCAACATCACAGGTGAAATCTCTGGCTGAATCAGGAAAAGAACCCAACTCTTGAATCCTCGTCATCTTTCCTCATACTCACATAGCTTCCAGAAAGATTTTGCAATGAACAGAAAACTATATTCTACAGGACAAATCCTGCCCCTTCCTCATCTGTGGAGGACCTTAGCTGTAGAGCTGCCACAGTGGTTCCACTGTGCATGGGGGGAACAAGACTTGAGAGGGCAGCATAGGCTGATACAAAACCATCACCAAGTACGGTGGGCTCCTCTGAGAAACGAAAAAAGGTGAATAAAATAATGACTGGGACAGAGAAGGCAAATCAAGTGCTCTCCCATAATACATGAACAAGGAAATAGGCAATTAAATTGAAAGGCCCAAAAGAAATCCTCCTTTTTTTTTTTTTAAACACAATACATATCTAACCTGTGAAACTCACTTTCACAAGATATCACTGAGCCTAAGAGCTTAGCAGGACTCAAAGGATTGGATGTTTATATATAACTATGAATGTTCTCATTATCCATTAGATAGGACTTAAACAAATACAGAATATAAGCCATTATGCTTATGGGCCTAAGCCAACTTCCTATAGTTAGGGATATATTTCATTTATGAGCAGGTTATTCTATAATTGTCCCTTACTAGGACAGTAGGGCCTTCTGGAAACATCTGGAAATTGTCACTGTTGAGGACAGGAACCTGGACTAGATTTATCACTGATCTGAAGCTGTATGGCAATTCCTACATTCCTAATATTGTGCATATATTACACACTACAGCATCGTTGGATAAACAGTGGAAAAAGGGTTCCCTGGCACCTGAATTTAGAATTTTTTGCATTTGTGGGCTGTTGTTGCAGCCTTATTGTTATTGTAATGGAGAGTTTCTGCTTTTAATTTCCTTGGGGGTTTTGAACAGTAGTATGATATAATATGGCATCTGTTTACTGGAATAGGAACCAAATGTAAATATTGAGAAATTGAATAAACAATACTTTAAATTTAGAGTTCCACAAAAAGACATTAGAAACCAAGTCCAAAAACAGTTTACAAAGCTCCTTTAACGAGGACCGGTGAGCCAAACTCACCCTGACGTAACTCTACAAAAATCACTAAAGTTACATCTGGGATGAATCTGGTCCAAGGACTTTCAACAGGGGCAGTGGAGGGAGGAGAACAAAAACTACTTTTGGATCTGGGTTTATATCTTTAATATTCTGCTAAGCCAACACAAAACATCCACCTGAACATAAATGAACTGCAGTAGAAGAGTCTTGCACTGTTTGAATTCTTATTGTGCCCTTTGCCCTGATGAGTTTGGGCTGTTTGTGTGTGTGTGACTGTAATGGGATAAAAATGTTGGTGAAAGCTTCTGAATAAGACTTTCCTTAAAGCTGTTTTCCTATCAGCTACCACCTGGACTTGCTTAGGGCTTGTCTACATGGGGAAATTGCCTGGCACAGTTACATACCAGTACCATTATTCTGCTATAGCTATATCAGTGTAAGTGCCCCAGTGGACACACTTATTCTGGAATCAGAGTGCTTTTTTATGGTTAGCTTATGTTGCTTTGAAAGTGGCATAAAGTAAATTGGAAAAAGGCACTCATTCTGGGATAAGAGTGTCTAAAGGGGGATATATACGGGTATTGTTCTTTACGTACAATTATACTGTTATAGTTAGGCCCGTACATTTTCCATGTAGACAAGCTTTGTCTCCTTTTGCTCTGCCTATACATGGAGATTAATGGGAGTTCTGAAAGCATATTAAGGGAAGAAGGAGTTTAGGGTCAGGGTGCATTTTGCTACTGTTTTCACAGTGTATATTGATTTTGATACTCAAAGCCCAAAGTGCTTTTTTCTAGCTGTTCCTAACAGGAGATTGGGACCTTTGCTTTTGGACGAGCCTCTCCCCATGTCTTAAACAGACAGTTAAGGGTTAATTCCTCTTTTACCTGTAAAGGGTTAAGAAGTTCACATAGCCTAGCTAACACGTGACCAGAGGAACCAATGGGGGGACAAGATGTTTCAAGAGGAAGGAGGGAAGTTCTTCTTTTGTTGTTTCATTAAGTTCTGTGCCGGAGTGAAAAGATCCAGGAATCAACCAGGGTAGTGAGTATTAGAGAAGGAATGAATTATCTTATGTTTATTTCCTTTTGTGACTTTTTCTTTTTGCATAGATGAATAATCAAATTGGGTTTTCTTTTGTGTAACTGAGGTCTGGTCTATACTACCCGCCTGAATCGGCGGATAGAAATCGACCTCTCGGGGATCGATTTATCGCGTCCCGTCGGGACGCGACAATCGATCCCCGAATCGGCGCTCTAACTCCACCAGCAGAGGTGGTAGTAAGCGCCGCCGACAAAAAGCGGCAGAAGTCGATTTTGCCGCCGTCCTCACAACGGGGTAAGTCGGCTGCAATACGTCGAATTCAGCTACGCTATTCACGTAGCTGAATTTGCGTATCTTAAATCGACTCCCCGCTGTAGTGTAGATGTACCCTAAGGTTTTTGCCCAGGGGAACATCCTCTGTGTTTTGAAGCTGTTGTCTGTAAGAGTAGCTTGCATGCTAATCTCACAGAGGTATTCCTTTCACCCCTTTTCTTTAATTAAAAGTCTTCTTTTTAAGAACCTGATTGTTTTTTCCTTGTTTTAAGATCCAAGGGGTTTGGATCGGTGTTCACCAGGAAATTGGTGGAGAAGTCTCTCAAGGCTACTGTGACAGGTTGGGACTCACCACCTGGCGCCTCCTGCTGGTTGTCTCTGGGAATTAGCTCTGTCCAGTGGAACGTCCCCTCCTGGTGGTGTCCTGTCTGTCGTCTCGCCCTCGGTTGGCGTCTGAGCCTGCGTCGCTCACAAGCTCGCGGCGTCCTTTTCAAGCCACTGCCCTCTGGCAGTGCCCCTTAGTCCATCCTTGCCCCCTTCTTGGGGGGGGGGGTGTCAATCCGCTGTCTCTCTGCGCCCCGGCCAATGTGGGCAACTGAACCTCCAAAGTCACACCCCTCTTGGCAGGGGGTTGGTGCAGCCCAAGACAGCCACTCCCGTCAACTGGGTGTAAGGCAAGGGGGGAAGGAGGGGACCCAGGCCCGCCCATTACTCTGGGTCCCAACCCCGTCCTGCCCTCCTTCCCTCCATCCGTCTGTCCACGTCCCTGGGCCAATTCCCCTTCGGCCCCTCGCACCGGCTAGGCCCTTCCCCTCAATGCTGTCTGTCTGCACGGGCCCACTGGCCTGCTGCAGCCTAAATTCTCAGGGAATTCTCATCTGCCCCACTACACAACCCAGGGAAGGGTTATAGTACTTGGGAGGGAGATATTTTGTGGGGGAAGACAGAGTTCCCAAATGACTCATAAATGGTTGTTTAAACAATCTGGTGGTGGCAGCATACTGATCTAAGCTGGTAATTAAGCTTAGGGGTTCTCATGCAGGTCCCCACATCTGTATCCTAAAGTTCAGAGTGGGGGTGAAACCTATGACACCCCATAGCTATTTATCCTTTTGTCACCTTCAGAATGGATTACTGCAGTAAACTCTATCTAGGCTGAATCCCACCCAGCAAAACCTCAGCCCAGGGTGAGGATGCCTACTTGCTTTGTGGTCTTCGCCTTGAGAGTGTATGTGTGATGTTATCTGATTAAAATATGACTATATAGATCATGGTTGCAACCACTGTTATATATTTGCAACAAATCTTGTACAAAACATGACATGATGTCTATGGAAAAGTTATGATTTGTTGAATATGATTATGCTATTTGTATACATGTATCATTTTTATATTTGAAGTTATGAGTATTGGCTCTATACCTGTATTTCAAATGTTTGCTCCTGGGGTAACGTCCACAAGGTATTTAGCCTGCACATCTTGAAGGAACTATTCAAGTAGAATGGCCCATTAAAGGACACTTACAAGGGAAGATGCCTATCTAGTCTTAATGGACTTTCCTGCTGTAACTGGGCGAAATCATGCATGGACACGTGACTTGTCCATGAGACTCCAAACATCATCTTGTTAGGGCTTGTCTATATTGGCAATTTACAGCGCTGCAACTTTCTCACTCAGGGATGTGAAAAAACACCCCCTTGAGCACTAAAAGTGCCAGTGTAGACAGTGCCCCAGTGCCGGGAGCCATGCTCGCAGCGCTGGTAGCTATGCCCCTCCTCTAGCTCTTCTATAGTACCTTTTATTCACAGATCTCACAGTTCTATATAAAGAGGGATAATTGTCATTATACTCATTTTACACACAGGGAAACTGAGGCACCAAGCGATTAAGGATTTGTCTGCAGTGAGGATTTTTTCACTGGTGTAGCCACACTGACATAGCTGCAGCACTGCAAACTCTTCCCTGGGGAAAATGGTGCATCCTCATCTTGCATTAGCTAACAGAAGGTAAAATCCTAGTGACAATTAACCGGCTTGTAGTTCTCACACATGGTAACAGGTCGATGTAAAAATGATGAGAAAGCTAGGCTTTACCTTGCTTAACCTGCAAGCATGTTTTGTCTTTACACACTGAAAAACTGCATTGTCTTTACTAGCATTTTACCTCATGTTAGCTAACATGTGTTAGCGAACACAAAGGGAGAACACATCTCTTTTCCTAGTGAAGGGGCACCCTTCTTGTAGACATGCTGCACTGGGACAGGCTGCTTTTTACACTTGTGCAGATACACTGTAGTCAGCGTTTATATAGTATAGTTACACACCTGGTATAGACATGCTCAAAGGGACTTGCCTAAGGCCACAAAGGGAGTCATGGGCAGAGCAAGTGACTGACCCCAGATAACCTGAGGCCCAGTCTAGCTGCTGAATCACAAAACTGCCCTTCATGAGAGATGCCAGTGGTATGCACTCAGCTGCTGATTGACCAGGTCGTTCATGGAGGTGGAGCTGAACTGCTGTTGGAAATGGTGTGAAGTTTTTCCAGAATGTCCCAATCAGAAGTCAGGATTCAGTGTGGACATGGCTTTAGGGATTACTTGTAACAACAGCAGGAACCAAGTGTTCATATGGAAACCTGAGTTCAAGAGGAGAGAGCCACCTTTAATTACACTTAAGCTAAAGGGGTCACTAAATGAAATTAATAGGCAGCAGGTTTAAAACAAACAAAAGGAAGTATTTTTTCATACAACGCCAAGACTATAACTGGGTTAAAAAAAGAAATAGATAAGTTCATGGAGGATAGGTCCATCAATGACTATTAGCCAGGATGGGCAGAGATGGTGTCCCTAGCCTCTCTTTGCTGGGAATGAGTGACAGGAGATGGATCACTTGATGATTACCTGTTCTGTTCATTCCCTCTGGGGGACCTGGCATTGGCCATTGTTGGAAGACAGGATACTGGGCTAGCTGGACCTTTGGTCTGACCCAGTAGGGCCAATCTTATATTATGTTCTTATGAAAAAAATTTCCATTTTGGGATTTATTGGATGATCCCAGAGGGCTGAAGAACTGTAGGTGAGTCAGGAGGCAGAAAAGAGGAAGTAATGGGAATTGGGGAAGGGAAAGGGCGTCCCTTACTCAAACCTTAAAATGGGTGAGTTTGAATTAGAGAGATGGAAGCATATTCGGGCTGGTTCTTATTTTTCCTAAATTTGTCTGCCCTACCTTGTGGTCATTGACAAGATGAAATTATAATGCAGTCTTGTGTACTTCCAAAGAGTTCTGCAAGAGCCCAGTATAGAGTGCAAGGTAGCACCAGTGGGAGGATTATAACATTATGGTGCTTCTATTATTGGAGCTGTACGTTTCTGTTTTGGATCAGGCATAAAAGTGTTAACATTTAACATGGCCAAACCGGCCTTTGAAGTTAGCACTCTATTGACATTAGTGGGGGGAAGTTCACAGCTCTCTTCTACTTGGCTGGCTCCACAGCAAACAAGACAGTAGCACAGTGAGCAGCAATACAAAAGTCACCTTCACAACCAGATTAGTGAGAAACTGTTTACACAGGGCTTGAGAAACTTATCTGACACCTACAAATTCAAGGACTAAATCCATTAGCCGGGGGAAAGATACCTGTGCTGCTATGCTGAGAGACTCCAATCACTATCAGAGCCTCACAATGCTAGACATTTTACAATACTGTAGATGCTGTCCCCGCCCCAAACAGCATACAGTCTAGGGCTTGTCTCCGGGGGGGAACTGACCAGAATAGTGTTGAGGAACAGCTCCCCATGTAAGCACCGTATTCCAGAATAAAACTCCACACGGGCAGCTATTCCAGAAAAGTAACAACAAAATAACTTAGTCCATTATATCTATTCTGGTCAGTTTCCCCATGCTTGACTAGCCTTTAAAAACTGAACAACATACAAAGATGGAGAAGAGGTGAACACCCAAATACAAATACACACTTTCCCCCTCTCCCCTTCCCTCCCACACCAAACCCAGATATCCCTTGTTGGCAGACTTCTTTGTCAATATCACTGCTATTCACAGGGTTACCAGTAGCATGACTGAATGCCGACTAATCTCTGGACAGTTTTCATGCTGTTGCAATTTAGGAAAACTAGAGCAGTGGCAGAGGCAGTTAATCTGTGTCCATTTGCAGACTCAGGCAAAAAGTCGTATGTTGGGTCAGGTTTGGAAGGTTCTCTCCTCAGACAAACTGTCTAAGCTTCCCTATTTAAAAAACAAACAAACAAACAAAAAACACACACCTAGACAGTGCAGTGGTTAATAACAATTGCCAGGGGGAAATTCCTACTGTCCTAGGCAAGCAATTTTTTCAAGTCCTGTGTTTACCTATAAATGTTTAGGTTCTGCAAAATGTAGATAGTAAATCTTCAAGTAGGGAATGTGTCTCCACATATGTCTGCACAGCACCTCGCACTATGGGGTCCTTATCCTGACTGGGGTCTTTTGGCACTGCTGCAAAATAAATGTAACATAATAGGACAGCAACTCCACCATGTCGTGCTATGTTATGTGCTGGTCTTTGCTGAATGGTCTCCAGTTTATCAACATCCTTCTTGAATTGTGAGCACCAGAACTGGACACAGTATTCCATCAGCGGTCCCACCAGTGTCAAATACAGAAGCAAAATAAACTCTGAACTACTCAGGATTCCCTGTTTATGCAACCCAGGATTGTATCAACTCTTTTGGTCACAGCGTCACATTGGGAGTTCACATTCAGCTGATTGTGTGCCACAATCCCCACTGCTTCCCGTGCTGGAGTCCTTCATTCTGTAAGTATGGCTTACATTCTTACACACACACACACACACACACACACACACACACACACACTAACATTTAGCTGCATAAAAAACCCCCACCTATTGTTTGTTTGGCCCAGTTTATCAAGCAATCCAGATCACTCTGAATTATTTACCACTCCCATCACTTTTGGGTCATCTGCAAATTTTATCAGTGATTACTTTGTTTTCTTTCAGGCAATTGATAAAAATGTTAAATATCATAGAGCCAAGAACTGATCCCCATGGGACCCCACTGGAAACACACCTGCTCTATGACAATTACATTTTGAGATCAGTCAGTCAGCTGGTTTTGAATCCATTGACATGGCACACATTAAAAGTCAAACATGTTACAGAAGGCTTTTATGTCAACACTCTTACGTTTATCAGCCAAACTTGTAATCTCATAAAAAATATCAAGTTAGTTTGACGGGATCTATTGTCCACACACTCATGCAGATTTGCATTACTTACATTACATTAAATTGCCCTCCTTTAATTCTTTATTAATCAAGTTCCATATCAGTCGCTCCGTTAACTTGTCTGGGACTGATGTCACGCTAACAGGCCTATAATTATCCAGACCATCCGATTTACCCTTTTTAAATATTGGCTCAACATTAGCTTTCTTCCAGTTTTCTGGAACTTCCCCAGTGCTCCAAGACTTTTTGAAAAAAATCAACATTATCCATCCAGTGAGCTCTTCAGCCAGCTCTTTAAAACTCTTGGATCCCAGTTATTTGGACCTGCTGATTTTAAAATGTCTAACTTTAGTAGCTTCTGTTTAACATCCTCCAGAGATACTAATGGAATGGAAAGAGATATCACCATAATATGACTATATCATCTGTTTTTCCTCAAATATAGAACAGAAATATTTATTGAACACTTCTGCCTTTTCTACATTATTACTGATAATTCTATTATGACTATTTAGTAATGGACCAATACCATTGTCAGGATTCTTTTTGTTGCTAATATATTTTAAAAACTTTTTTTTATTGGTGATTTATATTCATTACTATCAACTTCCCTTTTCTTCCATTTGTTATATTTTTTTACAATTGCCTTCACTTCCTCACTAAACCAGGTTGTTTTTTTAAAAACCAGCACAACCTTATTCCTCAATTGTGGCTTTCTGAGAACTTATAAGGTGTTCTTAAATTATTCCCAATTATCATTCACATTTTTCTGATTAAATTCTTCCTTCCAACTGACTTGACTCAATTGTTTTCAGGTTTGTTAATTGGCCCTATCACATCACCAAGTATATATATAAAACTGGTCTGGCCTTTATTCTACTTCCACTTTATAACTGTGATCAAGTCATGATCACTTGTACCTGTTCACGTAGACAAGTCCTATGTCTCCTTTATCATGCCCAGTTTCTCTTCCTTTTGCTTTTTTTTTTTCTTTCCTGTGTAATTGCCTTTCACATTTGCATTTCTTTTTGGCACTTTTGTATGTTTTTGTTGGCTTTGCCCCTTCTGCCTATTCTCCCCATATCCCATCTCAGTAGCTCACTGCTCACCAAAGGCTCCAGCTGTGGGTTGCGGGCATTGGTTTCACCCTAAACTAAGCTGGCCACAGGAGCAGAGATGATAAGCTTGGGCTGGTGGACAGCTGACTGTGCTTGCAGCCTTATGCATGTAAGGTGCCAGCAACCTCAGGATCCACAGGGGAAGCAGTGAGGGGAAGGATAGGTGACTTTCACTTTACCTGGAAACGTGGTGGCGGTGTGTTTGCGTTGGATCAGGGGTCCGGCTGTTTCCATGCCCGCAGTAATTTTCTCCAATGCCCTAGCCCACTCCATGGTCGCAGCATATTGAATTATGGTCTTCTCTCCCATAGAATTTCATTCGGTGTCATTACAACCAGTCCCCTTGGCGTGAGAGGCTTCCCTTTTATATACCATCCCATTCTTCACCGCATAGTGTTTATTCTGTTCCCCTACTAATCTATTACATCGATCCTCACCCTCTTAATTACCCTCCTGTTTCTAAGGCAACAGCCACCCAAGCAGTTGTCTTGCCGTTTTCTTTCCCATTACTTTTTTTCTGTCTTTTCTGGCACCTTTCTTCTTTGGATGCTCTCTCTTATTTAAGTCAGTGTAGAGCTATTTTCCAAAACATTTAATTAACAGAAGTGCATAAGACATAAGGATTGAGATTTAACCAAACATTATGGCTGGTTCTCATTTCATCAGAACCATTTCTTGCACAAACACCAAAACAAGCATTCACCTGCAGTTCCTGGCCATGTCAAGCTACTAATTAGTCACAAAAGGTTGGATTAGGCTCTGTAGGTACCTAAAGATGCAGATGTGCCTAATGGGATTTTCAAAAGTGCCTAACTACATTAGATGTCAATTTTTAAACTCATGGGAGTTAGGTACCTCAACCCCACTAGATATCTCTCTCACTTAAACATCTAAAGATGTGGCTAAATATATTTGAAAATCTGGCCCTATGGCCCTGCCTAGACTAGGAAAAAGAATGATGTTTGTTTAAAAAACATGCCAGCTGACATGTTTTAACTGAAGCTAGGTCTCACTAAAAGGGTAGGTCAACCCAGCTGCACCACACCCATGAGCGACATAGTTATACCGAGTCCCTAACCCCCGGTGTAGAAAGTGCTAGGTTACATAAGAACGGATATACTGGGTCAGACCAAAGGTCCATCTAGCCCAGTATCCTGTCTTCCAACAGTGGTCAGACCAGGTGCCCCAGAGGGAATGAACAGAACAGATAATCATCAAGTGATCCATCCTGTCGCCCATTCCCAGCTTCTGGCAAACAAAGGCTAGGGACACCATCCCTGCCCATCCTGGCTAATAGCCATTGAGGGACCTATCCTCCATGAATTTATCTAGTTCTTTTTTTAACCCTGTTATAGTCTGATAGAAGAATTCTTCCATCTACCCAGCTCCCTCTCTTGGGGAGGTGGATTAACTACAGAGATGGGAGAATCCCGCCTATCGCTGCAGCGAAGCACTACAGCAGTGCAGCTGCAGCTGTGCCACTGTAGTGGTTTAAGTGTAGACATAGCCTTGAGGGGTGTTGGCACCTAGCATACACATGACTTTAAAAACATGTTATGGCCTTGCCTTGTTTGTTGTGTTAGTTGACACAATTTTAAATGCCATTTAGAACTTAGTATAGATGATCTGGCACCAAAATAACTAAATCAATGTAACTTACATCTTTTTGTTATTTTTTGGTAAGGAATTGGGGTATATGGTAAATCAAAATAAGGCTTGTATTCCAAACTCAGAGTGCCCTCACACCAACGTGCCCTGCAAGAACAGCAGGTGTGAATTACAACCGATTTAGTTATTTTGGTGCAAGTTTCTGTGCAGACAAGCTTACAAGTCTAACACCTTCAGAATTATGTTAGCTGGCCACGTTGTGGCCTGCTCCTTCTCCTAGGGTTAAACATTAGCTGCTAATATATTTTTAAAATAGACCAACAAAGCATATAACGCAAACCTCCTCTGTTTGTCACCATGCCCCTATGCAGACAACTGAACTATCACCATTATGCAATGCCTCCCATATGCTCCTAGGAAGTGACAGAATGCAAGTTTCCCATATACCTAAAAGCATTTGCAATTTGTTTTTAGTCACAGTTCTGAATTGTGTGTCTTCTGCTTCTTGGGCCTGAAACTTACTGGATATGTTCCTTCCTTTGACATTGAAGGTGTCCTTCAGTGTCTTTAATGCTGCCACCTCCCTCATAATAAACATTTTGGGAAACAGAGCAATTTATCTGGCTGACTGAAGTGAAGAGGTGTGAATGTTCCTTACTTTGACTTGTGTTCTCCATTTGAATCTCATCAGGGAGGGGCTCAACCAAAAGTTCAACTTTCCCCAGAAGGTACTTAGAACAAAGAGAAATGTGCATGGTCTAAAAAATCCCCACTGCGGTCAGGACTTTCCATTTTTATCAGAAGCACTAACATTTCAAATAAATGAGATGTTGTCAGGTTTGACACTATTCTACTGAGTTGTCATTAATTATAGATCTGGTAATACAATGTATGTTCTTGAACAATGACAAATCTTCTATGGAAATCAGACGGTATACCGAGGGTGAGAAATGTGGGGGGAAATCCTGATTTTCGTTTGTTTGATCTCTTTAGCACAGTGAGGTTCTTTTAATCAGCTATGGAGTTTATGCAAATCTGAAGCCAGTTGCAAGCTAAAAGATTTAATCAAAATGAATAAATTGCATAATTTTGTCCTAACTCTAGAAAAAGTATCAAATATATGTTTAAATGTCATTCTCAAGCCATTAATTACCTCCACTGAGTGATCCCTTCAGAATAAGCATTATAATGAAATGTCACTCATCTAACCTGCATCGTAACTGCTATGTATCTCATAGGAAAAGAGGTACAAGCAGATACTTAAAGTAACTTTGTGTAGATTTTTAAATAATTAGACAAATACATTTTGTTGACATGCCTCCCTTTTAAGACTTCCTTGCACATGTGAATAGATAAACAAAATGAGTGAAATGTAGATGCAACCCTTCTGCCAGGCCGAGTTGACAGCAGCAAGGGCCGGGTTCAGTACATAGAGGGGAGGGATAGCTCAGTGGTTTGAGCATTGGCCTGCTAGACACAAGGATGTGAGCTCAATCCTTGAGGGGGCCATTTAGGGATCTGGGGGAAAATACAAAACAACAACAAAAACCTGTACTTGGTCCTGCCTAGTGAAGGCACTGGACTAGACTTGATGACCATCCCTTCCAGTTCTATGAGATAGGTATATCTCCATTTATTATTAGGGGTTCCCTTTCAACAATACAATGCAAAACCGGCTCAAGACCCCACCCAGTGACTGGGAAAATTATATGCATACCTCTAGGTGCCTCAAAGAGGCAATACTTCCCCTCTCGCAAGCACAGGGGCTCGGCGTAGCAAAAATCTTTAATAACATGAGGTAAACAACTCAGCATTAAATTGGGAAAACACCACAACTAGGGTTCATGAACTAGAAGACCCACCCTCAAGCAGATTGGGCTGTGTCCTTTCCCTTTGGTTCTTGAGTCCAGCAACCCAAAGTCATCCCTCCCACAGTTTCTGTCCTTAGTCAGTGCAGATCCCCAGAGTTCAGAAGTTCCTCTGCAGAGTTTACTTCCCAGCCTGGGTGGAGGGGGGGGGGGGGGGAGGTATAGGGGCATCTTACATGCTCCGCTGCTTGTGTCGACGGCTGATTGCCACGCCTCTCCGTGGGGTTCTGCTGCAGTCTTCACCGTGAGCTGCTCCTCCCCACCAGCCGTCCTGCTGGCAGCTCAACACCCTGCTAACCGTCCTGCTAGCTGCTCCTCTCTGCTAGCTGTCCTGCTAGTCACTCACCAATATGTCTTCAGCGCCCCGCCCCACACACACTGGTGCATTACTAGCCCAAAATAGGTCTAATGCTTAGAACTAGGTATCAGTGATTTCAGTGCTGCAGCATGTAACAAGACTCCTAATAGAGTCAAAATTAGCTCTGTTATTACACAGTGGCAAGAGGAGAAGTCAAAGTTGTGTTTAGGGCCCTCAGAAGAGGGGCCCACACTGCCAGGCACACATACCTGCCCCCAGCCTCTCTCATTCACTAGGCTTTGGAACCCATGTCCCTTGCCTAGCGAGTATTACTTAGTTGAGGGCGAGTCCCTCCATCATAAAATGCCAAGTACAGTTCTACTGTCCTTAATTCACATAACCAGGACAACAAAACCTTATTACTCCTGCCACGATAACAAAGAGACTGGGGATCCCACAGCAGCCAAAGTGACTATTTGGGCAAGCATAAATATGAAAACAAATCAATTGATTTCCCAAGCCCTTCTCTTTGTAAATGTATGCACACTTCGTACTCAACTATTAACACAAGATAAGGGCGGGGGGATTATTGGAGGGGCCCTTAATTAAAATAATGGCAGCATATCAGTGTTGTGTTTGGTTTCCTAAAAGCAAATGGTTTTGTTCATGGAGATATCAACAAAGGCAGCTACAGTGTCTAGGACAGCTGGCTAATATGGCCAGTTTGGGATTCCCCTCGCACAGAGGAATTCCTGGGAGGCATAAAGCCAGCTGTACATCACTCACTCTTGGCCCCCTGGCAAGAGGGTGTCCTGAAGATGTGCCAGGAAGTAAGGAACATGGCTAGAACATGCTGAATAATGGCAATCTTAGGCCAACGGAACAGCCCACAGGAAGCCATTATTGTCAGCACAAGTTATAGGGGTGCTGAAGAAGATCTATTTTGTAATGGAGATCAAAACCATCCCAGCAGCCCCCAACACCAGAGGAATGGAAAGGTTGCAAAAAGGTACCTTTATACCCTGCCCTCCGGTGAGATTCTGGTTTTGTGTGTTTAAACTATTCATGGGTGGGAGATAAAATTACTGATTGGGTCTTGAGCAGAAAAAAAGATTCCTTTAATCTCAGTGCCTAAAGTATGCATTGAGGCTGATTGGGAATGGAGGAGAACTCCACTGGATACAGGTCTGCATGTACCTATTTGAAAATAAATTAACCTAACACCGAGGAGACTGTCCAGTTAATATTACCCTTCTGTCATGCTCATCTGACTGATTTGCTACACTTCAGACCTGAATCTCTTCTTGGTCTTGAAAGAGAGTTTTTAATAACTCTCAAACAGCTGTGAAATATTAGTTTAAGATCGAGTTAACCTAGTGAATGTGCCCTTGCTATATACATTTCAATCACTGCAGTATAATAGAAAAGCTTTTTCTGAAGATCAAACCATGCCTTCTCTTAAAAGTTATTTTAAAATATGTCTTTGAGCATTGCAGAGGCGTAGAGAATGCATTCTCCCTTTTGTCAGAAAACTTTGATTCCACCAGCACATTCAGAGAATATTAATGGAAGATAAAAATGCAATTGTTTGCAATGAAATTGCAAACACCATCCCCCAAAGACTATAATAGTTATATTTCTCTCTGTATCCCATTAGGCCAGAATTGATGTCATTACATGTATCCCATTTAAGTATTTATGGGTCCTCAAAATTGTATTACATGTTGTAGTCAACTGAATTAGAGCCTTCTGTTCCATGAGAGATCTGACTCTTACCCGTTGTAAAATAAAAGTGTTTATTAAACAGATGGGTGGGATTTTATTTTCTTGATCTGAGCAAATAGAAGAATTAAATTACCGGTATTTAAAATATACTACAATCACCAGTCTCAGCAGGTGGACCTGTGCTCACAAGTGAGTATAGAGATAGCTTATCCAGCAGTTTAATAAAGAGATAACAACAAAATCTATGGGCTAGATCCTCAGCTGATGTGAATCAGTGTAGATCAATCAAATGGCAGTTTGGGAATCCCTTTGAAGTCAATGGAGCTACATTGATTTACACGAGCTTTGGATCTGGCCTTATCTTGTTTTCCAGTACAAGCACCTACACAAAATACAGACCTACCATCACCACACATGACATAATTTAGGTAAAATATCTACCATAAGTATAGGACTTAAAACTATGAATGTCTGGGGTTTGGGAGAAGGGGAGGAGAAAATCACTTAAGGCCACATTATGGCTCTGATCCTGCATCACTGAAAATCAATGGAAGTTTTATCATTGAAAACAATGGGAGCAAGACTTGGGGCCTTGTGAAATGCTGAATAATTTGTAAGATCCATACAAATACCTCCCCATGCTCCCTGCTTCTTAATACCTAGAACAAACCCTCACTTTACAAAATACTATAACTAAACAGCAGAAATCCCAATAATCTTTCCAAAGGAAAGATCACCCTGAAAATAAAGTATTTAAGGCACTGAAATGATTTGATAAACGTAACAGAATTTCAAAACTATCTAGAACTCCTAGTCAGTACTTCTAGAACTCCTATCTAGAACTCCTAGTTCTAGAACTCCTAGTCAGTACTTATCTGAAAATGTCCTTTCTCCAAGAGGTCCACAGATCCATTACAATAGTACATTATCTTGCTTGCAGGTTGGATACAGAAATAGACTTGTTAGTGGCAGCAGAGAAATGCCCTGCCCCCACAAAGTTCCCTCCAGTTGAGATAACTTTCACATCCCGACTAATTAAATTCCACTTTCCAAATTACAGATTGTGTTCAATATATTTTGAGTGGAAAGCACAACAATTTCTCCTAGGACAGAGCATGAGAAATTCCCCGTAATGAAATCTCTGGAGGTCAATTTCCATCTCTCTTGTGGATGTTCCATTTCTCTCCAGCATGGGCCAGATTTATGGACCTTATTATTCAAAGAAAGACATTTTTCAGGAAAACAGAGAATTTTCCTTTTCTTCCTTGTGCTAAGGTCCACAGATCTGTTACAATGGGACATTCATAGAGGTATGCCTCCACAATGGGAAGCAGGATCATCCTTGAAATATGGACATCCAAAATGAGATATATTGTTTATATATATTCTCCTCCTTCCCCTGGGCACTAAGATATGGAGAAGATTTCTTCCCCAAAATGTCATTGCTAATAATTGGATGACTAATTGGTAGAATTTGATGAATTTATGTATTGAGGGTCATGTGGCTACCTAGGGGGAAAGCAGAGCAGGTATTTCTGTGAGTGTTCAATGGATAACGAGTTGGACTCTACAGGGGAATGCTGCAAAGTAAGGGCTGGCATAGCCTAGAGGAGAGTGCTTGGGTGGCTAACAGGCTGGTGGCTTCCCTCATGCTGGAGACAGGGGATAACAAGGTGAATCACAGTCCAGGGTACCCTGAGAATGGTCACAGAGGTAGCAGGAAGAGCATGGAGGGAAATATTAATAACTCTGTTTTAGCCACATGGAGCTTCAGCTGACAGACATCCACAAGGAAACATCAGAAAGACAGGCTGAGATTTTAGTAGTGGCGCAGTTGCTATGCTAGCTAGAGCACTTACTGCAGCGGCATGCCTCTGCACTGCCCATATGTGGGACTCGGGCTAGATGCCTCCATTTATTCCAATTAATGGGGGGCATGGATCAGTGTTCATGTCGCATTCCCCATCAGTACCAGGCCGGGTTGGGGAAGCTAATGATCCAACCAGCGGCCCAAATTCAGTGATGAATCCTGGTCATAGGACACCTGAGGCACATTCCGCATACACTAAGAAGATTCCAATTAATACAGAAAAATAGCAGATCCGTGCGAACAGTGTCCCTTTCATCTTCCCTAGTATGCACCTTAGGGCAAGCCATGGAAGCATAAAGGTTGGGAGAACTGAAAATAATTGGGAAAGTGCAGTTCTTTTGAATACGATTCCTAAGAGCTACAACAAAGGGCACTGGAGCTAAGTTTCTTCCTAAAACAGACATATTGGCTGCATACTTCAAGTTATATTTGCTTCCGACTCCATAAAAAATCTTGCAAACTTAACTTATGTAGTGAATGGTCTGCCTTGCTTCTAAATGAAATCATCCAACTTTTGGTACACACAAATGTTAAAATATTGTTAGTACCACATCTTAATCTTGAATTTAATTTAGAAATCACAGCTGCCCAATTATGATACCAAATTATTAAGGTTAAGAAAGGTTATACTACAGGGGATATATAAATGAATGGAAATATGTATTGAATACTATTTCAACAGGGTGCCAGATTCCAAGACCCTACATATTTGTTAACAATAAAGCAGAGCTTTTTTGCTGATTCACTGATGTCAGAGCAGGTGGGCATGGGCAGCGGATAACATAGGCTGGGGGAGGCTGTGCCTCCCCAAACAGCCAGGCATGGCCCCGCCCATGTTCCACCCCCAAGTCCTCCTGCTTCCCACTCTGTGGCTGGAGTCCAGTGTCCCTGTAGGGTGGCCCTGGCTCGGGCTGCGCGCCTGCCCTCCCGGCACTCCAGGGCTGCGGCTGCACTGCCCGCCTAACCTCATGGTGCTCCAGGGTTAGGGAGGCTATAGCCGCACTGCCTGCTCTCCCTTCGCTCCAGGACTGGGGGGAGCTAGCCTGGGTTGGGAGCCACTGACTGCAGTGGGGGGGAGGGACTCCTGCTCTCCAGTGGGGGGCATGGAAGGGGAGGGGCCTCAGGCAGAAGGGGTGGGGCTGGGGCTAGCCTCCCTCAGCCGGCGGTTCATGTGACGCCCATGCAGGTGAATACTATTAGCTCTAACCCAGATGTATAAAAGGGTTTGGGTGTTTCTTTGGCAGAAAGAACAGAGAATTCTGCAGGGATTATCATCAATAAGGCTACATTTTAGTCACGGGTATTTTTAGTAAAAGTCATGGACATCTCACAGGCAGTAAACAAAACTTCACAGCCCGTGACCTGTCCATAACTTGTATTATATACCCCTGGCTAAACCTTGGATGGGAGGAGGCGGCATGGGGCTGCCACAGGTGCTGGGGGGAAGTGGCCTGGGGGCACAACCCCCACTGGTGCTGGGGAGGGGCAGTTGGCCGGGCTGGCAGGCTCCCTACCTGGTTCCGCGCCTCCCGAGAAGCAGTGACATTCCCCTCCCTCAGCCTCTCTAGGCGGTGGCATGGCCAGGTAGCTCTGCGTGCTGCCTCCACCCTGGGCGCCGGCTCCACAGCTCCCATTGGGCAGGAACCATGGCCAGTGGGAGCTGCAGGGGCGGTGCCTACAGAGAGAGGCAGCACACATTGCTGCCTGGCCACACCTCAACCTAGGAGTTGATGGATGTCGCCGCTTCCAGGGAGCCCCCCCGAGGTAAGCACCCCTTCAGAAATCACGGAGGTCCCAGAAAGTCACGGAATCCTTGATTTCCGTGACCTCTGTGAAAAACTCGCAGCCTTACCTATGAACAACAAAGCTCAGGAGAATGCTTAGGCTGAGGTTTATGGTTTTGCTGTTATTTAAGATCACAATAAAGGCAAACCATGGGATAGTGGATAGTTGGGACAAGATCAAATGTGTGTGTACTTGGCTTGGTCTTCACTCAAAAGTTATATCAGTATAGCCACATCAGTCAGGGGTGTGAAAAGAAACACACCCTGACCAACAATAGCTATGTCGACACCCCCACCATCCCCCGTAGACGCAGCTATGCTGATGAAAGAGTGTTTCTGTCAATGTCACTAATGTCATTCAGGGAGATGATGTTCCTACAATGACAGAAAAACTCCTTCTGTTTGTGTAGGATGCCTCTTCACTGGAGGGCTATGCCAACATAGGCTCCATAGTGTAGACCAGTGGTCTCCAACACAAGATCAGTTTTTGAATTTAAGATCAACCCAGGATCTACTCCACCCCTTCCCCGAGGCCCCGCCCCGCTCACTCCATTCCCCCTCCCTCCGTTGCTCATTCTCCCCACCCTCACTCACTTTTCACCGAGCTGAGACAGGGGGTTGGGGTGCAGGAGTGAGGGGTACAAGCTCTGGGAGGGAGTTTGGGTTCAGGGGCCATATGGTCACACTGCACCTAATCTCATAGAATCCATTGGACATTTCATGACTTACTTTTTATTAGTGTCATTTGTGGTTTATAGATCCAAAATCCTTCAGGGATTGTCACAAATCAGTATAACATTCTCAACTGTGGGGTGTACATTGGCTGAGCCTGGGGCAGGGGGTTGGGGTGCAGGAGTGGGCTCAGGGGTGCAGGAGGGAGTGAGGGGTACAGGCTCTGGGAGGGAGTTTGGCTGCAGGAGGGGGCTCTGGGCTGGGGCAGGAGGTTGGGGTGCAGGAGGGGGTGCGAGGTGCAGGCTCCGGCCCGGAGGCGCTTACCACAGGTGGCTCCCGGTCAGTGGCACAGTGGGGCTCAGGCAGGCTGCCTGCCTGCCCTGGCCTCACGCCGCCCCTGGAAGCGGCTGGCTGCTGGCACATCGCTGCGGCCCCTGGGGTGGAGGGAGCGGGGCAGCGGGTCTCTGTGCACTGTCCCCATGTGCCATCCCTGCAGCTCCCATTGGCTGGTGGGGGGCGGGAGCAGCATGCAGAGCTTCCTTCCCCCAGGGACTGCAGAGATGTGCAGCAGCTGACCGCTTCTGGGAATGGCATGAGGTCAGGGCAGGCAGGCAGCCTGCCTGAGCCCCGCTGCGCCACCAGACTTTTAGCGGCCAGAGATCACGATCGACTGGCAGAGGCTCCAGGATCAACCAGTCGATTGCGATAGACTGGTTGGTGACCACTGGTGTAAACACAACCTGTATGAAGAACTGGGTGAGAACTCCTCTTGCTTACAATCACTTAAACCACTAGTCATCTAAACTGCCAATGGACATCAATTTACCAAATAAACTGAGACAGGTGACAATCCTCACACCTGTAACACAACATGCTAGCACAGCTTGTGTTTATATCATCCGTTCATATACACTGACATTGTTCCTTCTGCAACTTCCTGTTCTGAATGCTTCTTATGTCTTCCAGTGCTGCCCATGCAGTCAAAATAAAGCAACTTAGCTATGCAAGTGGTGTTCCTTTAGGCAACCTTAGGGCTTATCTACACTAACAGTGCTGCAGTGGCATAGCGGTACCGGTGCAGCTGCACTGCTGTAGCACTTAGTGAAGACACTACCTACACTGACGGGAGAGCTTCTCCCATCAGCGGAGGAACTCCACCTCCCCAAGGGGCGGTAGCTGTATCAACAGGAGAAGCCCTCCCATCGACATAACGCTGTCCACAGTAGGAGTTAGGTTGGTATAACTGTGTCGTTCAAGGGTGTGGATTTTCCCAGACCCTGAGAGATGTAGTTATACTGACATAATTTTGTAGTGTAGACCAGGGCTCAGGCACAACCCAAATGGCTAACCTTAATGAGCTGCTTCATGTCCACTAGCACACCATTTTTGCACAGGTAATTTCCAGTAATACGTTATGCATGAGAGCTAAACTACGAAATCTATAAAATCAAAACAGCTGCTAAGAGCATCTGCTAATGCTGACATTTAAACTTGACCCAAACATATTTTATGGCAAAATTATATGTATATACTATACGAACGAAAACATTTTGTTTTGTTACTTTGTCGTTGTTCCAGAAACTGTAAGTACAGTATGTAGTATGACCAAGTAGAAAGAAAAAGATACTGTTTCTTTCATTCTATGGCCCTCGGTAATATTCAGTACTCATTAGTAAATCACATTGAAATTGCCACAATGCAAAAATCAAAAAACCCAAACAAGCAGGTCTTTTGTGCAGACATTACGCAAGAGGAGTCAAAAGGAGTTTGCTTGAGTGAAGCAGAGTAAAAATTGACTAAGGACCTTGGAATTTGGCCCAGAGTGTGTGTTTAATTCATGGGAAAACAGTTCAAAGAAATGAACATTCTTTATTCTGTATACTGCGACATTATTTATCTTAAGAAGCTGCTTTTGACTTCAGTCATTTATTTATGATGATAATGATGCTCCTGTCTTTATCGGGAATCTAGTTTTGATTATGCTAATATACTAATTATACAGCCATGGAATTTCAAAAGGCTAAATTTTAAGAAAAACTATAAAGGTAGGGCCAGATTCCAAAACAAATAATTTTTTTTCTTAACTTACAGCTAGGTTTTATATGTCAAGTGAGGAAAATGTTGATTGTGATTAAGAAAATGTATTGCTTGCTTTCAGGAAGCAGCCAGCTAGTTTCAAGGATCATTTCAAAATCTCTTAAGTCTTTGCTGTATGTCACAGGAAGCCAAATAAAACTTCTCCCTAAGTGGCGTCTCTGCAGGAAGATCACCTTGGAATGGGAATTAAAAATAAGAAAGCTATCAAGCTGGTTGGGGGAAGGGCGGGCTCTCTTCCCTTCCCAATCAGCAATTTAACTATGGATTGATAGTCAATTGGGCCCTTGCCCAGTGCTCTGAAAATGAAGACAGTTCCTAGCCACTAAAAAGAGGGGGGTGGGGGGGGAAATCACAGAAACAGCACTAAGCAGCAATCTATTTATATTGTAAGCAGCTAGTTTTCTTTTTCTGGTTTACTTTTTAATAAGTAATATCCTACAGACTATAAAAGTTCACTCACAGATCCAGCTGGAGATCCTGAATCTTTCCAAGAAATCAGATGGTATCTTGTCACAAGAACCAGTGCAGCAATAGCCACCCTGTAAATGAGATCAGTCAAAAGTGAATATTTAACTTTACAATGGGTAGATTAATGAGACATTAGTAAACATGTTTTAAATACCAGGTCGTTCTTTTGCAAGCATGAAATAACAAATGTATTAACAGGTGAACAGCTTACTGCTAATTATTAGCATATAAACAGAATGGGTTTTTACACTATCCAGGCATTCTTTAGAAATGGCTGCTAAGCCATCAGTTTAAGAGCTATGCACAGAATGATATTCATATTTTTGGTCCAAATTTTGATGACAGGAAAATTAATGTAAGTGTGAAGTTTCATCCAAGAAACATGCACAGGCTAAGCAAAATACCAGTAAGACTTTTGAACAGAGGATCCAAGTGAAATAGAAAAGATAAAGAAGACTACTGTAGTTTTCATGAACGGCATTCTCCTCTCATTTACTTGAAGCTCACATGGATCCTTGAATTTTA
The DNA here is from genome assembly GCF_011386835.1 of Chrysemys picta bellii. Lineage (NCBI taxonomy): Eukaryota > Metazoa > Chordata > Testudines > Emydidae > Chrysemys > Chrysemys picta. The sequence goes on from NC_088792.1 coordinate 254,010,763, forward strand.
GAGAAAAAAAATTAGTACTTGTCTCAGACGAAACTGGCTTGATTACCCCTTTTCCCCCCATTTGTCATCAACTTTCTCCCAGACAGCTGCTGGGCCAGCCCAATGGACACTACAGAACGGATCTGGAGGCAAGGCAGGAACCTGAGGCTCAAGAAGGCACATGGGGCCAGATTTTTCAAAGGTATTTAGGCACCTAAAGATGCAGAGAGGCACCCTTTGGGATTTTCAAAAGCTCCTAGGCACTTAACTCCCAGGCGCTTGCATGATTTTGAAAATCCCACTAGGTGCCTCTCTGCATCTTTAGGTGCCTAAATGCTGTTTAAAGTTAGTTCCATGGCCTCTATGACAGAGTTTAATTATTTTATGTAATTTTGTTTGTCCCAAGTCTACTGATCCACCAGTAATTGGACCAGTTAAGACACAGGGTACCAGACTTCCTACTTCCTCTGAAATTTAATTTTGCCTGGGAAGTTGACAGGCCCAGGCCTAAAGTCCTGAGAGAAGAAAGCCAAATATTCTGGAAAAAGCCAACAGAGTTCAGGTTGATTCATATTGGACAAGAATGCTAGGCCCATTATACAGTTATTAGCCCATGAATAAGAAGCACCCTCAATTTATCACCCCTTTATAATTCTAATTAGTGAAACCGTTTATGATTTAATGTTTACATGGAACATACGGTGTTGCTGCTCTAAGCAGTAGAGGGATGGGGAAACCAATTTGCAGTTAATCAGAACTAGCCTGAACCTCAGCCCCCATATTGAATATTTTTGAGGGATCCAATTGTCTTGGACAGAAACCTAAATATAAGGATAGGATAGAATAAAAGTAAAGCAAGCTGAAGCAGGAAAAGAGGTCAGATAGCAGTGTTAGTGAGCCTGATTCGGATTTATATTTACATGGGTATTTCACCATTGTAACTCCATTGATTTCCACAGAGCTACTCCCCACTTACAGGATCAGAATCAGGCCCAGTCGGTCTAGCTCAGAAGAATTAGCCAGAATGGTGATTTGTACTCAGGTGGGTTGAAGGGACTGAGTAAGGTCAGGAATGAGTTATTTGGGAAAGGAGAGAAGGACATAATTGGAGCATTGGATGCAGAAAAGGAGCAGAACAAAAACTTCAGAGATCCAACTGGATTTGGGTAAGTAACCAAACTTTAGGAGAGCTTTTCCAAAGTTAACCTTGGAACATTCTGAGGGTTAGTCATCATTATTAAACAAGTCACTTCTCAGTATAATTGAAAGGTGCTTGAATCTAAGTTCAGAGTTACATAGATACTGCTAAATATTGCTATGGCAATACCATGTTTTAGTAACCACACAGCACCTACCGGTTATCACGTTAGGGCGCTCAGACTATTTATGTAACCAACTCTTCAGTGATGATTGAAATTTTGTATTACAATATCACGTAGAGGCCCCAATAAGGGATCAGGGCCCCAATATAAAGACACTGTACAAGTATGTAATAAAACAGCCCTACCCGAGAGAGCTTACAGTCTTAGTGACAAGATACAACAAACAGGTGGAGAGAAAAGGATGAGGTAACAGAAATAGAAGCATATTTTGCAGACTAGCTGTGGATATAAATATAACATGTTACCTGCCTAGCCATTATCAATAAGCTGAAATGGAACTGCCAAAGGTGCCATGAAGTTGGCAGGATTTGATCGTGATCAAGGATAACCCAATGAATTCCTAGTCTATGCCTTCACCATTTGGCCTACAATACCTGTTTAGCTTAAACAATTCCTTGTTTGTAAATCAAGCTTCTTGCTGTGTGATAGTTCTGTTAATCTGCATAGTGCTAAACTGGGGAAAAGGAAAAATAAAAAAACGAAACAAAAATATCACTTAAGATCTTCCAAAAACCAAAGAAACTTACCACGGTTTTATTTTAAAGCATTTTGAGTAGTTTTGTGCAGAAATAGCAACAATGTCAGTGGCGTTTCTAGCTAATCAAGATTTGTGGTCTAGGAGATTCTCCCCCCGCCCCCGCGCCACACACTCCAATATTAGTTTATCTTCTTCCTTCCCCTCGTAAATCAGAGATTCAGTCAGTACTTCCCCATTGCTCAATCAGCTGCTTTGGTTTAATTTTACACTGAAAAATTCAAACAGAACCTAACAACTTCTGACTGAGTATTTCCTTTCTAATAGAAACTGAACAGCTGATCCAGAGGAAAGAAGTAGGAAGGAGAGTGATGGGGTTCCTGCTGGTAGAAAACAGGGGTGGAGGTGTTAAAAAGTACTAATAAAAATCTTGTTTTTATTTTTCATTGTGGCCTAGAGACTTTTGATTTTCATGGCTATTCTTTGTGAGTCTGCTCTGAAACTTGCATGATGATTTATAGCTCAAAGCAAACAAACAACATAAACCTGTCCAGGTTCTCTGTGAGCCCAGAGCAGGGATTTTTATCTTGCACTGTACATCTTTTCTGGCAAATTAGCTCAGTGATTCCACAATCAGTACAGATCTCTAACAGACTAGAGAGAGAAGACAAAGATAACGGCTTTGGCTGTTTTTCAAATTAAGTACATTGGGCCTGAAATTAAATTTTCGTTGCTGCTGTTCTGATGATTATCTCTGGGGTGCTGACCACCAAGAGGATGAGGACCAAGAGAATAGCAACAACTATGAGTGAGAAAATCAGCTATATGCACTAGTCAGTGGCACCCAGAATTGCACTAGCATTCTATCCCTGCCTCCTCTTCCTCCCCCACTGAACTATTAAAAACTAAGACAAGCTGTTGTAGAGATAGCAAGTGCTAAAGAGCTTGTAGTCTTAAAAGGTTGGGGGAAAGTGAGAGCAGTAGCTCTGGCTCAGGAACTGAGCCTGTTATGAAAGAGGATTACTATTATTAGTGTGAATTTACCACTCCCTCACTGTTTGAGAAACCATTGCAGGCAATATCCCTTCACCAAACCAGAAGGGGACTAAATGCAAGAGTTGGCCAGAGGAAACTTGATGGTTACTTAGTTGTGCGGGGTATTTCAGGCTAGCCTGATCTCTGATTCATTGACTTTTGTGCCAAAATATCAGGTACTGTTACCATAGCCCCAGACATTCCTTCCTTCAGTTCTGCCTGCATCTGTGCACAATTCCAACCTTGTGTATGTGGGGAGCAGCATCAGATGGAAATATCCCAGCCCAATTCAGGAGTGATATAAATGGTGAGGTAAGTTAAACCATAGGCCCAAGTCAACTCTCAGCTGTACCAGCATGAGGGAACGAGTGCAGAACCAGGCCCCTGAAATTATTCAAATGTGTTCAATATGTTGCTGGGGTAACATGATTCTTCACCATAGCCTTTCCCAGAATAAAGTAAGTCTTCAAAAACATTACTGCACTTTGGGTCCCCATCCCAGCCCCCATTTTTCTTTTGCTGTAGACCAGGGTCTCAAACTCAAATGACCACGAGGGCCACATGAGGACTAGTATATTGGCCCAAGGGCCGCATTTACTGACACCTCCCCACCACTGCCCTCGGCCCCGCCCCCGCTCCACCCCTTCCATGAGGTCCCTTCCCTGCCCTGCCTCTTCCCACCCCTTCTCTGCCCCCATTCCAACCCCTTCCCTGAAATCCCCACCCCAACTCTGCCCCCTCCCTGCCCCCAGGGGTGTGTTGGGGGCTCAGGGCAGGGAGTTGGGGTGTGGGGTGCAGGAGGGGTGAGGGGTGCAGCAGGGGGTCAGGTGCAGGGTGTGGCAGGGGGCTCAGGGTAGTGGGTTGGGGTGCAGCAGGGGGTCAGGGTGCAGGAGGGGTGCAGCAGGGGGCTTAGGGCAGTGGGTTGGGGTGCAGGAGGGGTATGGGGTGCAGCAGGGGGCTCAGGGCAGGAAGTTCGGCTGCAGGAGGGGTTCGGGGGGTGGGCTCCGGCCCGACGCGCACTGGGGGCAGGGCAGGTTCCCTGCCTGTCTGCCTGCCCTGCCCCCGCGCCGCTCCGGGAAGCCGAGGGAACCTGGGGAAGGAGGGGCGCAGGGGTATGTGTGGCTGTTGCTTCAGGCACCGCCCCCAGCTGCTCCCATTGGCCGCGGTTCCCCATTCGCAGCCAATGGGAGCTGCTGGGGGCGGTGCCTGAAGCAACAACCACACACACCCCTGCGCCCCTCCTTCCCCAGGTTCCGTTGGCTTCCCGGAGCGGCACGGGGGCAGGGCAGGCAGGCAGGCAGCCTGCCCTGCCCCTGGTGCACGTCGGGCTGGAGCCGCTCTAGGTAAATGCTGGGGAAGAGCGGGGGGGCCGCGAGATGCTCGCGGGCCGCAGAAAATAATCCTGCGGGCTGCGTGTTTGAGACCCCTGCTGTAGACTATATTTGGAGATATCTGACATTATCTTAAAAATATTCATTTTAAAAAACAGTGTTGTGTTATTTAAAGGCAAATTTTACATTGGCTTGTATTGAGTTCTCTTACCCGGATACATATGTCGGCCTCTAACATAAATGGGGACAAACCTAAAAACAGAATAGGAATATATGTAATATAGATATTAATATAGTCACACTATCCTAAGTGCCTGTTTACTTTACAAGATGCCAAACAAAAATCTAAGTTCAAGTTGTATTGCCCTCAAACTAGGAAAGATTAAAATAACAAATCTATTTTTTAAAGCATACCGACAAGGAAGTTGAATGTCCTCAGTTACAGGATGAAACATTTAAAGATTTGTTTTGTGACTAATTTCACAATGTAGCAGAATGTGTATTGGCCAGAGTACTAAAGAGAGACTATTCTATTGTCAGTCATAGCACCAAACAAAATCCCTATACAGGTACGTCAATGTGCATTAATATTTTAGACCAAACCATACATCTTGTGTTGCCTTCATAAATTCTATTGTCTCAAGAACTGTTTCTTTTCAAGAACCCTTTCTTTATATATCCTAGTTATATTTTTAGACTAAAACATCCAGAATGAAATGCCTCTAAATGCAGTCAGTACTTCAATGGTTACTGAATCTGAATGTAAAAGAATGGTTTTATAGCATGCCAGCCAAAGCCAACAGCTAAATTATCAATACTTTTATACATTCTACTATTTTAACATTGTCCAAAAGTTATTTTTCTATACTCATGACAGAAAGTGATACTTAGGTCTCAGCAAAACATAATTGTAACATTACATCTAATATATAGCAAAATTACAAAAATGAAGGGCCTTTGTAGTCTTTGTTTTTTTAAGCTTTCCTTTGATCCTGTTTTTCTTTTTCTTTGATTTGCTTTTAAGGACAATTACACTTTCTAGATTATTTCTGAAGCCATACAGGTGTGCTTCTTGATGTATAGTTGCATAAGTAATTGTCCTGGCCCAGAGAAGCTAACAGTCTTGGACCCAGTCTACACACACAGTTGTACAGATTTAACTAAAATCGGTGTTTAAATAGGTTTAGTTAAACTGGTGCAAACTTGCGTACACAGGAAAACCCGCATATTTATGGCCAGATCCTGTGCCCTTCTTTCTCCAAAGCAGCAGCAGAATTCGTATGGTTGTGCTATGTAGGTAGGGGCAGGATGCAGACAACCCACACAAAGGAAAAGCCTCCCTCCTGTAGGCAATGGGGCTGTGATCCACAGGGCTCCATCAGCAACAAGCATTTTGAAGACAGAACAGGAACAGACCCACAGAAAGGATTCAATGTATGTGGCTCCTCACACCTCAGTCTGGTTGGATGGAAAGGACTCCATACAGCCGGCCCCCAGAAGTCTGACACACAGCTAATTTATTCACATTGTGTGCAGGGATCAGAATCTGGCCCCAACGTCAATGCGTGAAGACTATGATACAAACTGTGTGGTAAATATCAGGTTACTTATTATCAGTATAGTTAACATACATTACAGGTTGCATTGGTGGTATGGAAAAGCAACCGAAGTTGTTCACAGCAAATATTATGCACTTCTAGAGCTTCTTGCAGTCATGGATCCCAAGGCACTTTAGAAAAATTAACTCAGTAAGCCTAACAGCCCTGCAACGCTCTCATCAAGACTCCCTAAGACCTACTTTTAGTGCACATGAGTAAACCACAAGATTAAAGAGTTTGGGCAAGAAAACTACAGAGTAGGGCTTTTTACACTCTGGTCGGCACAATCTGTCATTTATTATTTGTATTCCAGTAGTGCCTACAATATGCCTTCCTCACACACTGGAAAACGCTTTACCCTCTGTCAATCGCCAAGCTAAGCTTTTCCCCACTGGATTGAATAACACTCTGATGTAGAAATAGCCCTGGGAGCAGTTAGAGTTGCCAGAACACTGCAAGGTGAACCTCACTGAATTTCATTCAGATTGTCCTGTTGTGGGAGGAGTGTGGGTACAGTCAGGAGGAGAAACCTCTCAACACTGTTAATCTGGGATGTGCAAAGGAGGGAAATTCCAGTCTTATGGAGGGAGGGGGCTTTCCCTCACACTGCTCCTCGGGCCTCCCTTTCCTCCCAAAGTCATGTCATGGGCCTAGCAATTCCCTACCCCTCTCCACGAGGAGGGTACAAGCACAGAGGCTGAGGGAGCCAGTATCACAAGGAGAGACCTTCCCCTCCATTCTCCCAAACACACATGTGCCCAGCCAGACCCAACAAATCTAAATCCATTCATGAATACCAATGAGATGATATGGTCCTTGAATTGATAAATAACCTAAACTAGTTTTAGATATGAACAAGGCGTAGTAGGTCTGATATAGATAACAGAAAGCCAATCCTCTAGGTGTAACCTGCTTTAACGCACATAAAAACATTGCATTCCTCCATATTATGGAGGAGGAGGGATAGCTCAGTGGTTTGAGCATTGGCCTCCTAAACCCAGCGCTATGAGTTCAATCCTTGAGGGGGCCACTTAGGGATCTGGGGCAAAATCAGTACTCAGTTCCTAGTGAAGGCAGGGGGCTGGACTTGATGACCTTTTAAGGTCCCTTCTAGTTCTAGGAGATAGGATATCTCCATTTATTTAATTTATTATTTGCATCTGTACACATATTTTACTTGTTTCCTAAAATAAACTTCCTTCCCTCCCTCTTGAGCAGCTATGTGATTATTTATATTTTGAAGGAGAAAAATGTGTGTTATAAACAGGTACAGAGTACTGTACTGTTAGCATTTTTTTGTTGTAATTGTTTGAACATTGAATGCCTAAATCTCCATTTGGGTGTTGAAGCATACAAAATTGTCCCCTATGTGCTGCTATTTCCAGTCTAGCCATGAGGTAGACAAACAGGACATGGTGGTACATGTAACCTTCAGAGATTAGCAACATTCCTCGCTTACAAGATTAAGAAAGCAGGAAGCCTTAAATCACTGACATGGCAGGAGCAATCCAGGCGATGCAATGAATACGAGGTTACTTTTATATACCTTAACTTAATCGTATCTGTGACGAGCCAAATCTAGCTTGCCTTCTTCTCACAGATAGTCCCCTTCAAGTCAATGGGAGTTAGGATTCAAGCCAAAAGAGATATGAACCTATTACACAAACTTTAAAAAAAAAAAACTCTTAAAAAAAAATTCTGAAAAACAGATTCCAAAAGTTTTGCTAGGCAAAGTATACTGCACCTACACAACAGCTGCCTGATGTGATATTCCAAAGTTTTAATTACATTTGGATGTGGTGAGCTGATCTTTCCTAAAACAACACAACATGTAGTAAGATATACAGATACAAGAAATTCAATTACAAGAATAAAATGCACTAAAACTCCAACTGATGTTTATCTGGTCTTATACGGAGACAAAATTTACAGCGGTCCCTTTCACACTCCTTTAATGAAATGCATGTCTGGGCATTTCAGTATTTATGATCTGCTCATCCTTAACCTGGGCAGCTTAGTAAATGAGCATGATGTGTAGAGAAAATTTTTAGACATTCATTAATGGCAAACGGTGACCGTTGTCTTCACGGGAATGCTGTCCTGGAAAAACTGTCATAAGAAATGTTTGGTATAGCACTGACAGTACCATATATTTCTGTGATTGTTTGCTGAATGAATGCAGTATTTCAAAGAATTCAGTATTCTCACCTTATTCCTGTCAAGCAGGCCTGACAATTTATCATGGAAAAAAACCAAAGTGATAATGGAGAACCCTCTGCAGAAGTACAGAAGATACGGGTTTTGGAAAAAATCAACTTATTTTTATTGCATCTTTTCCAGGCCAGATAATAGTCCTGCTTCTCTTACAGTCACTTCCATTATCTACACTTTACAAACGTTGCCAGTTACATCTATTCTACACCTTGAATGTTCTTTACCAAACTAAACTATTCTTCCCCTAGTCTCTCAGTTTATTTTGAAAGATGCTCACTTGCAAAGTCCAGTATTTTATCTGCAGGGCTGTAGGTTTGGCTCAGTAAATTTGAAAAGTTACATTTTTGGATTTTGCAAAGAGGTTGCTGCTTTCCTTTTAAGACATACAGTATTGGTTTTCATTGACATTTAACTCATTATTACCTCAAGAACATTTTAACGTTTTGTACAAGTTTAAGTAGCTGTAATCGAAAAGACTTTGGCAGGATTTCACCTACATTAACAGGGTTTTCTTCGCTTTAATTTCTGACACTGAAAAATTCGAAGAATCAACTTCATCCCTAATGCAACTCTACTCATTACATTGGAGTCCCATAATGGGGGAATTTGGCCCAATATTTTTATTATTAGACAATAAACTTATTGAATACCTGCAAAAAAATTGAAAGTTGAAATGTTTTGATTACACAAAATATTAAGCATATAATCCATAACTTATTGAAATCAATGGAAACATGGGCTCTGGATCAGGTCCAAAGAGTTGAGGAACAAATCTGGTGACCAGGGTGAATGTGGGGCTTAGAGGATAGCAAAGAACAAGTAGGTGCCAATCAAAATCCATTTTTGTTGATAGAACATTGAAGTAACCACTTTAATATACAGTACAATGGCATAAGAGACAAATCTGAAAATTCTAATGGCCATGATCCCATCTTACTTGCATTTAAATGAAACTATTGTATATTGCAGCTCAGTTTCGCCCAAACCAAAACTCCTTCAATTTCTGTCTTCTGCTGCTACTCTGACAGGAAAAGACTTTCAGCAATGTTGAATCAATAGTGGGAGGCAAAAAATAAGAGGGCTGAAGAACATAGATTCAAAATCGTCAGGCAGTTTTTTTCATAAACCTGAGCCTTTCATGACAGGAAAGTGGTAAAACAAAAGGAGAAAGAATGACTCTTGCCATTGTACAGAAAACTAATCATGTAAGCTAAGGTCCATCGCACAAAACATTTGGGGTGAAATCCACACCCCTTCCTCCCCCACTGGAGTCAATGAAAGCTTTGCTATAGACTTCAATGGGGGCCAAGATTTCACCCCTGATCTCCAGGGGCAGGTGGTGAAAGTCATCCTATCATACTGGCAAAGGTAATGCTCTTTAGCTAGCATTCAAAAGACATTGTAGCCTAGTGGATGGCACACTGGCCTAGGGAGCAGAACTGGGTTCCATTTCTGGTTTTGCCACCAGACTGCTAGGGCCATGACTACACTATAAAATTATGTAAACTTAATTTACGTCAGCATACAGGTGCTGCAGTAATTAAATCACTTTTGCACATCCACACTATGCTCCTTGTGTGGGCAGTGCACGTCCTCACTAGCAGCGCTTGCATTGCTGCAGAGAGCAGTGCACCGTGGGTAGCTATCCCACTGTGCAACTCACCACTAACTAGCGCAGGGTGTTTTGGGAACATTTTGCAATGCCTGATGGGGCTGAAACAAGTTGCGCTGGGGTGACTAGGAACATAAATTCAATGTCCCATAATGCAGTGTTCTTCATCCAATAATTTCATCTTTTCAAAATTCCTCACAACCCTATGCATCCCTTCTCACTGTCTGCCATCTTTGTCAGCAGCCTGGATCCTGCACGGCTGTGCACTATTGTGATGAGCGATGTGTGCATGGGGGGCCGGATCGTGCAGTATTTGCAGAGTTGCCAGAGGAGCTGCAGGGAACATGATGATTCTTGCTGTGGGACATAGAAAGAAATAATTCAAAGTTGTTGGCAGCATTCACAGAGCAGCTGCAGATGGTGGAGCACCAGTTCTGGGCCCAAGAAACAAGCTCTGACTGGTGGGATTGCATACTCATGCAGGTTGGAATGACAAGCAGTGGCTGCAGCACTTTCAGATGCACAAGGCCTTATTCCTGGATCTCTGTGCAGAGCTCACCCCAGCCCTCCAGCACAGTTACATCAAAGTGAGATCTGCACTGACGGTGAGAACGAATGGTGATTGCTTTGTGGAAATTTGCAACACCCGATGGCTACTGATCGGTCAGGAATCAATTTGAAGTTGGGAAATCCACTGTGGAGGTTGTTCTGATGCAAGTGTCCAGGGCCATTAATCACCTCCTGCTATGAAGAACTGGGCAATGTGCAGAACATAGTGGATGGTTTTGCAGCAATGGGGTTACCAAACTGTGGTGGGATGATAGACCACACACATATCCTCATTTTGGCACCAGACCACCTTGCCAAAGAGTACATCAACAGAAAGTGCTATTTTCTATGGTATTGCAAGTGCTGGTGGATCACTGGGGACACTTTACCAACATCGGTGTGGACTGGTCAGGGAAGGTGCATGATGCATGCATCTTTAAGAACACAGAGCTGTTCAGAAAGCTGCAAGCAGGGACTTTCTTTCCAGATGGGTGGATTACAATTTGGGAGACCCAGCCTGGGAGACCCAGCCTATCCCTTACTCCCACGGCTCATGAAGCCATGCATCAGCCACATTGACAGCACCAAGAAGTACTTCAACAACAGCCTAAACAGCTGTAGAATGACAGTTAAATGGACCTTTGGTCATTTGAAAGGTTGCTGGTGCTTTCTACTCATGAGACTAGACCTCAGTAAAAAAAAAAATCCCAATGGCTATAACTGCCTGCTGTGTGCTGCATAGTATCTGTGAAGCAAAAGAGCAAACGTTTCCACCAGGGTGGAGGTGGAATGGCTGTCTGCTGATTTTTAGCAGCTGGATACCAGGGCTATAAGAAGAGCACAACACAGAGCTATTCGGCTCAGGAAGGCTTTGAAAGACCATTTGAAATTGAGCCACAGTAGTGTGTATTGCTGTGGTGTGCTCTACCTGGTATTGCTCTTTTCCACCCCAGTATGAACCTTGTAACGAGTGCTGTGTGTGTAGTAATATAAAATTGCAAACGCATCTGTTACGATTATCTGTGAATGATGTCAGCCCCAGTCAGCATATGTTGTGAACTAATAACGATGAATTAAGTTTCCAAAAATAGACTGATTCCATACCCAGGCAAACAGACACATTTATAAGTGAATAAAACTTAAATAAAGGGGAAAGAATTTTTGAAGGGGAAACAACAGTCATTTCCATTTCACAAACACATACACCAACTGTATCTTTCACCGGTCAGTGTATGTGCAGCTGTGATTGCCTGTACTCGCCTCCGGAGTGGAGTGGTAGGGATAGTGCAGCGGCCCTGAATACCATGTGGAATGCAGGTTTCAGAGTAACAGCCGTGTTAGTCTGTATCCGCAAAAAGAACAGGAGTACTTGTGGCACCTTAGAGACCAACAGATTTATTTGAGCATAAGCTTTCGTGGGCTACTGCCCACTTCTTCGGATGCATTCAAGTTCAACAGTCTCTCTTTGGAGTCTGTTTTTGAAGTTTTTTTGTTGCAAAATTGCCACCTTCAAGTCTGTCACTGAGTGGTTAGAGAGGTTGAAGTGTTCTCCCACTGGTTTTTTAATGTTATGATTCCTGATGTCAGATTTATGTCCATTTATTCTTTTGTGTAGAGATTGTCCAGTTTGGCCAATGTATATGGCAGAGGGGCATTGCTGGCACATGATGGCATATATCACGTTGGTAGATGTGCAGGTGAACGAGCCCCTGATGGAGTGGCTAATGTGATTACGTCCTATGATGGTGTCACTTGAATAGATATGTGGACAGAGTTAGCATCGGGCTTTGTTGCAAGGATAGGTTCCTGGGTTAGTGTTTATGTTGTATGGTGTGCGGTTGCTGGTGAGTATTTGCTTCAGGTTGGGAGGCTGTCTGTAAGCGAGGACAGGCCATAAATAAACAGACTCCAAAGAGAGACTGCTGAACTTGAATTAATATGCAAATTAGATACAATTAACTTAGGTTTAAACAGAGACTGGGAATGGTTGGGTCATTACACTAATTGAATCTATTTCCCCATGTTAAGTTCTTCTCACCTTGTATGGGTCATCTCGATTATCACTTCAAAAGTTTTTTTCCTCCTGCTGCTGATAGCTCATCTCAATTGATTGGCCTCTTACAGTTGGTATGGCTCCTTCCACCTATTCATGTTCTCTGTATGTATAAATATCTTCTGTCTGTCTGTTCCATTCTATGCATCCGAAGAAGTGGGCTGTAGCCCACGAAAGCTTATGCTCAAATAAATTTGTTAGTCTCTAAGGTGCCACAAGTACTCCTGTGCTTTATGTGGAATGCAGAGAGGGGAGGTGGGGAAGAGAAATGCAGTTCTCTAGGGGCTGCAAAGGGAGGTGAGCACGGAACTGTTGAACCTGAAGGTCAACAAGAGTCTGCAGCATATCTGTTTGCTGCTTGAGAAGCGCTAGCATCTCCAGCTGCACATCCCTCTCCTTTTCCTGTGCATTTCTCGTCTCCATTCTGCTCTATCCCTGGCCATGCTGCCTGCAAGTGTCATCCTCTAATCACCGGGCTCAGTATCCAAAGCAGTAGAGGAATGCAGGATTTCTTCAAGCATGTCATCCCCTGTCCTCTTCCTTCTCCTCCTTATCTGGCTGAGCCACTCCACTGGTGTGCCAGCTGCAAAAGATACAATACACAGAAGTACTATTGTGAGTGTATTCACAAGATAATGGAAACTTGGTATACTAAACTCACTCCCCTTGGTGCACACAAGTTTCAAGCACTACATTCTCACTTCTCCTAGGGATTCATAGAGCACAGTGACAGTTCCAGCCATGGTGAGTGCAGCCCGGGGGATTGAGGAGGAAAGTTGGAAAAATAAGGGAGTGGTGGTGGTGGTGCGGGGGGGGGGGGGGGGGATAGCTCACAGGCATGAATATAATGAATATATGTATATAGGGCAATTGAACTGAATACTGGCACAGTTTTCCACAGGTGGTGGTGATTTTAGCTGATCTCTCATCCTAAGAGTAACAGAGGCTGAAATGAAACAGCTCCTGCAGGTGTCCAACTGCAGACCAGTGCTGTATGCTGCTAGCCTGTGTGTTGCAATGGTGTCCACTGAAGTAAATCGCTCAGTGGCGTGGGAAAGTGTCCTACCGTGGCAGAAGAAGTAAGGCAGCCCTCCACAGAAACCTTCGGCAGAGGATTGCAAACTGCCGCCAGGAAAATTTTCTCAGGATCTCTACAGAGGATTCACAGGACATCTCGGTGCACCTAAACAAACTGTGCCTAACTCTAGAGGGGAGTGAGTAGCAGATAGCAACTCTACCTCTGTTGGCTGTTTCTCTACCTCTTCTAGCATAAGTAAAAAATATTAAATCAACAGATTTGTCCTGCTACTTTGGGGGTTCCATCCCTGTGATTTCAAAGCAAACTGAATATTTACCAGAGGTTCTTTCTACTGTATCAGGCTCACCCATGCGGGACTGGCTGGAGTGTCCAGGACTCAAAAACAAACTCTGGCTAGCTGCACCACTGGATCCCCCATACTCCTCCTCTTCCATCTCCTCCTCTTTGCTGTTCATGGTGGGGGCCTGTGACTTGTGCTCCCCCGAAGTATCCACAGGGCTCTTGGGAGGGGATGGGTCTCCGCCGAGGAAGGCATGCAGTTCTTTTTAAGAGCAGCAGATCTGCAACTTTGCACCAGAGCGATTGTTAGACTTCTTCGCCTTCTGATACGCCTGCTGCAGCTCCTTGGCCTTCAAGCGGCACTGCTGCTGGTCCCTCTTGTGGCCCTTCTCCATGCCCCAAGCAATCTGCTCATAGATGTTGATGTTTCTACGGCTGGATTGGAGCTGTGCCTGCAGACAGACCCAGGACATCCATCACCTCCTGTATGCTCCAGGCAGGAGAGCATCTGCAGCATGTAGCCGGCATAGTCAACTGGGCAGTTACTAGGTATGCTCAAGAGTTGCTAGGTGAGCTCTCCAAGCCAGGCAACCAGGAAATGGAATTTCAAAAATTCACAGGGCTTTAAAGGGGAAGAGTGTGTGCCTGTGTACCTAGCCGCCTGACAGTGGAATTCAAAATGGTGACCAGAGAGCAGTCAAGGTGGGGCATTGTGGGACACCTTCTGGAAGCCACTAAAGTCGAAGTAAGTAATTAACCTAAACTCTATGCCTTTCAGGGAGGTGGAGTTATTAATTCACACAAGGCAGCTTACGTCTACACTAAAATTTTGCTCCCACCAATATAACTTACCGGACCTAACTCTGTGGCATAGACTAGGCCTAAGTGACCTTAAGCAAGTCACTTATCTCTCTATGCCTCAATTTTCCCATCTCTAAAATAGGGATACTGATACTGCCATCCTTTGTGAGGTGCTTTGAGATCTGATGAAAAAGTGCTATACAAGAGGTAGTTATTACTATTATTCATAAAAATAACAAAATTAATACACTACTACATACAATGCAATGTTCTGAAATAAACTGCATTTAATTTTGTATTTTCAAGAATCTCTAGTAAGATAATTATTGGCTTAATCTTAATGGCATGATATCTAGTTGCGGCATGCCAAGTTTCTCTTGATAAATAGGCTGAAACCATTATAATGGATAACAGCTAGGCTGCTGGTGTGCTAAAACCACTGGAAATCTTTGACCAACATTGTCTCATTAGAACATGCAAATGGCCATACTGGGTGACACCAATGGTCCATCTAGCCCAGTATCCTGTCTTCCAACAGCTGCCAGTGCCAGATGATTCAGAGGGAATAGACAGAACAGGGCAATTTATCAGGTGATCCATCCCGTCATCCAGTCCCAGCTTCTGGCAGTTGGAAGTTCAGGAACCCAGAGCATGTTCTGCATCCTTTATCATCATCTTGGGCAATAGCCATTAATGGACCTATCCTCCAGGAACTGCATTTATTTTTGAATCCAGTTATACTTTTGGCCTTCACAGTATCCCCTGGCAACCAGTGACTAGAGTGACCAGAAAGCAAATGTGAAAAATCGGGACAGGGGGTCGGGGGTAGCTTTGGACTTAACTATCTTGAGTATTTTGTATCATTTGCAAATTTTGCTATCTCACTGCTCACCCCTTTTTTCAGATCATTTATGAATATGTTGAACAGGACTGGTCCCAGTATAGATTATTGGGAGACACCACTATTTACCTCTCCATTGTGAGAACTGACCATTTATTCCTGTCCTTTGTTTTCTGTCTTTTAACCAGTTACTGCTCCATGAGAAGACCTTCCCTCTTATCCTATGATGGCTTACTTTGCTTAAAAGCCTTTGGTGAGGGACCTTGTCAAAGGCTGTCTGAAAGTCCAAGTGCACTATATCCACTGGATCACTCTTATCCACATGCACGTTGACTCTCTCAAAGAATTCTAATAGATTGGTGAGGCATGATTTCCCTTTACAAAAGCCATCTCGACTCTTTCATAATATATCATGTTCATCTAGGTGTCTGATAATTCTGTTCTTTACTATAGTTTCAGCCAATTTGTCTGGTACTGAAGTCAGGCTTGCCAGCCTGTAATTGCCAAGATCACCTCTGGAGCCCTTTTTAAAAGTCAGCATTATATTAGCTCTCCTCCAGTCATCTGGCCAGAGGATGATTTACGCAATAGGTTATAGATCACAGTTATCAGTTCTGCAATTTCATTGACTTCCTTCAGAAGTCTTGGGTGAAGATCATCTAGTCCTGGTGACTCATTACTGTTTAATTGATCAATATGTTCCAAAACCTTCTCTAGTGATACCTTAATCTTGGACAGTGCCTCAGATTTGTCACCTAAAAAGAATGACTAAGGTGTAGAAATCCTCTGCAGTGAAGACAGATGCATACATGTTGCCAATTCTCATAATTTTAAATCACAACTGTCATAATACTTGATGGGTTTCTTACAGCTGGAGTCACGTGAATGTGAGACTCTTAGCTTTCATTTGTAAAAAATAAATAAATAAAAAAAAAAAAGAAGTTTCCAGCCCTTGTGATTGCAAAGAAAACTCTACAAATGTGACCCTAGTGCACTCTAAAGGTTAAAAAATCATCAGGTAAATAAAGAAATCAAAAATGCACTTTTAAAAACCTCATGATTTTTAAACCAATATCATGATTTTCAGGACTTACTCATGATTTTTTTTTAAATGCTTGGGATGGCAGTACTGACCCCTCTTTAATTTGCTATCCAGTATTACCCATAAGTGTCATTACTTCTTCCCAGATCTATCCTTTCTATTGATTGGCATCTGATTTTGGATTATTTTGTCTGAGATGTGTTAGCTCACATTTTTCCACGTCGAATGCCATTTTGTTTTCTACTCTCTCTAGTTCCCTTTGTATTTTTTCTCTGTCCTCACTGGAATTCGCAACTCCTCCCAATTTAGTATTATGTGTGAATTTAATTATTGTGCTGTTTACTCTTTATATCAGCTGTGACGTTATCTGATTAAAATATGACCATATAGATCATTGTTGCAACCACTGTTATATGTTTGCAACAAATCTTGTACAAAGTTTGTCAAGTGAGGTGTCTATGAAAAGGTTATGATTTGCTAGTTATGATTATGCTATCAGTATGCATGTATCATTTTTGTATTTGAAGTTATAGGTATAGAGCCAATACTCATATTTCAAATGTTTGTTCCTGGGGTAACGCCCACAAGGTAGTTAGCCAGCACATCTTGGAGGAACTATTCAAACTGAGTGACCCATCAAAAGAACATTTAACTGACAATGAACCACGAGAGATGCCTATTACACTTAATGGAATTTCCTGCTGCGTCTAGGTGAAATGCATGCACATGTGACTTGTCTATGTGACTCCAATCACCATCTTGTTACTGTACTTTTCCACAGTAAGAACAATGGGAATCCCTCCACATGGCAGAAGATATAAAAGGCCCTGGAAACTCCTCCATTTTGCCTCTTTCCTGCCCAAACCTCTGGACTATACTAATGGGAGCATTCTAACCAATGGACTGACGTCCTTCCAATGATTTGGAAGCAGCCAGAGACTTGACTTAAGCCTGCAGTTTATTCCATCACTGCTACAAGCCTGAACCAAGAACTTGGCATTTATTATATGTATTTGATTCCTTTAACCAATTTTAACTCACTTTTCTTCCTTTTTATAAATAAACCTTTAGATTTTAGATACCAAAACATTGGCATCAGAGTGATTTTTGGGTAATAGCTGAGTTATATATTGACCTGGGTGTGTGACTGGTCCTTTGGGATCAGAAGAACCTTTTATTTCAGAAGATTGGTTTTAAAGAACCACTTATCTCTGAACTCAGTGTTTTTGGTGGTGATATAAGAATGGGAATGCCTAAGGAAACTGCTCTTATGACTTCTTGTTAGCCAATGTGGTAAAACAGAAGCTTACTTTTGTTGTTGATTTGGTATATCCTATGGGGGATTAGCCACTAGGCTTGGGGTGTATCTGCCCTACTTCTCAGCAGTTTCTCCTGAATTTGGCATCCTCAGTTGTGACCCACTGAGGCATGATTACACCAGGTCACTCATGAAGAGTTGGGATAAAAAATTGGTCTTAACATCAATTTTTCATAGAATTATAGGACTGGAAGGGGTCTCAAGAGTTAAACTAATGAAGTCCCCTGCACTCAAGGCAGGACTAAGTATTATCTAGACCATCCCTGACAAGTGTTTGTCCAACCTGCTCTTAAAAATCTCCAATGATGGAGACTCCACAACCTCCCTAGGCAATTTATTCCAGTGCTTAACCACCCTGAGAGTTAGGAAGTTTTTCCTTAACATCCAGCCTAAACTGCTCTTGCTGCCATTTAAGCCCATTGCTTCTTGCCCTGTCCTCAGAGGTTAAACAGGAACAAATTTTTCTCCCTCCTCCTTGTAACAACCTTTTATGTACTTGAAAACTTATGTCCCATTCTCCCCGGCCCCAGTCTTCTCTTATCCACACTAAACAAACCCAATTTTTTCAATCTTCTTTCAAAGGTCATGTTTTCTAGACCTTTCATCATTTTTGTTGCTCTTTTCTGGACTTTCTCCAATTTGTCCACATCTTTCCTGAAATGTGGTGCCCAGAACTGGACACAATACTCCATGCTGATGAGGCCTCAACTGGAATAGAGTGGAAGAATTACTTCTCCTGTCTTGCTTATAGAACTCTTGCTAATACATCCCAGAATGATGTTTGCTTTTTTTGCAACAGCGTTACACTGTTGACTCCTATTTAGCTTGTGATCTTCTATGACCCCCAGATCCCTTTCTGCAGTCCTCCTTCCTAGGCAGTCGTTTCCATATTTGTAACTGACTGTTCCCTCCTAAGTGGAGTACTTCGCATTGGTCCTTATTGAATTTCATCCTATTTACTTCAGACTGCAATAGAAAGAGAACGTGAACCATGCTGTGTCGACAATAAACCTGGCTGAGAGCCTTCACTACTCAACAGAGTCTAAGGTCCTTTTGGGCAGTTCAACTGGAGCCTGATGTACAGGCTATCTGGCCAGAACCAGTGCAGCATGCAGAGAGCACAGACACATACAGCAACAACTGCCGACAGACCATTCCTCGTTTGTCCAGATCATTTTGAATTATAATCCTATCCTCCAAAGCATTCACAAACCCTCCCAACTTAGTATTGTCTGCACACCTTATAAGTGTACTCTTAATGCCATTATCTAAATCATCGATGAAGATATTGAACAGAATCAGACCCAGCACTGATCTCTGCAGGATCCCACTTGACATGCCCTTCCATCTTGACTGTGAACCACTGATAACTACTCTCTGGGAACAGTTTTCCAACCAGTTTATGCCCCCACCTTGTAGTAGCTCCATTTTATTTTGTGTATTAAAAGGGTCATGCAAGACAGAAAGAATAGCAAATATGGCAGGTGACCAGCTTGGCTTAACAGAGAAATCTTTGGTGAGCTTAAACACAAAAAGGAAGCTTACAAGAAGTGGAAACTTGGACAGATGACTAGGGAGGAGTATAAAAATATTGCTCGAGCATGCAGAGGTGTAATCAGGAAGGCCAAAGCACAACTGGAGTTGCAGATAGCAAGGGATGTGAAGGGTAACAAGAAGGGTTTCTACAGGTATGTTAGTAACAAGAAGGTGGTCAGGGAAAGTGTGGGACCCTTACTGAATTGGGGAGGCAACCTAGTGACAGATGATGTGGAAAAAGCTGAAGTACTCAATTTTTTTTGCCTCAGTTTTCACAATGTCATCTCCCAGACTGCTGCACTGGACAGCACAGTATGGGGAGGAGGGGAGCAGCCCTCAGAAAGAACAGGTTAAGGACTATTTAGAAAAGCTGGACATGCACAAGTCCATGGGGCCGGATGCACTGCATCCGAGAGTGCTGAGGGAGTTGGCGGATGTGATTGCAGAGCCATTGGCCATTATCTTTGAAAACTCATGGCAACTGGGGGAGGTCCCGCACAACTGGAAAAAGGCAAATATAGTGCCCATCTTTTAAAAAGGGAAGAAGGAGAATCCAGGGAAGTACAGACTGGTCAGCCTCACCTCAGTCCTTGGAAAAATCATTGAGCAGGTCCTCAAGGAATCCATTTTGAAGCACTTGGAGGAGAGGAAGGTGGATAAGGAACAGTCAGCATGGATTCACTAAGGGCAAGTCATGCCTGACCAACCTGATTGCCTTCTATGATGAGATAACTGGCTCTGTGGATATGGGGGAAAGCACTGGACATGATATACCTTGACTTTAGCAAAGCTTTTGATATGGTCTCCCATAGTATTCTTGCCAGCAAGTTAAAAAAGTATGGATTGGATGAATGGACTATAAGGTGGATAGAAAGCTGACTAGATCATCGGGCTCAACGGGTAGTGCTCAACGGCTCGATGTCTAGTTGGCAGCTGGTATCAAGCGGAGTGCCCCAAGAATCGGTCCTGGGGCCGGTTTTGTTCAACATCTTCTTTAATGATCTGGATGATGGGATGGATTGCACCCTCAGCAAGTTTGCGGATGACACTAAGCTGCGGAGGGAAGTAGATATACTGGAGGGTAGGGATAGGGTCCAGAGTGACCTAGACAAATTGGAGGATTGGGCCAAAAGAAACCTGATGAGGTTCAACAAGGACAAGTGCAGAGTCCTGCACTTAGGATGGAAGAATCCCATGCACTGCTACAAGCTGGGGACCGACTGGCTAAGCGGCAGTTCTGCAGAAAAGGACCTGGGGATTATGGTGGATGAGAAGCTGGATAGGAGTCAACAGTATGCCCTTGTTGCCAAGAAGGCTAATGGCTGCATTAGTAGGAGCATTGCCAGCAGATCGACGGAAGTGATTATTCCCTTCTATTCAGCACTGGTGAGGCCACATCTGGAGTACTGTATCCAGTTTTGGGCCCCCCACTACAGAAAGGATGTGGACAAATTGGAGAGAGTCCAGCGGAGGGCAACAAAAATGATTAGGGGGCTGGGGCACATGACTTATGAGGAGAGGCGGAGGGAACTGGGTTTATTTAGTCTGCAGAAGAGAAGAGTGAGGGGGATTTGATAGCAGTCTTCAACTACCTGAAGAGGGGTTCCAAAGAGGATGGAGCTCGGCTGTTCTCAGTGGAGGCAGATGACAGAAAAAGAAGCAATGGTCTCAAGTTGCAGTGGGGGAGGTCTAGGCTGGATATTAGGAAAACATATTTCACTAGAAGGGTGGTGAAGCACTGGAATGGGTTACCTAGGGAGGTGGTGGAATCTCCATCCTTAGAGGTTTGTAAGGCCTGCTTGACAAAGCCCTGGCTGGGATGATTTAGTTGGTGTTGGTCCTGGTTTGAGCAAGGGGTTGGATTAGATGAGCTCCTGAGGTCTCTTCCAACCCTAATCTTCTATGATAGTAACAAAAGACTTACTAAAGTCAAGATATACCACATATACCACTTCCCTCCTATCCACAAGGCTTGTTACTCTGTCAAAGAAAGCTACGAGGTTGGTTTGACATGATTCGTTTTTGACAAATCCATGCTGATGGTTACTTATCACCTTATTATCTTCTAGGTGTTTGCAAATAAAATGCTTAATTATTTGCTCCATTATCTTTCCAGGTACTGAAGTTAAGCTGACTGGTCTGTAATTACCCAGGTTGTCCTTATTTCCTTTTTTATAGATTGGCACTATATTTACTCTTTCCCATTATGCTTGCTCTTTTGGTGATATCCCAGAGGGTATCCCCGTCAATTCAATACATTCCCATCATTCTCTTTTGTTTATGATTTACAAAGGAAAAAATACCCTGATGATTTGTCCATCTGGCCCACTACTTTGCTAGATTCCTTCCTTGGCTCTGCTCAGCCATGCATGGCTGATTTAATACATGCTCTCCATAAAGAGACACATGAGACGCAACTGACTTTGTTTACAAGGAAACTGAACAAAAAGATAAGTGACAAGGACTGATAATCCAGCAATGAAAACATAGCTCCATAAATATAAATATCAATCAACATTAGTTTAAAGACATTCAAACAGTACAAGTTGGCAGCCGTATTGTTACACCCATATTTTGTCAGGCTTCTGAGATTTGAGCCCCATCCTGAAATTTGATAAAAGGCAGACCAAAGAGATTGCAGAAATAGAGCTTTAGACTGTAGCCCTTGGATAAGTCGCTTTAAAAAAAACAGTTCCTCTGTGGTTGTGTGTATTTCTACATTTAATAGACATGATTCCTGCTCTACTGATTTTTTAAACTCACATGCACTGGCAAAGCTGTTTTGTTTGTTTTTTTGGGGGGTGGGGGGTGGAAAAGAGAGGTTAAGAAAGAGGAACTGAGGGACAATAAAAATCAATCATTGGATAGGCATTCTTCAGGCCTGATCATGCATACAGGTCCACCAATAATTGTAGCTCTATGTGCATGAGGATTTTATTTTTTATTTTTGAAAAGACAAAATATGTTTCTTCTTTCTTCTCTAGCAGCAATGCTCCTGAGATGCTCAAACGCTGCATTTTTAATAACCAAGGCTAAGACCTAATGCTAGTGAGTCTGTAACTAGGTTAATGGAGCATGCAGTTCTAAAACATGATCATTACTCCATGCTTTGAACTGATAAGTCCACATGGACATTTCTGAAGCTTAAAGAACTTCAGATGTTTGAAAAGTTTTATCCGAGGTTTCTTGCTCAACCAGGATTTGCCTGCTGAAAAAGAAGCAATTACCGCTTCAGAAGGTAGCCTTATGGACTTCATCTTCCTTCAAATATCAGTTCAAAACTGTGACCAAATCTTTAAAAAGAAGTGCTGCAATGGACTTTGGGATACTTTTAGTACTATCACTCAATACGAGAACACACACACACACACACACACACACACACACATACACACAAAGGGACAGAACAGTGTTCAGGCACAATTCAAGCCCTTATTCAAAACTGGAAGAAGGGATCATTTTAAAAATACTTGTACTGTTAAGCAAGGTACATGCTCAACAGTAACATCAAGCAGCAATGTGACTCTCCCCCCAGGCTCTTGTCATTATCTTCCTGTTCACCTCACAAAACTTCCCCAAAATCATTGCTAGAGCTATCTTTTAGGCTATGTCTACACTGGCATTTGAACGACAAAACGTTTGTCTTTCAGAGGTGTTAACCCTCACCCCTCCCAAACACAAAAGTTTTGCCGCGACAAGCGCCAATGTGAACAGTGCGTTGTCAGCAGCAGTGCTCTCCTGCCAACACCACAAATGCTGCTCATTGGAGGTGGAAGTTTTTGGTTGGCAGCAGAGATGACAAACAGCGGCTATACTGCACAACTTTTAGTGGCACAGCTGTAGTGACACAGCCATGTTGCTAAAAGCTGTGTAGTGTAGACATAGCCTTACAAAACATCCAATCTTGATTTCAAAGTTGTCAGTGATGGAGACTCCACCAGCATCCTTGGTAAATTGTTCCAATCATTAATTACTCTCATGGTTAAAAAGTTACGCTTTATTTCAAGTCTGATTTTGTCTAAGCTTCAACTTCCAGCCATTGGATTGTATTATACCTTGTTCTGCTAGATTGAAGAGCCCATTATTAAATGTTTGTTCCCCCTGTAGATATTTACAGACTAATCAAGTACCCCTTAATTGGCTCTTTGTTAAGCTAAACAGATTGAGTTCCTTGAGTTTATCACTATAAGGCATGTTTTCTAATCCGTTAATCATTCTCGTGGCTCTTCTCTGAACCCTCTTCAAATGTTTAACAGCCCTCTTGAATTGTGGGCACCAGAACTGGACTCAGTGGACACCAGCAGTCACACCAGAGCCAAATACAGAGGCAAAATAACCCCCTCTACTCAAGAGTCTCTATTTATGCATTCCAGGATCATATTAGCTGTTTTGGCCATAGTGTCACATTGGGAGTTTATGCTCAGTTGATTATACACCACAACGCCTAAATTTCTTTCAGACTCGCTGCTTTCCAGGATACAAATCCCAATCCCCCATCCTGTAAGCATGGCCTACATCCTTTGTTTTGAGAGGTATACATTTACATTTAGCCTTATTAAAATGCATATAGTTTGCTTGCACCCAATTTACCAAGTGATCCTGATCACTCTGAATCAGTGACCTGTCCTTTTCATTATTTACCACTCTCCCATCTGCAAACTTTCAGTGATGACTATGTTTTCTTCCAGGTCATTGATACATATATTAAATAGCATAGGGCCAAGAATGGATCCCTGTGGGACCACCCTGGAAACACAACCACTTAATGACAATTCCCTATTTACCTTTATATCAGTTAGCCAGTCTTTAATCTATTTGTGTGCCATGTTAACTTTAGAAAGCTACAACAGTATCATCAAAATGTTGTTACAGAAGTCTAAGTATTTTACATCAACACTATTAACTTTATCAACTAAACTTGTAATCTCAACAAGAGATATCAAGTTACTTTGACAGGCTCTATTTTTCAGAAACCCATGTTTGGCATTAATTACATTATCCTCTTTTAATTTATGAGCCCCTCCAGCATTTTGTCTGGGATTCTTGTCAGACTGACAGGCCTACAATTACCCAGGTCATCCCATTTTGCCTTTTTAAAAACTGGCACAACATTAGCCTTCTTGATATTTGCTGATAGTGGAGTAATAGTGAGATACAAATTTTCTATTCCATTCCATGCTCTAGAGGGAAGTGCTCTTGTGGGCAAAGACTCTTCTGCCTATTCCACCCTCAAGCTTGACTCCTTCTGAGCAGTCCCCTCCAACCAGTCCCAGTCCTGTGTCTTCCCCACCCTGGCTCCTTGTCCCAGCCCCATTCTCCTGGTCTAACCCAGTCTCTGTTCCCCAGGTTTCTCATACCAGTCCCAGGGTCCTTGATCAGCCATCTAGTCTCTCCCTCCCTCATACACTCCCAATCCCCTTGTTCAGCATTCCCAGTTCTCTACTCACATCCCACACTAGGCTCCTTGTCCTGAGTTTCCTTGACCAGGTAGTCCCAGTTCCCTCCTCCTGGCTCCTCCCTGATCCTATCTTTCTCCCCCATTTCTTATATATCTGATGTATGGTTAAATAGATGATTTCAGTCTCCAGGTCTGTCAAGCCACAACAACCTGAAGTATATTCACTTTAAACAAATGGAAAATAGTCAATTTTCCCTGGATATTCTCTCATTGGGCCAGATTCTGTCATATATACCTTCACACGGGTTGAGTAATCCCTTAGTCTGTGACTCATATCATGGCTCCAGTGGGACCACTTGTAGAGTAAGTGGTTTTAAAATGAGCAGTTAGGCCCCCAAGGTCTACTTGTGCCATGCTACTGGAGTCTATGGGTGAGGTTCTCTATGTTCCTTATCTTTCTGACAGTATTTGACCGACTAAATTTCCCCCCTCCCCCAGAGTGAAGGAACTGTCAACTAGTGCAGAAGCAGCATAGCTGGCCCGTCCACCATTATTCACTCAGCTGTAGTTGGGAATGATATTGCAGGCATGTGGCTGTGCTCTGGTCATGCTCAGCTGGCATAAGTTAGACCAGCTCTCAGACTGAACTACCTGTGCCAGGGCACACAGTGCTGCATCCCCACCCTGAAAACCAAGAAAATAATCAGTTCCCTGGTGGCCCCTCCATCTGAAGAGTGGAAAATCAATACAGTAGAAAAACCTCCCTCCAAATTCAAAGACAACAACTCTCACCAGAATTAACAGAATAAAACAAATTGGGTGCTTGCAGGCCAAGCTGTTCTAGAGATCTAACAAGCCCAAGAAACAATAAGGGACATTTTCCAAAAGTGAAACCCAGCTCATTCTTTCAAGCTTCATATCTTCCAACCAACTTGTCCAATTTGATCCAAAAGCTCCAGAAAAGTTTACCTTTTGCTCATGTGAAATTTCAGGTGGATTGGTCTGGTTTTGGTGAAGTTACAGTTGAAAGAAGGGGAAAAGCCTTTCAAAATTAACTTTATCATGGGAAACTAATTTCAACCTTAACAAGAGCATATATTAAAATGCCTACTGTACAAAGTTATAGTGATCTAGGAATTCACTCTTGTTACTGGGTTGGTGACATCTAATTATAAAACACAGAACCAGTTTGGGGTGTGTGCCCTGTTTCTTGACAGTCAGCCCTGTGCTTTTTAATAAAGGTATTATTAGATTCATATTGGAGATTAAAATGTGTTAATGACATCTAGTGTTACCCTCTAAGATTACCATTGTGCTCCATGAAAAACAGCACTTTCATAAAAAAAAGTACATTGTAGCTAGATACTCTGAGAAAAAACACAGTCTACAGCTGTTCCTTGGCTTTAAATCTCCAACACTTAAGCATAACTCTGGGTTATTCTGAAAATACAGACAAATCAAATTCATTGGCAGTGTAACTCCACTGAAGTAGGATAAATTGGCCCAACTTCTTTTAGTAAGAGCACCACAGAATTTTTCAAGTATTCAGTTGAGAGAGAGAGAATGAATATCAAGTTCTGGGTACAGATTTGAATTTCATGCTTAGTATGGAAACAATAAAAAATGCAAATACAAAGCACAACAATGCACTGAGGAGGACTTACTGCTCAAGACTTGGGTACATAAAAGGACCTGTCAAGTCCTGAGAACTAGCAAGACAAACTTAATGAAAACTCCTATGTAAACACCATATGCACAACTGGGTTTGTGAAATCTTGGGGACAGCTCTCTCTTAATAAAAAGTGCCAGGCCAACAGATAATTCAAAACCAGAATCTGACAAGCCTGAGTAATAGACAAAGGATACCACAGTTGTTCTTACAGCAATACATCACACTACATAGAACAAACTGCAAGGAACTTCACTGGTCAGCTGATGAAGCCAAAATGCAGACAAAAGATTAACTGAGCCCTAAAAAAATAGCACATTGTGGACAGCAGGTTTTCCATGCCCTAAAGGGTAACACATTTGAAACTGTCCAATCTTATTGATAAACGACAAACAGGGACCCCAAAATACACTAGACAACAGAATTTGCTAACCTTTTGAAGATAACTCTAAAATAGAGTATTTCACAATATAAACACTCAAAAGAGTATTTAAATACACATAAAGTGGGCATATATTGTACTGATCTGAATGCATCATACTTGCACACTAAATAAAGATATTGCAGCCCCTCCCCCCCAATTCCCCATCTTGTCCATGTCAGTTTTAGACACTCCTAGGATTCACTAGGAGAGTGTTAAATAACTGGAGAAACCAAATCCCTGTAACAGCTTTTCCATACTTAAAGTGTCACAGCTTAAGTACAGTATCTCCTGGTCTTGTAGGGCTAGAAATGGTATAAACCATCGGGCAGGGATAATTCCAAGCCTCCCAGTGAACCTAATACTCACTTCACTTATAGCCTTGGAAGGGCCAGAGGAAGTGGACTTTTTGATTTCTAGGTACAAACAAAAGCTATTTTAGGTCATGTTTAGAGATTTTTATGACTCCCAGTTGATCTCATGATGACTAGGACAATTGTATTATATAAAGGATAAGAAAAATAGTCCCAATAAATTGTTTTAAAACTCTACAGGCTTCTGAAAATAGTCTTGTGTAACATATGATGCATATATAGAATCCATGAAAAGGTGGTGTGGCATTAGAGGCACGTTGGTAGAACCTGCATAATTCTTGCATCTGAAGAAGTGAGGTTCTTACCCATGAAAGCTTATGCTCCCAATACTTCTGTTAGTCTTAAAGGTGCCACAGGACCCTCTGTTGCTTTTTACAGATTCAGACTAACACGGCTACCCCTCTGATACTAAACTCTTAAAGTGGCTTATAGAGTTATGGCTGCATAGTGGGATCCTTAAGTGCAGAGCAGCTTTTAAGAGCTAAAGATCATAGGCAATTAAGAGCACATCATAATTAAAGAAATTCCACTTGTGCTCACTCTGCTAACCCACTTTAAAGGGCCCTCCACCAAAAAAATGAATAGAAGTGTTCAAATGTGAAAGCACTAAAATGCCAGTTTTATAAATTCAACTTTGAAACTTGAACTAGTTTTTCTACAAACATATCTCAAATGTTAAAAAGCAAGCTAATTTTGAGCTCTGTCTCTGCCTGCCTGTCTGTCTCACACACACAGGTATTTTTCAGTCATATAACTCACATAGCTTAGATGATTTTACTGAAAAATATCAAAATATTCAGATGGGATGAGAGCAAGCAAAAATTATAACAAATTGGGTGAAATTCCTTTTCTTAAGATCTGTCCTGCCACCTTGGGAATGCAAACTCCATGAGCCTTGGATGATTTTCCGTCCAAAAATCCTGAGATAGTATCATCATTCTTTGGATTTCAGTACATGGTCCTGAAGTTATACAAAGAAACTGCAAGAGTGGGGAGAACTAAGAGTGAGGGAAGTGTGAGCACTCGAAAATGAAATCCTAGATTCATTTTTCATTGTCTGTTCCATGAGTCAAGCTCATACTAAGCAATACTCATAGACTCATGAGTCTGAGTCTATGAATCTATGAGAAATCTGAGGAGTTGGACCAAGTTTTGAAAAAGTTAGTGATCTAGGTCCATATGCGAAAATTCTCACATTTACACCCACACAAAAAACTGCACACACCAATAGCTAGATGCAACTAGCTATTTCTAGCTAATTGCGCATGCAGTTGTCCAATTTGCATGTATAACTGATATTTGCTCTTGCAAATGAGGCTACACCTTTGTACCCACGTTTTTGCATTTGGCCTTCATTTTTTAAAAAAGTTGGCTCTGTAAGAAGTATGGCCAGTCTGAAACACAAAAATCATGCTCACAAATTCAAAAGATAAGCAGCAAGTCTATCAAAGGACTTGTATATCTAGGGTGACCAGATGTCTCAATTTTATATGGACAGTCCCAATATTTGGGGCTTTGTCTTATATAGGCGCCTATTACCCCCCAATCCCGATCCTGATTTTTCACACTTGCAGTCTAGTCACCCTGTATATATCCAAAAGCAAAACTCTATATTGGGGGGGAGGGATAGCTCAGTGGAAATAGTGTACAAGAGCTTGTAAGATTCAATGCCAGATCATCCCTTTGCTTAACACCACAGCATTTAGATATATCTTGTACACTATTTCCTGTTGGGAATAGCGGGCCTGGTAATTCTGACAGCGTTAATTGGATAAGGGGCTGGACACTGCAGGAAATGCTCTGAGGACTTGGTGGTGGTGTATGCTTTCACTACCTGTATAGAGAGTGAGGCTTGTGCTGCCAGAGGCTGGTGGTTTCAGGTACAGCAGGTACAGACAGAATTGCTTTAGGAATTGCTTTAGGAATTAAGGAAAGGTAGTAGTGAGGTGCCTCACAGTTCTGGGTACCCTTAGAGAGAGTCAGAGTGCCCTACAGCAAACCCACCTAACTGTTTTCCATTGACAAATCCAAACTGCTGCCCAACAGGAATTGGTTTACCAACTATTGTCAGGGCACTGACACCATCTGCAGTGATAAAAAATAGGCGGCCAAATTCTGCTCTCAGTTGCACCAGGATAAATCCAGAACAATTCTATTGAACTTTGTAACTGCTCCAGAATTATGCTGGTGTAAATGAGCAGAATTTAGCTCAGTGTCTTATTTTTTTCAGTGCCAACTGCCTAGATCCCAGTCCCTTACAATATGGAAAAGATTAAGAATAGAGAACTGCTGCAAAGTCTTAAAACAAAGTGATCAGACAGTAATGAAGAAGCATAACATTTTTCTAACAGCTTTTGAGTCTGCAAAAGCTTATAAATCATTACTGGCTCTCGAGCTGTCATACTATGAACCTTTTGACTGAAAGACGGAGAGGCTTTGGTCTTTTCAGATGCTCCACAACCAAAATGCTATTTTTCAAAAATGTGAGCTCCAAAAATTGAGAAGAATTCACTTTGTTTATGGATTATGAAACATGCTTTATCCCAGTGTTGGAAAGGTTCCTTATTTTAAGGATCTGGATCTGAAAAATCACTTATTTAATTAAAATCCTCAATCATGTTCTTTCAGGCAGGGTTAAATTTAATTTAAGATTATTGTGCACTTGAGCCCATCAAATTGGCTGTGAAAGCCTTATGCTACCATCATTCCATCCTTTAACTGCTGATGGTTACAGTGAATAAAATAATTCAAGGTTCCTTTCCAAAGGCTCTTAAGCAAAGTAAGCAGTCATGGGATAAGAGGAGTCGTCTCATGGCTTGGTAACTGGTTAAAAGATAGGAAACGAAGGGTAGGAATAAATGGTTAGTTTTCAGAATGGAGAGAGGTAAATAGTGGTGTCCCCCAGGGGTCTGTACTGGATCCAGTCCTAATCAATATATTCAGAAATGATCTGGAAAAGGGGGTAAACAGTGAGGTGCCAAAATTTGCAGAGGACACAAAACTACTCAAGATAGTTAAGTCCCAGGCAGACTGCGAAGAGCTACAAAAGGATTTCTCAAACTTAGGCAACTGGGCAACAAATTAGCAAATGAAATTCAATGTTGATAAATACAAAGTAATGCACATTGGAAAACATAATCCCAACTATATGTATAAAATGATGGGGTCTAAATTAGCTGTTACCACTCAACAAAGAGATCTTGGAGTCATTGTGGATAGCAGCAGTCAAAACAGTGAACAGAATGTTAAGAATCATCAAGAAAGGGATAGCTAATAAGACAGAAAATATCATATTGCCTCTGTATAAATCCATGGTATGCCCATATCTGGAATACTGTGTGCAGATATGGTTGCCCCAGCTCAAAAAAGACATATTGGAATTGGAAAAGTTTCAAAAAAGGGCAACAAAAATTATTAGAGGTATGGAACGGCTTCCGTAAGAGGAGAGATTAATAAGACTGGGACTTTTCAGCTTGGAAAAGAGATGGCTAAGGGTGGGGGAGATGATAGAGTTCTATAAAATCATGACTGGTGTGGAGAAAGTAAATAAGGAAGTGTTATTTACTCCTTCTCATAACACAAGAACTAGGGGTCACCAAATGAAATTAATAGGCAACAGGTTTAGAACGAACAAAAGGAAGTGTTTCTTCACACAATGCACAGTCAACCTGTGAAACTCTTTGCCAGAGGATGCTGTGAAGGCCAAGACTATAACAGGGTTCAAAAAAGAGCTAGATAAGTTCATGGAGGATAGGTCTATTAATGGCTATTAGCCACGATGGCCAGGGATAGCGTCCCTAGCTTCTGTTTGCCAGAAGCTGGGAATGAGTGACAGAGAATGGATCATTTGATTACCTGTTCAGTTCAGTCCCTCCGGGGCTCCTGGCATTGGCCACTGTCAAAAGACAGGATACTGGGCTAGATGGACCTTTGGTCTGACCCAGTATGGCCGTTTTTATGTTCTTAATTAGGCCAGCAACTGGCAAAAGCCACGATTTATCATATTAAGCAATTAATCTGCAGCGGACTGATTGGGGTGGAGCTCTGAAGAATCAGTCTAATGAAGCATCATCATTTGATATGTGGAAAAAAATTCCATTCCCAACTATACATACAAAATTATGGGATCTAAATTAGCTGTTACCACTCAAGAAAGATCTTGCATCATTGTGAATAGTTCTCTGAAAATATCTGCTCAAGGTGCAGCAGCAGTCAAAAAAAAGCTAACAATGTCAGGAACCATTAGGAAAGGGATAATACGATTAATAGCATAGTGCTGCTATATAAATCCATGGGTGACCAGAAGTGCATGCAGTATTCAAGGTGTGGACATACCATCTCAAAAAAGAGATATTAGAATTGGAAAAGGTACAGAGAAGGGCAACAAAAATGATTAAAGGTAAGATGATAAATTTACAGGTACAAAAACTTTCCCTGTTCTCATCACACAGGGAATCCATCAGTTCAGAGAGAAGACTTCTGGGAATTAGCAAGCAATCAAGAAATGAAGAAGGGAGCGAAATTAGTAAGGTAGATCAAGGAAGGATGGCAGAATGCAGAATCCAATAACAAAGCAGCATCTGCTGATAATGAGTGAGACACTTTCTTGGGGTACCCAGGACTGAGCCACCATGTTACCTCCCTGCCTCAGCGTGAGAGAGAGACTGACTTGCTGGTGCTAAACTAGGTGTCAGCTCCGTGACACTCGCCAGTCTGACAGACAAACTCCTCAGGGCTTTGACAACCCTTATTTTGACTTGCAGGTTAACACTTGGTGTATCCCAGTCCCTGAGCTCCTCTGAAGAGTCCAGTCTGTCACTGGACACTCACTGTAACTACCAGGCTCTCTCTTCCCAAGGGAATAGTATACACACAATTTGACTGGTACAACTCAAGATCAGGTCCTTTATAACAATCACAGCACTGAGATACATTTATAGTGAAAACATTCCTAAATCTTTTATCAAAGGCTCAGATTTAAGATATAATGAATCAGGATAATGGAAACAAATGGTTACACATTAAACAAAAGTATAACATGCTTCTTAGCGTTAACAGGCTAAAAGTCTTGTGTAAACCAGTTTCTCATCTAAAGCTTTCTGGCAGTGTTTCCAACCCACATGGCTAGGATCACTATTCATGGATACAAAAAGCGCTGTCCTTTTTACTCCCTCAGTGATGGACAACAGGGTGCTGTCCCTAGTCCCCCAGTTAAAGTCTAAGAAACCTTTGAAGTGCACCGCTAGACAAAGCTAGTCTCCCCCTGTTCTTCTCTTCCTGTTGGCTTGTATGTTAATGGGGCTTCTATTGCTTTTGGCTTATAATGCTTAATCTACATATAAGAGAGAAACATAGCTTATCTTCTGTCTGGAAAAAACTTGTTTGTCAGCTCTGCCTGGGACACAGTTTCTAACATATTTAAGGAGTTGCGTGTATGTACTGAAAATATCAGTTGTACGTACATCTCAAAATTATTACGAAGATCAGCATGATAAGCCTTTTAGATACCTTAACATGATATTCTTTATCCCTAAAAAATAAGAAAATGGTGTGCAATGGGTAGCGAGTTCGTCAGGCCTGTTAGGAATTGCTGACAGAGTAATGAAGCCTTTGCCAGCGAGTATCAGTGAGTCTCTGCGTCACAGGGATCCAATCCAATTTGTCTTGTTAAGGACTGGATAGATGTCTGGGTCATTGCTTTGCAGATTTCCTCATACAACAGTGATTTTTTCTCTGTGCACAAAATAAAATTTGATATTGCTAGTGAGCTTTTTCTCTGAAGGAGGAGTTTTGCCTGATCCCTCATCTGCTTAACATTTTGAATAGCTGCTTGAACCCACCTGGATATGGTGGCCTTAAGAAGTTCAGATATATTTTTCCTGAATACATGACAAATAAGGTATTGGTTGTTCTGAGTGGCTTTGTTCTGACAAATAATGTTTAGTCGGTCATCTCATGTAAAAGGCAATACATATTGACTTCCCTTATGGTGAGATGGTTTTGCACATAAAGATGGTAAAAAGTTGCCTTGACTAATATCAAATGAGATCTCTTTAGAGAAAAATTCTGAGCAATCCAAGTTACCATTTTAGAAGAAAAACTTGTACCAATGATCCTGTATTAGACAACACATTACGTTCAATTACTCTTCTAGACAATGCAATTGCCACTAAAGAGGCGAACTTTATATATAATGAAGACAATGAAATGATAAACTTCGGCTCAAAATGCTAGCTTCATTATATGACCCAGTACCATGTCCGAATCCCAGATTGAAAATGGGACTTTAATCAATGAATGTAGTTTGGCCACTGTTTTAGTGACCCTCAGCGTGGAAGTGTGATACCCTCCCTCTAGAAAGCCTAAGATCCCCAAGAGGGCAAAAACACTGGGCCTGTTATACAAATTTCTTCATTCTGAGAGGCAGGGCAGGGGGAAATCACCAAAAGTTTCTAGCATAGCTTCCTACCTCCGTAACCGCTGATAGGCGTGGTTACCCCCAAAGACTCGTCTCTAAACTGACAAATTCTATTTGTGAGAACAAGCCATTGACTTCTATACCACTGAGACTGCAGAGCACAAAAAGATAGCAAAAAAGCAACAGTAAGTCCTGCCCCCACAACGCACAAACACTTTACTCATATTATAGCAATAACTCAGACATTGTCAACCTGCAACTTCTTAAGTTCTTTACTTCTATGTCTTATACTGAATTTTGCTTAAACAATTTTAAAAAATTAATATTTTGCAGTGTACACTGTTATTTCACTCCACTTACATGTTGGTCAGTTTTGCTTTCTGGTTCCCACGCACTAGCATAATGCTATTTGGGCTTTGCAAAATTACAAGGGGAACATTTAAATAAACTGGTTTTGACTGGAGTTTAAATATTCAATAATCTTTCAAACTCTATTATTATGTATAGAAAAGAATCTTAGTATTTGAACCTGTAATTAGTTGACAATGGCCAAGATTTTCAAAAGCAACTAGTTATTTTGTGTATCCAATTTGAGATACCTGATTTTCAGAAGTGCTGAGCAACATCTCTGAGAAGTAGATCTCATTAAGGTGTTGCCGGTTGGGCACCCACAGTTATTAGTCACTTCTGAAAATCTAGGCCAGTATTCCTGAAATTGCTCATTAGAAAGGTGGAGGATCACCTGTGCTTTACCTGCAGTTAATACAGACCTAGAATACTTCTATTATACCTATTAGGTGGAGTCAAAAGGGGCTTCCGGTGCAGTTAGCAGCTTGTGAGTGTGCTGAAAACAGGAGGATGAGTTAATGGGTTGTTTCCTTCATGCATTTTATCCGAGCTCATGAGACTCAGACATTCAAGAGCTGGTGAAGGACTGACTCCATGTAAATAACGGAAAGATAATAGAAAAGCTTAAGTCACTGAACTGGTATAAAATATAAATTAAAAAGCAATATTTTATAGTGCCTTTCCCCCTCCCCTTTGAGGTGTTTTAGTTTTCTGTGATAATTTGACAGATAAAAATCTCGCTGCTTAACTTATTCAAGGTCTAATTCCCTATTTTTATCTCTGCTATTATCTTGTTTTCAATAGCATTGGTTATGTAACTGACAAGAATGGTTGAAGTACCCAAGGTGAAAAGATAAGTCAATCTAATGATTGAAGCAGATGGGAGCCACTCCCCATAAAAATCTACATAGCGAATATATTACCTTTCATCAGATTCTTCCTTGAAACTCACGCCAGTGAGAATGATTACAGAATAGTCAACAATATCTAGACAGACCATGTGCCACAGCTGCTACTTGTTGCACCAAATACAATTATTTCCGTACCATATCCTTCCCTCCCCACTTCGTCCAACTGGTCCACTGTTCTGTGGTTAAGTGTGCCTATGCTTCCCAGCACAGTAAGTCCCTGATATGTGATGTTTGCACCTCAAACAGTAATGAAGTGCAGGTGATCCTGAAATCAGAGGATGGCAGAATTGCTCAGGGATTGCATTACCTTTTGCTATCCAGTGTTTAGCTAATACACATTTTTACATGCTAATTTCTCTCTCTCCGGGCATCAACTCATAACTTAAGCCATCTTTCTTGTCATGCATCCCCATTTATTAACAGAAAAGACAACATGGAACAAACAAAACTTTCACCCAAATATCTTAGCTGGATGACCTGGTCATTGTTATCCATTTGTCATCCACTTGAGTTCAGTGTTTGCCTCTATCCAGGTTCTCCTCCAGGGCTTTTCTCCATTCTGGTCTCGCCCCTGATGTCAGGCCTCTTGTCTCTACCAAAGTAAGGTCCTTCTCTGGAATCAGTGTTCCAGGGAGGTCCATCCACTGTGACTCTTCTCCAAGGACAGCAAGTGACCCTTGCCAGGCCAGGCTTCCAGCCTGTGTCTGGGAGACCACCGGGCTGACACCAGGCTCTCTTGGATGCCTGCCAACTGCAGCACTAAGTGCTCCTAAAGAGGGAGCTTCCTCTTAGGTGTTCCCTGGAGAGCTCATCCTTTAGACTCCCAGCTCAGTCCTCTCCTGGAATTTCTCTTCACAAGAGCTTCTGGTGTCCTTTGGGCTTTCTCCACTAACTGAGCTTGGGTAAGAAAGTTAGTTATTTAACTTACAGTAACTGACAGTATTGACATGTGTGGTCCCTATCTGTATTCCACAGTGGATACACATGCACTCTGTGTGCCCACACTCAGAGAATTCTTGAAAGCAGGGCCTGCTGGTCCATGCATGAGCCCTCACTCTCCTCCTGCCTCCAACCAAGGAAATAAAGCATGAAGCAGACTGACTGCTTCTTCAGTTCCTTCTCTACTGTGAATCCAAGAATGATCCAAAGCAGAAGGGAAGGGGCAGGGTAGTAAAATACAGACAGGAACCACACATCTCAAAAGAACCTCCAGTTATTATAAAGGTAAGTAACTTTCTTCTTCGAGTGCTGGTCCCCGTGTATATTCCACTGTGGATGACTGACAAGCAGCACTCACGGAGGATGCGAGACTGCAGAGCCACTTGAAGGAGTGCTGTCCCCAAGGATGAGTCAGCGGAGAACCCCTGTACTAGACCGTAATGCCTCTCAAACACGTGAGTGGAACTCCATGTAACAGCTTTGCAAGTATGAAGTAGAGTCAGTGCCACTGACATCACTTGTGGTCATCACGTGTGAGGAAGAGGAATATGTGACAGCTGGTTAAGATAAACTTATTAACTACAGAAAGATAGACTTTAAGTGATGATGCATAAATATCAAGATTGGTTACAAAATAAAATAAGAGTAATATGCAAGCTAATACCTAACTTAAGCAAAGTGAACTTAAAAACAAGGTTTTGTTTCACCATACGCTGCAGTAAATTTCGCAGATTGAGTATCCTTTCAGCCTGGAACCACTCCCCCTTAGTTCAGTTCTTTGAGAGTCAATGCCATGAGCGGAGAGTTGGGAGGAGGAGAAGTCAAGTGATTTCCTCCCTCTTTATAATTCAATTTCTTGTGCTAGAAACATTCTTGCTGAGTCATGGTGACATGCAGTCCATTGTGGACATAAGGTTTGACTCGTCCCTGTGATTAAATGTACATTTCTTGTTTACACCCCCCATCCCACCCCCACCCCCGCTGGAGGATGGCCGCTTAAGAAGGTGATGGCCCTTTAACATCTGTCTGGGGTACTAGTGTGTCTCTCTGAAAACTGGTTTGTAGGTGTTACTCAGATTTATAATGCATTTCAGCAACAATCATACAGTAGAATCTTATCTTTGCATATAGTATCGCTACACATTTTAACAGGATAATGATATGCAGCAGATTAGGACTTTTTAAATGATATCTCACAGGCCATACTTTGTACAAAAATTTATCAGTCTTGTTAAAGTGGTGAGCATAATAGTATAGACTGTCACACCATCCATACTTAATGGGGGTTCTTCCACCACAGTAGAGATGTTACTGTGATAGGAACTGTTATTATGGCGTTCATGGACTGTTTGTTTGGTGAGTACACTGTTTGAAGCCATGCCTGCAGGCAACAAAGGAGGAGGAGTCTGGTGAACAGTGTACCATAAGTGCATGAAGCCATATGCCCCAGGAGAGAGAGACAAATTCTAATTGATGCTTGAGGGTGCTTCATAATCTGATCTATAAGGTCATTCATCACTTGAAACCTGTCCATTGGCAGATAAGCCCTTGCCATGATTGAATTTAGGGATGCTCTGATGAAGTCTAGAGTCCATGTTGAAGTGAGGACAGACTTGAGTTTACAGTTCCTCAGGGAACACAGGAGCTGAAGCATTGACAAAGTTGACTCATAGGCGTCTTGATATGTCTGGTCAATGAGAACCTAGTCATTGAGCTAGGGGAAGATGGTGAAACCGAAATGCCTGATATGGGCTACTACTACCACCGAGAAGACCTTGAGGATGGCAGCAAGGCTGAATGGGAGCACTCTATTGAAAATGGTCAGGGCCCACTATGAACCTGAGAAAACACCTGTGAGCAGGGTGCAGTCCATGTGAGAGTCCACGTCCTTCATATTGAGAGCTGTAAACCATATGCTCTTTTCCAGAGATGGGATTATAGGTGCCCAGGTGACATTTCAGTTTGTAAATAAAGCAGTTGAGATGACGGAGATCAAGGCTGGGCCTCCAGCCGTACTTCTTCTTGGGTACTAGGAAGTATGTGGAATAAAAACCTTCTGTGGAGCTGATGAGGTACTACTGTATTTCTCCTCACTGTAGGAGGGATTCTACTTCTTGTTTGAGTATCTCCTCGTGAGAATGGTCACTGAAAAGAGGCAGGGGTGGAGGTTTGGGAGTGGACAAGGAGATAAATTCAATTGCATAGCCAGAATGGATGATGCATAACACCCACCTGTCCATTTTTACTGCACTCCAGGGGTGGAAATAGAATGCTAGATGACCCTCCCCCCGCACCTGCCCCCCCCCCACGTCTGGGAATTGGCGGATGGTGGGAACATTGGTTTGCAGCTCTAACTTCCATCAAAGATATTGTTTTGACAGGGCTGGAATGATGATATTGCCATGGATGGTGCAAGGAAACAGGTGCTTTACCTCTTACAGGGAGGCGCATAAGGCTGCTGGTGGTAAAATTAAGCCATCATATAGGTTTATATGATTGCTGTGGAATTCTCTTCAGGGCAGGTGTATATATCCACAGGGTGGGATGGTGGCCCTGGAGTCCTTTAGAGTGTGTAACGACTCATCTGTCGTTTGGTTAAAAAAGACGAGTTTCACTGAGGGGCAGGTCTTCCCTGGTGTTCTGGCCTCCCTGGGAAACCTCCAAGTGTTAAGCCACGATTTACGGTACCATTGATCTTGAAAATGCAACAGTTGCATCTGCCACTGACTGGAGAGCGGTTCTAGCAACCAGTTTGCCCTCCGCCATGAGAGCCTGAAATTGAGCTCTATCTGGTTGCAGAAGCTTGTCAAGGAAGTCCATGAATTGGAATAATTCAGGTAATCATACTTAGTCAACAGTGCTTAGTAACTGGCTATTCTGTACTGAAAGCTAGTAGAAGTGAAGACCTTCCCTCTCAATAAGTCTAGCATTTACCCTCTATCAACCAGAATAGATCTAGGATGTTGCTGTCTAGATCACCCCATGGAAGCCTGAACAACCGAAGAGTATGAGAAAGAACTCTGCCCTTTGGCTGGAACAAAACAGCATTTTTCTGCCCTCTTAGGGATGGGGGCATAAGTGGCTGGGGTATGCTAGACTGCCTTAGCTGGTTCCAGAATGGCTTCATTAACAGTAAGCACCATCCAGCTGGATCCAAAAGGATTGTAGGATGTCCAGGAGTTTGTTGGAGGATCCCGAACTTCCTCACGGGAAATCTGCAACCCTATGTAACAGTTCCTGGAACTGCTTATGATCACTGGGGGGAAGGGGGGGAGAAGAGGGAGACAGGGGGACAGGGGAGGGAAGTGGGGATATTGGAGTGACTATTTCATCTGAAGATGAGGACAGTCTCGTTGGTACGAGCAGAAGTGCCAAATCAGGCTTGTAATCTTCCTCTTCCATGGGATCAGGAGGAAGCTCTGTATCTTCTCACAGGGGAGGTGTACTGACTCCCTGGCAGATTGTGTTGGCTCTGGGGTGGTATGGGTTCCACAGTGCCCCCCCAAAAAAGAACTAGATAAATTCATGGAGGATAGGTTCATCATTGACTATTAGCCAGGATGGGCAGGAATGGTGTCCCTAGCCTCTGTTTGCCAGAAGCTGGGAATGGGCGACAGGGGATGGATCACTTGATTATTACTGTTCTTTTCATTCTTCTGGGGCACCTGGCATTGGCCACTGTCGGAAGACAGGATACTGGGCTAGATGGACCTTTGGTCTGACCCAGTATGGCCCTTCTTATGTTCAGTATGGCCATTAAGACTGGTCAAAAGGTGGTTGTGGAGGTTGCCATGGCATAGGATGCCAACAGTTCCAAGACAGGTTTGGAGGTTGAGGTTGATTCATGACAAGTCCAGGTCCTTCGTCAGTTCCTAGGGTGGTCCAGAGTCTCCTAAAAAAAAATGCTGATTCTGGGGGATTGACTCCTCCCATATGTTGTATCTCCTGGTGGAGCCAGGACCTGCCTCGTGAGGAAAGGACCTGATGGCAATGGAAGTTCATGAAGAGTAACAATGTTGGCAGGTGTAGTGTAAGACTGCTCTCCCTGGAGTGGGAGGGGGGCCTGTCCACCCAAATTGGCTGAGCTGGAGTAGTTACAGTCATCATAGTCAGGAGAGTACTGTCGCTGGCGGAAGCGCCCAATATTTGCTTTTTGTCGGTGCTGTCAGTTCCCAGGGTTTAAGTTTAATTGGGACCAGAGGTACTGCTGCTGCCAGAGCATGGTCTGGTACTGATAGAGACCTGGATTTCTGGGCTCTCTTGTCATGTCCCTAAGACTCAGAAGGTCCTCAGGCCT
Organism: Chrysemys picta bellii; assembly: GCF_011386835.1. NCBI lineage: Eukaryota > Metazoa > Chordata > Testudines > Emydidae > Chrysemys > Chrysemys picta. The sequence goes on from NC_088792.1 coordinate 254,050,622, forward strand.
CGTGGGTTGCGCAGGAAGACTTATTCAACGTAGGCAGGGTTGCATCAGACTTCTTTGAAGTGGACTTAGAGCAGGAGACACACTCCTTGCTGAGTCAGGCCAATGTACCGGGGTGTTCCCCAACCTCAGTTCAACTGTGGCCTCACAAATGTCTCTGTTAAAGTGCTTTTTATGGAAAGTTCCTGTCTCCCATGTGAGCAATACAGGCAGTGTTGATGGTCACAGCTGATCAAGAAGCAGCATGGGAAAGGAGCACAGATTTTGAAGCCTAGAGTCCAGGGCATAGTCCAGTACCTGTAATAGGTATGGGGGGGGGGAGGGAATTCCCCAGGATGGGGAATCTATCTATGAAATTTATCTAAAAAGCTATGGAGTACAATCTGTAAATAGTTTAGAGTTGAAGAACAAAGGAAGAAAAGCTCCAGCCACTGGAGGTTCTGACCTAGGCCATGCAGTGCTAAGAACTGGAGACAGTCAGTCCATTCCACCCTTTATCTCTTTGGTTGGAGGCATGAGGACAGTGAGGGCGTATACGTGGAACAATGGACACTGCTTTCAAGAATTCTCCAACTCCAGGCACATGGAGTACATGTGTACCCACAGTGGAATATACATAGGGACCTTTACTAGGTCCAAGTTCTCATTTACTAATCACAGTCACTTATCCCCAGGTGGGGCCTTCATACTGCAGTCTAGGCAGACTAAGCCCTAACTTCTGGAAAAAGGGCAGCTTCCCCATAACAGTAATCAATCAGAAGCTTGAAGACTTTCATTTACCTCTGTTGGCTTCCCAGTCCATGCCACAGTGAAAAAATTATGTCCATATTAAGTTTAAGCTCTCAAACTTGAACATTTTTGATGGAACAATGTTCAAACGAATGGCAAATTTTTGGAGAGGAGGAAATGGGCAATTCTGAAACATGTCCCCAGTTTAAAAGTGACCAAAGGGCTTCCTGGAAAAAAATCTGCTTTGGCAAAGATCAAGAATGCTGCAGATATTTATTCCAGAGGATGACTATTTCGTAAAATTGGAAATATTTAGTTTTGGTGAAATTGTCAGTAAGTAGAAGTTGAGGATGCACAGCACCTCATAAGAAGCAGTCAACACCTTGTATGATCTTGCCCTAGATGATTTACAAATGATACCCTCTTTGGAAAGATTTGATCTAAATTTTATCACTTCCACCTCATTCATCTACTACATCATAGAACACATTCCAGAGCTCTGCTAGAATGACAATTTTATTTTATTCAGTAAGTTCCCTTTCCTCTACATGTCTCACCACAGCAGGCAAACCTACTATAGCTCAGACTAGGTCAGCTCCATGCTCTTATGCAAAGTGAAACAAGGATCAAAACAAACATTTGGGTATCAAGATCACCCCTTTAACTTCTCCCCCTTTTGGCTTGCAGTAGGACACTCCCCACCCCCTTATTACACATGCATACAGATAAGAGAAGTCTAAAATGGCAAGTTTGATGCCATTAGATTTAGAGAGGTTCTCCTTAGAAAAGTGGTATTACAAATAACATTCTGAGGTTCTGTGTGTACTGTCTCTCAAGGATTCCATTGCAAATGCATTCAGTTTGAAAGGCATACTTTTTTCCTCATTGCCACCCTTGAAAGTTCAACCTGGAATTGAAAGTCAAGCTGGGCTCTTTCCTTCTTGTGCATCACCACACCACCAACAATCAAGGTTTGGCAGGCCAAATTAAGCCCTCAGTTACACACTTCTCCAACTTCATAATCTTATATGGGTGGCACCTTACCATTGAATTGTCCCCACATTTCAAAGGATGTCACTCATTTTAGACCAAAACATCCCTTCATGACACACAAATTTGGTGTCCTCACTTTTATTGTGGAGAATTATTGACATCAGAAATAAGGAATCATGAGCCTGAGGTTATAGGAAGTATTATTTACATGAAAGGAAGATATCTCAGAGCATTTTAAATGTCTTGCATTAATAATTTTGTTTGCAGTTCATTTTGACACCCTCACACATGGTGTTCCATAGAATGTCCCTTCACAGGTTGAAAGGTGTGGGTTTCACAGGTGTAACTGATTAGCTCTGCCCCTAAAACTGATGAGCTAACAATTTTGTTGATAATGCATGAGAATGTCAGCTTTGATGCTGGCATGTTTGGAAGAAAAAGCAGTATGCACTAGGGAAGATATACATTAGCTAAAAGGCACTTTCCTCTATGATTTTTTTAAAAGCAATGTGTAATGAACTAGTTAGTGAACACTTTAAACATTGTGGCCCCTCCTTACCCAAGTGGTTATCCAGTATTCAGGGCCTTGCTGAGTTGTTTCTGTTAGGTATTTCTTTGGTGCAATCCTGTTTATTTACCAAAAAAAAAAACCCAAAAAACTACACAGAGTCCTGTTTCCGTGAACACAGTAGAAACAAACGGCAGGAGACTTTTTTTTTTTAAGAAATCCAGATCATTTCCAGTAAGTACTGTGCCCAAAAGAAGCTCTTCTGTCTTTTGGCTTCCACCCGAGGCTATGCTCACCACTGCTTCCCTGGCTTTTTGCCTCACACATAGCTACTACTAATGAATCCCTCAACCCCTGCATTAGCAGTCAGTCCTCAAGGAAACCCCTCCATCCACATAGGTCTTATGAGCCTGGCCATATGGCACTTTGCCTTGGGTAGTGGCTTACTATTATTTCAGCTATCACTAATAAAGGGCATTTAATTGCTCCTTCCAGTTAGCTTAAATGTAAAGTGTTTAGAACACCCATCAATTTTTACCAGCTCTATGATTGATCTATACTCAAATACACTTGATAGTAGCCATTAACACCTTCCAGGATAACAATATGGTACAATCTACAGGGAGAGGCTCAAACCATATATATAAAACTTTAAATGGATTCTACTTTGAAAAGTAACTATGTAAGAATTGACAAGGTGGGTAAGGTAATATCTTATTGGAGCAACTTTTGTTGGTGAAAGACAATTTTTCAAGTTACACAGAGCTCTTCTTCAGATAAGAATAGATCTGCTCCCTTTGTATTCAGAATCAGAACTACTAAACTTTAATGACTAAAAAAGTATTACTTTTTATTCTGCTTAGCTGAATTTGCAATGCAGTACTATGGAAGAGTGAGGTGAATAGTGTTTTTATTTTGGTTGTTCAACAGTCAGAAGCAAATTAGTACTTTCAGGCAAACTTGGGCTATGTCTACACTTACCATTTAAAGCGCAAAAAAATCCCTTTTTTGTGCTAAAACCGTGGGAGCGTCTACACTTCTTAACGACTTTTTGCAGTAAAACTCAGAAGTTTCACCGCAAAAAGAAAACCACCTTCACGAGAGGCATACAGTTCTTTCCACTGTTCTTTTTGCACTGTTGTGAAAGTGAAGACACGTTCTACCACTGTAAACACCTTTTGGCCTCCAAAGGACATCCCACAGTTCCAAAAGTGACCAATCTGGCCAGCATCTCCGCTGCTCTGATGCCAGATAAATGGACATCTGCCCCTCCCCCTGTAAGCCCCGGGAAGTTTGAAGCTCCCTTTGCTTGTAGATGTGGTGGAGAAAGCAGCCAGATAGCAGGGGGTTTAAAAAAAAAATGCCACAAAAGAAACAAGAAAGTAATGCGGCTCCTGAGACATGAAGCAGTGCAGCACGAGGCACTGAGCAGGGACCCAGAATGCCTTCCGCTCACCTCCCACCCCTTCCCACAAGACCTATGGAGAGAGACACACCGTGGGATAGCTGCCCTACAGTGCTGCTCTCATTGGCGATGGAAGTGCTCATAGTGTAAACACTGACTCCTGAGGAATTAAGTGAGTACACACACCAGTGCTTTTCTTTCACCAGTGATAGGGAACCGGTGAAACTTACAGCACAAAAAACTCTGCAAGTGTAGACATACCCTAAGTCTAATAACCTAAACATTTCTGTAATTAAAAACCATTGCTGTTTTAACTAGAAATGGAATTCATCAATTCCTGACCATAACCATAAGATAGTGTAAAACAACTGCCATGTTCCACCCCAGAAGTGACTGCATTTCACTGGTGGGTGAAGTGACTTGCTTAGAAACTGCTTGGGATATTCTTAACTGAAAGTGGAAGATTTATACAGGTTTGAGTATCCATTATTCATCACCTGAAAGGAAAGTTAAACACATTTACCTTCTAAATAGCTAAAATTTTAATATCTGTATGTAAAAAATGTATAGAACAAAAAAACAGCAGAAGAGCAGGAGCTCTAGACATAGTTTGGAAAGAGGACACTGCCTGTGAACAAAATGAATTATGGAATGTGACTACAAACAAAGAAACCATAACTGGTAAAAGAAAAATGTGCTAGCAGAAAAACAATTTCAAGATGCCTGGTAAAAGGAAACCATAATGTTTTTACAGATGAGAGGTTTATAATTTAACTGTTGTCATGGTTACAGAGTTAGCTGCACCTCTGACCCCTTTTCTAGTTTTTCAGTGAACTCTTCTCATGTCTCAGATTTTAGGCCTTCAGCTTTCTCAGTGTGGAAACCTGCAATTTTCCCACTCAGATTGGTCCCAGGACTACAGCACCCTGAGTACCAACCCTGCTTACCCAGTAGGTCCAGCTGGACCCCATACCTGTCCAAACCAGCCGTCTTGAACCAAAATATTGTTCCAGAAGGAACAAAGCATGGCATAAGAGAAAAAGGATCTTAAAAACAGACGGTCAACATGCATATCTTACCCAAAGCCCTACCACCCTATAATGGGAGCTTAGGAAGGTCTAGCTTCCTCAGACATCCCAGTAGGTGCCAGTCTGTTTCCTCTAAAGAGCCCCCTGAGAACAGCATCTCCCTGCTGCTTGGGGAAATCCTTAAAAATTGCCATAATCTTTGTTCTTCCCAGGCTTGGACCCTCTGCCCAAGATGAGTTTGGTGAGCTCCACAGGAGGTTGAGCCAAACCCCTCCAAGCCAGCTGTTCTCCTATTGTCTCATGAATGTAGTTCCCTCACCCCCCCATTTCCTCATCTTGAGTCACAGTCTCATTTCCAACAAGCTGCTACTAAACTAAACCACTATAAACATACACTAACTCCCCCAGTAACTGTGGCATTTACAGCACTCATATATTATTACAGAGCAGGCCCACAGTCTGGATAGGGATTATGAAAAGTTTGAAATACTGTGGCACAGCAGTTAAATGAAAAATGGCTTGGTTAGTGTTATGTCCTCCAGCTGCTATACACCATTGTTTTTAATAGGCAGTTTGCAGTAATCAACACACAGATGCTACCCTAGCCTTGAGGCAGAAACAATTAGCACGGTAAGATCTGTAAGGTAGAATCTGGTGAATATGCCCAGCCAAATTCCACTCTGTTATATCAGTCCAAATCCAAAGTAACTCCGTTCATTTCAACCCTGCGGCCCTCTCCATTGATTTCAATAGAGTTATTAGACCTACAATGGGGTTTAACACTGCACAGTTTGGGGTTTGCAGTTTTCCCCACTACTACAGTGGAAAGTGAGGAGAGATTGCTGAAAAGTCAGGCTTTTTATTTGTTATTGGTCATATTATACCATAAATTTTTAACTGGAAGCCCCAGTGAAACTAATTAAGAGTTCTGCCTAACAGTTAATAGCACAATGTGATCCTCCAGTAGCAACAGGTACTCATTAGATTCTCTGACTAAGCAAGGACTTTTTAGCCCCACATTGGAAATAGTGTTTCCAATCCCAACCAATTAAAGCAATCAAGTGAGCCTATGCTCATGGTATTATTTCACTAGCACCAAATTTCGCTATATTTAATTCCACTCTGCTTTCGTTAGAGCAGACTACATTCCTTCAGACTCCTAATTTATTTTAGGTCTTAAAATTTGTTATGGAACATCAAGTGGTTTTCAAGGAACATAAAATGCACAATGTACTTTCTCCCCAATTAAATCTGACTATCAAACTGTAAAAAATGCAGTTCAGCAAAGATATAATGATGTGATAAACAAAACAAACAACGCATTTCAAAATACGAAAGACTGATTTATCCAGAGGATTGAGCAAACTGTAAAAGAAAGAAGAGAAGGGAAAAGAGCAAAATGATGCAAGTTACACCGGGAAAACATTTCTAATTTAATGTAACAGCAGAAAAATAGTGAAAGGAAATATTGTTTCTCAGAACAATGGAAGGAAATTAAATTATTAAAAACATAACACTAAATACTATCAGTTTACAAAAGAACACACAAGCCCCAGGGATGGAGGTAATCTAAAATCAGGAATCAGATTACTACAGATAGCAGATGACCAAAGACCATCATAAGAGAATTACTGAAAACAACTAAACACTATATTTTGATAAGATGCATGTTCACTGAAGGCTGCTGAGGATTTCACTGATGCTACAGGCAATGTTCTGTAACAAAGCATAATGATTTCCTGCAGCAATAGGCAGCACCACAGTCTTCTTTGTATGTGCAACTGTGTAAAAAATAAGTTGAAGGGGAAACATGAATGGAAATTGGTTACAAAAGAGTTTTAGAGAGACCTCAGATTATATAACCGTTTGGTTTAAAGCAAAATAAAAAGGCATAATGAACAAGAGACAGGTCAAGGAGGCGATGCTCTGATCTGGATTAGGTTTAGGGTAGGAATCAAGATATGGGTTTAAGGTTGAATCAGGGCTAGGGATTGGATTCAGCTGCATTGAAATATCACAAGATTTCAATTCAAAATAGGAGAAGCCTCACAAACTGTTCGTACAAGATTTCCTCCATCTTTCATAGAAGGAATTGTGCAAGCTTAACTGCTAAGCACTTTTCACCTGTAGGATTTAAAGTGCTTTACAAAAAGCATGATTTTCCCAATTTTATCTATGGGGAAACTGAGGCACAGAGCAGTGACATCACATAGCAAATAAGTGGCAGGGCAGGGAATAATCCATGTTCCTGATGCACCCTCCTATCTGCTAGGAGCACACAAGTTTTTGATGCCTTGGGCCAAATCTCACAAGACTAGTTATTTTTATGAAATTTTGGCTCCATCTAAAGCAAAACCAGAAAGTCAGTCCTTTCTAATTCCGAATTCAACATGGAATCAAAACTACAGTGCAGCATCAGAGTGGAGGATTGAAATCAGCCCCTTAAAAAAAAAAATCAGAAGGTATACAGATTCTATGTTCCTGTTTTGGGTAATTTCTAGAATAAAAAAAATATATATCAGTCAATAAGGTCTCGTGTAGGACTAATCAGTTATTTTAAAGGATGAGAAGTAGCATGGTTCTGACACAGCCATACGTTCCAGGAAGGAAAGTTCAGGCCTAACTAATTTACTGGAACTCTACAAAAGAATATAGTCACATTATATACAGCGCTAACATTTTCAAAATCAGTTGACAGAAGTTCACTACATAGCTTATGTTCCAAAGTCAAAGAAATAGCAGGAAATTGAAAAATCTAGATTTGAAAACAAGAAGATAACTAATTTATCATAAATTGGTTAAGCAGGAAGGTACCCTTGAGAGCCCCGGGGATCCAATATTGTTACCTGAGGGTGAAGCTTGCGGATTTGTGTAGGTGATTTTTATTATACAATATTGAAGAAGCAAATTCTTTAGTTCTGCACATATTCTAAACTGAGATTAAAAAACCCCAACTGCAATGCAAGGGCTTTGCATGGATAACTCTAGCATAATTGTTTTTTTAAAATTCTTCATTAAGTATTAATATTTATCATATCAAGTGAGGGACCCTGGTGATAGAATATTGTGAGATTTGCCTAGCAAATTGAAGGGATATTGTCACAAAAAATTGATCTGTGGGGAAATTTCTGTAGATTCTAAATATATTTAAAAAACTAAAACAAATACCATGCATCCACCTGTCTGTCATCTAGAATTTTAAAAAAGTAATGGCCCCTACTTGCTATATAGAACCTATATAATAGTTTGTTCTTCTGCATTCTCTGAAACAGAAGTTAACTAACAAACCCTGTACTTAAAACATGCAGGAACTGAGGGATACAGGTAGGAACTGAAGAGAAACAGTCAAATGAAGAGTCCCCATTTAATTACGTCACATAATGGCAGGCAGCTAAAAAGTGACAACTTTGATAAGTTCTTGTGTACAGATGCTAAAAGTCTAAATTCTAAGATGGGTGAACCTGAGTGCCTGGTATTAAAATAGGATATTGATATAATAGGCATCACAGAAAGTTTGTGGAATAATGATAATCAACGGGACACGGTAATGCCAGGGTACAAAATATATACCGGTAGGCATGACAAAGCTGATGGGGGAATGGCACTATGTGTGAAAGAAAGCAGAGTCAAATATAATAAACATCTTAAATAACTATAACTGTACCATAGAAACTCTAAAGAAGAAATTCCATGCTTGAATAATAAGAATATATCAGTAGGAATCTATTACCAACCACCAGACCAGGATGCTGATTGTGAAATGCTCTGGGAGATTAGAGAGGATATAAAAACCAGAAGACTCAATAATAATGAGAGATTTCAACTATCCTAGTATTGATTGGGTGCATGTCACCTCAGGATGAGATAGAGAGATGATGTTTCTAGACACCATAAATGACTGCTTCTTGAAGCAGCTATTCCTGGAACCCAGAAGGGGAGAGGCAAGTCTTGATTTAGTCTTAAGTGGAACACAGGATCTGGTCCAAGCGGTGAATATAGCTGAACCACTTGATAATAGCGACCTTAAATATAAATTAAATTTAAACATCTTTGGGAGAGAGGGGGAAAAGCCAAAGAAGCCCACCACAGTAGCATTTAACTTCAGAAAGGAGAACTACACAAAAATGAGGAAGCTAGTTAAATGAAAATTAAAAGGCATAGTCACAAAAGTTAAATGCCTGCAAGTTGCATGCAAACTTTTAAAAATACCATAAAAAGATGCAAATTAAATGAAGACCCCACATTAAAAAACATAGTAAGAGGACCAAACAAGTGTCACCATGGCTAAACAAAGTAAAAGAAGCAAAGGCAAAATGGCATCCTTTAAAAATTGGAAGTCAAATCCTACTGAGGAACATAGAAAGGAGCATATACTCTTACACTTGACTTGCCAGGCAACGACACACCAAACTGAGTTACATGAATGATCTCCCAGCCTCTCATGAGCCATTGTGATCGGCGTCGGCCCACCTACCCGCTAGGGGGCGGTGGGGAGCTACGAGGTCACTGGCCGGCCTGGGTCACGCCTCCGTCAGCGGGGAATTAGCGGCGGGGCGGCCGCCAGCCAGAGTCTGTAGCGCGCCCCTCAGGCAGGGGAGCGCCGGCAAAGGTCAGTAGCGCGCCCCTCAGGCAGGGGAGCGCCGGCAAAGGTCAGTAGCGCGCCCCTCAGGCAGGGGAGCGCCGGCAAAGGTCCCGGCGTGGCTCTGCCGGGTAGGGGAACGCAGGCCCACCCTACACCACTGCGCTCCAGCCCAGGGCCCTGACAGTGGCAGAACGAGGGTCCCACCACTGGGTCAGCGGGGTCGTCCCGCTACATAGACTCACCACTGTGCAGCTCTGTCCCTGGGCTACTTCCTACCCGATTGCTCGCCCGAATCCCTCTGGTCCCGTGAGTGCGTCGGGGTACTCGGCTGCTGGCAGCTCCCGCTCCCCCTCCGGCTCCTCCAGTCCCTCTGGGTACTTGGCAGCAGGCAGTCCTGGCAGCCCCAGTCCGTCCTCCAGGTGAGGTTTCCACGAGTCCAGGGCCTCCCCTGGTGTGGCAGCAGGCTCTGAAGGGAGCAGCCCGCGGTCTGTGTCTGCCTCCCTCCCTGGTGCTGCTCTAACTGAGCTAAGGGCCCCGCCCTTTATACTTCCTGTTCCACCCCTCCCCTTCCGGGGGGTGGAGCGAGCTTGGGCTGGCCCCGCCCACTCAGGCTGAGGGAAAGGCACTTTACCCTCAGGTTCGGAGGGAAGCCACCCTGGCTCCCTACAGCCATCAATAGTGAGACTTCGTCCAATTCCCCCCAGCTCCAACCTTGCACCCCAGAACTGTACCATCTTACACTGCTCATGGCTCCTTTGGGCAGTGCAAGTTCATTAAGCAGTTCACCACTCCCTCACTATGGAATGGACACCCACTAGCCTTTGTAATCTGAGCTGAGATTTCCCAAGCACTTCAACCAAACCACTCTGTTTTAGGTAAAATATAAAACAGATTTATTAACTACAGAAAGAAATTTTAAGTGATTATAAGTAGCAGGCACAGAGATCAAAGTTCGTTACCTAAGAAACAAAATTAAATTCAGTCTAAATTCTAACAGACTGAGCAGGATTTGAATCAAGTAGTCTCATTCTAACATATGATACAAGCAGCTTACAGTTCCTCAATACATAGCTTGGGACCAAACTCCCCCAGTTTGAAAGTTCAAAGTCTTTTTCTTCCAGATGTTCTTCCAGGTGTTGAGATGGGGGTAGAGAAGAAAGGCCAAGTGATGTCACTGTACCTCTTTTATAGTTTCTTCCAGCTTTCTGGAAAGATCTTGGCTGTGACATGGGTGTGCACCCATGGCATACATGCCTTCTCCAAGAAGTTTCTGGGATAGTTGATGAGCTATTAACACCTGGCTGGCAGGTGATGGCTGTTACTTTGTTGCAACCGAAAGGATATCCATGAGCATTCCCAACCTCACAACGTATTTCAGTAAGACATATAACAATACTTAATAACTTCACATACAATGAAAGTACATACAGTCCAACAGAATATTAATGTTCAACAGATCAAGACTTAAAATAACACTTCACAAAATGTGCATTTGTACCAAACATATCATAATCATATGGGGGTTCCAGGATGCTGCTTTGAGGTACAGAGTATCATACCCTTGTGGGCTAAATTCCCTCTGGAACTGGATCAGCTGGGTTCCCTCTAAACGCCTGCCACTGATCATGGCCAGCAATGGGCATGGGCTCTAGTCTAGGAAACACCCTTCTTTGGCTCCAGCCAGGAACCGATTTGCTGACAGCAGGTAACTCCTTTTATTTCAGTCTGCTGGACCTTGATTGGCTGTTGCTGGTCCCCAGCTCTTCTAGCTGCTGGAAGACCAGAGCTCACTGGTTTCCAAAATGGCTGCTACCAGGATGCCTTTCTAGGCAGCTTGGGAGGTCTAATATTCACCATTCTTTTCTTCTCAAAGAATGGTGGCAGGGTACCAGCAGTGGGGCCTCCAGGAGGGGGTCATGAAGGTCTGGTATATACCATGAGTCATACTACCGAAAATCCAATACTTGAAGAAGGTAGCTATAAGCAAATACAGTCTTGTATGTTCCCGGTTTGTCATGTCTTCTTTTGTTGAAGACTTATTAAAAAGTATTGAAAAATCTCTCTACCAGTCTAGGTTTTATAAAGTACCCATCACCATGGTATCTGAGCAACTGTTTCTGTGCACTGTAAAAACGGTACCACACATGTAATATTCCCTTTGTAAGATTTTGCCCCCTGCAAGTATATACTGCCTTCACTATGGAAATATACCAGGTTTGCTAATGGATGTCAGCCACATCTCCAAGTGGGCACTCCCTCAACTGGTGGTGAGCAATGTCGACTCATTGATGTGGACAGGTTCAACCAAGCTCCATACCGGAATAGCAAAGCAAGGTGAGCGTTTACCATATTTTCCTGCCATGGGTTTTGACTTCCACTGACTCCATTCACACCAGTAACACAATCACTATAGGAGTACTGATGGGGGAGCTGTATTGGAGAGCCATTAGTAAGACATGGTAGGAGAGGTAATATCTTTTATTGGACTAACTTCTGTTGGTAAAAGACAAGCTTTCATGCTACACAAGCTCTTCTTCATATCACTTAAGATCCTGTCTCTTAATATCCTGGGATCAAAATGGTTACAACACTGCAAACAACTTTGAGAGCAATTGTCGAACAGCTTATTTTCAAAGTGCACACAAAGCCTATAGGAGGCCAGCAGCCAACTTCTGCTTTTTTTTTTTTTTTTTTTTTTTTTTTTAAAGAAACTGACAAAAGAAACCAAAATCTTCTTTCCCCTTTAGAGAGACCAGCAGCAGACTTCCTGTTAGCACCTCTTCTGTGATTCAGAGTCTGGGAACCATTCCAGGGATTCACAGAATGCTACTGGGCTTTCGTTAGGAATATGGCCATTACCATGTATAACATGACCTGCGAGCCCTTTGGAAAAAGTTAGACTGTCCAGTAAACCATGTTGTTTCATTAAAGCAGAGCAGGGGATTGGAAGTCAAGACTCCGGATTTATTTTCCTGGATCAACCAAAACAAAAACACAACACACTTCCCATACTTGCTCTCCACTTGAAAGTTCATTAAAAATAAACAAACAAACAAAAAATACCTAAATAAAACATGAGAGTTCAGAGAGAAGGAATACAATTCATTGGACAAACAAATGTTTCCAATTTTGAAATAGTTTAGCCAGGACTGGATTCTCTCATGACAAGAATTGATATACAGAGAGAAGGGGAATTTTGTGTTTTAAAATGTTTTGTTTATTTTTAATATTATGCTTTTATTACCTTTGTAGCTCTTCTAAACAGTTTTCCAAAAAGCTAACCACAGTTGTTTTTCAATAGGGCTACTGCAAGTCAAAAATGACTGACATTTGAACACTGAAACTTGGCATGTTCTTAATGAGTTGTGCCTTTGCTAGTTTTAAAATAGTTATTAGGCCCCTTTCAAGACTGCATAATGAGCACTCATGGAACACAATTTCACTGATGTGGGCATTATGGGAGAGGTGTACTTAGCAGGGAAGTGCCCACCTTTGATGCTAGGTGTGGAGAGGTGGGAAATATTTGTTTTTTATAACAGTCATATATCCCTCAGTCTATCTGTGTGATATTATTCTGCCTGAATGCAGAGTTAGATCAAAAAGGCTTGTCAGAAGAAATCAGGCAGGAATGGCCTAGATAAAGTGCAGTTCTTATACAATAGCCAGGTTTATAGCTGTGAAGGATTCCTTAGCCCTGGCAACAGGGCCATTGGGCCAAAGCTAAGAAAACAGGTCAAAAGATACTGGTCTGTTAAATTGTGCCCCGGCAGAAAGGGAGCCCTAGCCACATGGCTCCCAACAGTCTTTCATTAAAAGGGGCGCCCCTCATTTCTTCCATCTCTGTACAACAAAAATTGGGAGTGGCTGAGTGCTGCAAAAAGGAGCAAGAAATACCCCTGGTGAAGGTGTGTAAGTACTGCTTATTAATAATAATAATAATAATAATAAATGGGAGGAGGAGGAGGAGGAGGAGGGATGGGGTGGGGGTGCTAGGAAAACAGTCCCTTATTTTTGAAATACAATGTTGGCAATCCTACATGCAGCACACACTCACACAGATTGGTTGGGAGTCTGGGACTTTCAGCAGGCAAGTTGTGACTTGGTGCCCAGGGAGAATGGGGGACACCCAGGCTAAGTCATGTCTCCCTAGCCCGAGCTGCTTCCCGCAGCTCCCATTGGCTGGGAACGGTGAACGATGGCCACTGGGAGCTGCTGGGGGCTGTGCCTGTAAATAAAGTGTCTCACAGCCCACCAGTGGATTACCCTGATGGGTCATGTGCTGAAGGTTGCTGACTCCTGCCCTAGGGGCTCAAGAGGAATGTTCATCTCATTATTATCTGTGCCACTGCATACTCTTACTGACCTAAGCACGCCACTCATCCAATATTAAACCAGACAGTTCTGTTTTTCTAGGGTTTGTCCCCTATCCAGTATTCAGACAAAACCAGACGTAGTTGTGTCTGACATTGGATGGGGGAGACCATCTTTAAGAATACGCTGCTCCACTCCCACCAGTGTGGCCTCACACAGAAGGTCACACCAGCAGGGTTGGAAAGTGGCACCACCTGTGTGGCATGACCTCACACATAAGATGTATGCAAGGTCACGCTGCATGGGAGGCACTATTTTGAAAAGCATCCCACCCTCATGCAGCCTGACCTTGAATGCACCATGTGTCTGAGGTCACACTGGCAGGGGCAAGGTCCTGGCATTCCCAGAAGCACCAGAGTGTCCGGTATTCCAGAAACATGTAAGTGACCATCCTCTACTGACCACAGGTCCTGGAGGAAAATGCTTGCAGGTGCCAAGTCTATCAGGCTTGCTAAGCAGCATGATTGCACACCAGGGGAGGGCGGGGGGAAATGTAGGCCAATCAGAATGGTTGGGCCATGAGGTCCCATCCCCAGAAGTAGCAGAGACCAGAACCTGCCACTCTGGAGTTTAGGAAAAGAGTAGATCTTAGCCAACCCAGGAAGTGTGAAAACGAGGACCAAGACAGTAGTTCAGCTGGATTAACAGGATTTTAAAAATGTGGCCTTAGATTCTTTTCAAAATAACTTCAGTGGGAGTTAGGCGCCTAGGCTCTTTTGAAGAGCCAACTAGGCACCTATTTTCATGTTTAGATTCCTACATACTTTAAAAATCTGGCTCTGTCAGACAGATTCATACACAGGAACCTCCATTTTTACTTTCTATGAACCAGTAAGTGAAAAGTGAAATATCTGGTCATTTGCCCTTGGTTTGTAATTCTTCTAACCCAACAAAAGCTGAATGCAGTCTCATGACAACCTAATATTTACCACCACTTGATATCATAGGAAAGTATAAATTTAAGCATCTCATATAGAAGTGCAAGAATATTTCAGGCTTGCAACATTGATAATTCTATCATTTGTATTGCAGTAGTGCCCAGGGCCCCCATCAGGCCTGGGGCTCCATTGCACTGGGAGAATGTAATGCCTGCTCCACCGACTTTTACAGTCTTGTATGGTTTCTGTGTGCTACACAATTAAGCAGGTATCTTCTATACAAATTACCCTCTCTTTTTCTGCCTGTATTTCAGCAAGGGCTTGATCCTGCTCCCACTGAAACTAATGTCAGAACTCCTACTGGCTTCAGTGGAGGAGGATCAAGCTCAAAGACATTCAAACAGACATCCATTGTTTTCCAGCATTGGCAAAATGTGATAGAGCTTTCTACATTTACCCACAAGCCTCTCCTTCCTCATTGAGGGATCCATTGCATTCATTTACTGTAAGATTCAGCTTCCTTTCTGATTCATTTAGTTTACCTTTGTTAAACATTGATTTCAGGGTCACAGGTGCAGAACAATGGAAAATATTCATATACAATCTAAGTCAATATTAAAGGCTGAAGCAGGGAAGCTACACTCAACATCCATTTTGTTTATTCCAGTGTGTATGGACAGCAGTATACAGCAGCCCAGTAAGGAACATGGGTTGTAAGCCTGCAGGATTTTAACATTTAATTTACCTTGATTTCTCCATTTCTCATCTTAGTTCTCTGTATATCCTGGTTATTCAATGGTCTACAGAAGTAAGCCTATATATAAGCTTGGCAAAGTTCTATTTTTTTTAATAATTTTGATGGATAATATCCATGTTTATTTAAGCAATTTTTAAAATTTATATCTATGTATATCTATTTTAACAGCTGTGCAAAATTATGGGCTGGCGTTAGATAATTGTTTAATGACAATAGATGTTGAGATTCAAAAAGTTAGAGCTTTATAACAGTTAAAACACAAATTGTCAACATCACATGTCAAAACATACGAAGTAAATAAATAAAATAAAATAAATTTATTAAGTAAATATCATTAAATTAAACTAAGCTCTCAAGCAGGATTTTTCTTATTTTGTCTATCTGTAATTTTTGATCATCAATGGAATTCCCCCATCGCCTTCACTGTGTGTACAGTGAAATCAAGGTTAACCAACATTTACTGATAAGTCTAATCCTTCCTAGCCTACCTATATGCAGAATATATACTTACTTAATTTCCTGTACTTGGAACGGCCTTAGTAAGGGTTCAGAAAATTATTTTTAGAGCCATTTTCCAAAGTCTCTTGAAGGCCATGCTGATTATTACCTACCATGTAAGCCAGGCACCATGTAATTATTGCAAATGTCACCTGGAGAAAAATCACTTCTAATCAATCATCTCACTCAGAAGTCAACTGCTCTGCAGCAAGTTAAACAAAAGGGTGAGGGGGCTAGAGCCTTTCCCTTCAGTACTGCACTTTCTTCCAAACATTATAATCTCATTTCCAGCCTGTTAAATTACAGAGGCTTGTCCCAAGATACTCTATTTATACAGTATTTGCATATTACTGTGCAATACAGTATATTAGTCCCACTCGGTGTAATCTTCATATTGGGCAAATCATTTTTTTTAAGTCAAAGTACTTTAATACCAGTCACAGGGATTAGCAGCACTGTGGTCTATACTCCACTTATTGATTTTAATAAGTGCCAAAGAATAGCCAAATACAGTTCCTCTAGACAACCACAGAACAGGCACCTCAGTGAGGATATACAGAATTAACTTCTGACGCAAGGGTAAAGTAGCAGAAATATTTTGAAATAGCTCTTGTACTACACCAACCCTTCTGTTGCCCTGGAAATAAACTTGCACATCCTATACAGAAGTGACCCCCAAACTTTTTACCTCATGCCCCCCTTACCACAGTCCATGTCCCCCCTGGAGCCGGGGCCCCGGGCGCAGGGCCAGCAGCTGGGAGCAGAACTGGATGGCAGTCCCCACCCCCAAGGGTTGGCCCAGGCCCCAGCCATGCCCCCCGAATGTTCCTCCATGCCCCACAGTTTGGGGACCTGTGCTATACAGGATCATGATGATACTCATATGGCTATGCTGTGTACTTTGTGGCTATACTGTATACATTTTAGCATTCCAGCAAACTTGCTAAAGACTTGATTCATTACTCTCAATAGAAGTCAATGGAGTTACAATGATGTACAACCAAATATGATTTCAGACTCTGTGTTTAACAAATGGAGCTGACCAGCCGAGTTTGAAATGCAAAGACTCATGGATCCTGCATACAAAGCGTACTTGCAATTATCATAAATCCCAATGATCAGAAAGTTTCTGGTGTCCCCAATGAAACAGCCAAAATGTATGTAAAGCACCTATAAACATAAAGTAGCACTAAAGATTGCTTATTGTTGAGATTGCAAGATTGTTTCCATTGTAAAACTCTGTTTTCATTCATTCATAACTGACAAACTTGCACCCATTTGAGCTGAAATTTTTCACATCTGCTCAGTGCCTGAAGGTGAAATTTTTTAAATAAAGCATTAAACAAAAATGGCTCAGCCACTTGTCACAGATATGACAGTTCCCTGCAATATCCTTGGAGGACCTTATTATACTAAGATTACATATTATTGTGGGCCAGGATTATATATAACTTCTCTAGGGGCAAAATGAAATAGATGAGACACCTGGGAGTTCAAAAGATTATACTGAAAATGTGCCAGGAAAGTATAGACTTTTGGGACAATAAGTGTTAAGCGGATTTCCTGGAGAATTCCTAGGGAGAGGTTAATGCAAATTCCCCACCTCTGATTATGCAAAAACTCAGTCTTTTGAAGCTATGCTCTAAGGCAGTGTTTCCCAAACTGGGGTTTGTGAACCCCTGGGGGTTCACAAAATGTTACAGGGGGTTCTTGGGGGAAAATTCCCTAATGGCGGACAGAGCTGTCCCTAGGGACCCCGGGCAGCATGGGACACTGAGGAGACTTAACCTTCAAGACTCCTTATAAGAAATGGAAAGGGAGGTGGATATTTTTTGCTGTTTTTAAAATTAAATAGGCAGCTAGTATTGTTTTTAAAATTATTATGAAGAACAAGTTTAAGTTTTGTTGTAACGTGTGTTTGCCTGGACTGCTCAAGACCTGAATGCCTGTGTAGGAGGAACTCTTTGAATTGGTTTCAGAGTAGCAGCCGTGTTAGTCTGTATCCGCAAAAAGAAGAACAGGAGGACTTGTGGCACCTTAGAGACTAACAAATTTATTAGAGCATAAGCTTTCGTGGACTACAGCCCACTTCTTCGGATGCATATAGAATGGAACATATATTGAGGAGATATATATACACACATACAGAGAGCATAAACAGGTGGGAGTTGTCTTACCACTAGCTTGATTATCACTTCAAAAGTTTTTTTTCTCTTAATTAATTGGCCTCTCAGAGGTGGTAAGACAACTCCCACCTGTTTATGCTCTCTGTATGTGTGTATATATATCTCCTCAATATATGTTCCATTCTATATGCATCCGAAGAAGTGGGCTGTAGTCCACGAAAGCTTATGCTCTAATAAATTTGTTAGTCTCTAAGGTTAGTCTCTAAGGGCTGTAGTCCACGAAAGCTTATGCTCTAATAAATTTGTTAGTCTCTAAGGTGCCACAAGTCCTCCTGTTCTTCTTCTTTGAATTGGCTTCTTAAATACCTTCATGCTGTTTCACATCTGATACTCCTTGATGAAACATAGGAGCCTTGTCTTATAACAGGCTTATTCAAAGTGATACAAGCTATGAAAGTGAGATCTTGGAAGAGTTGCCATTTTCATAATGCAATAAAAATACTGTAATGATAAATAATAATTAATAATACATAGTGTGGTAATAAACATGTCACAAAAACAAATTTTATATTTCCAAGATCACGGCTTTTATCATTTATACTCAGGTAAAGGAGAAAATCCCTGGAAATATTCATTTTTAAGAGGGGGTTCACGAGACTTCACATTTTAGTGAAAGGGGTTCACAGGTTGTTAAAGTTTGGGAACCACTGCTCTAAGGAGAGGGTCACTGTCTGCTGATTTCCTGTTACAGAAGGCCAAGATCAAAGGCCTAAGCTGTATAAAGAAACATCTGACCAGCCCAGTCTCTGTTCTGGATGTAAGATGGATGAACTTGTAACCACTGGGAAAACCCAGTTGTGGGTTCTGGAGGAGTAAAACCTACCAGAGCCCTAGACTGGAGTTGGGGGTAACCTTTGGTAAGCTTTCTATCATTGTAAAAAGTTCCGTGATGCTTTCACCTGAATTATAAATGTGATTGTTCAGAAGGAGCTGTGTGGTAACTCGTAACTGCAGGCAATACATTGGTCATAGTCCTTGGAGAGAAAGCAAAGTGCATATGCAGGCCTTTAGGCAGTCTGGCTTGCTGGGAAGATCACAGTATATGGCAGGGTACTGTAGAGACTTAAAATCCAAAGTCATGAGATGAGGATCATAAGAACAGCCTTACTAGGTCAGACCAAAGGTCTATCTAGACCAGTATCCTATCTTCCGACAGTGGCCAATGCCAGATGGTTCAGAGGGAATGATCAGAACAGGTAATCACCAAGTGATCCATCCCCTGCCCCCATTCCCAGCTTGGCACCCAAGAAGTGATGTCTGGAAGCCAAAACCTTTAAGTGGGTGTCCTTGAGGGACCACAGAGGAGGAAATACAGATACCCTTATCTTGAAACTTGACACCACTTTGAATGGCAATTGACATGGGGGAGGGGAGAAGGAAGAGAACCCACACACTTTTCCCATTATAAAAAATTTCTGGTGACCTGTTTTGAACAGCCTCATAACATAAGCAGCTGGAGGGTAAGCATTAAAATAGACCTTGTTGAGAAGCAGTGCCCAGTAATCAGATACTATAGAGATGGGCACCAATACAAGAACCTGGTTAGACAGATAACCTATTTCCTCTAGAACAAGGCTTTGATTTGACCAGTATATGAGGTTTTGAAATATCAGGTTTTTTTACATGTTTCCTTCCCCCCCGCCCCTGGTAATGAAGCAAAGATGCACTGCAGATATGCATGGAGCTAACTTAGTTGGTCACAAATGTTTGGTCAAAAAAATATTACTGCAAATTGGCTGGAGAAAAGGGTTCCTGCCAACCTTTTAAGGAGTGAAGGGGCTGAGGAAAGCCTCTTGCAGCTTTTGAAAGGTGTATAAGGGATCAGCCAAGGGGCTAAAAACATTTGAGAAGCAGTATGCAGCCATATAAATAAAGGCTGTATGCCTTCTAGTGCAGCTGCATTATGAAGAGTTAAGATTGTATATATAACCTTAACTTTTGCATTCCCTGGTGTGTGATTTCTTATTTGTGCACTGTTCTGTGGAACAATATCAAAGCCCCATCTGACAATGCTTGGATTGAAGCTGACACAAAAAAGCAACATCTCTATAGAGTAGGGGGAAAAAATATTTCTTTAACAGGTTTTCCCTCGGTACATGATACTGTAGGTGAGACTATTGAAAGTGTCACAGCAAAATATTCAAAGATATTGGGAAAATACATTCCCCAAAAATCAAACTCACAGCACCACAACACCAGAAATAAATACTAATGCTCATGTAATTCACAGGCAGAATGATGCTATTTGTAATTATATAAACCTATATCATTTTTACAGCGATTCACAAACAGCACTATGCATGTTAAATGAGAAAAGCCACCCACAAGACGCTTGGATGGCCATGGAAATCTCTTTGCAAGAGCATAACAGTATATAATGAGAATCAATGAAGTACTTCATATACAGAAAAAAATAGAGCTTCCAGATCAGCTGCTGTGAAGTTACAGTATGCAATAGCATTTAATTACATCCATTTGTTACCTGTTTTAGTGATAAAATAGCACTTAACATGACCCTAGCAATCCCAGCAGATGTTTCATAAACTGTTATGACAATGAACAGGAATGGCTAAGGAAGTTTTGACATTTCCTGTGTTGCAAAGATAAAATCAGTAGATCAGGCTTTCAATACACTGTTAGATCTAGACAATCCTACAGTTCTCTTTTTCCACTCAAACAGATCAATAGTTACATTGCATGCCAAATGCCAACAGGTTTCTCATGCTGGGTTTCTAACTGCAAGAGTCTAACACAGTAGGAGACCTTGCTCCAACACCTATATTAGGCACACATCAAGACTATTTTTCATGTGTGTCATTGGCAATTCACATCCCATTTTATACAGCATAAGAATCAAAAGAAAGCTTCCTGTACGAACCCTGTGACCTGCTGAGAGTGTTTATACAGGGGAAATGAGTTTGCAGTCTTGTTTAGACCCTATATACTACAGTGATGGTGCTTTAGAAATTCCCAAGACAGTCTCTTTCTGATTCAGGGTCATCATGGTCCGCAGTTGTTCACGTCAGAAAAACACCACACAGTCTCTGCTTCTGTTCCGTCATCAGGCCTGTTTTGAGGAATTATAGGTAGCTGTGCAAACCCTGAGGGACTGCAATATGCCCAAGGACCCAAGCGAATTTGGAAAACTAGTTTAGTTCATTTGTGACCCAAACCACATTTGAACTGAGGTCTCTAAGTTCTCCCCATGGGAGAGAAGCTATGTCGCAAGATCCTCTACCCTGCAATTAAAACCCATGGCTGGCCCATGCCAGCTGACTTGGGCTCCCAGGTCTTGGGCTAAGGGGCTGTTTAACTGCAATGTAGATCTTTGAGCGTGGGCTGCAGCCTGGGCTCTGGGACCCTCCCACCTCACAGAGTCCCAAGCCCAAATGTCTACACTACAATTAAAACAGCCCCTTGCCATGAACCTGAGTTAGCTGGCACAGGCCAGCTGCATGTGTCTAATTGCAGTGTAGACATACCCTACATTCCCTTCATAACCCCTGGTCCTCTCCAGTGTGTGGAAACTTGTCTACTCAGTGATCAGGGCCCCACATTGGTACTAACTATGTGGTTTGCCTGAGAGAACAACTAGCTTGTGAAGATCTGTACTATTTCTTTAAATCTATAAGCCGTACAGGACAGGGCTGAGGTCAGTTCTAAGTTGCTCGATAGTGAAGCCAGAGAGAAAAGTTTTAGCTATAATATTGTTTTCTTTATTCTGATAAGGGCCACTGGGATGGGCAGCCAACCAGAGGGCTAAAATTCACTAGAAGGCTGGAGCACATCATTGAGACAGGCTTCAGCCCCAGCCAAAATCATGTCACTCCTGGAAAAAATCCTGAGTTGGCAATACCATCCTGATGCAGGCCACAGAAACATATAGTGAGCAGTGGGGCTCTCTGCACCTCAAAAACATGAAGAGTTCTTCACTGCCTTGACAACTCACAAGATTCATCTGGGATTCAAGGATGCCATACTTTTAAAATGTTGCTGTCGGTCTTTTGTTTTATTTGGCTAAGTCAACTAACCAACATTGTCAAGCCCTGCATCACAGCAGGGAGGAAATTAAGGTAATAAATTCGACCTACATTTTGTAAGACAACAGAAAACTTCAGAGTACAGTATGTGTAACTGCCATAATTTACTGGCATCATGCAGTTGCCTTAAACAAAGGACCCCTGCCATAGGATACTTAAAGGAAAAAAGCATGCTACTAAAAGAAGAACTTCAAATGAGGGGAACTCCACTCTGCCTCCTTCACCAGTACCAAATGAAATGTATCCTTAAAGCAGCAAGAGGAACACTTGTGCAAAGGCTATTATCAGAGGACAGGACTAAACTGCAGCCTGCTCAGGCTTGAAGCAATTCTGCTGTTGCTGCTGCCTGGCCCCAGCCAGAAGAGAAGGAAGGGTGCTGTTTTTTACCATGGCGGGGGGGTGGAGGGGGGGAGGCGCACATCACTGCCCTCCCTAGGTCTGAGGAGAGGAGAGGAAAAAATAAATTCCACACCTCTGCCCTCCTCAGGCCAAGGGGGAAGGGAGTTGGGGTGCCACAGATCTCTGCTAACCACCACCACCCCCGCCATTCCTGGGGGAGTTTAAATTCCACACTCACAGGGGTAAGGAACTACAATGATGGTCCCAGATAGATTCAGATTCCCCCAACCATGGCAGGGGAGAGTGCTCTGAAGATCCCCATGGCTCTCTGTTCTGGGTTGTGGAGAAAAGAGGAGAGAAGCTATGTCGTAAGATCCTCTTCACTCCTCCACTGTTTACTAGGAAATGCTGGGGCAAGGGAGTGTTTTAAATCAACATGATGGGCATAGGTGCAGACTCCATGGGTGCTCCAGGGTTGGAACAACCACAGGGAAAAAATGGCGGGTGCTCCCATATCAGCTCCCTTCCACCCCCTAGTGCCTCCCACCCGCCAGTGAGCCCCACAGATCAACACCACACCCTCCCTCACAGTGCCTCCTGCCCGCCATGAACAGCTCTTTCATGGCATGCAGGAGGCTGGGAGGGATGGTTGAGGAGCAAGGATGCAGCGCACTCAGGGAGGGGATGGAACTGGGCAGGAAGAGGTGGGGGGGGCAGAAAAAGGTGGGGTGGGGGCAAGGCCCTGGGGGAAGGGGTGGAGTGGGGACAGGACCTGGGACAGAGCCAGGGGTCGAACACCCCCTGGCGCTTTGGAAAGTCGGTACCTGTAGTGATGGCGGAAGGTGTTTTGTACTGATCAGTAAGAACTTGTGTAGGAAAGTGAAGGAAGTTCTTCTAATATGTAGCCCTGACTACATTAGCCCAATCAAACTGTGTTAAAACTCCATCACACTTCAATAAACCTGTGTAGAAGAGGCCATATAATTGAAGGTACTTAGTTTGACACCACCACCATCCTCTGTATGTTTAATACCTTATAAACTATCATGTTATAAATGGTTTAGTGTAACAAATGCCCTTGAAGAGTTCAGTTTTTTGCTGAAAAACAAAACAAACATACATTTGGGTTGCCATAGGCCATGGTAAAGGAATTTTATCATATCTCAGTGCATCTAGGGTATATGGCCCAGGCCCACTTACGTTTAAGGCAGCACTTTGTATTTAACCAGACCAACCACCTATATTTACAAATCTCTGCTTAAAGTGAAGAATATATTGTTTGCTTTCTTTTAGAATACAGTTTTTTCAAAATGAGATTCTGAGACAGATCTTTCTTTTATATTTTAGATTATTTCTCTGAGCAATAAAGTAAATTTTGTTTCAATCAGGTAGAATTTCATTTGTTCCTGTTAATCAAATTATGTACTATTTAAAAGAAATATTCCATTAAAGGCCATAGATGTAAAATCTCAGAGGATCTACTGTACATTGTATTCTGGCAGATGCATTAATCTCTCTTATGTGCTTCAGAGTTCTAAAATACTTTACAGATGGCCACTGGCCAGCTACTAGCTTCTACTGCTCTCAGTCTCTTCTCTCATTAAAGGGATAGACCCTATTGTAAAGATTCAGGGCCTGATTTTCAGCCCAGCTTTTACCAGGCCTCCTTTTCTGCTCACAAATGACTGCACCTGCAAGTTTTAAAAATCTGGCCCTACATTTATTTTGCTTGGTATATTGCGCAATGACCATTTTTTCCAGTACATTTCCGATTTGGTTTAAGTTCAGCAATTTGTTCTTGGATTACAGGTATAAAATTACTTCACTGTCTTGGTTGGTAGCCAACTAGCCAATGACAACAGTATTCTGCTTTTTCAGTGTCTATGTGCAAAGACCAGTAATCAGCCAGGAAGCTGCAAAGAGAAGGTACTGACCACAGGCAAGTTCATGGACAAGGAAAACTAAAGGCCACCTTTCCTTTACTTTTATTTATACAGCATATTATAGGTTACACTGTTTTTACATTTGTCTTGAAAGTTTTTGTATACTAGTATTGGAGGGGAGGGAAGGGAGAAAAAACAATTCCCCTCCTCCCTTTGCTGTTAGGGAGATAACTTGGGCTGATCTCTCTCTACAGAGCAGAAAGGGGTAAAGTTGAATTGTGAAATAGTGATTAAGTAATATTAAAACAAAAAAAATCTCACTGACGTTTGTCTTTTAACCTTTTCCACCCCTGTTTAAAGGAGTCCTTTCCTGTGCCTTTCCAAGGATGGAGGATCTCAACTATCTAGTCAGATTGTGGTTTTAATTGTTTTTAGAAAGAAAATTGCAATTTTTTAGATCATCCAGACCATCATTGCTCTCTGCAGTACTTTTTTAAATGCTTTGCCCAGCTGAGTAAGTCCCAAGCTATGGGACTTGCATCCTGGGACACTATTCCACACCTGTCTGTTCACCAGTGGGAAGGTAAGAATTATGTAATATGCACAACAGGGTTGAGAGAAAGACTCAGTTGTGTCACAGATAAGTTTTAGGGTCCATCTGTTAGTGGTGGAATGGGTCCAGGACCCGAGGAAAAATTGCAGCCGTCCAGTAAAATTTGCTGGGGCCTAGTGAGAGGCCCTGTGATTTGTTGGTACTGCTCTGGACAGACAGGATGGTTTAGTTTTAGACTTCAAGGGATAATTGTAGTAGCCCTTTGCCTTTAATGGTGCAGTAGGAATAAACAGGGATTCCACAGCTTTGACTAGAGGTCTCCCTAGATGTCCTGAACTAGGGAATCAGTGGCAGAAGAATTTTTCTTCAGTTGTTAATGGTCGCTTCCTTACAGGCTGTGTAAAAGGTCTACCTAAAGCAGTGGTTCTCAAGCCATGGGGCGGGCATCCCAAGAAAGGTGCAGGAATAGGTCAAGGGAGGTGCAAGCTATGTGGTTTTTTGTTTGGTTAATTAAGAGCTCTGTCAGCCCCAGGTGGCTGGGGCTCGTGCAGAAGGGCCATGCGTATCCAGAAGGCAGGAATAAAGGGAACAGCTGGAGACCCGCCACCCTGGGGCTGACAGCCCAAGCCCCACCACCTGGACACGGGCTCTCCCCCTGCCCCAATTGCTCAGGGGGAAGCAGCCTGGCTCTCCTTCCCTCCCACCAAATCCCTCACCAGGAGGCTGCGGGGCGCTGGCTGTCAGCCCTGGGGTGGCAGCAGCAGCACAAGTAAGGGTGGCAATGGGGCACTAAGCCTGCTGTGAAAAGTGATATTGACAAATATCACTTTTCACATTGGCACCCTTACTTCTGTGCTGTGCTGGTGTGGCACTGCCTTCAGAGCTGGGTGCCCAACCAGAAGCTGCTGCTCTCTGCTCTGCCTTCACAGCTGGGTGGTGGTACATGTATGGGGGGGGGGGGGGAGAGGTAAATGACTACAGACACAAAGAAGGGGGGCCTGATCAAATAAGTGTTTGTTGCTGTTAAAAACAGCATAAATAAAAAATACTTTGCATATCATGGCTGTAGCCAGATGCTGCATCCCTCCATCACAGAGGAAAATGATGAGTCTCCTCAGTCTCTCCTCTATCCCCTCTAATATGTTAATCTCTGGCATACAGTATTTATCACAGGCTAAGGGCAGGGGGAGAACATCTTTGTGGGACCCCCTGTTAAAATACAACACTGCCTTTGTTTAGGTATGATGATGATTTCTGGACTGCCTGGAAGATAGGCAGCCTAGTTTTCCTGCCTAGCAAACTCCTCCACATGTTCTGGGTGTACCCCAAAGCTAGAGGACAAAAGGTTGACAGTAGGCCTGTAGGGAAGCTGCTGAAAGAGGGGCCTGATGGAATTGGAAGTGAGCACTGAGCCAGGGCCATAGAAGAATCCCCACCAACTGTGGAAGACAGCCAGTTGGAGGCAAAAGAATGGAGGAGAGAGACTGGGAGCTCAAAGGCCTGCTTAAGGGAGAACTGCAGTCATTGCATTTATCATTCTGCTTTGGGGCTGCAGCCCCTCCCCCCCGCCGCCTTTTTCCCCTCACCACTCTAAGGAGGCAGTTGTAGAGAAGTACACCAATCCAACCACAGACACATAGATAGTTAGGTATTTGGTTTGGGAATTTAGTGTCTGAGAAACCAAAAGTGACATTTTATAGAAACTGATTAAAAATAAAAGCATATCTCAAAAGTTCAATTTCAGAATCCAAGTTGTAAGAAACGCAAGACAAACAAATAGCATAAATAGGAAAAACACATTTGGAAGATGATCTCAGTGTTAACAATCTATAGGTGCTGTTAAGTAACAGGTAAGGAACACAAGGTCCCTGTCTCCCCCCCACTTTTTCATGTTCTCTGTATATAGATATATATCTTCTTACTGTATGTTCCATTCTTTGCATCTGGTGAAGTGGACTGTAGCCCACGAAAGCTTATGTTCAAATAAATTTGTTAGTCTCTAAGGTGCCACAAGTACTCCTGTTCTTTTTGCCTACCTCTGTAGTCTTTTCCTGCTTCTCCCTCTTTGGTGGGCTGGTTCGTCTGGCAGCTTCTCCCTAGTCTGCTGGAAAAGTCCTCTCTCCACAATCCCTCTGACAGCCAACCCACCCACCTACTTACAGCCCTTTTATCCCCACAGCTGCTGTGGCGCTGCCAATCAGCTCTGGCTGAGCAGGCAGACAGTTGCTTTGTTAACCCTCTGGCTGCTAAACCAGCCTGGGGTATATAGACCCCATGATATTATCCTTAGGTTAATTATTAGAAAGTTTTCCTAACCATAAGTGTTCCTTGCTGCAGATTAAACCTATTACTTCTTGTCCTCTTTATAACAGCCCTTAACATATTTGAAGACATTTATCAGGTCCCCCCTCAGTCTGCTTTTCTCAACATGCCCAGTTTCTTAACCTTTCCTCATAGGTCAGGTTTTCTAAACCTTTTATCATTTTTGTTGCTCTCCTCTGGACTCCCTCCAATTTGTCCACATCTTTCCTAAAGTGCGGTGCCCAGAATTGGACAGGGTACTCCAGCTAGGCCTCACCAGTGCCGAGTAGAGCAGCATAGTTATCTCCTGGGTATTGCATACAACATTCCTGTTAATACACCCCAGATTGATATTAGCCTTTTTTGCAACTGCATCACTGTGATGTACCGGACCTCAAAATAGCACCCTGTAATCCCCATAATCATCATTTGTATATGGCTGTGATATCTCATACAAAGCATGCCATGTAAGATACCATATGAAAGGTCATGATCGGCTGAAACACATTGTTCTGTCAAAATGTGTACATCATTAGTGTGCACGAAGTTATGAGATTTTGCTATACGGTTGCTATTGAAATATGTTGTGAGTTTGGGAGATGCCGACAGGTAGCTCTCCAGTGGCAACAAAAGAGGTGGCCCGTTGTTCACTTACATTCAATTTGTGATCCAGGATAATTGCCACATCCTTTTCAGCAATACTACTGCCTAGCCAGTTACTCCCCATTTTGTAATTGTGAATTTGATTTTTCCTTCCTAAGTGAAGTACTTTGCACTTTAATGACTTTCATCTTGTTAAATTCAGACCAATTCTCCAATTTGTCAAGGTCCTTTTGAATTCTAATCCTGTCCTCCAAATCTAATCCTCACCTCACTTGATGTTATTTGCAAAATTTATCAGCATATTTTCCATCCCATTATCCAAGTCATTAATGAAAATATTGACTAGTACCAGAACCAGGACTGACCCCTGGGAAACCCCACAAGATATGCTCTTCCAGTTTGACATTGAACCATTGATAACTACTCTGACTACGATCTTTCAACCAGTTTTATACCCACCTTACAGTAATTTAATCTAGACCACATTTCCCTAGTTTGCTTATGAGAATGTCATGTGGGACTACGTCAGATGCCTTACTAAAAATCAAGATATATCATGTCCGCTGTTTTCCCCCTTTGTCCACTAGGCCAGTAACCCTGTGAAAGAGCAAAATTAGGTTGGTTTGGTATGATTTGTTCTTGACAAATCCATACTGGCTATTCCTTATAATCCTATTATCCTCTAGGTGCTTAGAAAATGATTTGTAATAAGTTGTTCCAGTATCATTCCAGATATCAGAGTTAGGCTGACTGGTCTATAATTTCCCACATAGGCACCAACTCTGTGGATGCTCCAGGGCTGGAGCACCCATGGGGAAAAAATAGTGGGTTCCAGCACCCACCAGCAGCCCCGCGGATCAGCTCCTCCCCCTCCCCAGCTCTCCTGCCCACTGGTGGGCCCTGCCAATCAGCTCCTCCCCCCGCCGCGCTCAGCTGTTCAGTGGCATGCAGGAGGTGCTGGTGGGGAGGGGAGGAGCGGGAGCAGGGGGTGCTTGGGGAGAGGGGGTGGAATGGGGCAGAAAGAAGCAGGGCAGGAGCAAGGGCTTGGGGGAGGAGTGGAGTTAGGGCGGGGCCTGAGATGGAGCAGGGTGGGCAGGGGAGGTCGAGCACCCCCCGTGAACTTGGTAAGTTGGCACCTCTGATTCTCTGAGTCCTCTGTGTTTCCCTTTTGAAAAATTGGTACTAGGTTTTCCCTTCTCGGGTCCTCTGGGACTTCATGAGCTGCTGGAGGTCAGGTGAAGATAGTTGCTAACGGTTCCAAGATTGCTTCGGCTAGGATTAATTTCATCAGGCCCTGCAGACTTGAATACATCTAAATATTCTTTAACCTGTTCTTTCCTTATTTTGGCTTGTGTTCCTTCTCTCTGGTTATTAATTGCATTGAGTATCATTACCTTTAATGAAGACTGCTGCAATTTTAATACATTACAGCAGATCCTGGGAAGTGCAGCCAGTGTAGATTGTAGGTCAGTGGTCGTGGTGGGGGCAGAGGGGAGTCTGCCTTTGCATTGCTGATCTTTGGGCTGCTGTATGTAGGCTGAGGGGCTGGTCCCCTGGGCAAAGGATACAGCAGTTTTATTTATTAGCTGATGGTAGAAGTTGTTGGCACCACAGCTGGGGAGCAGCAGGATATAGAGGATGTCCTCAGAAACACCCATGTGCCAGTATCAGGGAGAGGTAGTGGCATGGAGTCTCTACAGCAGATCTGTGTCACTAGAGGATCCTTCTTGCACCGGGATGCTCATGGGACTAGATGCTCCAGCTCTATGAATGAGTCTGCTGGCATTGCAGCACAAAGTGGCAGGATTGCAGCAGAAAAATCTGCTGTGTGTCTTAAGAAAAAACGTAAGATGTGTTGACCAAACATTAATAAGGCACTGTGATGGGGTGAGACTTACCATGCTAGCTCCTCCTGCTGGTCATCTTGTGGATCAGCTCCACAGTCAGTATGCCTCAGTATGCCATCTCTCAGCAGTGTCTCACCCACTGTCACTTCTGCTCCTGGACTCGTGTCACTCCAAGGACCACAGCATCCTCTTCAGGGCACAGCCCTCTGGCTGTGCCATTCTCTGTGCTCCCCCTTCCAGGGGACAGTACTGCAATTCAATGGTCCAGCCACTTCCTCAGTGGTGATGGAGGGACTTGGGCCCACCCACTATGTCGGGTCCTAGCCCAGGAACCCTGTAGATGGCAGTCACATACTGCATCCCCTCCAACCTCTCAGTCTACTTTCCTGGGCCACTTCCCTGCAGACCCAGCACCTTCTCCACTCTTATCTTGGGGCCTTAGCATGCCAGTCTTTGTCAGCCAGGAGCTTGCTCTCACTCCCCCTGATCCTGCCCAGCACTGCTCTGTCCAAGGTGCTAGCTTTCTTCCTTCTGCAAGGCAGCCAGTCCTCCCTCCTCAAGTGCCAGGGAGTAACTGAAGCTGCTGTGCTTTGCAGCCCTTCTTATATGGGCCTGCCTGGCCCTGATTGGCTGCTTCTTGTAGCCTTGTAGCCCCTCTCTAATTTGCAGCCTCCCTAGGGCTCTATTACCCCTTATAGACCAGTGTGGGGCAGATGCTCCATCACAGGCACCTTCAAATTCAGCATACTAACAGGAATAGAAACAAGTTAGAGGAGTGTGAGCAATTCAATCAAAAGAAAATTTAAAGTAATATATTTTTCTGGCCCCTAGCCCTGTTTTCTTCAGTGATATGTGCTTTCCAGCAGGATTTACATGAACAAAGTTATCTCCTCTCCCAGCCCTCCCACTGCATATCTTACTTTAAAATATATTATTCTGGAGGATGTTGCAAAGGATATTCTGCATAAGAGAACCTGGTACCACGTCTTGGCTTTTAAACGCCCCCCCCCCATCCCCATCCAATATTTTTTTATTTCATTTTTCTCCTCTTGATCGTAGAAGTAGGTACAGGGAGCTCCCATTCTTTACTGGACAGAAGGGGTACAGCATCTCTCCACTTTCAGTAATACAATAATTCAATAAATTAGTTACGTATGAATGAGCCAAGCTCCTGATAGTGCTGTATATAAAACTGACAAGTGATCAAGAAGAAACAAATAGGAAGGCAAGAATAGAAATAACATTCACCGTGTTGAGAATGAGCCTCAGGGCATTCTAATTATCTATCTTTCTGGCACCAATGACCTATTTTTCCTACTGGATTTAACAAAGCGTTGAACATCCTTCTACCGAATAGATGATATACTGTAGCAGAAACTGGAAAGGGAGCAATAAATAGCTCATTCAGGGCTGTGTTATGGCCACTTGGAGAAACGAGATCAGTAAGTCACTTTCTGAACACTTCACTTTTGCAGTGTCCATTGTAGCCGTCAGTTCATTTCCTATACTCTATAGGTTGGCTCACCTCTGTGATAACAACCAATCACATGCTCTGGTCACTTTTCTATTTCCTCACTGGACAAGTGAATGTAAATTGTAAACTGAAGTCTTCCAAAGGTTGATAAAAATGTCTGTGCTTCCAGGTGCTAATTTGTGTTGAGTAGAAATAGTGTATTTACTGTAAGATATAGTCACAAAGGACTATGGATAGTGATGTGGTCACTGAAAATAGTTAATGTAGCTTAATTCTAAACCACTATGCATGCTGGAATATTTTCCACTATTGCTCAATATTGTTATATTTCATACAGTATATTGTCCAGGCACTGTGTACTCTCTACTTTTCAAACATCTCTTTCATGGACTCTGACGGGTTGGATCACAGAAACCCCCTTGGGAACTGCTAACTGATGTGCCAAGATTACTTCTGCTCCTGCTTTCCTGCCCTGGCTGCTTAGGACTCTAGCACCCTGTCTTGTTGAGCCAGACTCGCCAGTCTGCTCCAACACAGACCCAGGGTCTGAACCATGTGCCCCAAAGCTGCAATCTTAACTGAAAGCAACTTACAGAAATGTTCCTGTCTTTAACACTCAGATGCCCAACTCCCAATGGGTCTAAACCCCAAATAAATCCATTTTATCCTGTATACGCTTTATACAGGGTAAACTCATAAATTGTTCGCCCTCTATAACAGAGAGATATGCACAGCTGTTTGCCCCCTCCCAGGTATTAATACATACTCTAGGTTAATTAATAAGTAAAAAGTGATTTTATTAAAAACAGAAAGTAGGATTTAAGTGGTTCCAAGTAGTAACAGACAGAACAAAGTGAATTACCAAGTAAAACATGCAAATTTAAGTCTAATACAGTAATAAAACTGAACACAGATAAAATCTCACCCTCAGAGATGTTTCAATAAGTTTCTTTCATAGACTAGATACCTTCATAGTCTGGGCACAATCCTTTAACCTGGTACAGCCCTTGTTCCAGCTCAGGTGGTAGCTAGGGGATTTCCCATGATGGCTCCCCTTTGTTCACTTATATCTCTTTTGCATAAGGCAGGAATCCTTTGTCCCTCTGGGTTCCCACCCCTTCTTTTTAAAGGAAAAGCACCAGGTTAAAGATGGATTCCAGTTCAGGTGACCTGATCACATGTCACTGTAAGATTTCATTACCCACTTGCCAGCACACATGTATACAGGAAGACTTACAAATAAACAGAGCCATCTACAGACAATTGTCCTGGTTAATGGGTGTCATCAAGATACCAAACCACCATTAATGGCCCACACTTTGCATAATTACAATAGGCCCTCAGAGTTATATTTTATATTTCTAGTTTCAGATACAAGAGTGATACATTTATACAAATAGGATGACCGCACTCCGTAAATTATAAGCTTTGTAATGATACCTTACAAGAGACCTTTTGCATGAAGCATATTCCAGTTACATTATATTCATACTCCGCATACTTTCATAAAATCATATAGAGTGCAATGTCACAGACTATCAAGCATAGAAGGAGTAGAACACAGCACTGCTATATCTTATTACACATGTTATCTAAGCATACTATACTTTTTTCTAAGTATGAGTAGCATGATCATCTAGTTAATCAGTGTCATAATGCATACCTGAGGAAGAGTGAAGATTGCAGTATGTTACCGGATTTGAGTGCTTAACCATACCACCATAATGTTACATGAATGTAGTTATTGGATTTATTTCTATAGTGCCAACAGCAGACAGGTAAATAGGAAGACAAGGTGCTGATGTGAAGAGCTTAAGGGCTATATTGTGGCTTTTTGCCACTGACCTGTGCTATGAGCAGTACTGGGCCACCCTGCCTAAGCAGGAATACCAGGAGGCACTGTGCCTAGGCAGCACATATCGGGTGAACAGTCTGGAAGGTACCTTCTGCTTCCTTCTAGGAGAGAGTACAGCAAATGCTCCCTTGTACTGGCCAACACTTCTCCTGGCTGACGTGAAGGAGGCAGGTGGGGGAGGGGACACTGTATTCACCTGCTAGGATTTATATGGTTCCATGCCTGACAAGCATATAATGTGCACTGAAACAGGTGAGGAAGAGAAAGTAGTGACACCAGCAGCTTTACAGCACCATGTACTGAAGCATAAACAAATTCTAGATGAAATGGGGAAAGACTGAGATTATAAAAGGATTGAATACAAGAGAACGGGGAAAACCAAGTCAATACAGCACAGCAGATTTGAGAACAACCAGCAATTTACTGGGAAAACAATTTAATGTCTAAAAATTCAACAGGTTATTGCACTGAGTGCTACTTGCAACATTAGGCGTGACAACATTGAAAAGTCCATGAGCATCTGGGGCAGGGAGCGGTTTTCGTTTTATAAGAAACTGTAAAGGGGAGTCTTCCCAGTAAGTGGCCACCCATGGCTGCGAGTCTCAGAGCCTGAGTCAACAGATTTGGGCGGTGGGCCTTGCGCTACATCATTAAAAATAGCTTTGT
Source organism: Chrysemys picta bellii (assembly GCF_011386835.1). Lineage (NCBI taxonomy): Eukaryota > Metazoa > Chordata > Testudines > Emydidae > Chrysemys > Chrysemys picta. Next base: position 254,084,115 of record NC_088792.1, read on the forward strand.
AGACATTTGGGCTCAGGCTCTGAAGCCTAGGGAGGAGATTGGCTTCAGATTCCAAGCTTCAGCCCAAGCCTGAACATCTACACAGCTATTTTTAAGGACATGATGCAAGGTCTGCAAGCCCAAGTCTGTAGACCCAGACTCTGAAACTTGCTGTCGTGGACTGATGCTTGCTGTGTAGACATAATCAAAGACATCAAAAGGTGAGGTGCCATCTTCTTTTGGCCAGAAAGCATCAGGAGGCACAATCTACTCTTGTGATTCAGATAGCTATATCAGATATGTCCTAGAGCAAATTAATTCTAATACAGCTTAAACTAAAATATCTATAGCCATTATAATGGATGCTAAACTGGTTAAGTTAACTGCACAAGTCAACAACTTAGATAAAACTGGGTAGGAACGAACATAAAAAATGGAATGGAGATAAAATCTGATACTCTAACCTAGAGGTTCTCAAACTGTGGTCTGCGGACCACCAGTGGTCTGCAAGCTCCATTCAGGTGGTCCGTGGATAGTTCTCTCTAAAGTGTGCACCTGGGTGGCCGCACACAAGAGAATGAAGGCCCACCCACCTAATTAATGGAGCCCAAGGGGTGGGGGCCATTTGGGATGTGTAGGGCTGTGGCAGCCAGAGAAAGAGGCGACTTTCCCCAGCTCCAGAGCTGTGGCTGCCAGGTAGAGACAGCCCTCCTTCCCAGCCCCAGCTTGGGGGCTGCCGTGGCGGGGGAGAGAGGGCACATTAGAAAGTTAAGACTATTAAAATATGAGTTGTGTGCTTTTATTTGTAGAACAAAAAAAGATTATTATTATTAAGGTTTTTTTTATATTGCACTTTTATCCAAAGTGCTTTACAATACTTAGCTAAGGGTACAAACAACATTTGGAAAGATCATTAAGTGGTCCACTGAGACCCTCAGCAATTTTCAAGTGGTCCGTGAAAAATAAAGTTTGAGAACCACTGACCTAACCTATTCAATGCAAGAGGGAACCAAACAATGGGATACTGCACGGGAATATCAGAAAGCCAATGGTGTGATTGTAAAAACATCAATCAATATTCCAGATGGAGCAATATTTGGAGACCTGATAGGTTCCTGAGTAACTGAATACCAGCGACCCTGCAGCTGGACTTGAAAGACAATCACACCTCCACTGAAAGGACCTCGAGGATCCCAGCCAGAAACACTGGTAAAAGCTCTGCTGATATAAGCACAAAAAACCCTCTGCTTCTCATGTATCTGAGTACTTCACATAAATTAATTGATGTATCTTCACAATACCCTGGTGACGTAAGAAAATGTTTTACAGATGGGGAACTGATGCACAGAGAAATTAACTAAAAATATGCGGTAATTTTAGGTGCCCAATTTGAGATAACTAGAACCTGGTTTTTCAGAGTACTTAGCATTATGTAATGCTTATGTTCAAAGCACAGCTCCCGTTCACTTCAGCTGCAGCTGTGAGCGCTCAGCACTTCCACCAATCCGACCCCATGATATCAAGCTGGGCACCCAGAAAATGAGAAACACACAACTAATGTCCACCTTTGAACAGTCTGGTTTAAGTGGCTTGACTAGCATCATGCAGGTTCTCTGGGGCATAGGCAGGGATAGAATCCAACTCTCCAGGACAGTATTCAATTGCCTTAACCATTAGATCATTCTTTCTCTCCCTGCAATTCACTGCCTCCTTCACTGCACTTCTTCCAGCTTCTGCAACAAATGAATCAGGGACCCTGAAGACAACAGCCTCCTTCACGACATAGCATTGATTGGTTCCCAGAGCACCACCCATCCTATGCACTGAATGAGTCTTGAGACTGTGGAAAAAATAGTAGGTGATCATGTAATTACACATGCACAAGAGGGCCAAATTAAGGTTGCCCAGGCAACCTTATTTGTAGCATTTCCTAGTTTTTCAGTGCTTGACTCTTTAACATGGGCAAAACAATGTATTTTCTCTATCTTCATTCTTGGAAATAGATGATCCACTTTGGCTGAAATGCTCCAAAATAATTCAGTCTGAGGCTGACACTCAGACTAGCAAATTTTAGCCCAAATGATTGTTTGGCAACCTAAAAACAGGATCTTAAAATGGGAGGTGTTGTGCATCCTTAATAATAGGCAGTGCAACTAGCTCCATCCATAATTTATTTTGGTAGTGAGTTTACGTTCCTCCAAGTGAGCTATTTACCATTTATTTGTGTTCCTAAATGTCTACATCGGTCAACCCGATAAACCTGTTTTGCCTTACACAGGTAACTCATTTATTTATGTATTTGCAGTATTACTTAAAGTTCTCTGGATACAATAAGAATACCCAGTACACTACAATTACTGAGATAACTAATAACTAAGTTATTTTCTGTCAATGTTTTTGCCTTGTTCAGTATAATATGCCCTTTGACCCATGTTTTGTGCATCCTGACAACTCTATACATAAAGTCTGAATAGTTACTTAAAATGCGGCTTGAACAACATATCTACACTCCTGTAAATTATGACTGGTCTAATGTGGGAGTTCCATGTAACAGTCTCATTGGAAAAAATGCTTTTATAGAGCAGAAGTGGCAATATAGGCAATACAGAAATATATACATTTATATAAATGCTTCAAGCACTGTGGTTACCAGGATCACTTGGGCTGGTTCTGGAAGACTTCATGGGACAGACCCTCATCTGCTGCACACCAATGAAGGTACACCAGTATAAAACCAGTAAGAAATCGGAAGCAAGCCCCACATCCTTTCATTCATCATTACAAACTTCTGAAGCAAGTGAGCACTTGGTGTGGTTATTATTTATACTCTACAAACCACACTGCACAACATGCAAAGTAAGGAGCCTTTAGCAACAAAGGGGTTTTGTTCTGTATCCAACAGGCGTGCCAGCTTTTACTTGTGTATGCAAGTCTGGTAAAATAAAACCTCCCCTAGCATATACTCTGACTTATGGTGGCACGGATCACAGTTAAAGTTTGAGGGAATGAGAGTCACAGGAGCAACTTTAAGTCAAGTTGCGGGGAGGGGAGGAAAGGAACTTCCATTACTACCTGCACAAAGAGCTAGTACAGACACTTCCTTGTGGTTAAACATCCACTTGACTTTCCACTGATGTCAGCTTTCAACCTCAACTAATGAAAATTAAAAGTAACCAACGTTTATTGAAAGGATTCTAGAGGAGGGTTATCAATAACTGGTGTTTATTTAAATATCAGCTATGTGGGTAACAAAAATAGACAGATTCTTGTCTATCAGGATCCACAGGACAGATGAAGCAAACTTTAAAATAAGTTTGATATATCCAGTCCATATCAAAACAAGCTACCCAGCCCAAAATAAGCAAGCATAGAGTATTTCCCTAAAGTGCTTAGCTTTCATTCCAGCTAACACACAGCAGAGTAAGCTATGCAGCAGAATAGATCGTTCTTCTTCCAGGAAGTAAAAAACATCCCATTATGAAGTATAAAAAAATCATTTCTTAAGAATTTATTCATCCCTTGGTGGGAGAATTTAACTGGGAATCTCAAAGTTACCATTTTAGACTAGCCTGTAGAGTACTGAACCCTGCCTGTGAAGCACTGAACACCCTCATGCCCCAGTGAAGACTTGGGGGGGGGGGGGGGTCAGGGCATTTGGAACAATGCAGGACTGGGCCCTGAAATGGGGCTTCCCTCCCCTCACCCAAAAACAAAACCGGAACTTGCTCTACACAACTCTGTAGGAATAACAACTGTCTGGTTAAAAAGCACTCCTGTCGAAGCAGATTTATGTGTGCTTCCCATCTATGGAGTGCCTTACCTGACTGATTAGGTTTCTTTCATGTATTTAAAAAACCCTCAAACAGAGAGGATAATATTTAACAGCGCTCAGTCCGAGAATGTTTTTGAAGAATCCAACAAAGGAAGCATCTTTAGCTCCTACAAAATGTGTGAACATTGCAAAGTTCTTTTTTTAAAAAAATAATAATAATCTTGATTATGTGCGTGTTATAAGAATGAGGGGGAAAGGTTAAGTTTCTTCAGATATTTCCAGTTTATTGAACCTTTCCAATCTATTTTAATGAAACTCCAGGTTACAAAGATGTCCCAACTATCGCCTTGGGTATACAAATCATTGTGTAAAGTCCTGTTTCAATTTATCACAAAAATCGAGACTAAATGGAGATTATTTCAGAGGACAAAATGCAACAAATCCTGTACTGCGATATGAAGGAATATTAGTACCCAGTCACTGCCAATATTTCTTTTCCTACATAAGAATTGGTGGACTGATAATATCTGGAAAGGAAATAAAGTGAGCTGATACAAGTTAAGCCTTACAGGAAACCTAACATCATATCTCCCCTTGCTGTCTAGACGGAGCACAATTTTTTAACCCTTTAAGCACCTGGTGATAAGTGGTGAGAGGGTCATAACTTAATATGGAAAATACTACATTATACCATCTGTTGCTATTGTTGCTGACTTATAAAATATGCACTCACCAAAAACTGAGTACACTTACAATTTTAAAATTTCAAAACCAAAACTGACATCTCCACTGATCTCTCATTCCCAACCAGAGTGATAGGTTCTTCTACATCTGTTAGGCCCTCTGCACCTGAAGATGGGGTGGTGAGCCTGAATCTAAGGGTTCAACCCTTGGAGAGGAAGGCTGGTTTTCTGGTTGACACACTTGGTTAGGACACAAGACACCTATATTCAACTCCCAGCTCTACCACAGACTGTATGTGATCCTGGGGAAGTCATTTAATATCTGTGTTTCCACTCCCCATCTGTAAAGTGGAGATGACATCATATTTACTATTTCCCCCTTTTTGTGTCTGTCTTTAGACGGCAGGTTCTTCAGGGCAGGGACTGCTCTTACTATATGTTTAGCACAATGAGGGCCTGATCTTGTTTGGGGCCTCTAGGTTCTATCATAACACAAACAATAATCCTACTAGGTGCTGAGTCTCCTCAGGTCCATTTACCTTCAGCACCTTGCATGATCAGATCCTAAAAGAAGGAAACAAGAGAATGGGTCTCAGAGATACCTTCCATCCTACATGAAAACCCTCCTGCCTAATTAAATGGCACACCGAAGATATTCTACTGATGCCCTAGCAATGCTCATTCTTGCTTCCACAAATTAGGACGCTAGGCCAGGTGGTCCAGAAGAGAGTATGCCCCAATCTTACAGACTTACACCTGTAAGCATTCCTATCATAGTCAGTGTGATTACTGAGGGTGTTGTCATGGGGTGGCACCCATCTCTCATGAGTGCCCCCTTGGCCAAGTGATGTGCCTGCACCCTCTAATTGCAGTAGGTCTTCCATGACTTAGCCCTCCAGCCAAGTCTCACACAGTCTGAATGTGAAATACAACCCCTTTCCAGGGTAAATAGTTCAAAAGGGGCCTATCCCAGTACTCCTCAGTTTGCCTCTTCCTCTAGCCCTCCCTAGGCTCAGGCTTTAAGCAATCCCAGTCTTTAAACATCCAAGCCCTGGTATCAAGCCATGCCTCCAGGGCTCTCTCTCTGTAGGCAAGGTCTTAACCCCCTCTGGGTCCTTCTGGTCCAGCTCTCCAACTGGGCCACTAAACAGTTCAGGTCTCCACCCAGAGGTGTATCAGAGTTCACTATTCAGGCCACTTCCCCAGTAGCTAATGGGGGAGGGAGGGGGGAAGGGAGGAATCCAGGCCCACCTACTACTCTAGGTCCCAGACCAAGAACCTTAAGAATAGCAGCCAACTGCTGTATCCCTTTAACTAAACTGTGTGACTGCTATGATTCCCTGGGCAACTTCCCCGTGGCCCCAGCACCTTCACGAACACTTCACCCTTACCATAAGGCTGAAGACTTTAACCTTCTCTACTCTCCTGGCCCCTGCCAGCAAACTCCAGGCAACAACTACTCTCTAGGCTGCACTGTAGCTCCTTTTATATGGGCCTGCTGGGCCAGGACTGGCTGCTCCATGCAGCCTCTCTCTGATTGGCTGCGTCCCACGCAGCCTCTCTAGGCTACTTGGAGGACTCACCTCCAACTGCTTCATTTGGGAATGGGATGTGGTAGGATCACAAGCAGGGGGGTTCAGGGCCTGGTACGCCCGGTCACAGGTGTATAAAGTTAAACACATGTGTAAATCTTTGTAGAACTAATCCTTAAATTTGTACCATGAAGTTAGGGCATGGAGCTGGCAAAAGCTCAGGTTATCACAAGTGGCTGTTTTTAGGTTGTTGTTTTTTTTTAAACTGCTTTTATTTTGCTTGCATTCAACATGACACAGTACAAAGTGAAAGAAATGTGGCTTTTCATAGCTACATAAGTTTAAGTTGCAGCAGGTAAAGTATCACATCAGGTATGTGTCGCAGAGAGAGATTAACATAGCCTTGGAGAGAGATCCAACAGCAGTACAAAAATATAGGGAGTGTACATTTTCAAAAATGTAAAGCATTTAGCTTCATGACAGCTTAAGTAAAGAAGTCACACACAGGAAATCTAAGTTCTGGTATTTCCAAACTTTTGAGTACTTAACTTTAGTACCTTAATATAATTACACACAATAAAACTATGTATGAGGCTTATAAGAACGTATTGTTTCTGGTAGGTACATGCTAGTTCACCAAAGAATATCACATGAGGTCATGAATGAAAGCCAGTGTCGCACGGGTCATTAATATCATTGTGAAATGTATGTACAAATATTATGTAAGGAGTCATGTACATAAACTGAAAATGTTTTAAAGTCTGTATTAAGATAGTTGACAAACAAATTTTCTGTCACAAAAAGGGATCTTTATTCACCTGTCTCCTTATTAAAATGTATTAAGTATTGTCTCATTCACAATGGGTCTCCAATCACCCATCTAAGCTGACTGCAGATGAAGGATGGCAAGAATTTCAGAAAGGAACTAACAGGTATAGAAATGCACCAGGTAAAAGAGAACCTTCTCTTGAGATGTACCTCAAAAGTTTGCTGGACTATATTTGGTGAACAAAGAAGACACCAGTCTTCCTGCAGCTGGAAAGTAAATGGGCAATGCATTTACATTCATGAAAATGAGATCACAACCAGATGTGTCTCAGGATGCTGCAGAAGGCATTGGGTGAAATAAACTTCTTTAGACAGGAGGGTTACCTGTTAAGTTTAGTCATGACAAAGCATGTTATGATTTTGTTTTATATGTAACCTTGTGTTTCCATTATCCTTACTCGCTATCTCTTGATTTCAATGTGAATTAGGTGCCTAAATACCTTTGAGGCTCTGGGCCTTTCTGCCTCTCCTGTTCTGGGTTTAGCAGGATTACTTGTTAACAGGGCCGGCACAACCCATTAGGCTACCTAGGTGGTCGCCTAGGGCACTACAATTTGGGGGGCGGTGACCGCGGCAGTATTTTGGTGGCAGGACCTTCCGCCGCCTCTGTGGGGGGCAGCATTTCGGGGCAGGACCTTCCGCCGCCTAGGGCGGCAGAAAAGCTGGTAGCGCTCCTGCTTGTTAAGCCCCCCGTGAAGGTTAGAGCAGCCTCAGGAGCTGCCCTCCCTCATGTTCAGTTGTCTATGTCCCTATTCCCCAAGGAACGCACCTGACATGCCTCCCATGCTGCTACAGCCATTATGCCAGCTCTATGCTACCCAGGAGCTCCTCAACGAAGAAGATGCAGTGCAATGATAAATTTGGCCCTTATTCTTCAGTCTCTGCCCCAAACTGCTACTCGCAGAAAAGGCACCACAGTGACATAATCCAAGAGCAGAATTTGGTCAATGGAAGCAGGGGAATGAGGGGTGCATGTGAGAAAATATCTGTGTTAGCCTTGCAAAACTTGACAAAAGTAAAACATTTTGGCAAAAGTTTGCACCTATAATCACTTACATGAGAATCTTTGAGGGTCAGATCATGCAGTCCTGGTAGGCCTCGGCCCATAGTAAGTAATCACATTTTAAAACAAAAGTTCTGGAGTTCCCCATGCTTACAATGCAACTCTCTCTAAGTAAGTCTTCACTTTGTAAAAGCTGCTTTCAGAAGTCATGATCAGCCAGTGGCATGCCCGATAGCAGCCTTCCAGGGAGGGCTCAGCACACATGGGAGTTGGGATGCATTGCCCTACTGAACATCTATCAACAGTACTGCTCTTTCACTAACCAATTACTAGTTCATGATCACAAATAGTAACCAACTTTATAAGCTCCAACCTATGTAAAGGAGAATTTGTACTCAGCCTTAAGAAACTGATTACACTGGTACTGTCACTTAGTAGTAACAGATCTAACTAGTTGCAGCAAGTATTATTATGCAATAAGATGTCCATTACTTGGATCCATGGCGATACAAATAGCAGGATGACATTGCATTCCTATACCTAAAGTATTCAGCTCAATGTGATAGAGCCCTGGAGAATGCAATTTTCCAGTTTTTTTCCTGTTTCTAACCATAAGTACTAGTGCACTAGGGAAATCTTTTTAAAATCAGATGAATACCTCTCTAGGGCTTACCAGTTAGCAGTGTAAGGAAGCAGACAGTTCTGAATGGCAGTTTGATAAAAGCTTCCAAGCAAGTGTGTGGATTGAGATTTCTAGCAAGACACAACCACACACAATGTAACAAAATGATAGTTGGATTGACCTGTCGATGCTTAAACTGAACTGAGAGCGATCACAGAAGGGCCAATTACCTTCAGACTGCCAGTTTTCTGGACAAAATAATATGTCTGCCCTATATTTCAAGAAAATGAATCAGTGTATTGATTCTTCTTGTTAAGGAATATCTAAGCATGAAAAGATGCTGGAAATTACAATATAATATTTTTATTTCAAATCGCTTTTAATCCCTCTGGACAGAATCATTTATTGTTAAATCTACAACAATTTAACTCAATCTATTACTTTTGCAAGATTTTTGGCAAACAGAATAACAGAAACTACAGACAAATCGCTATCTTCATCACAGTCTAAAATGGCTTTTTGTAACCTATAGGTCCACTAGATTAAAACACAAACAAATGTTATATCTTAATTTCAGTTACAATTATCTACAGTCTGCAAATTTATAATATTTAACATTTTACTTAAGTGAACAAAATATACCTTTACCACCAAACAAACAAATAAAACCACTGAGATGATCCATCAGTGATTTGAAATTAGGCAGGCCATTCATCCTGTTTTAAGCCAGACAGTCCTCTTTGTCTATGGTTTTGACCCGTCTGATATTGAGAAAAAAAAATCGGGTGTGCATATGTGATAAATGAAGGGGGGGGGGGAAGAAGCTCCCTTTTATGACACCCAGCCAGCCAGTTAACTATAAAGTCCCTCTTGGTGGCTGTTCTCTGCTTGCTTTACCTGTAAAGGGTTAAAAAAGTCCCCCAGGTAAAGGAAAGGGAGTGGGCACCTGACTAAAAGAGCCAATGGGAAGGCTAGAACTTTTTAAAAATGGGAAAAAAGCTTTCCCTTTGTCTCTCAGTTGTTCTCTCTTGGCTGAAGAGACGAGGCAGCAGGAATGCTGTGTAAAGTTTGAACCAGGTATGAAAAATTATCTTCCTTACCTAGAAGGATTCATTGGGACAGGGAATGTTTAGATAGACGCGATCAGATTTATTTCTTTATTCTGGCTTGTGGATCTCCTCTGTGCTAAGCTCAGGTATTTTTGTTTTCTTTTATAACATTAAGCTGGACCCCAGGGAGCTATTCCTGGTGTTTAACCCCTTTTCCGTTGCTCTATAACATCTCGCAATAGCCTGATTTTCCAGATGTGTTTTCTTTCTTCTTTTTTTAATAAAATTTATCTTTTTAAAAACCCGATTGGTTTTGTGTCTCAAAAGGTCTGTGCATATGTTTTTCAATTAGCTGGTGCCAACAGCTGGGTTTCCCTTTTGTTTGTTTTCGTTCTCAGCTTCCCCAAGGGAGGGGTGGAAAAGCCAAGGGGCCTCAGGGAAAACTTCCCAAGTGAGTCTTTCCAGGATTTGCAAGAGGCAGTTTTTCACTTGGGTGGTGGCAGGGTTTACCAAGCCCAGGTCAGAGAAAAGCAGTAACCTTGGAGTTTAATACAAGCCTGGAGTGGCAAGTATTAATTTTTAGAATCCTTGCGGGCCCCCACCTTCTGCACTCGAAGTGCCAGAGTGGGGAATCAGTCTTGACAGCATATGTCCAGTACCATGGATGAGAGACAACATTTTGAAGAGCATGCTTCTCCACTCCTGCCAGCATGATCTTGCATGCACTGTGCATGTGAGGTCACACCAGCAGGGGCAGGATGGCGCGCTCTTCAAAATGGCAACCTCCTTGTGGCATGACCTCGGAAGTACTGGAATGTCCTTTATTCTGAGGATGTGGCAGTGGCCATCCTATTTGAACTAATTCTTCTCTTTCAATTTCATTTTCATTAGAAACAGACTCAAACCAAAACCATGGATCTGAGAAACTGCAAACATTTATTTATTTATTTATTTTGGCAGGGAAGGCGTTTTGAAATCTATACCCAGATTTGAATTTCCCAATTTGAGGTCATCTCTAGTTATGACATATTGTTTTCCAGTGATCATGTACTGTGAGTTGCAAAGCACGGTTAATGCCACATCTTCTGTCTGGAACTGCCATAGACTTGAATAAGAGCTCTGGCAGGATACTGAGCTAGATGGACCATTCATCTGACCCAGTAGGGCCATTCTGATGTTCTTATGTACTGGCAGGGGAATCAGTTAAACCTGGGGTGAATGCCAAATCATCATTTGGCTAATGCTCCCCCAAATGGCCATGTGTATAGTGCTGTGATCATTGGGGATGGGAGTCAGCTATGTTTGGAAGAGGGAAGGCACCAAGAAGTTGTTGAAAATGCTGCTTTAAAATAGACACATTTATAAAATCAATACACAGCACATCTGGAAGGGAACAAAATTAAAGAAGATATGCACACAAAAAAGAAAAAGAAACAGTCTTATCTCCTAACAGAACTTTGACTTGGCCAACCAGCATGAGCAATAGATAGTTCCATTTCTCTGATGAAAGTCAGGCAAGAAAAGAATGACCATCCCCCTCCCTCCAAACTCCATTTCTTTAAGTCACTCTAGGCCAGATCCTTGCCCCCTGCCCCGCCATGAAGTTTGCTTTGTTTTATCAGCACACAAATTTTAAATTGGCTACAGTCATCTGATGAGGATTCCTTTGGCCTAGAGGAATCTCCAATGTCAGAGCCAGTTTAGCTGGCCCTTTATGATATCCCTTTGCAACCCATGCATAGGAATGCACTAGGCTTATGGCTGGGAAAAGGTGAATAGCCAGAGCACTGCTGTGCTCCTACATTCCCAGTTGCTAGCACAGCCTTTTGAGGGATACTGCAGCTAGGTGCAGATTAGAGAAGCCCTATGGTTGCTCCAGATTACACTGGGGCCTAAATTACTCAGCCAGCCCCAGGATTATTGGAACATAAAGGTGTGTAACGGCACCACGACTCACCATATAGCACCTCCTGCTGGTCATCCAGGGAATTAGCTCGCCAGCCTCCAGAGCGCCCTCTGCAGGCCAGTGTCTCACTTGCCGCTGGCTCCGGTGTCCCTCCCAGACCCCAGTGCCCCTTCTCTCGGGGTTCTGCCCCCTGCAGTACCCCACACTCTCACTGGGTCTCCCCTCCCCAGGGAACCCCCAATCCCCTATCCCCACCTCGCCTCAGTCTTTGGTTACTGCCAGTCACAATCTAGCTCCCGCTCACTGGGGCAGACTGCAGTATAATTGCCACTCATCATTGGCAAGGAGGGTCTGGACCTGCTGCCTCTGCCTACCTTGGGCTGCCCCACTGCAATCCCAGTACCTTCTTCAGCCTTTAGCAAGGCCTGCAGCCTGGGGGTTTTCCAAGCAAGAGCTCCCCAGCTCTTCTGGCCTTTCCCCAGCCCTGCTCCAGTCTAGGTACCCTGCTCAGCTCCCAGCAACCAGGCCCATCCCTCTCAACATCTAGAGAGCGGCTGCTCCAGCCTAGCAGCCCCTTTTTAGGGCCAGCTGAGGCCTGATTGGGGCGTGGCCCAGTTGCGGCTGCTTCCCCAGTCAGCCCAGGCTTACTGGTTCCCCGCTACAGCCCTCTCACAGGGCTGTTTTAAACCCTTTAGGGCAGGAGTGGGGTTACTGCCCCACTACAAGGTGGTTTAGAGCCGCCTTTGACTTCCAGCTGTTCCTCTCCACCAGTGGATTCTACACCGTATAGAGCTCTGCAAGCCTTAAGATCTAGCCACCTGCGTCCAGGTTCTAGTCCTCTGTCTCTAGGCTCTCTAGTCAAAAGCTGTCAAACAGCCTGATTAGGCTACACTACACTCTGGTAGAGGTAGGAAGTGAACCTGGACCTTCTACCTTCCAAGTCTCAAATACACATTTTTGGCCATGTCTTTCAGAGGATTTCTCACCACTGACTATGTTCATTCCAACAAGTCCTCTTGACTGCTCGCTCAAGATGTTTCTTTTCGTGTGTTGTCCATTTCTTTCTCTCTTCACTGACTCGATTCTGACTTTCCAGTGTATCTATTCTGCCGTGCACCTCTTTTTTTTCTCTCCCATAACTTGATGGTGTCATCTGTAATCAAGTGTTGCTTTTTCAGACTCCTTAGTCCAAGTTCTCCAGCAATCTATGGGATAGAATCCTACAATAAGTCCTTTTCCTTCATGGTAGACAGCTGGTCATCCAATATAGAATACTCGTTGGAAATTGCAATCACATAACCATTAGCACTCCTTTCATTATGAAGCTTATCAACACTGAGGAGTAGGAGGAAACTGACCAGAACCCTTACTTGGATCCAGAGTGGGCACGGATTTGAGTGGCTAAAGAAGTGAGTTACACTCTGTAGACAGAGTTAATAAACCAGACCCCTTGAATGTGGGTATATGTTTGAACTAATCTGGGCTGCATAATGACTGAAAGAATTGAGGCTGTGTGCTGCAGAGCCAAAGGGCCTGCAGCGACTGCCCCCACCTTTACAGGCAGGCCAGATGTAGGAATGGATCTGACAGGAAACTAGTTGATGAGATTTTAAGTCTCTAGTGGGAACCTAGTATGAGTGAGTGGGAATTTCTGCACTTCGCTGTTTAAGAAAAGTAGGATTTCAAGGCCTTATAGAAATCCAAGCAGTGCCAGAATATTCCCTTCTGTGCCTTGGGGTTTGTTGCAGAAGTTGGGGAAGGAGAGGAATCTCCTGATCAAGGTGAAAAGAGGTGGCGAATTTAGCAAGGGAGCTACGACAAGTGCAAAGTACTGTTTTTCCTTATGAAAAGTGAGGCACAGGGGAGCGCAGGCCACCACCATTAGCCTAACTGGGCTGTGATGCTACTGACAGCACTGTTCTCCAGGAAAGCATGTTGAGGGACTCTGTGGCAGGGTATATTATTGCACAGGTTTTGTTCCCAGTTCTGCTTCCTTAACCACATGCCCATTCTTCGTTATAAGTGATACACCTGAGTAACAGTAATAGAGGTACTTGTGGCACCTTAGAGACTAACAAATTTATTAGAGCATAAGCTTTCGTGGACTACAGCCCACTTCTTTGGATGCATATAGAGTGGAACATATATATACATCCGAAGAAGTGGGCTGTAGTCCACGAAAGCTTATGCTCTAATAAATTTGTTAGTCTCTAAGGTGCCACAAGTACTCCTGTTCTTTTTGCAGATACAGACTAACACGGCTGCTACTCTGAAACCAGCAATAGAGGTGTGGGTACGTTCATATTGTGTGTACATAGCAACTAATGTACAGAAAGCCATACGCATTTTGGGAAGCCTATCTCCATTAAAGCATAACCTACACAGAGTTCTACTGGTTTAATCAGAGAATCATAGAATCATAGAATATCAGAGTTGGAAGGGACCTCAAGAGGTCATCTAGTCCAACCCCCTGCTCAAAGCAGGACCAATTCCCAGCTAAATCATCCCAGCCAGGGCTTTGTCAAGCCGGGCCTTAAAAACCTCCAAGGAAGGAGACTCCACCACCTCCCTAGGTAACGCATTCCAGTGTTTCACCACCCTCCTAGTGAAATAGTTTTTCCTGATATCCAACCTGGACCTCCCCCGCTGCAACTTGAGACCATTGCTCCTTGTTCTGTCATCTGCCACCACTGAGAACAGCTGAGCTCCATCCTCTTTGGAACCCCCCTTCAGGTAGTTGAAGGCTGCTATCAAATCCCCCCTCATTCTTCTCTTCTGGAGACTAAACAATCCCAGTTCCCTCAGCCTCTCCTCATAAGTCATGTGCTCCAGACCCCTAATCATTTTTGTTACCCTCCGCTGGACTCTTTCCAATTTTTCCACATCCTTCTTGTAGTGTGGGGCCCAAAACTGGACACAGTATTCCAGATGAGGCCTCACCAATGTCGAATAAAGGGGAACGATCACGTTCCTCGATCTGCTGGCAATGCCCCTACTTATACAGCCCAAAATGCCGTTAGCCTTCTTGGCAACAAGAGCATACTGTTGACTCATATCCAGCTTCTCGTCCACTGTGACCCCTAGGTCCTTTTCTGCAGAACTGCTACCTAGCCATTCGGTCCCTAGTCTGTAGCAGTGCATGGGATTCTTCCGTCCTAAGTGCAGGACTCTGCACTTGTCCTTGTTGAACCTCATCAGGTTTTTTTTGGCCCAATCCTCTAATTTGTCTAGGTCCCTCTGTATCCGATCCCTACCCTCTAGTGTATCTACTACGCCTCCTAGTTTAGTGTCATCTGCAAACTTGCTGAGAGTGCAGTCCACACCATCCTCCAGATCATTAATAAAGATATTAAACAAAACCGGCCCCAGGACCGACCCTTGGGGCACTTCGCTTGAAACCGGCTGCCAACTAGACATGGAGCCATTGATCACTACCCGTTGAGCCCGACGATCTAGCCAGCTTTCTATCCACCTTACAGTCCATTCATCCAGCCCATACTTCTTTAACTTGGCGGCAAGAATACTGTGGGAGACCGTATCAAAAGCTTTGCTAAAGTCAAGGAATAACACATCCACTGCTTTCCCCTCATCCACAGAGCCAGTTATCTCATCATAGAAGGCAATTAGGTTAGTCAGGCACGACTTCCCCTTCGTGAATCCATGCTGACTGTTCCTGATCACTTTCCTCTCCTCTAAATGTTTCATAATTGATTCCTTGAGGACCTGCTCCATGATTTTTCCAGGGACTGAGGTGAGGCTGACTGGCCTGTAGTTCCCCGGATCCTCCTTCTTCCCTTTTTTAAAGATGGGCACTACATTAGCCTTTTTCCAGTCATCTGGGACCTCCCCCGATCGCCATGAGTTTTCAAAAATAATGGCTAATGGCTCTGCAATCTCACCCGCCAACTCCTTTAGCACCCTCGGATGCAGCGCATCCGGCCCCATGGACTTGTGCACGTCCAGTTTTTCTAAATAGTCCCGAACCACTTCTTTCTCCACAGAGGGCTGGTCACCTTCTCCCCATGCTGTACTGCCCAGTGCAGCACTCTGGGAGCTGACCTTGTTTAAATAGAAGTGTGATGTTAAAGTGATTTCATTAAAGCAACACAACTTTGTATGTGGACACTCTTGCATTTTCTTTTTTAATCTGTCTTATAAAAAGTGTTCACACACAAAGTTGTCCTGGTTTAACTAAAATCACTTTAACATCACACTTGAATTCAACTGATGTAATTTCTGCATTTAAACACATAATATCACCTGCTGAGTTATCAGGAGTAGCATTAATGTGAGCAATCGCAGTTTGTATTGACTTTGCCACTCCTGTAAAGTATTGAAATTCACTGCACATCTCACATCAATGAGAAAAGAAAACAATTTTGCATCTCTATGGTAACATCCAATGAACAGCATATTAACTGTCTCTGAAGAGATATGCAATTGCATTACACTGATTGACAGTAATATCAACTTACAGAGTGCCTTTTGCTTACAATTTGGATCACTGGAGCTCGAAGCCACTGAACTTAAAACCAAATATTTAACATAGTAAACATTAGCTTTTTATTCTATAATCCTTATTTGCATAATACTACTGTAACCTCACTGCTTGCCATGACCAACATTTCTGCACACAGTTCCCACTGAATGGAACAAAATCAATGTCCCCTCAAAATGTTGAGGATTTTTGATGAAAGCATGAGAACAAAGCCAGTTGCTTCTCCTTCCTTTCCCTTCTCCCCTTTATCTTTGGTCTGCTAAATGGCTCACTGTGACAACACTGCATTGTGACAACACTGAAATATCGCATTGGATGTTCCTATTTCTTCCTCTGAATTTAGCTCATCAGGAAAAGAGAGATGTACATTTATAAGCATACAAGTTTACATACTGAGCTGAAAATCATAGACTTCTGAAATAAATTTTGTGGCGGGTGGACAAGCTGAGAAGATCAAGTGTGGAAAAAAGATTGCTTTCTCTATAGAAACATAGCATGCACGTGAAAGAAAGCGTTCATAAATCATAAAATAATACCATAGAAAAAGAGATACAGATTGCACAGCAACAGAAATCAGAAAAGATTCCAAAAATTTCTGAAGTTTCACTGTACACCACAAGTGAAGAACTAGTTTGTTGATTAGAAATAACACTGTTCAAGATACCTGGAATCCTTGGCTTGTTACAATGATATAAAACAAGGTACTCCTTTTATTGTGCTCTTTATATGTTTATATCTCAGCCCTGCGAGATATAGTAAGATTTTCTGAGGTTCCCTGTATACCCAATTCAATAAACCTTCATGATTTTAGGGCATAAATCAGCCTCTAGTGGTGATTATGTAGAAACATTCTCTGTGAGCAGGTTATTCCATAACTGCCTATCGCATGGTTTGTGCGCCTTCCTCAAAAGTTTGTGGTAGTAGCCACTGTTAAAGACAGGATACTGGACAAGATGGCCCGCTGGTCCAAATATAGGGCCATTGCTATGTTCTTAAAGAAATGCTTTTTTAAAAGAGGTATGATTTGAGGGTAGTGTATTTGAAGAGTCTGTTGTGATGAACTATCTTCATGTTGTGACCTATCCAAGACATTCCATACACATGAGAAGAAACCTCTCATTTTCCATGAGTGTAATCTCCTGCATCTACAGCCATCCTGTATTCACTGATAATAAGGACATGATCAAGAACTATTGCCAGTAGTATGTTTTCAGCTACCTTTCACAGAGTTGGAGGACAGCAGCGGCTGAGAAGTGATCCTTGTGGGTTTCTCCATTTTATTTAATTTTTTTAAATCTGTATTTGAGACCATGTGTTGGAACTCCCCCTTCCCCATCCTCCCTGTTTGTCTGCGTGAATAGTAAGTGTTCTCTGGCTCTGTTTAGAATGAATAATTGATGTAGAATGCCTTTCTGCATATTTAAAACACAACCCGCTATATTTTCTATTTAGTTCCAGCAAAAAATGTATGGACTAAGTCAAAAAATGGCCACACTAAAAAACCCTATCACGCTTGTACATTAGGCAACAATGAAAAAACCTTAACACACAATATAATTATGTGCCTTCAAACTAGAATCAATAATACTTTCTCTACAATCGCTTTCAGTTAGATTATGTTAATTAGCTGCTTAGAGACTGCACCCTGTAAACGGAACTATACATAGCTCATAGCAAACCAGCACTTTAATAGCACCACTTCAGTACAAATTAATGGAAAAGCAATTCATTTTTAAATCCAATAAGACTTCTGCTCTAAAGCAATTTGATTTGATAGGCAATTTAACTTGCTTAATTTATATTCATCCATTGCTCAATGGCTGAATTTCATAGTCTGTACACTCAGAATAGCAGACGACCCACTTTGAAATATTATTGTTATTACTGATTTAGGCAGAATGCTTCACAGGTGGGTGTGTGGGCGGGGGGGAGGACTGATAGTATGCTTGTATAACATATACATTTGGTACTTTACTGGTGATGGAATTAGAGAGGAAACAGATCGTTTTCAGTCTGATGATGGAGGACTAAAATATTTTAAATCTGGTAACTTCAATTCCAAACAAACAATTAAATTTGTTTATCACACACTGGACTGCCATAGAGTCATCACAGGAAACAAAAAATAAAAACAGCCTCAGGTCCCCTTGCTGCCCAAAGCCAAGGACTTTTGGGTGCCCTGAAGGTCCTTGTTGTGGCCATTTCCCTCAGGTGCAGACCCAGCTGTGTTCCAGGCCCTTACCACCTTATGGCTAGATCATTGCAGCACGCACATGTGAGGTTACATTTTAAATGAACATAGAAAAGTAAATGGATGCAGCAGCCTGTTTATTAAGCAATGATTCTTGGTTTCCAAATAGAGTTTGAGTTGCTGGTTTTGCCTTGGTTTGGGAACTTCTTACCTGAGAGACCACCAGTGGCCCCATGCCATGCTGCTGTCAGAGACAGAGATAACTGAGGTGGGTTGGGGCACTGGGGAGAGGAGGGAATATCAGAGGTACATGTGGAAATAGTGCACATGTGATGATCAAGGGATCAGAGTCACATGGGAGGATTTGGAGGTTAGATACACATGGGGCATCAGAGGCACATAGGGGCACTGGAAGGGTCAGAGGTATATGTGAGGGGACGATCAGGGTTGGGTGGTCCCCCAGCAACTGTCTACTGAGAGGCGTGTTGAAGACTCTGGGGACCTATTTGTGATGGCATGTGTGCACAGAATGAATGGGTGTGAAGTGTAGGAGGGGTGTGCGCACGCAGAATGACTGGGTAGAAAATGAATGGGTGTGTGGAGCAGGCATGGGTGCATGTAGAATGGATGGGCATGGAGCGTGAAGATGAGGGTACAGAATGAGTGCACTCAGTGTGTTTATAGGCTGCATGAATAGTGGGGTGAATGAAGAATGAATGGGATAGGTACTGGATTAAGCTGTGTCTGGGAAGTATGTTCATAATGAGGCTGTGGTAAGACAGGTTGGAGTGAAAGTGGATGTGGAATGAAAGCTAGTGGAAATGAATGCATGGAATGGGTATAAATAGGACAAATAGGCAACATGTCTGCAAATGTTTGCGAAGTAGAAAGAATGATTTCTTACCTTGTAGTAAATTGGATTTTCCAAGATGGTCTGTGCATGTGGATCCCACTCATGGTGCTCTTGTACCCCACACAAGACTATATAAAACTTCTCTAAAAGCATCCTCTAGGGGTTGCGCAGACACCCTGCATGCTCTCGTTCTTCACCTATCTGACAGCATGAGGGGCCAGGTGACCCCAACCACCAATCAGTTCCTTTGCCTCATGGATAAGACTTGGATCTGTGGGGAAGGAGACCAAGTCATGGGATCCACAAGTAACCCTTCTTTCTTCGAGCTCCGGTGCTTGTGGATCCTCACTCATGATGACTAACAAGCAGTTTGACTCTTCAGGAGATGGAAACTAGGAGTTTGGCTGAACAAAGAATGTAGGATCACTCTCCCAACTTGAGCATCTATCCTCCAGGAATAACGTCTAGTAAATGTGTGAATTGATGACCATGTAGCTGTTCCACAAACATCTATCACTGGGAACCTGTTAAAACATGCCGTTGAGGAAGCCAATTCAATTGATATTCTTGGATGGAGATTATCCAGGCCCTCCAATTTAGTCCCATTAAGCTGTTTGAGTTTGACTTCCACCTTGACTGTAGTAATTTCTACTTCCATATCCTTGTTCCCATTAGCCATTCTGCCACTAACCCTAAGCTCTTAATTAGTCTTATTAAAAACTGAGGCAAAGTATTTGTTTAGGTATTTGGGCCATGCCTAGATTATCTTTAAACTCCATCCGATCATCAGTGTTTAGCGGTCCCACTTCTTCTTCCCTTGTTTTCTTTTTACTTATTGGCTATAGAACCTTTTACTATTGGTTTTAATTCCCTTTGCAAGATCCAACTCTGCTTTGCTTTTGGCAGTTCTCACTTTATCCCTACGTTTTCTGACCTCCAAGAGGTAGCTTTCCTTGCTGATCCATCCCACCTTCTATTCCTTGTAGGCTTTCTGTTGTCTCCTAATCACCGATTTGAGATGCCTGTTCATCCAGTTTGGTCTGCAACCAAATTTTTATCCCTTGCTTGGGATGCAGGGTTCAGATAGTTTCTGCAACTTTGACTTGAAGTAATTCTAAGCCTCCTTCCCATTCAGATCCTTGTGTTCTTCAGTACAGTTCATTTCCCTAATTCCCTGAAATCTGCCCTTTTGAAATTAAGGACCCTAGTTTCAGATCACTTGATTTCACACTACAAGATCACCTCCAGTTCACCTAGCCACAAAGTGGGCACTTAATCCATAGGGTTGAGAAGCCCCTTCACACCCTAGTGTCATATCAGCTATGGAAACTGGCACACCAAACTGCATCAATCTGATGAGCCATCTATGCCTCGGGGCAAACTTTGACTATTATTCTCCAGGTGCTTACAAACTCCTTGAAAAAAGAGAGGAAGGAACCAAAAAGGTGAGGAGGAAGGGTATAGATCCATGAACACTGAATCCATATCCTTGACCATGGTTTCAAAATTGCTTCTTTTGAGTATGACCAGATTGAGTTGAGATATTGGAAGAATTGGACAATTTCCTCTTCTAGAATCTAGGACTCTGTCTACTCTGATCAAAAGGTCTCTGATGAAAAAAATAGTTAGAAATAGAAGGTTTAGACCTCTGTTTGGAAGCTATTTGAGGTCTATACTGTTCTCTCTCGAAAGACGCGGTATAGAGACCCAACAATCTTCATATGACTCTTGAATCCTTTAGAGAAAGCAATGTGTCACCTGTCTTGGCACTAAAAAGATCCTGAACATTATAAAAGTGAGTTCTATACTGCAGTCTGGACCCCTCCAGGCAGGCCCATTGCAGAGAGCCAAGAATCTCTTCAAATGACAATAGCAGTTGCCTGTGAGTATGCTCCTGCATCCACTGAGTCTAATGCTGCTTTCAGAGATATTTTTGAACCTAACATACCTTTAGAACAGATGGACATAAATTTGTCTCTTAATTCTGCAGGAGTTTATCTTGAAAACAGCAACTTCAAAAGGAGCACATTGGAAATATCAAGTCCCCCAAGGGTTCTGAGTGTCCTGTTGTATGTAGTTATACTGAGCAAGCATTGCTTGATAGTTAGAAATTCTAACCTGAAGGGAAGCAAAGGATTAAAAAAAAAATACAATTGTTTGTGGTTCTCTCTCTTTCTCTCAGGGTAGATCTCAATGCCTGCTAGATTTTCCATTAACAGCAGTGACTACTAGCAATGAAGGAGCTAGGACAGTATAAAAATACTCAAAGCCCTTGGGGGAACTTGATATTTCCAATCTGCTCATTTTGAAGTTGCCGTTATATAAGCTATTGTTGCCCACAATTATTTAGCTGGCTTGAGAACACCCTCATTAATAGGTAGGGCGATCCTATTTTGAGCATAAGGCTGCAGAATATCAAACAGTTTAGTATACTTTTCCTGCACCAGTTCCTGGGGAATTTCTAATGTCTTTGCCATTCTCTTTAAAAGATCCTGAAAATCCTTAAAATCATTGTGACCCTAAGAACCCCTCAATGCCAACTGGCAAAGGGTTCAGTGTTCTGTAACAACAGCTCCTATCAGGCCTGACAAACTTACGACATCTAACACACTGCTTTTATAGTATTTATTCAAAAAGGGTTAGGTGAGGTGTCTAGTGAAAGCTTATGTCATACTGATCCTCATAATCATTATGAGAGGTATGTATGCAAATATATTTTAGTGTCTGTGTCCAGGCAGGATTGACAAACAGGTTTTGCCAGACAAAAGGATGTCTGCCTAGGTTCATGTGTAGATTACACATTGTAAATCAAGACAATGGAGTTGTCTGTCTGGGAGCAGAAGCAGCCAGAGAACAGGCAAAGAGAAGCAGCCAAAAAGCCAAGCGGACAGCAAGAGAAGGACTAGGAAATGTGGCCTGGAAAGAAAAAGTTCTGGCTGGAAAGCGGCTTGGAGCTGTGAGCAAAGAAACTGCCTCCTGTTTTATTCCGACTGTGTTTGGGGAAACAAGAATTTATGTACATTCTTTGTAAATAAACAGGATTGCATCAATGATTGCACCTGATTGTCAAAATTTCTCCTCCTAATGAAACAAACCACAAGACCCCAAATACTGATAATCACTTGGGCCAAAAGTGGTAACAAGCCATTCTTCACTCTCTTGAGGCATCAAGATATAGCCTCTTGATGCAGGGGAGGGAACTACTATCCTGGAACCCCTAAACAAAAAGGCAAGGGCCGATCTCAGGCCTCAAACCTACACTGCCCCAGGCAGCTTCTTTTGCCCACTTCCTAGCACAAGTCCAAACCTACACCCCAGGGTGCTGGGTGGTGGTCTTTTCACAAATGTACAACTTATTCCACTTCATGGACCATATTCTCCTGCATGCCTCTACGCCTTGTCCTCTGCCCATTCTCAGGCTCCTTTCCACAGCTCCTCCCAGGGTGCACTCTGCAGAGGAGCATGCCCTCCACATCTCTTGTCCTTGTGAAAGAAGGGAGCTTATTTAAGCCCCTCACCCTAACCTAGTATGTATTGCTGCCCAGCCTACAACTCCCACTGGAACTACAACCCCAGAATTCCTCACAGCTTGAGAAGGTTTGTGTCAAGCTGTAACCCTGCTTTCAAGGGCTTAGCATTCCCTGTTACAAAAGGATTAGCTGCTCATTTCAGCCATCTTTTTTTGTAATATATATCAGATGCACTTAGAGTGCTAGATAGGTATTTTTGCATACTTTTATAAACAAGAATAATCAATTATAATAACAACAGCTGCTGAAAATCCGTCTGCTTAATTTGGTGCCTAAATATGGATTTAAGCACCTAACTTTAGGCACACTAGTTTGAAATGCTGGCCTTAACTTTTTTGATTCTGCTAGAGGAAAGGATTGAAGAAGTGATTGGGCAAAGGGCTGGGAATTAGGAATTTCTAAATCTAATTCTTGCTTGACATCAACTCCCTCTCAGGCCTCAGACAAGTCAGTTAGCTCCCAATCCTGTAAAACAATAAGCATGTTCTTAAAGCACATGAATAGTCCACTGGTGATTCAGTTTCTCCACTGGTAAAATGTGGATGATGATAATATTAACTGCCTCTCAAGCTTGTTGTGAAAGTTCTTTGAACAGGACAAGTGCTAATTACTATTACCAGAGAGATGCACGTGCATTTTGTAGCTGGGAGAGGAAGCATTTTTTTTGCATAAGTTTATTTAATGTTTGTATCAGTTATTTCAGCTATCTACAGAAGAAGTCAAATGAAATTCGTGCTGAAGTGCTGTGAGAGAGAATGCCTCTGGCAGGAAAAAGGCTAAATGTCCATTAGTCTGCCTGTCATTCACCAAGCAGGTGGAAAGCCCATCATTCCATACTGTTGGGTATGACGAGCAGAAGTGGGGGGCGAGAGGGGGGAAGGAGAGATGATGTGAGGAGGTCTGTGTTTTACAATTCAACTAAATTTCACAATAATCAGGCCCAAGACACCAGGGTTGAATATAGTCCAATGTCACTAGTCATTTACAATCCATTTACACAGAATCCCATAAGAGAGACCACTGCTGCTGACTGATTAGAATGATCTTTGCTTAACCTCAAACAGTAGTTTCTTAAAATTATAATCACCTTTGTAAAATTAAAGAGACAGAAAGACAGACATGTCATTTTCTTTGTATATCAAGTGTGTGCCAACATCTCATACACTTCCTCATAAACATGTTATCAAGAGTCAGTTTCAAGCCTAAATTTAGTGGAGGGCCTCCTGAGTCCATAATACAGTGCATCTTGCAGGAGAACTACACCCTAAGAAAAGAGAGGATGACATTTTAAATAGCGCTCTAATTACAAGGAAGCCATTTGGCTTGAGTTTTGTAAAGGCATAAGAGGGGATGTTTGTTATTTATCATCCTGCCATGAACTCATGTCTGTTGCTCGGAACTGGAATAAAAGACTGAGAAGAATTAGATTAACATCAAAGAAGCAGAGCCAAGCCATACTCTTCATCAAAGAAAGAACGCAGACCTGTAACTGTATGTTCAAAATGAGTTCGGTGTCTGGTACTCACTCACAATGCTGCTGTGACTAGATCAGGAGCTCTAACGCACCTAGCATAGTATGAACCGAACTAAAGGTTTCTTGGCAAAAGCCTTTCTTATTTCCATATTTCAGAAAAGACCCTTCTAAAGTCTGCACAATCATTTGCTACCTGCCTTCCTCACTGTTCCTTGTCAGCAGAAGTAATTAACTTGAACGATTAGCTTGAATGCTGAAAGGCCCCATGTGCCTAGAAAGGGACAACACTATGTCTCCTAGCATACAGCAACTCATTAACTAACATGAATTTCTGATACAGTGTGGATTCAAACAGCATATGGCCTTGCCATGCAGTTTTCCCCCACAGATAGCAAAATCCAATAATAACCCCTCTGATTATTTTCCGTCTACAATTTTGATTAGAGTGGTTACAAAAAATTAACAAACTGCATATTGTGCATCTGCCTTTCATGTATTAAAGAGAAAATTCAATCACTTCAGTGTAATTGTTTTATTTACATCAGATTAACCAAAAAAAGGTTACTTTTTTCAACAGAGTAAGAAATTATGCAATTCACAGCAGGAGACTAATCAGCAGTGGAAATTAATATTTTAGTGAAGAGGCTAGAAACTGGTGAGTGCCTTTGGGATGGGCAGGAAGCCAAATATTAAAATAACCTTGAACATTTCCATTTAAAATTTAAACCTGACAACAGTGGTTATCATGAAGTAATATTTTATTCATTCTCCCCTTCCATACATCAACCTTTCAGATGAATAAAGGCCAGGTGATCAGCCTCTGTTCTGAGACCAAGACGTGGAAATAGAATTTCTTTTCCTCTGAATCAGCACTTGACCCATCACAGAAATGTCTTGTGGACATGCTTCTGCTCTTACTCAGTGTTTAAAGCACCAACATTTCCAAATGAGCTTGACAGGAATGAACTCAAATATCAACCATATCTGCTATAAATGTAATATTATATGACAAGGGGTTGACTGGACACCACATAATGTCATTTCTTTTAATTAAGCTGCTCACAAGGAAAGAATAGCTATAACAGTACTGTCAGAACCGTAATAAAGAAAAACATTAATTAGCTGTCAATTCAATAATTCTTTTCTGTATTACTTGCAGACTGAGCACAGGGGACTTATCGCACTTTTCAAATTAGCTTAAAAACAGTTGCCAAAAAGACAGGTGTCTTACCAGTAACTGCAATTCTTCAAGTGTATTGCCTGAATCTTCTAGAAAACCCATGACCATTGGGACCACGAGTGCCCCCTGATGGCATGGAACATTCAGAGCTGCATTCACAAGAGGTTTTGCTGTCTTCAGCAGCCTCAATTCTTCCTATTATACCCCAGAATTATTCACAGTAAAACCTGCAGGAGGAATGGAAAGTGGACAGTTAGTGTGAATATGCAGAGGCAAAATTATGAACCACACTTACTAGTGACTAAACGTATTTTCTTCTTCAAGGTGGCTTTAGAATATTTCCTGTGAAGTTGGGTTCAGGAGTTCTAGTTCAACAAGGATTGTAGAATTGCCCTCCCAAAGTGAGCATAAGAACGAATACCAATTCATGGAAGTAGTGCTGTCTAAATGTGTACACAGAACTCCAGGGACCAGTCCTACAATTTTCGTATGATGCAAATATTACAAAGGCAGACTACCAATGCTGCCTTAGCCATAGAAGAGTAAGCACTAAGGCCTGGTCTACACTAGGCGTTTATGTCGAAGTTAGCGCCGTTAAATCGAATTAACCCTGCACCCGTCCACACTGCGATGCTATTTAGTTCGACATAGAGGTCTCTTTAATTCGACTTCTGTACTCCTCCCCGACGAGGGGAGTAGCGCTAAATTCGACATGGCCATGTCGAATTAGGCTAGGTGTGGATGGAAATCGACGCTAATAGCTCCGGGAGCTATCCCACAGTGCACCACTCTGTTGACGCTCTGGACAGCAGTGCGAGCTCGGATGCTCTGACCAGCCACACAGGAAAAGCCCCGGGAAAATTTGAATTTGAATTCCTTTTCCTGTCTGGCCAGTTTGAATCTCATTTCCTGTCTGGACATCGTGGCGAGCACAGCAGCACTGGCAACGATGCAGAGCTCTCCAGCAGTGATGGCCGTGCAGTCTGGGAATAGAAAGAGAGCCCCAGCATGGACTGATCGTGAAGTCTTGGATCTCATCGCTGTGTGGGGCGATGAGTCCGTGCTTTCCGAGCTGCGATCCAAAAGAAGGAATGCAAAGATCTACGAGAAGATCTCTAAAGACATGGCAGAGAGAGGATACAGCCGGGATGCAACGCAGTGCCGCGTGAAAATCAAGGAGCTGAGACAAGGCTACCAGAAGACCAAAGAGGCAAACGGACGCTCCGGATCCCATCCCCAGACATCCCGTTTCTACGAGGCACTGCATTCCATCCTCGGTGCTGCCGCCACCACTACCCCACCAGTGACCGTGGACTCTGAGGATGGGATACTGTCCACGGCCGGTTCCTCAGACATGTTAGGGGACGGGGAAGATGAGGAAGGAGATGAGGAGGGCGAGGCAGTTGGCAGCTCTCACAACGCTGATTTCCCCGACAGCCAGGATCTCTTCATCACCCTTACAGAGATCCCCTACGAAGCGTCCCCAGCCATTACCCCGGACACAGAATCTGGTGAAGGATCAGCCAGTAAGTGTTGTAAACATCTAAACATTTATTTTTAACAAAACAGGAATATTAACAATTAAAAGAATGGGTTGTTCATGATTAGTGTGCCCTAGGCGCTTAACGGTTTAGTAAGGGGCAGTGCAAGTTTTGAAAAGAAATCTAGCAATGTCCGGTTTTCAGTGATTGTCCTGCACAAGCCGCTCTACTGTGTATTCCCTGCTACTGCAGCTACAGTAAAATGCGGTCTATATGTGCGGGGATAGAGCAGTAATCCTCCTGGGACATCTCGATGAAGCTCTCCTGGAGGTAACTTGAAAGCCGTTGCATGAGGTTCTTGGGGAGAGCGGCCTTATTGGGTCCTCCGAAGTACGACACGTTGCCGCGCCACGAGATTATCAGGTACTCGGGGATCATTGCTCTGCACAGCAGGGCGGCATACGGCCCTGGTCTTTGGAGGCTTTCCCGGAGCATTCTCTCTTTGTCGCTCTCGGAGATCCTCATCAGGGTGATGTCGGCCATGGTGACCTGCTTTTAATTAGGTAGGGGAATGTTAGTGTTGGGACTGCTTTCCCGTTCCTTTACAGAACTGTCACCGCTGGTTTGCAGCCACGCGGTGGAGGCGGGAGAGGGGCAGCCGAAAGGGATCATTCCCGGGGACAGCCGCGAGGGGGTGGGACAGGGGCAGAGTTCCCGCTTGCCGGATTGCTGGCAGCAGGGACTGACATTGATTTAAATGTGAAATGAGGCCAGTGGTAATATAAAAGTTTTAAACTGCCACAAGTGTACGGCTTACCATGTCTGCCTGCAACAGAAATTCCGTTGTGCTGCCTCGCTTCTCAAATGTGCTGTTCAAGACCCCAGGCACAGAATGCGAAGGCCGAGAATTCGACCTTGTGCTGAGTGCGCATGTGAAAGGTGCTGTGCATGGTCTTGTTCACAGAGAAAGACTATGTTCTTTGTTCACAACTACATTTATCTTTCAGAGGAATTCACTCCCTTTTTCCCATTTCCACAGCCCCGTCTGCGACTGTCTCACAACCTAGCCTGGAATCACACTCCCAGAGGCTAGCGCGGATTAGGCGTAGGAAGAAGAGGACACGGGAGGACATGTTCTCTGAGCTTATGGCCTCTTCCCAAGCCCAGGCAGCACAGCAGACCCAGTGGCGGGAGAACTTGACCCGAATGCACCAAGCCAACATGGATCGGGAGGAGAGGTGGCGGCAGGAAGACCAGCAGGCGACTCAAACGCTGCTTGGACTACTGAGGGAGCAAACGGACACGCTCCGGCGCCTTGTGGATGTTCTGCAGGAACGGAGGCAGGAGGACAGAGCCCCGCTGCAGTCCATCTCTAACCGCCCTCCCCCGCCACCAAGTCCCATACCCACCTCACCCAAAGTGCAAAGAAGGAGAGGCGGCAGAGTCCCTGCTAACTCTCACTCCACCCCTGCAGAGAGCTCTAGTAGCAGAAGGCTCTCATTTCCCAAAATTTGAAAAGTTCTTTCCTTCCCGCCTGACACAAGCCCACGTCCAAGTTTCACCTCCCAATGCCATGTGTAGTTGATAATAAAAAATTCGTTTCTGTTAACTACTGTTTCAATCATGTTCTTTTGGAGGAGGAGGGGAAAGGGGGTTGGAAATTGGACAGGACAGTCTCCTTTGGCAGGGTACATAGTCGGGGGCAGGCACAGCAGCAGGGCACATACACAGTGCAGTGATGCAGTGACTAGTTGCCCCGGTTAGTCTGGGAGGTTGTTTTGATGTAATGTTGGGGGGGGTGGGTTGCTCTGTGACTTTGTGGCGGGGGAGGGCAGTTACAGATCTTAAGCGCCGGTCCTTAGACAGGATCACAGAGCCACACAGCATGGGATCTGTAACCGTCCTCCCCCTGCCACAAAGTCAAATAGACCTCCCATACACACAGTCCCGATCAGGAGGGGTGACAGGCTCCGTTGAAACAAGCATCCCACCGCAGCGGAGCCTGTCAATCCTTGAGTTTAGAAGCTGCATTCGCATCACAACACTAGACCCGCCCCGCACCACAGTCTGCGTCCCAGTTTTAAAAAATTCCCGCTAAAACAGTATTAAAGAAAACGGTGTGCTTTAACAAAGTAGAACTATTTTTATTTCGACACGTGTGTTGGAGGGGGGGTGAAGGGGGTATGTAACTGGATAGGATAGTCAACATTACCTGGGTAAAGAAACGGGGGCAGGTTTAGCTTCTCAGTACACAAACTATAAAATCACAGGTTACCCTGCTCACTCAGGAACTTTGCTTTCAAAGCCTCCCGGATGCACAGCGCTTCCCGCTGGTCTCTTCTAATCGCCCGGCTGTCTGGCTGTGAGTAATCACCAGCCAGGCTATTTTCCTCAACCTCCCACCCCGCCATAAAGGTCTCCCCCTTGCTCTCACAGAGATTGTGGAGCACACAGCAAGCTGCTATAACAATGGGGATATTGGTTTCGCTGAGATCACAGCGAGTCAGTAAGCTTCTCCATCTCCCCTTGAGACGGCCAAAAGCACACTCCACCACCATTCTGCACTTGCTCAGCCGGTAGTTGAAGAGTTCTTTTTCAGTGTCCAGGGCGCCAGTATAGGGCTTCATGAGCCAGGGCATTAGCGGGTAGGCTGGGTCCCCGAGGATGACTATAGGCATCTCCACATCCCCAACAGTTATTTTGTGGTCCGGGAAGTAAATACCTTGTTGCAGCCGTCTAAACAGACCAGAGTTCCTGAAAACACGAGCGTCATGAACCTTGCCCGGCCATCCCACGTAGATGTTGGTAAAACGTCCCCTGTGGTCCACCAGTGCTTGCAGCACCATGGAAAAGTATCCCTTTCGGTTAATGTACTGGGTGGCCTGGTGGTCCGGTGCCAGGATAGGGATGTGAGTTCCATCTATGGCCCCACCGCAGTTTGGGAATCCCATCGCTGCGAAGCCATCTATGATCGCCTCCACGTTTCCCAGGGTCACTACCTTTGGCAGCAGTACATCAACGATTGCCTTCGCTACTTGCATCACAACAACCCCCACGGTAGATTTGCCCACCCCAAACTGGTTCGCGACTGACCGGTAGCTGTCTGGCGTTGCAAGCTTCCACAGGGCTATGGCCACTCGCTTCTGTACACTCAGTGCAGCTCGCAACCGGGTGTCACTGCGCTTCAGGGCAGGGGACAGCAACTCACAAAGTTCCAGGAAAGTTCCCTTCCGCATGCGAAAGTTTCGCAGCCACTGGGATTCATCCCAGACCTGCAGCACTATGCGGTCCCACCACTCAGTGCTTGTCTCCCGTGCCCAGAATCGCCGTTCCACGGCATCAACATGACCCATTGCCACTGTGATGTCCTCGGCGCTGGGTCGCCTGCTTTCTGACAGGTCTGTGCTACTCTCAGACTTCAGGACATCACCGCGGTGCCGTAGCCTCCTTGCCTGACTTTTCTGCATCTGCCTCAGGGAAACCTTTATGATAAGCTGCGAGACGTTGAGAGCGGCCACAACTGCAGCGATGGTCGCAGCGGGCTCCATGCTCGGAGTACAGTGGCGTCCGCGCTGTCAATGACTGGAAAAGCGCGCGAACTGTTTTCCCGCCGGCGCTTTCAGGGAGGGAGGGCGGGAGTGATGGACGGATGACGACAGTTTCCCAAAAGCACCCTCGACTCATTTTGTTACCCAGAAGGCATTGCCGGCTACACCCAGAATTCCAATGGGCAGAGGGGACTGCGGGAACTGTGGGATAGCTGACCACAGTGCACCGCTTCGAATGTCGACGCTATCACCGTTAGTGTGGACGCACAAAGTCGAATTACTGTCCTTAGTGTGGACACACACGTTCGACTTTGCAATATCGATTACAAAAATTCGATGCAAGTAAAATCGAACTACTCTCGTAGTGTAGACAAGGCCTAAGACTTGGATCTGTGAACTTTCTTCTTTCTCTTCTGCAATGGTACCAAGTCTCCACAACAGGTGATGGTCTCTGAGTTCTTTCCTCTTAACCTTTACATGGGCAAAGAAGCATAACACCAAAGCCTCCACAAATGTTGGGCTTGTCTGAGACCCTGTTTTTAATGACGTTAACTACTGCCCACTTACTGATTGAACTATTGGGCTAAAAATAGAATGTAGCCAGGGAGGCGCAAACAGCAGGAGGTGCTAGCTACTCTGAGTACATAACCATCCATGATGCTAGGCAGCTACTTGGGGCAGCTAGCCCCTTCCACCACTCAGGACACTGCAGCTCCAATCTGCCCTGGAAGAAAATTCTTTCCCGACCCCAAATATGGTGATCAGCTAAACCCTGAGCATGTGGGCAAGACTCACCAGCCAGACACCCAGGAAAGAATTCTCTGTAGTAACTCACATCCCACCCCATCTAACATCCCATCACAGACCATTGGGCATATTTACCTGCTAATAATCAAATATCAATTAATTGCCAAAATTAGGCTGTCCCATCATACCATCCCCTCCATAAACTTATCAAGCCAAATATGTCTTTTGCCCCCACTACTCCCCTTGGAAGGCTGTTCCAGAACTTCACTCCTCTAATGGTTAGAAAATATCTTTATAAAAGCCCAGTACACCAAACAACAACTCAGGAGATGGCCTTCCCCCGGCACCTCAGACAGCTTGTATGTGCATTTGACTCAAGGAACATGGAAGCATACAGACTACTCCTTGGAAAGTTGGTCTTTTTTCCTCATTCTTAGGAATGTCTGGATCAGACATTACACCTCAGAATAGAGCCACAGACAGGAAATGAAACTGTATAATGGCACAGAAACTACTTTAAATTACCAGTCTAAAACCTTTTTAATAATCACAGAATCATACACGTGTAGGATTGGAAGGGGCCTCAATAGGTCATTTAGTCCAATCCCCTGCACTCAAGGACTGCATAATAACTAGGCCTTTCTGGACATGTGTTTATCTAACCTGTTCCTAAAAACCTCCAATGACGGAGATTCCACAACCTCGCTAGGCAATTTGTTTCAGTGCTTAACCACCCTGACAGTTAGCAAGTTTTTCCTAATGTCCAACCTAAACCTCCTTTGCTGCAATTTAAGCCCATTGGTTCTTGTCCTATCCTCAGAGGTTAACAAGAACAATTTTTCATCTTTCTCCTTGTAACAACCTTTTTATGTACTTGAAAACTGTTATGACCCCCTCAGTCTTTTCTTCTCCAGACAACAAACCCAATCTTTTCAATTTTTCTTCATGTTTTCTAGACCTTTAATCATTTTGCTGATCTCCTCTGGGCTTTGTCCAATTTGTTCACCTCTTTCCTGAAACATGGAGCCCAGAACTGGACACAATACTCCAGCTGATGCCTTATTGACACCTCTGTATCTGAAATATAACAGCAAGAGATTCCTTGTGATGAAGACAAGGAAAAAAATTCTCTATACCTGCAGCATTTTCCTCAGGGGCTAGTAGCTGCATTTTGCCATCTGGAATCGCTAGGTGCTTCACTGTTGAGGTTGCTGAGGGGAATGTGCTGATTTTCTGCAGTACTAGGACTCTCCACTAGTCTTCATCTGACCTTGGCCTGTGCTGGCAGAAGCTGCAGACTCTGGGGAAAAGCTTGCCCACTCTATTTTCAAATAGGCAGAACGGGCTGTAGCAAGTTGGGATGTGCCTGTGTCCCTCTTCTCCTGCCTCTCACCAAAAAATTAACCAGATCATGTCTACCGTGATCACACCCCAATGCACAAGGCCAGTCTCAGGACTTTGGGGGAGAAGTCAGTAAGATGATTGTCCAGGCTACAAGCAATCTTCTCTTCTGGAGCACAAGGGGGAGTCCAGGTGGCTTGGCTCTGTGCGTAGTTGCCAACATTTGAAAATGTTTTTCAAGGGAAAATTCTTCAAATAAGTTAGTGATCTGGAGTCATGACTTCCCCACTATGTGTGTTTTATCCTCTTCCTCTAATTAGCCAGCCATAGATCCCAGAGTAGCTAGCAATAATGTTAAGGTAACATGAGTTCAAAATAGCCAAACTGTCATGTTCCTGAAAACATACGGGGCATGTGCCAGAGAAGTACAGTAAAATTAGAGAAAATAAATTACATTACATTCATTAACCTAGACATTGCATGTCTTTTATTGCCATTTCTATTCTCCTCTTTCTCTATCATCTTTCTCTCCTTCCACGTCCAATTCATTCTTTCCGCTCTTCTTTCTTTGAAAGGTATCTTCTCCTTTTCTCTCCTACTTCCTGTTTCATGTGCCCCACATCCTGTTGGCCGTTCTTTGTCCTCTAACATGTAAAGTTGTTGCTTTCCTCTGTCTCACCTTTCTCTGCTCTACCTGTCTCTCACCTCTATTTCAACACACCTTCCGCAGCCCTTTCTGTCTCTCATTATTATATACAGCACTTTACTAATATTACTACCCATCAGAATGCACACATGGAGGTCCAAAAGTAAGTGTTGTCATCACAATGTTACAGCTGGGGGACACTAAGGCAGAAGGTTCAGTAACCGACTAAGGCCACAGAGGTCATGACTGAGATTAGAATATAGGAGTGTGAGTGCCTGACCTCAATTCCAAACTTAGTCCACTAGAGCACACTGCCTCATGTGCTACTGAGCTGTTGTGTCACCATCTGCATGATCACAGGCCATAATGAGTGTTCACCAAACGAGCCAGCTCATTAGCAGACAGTCAGGAACAGCCAGGGAGCTTGTGATGGCTCTAACATCATTAGCAGCAGCCCCGCTGGCAAATCTCCTCCTCAATAGCTGCCGATTGGTCTGACTTTTACCACCCCTCCAAAATCTGGGACTCACGGCTGTGGGTTTCACAAGCCCTAGAGATAGCCTGATGACTGTAAGACAGTGGCTCTCAAACTTTTTTACTGGTGACCTCTTTCACATAGTAAGTCTCTGAGTGCGACCCCCCTTATAAATTAAAAACATTTTTTGTATATTTAATACCATTATAAATGCTGGAGGCAAAGTGGGGTTTGGGGTGGAGGTTGACAGCTCGTGACCTCCCATGTAATAACCTTGTGACCCCCTGACGGGTCCCGACCCCCAGTTTGAGAACCCCTGCTGTAAGAGGAACTGTGAGTAACTCCTAATTTTTAGCAAAAGTCACTCTGACAGCCAGCCCTAGTGACTGGTTGACATTTTCCAGGCTATCTTTCCCATGAAAATGGCTAAGAAATTACTTGTTTTAAAATGAAATCTGAGATTAGCCTTAACAATTACAGATTCACCCAAATCAGAGAGGAATCACAGGATTCATGGGTCTCTAAATGCTGGCAGGAGCAGAAATTGGCTCTACAGGTGCAGAATATGTTTAATTAAATAAACAAGATAGTCTCAGCTGTTAAAATGCATATCTACAGTTCAGGAGACCTGGCTTCTATGCCTAGCTATGCCACAGATCTGTTCTATACCCTTTAGGCAAGTCACTTGGAATGGATCCAAGAAGGTATTTAGTCCCCTAATCCTCAGATTTAAGCACACAAATCTTGGGTTCAGGAGCCTAATTTCCAGTTTTGGCTCCACTGTGATCCACAAAACTTCTGCTGAACCCTATAGGTGCCTAAACTCACTCTGTGCCTAAGTTTTCAGAGTAAACGTTCCCTAGGGGCCTATGTCTCTGCCTCTGGTCTCTGCACTGCTGCTCCACTCTAGGCAGCTAGACACCTAAGCTCCAGAGCAATTCATGAACCAGTGAAAGACAAGTGTTTGGCCACCTAAGCCACATGTGGGGCCTGATCCAATCGGGGTGCTCAGAGGCCGCCTACAGGATCAGATCCCATTCCAAATCTGCCATCGCCGGCTGCAGATCATCCACAGTGGAATCAGACATTTGGGGGTTGTGAAGGGGGGAGAAAGAATGCTAGAGAATGACTCTGTAGTCCTGTGGTTCGGGTACCCACCTGGGAGGTGGGAGACCCAGGGTCCAGTCCCCCCGCCCCAATTGCTCTGTCATTATTTGTCCACAGTGGAAAAGCTTCAACAGGAAGGACTGAGGGAGTCCCACATCAGAATATCCCATAGCTCAGTGATTAGAGCACTCTCCTGCAAGGTGAGAGACCCCCCTTTCAAATCCTTTCTTCTCTGGCAGAAATAGGGTGACCAAACAGCAAATGCGAAAAATCAGGACAGGGGGTGGAGGGTAATAGGAGCCTATATAAGAAAAAGACCCAAAGTCGGGACTGTCCCTCTAAAATCAGGACATTTGGTCACCCTAGGCAGAAAGTAGGGCACTGAACCTGGGTTTCTGACATCCCAGGTCAGTGCTCTAACCACTAGGCTGAACGTTATAAGGTGGGTGATGGTGAGAGCAACATCACCTCTCCCCTGCCTATTCTGTGTGGAGCAAGGCAGCACTCATGGCTTAGGCACCAAGGACATGTGACTCTAGGCAGCTGGTTCCCATTCATGGACGGCTAAGCAGATACAGACTTCTCCCTGCAGCCTGGATTTAGGAGCCTATCTCCGAAAGAGGGGCAGGCTTAGCAGACACCCCTCTGGTTGGCATCTCCCATTGGTTAGCTTAGTTGCGGAGCCACCTTGCATGCTGGCTTTTGTGGATATTATCCTTAGGTGCTTATCTCTCCCTATTCATTGTATAACAGCCTAGGCACCTAACTCAGGCTTTGTGAAATGCAGTGTGTTCCTGATTCTCTGGGGTGCCTAAAAGTTAAGTGCTGTGACCCTCAGCACTGCAACCCCTAAGTCTCTTCGTGAATTCCATCTCTGTGCCTCGTTTCCCCATCTTTAAAATGGGTATCGCAATGCACACCTAAGATAATTCACAAAGGCACCGAGACACCCTTAGATAGAAGGTTCTATAGTAGTGACCAATATAATTAGAAAGTGTAATTTGTTCTTCCAAAACTACCTAAATAGCTTTGGAAATGCTTTAACCAAAAGGCTTTTGCAAAGACTCAGAGATAGCATCAATAATGAAAATGCCAGTGATACATTGTACGTTTTTGCTATTCTACTGTACTCCTACGCTTGCCATGTTATGTGTTCAATTTGTTTTACTCTCAGGCAAAATAAGCTAATCACTGCAGCTGCAGGGAAAAAAAGCTTTGCTAATTGAAAGATAAGCACACTCCAGAGGAGCCTCCTCCAGAAAGCAGCTGACAACACAGAAAATAGCTGGTGAGAAGTCACTCAGTGCTTAGCTAATAAAGATACATTATTTTGTTAACAATTTAAAAACTCAAACTGAGCTACACAATTTTTTTAAATTACTATGATATTTACTGTTTTATTATCTATCCTTTCCTCATGGTTCTTAACATTGTTAGCTTTTTTGACTGCCATTGTACATTGAGCAGATGTTTTCAGAGGACTTCACACCCTGACTCCAAGATCTCTTTCTTGAGTGGTAACAGCTAATTTAGACCCCATCATTTTGTATGTATAGTTGGGATTATGTTTTTCCAGTGTGCAGTACTTTGCATTTATAAACACTGATTTTTCGTTGCCCAATCACCCAGTATGTGAGATCCCTTTGTAACTCTTCACAGTCTGTTTTAGACTATCTTGAGTAATTTTGAATCATCTGCAAACTTTGCCACCTCACTGTTTACCCCTTTTTCAAGATCATTTATGAATATATTGAACAGCACTGGTCTCACTACAGGTTCCTAGAGACACCATTATTTACCTCTCATCACTGTGAAAACGGATCGTTTATTCCCACCCTTTGTTTCCTATCTTTTAACCAGTTACTGATCCACGGAAGACCTTTTCTCTTAGTCCATGACTGCCTACTTTGCATAAGAGCCTTTAGTGAGGGACCTTGTCAAAAGCTGTCTTAAAGTCCAAGTACACTATATCCACTGGATCACCCTTGTCCACATGTTTGCTGATACCCTCATATAATTCTAATAGATTGGTCAGGAATGATTTCCATTTACAAAAGGGGTGTGGAGTCTTCCCCCAGCAAATCGTGTTTATATATGTGTCCTGATAATTCTGTTTGTTACTATAGTTTCAACCAATTTGCCTGGTACTGAAGTTAGGCTTCCCAGCCTGTAATTGTCAGGATTGCCTCTGGAGCCCTTTTTAAAAATTGGCACCACATTACCTATCCTCAAGTCATCTGGTACAGAAGCTTATTTAAGTGATAGCGTTCATACCATAGTTAGTAGTTCTGAAATTTCATATTTGAGTTCCTTCAGAATTCTTGGGTGAATACCATCTGGTCCTAGTGACTTATTACTATTTAATTTATCAATTTGTTCGAAAACCTTCTCTACTGACTCCTCAGTCTGAGACAGTTCCTCAGATTTGTCATCTAAAAAGAATGGATCAGGTATGGGAATCTCCCTCCCATCCTCTGCAGTGAAGACCGATGCAAACAATTCATATAGCTTCTCTGCAATGGCCTTGTCTTCCTTGACTGCTCCTTTAGCACCTCGATCATTAAGTGGCCCCACTGATTGTTTGGCAGGCTTCCTGCTTCTGATGTATTTACAATTTTTTTTGCTGATGGTTTGAGTCTTTTGCTAGCTGCTCTTCAAATACTTTATGGACTGCCTGACTATACTTTTACACTTGACTTGCCAGCGTTTATACACCTTTATATTTTCCTCAGTAGGATTAAAGGATGCCTTTTTGCCTCTAACAGCTTCTTTTATTCTGTTTAGCCATGGTGGCAATTTTTTTTGTCCTCTTACTTTTTTGTTTAATGTGGGCTATACATTTAATTTGAGCCTCTATAGTGATGTTTTTAAAAAGTTTCCATGCAGCCTGCAAGTATTTCACTCTTGTATACTCATATACAATGAGTTCACAGGCAAAATATATAACAAATGTGTGTTTAGTGTATGTGTGTGTAATTTTGTCAGTGTGTGTATTATATAATTACATACACACACATACATACACATACTGTCACAGTTTCAGGTTAACTGCACCTATATCCTTCCCACCACCAAACCCCAACAAGTCCATTCCAGGAATGCCCAATCAGGTGTCAGGTCTCCAGCCATCCTACCTCTGGGTAGGGACCTTGGTCCCACTCCCTTCTGACCAAGGGCGTTTTAAGGCTGCACATTACAGTATAAGGCAGAGAGCTATCCCCAGAAAGCCAATCTACCTAAAAGCCAGTGCCTTTGCTTTGCTTTCTCTCCGAGGGCTATAAGCAGTGAAGTTGAGTGCCAAGTTACCACACAGCTCTTTCTAAGCAAAAACCTCTATTCTTAAGGTAAAAGCATTACGAGACAATATATATTAAAAAATAATAAAGGTTCCTATACACATGCTAAACGCTTACCAGAGATCACCCATCAGTTTTATGGGGCCCCAGTAGCTCAGAGTCCTTCCAATCTTTCTGCAAGTGTTGCTCCAGCCCCCTGGGACAGAAGGTCCTGTCCATCTGGTCAGCCACAAAGGCATTGAGTTGGTTCAAGCTCATACTTCTATACCAAAAGCCCTTTCTTTGTCCCTAGTCTCTGGAAAACCTAGCTTGAATCAGTATATGTAAACCACTCCAGTGAGTGATACCTCTCCACTGCTTTATTTACTTCGCCTGTTGGCTGTCAGCCCCACACAGAGTTGTCAGCTGGAGCCACGCACCTCCTGCCCTGGCACTGACAGCCCGAGCTGTCGGCCCAGTGCTGGGCTCATAGCAGGAGCCCCCAACCTGCCCTGGGACTGACAGACAAAGCTGTGAGCCCAGCACAGGGCTCCATTTCGCAGCAGAGAGCTGACCAGCAGTGAATTTGACATTCTTGTCAGTTTCATGGCTGCTATTATTTCACATTTCCTCTCTGACTGGGGCAGAGAGAGGGACTCCAGCTGTGAGCCCCACAAAGCTGTCAGTGTCCCACAATGCCTCACTTCAGTCGGTGAAGCGCTCCTTGTCAAGACTCACACCACCAGCAGAAAGAGAGTAGTGTGGACACCAACAGTTGATTTAATTGCTGCAGTGACTATAGGTCAACCTAACTTAAGTCGACCTCAATTTGTAGTGTAGACAAGCCTTTAATCCCCTCCCACTGGTTTTAGTTCCTGTAGAGTTGTGGTAACCCCCCAATCATGGAGAAGAATACAATCATCCATAAACCAGTCTCAAATTGAATACAGTATGGCATGTAACTGCAATATCTGTCTGATCTACCCCATAAAGAAGTGGCTGTAACTAAAGTGCTCAACTATCAATGTAGGGGAACCCTCTGGTTTATACCCTGTGTGACAGGACAGCCAGTACCTTTTATAATTTCAAATCACAACAAGTCACATAATAAGCATTCTTCCCCATAGCCCAGTTCCTTTCTCTGTCCCACCTCCTTGAAGGTCGGGGCTTGAGGATCATTGTGGCATAACCTCAGGTTCTCTGGGGGGGATATGGACGAGTATTGAATCCCACCCCCATGCACACATACACTGGGTTTGCCTTTTGTTCCCCACACACTAAGTCAAGATGAGCAGCAGTTCCTCCCCCACCCAGCTCAGGGTCCTTTACATTTTCACAGACCATCAGACAGAAGAGGAGAGGTGGAAGGGGGAGTTCCCCCTACTTTCTGGCTGTCTCTGGTATTAGTTTAGTGTTTGTTACCTGCAGGGAGGATCCTACCTCCCTTCTCCCTGACAGGTATTCCATTTGCATTTCTGACTGGCTGACACCTCCCTCTGCATGGTTGCAGTCAACTGAGGAAGTTTGCAGTCAACTGAGCAACTTTTCCAGAGAAAAAAGCTGGATTTGGTTTTAAAGCCCCCGTTTTATTTCCCAAAATAACATACCACAAGACACAGTCTCCCATATTCCCACAGAGATACCCAGAACCTTCTTTGGTGTCCATATTGACTCAGGCCACAGGCAGAGAGCTGAGGTTCATTACACCCACCATCAGGGCTGGCTTTAGGAAGTGCGGGGCCCAATTCGAACAGTTTCGACGGGGCCCCAGCAGGGATGACTAAAAAAAAAGCCACTTAAAAAGAATCCTTTCATTTCTTCCGTGTATTATTTACTTTCCATGACTATATAAATAATAACAAAATTATATATTACATACATTATGTCATATATTAATTAGCTGATTGTCACTTTCATATTAGGAAAATAATTCATGTTTTGATAGTTGTACAACAGATTTTCTTCAATAATTATTTTATTAAAATTTATAAAATATTTCCTTATTAATATAAAATTGTGCCCTCCTCCCCCCCCCCCCCCCCAGCGCCTCCCGGCCCACGGAAACAAACCCTGCTTTCCCAGCACCGCCCCGCCGAAACAGCTGTGGGCCGAAAAGGAAGGTTTGGGGAGAGGGGTGACATAGGGTGACCAGATCACAGCAATAAAATAGGACCCAACCCCTCCCCGCTCAGCCCCACCATCACATCCCTCTTCACCCCCTAGCCTCCCGCTGGCTTGCTGTGTCCCTCCTAGTCAGTCCCCCACCCACCACTTGCCTCCTTTCACCTTCTCCCTCCCCTGCCAGAAACCCCCATGCCCGCCCCTAGAACCCCTGCTGGCTCACTGCTTGCCTCTTTGCCCACCCGCCGCTTGCCCACCCGCTCGCAGCTTGCCCCCCCCCCCAAGTATAAAGCCTCATTCAAAGACCCAGGGGTCACTATATTACTGCACACAGCAGTCAATCAGTGCAGTTGTAGATAAATCTCTGCATTATGCATTTTTGTATAACTTTTATATGATTTTGTATTGAACCTTGGTAATGTTATAGCTGGCCCCTAAGGTAGTATAATTAAGGTAAAAGAAAAATGTCTTTTTGCTAGAAGTAGAATAAGATCTTCCCCCCACTTTGTAATCAATTGACCTGTTGAATGAATGAGGTGTGAATGAGGAAGGTGTGGAAGGCAGGCACTTCCAGACAGCTGCAACCCTTGGAGAGGGGCTGGGAGCCAGCCAAGGAGAGCTTTGCCCAGGGCTGAGTGGGACAGAGTTTGGGTGCAGGCTCCGGGCTGGGGCACGCTGTGGGGTGCAGGATGGGTGGAGGGGTGCAGGCTCTGTGAGGGAGTGCGGAGGGGTGGGTGCAGGCTCTGGGACAGAGTTTGGGGGCCGGAGAGGGAGTGGTGGGTGCTGGGGGGGAGGGGACTGCCATCACATGTGGCTTCCTTCCTTCCCTGCTGCCCCTCACCATAGCCTCAGTGGGGGATGGGGCTGCCCCTTGCCCAGTATTTGCAGGAGTGGTGGCTGGGGGGAAACCCAGTCAAACTCTGGTTTTACTCTTTCATTGGGTCACTTTAACCCCTTACAAACCCCTTCCCGCCTCTCTCACCCCCCTTTTCTACTGGGCTTGTTTGATCTTTTTGGTGGAGCCAGATGAAAACCACAAACCCCACCGAGAGCAACAGGCTGGAAGACTAGACTGAACCCACCACCCACCCAGCCTAGTCCATCCCAGAGCCCAGGACTGAGGGCAAATGTCCCCCCACCCCCGGGCCACCTGCTTCCACTCCTGGCCTCTCCCAGCGCCGCCAGCAATTCTGTGTGGCTGCATCGGGTGGGATTTCAACCGGACCCTCCCCCTCCCCGCTAAATTCACCCCTGTTTTGCGACCACTCTGCACCAAGAGCACCTTCCTTCCCTACCCTAGAGCTGCTGGATGGCTAGAAAGCTGAGCGGGCATTTGATTGATCCAGAATATTATTGTGCCCCCCCCAAAAAACTTAATGTCCACACAGCTTTGGGGGGGGGGGGGAATATTCTTCCCCTCCAAAGCCGGTCTATTTTATTGTTGCAGGGCAAATGAAGGAGCCAGAGTTTAATGGAAATATTCAGCCCCTACAGTGGTCTTGCAACAGGGGAAGCAGAGTTGATGGAAAGGGAACTGGTGGGATAGGAGCCCCCCGTCCCCCTCCTTTGCAAAATAATTTGGGGAGGGGAATCAGATCACTCCGTGCCTCAGTTTCCCCTCTCTTGGGGGAGAAGGGAGAGATAAAAGTCTCAGCCTGACGTGTTGCAGACCTTTCACATTCTCCCCTCTTGATGTATTTGATTTCCTCCTCCAAACCTCCCTCTCTCTCTCACCTGGAATTCACAGCACTAAGTACTGGCTCGGGGCTTTCTTCCTGGGTTACATGATCCCGAGTTTAGTTTTGAAACAGACACAGGCAGGCACAAATTCACCCTCAAACAGCAACACCACCGAAAACCACAAAACCAACCCAATATTACACACCTAGGGGGAATCACAGGGTCAAACACTCACCGACCGAAGCCCCAGCAGCTGCTAAGGTGAGTGAGGTCCACTGCAGAGATTCCTGTCTCCCACCGGACCGGAAGCCCCCTCGGTGTCTCCTCCAGGTGAGTGCTGGGGGGAGGGGAGGGAAAGGCTGCAAAGCACATGTGCCTTCTCCCCCCTCCTGACCTGCAACAGCTGCTGCTGCCTCTGCCTCAGCTCCCCCCCCCCCCCAGCGTCTCTCGTTGCCTAGCAGCAACAGCTGTTGTTTCCGGGAGAGCCATGGAACTTTGCTTCAGGCAGGGACACTGCCCGATCTGCGCGGGGGCCCTCTTAGGGGCGGGGCCCAATTCAGGGGAATCGGTGGAATCGGCCTAAAGGCGGCCCTGCTCAGTTGGGTCCCACCAGAACCAGCATCGTTACAGGCCATCCCGGTCGTCGGCAGTATTTCGGGGGCGAGACTTTCCGCCGCCTTTGTTGGGGGTGGCATTTAGGGGGCGGGAACTTCCGCCGCCTAGGGCGGCAAAAAAGCTGGCGGCGCTCCTGGGTGAGGAGCAGGAGATGAGCGCACGGGGCAGCTGAAAAGGGATGAGCCAGAGTGAAGCTTGAAACACAAAGGGGCCAAGAATCCCAATTCATCCATCCCGGACAGAGGGAGTCAAATACTCGCTGATGGACAATTGGTTCAGATTCTGGGACTGGTTCCTTGTGCAGCAAGTGAAGTTAACTGCACCTCAGAGCCGTGACAGAGCACTGTATAACCAGTGTCTAGTGACTCTCACCCTGGGCTCTCCCCAGTATAGACTCTTGTTCACACTAGTCGAATGATGTTCAAATGCTGAGAAGGAGCAGGGAAGAGGCACAAAAATGACTTGTGGCCTGGCCAGCACACCTTCGAGCAGGCAACCCGAGGGGCTGCAGCTAGTCAGCTTGACTAAGCAGTTCCGAGCTCTGTCATTAAGGTCTATAGTCACCCAGCAGGAGGAGGTAGCTGCATTTCAGGTTTTTGGTCTAGCAGACAAAGGTGTAAGGAGAGCTGGCAAAGCTGATGTTAGAAACATTGACACTGGAAATCCATGTAAGTGTAGAAGAGTGACGGAACCAATCGTGCGGGGACGTGGGAATTCACTCTCACCTGGCCTCTGGGGATGGAGGCAGCACGTGGCTGGCACTTCTTGCTCCTGCCATACGAGGGGCAGGTGCTGCTACCGACTGCTCCCCCTAACCCCCGCCCTGCTGCGCTCTGGGGATGCTGCCCTGCTGTGGAGCTCTCAGGTGTCTTGAACTGGAATTTGTTTGGAGAGAAACTGCTAAGGAGCCTTATCAGCCCCGAGCAGAGAGTACCTGGGAGCCTGCCTGGGTCGGGCGGGTCTGGTACAGCCTCTCCCCAGATAAGGCTCTTCCCTGGACCTGCCACTCATTGGAATCTGGAACGATTCCCTCCGAGGTAACACCTGGGGCAGCCAGGGCAGGGCAGGGCAGGGCACGGCCGGCTCCCCTGGAGCGTTAGGGCTTTCAGGAGTCAGAGGTGTCAGCAGAGCAGGTTGAACGTTAAAGGAGCGAAGGCAGTTGGGGGGCAGAGGAATTGGGTGCTTTGCCATTGCACTTGATCAGCTCAATTTGAAAATTCTTTCAAAGGAAATCCAGATGTATACATCTGACTGGGGTACATGTACACATATACACACGCACACTCACATGTGCACACACTCATATGCACACACTCATATGCACATACACGTACACACATACATACGCACATGTACACATACACATATGTACAGACGTACACATACACGCACACACGCTGTCCCTGGAGCGCCCCAGGATGCTGGCTATTATGGAGGCACAAAGGGGTTGGGAGAAAATAATCAAGAAGAACTTTTGCTGAAAATGCAAACCTAAGCTAGAAATCTGTGCAGGGCTGGGCTCAGCGAAAATGATCTTTTGAGCTGCTCTTATTAACCGTGGTCCTGTACTTCCTGGTTTGCGTCGGACCCAGGCAGGAGACTGGGCTGCTCTCAGATGTAGAAGCCATTGGAATGAGCCAGGTCGGAATGAGCCAGGCCCTCAGAGCCTTCTGCCACCAATCGCCCCAGCAGTCACTGATCCACACCAAACCACGTCCTTCCAGTCAGGCAGTTTCATATGCACACGTCAAACCCTTGGTTTGCCACTCAGACACCACGGTGATGGGCACAGTAAGGACCGAGAGACGCTAAACAGGCAGACAGACAAGGAAATAGTGGCCCTGCCTACAGGTGTGTGTGTGGTGCAAACGGATGAACACCAGTTGCTGGCTGAAGGCACAACCTTAATTCCTGCATCTCCTGTCTGTCAGCTATCGTTCGCTTGGCAGCTTGAACTCCGATTTCTAACACAGCATTTTGCTCTGGCCTATTGTGGTTCTCATGTCCGGGGCGCCTTGGCCCCTGGTATCAGGAGCGGTGCTAAGGAGGCTGCTTTTCAAAGGTCCTTAAGTAGGGTTGTCAACTTTCTACTTGCACAAAACCAAACGCCCTTGACCCAACCCCTTTCATGCCCTTCCCCAAGGCCCCACCCCCACTCACTCCAGCCCAGCTCCCTCAGTCACTCGCTCTCACACCCTCACTCACTTTCACTGGGCTGGGGCTGGGGGTTGGAGTGCAGGGAGGGGTGAGGGCTCCGGTGGGGATGTGGGCTCTGGGATTGGGCTGGAGATTAAGGGTTTGGGGTGCCAGAGGGGGATCCGGGCTGGGGCAGAGGGTTGGGGTGCGGACTCTAGGAGGGAGTTTGGGTGCGAGAGGGGGCTCAGGGCTGGGGTAGGGGATTGGGGTGCGGGTGGGGGTGTGGGGTCTGGGAGGGATTAGGGTACAGGAGGGGGTTCCGACCTGGGGCAGGGGGTTGGGGTGCCGGGTGTGAGGTCTGGGAGGGAATTTGGGTGTGGGAGGGGGTTCCTACCTGGGGCAGGGTTTCTGGGTGCGAGCTCTGGCCAGGCGGCGCTTACCTCAGCCAGCTCCTGGTCAATGGCACACCGGTGCTAATGCAGGCTCCTGACCCCTGGTCTCCCTCCGCTGGCAGGCTCTGAGCAAGGCCTGCCCAGAGAACATGGATGACGAGCTCTCGATCCTGCTGACAGCACCCCCCAGCACAGACAAACTCCAGCACATCTTGGAGGTGAGCAGAATGGGGAGGGGCAGCAGGGGTTTTACCTTAGCCCTGGGGACTCCT
Source organism: Chrysemys picta bellii (assembly GCF_011386835.1). Classification (NCBI taxonomy): domain Eukaryota; kingdom Metazoa; phylum Chordata; order Testudines; family Emydidae; genus Chrysemys; species Chrysemys picta. The sequence continues at coordinate 254,129,051 of NC_088792.1, forward strand.
AGAAAGAAGAGACTGGAAAATCCATGTTTCTATTGGATACTTCCGACTATGCATTTGTGATATAAACTCACTGGGTGACCTTGGGGTAACTCACTTCCCCCTTACGGCATCAGTCTTCTCCACTATCAAATCTACACTGGGGAAGAAGGACAGAAACCCCGACAATCACCTTCACCTCTGGGTGTCTGGTCCTGGGAGCCGAAACCAACTGGACTATCTGCCCCATCTCCTAAACTGCCCTGTCTTTCCCTCCTAGGGCCTTGTCCTTAGTGCTCAGCCTGGCCCCTTCCCAGCTTGTCCCTGACCTTTAAAGGACTCTCCAAGCCCCTCCCATGCCTGCTTCCCTTGGGGTCTCTCTCCTGGCTGAGCACAGGCTGCCCTTCTATCTCTCAGCAGGCCTGGGTCCTAGTCACAGGCTGCGTCTTGTCACGTGACCCCCACACTTATTCCCTTCACCCTAGGGAGCTGCATCACCTGGGCCAGAGCTCCAACCCCTTTCCTGGCCATCTCAACCAGGGACAGGTTGAAACTGGAAACCTGTGGGTAACAGTAAATGGTTGCTCGCAAAGGTGCTGAAGACACAATGAAAGAGGAAATCCTTTGGCCTGAATTGAAATTATTCTGACTGAAAGTGAATGAGAGAAAATAGGTCCAGAGTTCTCTTCCTAGCAGCAGAAAATGTAGCGATTGATAGAGGTTCCGGTCAGAAAGGACCATTATGTGCATCTAGTCGCCCCTCCTGTATAACTCAGGGCTAGAATGTGACCAAGTGGTTCCTTCAGCCAACCATAGCATGGGACTGAGCCAGAGCATGTCTTTTGGAACGACGTCCACATGCAGGAGAGCCAGTTGGCTACCAGAAAATCTCTCTTCTGCAGTGACGTGGGGTTAAGGGACACGGGGGAAAAGACATGGAGGCTATGACTAAACTTAGAGCAGCAAGGCCAGGAAAACCAGGGTTAGGTCCCAGGCCTGGCTATCAGATCTGCTGTTTTCTATTCCTGGCTTTGGGACCATGAGCGAGTCTCTGCACCGCTGGGTGCCTCGGTTTCCCCAGGTATCAAATGGAGCTAATCAAGGTTTTGTTTGTTCTCCCCATTTTACAGGGTGGGAAACCGAGACACAGTTGGGACCTGTCTACACTACAGGTCTGTTGTGCGTTTGTAATCTGCTGACCCCCACATGTTGTTCAGAGCCTATGGACAACACAGCTCCTAAAGGTACGTTTGTTCTGTGCTTATCCCCTATGTACCAGCAGGGCTGGACAGCATTTCTCACTGTGATGTGGGGAGCAGGTCCTGGGTACTAAGGGTCTGAAGAAGCTCTCAAGGACTAATTTTTAAAAATAATTGTTATCAATGAATTGGGAGAAAACATACAATCACTGCGGATAAGATTCGGAGGGTGACAAAATACAGGCAGAGTGGTAATTCCTGATGGGGAGAGGGCAGTGATACAGAGCGATCTGGCTCATTCAGCCAGCTGGACCCATTCAAAGAAAACAAGTTTGAGCAGAGCCCAATGCAAGGTCCTATGCGTGGCAACAAGGCACACCGGCCACACCTCTAGAATGGGGACGTGTATCCAGGAAAGCAGTGACTCTGAAATGGATTTAGGGGCCAGAGTGGAAAAGCCACTCAACATGAGCTCCCAGTGTGATGCTGTGGTGAACAGGGCTAAAGCCATCATTAGACGTAGGAGCAGAGCCGTGAGTAGGATAGGGAGGTGACACAGCAGCAGTGAGACTGTTATTGGAATACTGCCTCCAGTGTTGGTGTCCTCCTTTGAAAAAGATGGTCCTAGAAATTGGAGCTGGGCAGCAAAGAGCCACCAAATGTTCTGAGGGCTGGAGAAAAATGCCTTCTAGTGAGCTATTGAAAGAGCTCAACCTGTTTAGCTTATCAAAAGAAGATTGAAAGGTGACTTCACTGAAGTGTTGAAGTGTCTTAATGGAGAGAAAATATTGGGTATTAAAGGGCTCTTTAATCGAGCAGAGAAAGGCAGAACAAGACCCAATGGCTGGAAGGTGAAAAGAGACAAATTCCTATGACAAATAAGGCACAAATATTCAACAGCGAGGATGATTGAACACAGGAAGAAGCTACCAAGGAAAGTGGTGGATTCTCCATCTCTTGATGTCATTTAATAAAGACTAGATGCCTTTCCGGAATGTGTTTGCCCCCAAAGTAGCTATTGTGGTAGACAGGAGGCCTGTGATATGCAGGGGGTCAGATTAGATGCTCTAACTGTCTCTTCTGCCCATAAAGTCTACTCATTTCTGAGAAACCGAGTGTAGCACTGGGAGCAGCTTGCGATGTTTTACTGTCTAGCCGGCTTGCTTCCTAGAATGAACACTCATTGAGCGGGGTGATCCACAGGGAGTAGCTCAAACCTCCAAAGTGTCTGCCCTGTGGCAGGACATTAGCACTGCAGGGGAGGGGTGGGTGTGGCAGTGACATCACAAAGGCCTTTTGCAGGACCTCAGCCTATTGGCCAAAGGTGTAGGGCAGGTGGTGACCTCACAGAGGGATGCTGACATCAGCCAGGCAGGACAGGGGCTCAGGGCCAGGGAAACCTCAGAGACCCCTGTGGCTTTGCTTCAGCAAGTCTCCTTCTCGAGGTCTCTCTTTGAGGTCTGAGAGAGTATTAGGGGTCATGTACGTGAGCACCAGGAGGAACCTCTTTTGAGTTTTCTCCTTTCTTTTTCCTGATTTCACTAGAAAACTGACATCCCTGTTTAGAAGGTAAGAGCCTCTGAGAGATTTGGAACCTGTTCAGTCTGATGCATCTGGCGCCATCTGAATTTTAGTCATGGAAAACACTAGCTTAAGGTGGCCAAATTTTATTCCCCACCTGGGATTTTGTCCCTTAGAATCTCTGGAGACATTAAGGTTTGTCCTTTTTCTTTTACCTTTTCCTCCATCCCTCCCTCCTTTCTCTTCATCTCTTACTTCTTTTGTCTGTTCCTCTGTTCCCCTCCCACCACCAGGAGGGGTGTGTGTGTGTCATGGGCGGTGCTCTACAACTCCCATTGTGGGAGGTCCACCGAAAAATGTGGGGCTGAAATAGTGCTCAGACAGTGATCCCCAGCGGTGACCTGGGCCATCCTTTGGGCTCTCTGGTGAGAACCCTCATCCTCCCGCCCCTCGGTCTCTACCCTGATTGGCTGAGCAGGGCGTTATTGACAGGGAGGAGACTCAGGTCCCTGTTGTTTTCTTTTAAGACCAAGTAAATAGTCATAACCAGTCATATGTTCGACAAATTTTGCTGCTTCTCTGCAGTTCATTATTTTCTCTACCATTCCAGTTCTCCTAAAATACTTGCTGAATAATTACTATGAACCCTTGCTGGTCTGGAACTCACTTGAGAGCACTTTATTCAGGTCATTCAATGTCTGAAATTCAAGATCCGATGGTTAGTTTGAAAATCAGGGCTCTTGGGTCCTATTCCCAACTCTGCCACGGACTGGCTGTGTGACCTAAGACAAGTCAATTCTCCTTTCTCAGCCTTAGCGTCTCCCTCTTTCAAGTAGGGATAACAATCCGCTCCTACCTACCTCCCGACAGGTGGAGGATGGGGATCTATTGGAGAGTGTCACTAGGAGCAGTGCATAAGATGAGGTGTCCTATCATGTTTACTCAGATCAGATTAGGACATAATAGAATGGCTGAAATAGTCTATTTTATTTGTATTTTATTATGTTGCAATTGTTAAGAGCAGCAATTACTTAGCTCAGACTGAAACATCTTATCTAATTTTTGAGATCTAAGTGTCTCCTCTTTGTGTGCGACGAGACAAACACGTACTCCTGTTCTTTTTGTGACACAGAAGATGCTTTTGTTTTGCAACAAAATATTTTTGCAAAGAATTTTCATGCCACTTGATATGATTTCAAGAAAGAAACTGGTTTAGTTTGAATGGGATTTTCGGACAGAAACGGTTTCAATGAAATTTCCCCACCATCTCGATTCCTGGGCTCTATCCCTGTCTTTGGGGGGTTCGCTGTCTGTTAGAACAGGAGTCTGATTTGGATAGGGATAGAGACCTCTTTAATGTTTTTAATGAAGTAAATACTAATGGGAATTGTGTGATCATGGGAGACTTTAACTTCCCAGATATAGACTGGAGGACAAGTGCTAGTAATATAATAGGGCTCAGATTTTCCTAGATGTGATAGCTGATGGATTCCTTCACCAAGTAGTTGAAGAACCAACAAGAGGGGATGCCATTTAAGATTTGGTGTGGGTAGTGAGGATCTCTTAGAAGAAATGGTTGTAGGGGACAGCCTTGGTTTGAGCGATCATGAGCTAATTCAGTTTAAACTAAATGGAAGGGTAAACAAAAATAGATCTGTGACTAGGGTTTTTGATTTCAAAAGGGCTAACTTTAAAAAATTAAGGAAATTAGATAGGGAAGTGGATTGGACTGAAGGACTTGTGGATCTAAAGGCGGAGAAGGCCTGGAATTACTTCAAGTCAAAGTTGCAGAAACTATCAGAAGCCTGCATCCCAAGAAAGGGGGAAAATTCATAGGCAGGAGTTGTAGACCAAGTTGGATGAGCAAGCATTTCAGAGAGATGATTAAGAAAAAGCAGAAAGCCTACAAGGAGTGGAAGATGGGAGTGATCAGCAAGGAAAGCTACCTTACTGAGGTCAGAACATGTAAGGATAAAGTGAGAAAGGCCGAAAGCCATGTAGAGTTGGACCTTGCAAAGGGAATTCAAACCAATAGTAAAAGGTTTTATAGCCATATGAATCAGAAGAAAATAAAGAAAGAAGAAGTGGGACCACTAAACACTGAGGACGGAGTGGAGGTTAAGGATAATCTAGGCATGGCCCAATGTCTAAACAAATACTTTGCCTCAGTCTTTCAGAGGCTAATGAGGAGCTTAGAGATAATGGTAGGATGACAAATGGGAATGAGGATATGGAGGTAGATATTACCACATCTGAGTTAGAAGACAAACTCGAACAGCTTAATGGGACTAAATCGGGGGGCCCAGATAATCTTCATCCAAGAATATTAAAAGAACTGGCACATGAAATTGCAAACCCATTAGCAAGAATTTTTAATGAATCTGTAAACTCAGGGGTTGTACCGTATGACTGGAGAATTGCTAACATAGTTCCTAGCTTTAAGAAAAGGAAAAAACGTGATCCGGGTAACTACAGGCCTGTTAGTTTGATATCTGTAGTATGCAAGGTCTCAGAAAATGTTTTGAAGGAGAAAGTAGTTAAGGACATTGAAGTCAATGGTAATTGGGACAAAATACAACATGGCTTTACAAAAGGTAGATCGTGCCAAACCAACCTGATCTCCTTCTTTGAGAAGGTAACAGATTTTTTAGACAAAGGAAACGCAGTGGATCTAATTTACCTCGATTTCAGTAAGGCATTTGATACGGTTCCACATGGGGAATTATTAGCTAAATTGGAAAAGATGAGGATCAATATGAAAATTGAAAGGTGGATAAGGAACTGGTTAAAGGGGAGACTACAACGGGTCGTACTGAAAGGTGAACTGTCAGGCTGGAGGGAGCTTACTAGTGGAGTTCTTATATTATGGGAACAAGTAAATAACTTTTCCTTATTCACTTTCTCCACATCACTCATGATTTCATATACCTCTATCATATCCCCCCATAGTCTCCTCTTTTCCAAGCTAAAAAGTCCTAGCCTCTTTAATCTCTCCTCATATGGGACCCCTTCCAAACCTCTAATCATTTTAATTGCCCTTCTCTGAACCTTTTCTAATGCCAGTATATCTTTTTTGAGATGAGGAGACCACATCTGTACACAGTATTCAAGATGTGGGTGTACCATGGATTTATATAAGGGCAATAAGATATTCTCCGTCTCATTCTCTATCCCCTTTTTAATGATTCCTAACATCCTGTTTGCTTTTTTGACTGCCGCTGCACACTGCGTGGAAGTCTTCAGAGAACTATCCACGATGACTCCAAGATCTTTTTCCTGATTCGTTGTAGCTAAATTAGCCCCCATCATATTGTATGTATAGTTGGGGTTATTTTTCCCAATGTGCATTACTTTACGTTGTCCACATTAAATTTCATTTGCCATTTTGTTTCCCAATCACTTAGTTTTGTGAGATCTTTTTGAAGTTCTTCACAGTCTGCTTTGGTCTTAATTATCTTGAGCACTTTAGTATCATCTGCAAACTTTGCCACCTCACTTTTTACCCCTTTCTCCAGATCATTTATGAATAAGTTGAATAGCATTGGCCTAGGACTGACCCTTGGGGAACACCACTAGTTACCCCTCTCCATTCTGAAAATTTACCATTTATTCCTACCCTTTGTTCCCTGTCTTTTAACCAGTTCTCAATCCATGAAAGGATCTTCCCTCTTATCCCATGACAACTTAATTTACATAAGACCCTTTGGTGAGGGACCTTGTCAAATGCTTTCTGGAAATCTAAGTACACTATGTCCACTGGATCCCCCTTGTCCACATGTTTGTTGACCCCTTCAAAGAACTCTAATAGATTAGTAAGACACGATTTCCCTTTACCTAAACTATGTTGATTTTTGCCCAACAATTTATGTTCTTCTATGTGTCTGACAATTTTATTCTTTACAATTGTTTCAACTAATTTGCCCGGTACTGACATTAGACTTACTGGTCCGTAATTGCCGGGATCACCAATAGTGCCCTTTTTAAATATTGGCGTTACATTAGCTATCTTCCAGTCATGGATACAGAAGCTGATTTAAAGGACAAGTTACAAACCATAATTAGTAGTTCCGCAATTTCACATCTGAGTTCTTTCAGAACTCTTGGGTGAATGCCATCTGGTCCCAGTGACTTATCAGTTAATTCCAAAAACCCCTCTAGTAACACCGCAATCTGTGACAATTCATGAGATTTGTCACCTACAAATACTGGCTGAGGTTTGGGAATGGCTGGAAGGTGAAAAGAGACAAATTCCTATGACAAATAAGGCACAAATATTCAACAGCGAGGATGATTGACCACAGGAAGAAGCTACCAAGGAAAGTGGTGGATTCTCCGTCTCTTGATGTCATTTAATAAAGACTAGATGCCTTTCTGGAATGTGTTTACCCCAACAGTAGCTATTGTGGTAGACAGGAGGCCTGTGATATGCAGGGGGTCAGATTAGATGCTCTAACTGTCTCTTCTGCCCATAAAGTCTACTCATTTCTGAGAAACCGAGTGTAGTATTGGGAGCAGCTTGTGATGTTTTACTGTCTAGCCGGCTTGCTTCCTAGAATGAACACTCATTGAGCGGGGTGATCCACAGGGAGTAGCTCAAACCTCCAAAGTGTCTGGCCTGCGGCAGAACATTATCACTGCAGGGTAGGGGTGGGTGTGGCAGTGACATCACAAAGGCCTTTTGCAGGACCTCAACCTATTGGTCAAAGGTGCTGGGGAGGTGGTGACCTCACAGAGAGATGCTGACATCAGCCAGGCAGGACGGGGCGCAGGGCCAGGGAAACCTCAGAGTCCCCTGTAGCTTTGCTTCAGCAAGTCTCCTTCTCGAGGTCTCTCTCTTTGAGGACTGAGAGAGTATTTAGGTTCACGTATATGAGCGCCAGGAGGAACCTCTTTTGAGTTTTCTCTTTTGTTTTTCCTGATTTTACTAGAAAACAGACGTCCCTGTTTAGAAGGTAAGAGCCTCTGAGAGGTTTGGAACCTGTTCAGTCTTATGCATCTGGCGCCAGCTGAATTCTAGGCATGGAAAACACTAGCTTAAGGTGGTCGAATTTTATTCCCCACCTGGGATTTTGTCCCTTAGAATCACTGGGGACATTAGGGTTTGTCCTTTTTGTTTTACCTTTTCCTCCATCCCTCCCTCCTTTCTCTTCATCTCTTACATCTTCTGTCCTTTCCTCTGTTCCCCTCCCACCACCAGGAGGACTCTATGTGTGTGTGTCGTGGGGGGTGATCTGCAATGGGAACAGGGACAATTCTCCAACTTTGGGCAGTCGAGAGCCTGGGTGAGATAAGGGGCGTTAAAGCCCGTTGTGAAGGAGAAAGGGGAGTTTCACGGTGTTGAGCACCAAGGAATTCTAAACTTTGCTAAAACATCTAGTCTGCAGAAACCAGAAATGGTCGGGGCCACATTGTAACCATTGTCTTTTTTAAAGCCCATTGAGGGATGTGAGTCCCACCGTTTTAGGTATCTGGGGTGCTGGGAGGAGAGAAGAGGTGCCTGTCTCCATTTTATGGCCTCAACAAACTAAGTGCTGTGCCCCAGTTCTCGTCAGAGATCCCTGAAAAAGAACGTCTTCCCATCCATTAACATACCTGGAAAGATACTGGAACTCCTTATTAAACAATCAGTTTGTCAGCACCTACAGGACAATTTGGTTCTTAGGACTAGTGAGCATGGACTTGTCAAGAACAAATCATTCCAAACCAATCCTAGCTCCTTCTTTGGCAGGGTTACGGGCCTAGTGGAGGTGGGTAAACAGTAGATGTGATCCATCTTGGTGTTAATAAGGACATTCTCACAAACAAACTAGGGAGATGTGGTCTAGATGCAATTAGTATAATATGTGTGCACAGATGGTTGCAAGCCCGTACTCCAACAGCCCAGAACCAAACAGCAGGAAGCAGATCATGCAATGAACTCCTGCCAGTGCGTGTAGATTGCATTACATGCACCCCTGTGCGGGGAGGAGGAGCTGCTCTGGCTGGGGCAGGGATGGGGAGGGACCAAGCAGGCTGGTTAGTGAGAGGCTGCCTTGACCCCAGACTCACACCCGCTCCCCGCTCGGTTCCAGGGTGGCCAGGCTCCTGAGGATGTTCAGGAAGAAGGCTCTGCAGGTGGCCCCAGAGCCTGAGGGAAGCAGCTGCCATCTTCCCCAGGAGCAGAGCGGCCCCTCCGTCCCCGCTGGCAGGGAAGGAGCTCCCGGCCGCACCAGGAGGTGGAAGTGCCCAGCCTTCTGGCGGAGAAAACCCGCTCCCAGCGCAGGCGCCGAGGTGGGAGAGGCCAGGTCAAAATGGAGCTGGGCCAGGCTGCGGCTGGGCAGGCAGGACCCAGCGCAGGAGGGGAGCCGGGCAGGGTGACTCTGGGGCATGTTGTGTGGGCAGCAGCAGCCCCAGGAGCCCAGTCCTGATTCCCAGCAGGAGGCATTGCCCTGCCCGGTCAGTGAGGACCTTCCAGCCTCCCCAGGGCAGGAGGTGGAGGATCCCTGTCCCACCACCAGCAGCTCGGCCCGCTCCCCATGGGACAGCAGCAGTGCCTGGGACTCGGGCAGCAGCGAGGCCGATGGACGCCGCTGCTTTGTTCTAGGTGAGGAGTCAGGCTGGGCTCAGAGAGAGGTGAGGGCGGGGCTGTGAACACCCTGGGCCCAGGCCCTCGATCAGTGCTATGGGGGCGGGTCCCCAGCCCAGGGGTCTGGCTTGAGCCACATGAACCCCACTGACACTAGATGCTGCCACTTTGGTCCTTGGTGCTCCAGTTGGGGGGAGGCACCTCCCAGGGTGTCCAGAACAGCGTGGGGGGGTCTCGTTGCTATGGGCTCCTGAAGGAGTTGGGGGCTGAAGGCATCACTGAGAGGGGGGAGTGTGGGGCCCGATCTGCCCTGGGTCCCGGAGGTGGGAAGGGTGTGACACATTGCCCCACCGTGCCCCTGTCCTTCCCCCAAGTGGCAGCAGGCCACTCTCCCTGGTGCAGGGACTGCCAGGGACTCAGGGGACGAGGAGGAGGAATGGGTGGACGTGGCCACAGAGGAGGCAACTCTCAATAACAGCCGAGAGCAGCTCCAAGGCGGAGAAAAGGTACAAACGTACCCCAGCTGTGCTGGAACCGAGACTGTCCTGCCCCTTCCCAGCACCTGACCCCCTGCAGAGGGTCTTGTCCCTGATGATCCACCAGCCCTAATGGGGACCTTTCTCCTCCATGATCTGGGACCCCAGAGGTGGGGGTGTCTGTCACACACCAGCCGGGTCTCCTCCCCCCACAGGCACTGTCCCAGTTCCTGACCCTGCTTGTGGTGGAGTGGTGGATGATTTGGACAATGGGCGGGTCCCCACTATCCCCCATTCAGGCCTGAGTCCTGCAGCTGCTGTGTGGGGGCAGGGAGGTCCCTGGCTAACTGGCTCTCTCTCCCCTAACCCCACTCCTGGTGGGTGCAGGAGGAGGCCCAGCAGCTCGTGTTCCTGCACGCCATCCACCCCGCGTCTCGCTGCACAGCAGAGAGGGCAGGACACATTGGAGCCGCACTGCTGCAAGGCGGCTGTGGCGGAGAGGATTGTGGTGAGCGAGACACTGTGCCCAGCTGCTGGAGGGAGGACAGAGATATGGGAGGGGCAGGGGTCTCCCCAGGCCAATGGATGGGGGATTGTTGGTGCTGGAGGGGCAGCAGAGGGCAGGGATTGCTGGGGCTGAAGACTGGGGAGAAGAGACGGGAGAAATTCGGAGAGTAGTCACTATTGGGCAGGAATCGGAGGAGCGGGGGGCAGGTGGGGGGATCCTGCTGGCTGTGTGGGGCCCTGGCTGTGTAATCTCCTCACTGGGAAGTGTCAGTGAGGCCCAAATCTCACACACTCCTTTGTCTCCTTTGGGTCTCACAGGAGCTCATTGAGGAGCTGCCTGATAACTCTCCACCCGGCGCCATCCTCGCTAACTCCCTGATTGCTGTGGGTAACCTCAGGTACCGAGACCCTCCGGCCCGGTTCCCCTAACCCCAGTGCTGCTCAGGCCCAGGGCTGGGAGTCACTGCCCCTCCCACTCCCAGGTCACCGCCCAAGGGTGGTTCCTCTGGCAGAGGTGGGGGGGAAGGTTCACTCTCTCCTGGCTGGGCTGTTCTTTTCACTCCAGTAACATTGCAACGGCTTTGGGGATAGGCTCACACCCAGGATCAGATACAGGAGGGGCAGCAGGGTCCAGGGAACAGGTGCTATTCCTGCCCTGCCACTGTCTGTCTGAGAAACCTTGGCCTTGTCATTCCCTGGCTCGGTGCCTCAGTTTCCATTCTTGCCAGCCTGTGCCTATTTCCCTGCAGTTTCACCTGCATGTTGGTGCCAGTCCCATCCCCGCACTGCACAGTCTAATGCCGGCTCCTCTCTCTTGCCAGCACCATGACACCTGCCCTGGAGCCAGAGCTGGAGACCCACCTCCTCCGAGCTGCCCTGCACGCCGTCTTCACCCTGGGCATGGAGAAGGACACCACCCAAGTGCAGGTAGATCAGCTAAAGTCATGGATTGAAGAGCCAGCTGTCATCCTGCCATGAATCCTTGCTAATTGCCTGCAGTGGGATGTGAATGAGAGAGGCCAGGATATGTGTTTGGGGGTCTCACCAGTGCTTCCCAGAGACCCCATTTCCCATCCTGTGGCAGGTGTAGCCCCAGTTTCCCTAACTCTGACCCATGGCTCTCCCTTGCTTTCAGGATCTGCCTAGGGTCTTGCCAGACCTCCTGGACGCCATGCTGGGGAACCTGCTGGCAGAGTCCCCAGACACCGACAGGCTCCAGTACATCTTGGAGGTGAGCCCGATGAGAGGGGTGGGGGCAATTTTACCTTCACTCTTAGATCCATTTTCCAGTCTGTCCTCCTAGCTGAGCCCCCAGTGGGCATCCTTGGTCAGGGCAGTCAGTGCAATGCAGTGTCAGGCCCTTCCTCCTTAAAGGACAGAGCTGGGACTTCAAGCCAGAGCTCTGCCTGGTTGTGTTGAGCACTAACCACAGGGCCCCTGGCTGGCTTGGGGAGTGAGAGTCTGAACCCCTCCTGGGAGATCCAGAAGAGGGTCCTCAGAGAAGAGTCACAGGCTCCTTCCTAGAGAAACAGGAGGGCCCCAGAGAATCAGCCCGTCTCTCCGACAGGCCCTGAGATTTCTGAGGGGATTGTTCAGGAATCAGGAGTGCAGGGAGGATGGGACTAGCCCCGACACTGAACATTGTTCCAGTCTAGAGAGACAATGACAAGTTGTGACCTGCAGGATTCAAGAATCGTCCTGCGGGCAACAATCCCCTTCCAAAGCTCTGCAATCAATGAATCAGATATTCCACCCTGCGCACAATGTCTCAGCCCCCTGGGGATGGGTGTGTGTCTGTGTCTCATTTCCACAATACGTGCACCTGCCCATTGATCCTGATCTGCCTCCTTTCCCCACAGCACATTAACTACTGGATCGTGTCCAGGGTGCCGCGAGAGAGAGCCAGGGCCGTTAAGAGCAGCACGGCCCTGCTCAGATTCACCATCACCCTCCCTGAGTTTGACATAAGTGACCTCTGACCCCAGCTTCCTGACTCCAGGCGTAGGTGATCTGGCTCCGACGGGCTGTAGGATCTGCTGCTGCAGGGGCTGTGGGTTAGGAGTGTTCCTCTTGGGGAGGCAGAGTCAGAGCAGAGAGTGAGCCTGGCTTGAGTCAAGTTCTTCTTGTCCTAGTTAAGTGGTGACTCTGGGCTTTTAAGGGGACTGTGCTCCAGGTTCATGCCTCCCTGTCATCCTGGAGCAGCTGGGGAAGCAAGTCCTCATGGAGGGCCCTGCCCACAGCCCTGTGCTCCAGGCTTCCTTGGGGGCAGAGGAAATTAAGGGTCTGGCTCTAGCATCTCCTGCAGAGGGGCTGAGGGGAAGGAGAGTCCTGGCCCGGGGGGGACTGGGAGCTGACAGGAAAATGCTGATGGAGTCCCCTCTCCCTCTCCCGTCCATTAGAACTCAGCGGAATTCCCCAGGATGGGTCACCACATGGCACAGCTAGCTCTGTCCGTCAGTGACCCAGCCAAGGACATCAGCCGGCAGGCCAGGGAGGGGGTTTACCGGCTCTACCAGCTGCTGCTGCACCAGAGGGGTAAGGAACCCAGCTGGGAAATGGCACCTGCTAGAAGAGTGAGACTGGGACCCCAGCCAATTTCTCTCAGACTGACCCCGGCTGGAGGATGAGTCTCTCTATCTCTTTCTGTGTTCCACACCACGCCCTGCAATTCTGTTGGGCCGGGCACGCAGCGAGGACTCTGCCCACTGTGCAGCCACCAATGGGATTGGAAGGACACAAGCCCTGCAACCAGAAGGACAAATGTGTGTGTGTCTCTCTCTCCCTGTCACCTACTCCCTCCTGGGGGAAACCCAGCAGCTGATGGGGGACAAGGTGAGCAGCTGCATTAGACTCAGGAGATTGGGGCGGGGCCCAGGCCTCATTCCCATCCTGTGGCCATTCGCTGGCCTGGCACAAGGAGCCTGGTGGGGAATGAAATGGAGAGCAGGTGCTCCTGGGAAGGGAGATGAATTCACCTCCATGAGCAGGAGCGAGCCAGCTTGTCCCTGGAGTAGCTCCAGCCCAGCTCTTTAGCCAGGCTAATTAATGACAAGCTTTGCCTCATCCCAGACTTATGTTCTTAGGACAGGGTGCTATCGCTCTTGGGAAGGGCAGGAGAGTCCCCCAAGTGCCCTCTGCAAGACTCTCCTGTCCCACAGGGCCGCACCCAATTCCTAGTGGTCTGGTGTCTGTGTCACCCGAGCCACCACCCAGAGTTGCTCCCATCACTGGCAGCCTGGGAGGCCAAGGACTGACGGGTGATGGCGTCTGACCAGGCAGGGCTGAGGCACATGGGAAGGTGATGCTTGTCCTGCTGCTGGCAAGGCTGGACCCGTTCTGGAGAGAACAGGAGGATTCAGTCAGCAGTAGGGTTACCATGTCTAATAAATAAAAAAAGAGGACCCTCCACGGGCCCTGGCCCCGCCCATTTCCCCTCCCCTAGCCCCGCCCAACTCCACCCCTTCCCCCCGCCCTAACCCCGCCCCCTCCTCCCCACTCCCAGCTATGGGGAAAGGGCTGCCCCAGTGCTACCGGCTTCACGGTTGGCCGGGCAGCCCCCAGACCCTGCGCCCCCGGCCGGCGCTTCCCCCGAGCCGCCGGAGCAGAGCAGCTGGAACCGGGAAGGGAAGTGCCTGGCCCGTGGCTCGGGGTCCGGAGGCAGCGGAGGCTGCCCGAAGCCGGTAGCGCTGGCTCGGGCAGCTCGGCTCTTAAAGTCTGAGAGGGGAAGAGCGGAGCAGCTCAGCTGGAGCCCGGGAAGGGAAGTGCCTGGCCGGCAGCTCGGGGTCCGGAGGCAGGGGGGGGGCTGCCTGAAGCCAGTAGCGCTGGCTCGGGCAGCTCGGCTCTTAAAGTCTGAGAGGGGAGGAGTGGAGCAGAGCAGCCGCGGGAGGGGAAGTGCCCGGCCGGCATTTTCCCGGACATGTTTGGCTTTTCGGCAATTCCCCCCGGACGGGGGTTTGATTGCCGAAAAGCAGGACATGTCCGGGAAAAACCGGACGTATGGTAACCCTAGTCAGCAGGGGCTGCCGATCCATCCCATTCACCAGGGCTGCCATCCTGCGGCTTCAGCATTAGTGGCTGGGGTGACTTGGGGAAAGGTCTCAACCTCCCCACATCCCACTTCACTGCTGCCAGAATCCCTCCTGCCCCCCCCCGCTACAGTCCCCTCCCTACCCAACCTGGGTGGGGGTGGAGGAGAGGGGTCTGAGAACTTGAGCTGTGGATTGGAGGTGGAACAGCTGTCAGGGGCACTGAGGGGGATGTGGCAGGAGCTCCCCGTACAAGGAGGGGGGTTGGCACTGGAGGTCACTAGGAAGGACAACAAGATTCCATCCTGGGGGTCAGGAGGGGGAATCCATCCCTCAGAGGTGGGCAGGGGCTGGGTGGAAATGCTGCTGGTTCCAGGGGCCGTTAATCCCCCCTGATTCCTCGGATGCGTCTGAGTCTCAGACAGATTCTCGTTCCCTTGCAGCAGGAGGACGTCACGGCCAATGTGATGCGCCAGCTCCGTATCATGCGGCACTTGCGCCAGGTGCCTGAGGCGCTGCAGGGCCTGTGCCTCTGAGGCCACCAGCAACTCCCGCTCTCTGCTGCAGGTACTGCTCTGGCTCTCTGTAAATGGAGAGCTAGTGGAAGGGGAAATGGAGCCCCCTGGCACTCACAGAAACCCTCTCCCCTCTCTGTGGAGCAGGGTCCTTTCCTCTGCCCCCAAATTCCTTCATCTGGGACAGGAGCTCTTTCCCTCACACCCATTCTCCTCCCCCCTTTCCTTGATCTACCCCCATCCCATTCCCCCGGCACCCAGGCAGAGCTCTGCCTGCCCCATATGGTGCAGAAAGGCCTGTGATATGCAGGGGGTCAGATTAGATGCTCTAACTGTCTCTTCTGCCCATAAAGTCTACTCATTTCTGAGAAACCGAGTGTAGCATTGGGAGCAGCCTCTGATGTTTTACTGTCTAGCCGGCTTGCTTCCTAGAATGAACACTCATTGAGCGGGGTGATCCACAGGGAGTAGCTCAAACCTCCAAAGTGTCTGGCCTGTGCTGTGACAGGACATTAGCACTGCAGGGGAGGGGTGGGTGTGACAGTGACATCACAAAGGCCTTTTGCAGGACCTCAGCCTATTGGTCAAAGGTGCTGGGGAGGTGGTGACCTCACAGAGGGATGCTGACATCAGCCAGGCAGGACAGGGGCTCAGGGCCAGGGAAACCTCAGAGACCCCTGTAGCTTTGCTTCAGCAAGTCTCCTTCTCGAGGTCTCTCTTTGAGGACTGAGAGAGTATTAGGGTTCACGTACGTGAGCGCCAGGAGGAACCTCTTTTGAGTTTTCTCCTTTCTTTTTTCTTATTTTACTAGAAAACAGACGTCCCTGTTTAAAAGGTAAGAGCCTCCGAGAGGTTTGGAACCTGTTCAGTCTGATCCATCTGTTCCACAAGTCCTTCAGTCCAATCCACTTCCCTAACTAATTTCCTTAATTTTTTAAAGTTAGCCCTTTTGAAATCAAAAACCCTAGTCACAGATCTATTTTTGTTTACCCTTCCATTTAGTTTAAACTGAATTAGCTCATGATCGCTCAAACCAAGGCTGTCCCCTACAACCATTTCTTCTAAGAGATCCTCACTACTCACCAAAACCAAATCTAAAATGGCATCCTCTCTTGTTGGTTCAGCAACTACTTGGTGAAGGAATCCATCAGCTATCACATCTAGGAAAATCTGAGCCCTATTATATTAATAGCACTTGTCCTCCAGTCTATATCTGTTAAAGTCTCCCATGATCACACAATTCCCATTAGTATTTACTTCATTAAAAACATTGAAGAGGTCTCTATCCCTATCCAAATCAGACTCCTGTTCTAACAGACAGCAACCCGCCCCCCCCCCCCCCCCGAAAGGCAGAGATAGAGCCCAGGAATCGAGATGGTGGGGAAATTTCATTGAAACCGTTTCTGACCGAAAATCCTATTCAAACTAAACCAGTTTGTTTCTTGAAATCATAACAAGTGGCAATGAAAATTCTTTGTCACAATGTGTTAAATTGTCTCGTCGCACTCAAAGAGGAGACACTTAGATCTCAAAAATTAGATAAGATGCTTCAGTCTGAGCTAAGTAGTTGCTGCTCTTAACAATTGCAAAATAATAAAATACAAATAAAATAGACTATTTCAGCCATTCTATTATGTCCTAATCTGATCTGAGTAAACATGATAGGACACCTCATCCTTATTTCCAGGCCCTTTCACTAACCACTGCTGCACACTCCCTCCCACAGCTGGCAATTACAACCAGGCCCTCATGTCCAGTCCCCCTGCTTTGAGAGGGAGTGTGCTCCACTGGAGTGATTGGAGCAGGGAACTGGGAGTCAGGACTCCTGGGTTCCATTGCTGGTTTCCTATTGACCTGTGGGACTTCGGGTAAGTTGCTGCCCCCTCTAGGCTCTGTCCCCAGCAGTCAAATGGGGATTTCATACTTTCCCACTATTGGAAAGTGCTGGGAGAATCCCCCAGCAAAAGCTGCTCTGACAGTGCTAAGCAGCATCTGTTGGCTTGTGAGAATGTCCTATGGGACTGTGTCAAAAGCCTTATTAACACCAAGATAGATCACATCTACTGTTTACCCACCTCCACTAGGCCCTAACCCTGCCAAAGAAGGAGCTAGGATTGGTCTGGAATGATTTGTTCTTGACAAGTCCATGCTCACTAGTCCTAAGAACCAAATTGTCCTGCAGGTGCTGACAAACTGATTGTTTAATAAGCAGAGGCTGCTCCCAATGCTACACTCGGTTTCTCAGAAATGAGTAGACTTTATGGTCAGCAGAGACCGTTAGAGCATCTAATCTGACCCCCTGCATATCACAGGCCTCCTGTCTACCACAATAGCTACTTTGGGGGCAAACACATTCCGGAAAGGCATCTAGTCTTTATTAAATGACATCAAGAGATGGAGAATCCACCACTTTCCATGGTAGCTTCTTCCTGTGGTCAATCATCCTCGCTGTTGAATATTTGTGCCTTATTTGTCATAGGAATTTGTCTCTTTTCACCTTCCAGCCATTGGGTCTTGTTCTGCCTTTCTCTGCTCGATTAAAGAGCCCTTTAATACCCAATATTTTCTCTCCATTAAGGCACTTCAACACTTCAGTGAAGTCACCTTTCAATCTTCTTTTGATAAGCTAAACAGGTTGAGCTCTTTCAATAGCTCACTAGAAGACATTTTTCTCCAGCCCTCAGAACATTTGGTGGCTCTTTGCTGCCCCAGCTCCAATTTCTAGGACCATCTTTTTCAAAGGAGGACACCAACACTGGAGGCAGTATTCCAATAGCAGTCTCACTGCTGCTGTGTCACCTCCCTATCCTACTCACGGCTCTGCTCCTTCGTCTAATGATGGCTTTAGCCCTGTTCACCACAGCATCACACTGGGAGCTCATGTTGAGTAGCTTCTCCACTATGGCCCCTAAATCCATTTCAGAGTCACTGCTTTCCTGGATACACATCCCCATTCTGGAGGTGTGGCCGGCGTGCCTTGTGGCTACGTATAGGACCTTGCATTGGGCTCTGCTCAAACTTGTTTTCTTTGAATGGGTCCAGCTGGCTGAATGAGCCAGATCACTCTGTATCACTGCCCTCTCCCCATCAGGAATTACCACTCTGCCTGTATTTTGTCACCCCCCGAATCTTATCCGCAGTGATTGTATGTTTTCTCCCAATTCATTGATAACAATTATTTTAAAAAATTAGTCCTTGAGAGCTTCTTCAGACCCTTAGTACCCAGGACCTGCTCCCCACAGCACAGTGAAAAAGGCTGTCCAGCCCTGCTGGTACATACCGGATAAGCACAGAACAAACACACTTTAGGAGCTGTGTTGTCCATAGGCTCTGAACAACATGTGGGGGTCAGCAGCTTACAAATGCACGACAGACCTGTAGTGTAGACAGGTCCCAACTGTGTCTCGGTTTCCCACCCTGCTCTAAGTTTAGTCACAGCCTCCATGTCTTTTCCGCTATGTCCCTTAACCCCACGTCACTGCAGAAGAGAGATTTTCTGGTAGCCAGCTGGCTCTCCTGCATGTGGATGTCGTTCCAAAAGATGTGCTCTGGCTCAGTCCCATGCTATGGTTGGCTGAAGGAACCACTTGGTCACATTCTAGGCCCTGAGTGATACAGGAGGGGTGACTAGATGCACATAATGGTCCTTTCTGACCTGAACCTCTATCAATCGCTACATTTTCTGCTGCTAGGAAGAGAACTTTGAACCTATTTTCTCTCATTCACTTTCAGTTGGAATAATTTCAATCCAGACCAAAGGATTTCCTCTTCCATTGTGTCTTCAGCACCTTTGCGAGCAACCAGTTACTGTTACCCACAGGTTTCCAGTTTCAACCTGTCCCAGGGTGAGATGGCCAGGAAAGGGGTTGGAGCTCAACTGCACCTGGCCCAGGTGATGCAGCTCCCTAGGGTGAAGGGAATAAGTGTGGGGGTCACGTGACAAGACGCAGCCTGTGACTAGGACCCAGGCCTGCTGAGAGATAGAAGGGCAGCCTGTGCTCAGCCAGGAGAGAGACCCCAAGGGAAGCAGGCATGGGAGGGGCTTGGAGAGTCCTTTAAAGGTCAGGGACAAGCTGGGAAGGGGCCAGGCTGAGCACTAAGGACAAGGCCCTAGGAGGGAAAGACAGGGCAGTTTAGGAGATGGGGCAGATAGTCCAGTTGGTTTCGGCTCCCAGGACCAGACACCCAGAGGTGAAGGTGATTGTCGGGGCTTCTGTCCTTCTTCCCCAGTGTAGATTTGATAGTGGAGAAGACTGATGCCGTAAGGGGGAAGTGAGTTACCCCAAGGTCACCCTGTGAGTTTATATCACGAATGCATACTCGGAAGGATCCAATAGAAATATGGATTTTCCAGTCTCTTCTTTCTAGGAGTCCCCAGGGCTAAAGTAAAACCCCTGCGGCCCCTCCCCATTCTGCTCACCTCCAAGATGTGCTGGAGTTTGTCTGTGCTGGGGGGTGCTGTCAGCAGGATCGAGAGCTCGTCATCCATGTTCTCTGGGCAGGCCTTGCTCAGAGCCTGCCAGCGGAGGGAGACCAGGGGTCAGGATTATGGAACCTGTTGTGACACCTGCCAGGATGACAGCAGGCCCTGTAGTCCTTGCCCAAAGCAGCTCTCTGCAGAGGGCCTGGTGCACAGCAGTGTAGGGAACAGCCAAGCTGCTAGGGATGGGAGCTGGGCTTCCTGGCAGAGTCCAGCACCCAAAGCCCAGCATCTGCAAGGAAGGGATTCCCCACAGAGGGGCAACATCATCTCCCACACACAGGGAGTCTCCCCCTGACACTTGATTCATCCTATGGCCTGTTCCCATCTCTGCCCACCACACTCCCAACTCAGCAGCTCCAGCTACCGAAGGGAGCACGAACCAGAGGCCTTCCTGCTCCTGGGACAGAGGAGTAGGTTGATGATCTACCTGGATGTGAGCGTTGGCCTTCCCCATGCCCAGGGTCTAGACTCTATTCAGGGCTGCGCACAGGAACTGCGATTCCTATTCTGGATCTAGTGGCAGCTTCAGTTTGCTGGCAGGAGACTGTACATGAGACCTTGCAGTTGCGGGGGTGACACAGGCACTAACATGTGCATGGGAGTTTGAGCAACAGGGCAGAGGCCTGTGTGGGGCAAGGAGGGCAGGGATTTGGGAAGCAAGAGCAGAGGATCAAACCCTTTCTTAATGTGGGTCGGGATGATCCCCATTTCAAAGATAGAGAAAGTGAGGCATCAGGTGGGAGAGTGACCTGGCCAGGATCACGTTACCGCTCAGTGGCAGGACTGCAAACAACCCGTTCCCTGATCTCCTCACTGGACGCTGCTGCCCTTCCTGTATGACCCCTCCAGCCATCCTCGCCCACAGGCCATCCCCACCACTCTCCAATACCAGGCTGTTTCCACAATGGAAGCAGGCTTGTAACAGAGTTCACTCACCGATAGGTGCCCCTTCCTTCAAGGCCTGGGGTCACAGATTTCTTGGGCTAGCACACCCGCCAGCAGGTTTTTGGCTGGGAACTCAGCCCTTCGGCCAGGCGACCATCTTTTAGTCCACTCCTTCCTGGGTCGCGCTCATCCCAAACGAAATGTCAAAAAATGTCTTTAACTGAAACAAGATCCTCTGTCCCTTGGGGGCTTTTCCTCAGCCTGACTTTGGCCCGGCCTGCCCTTGCTGGCCTTGGTAGCCCTTCCTATGGCCCTGTACATCCCCTTCCTTAGAGACCGTGGGAGAACCAGTCCTACCCTGGATTCTAGGTTCTGCCCCAAGGTCCTGTACCGAACAGCTAGGCCTGCTCCTGTACCTTTGTTGCGGTTTCCCCTGGTTTCCCCTCAGCTGGAGCTCACTCTGTAATCCATTTGGCCTAGCTCCAGGCTTTATAGCCCACAGGCCAAGCCCCCCGTTATATACCCTCCTCCTTAGAACCTGGCCCACGCGGGGGCAAGTTCTATTCTTCTCCAAGCTTCATCCCTCGTCATCTCATCGCTGTCACCGGCTGCGCGCTTGTACAGCCTGTGCGCAGTGTCTGCAGCTCCACTGCCAGCTCGCTCGGGGCAAACCTTCTCTTCTGCAGTATCCCGACGCTCTTCCTGCAGCCACTCAGTCTCATGAACAGCTGCTTGCAGAGCCTGTTCTGAAGCCTTTAGCGTCTTCTGTTGCCTTTTTGCTACTGCCGCTGCATATGCCAAAACCTTTTCGGTCAGGGTCTGAGAACCCACCATGGACTGCTCCACCCTTGTGTTTGTCCCTCCTCCAGTCTGCTTCATCTCTGGGCCAATCATTTTGTCCTTCATCTCCCTGCAGCACCCGACAGGGGGTGTTGGTGGAGGGTCTGCAAGGTCCATGGCCACCCCAGCCACCTCCACCTTGCCTGCCTCATGGGGGTTTGTGTCAGAGGACACCTTCTCCTTTCTTTCTAACTTCTTAGGGCCCTGGCCCTTCGTTCAGCCACTCAGCAATTTCCTAAGCAGGCCGTGTCTTTTGATATGGCCTGCTTCTCTGCCCCCAAAACAAAGAACTCTTGCTCCCATCTTGGCATTAGGCCACGCTTGTACACTTTCTCATGCCCTTCTCCCTGGGCTAACCTTCTCAGCACAGCCCAGGCATGCTCTCCTTCTCTGCTCTTTTTGTCCATGGGCATAGCAGACCCTGGGTTGATTTCCCTTTGCAGGATCTCTCACAGGTATTGCTGCTGCTGCGTCTGTAGCTCCACCTGCACTTCCTTCTGCTTCTGTTGGTTTTCTAGGAGCTGCTGGAGAAACCCCTAGATCTGCTTTGGCTGCTTAGCCAGTCCCTGGAACTGAAGTGGGAAATCCAGCGACCAGCTTGGTCCCTTGATACACCTGCTTGGGGGAGGGATAGCTCAGTGGTTTGAGCATTGGCCTGCTAAACCCGGGGTTGTGAGCTCAATACTTGAGGGGGCCAGGGCAAAAAACTGTCTGGGGATTGGTCCTGCTTTCAGCAGGGGGTTGGACTAGATGACCTCCGGAGGTCCCTTCCAACCCTGATATTCTATGATTCCTTCAGCAACCAAGACTTCCCTCACGGATCACAGGGGGAACTATGCCAATCATAAATGAATCTACTCATCGTTAGGTGACCCCCGGCGGCCAGGCATGGCATCACAGCCCTCTCGCTGGGCTAGTGTCCCCCATCCATGGTCGCTCCAGCACCACGGCAGTTTCTCTGCCTGGTAACTCTGGCCAGGTCACCACCTTTAGTCCACCCTTCTGGGGCCCAGCTTGCCTCACACTAAAAGTCCAAAGAGGTCTTTCCACAGACAGAAGTCCTTCTGCCATCGCTGGGGCACTTGCTCAGCCTGTAGCCCCCTTGCTGGGCTTGGGAACCCTCTCCAGGTGCGTGTACGCCGCCTCCTCTGGGGCTGGTAGGGGAACCCAGTCCCACCCTGACATTGATAGCAGCTCAGGGCCCTGGACCCAACAGCTAGGTCTGCACCTTTCTCTTTGCTGCACTTTTCCAACCTCTCTTCTCAAGTTCCCCTCCAGGCTTTCCTTGCTGCTCTGAACTTCCTGCCTCGTTCTCAATCCTGTTGCTACCCCAGCTGGGCTGTATCACCACTGAAGACTGGCTCTTTGGGGGGGGCGGATATGGTGCCTCTCAGTTCGGGCTCATTCTGTAATCAGCTTTCTGTGAGTGCCAGGGGGCTCCATTTCCCCTTCCACTAGCTCCCCATTTACAGAGAGCCAGAGCAGTACCTGCAGCAGGGAGCAGGAGTTGCTGGTGGCCTCAGAGGCACAGGCCCTGCAGCGCCTCAGGCACCTGGCGCAAGTGCCGCATGATACGGAGCTGGCGCATCACATTGGCCGTGACTTCCTCCTGCTGCAAGGGAACGAGAACCTGTCTGAGACTCAGACGCCTCCGAGGAATCAGGGGGGATTAACGGCCCCTGGAACCAGCAGCATTTCCACCCAGCCCCTGCCCACCTCTGAGGGATGGATTCCCCCTCCTGACCCCCAGGATGGAGTCTTGTTGTCCTTCCTAGTGACCTCCAGTGGCAACCCCCGTCCTTGTACAGGGAGCTCCTGCAACCTCCCCCTCAGTGCCTCTGACAGCTGTTCCACCTCCAATCCACAGCTCAAGTTCTCAGACCCCTCTCCTCCACCCCCACCCAGGTTGGGTAGGGAGGGGACTGTAGCGGGGGGGCAGGAGGGATTCTGGCAGCAGTGAAGTGGGATGTGGGGAGGTTGAGACCTTTCCCCAAGTCACCCCAGCCACTAATGCTGAAGCCGCAGGATGGCAGCCCTGGTGAATGGGACGGATCGGCAGCCCCTGCTGACTGAATCCTCCTGTTCTCTCCAGCAGGGCTGGCTTTAGGAAGGGTGGGGCCCAATTCGAACATTTTTGGCGGGCCCCCGGCAGGGATGACTAACAAAAAAAATAATGTAAAAAAAAGCCTTTCATTTCTTCCATGTATTATTTACTTTCCATAACTATATAAATAATAAAATTATATATTATGTACATTGCATCATATATGCTGTTGATCGGTTATTAATGAGCTCCGTTTCACGTGTGTGGGTCCCCGCCACTCCCTGAGGGTGTGCTAGGGTGACCAGATGTCCTGATTTTATAGGGACAGTCCCGATTTTTGGGTCTTTTTCTTATAGGATCCTATTTATCCCCCACCCCCTGTCCTGATTTTTCACACTTGCTGTCTGGTCACCCTAGTGGTGTGCACATATGTGGGTCCCAGCTGCTCCCTGCCCCCCTCATTGAAGCAGGTGTGCAGGGTTACTGCCCTGGGAACTGCAGGGCACCAGTGGACATGGGGCTGGCTGGAGGCAGGGCAGGGGCTCACTGGAGGTAGGGTCTGGCTGCAGGCAGGGCAAGAGGTGCGGGGCTGGCTGGAGACAGGGGTGTGTGGGGCTGGCTGGCTTTGGGCAGGGCCGCAGGGGTGTGTGGCAGGGGTTGCCTGGAGACAGGGCAGGGGGTGCAGCAGAGGCTGGCTGTGGGCAGGGGGTGCAGGGCTGGCTGCAGGCAGGGCAGGGGGGCGGGGCTGGTGCGGGCAGAACAGGGGGGGCGGGGCTCGAGGTAGGGCAGGGGTGCAGCAGGGGCTGGCTGCGGACAGGGGGTGCAGGGCTGGCTGCAGGCAGGGCAGGGGAGCGGGGCTGGTGCGGGCAGAACAGGGGGGGCGGGGCACACAGGATTTCAGGAATTCCCTGGCAGTGAAGAGCTGCTGGCGGCAGGGAGGAGCCAGCCGTGACAATCCCCACTTGGGATCCCTGGCTGGGCTAGTGGCTATGGGGGCCCGTGGCCAAGCTGCAGCAGAAGGTGACCTGAAGGAAATGCCTCGGCCTCGGCCTCTGGCTAGGAAGGGCCTGGGCCAGACAGTGACCCACCGCGCAGTGTCCCAGCTCCTTGCCCCACACCCAGGGCCGGCTTTAGGAAGTGTGGGGCCCGATTCGAACAGTTTTGACAGGGCCCCCACAGGGATGACTAAAAAAAAAAAACCCACGTGGGGCTTGTACTCACCGGGCGGCGCTCCTAGACTTTGGTGGCGATTCCTTCACTCGCTCTGGGTCTTTGGTGGCACTGAAGGACATGCCACCAAAGTGCCGCCAAAGTCCTGGAGCACCGCTGAGTGAGTAAAAATTAAAAAGGCGCCTCTAGCCAGGGAAGGGATTCTCTGCCACTTGCCCCCCACTCTGGGCGGCCCTGCCACTGGGTGCGGGGCCCTCTTAGGCGCGGGGCCCGATTCGGGGGAATTGGTGGAATTGGCCTAAAGCCGGCCCTGCCCACCATCTATATGCCTGCTAGCCCCTGATCTGATACACTCTCATGTCTTTCCTCCTGGGTCCCATGAGCATGACTTGACCTTCTTCTCCTGTTCAAGTCAGCAGAGTTTGTCCTGGTCAGCAGCAGGCTTCTGTCGCTCTAGCTTGTCTCCAGCAAATCATGGCCCTGCAAGCCACTGGTGTATATACCAGGACTGCTGAACATCTGTCAGCTCCCCTGCTGAAACTGTCTGGTGTGCAGGGAAGGAGGGGCCATGGCCCCACCCAGATGTCACCTCTAATTCTGCTCCTGTATGGTTTGGCTAGTGACAAGGGGTTCCTTACACCTTCTCCTCCCATCTAGCTCCTCCATAAAGAACAAGCCCTAATTTAGCCTTTAGTTTATGTTTTTCAGACAGCAAATAACATTCCCCAGTGAAGATACAGGTTCCTGGCTAACAGTATATATGCCCACACCCTTTGTAATACAGTGCCCAAACCAATGCATTCACATGTTTATTTTTATGAGATGGGAGTTGTTCTCATATTTATATGGCAAAATAATGAGAATATAAGAACATAAGAACAGCCATACTGGGTCAGACCAAAGGTCCATCTAGCCCAGTATCCTGTCTTCCGGCAGTGGCCAATGCCAGGTGCCCTAGAGGGAACAAACAGAACAGGTAACCATCACGTGATCCATCCCATCGCCCATTCCCAACATCTAGCAAACAGAGGCTGGGGCACCATCCCTGCCCATCCTGGCTAATAGCCATAGATGAACCTATCCCCCATTAATTTATCTAGTTCTTTTTTGAACCCTGTCTTGCCATGTTGAGTGTACCAAGGCAGATTTATGGATATCAAATAACTTAAGTGGTATCTTTATTTATATACCCTTGAACCTTCATTTTGAGTAGTTTTACAAAATATTCAGTCTACAGGCACAAAGCTCTCTTGCTATTTGTTAGAGCTGAGCAAATATCAGAATTCCCATCCCACTGGAAATTCCAGCATTTCAACATTTGTTTTCATCCTGCATTGAAACAAAAAGTTGAAATATTGACTTTTTTTTTTAACAGAATGAAAAGTTCCGAAAAATTTCAATTCATAAATATTGAGACATTTAGTTTCAAGGCAGTTCAGTATTAAACTATATCGGTCTGTAGTGTCATAATGCCTCATGGGAGTTGTCATTTGAGTGCCTCATACCCTCTTTCCTACCTGTGGGCTGAGCTCCTGGGTCAGACTACACATCCCATATGACTAAGAATGATCAGACATTTTTCATATGATATCATCCAACATACTAAAACCAAATATCCTAGGACTTACTTTCAAAGAATTCTATTAGAGTATCTCCTGGCAGAGACATTCCTATTTAATCTAGCAGTTGATGCTACATTTTAAAAAAATGCCTGGGTAATATCATTGCTTTAGTAGCTGAGATACAAAGTTATACACCCATCAAAGGGCTCCGATAGCATCAAACTGTATTTGATAACACAAAGGTCACTGCCAATCTGACTGGGGAAAAGGGGGGAAATCCTTACTGACAACCCCTTCATATGGCAACCAGTTAGACTCTGAGCATGTGAGCAAGAACCAGCCAGCCAAGCACCCGAGAGAGAGAATTCTTAGTACCAGCTCAGAGCTCTGGCTCACCCTGTCCGGTGTCCCAAATCCAGTCATGGACATCCCTGAAGCTTCAGAGGAAAGAGACAAAAATGAAAAATAAAAGCAGAATACACTGGGGGGTGAAGAAAATGGGGTTCCTACCTGAGCCTTGCAGGTGACCATCTGAAGCCCTAAAGCATGAGATTTTAGGAAGATAAGACACATACTGGAAGGGATTCCTAGGTCTGCCAAGCCCTGCCTCCCATTATCACAAGCAACCCCACCCTACAATCTCACTCTTAAATCTGTCCCACTCTCTCTTCAAATTAATTAAGTTGCTTGCCCCCACAACTCCTACGGGGGGTTGTTCCAGAACCCCACTCCTCTGAGGCCTTGGCTACACTTGTGAGTTACAGCGCTGTAAAGCCGCCCCCAGTGCTGTAACTCACTCCCCGTCTACACTGGCAAGGCATTTGCAGCGCTGTATCTCCGTGGTTGCAGCGCTGCATGTACTCCACCTCCCCGAGAGGAATAGCGAGTATTGCGCTGCCGCTGCAGCGCTGCGGCGCCAGTGTGGCTGCCCAATGCGCTGTGAATGGCCTCCAGAATTATTTGGCAGTATCCTACAATGCCTGTTCTAGCCACTCTGGTCATCAGTTCAAACTCTACTGCCCTGGCCTCAGGTAACCAACCATGTGACCGACCCTTTACATTTCCCGGGAATTTTAAAAATCCCCTTCCTGTTTGCTCAGCCCGGTGTGGCGTGGAATGCTATCAGTGAATCTTTCCAGGTGACCATGCCTCCATGCACCAAGCGAGCCCCAGCATGGAGCAATGGCGAGTTGCTGGACCTCATCAGTGTTTGGGGGGAGGAAGCTGTACAGTCCCAGCTGCGCTCTAGCCGTAGGAATTACGATACCTTCGGGAAGGTATCAAAGGACATGATGGAAAGGGGCCATGACCAGGATGCCCTGCAGTGCAGGATTAAAGTGAAGGAGCTGCGGAGTGCCTACCGCAAAGCCCACGAAGCAAACGGCCGCTCGAGTGCTCCCCCCGCGACCTGCCGATTCTACAAAGAGCTGGATGCGATACTTGGGGTTAACCCCACCTCCACTCCGAGCACCACCATGGACACTTCAGAGCCGGTGTGGGGGGTGGGAGGAAGAGAAGGAGGAGGAAAACGGGAGTGATGGTGGTGGGCCAGATGGAGACACCCCGGAATCCCTGGAGCCATGCATCCAGGAGCTCTTCTTGAGCCAGGAGGAAGGTAGCCAGTCGCAGCGGCCGGTACTTGGTGGAAGACAAACTGAAGAGTAGGTTCCTGGTAAGCGGGTTTTTTTTCAGGAAGGAATTTTTTCAGTGCGGACTCTTTGGGAGAGGAGGGTTAGGCATGCCTGCCTAAATGCGGAATAGTGCATTGATGTGGTTTATCACATCGCGGTAATCAGCCTCGGTAATCTCCTTGAATGTCTCATCCAGAACGTGTGCAATGTGCTTGCACAGGTTTATCAGGAGAGCCACCATGGTCCTTGTTCCAGCCAGGCTAACGTGTCCGCACCAATGTGCCGCGAGGGGCGGGGGGACCATTGCTGCACACAGGGCAAGCTGCATATGGGCCAGGGCGGAAGCCGCATTGCAGTAGAAGACCCTCCCTTGCTTCCCAGGTCACCCTCAGCAGCGAGATATTGTCCAGGATGAACTCCTGTTGAAAATGTTCTGACAGTGTTCAGTGTAGGTGCCCCCTGAAGCTGTTGGCTCTCCCCAAGCCACAGAAACCCAGAGGACAGTGCAGCCCTGAAACAATCAGTCCCCCTTACTCACCATTTTGAGGCTCCCGTGGGATATGTGCGCTCTGTTTTGGACGGGAAAATTATGCTATTGTGTAGACCCTGTGTGTTTTCTACTCCTTAAGTGCGGGGGGAATCATTACTCTGTCTGGTATAAACAATGTTGCTTCTGTTAAATGTTGCATTTTGCCTATACAGGTGCATCAACCTTGAGACCTCAGACGTCCCTCTTATCGCCTGCTCAGAGACTGCAAAGACTCAGGAAGAGACTGCAAAAAAGCAAAGAAGACATGCTGCAAGAAGTGATGCGGCAATCTATTAAAAAGAATGAGAAAGCACAGAACTGGAGGGAGAGAGAAAGCAGGATCCGCCAGGAAAACGCAGCACACCGGCAGCAAAGCACCGCGCACCAGCAGCAAAGCACTGATAGGCTCAGCATCCTGGAGCGCCAAGCAGATGCTATGCAGGAGCTGGTAGCCATGCAGAAAAAAGAGCAGTACCGCAAACGCAAACGCCACCCCCCCCCCCCACAGCCCTTGTCCCAAAACTCTTTCCGTTGTGCCTCACTGTCACCTCCAACCCACTTTTCCCAACTTCCGTGTTCTTCACGCCACCCGCTGCCTCCAACACCAGTATCTTCACCACCCAGCCCTGAAAACCACGACCCTTACCCTCTGCACTCAACCCCCATCACCATGCAGTATAGCTGTCCTGAAGTGCAGCACTCACTGCACAGCACACCAGACAGGACATAGGCGAATCTGTGATTGTACTGTTCCCCATTCCACCCCCTTGTTTCTTTTCAATAAATAATTTTTTTTCTTTTCAATAAATGGATTCTTTGGCTTGAAAACATTCTTTATTATTGCATAAAGTAAAAGACTCCTTTGCCCAGGAAATAAACAGGCACTGCAAGTCTGCTTGTCTGCTTAGCAAACACTGATTCCTAAAGATTGGAACTACTGCACTTCACTCCCGTGCAGGGCACCAGATATCACTGCTGGTTTTCAGCCTCAAATTGCTCCCTCAAGGCATCCCTAATCCTTGCAGCCCCGCGCTGGGCCCCTGTAATAGCCCTGCTCTCTGGCTGTGCAAATTCAGCCTCCAGGTGTTGAACCTCGGAGGTCCATGCCTGAGTGAAGCTTTCACCCTTCCCTTCACAAATATTATGGAGGGCACAGCACGCGGATATAACCGCGGAGATGCTGTTTTCGGCCAAGTCCAGCTTCCCATACAGAGATAGCCAGCGGCCCTTTAAATGGCCAAAGGCACACTCCACAGTCATTCGGCACCAGCTCAGCCTGTAGTTGAACCGTTCCTTGCTGCTGTCAAGGCTCCCTCTGTATGGTTTCATGAGCCATGGCATTAACGGGTAAGCGGGATCTCCAAGGATCACAATGGGCATTTCAACTTCCCCTACCGTGATCTTCCGCTCTGGGAAAAAAGTCCCGGTCTGCATCTTCCTGAACAACCAAGTGTTCCGAAAGATGCGTGCGTCATGCACCTTTCCGGGCCAGCCTGTGTTAATGTCAATAAAACGTCCACGGTAATCCACAAGCGCCTGGAGAACCATAGAGAAATACCCCTTCCGATTAACATACTCGGATCCTAGGTGGGGTGGTGCCAGAATAGGAATGTGCGTCCCATCTATCACCCCTCCACAGTTAGGGAACCCCATTTGTGCAAAGCCATCTACTATTTCCTGCACGTTACCCAGAGTCACGGTTCTTCTGAGTAGGATGCGATTAATGGCCTTGCAAACTTGCATCAACACGATTCCAACGGTCGACTTTCCCACTCCAAACTGGTTTGCGACCGACCGGTAGCTGTCTGGAGTTGCCAGCTTCCAGATTGCAATAGCCACCTGCTTCTCCACTGGCAGGGCAGCTCTCAATCTCGTGTCCTTCCGCCGCAGGGTGGGGACAAGCTCCTCACACAGTCCCATGAAAGTGGCTTTTCTCATCCGAAAGTTCTGCAGCCACTGCTCGTCATCCCAGACTTCCAGGACGATGTGATCCCACCGCTCGGTGCTTGTTTCCCGAGCCCAAAAGCGGCGTTCCACGGTGCTGAGCATGTCCGTGAATGCCACAAGCAATTTCATGTCGTACGCGTTACGCAGCTTGATAGCATCATCGGACTCCTCACCCTCACTGTCACTTTGGATTTTAAGGAATAGTTCGACAACCAAACGTGACTTGCTGGCGAGATAAGTCAGCATATGCCTTAGCAGTTTGGGCTCCATTTCTCGCAGACAGATCGCGCTGCACAGAAACCGTTGAAAGATGGTGCCAAAGGTGAACGGAAAAAAAGGGATTTCTGGGATGCGAAGCGATGCATCACGGGATGTTGGGACAGGACCCAGAATGCCCCACACCCACGCCCCCTTCCCACGGCGCCAGAATGGAAAAAGGTGCTCTGTGGGATAACTGCCCATAATGCACCGCTCCCAATAGCGCTGCAATTGCCGCAAATGTGGCCACAACAGTGCGCTGGGCAGCTGTCAGTGTGAACAGACTGCAGTGCTTTCCCTACTCAGCTGCACGAAGTCAGGTTTAACTCACAGCGCTGTACATCTGCAAATGTAGCCAAGGTCTGAGAGTTAGAAACCTTCTTCAAATGTCATGGACAGTGAATACCCATTTGTTCTTATGCCAACATGGTCTTTTATCTTAAATAGCTCTTCACCCTCTCTGGTGTTTACCTCCCTGATATATTTAGCGAGAAGAAACAAAGCCAGACTTTGGCAATAGAGTTTAAGAGCTACCACCTAAACTGACAGTCCCTTCCCCCACACCAGAAGGGCATTTGATGCTATCTGAGAAATGATCCAGCACATATTTTTCTCTTTAAAAGGCTCTATACAAATGATGGGATGGGGGATGAGGGAGAGGAGTGGGTTTGTTAAAGTGAAGATTTACTTTATTTTTTCTGTTTAAAATGATTTGTTTAAAATTACTTTGTCTTCCTAGGTGTTCATTAAAATAATTTCTTGTTTGATGAAATACAAGTGAAACCAAGTCCCTAACAACAAAAACCCAATCCCAAAATATCAGTGATGTTCTGGCAGTAAGAAAATTAACAAACAGTGTAACAAGAAAACTATAACTCCCTAAAAACTCTAGCCAATCTTCAGAGTGAAACAAAAGTAAGGTGTAGAATCTGCTTGAATTTATGGTCTGGACTAGTCCACTAAGTTACAAGAGGTATATTTTATGAGAGGAAATAAGACATACAGTATTGGGGAAAAGCAACAAAGAGTCCTGTGGCACCTTATAGACTAACAGATGTATTGGAGCATAAGCTTTCGTGACCCACGTCTGACGAAGTGGGTATTCCCCCACGAAAGCTTATGCTCCAATACGTCTGTTAGTCTATAAGGTGCCACAGGACTCTTTGTTGCTTTTTACAGATTCAGACTAACATGGCTACCCCTCTGATACTTGAGTACTGGTAAAATTCTTCAGTCCTCTAGATTGCCAAAGGAATGCCTAGTTCTATTCTATGCTATAAAGGAGAATAAGAGAATGCTGATAAACACATATATCACTACTTTCCACAGAAACAGATACAAATTTGTCTAGCATTATAGGTGACACACTTGTTTAAATGTTAGAAGAATAAAATAACACATGGCTCTCATTGTGTACAGCTGTATAGGAAGCACAGACCTGGATACAAGTTAATTAAAATTGTATTACGTTTTAAAGGAAATGTTTGGTGCCACAATGCCTACAAAGTCAATTCAATTTAACCATTATAGTCTACAATAATAATTACTGGGAACTCCAGGAAACCAGACAACACTTGGAAAGGCCTTACAAAAATATAAATTACACTTTTTCCTCTGCAACAAGGAACAAATAACCCTTACCAAGGATCATTCATCCCCTATCACAAGAACACTCAGATTGCTAAAATAAAATAGACCAAAAAACTGAACAATGGAAACTTAAGAAATAATAAGTTCCAAGAAAATGTCACAAGCCTTTCCAAGGGTGTTTTTATCCAACCTTGTGGTTGGTTCTATTATGTGTGCTAGGTCAAGAGCAACTAAGCTTGACAATTATTTCAGCTCAGACATCTACAAAGGTTCCGTGTTGCCAGAAAATCTGATGTTCTATAAGTAAAACTTGTAACGTTAAAACTTTGGGCCTGTCAGGTTGTGTGGAATGAAAGCAGTGTGTGAACATTGTATATGCGGAGACAAACACAGACAATCAAAAGCAGAGATGAGAAAAGCCTTCCTTGGCCATTTACAGTCCTGTAACTGCATTTTGAAACAGCACAGGCCACACAATGTATTTTAATAAAACTCATTTGTTCCCCCAAACAAAAGCATGGACATCAGTCACATAATTAACATTAATCACACTTTTCTTCTAAACATTTAGTTAGAGATACTTACCATGGTACATATAGCACACCTCAGAAAAAAATATTAAACTGCCAACTTTTTCAACCAAACATAAAATAGTTATGCAACCATGTTTGGTATCTCTATCCAAGACTAACTACTAGACTGAATCAGTGTACTATACAGGAACAAGACATTTTGTCAAGACTATTAATACCAAATCTTTCAGGAAAAGGTGGACTATTTTGGCAGAGTAAACTCATTTCCAGGCAAGAATAGTCCAAAAGGAAGTAAGAGATCCGGATGCCAAATACAAAACAAGGAACACTTGTAAACGGTCAGTACATATTTCCATTCTTTGGAGGGTGTACCTGGCTTCTTTAAAGTGTGTGTGTGTGTGTGTGTGTGTGTGTGTGTGTGTGTAGACATATAGTACCTGGCTTCTTTAAAGTGTGTGTGTGTGTGTGTGTATGTTTGTAGACATATAATGGCAGTCCATTCAAAACTTAAAACAAATGTAATGTAACTGTTTTGAAAAAGTTCCTCACTTAACAATAGACCAGGCTCAATGACTGCCTTCCTGCTTACTGCTCCCTGTTTGTTTCCTGGTTCCTGCTCCCCAAATTCAGTGTTCCAGTTCGTGTGTGTGTGTGTGTGTGTGTGTGTGTGTGTGTGTGTGTGTGTGTGTGTGTGTGTGTGTGTGTGTACGTACACATAGCATGGGTGCGTGCAGTTACTAGGGACCTGCTGCTACATACCTGCCCTTTGGACTACAATTAAGTTTTATTCAGCTTGTTGCTGACTTAACTGGTGATTACATGTTTTGATTGATGTACCTACCTGCAGGCCTTGCTTCAATTTCCTTGTGTTTTAGGATTGCTGCTCTGGGGAACATCAGAGCATAACACAACGGGTTAAATGTTTTTACAAGCAAAATGAATCAGTCTGTAATCATTCGCAAGCACAGAAGCCAGTCCTGCTTCCACAGAAGAGAGAATGGGAGTTTAGTCATTGACTTAAATGGAAGCAGGATTATGCCCCCTTATTTTGTTGCACTAATAGAGTTCTTGCTCCACACACAGAAGGATGATGTCAGCATATCAGCTCAGATAGCTAGTACAGTGCTCTATGCCTCAAATAGGACTCCTCAATAACAAACATGAGGAAAGGGTTTTTCATAAAGGGTGTGGATTGGAGGGTGTATTGGAAAAAAAAGTCTTTCATTTCAGATAGACCCACCTTCAGTAGCTGAGGGCATAACTGGAAAAAAATGTAAACCATTTTAAAGGCGTTAAAATCTTTAAACCACTTTTGGCCTTTAAGGGTACATTGACATTACAATAAAAGACCTGCGGCATGGCCGCAGCTGGCCTAGGTCAGCTGACTCATGTTTGCAAGGCTAAAAACTGCAGTATAGACATTTGGATTCAAGGTGGAGCCTGGGCTCTGGAACCCCGCAAGGGGGTTGGACCTCAGAGCCCATGCTCCAGCCTGAGCCCAAATGTCTACATGTATGGTTGCCATACTTCAGGTTCCCAAAGAGAGGACATTGCTGGAGGGGAGACCTAGGGAGCTCTGGAGGGTTGTGTACTGGGAGCGGTACCTGAGGGGTGCTGGAGGGGTGTTTGGGGTTGCAGGAGGGGTGTGTGTACTGGGAGGGGTATTTGGGGGATGCTGGAGTGGGTACTGCAGCGGGGAGTACTCATTGGAGGTGAGGGGCAGTATCATTCCCTGTGATGATGGCAGGGTGGCTGGCACAAGCCCAGAATGAAGCAATAGCTGTCCATCAGCGCCTCCCTACAGGACCCCTTCCCCAGGGCTGGAAGCCAGGGCCTGGTTGGGCAGAATCTGGCAGTTGTGGCTGCAGGGGAATGGACCAGTCGGCTGCGGATGGAGGGAGGGACCAATTGGGAAGCAGACCAATCGGGGCTCTTTCTGAACTGCAACATCTGCTCTGCAAAAATCCTGGACATTGCCTGTTGTTTGAAAAATCCACCTGGACAGAAAATGGAGGATCAAAAGAGAGGCAATGTCCAGGAAAACCCAGATGTATGATAACCTTATCTACACTGCAATTTTTAGCCCCACAAGCCTGGATCAGCTGACCTGGGCTGTGAGATTCAGTGCCATGGATTTTCTATTGCAACATAGATGTAACAGTAGTTTTTAGAGCTGGCTGTTATCTGGCTAAATCTGAGCTGAATATATTGTGTCTCTGTATTCAGTGGTGACAAACAATGGGTGGTGCAGCCTTGCAAAATTCTATTTATTCGCCTCACCTGGAGTATGTAATTTTTTTTATGGGGAAGTAAAATATCATTCTTTTCTTTTACGATCATGGTAAACATAGCAGGCAGTAGACTGTGTTCCTGAATTTCATGACAACTGTGCAAGGCTGTAGTAGTGTCAGCATGCATTACTGTCTATACTCCCTGTGCACTGTATGATTGTACAGGGTGTGAGAGATACAGCATTGGAAATTTGGTGCACTGATTACACAAAGAAAGGAAGAGAGTTTTTGTTGTTTTTAAAAAGAAGCACAGATTTCCTTTTCCTACAACATCACTAATAGTTAAATCACATATCCTTATCACAAAATAAAAAAGGAAAAAATAACTTCATGTTGTTTGAAAGTTTTGTATAGTCTCAATATACAACCTTTCACTTTCACATTAAAAATGAGGGCCGCCCATAGTGCAAGCAACCTTCACTCAAAATGACAGAAATGATGGCAGATGCTAGCATGCTAGCTATACCATTTTAAAATTGATGAGGTAAGTAAGCAAAGGGAGAGATGTTATGATTCTGTTTTCTGTGTGCTGCGTCTTTAAATTCCCACCTTAAAAAAAAAAATCTTAGTTAACTGAGTTAAAGTTGCTCTAAAGCATTTTGTGTGAACACAATCACAAAAATTCAAATAACATCTATACCAACCTTAATCTACATCCCTTACCACTTATATATCATAATACCCAAACACCCTTTCCTCGACAACACACTTCCCTTCATGTCCAGTATAAAACTACCCACAGTACATACATCCATTTCCTCTAAATTGCACTAAAATGCACCGTCTTAAAGACAACGTCAAGAAGAAGATATCTTATAAACATACGTTTTCTTACTTCCAATATCTACTATTATTATTCGCAAACTGGAGACTAAACACTTTTTGATGGGGAGGCTGAGTACTGTATGTCATTTCAGAATGGAGGATCCTACAGGTTGAAAGAAAAAACTACACTGTGCCCTCTCTCCTGGAGGGATTGGTTATTTTTTTGTTATTGTTTTCATGAATCTGAAAGAACAAGTACTCCAGATGAAAGGTACATGTTATGTTCTTTGTGTATGGAAAACATAACAAGTGCCTCTTTTGTTTTAATGAGCTATAATACTGTAATATAGTCACGATTTCATGCTGCAGCTCATAGATATTTTAGTTTCCTCACCGAATAGAAATATAACATGACTAACAATAACCCATGATAATAAACCTTTTATGCTTGTGAAGTCGCATGAACATTTATACCAGTGGTGGGCAACCTGCAGCCCCCGGGCTGCATGTGGCCTGTCAGGGTAACCTGCTGGTGGGATGCGAGACAGTTTGTTTACATTGACTGTCTGCAGGCATGGCTGCCCGCAGTTCCCAGTGGCCGCGCTTTGCCGTTCCCGGCCAATGGGAGCTGCAGGCGGCTGTGCCTGCGAATGGTCAATGTAAACAAACTGTCTTGTGGCCTGCCAGCGGATTACCCTGACGGCCCACGGGCCACAGGTTGCCCACCACTGATTTATACTGTCTCCAGGCTGCAGCCAATATAGGGTGAGCAGTTCTGCCATTCTGTTCAATATGAGCTATAGTGTAGAATCACATTGTGAAAGGACAAGTAGCTACACCAACATACCATATTACATACAGAGTATGCACTAGTTCTTATCAAGGACAAATTTCTAAAACAGTAGCAGCAAGTCCATCAGTTGGTACACATTCCTAATGCTGATTCTTGTATTTTAAATTTGGCCTCTGTTCAAACAGGATTCTCCCACACACACGCCCTCCCACCCCCTAAAATCATTCATTGAGGACCTTCTGATGCCACCATTTTAAAAAGAGTTGGGTCGACAGGTCACACAGAAGCTATGCATAGGCCATACCTGTCAAGTGACGGCATTGCACAGTGCACAAAATAGATCTCACCACTACATGTTCTTATTTTGTTTTTGTGCAGCACAAAAGGGAACCACAGTCCTCACCTTGGTCTCTGAATGCTACTGTAATAACATTATTAATAATGCATCACAAACTACAGCAATTGCAAAGGAAAAAAAGCACGTTACAAGGTATTTGTATATTCTTGTAATGAGGGAAGTTGTGGGAGTTTCCATTTAGCAACTAAAACCGATGGTTGGTGTGCTGGGTTCTCAGTACGGGTCCCTGTCTGCAGGCTCCAATGAGGGAGATTACATAGAAGCAAATCTTACCAAGAAGAGAACAAGATCACAAGAGAGAAAGTTGGCTACAAACACTTGTGTGACTGTTCTGCTCTGGGTTAAGTTCATCTCATGAAACTGAACATCTTTATGGAACATCAAGGAACACACTAGAGACTTATGAAATAACATCACACACATTGACACAGCCAGTAAAAAGTGATAGTATTTCTGTGTCATTTCTCTACTGCCTCTGCCTCTCTGGAGCAAAGGGGAGACCTCAGATTTTCTTTCAGAACCCAAAGTGTCAGTGTTTCCACTACCACCCTTTCCTAGTAACAATGTCAGGAAGAATACCACCACCAGGGGCCTGCACCACTACCCCAGTTTATATCAGTGCAGATACCTGGAGTGAATCTGGACCCATCACCAGAAGAGATCAACAGAGAGCAATGTAGGGCACATCCCCCATTCAAACAAGAGAGTCAAACTAGACTAAATCATCTGCAAGATTCACAGTTCAAACTATAGACAGTGTTGACCTTTTCATATTGAGCCCTGGGTAACCCAAGCGAGGCAAACTCAATGAGCCTTCCTGTCAGTGGAAGTTACAATGGCAGACATATGGTAGGGAAGACTGATGGTGGAAGCAGAAGGCAGACTGTGGCCACCTGCAGCAAAGATGCCAATTGCTACCTGCTCACATGCCAGAGTATTCTCTCAGCATAAAGCCAGTGCTGGCTTTGTAACAAACCAAAGTATCCTGCTTAACAGAAACAGAGGGTCCTGTGGCACCTTTAAGACTAACAGAAGTATTGGGAGCATAAGCTTTCGTGGGTAAGAACCTCACTTCTTCAGATGCAACTAATGGAAATCTCCAGAGGCAGGTATAAATCAGTATGGAGATAACGAGGTTAGTTCAATCAGGGAGGGTGAGGTGCTCTGCTAGCAGTTGAGGTATGAACACCAAGGGAGGAGAAACTGCTTCTGTAGTTGGATAGCCATTCACAGTCTTTGTTTAATCCTGATCTGATGGTGTCAAATTTGCAAATGAACTGGAGCTCAGCAGTTTCTCTTTGGAGTCTGGTCCTGAAGTTTTTTTGCTGTAAGATGGCTACCTTTACATCTGCTATTGTGTGGCCAGGGAGGTTGAAGTGTTTTCCTACAGGTTTTTGTATATTGCCATTCCTGATATCTGACTTGTGTCCATTTATCCTCTTGTGTAGTGACTGTCCAGTTTGGCCAATGTACATAGCAGAGGGGAATTGCTGGCATATGATGGCATATATAACATTGGTGGACGTGCAGGTGAATGAGCCGGTGATGTTGTATCTGATCTGGTTAGGTCCTGTGAGGTGTTGCTGGTGTAGATATGTGGGCAAAGTTGGCATCGAGGTTTGTTGCATGGGTTGGTTCCCGAGTTAGAGTTGTTATGGTGCGGTGCGTGGTTGCTGGTGAGAATATGCTTAAGGTTGGCGGGTTGTCTGTGAGCGAGGACTGGCCTGCCTCCCAAGGTCTGTGAAAGTGAGGGAGCATTGTCCAGGATGGGTTGTAGATCACTGATGATGCGTTGGAGAGGTTTAAGCTGAGGACTGTAGGTGATGGCCAACGGAGTTCTGTTGGTTTCTTTTTTGGGCCTGTCTTGTAGCAGGAGGCTTCTGGGTACACGTCTGGCTCTGTTGATTTGTTTCTTTATTTCCTTGTGTGGGTATCGTAGTTTTGAGAATGCTAGGTGAAGATCTTGTAGGTGTTGGTCTCTGTCTGAGGGGTTGGAGCAGATGCGATTGTACCTCAGTGCTTGGCTGTAGATGATGGATCGTGTGGTGTGTCCGGGGTGGAAGCTGGAGGCATGAAGATAGGCGTAGCGGTCGGTGGGTTTTCGGTATAGGGTGGTGTTAATGTGGCCATCGTTTATTTGTACGGTGGTCTCTAGGAAGTGGACCTCCCGTGTAGATTGGTCCAGGCTGAGGTTGATGGTGGGGTGGAAGCTGTTGAAATCATGGTGGAATTCTTTCAGGGTCTCCTTCCCAGGGGTCCAGATGATGAAGATGTCATCAATGTAGCGTAGGTAGAGAAGGGGCATGAGTGGACGAGAGCTGAGGAAGTGTTGTTCCAGGTCAGCCATAAAAATGTTGGCATATTGTGGGGCCATGCAGGTGCCCATAGCGGTACCACTGGTCTGGAGGTATATATTGTCACTAAATTTGAAATAATTGTGCATGAGGATAAAGTCACAGAGCTCAGCAATAAGTTGTGCTGTGTCATCATCAGGGATACTGTTCCTGACAGCTTGTATTCCATCTGTGTGTGGGATGTTAGTGTAGAGAGCCTCTACATCCATGGTGGCTAGGATGGTGTTTTCTGGGAGGTCACCAATGCATTGTAGTTTTCTCAGGAAATCTGTGGTGTCACGGAGATAGCTGGGAGTGCTGGTGGTGTAGGGTCTGAGTAGGGAGTCCACATATCCAGACAATCCTTCAGTGAGAGTGCCAATGCCCAAGATGATGGGGCGTCCAGGATTTCCAGGTTTGTGGATCTTAGGTAGTAGATAGAATAACCCTGGTCGGGGCTCTAAGGGTATGTTGATTTGTTCCTGTGTTAGTGTAGGGAGTGTCC
Organism: Chrysemys picta bellii; assembly: GCF_011386835.1. Lineage (NCBI taxonomy): Eukaryota > Metazoa > Chordata > Testudines > Emydidae > Chrysemys > Chrysemys picta. Next base: position 254,168,352 of record NC_088792.1, read on the forward strand.
TGAGTAGATGGTGCAGTTTCTTAGTGTATTCCTCAGTGGGATCTGAGGAAAGTGGCCTGTAGAATTTGGTATTGGAGAGTTGTTTGGCAGCCTCCTTTATTTTTATGGCTGACCTGGAACAACGCTTCCTCAGCTCTCGTCCACTCATGCCCCTTCTCTACCTACGCTACATTGATGACATCTTCATCATCTGGACCCATGGGAAGGAGACCCTGAAAGAATTCCACCATGATTTCAACAGCTTCCACCCCACCATAACTAACCTCGTTATCTCCATACTGATTTATACCTGCCTCTGGAGATTTCCATTACTTGCATTTGAAGAAGTGAGGTTCTTACCCACGAAAGCTTATGCTCCCAATACTTCTGTTAGTCTTAAAGGTGCCACAGGACCCTCTGTTGCTTTTTACAGATTCAGACTAACACAGCTACCCCTCTGATACTGCTTAACAGAGTTAATGTTGAGCACATCACTTTAGTACCTTTGGTGTTCTACTGATATACTGTATAGCTTATATCCATGATTTCACACGTATAGCATACATCCAAGACACTACAGATGGAGAATGAGCAAAAGCCCACAAATATATACACCTTATCACCAGCACATTTCATAGCAGTTCTAATGAACAAGTAGAATTTCCTGCTGATAGAACTGTAAACCATTGTTTCCAGCCCACTAGCACTTGTACACTTTGAAACGAATATTCTTAAGTCCTTGCTGTATTTACCAAATGCTTCTCATTAGGTGACTATCTCTTTATCAAACAAAAGCTCTACCCATATGATAGACAATCATAATATTTAGTGAAATAAAAGAATGGAAATAGTTACTAACAAAGCTTCATTCATAAGAGACTGTACAGTTGAATTGTTTAATTGGTTCTGAAAGTCAGATTCATAGTGTTAAAGCTCATTCTTTATAGTGTTAAAGCTCAGGGTTTTATATAACAGCACTAACTGGAACTCCCTCTTCCTAATTACACTATGTGTTATTTGTACTGCAAATTATACAGTGTTGCTGTAAAAATGTGACAGTGTTTGTAAATCAGCTCTGTGTCAGAGTCATGTTAAAGCCGATAATCTCCATATACCATTCCAACCTTTTCTTAAGCCTTCTTGAGTTTGGATGTTGCCTGTGTATACACAAGCATCACATGCATTTTGCAGCACTTTACAATCTATGTGTGTGTGTATTTTATACGCACATACACAGAGCAGGAGTGTATATAAGCACTCTGAATGCAGACAGCCTCCATCTTTTCTGATGCCTTGCCCAGGGGCAGGCACATCCAGAAACAGCAGCAGAGGGCCTTCAAAGTTCAGCCACTCCCTCTTAGGACATCACCATTTGATACTTGTTAAACTTCTGTTTATGTTGTCATAGTAATTGCATCTACAGCTTGAACACTCACTGCCCAGCCACTCTCCCACAGCCCTGACTCACCAACCGATCCAGCTCATGCCACCCGGCCACTCCTCCGTGGCTCTGACTCCCACCAACCGATCCAGCTCATGCCACCCGGCCACTCCTCCGTGGCTCTGACTCTCACCAACCGATCCAGCTCATGCCACCCGGCCACTCCTCCGTGGCTCTGACTCTCATCAATCGATCCAGCTCATGCCACCCGGCCACTCCTCCGTGGCTCTGACTCTCACCAACCGATCCAGCTCATGCCACCCGGCCACTCCTCCAGGGCTCTGACTCTCACCAACCGATCCAGCTCTCTGCCACTTGACTGCTGTGTTTCCCACTTCCTCTCATTTTCCTTTTTTCTTCTACCACCAGCTCCACCTCCTTTCTCCTTCTCCCCATTCTCTGACCCAACAAGACTAGCCCAGCTCCATATCTTCTTTTGCCATTTCATTGCATCTGGTGACATTTCCCACAACCCTGGACCTCTGTCTTCACTCCTCATCGCCTTCACACAGTGGACCCTGTCTCTCAACCCTGCCACTGGCCCAAGTCCCAAACTCCAGGCTGACAGCTGGAGCTGAGCCCCTGCTGGCTTCAGGGGAGAGGGGGAGTGAGGGTGGCGCCTCAAGGTGGAGTGTGGATGGGGCCACAGCCTGCGTTAGGGGAGTCTTCGCCTCCCATGCCTTTTGATACCCGCTGCCTATGGCGTTTGGCAAGGATCCTTGCACTGAATTCAAGAGCTTTCTCCATGCCTTGTAGCTGCCATTCCCTCAACCTGATTGTGTCAGATGTAGTGGCATCTTCTTTAGATTCAGTATCTCTCTTTGGAATACTGCAAATTATGTAAGTCCTGTTTTCAGCATCAACTATCATGTGGAAGATCCTCATGGACAATGTTACAAATCTGACCATGAAGCCACTAAGTGACACTCGCTGGGAGAGCCGCATTGACAGTGTAAGGCCAGTGACGTACCAAGTGACTGAGGTTTACGATGCCCTGATGGAACTGGCGCAGTCAAATAAAGCCGAGGTTGGAATCCGACACCAGGCACAAAGCCTGGCAAACCAGATCACTGACTTCAAATGTTTGATCTCAGGTGTGTTTTGGCACTATATCCTGTTCCAAGTAAACTTTGTAATGCCTTGCTCACAACCTCAGTCAATGGACATCATGACTGCTACTACTTTGATGAGAAGCTGCCTTGATTTTATTATAGCCTACAGAGACAGTGGATTTAAAGATGCCATCATGGCTGCAAAAGAAATGGTGGAAAACTTAGGAGTTGAGCCTGTCTTCAAGGTAATGCGTAGTCATCAGAAGAAGAGACAGTTTGGTTACAAGGGCACAGATGAGGCAATGGGAAGCTCGAAAGAAAAATTCAAGAGGGAGGTTTTTTGTTTGCTCATTGACACTACTTGAATGTCCATCGAAGAAAAGTTTGGACAAATGAAGCACCATGAAAAGACCTGGGGGTTTTGTATGACCTTAGTAAGCTGCCAGCGGACAGGAAAATGCTCTTGAACAATTATACACACCTTCACCGGACGCTGACACATGGGGAATGTTCAGATATCAATGATAAAGACCTCTATGTCAAATTGGACAACATACGTCAAATTTTGCCACACAGGAAGCATTCGACACTCCAAGTTCTCCAGTTCATTCATGATGCAGAGCTGAAGGACACTTTTCCTAATGTGTGCATAGCTTTGAGGATTCTGCTCATGTTGCCGATCACAGTCGCGAGTGGCGAGCACAACTTTTTGAAGCTCATTAAAACATATCTTCAATTGATGATGACTGATGACAGACTGACATCACTTGCTATTTTATAGCTTGAAAATGTCACTGGCCAGCCTTTGGATCTCTCTGACACTGTGCTTCAGTTTGTGAGGGCAAAGGCGAGAAAAGCAACTTTTGAACTAAAGTACTAGGGTTCTCACCTACTGTATCACTATTTAATACTTGTCCACCCCATGTTGGTGCATAGCTCAATTTCTTGATGTGAGTATATTTCAGTTATTATTAAAATTAAAAGGTTTCTAAAAGGTTAGAGGGAAAGAATTTTTATTTGCTTATATATGGCCTGAATAAATACAAATTTACAGAGCCTAGAGTGCAAATTTATCATCTTATATGACAGGGATGAATCATGCATGCAAATCGTGCATTGAAGTCAGGAAATGGTCTAAAAATGCAATAAAAAATAAGGTATTCAAAAGTTTTTAACAAATGGAGGGTGGACGTTAAAAATTATCCTTGCCTGGGGCACCATTTGGCCTAGGACCAGCCCTGGTGTCATACACTGCTCTATGTTTAATGAAACCTAATGGTTTTTGGTTGGGAGCCATGTTTTCCTTGCAAAAGTATGTGCAGCACAAGACGTACTGATGGCATTCAATAAATAGAAAAATTAATTCCCTTTACTGAGCTATTGACACCATTCAATGCAAATTCTGAACAGTAAATGTTTGATTACTGAAAGCCTCTTCCCACGAGTCCATTTTGATTCTATTCAAAAACATTACCACCAACTTTCTCTCAAAATACATGACGTTTATTCTTATAAACCACTCAAAATAATATAGGCAGACACAGAAAGGACACTTGCTCTTTGCTCTTGGAATTGTTATTTGACTGAGGTAGGTTCTCTCCTTTTTGCTTCCATGGTCACTTGAAGACCAAGGAAGAGGACACCTTCTGAGTCTCGAACATAATTTTTCTCTTGATTTTAGTAGCTCTTAGAATCAAGCCTTTAACTCTGAAATAAGGGACTCTGAAAGTCAGTAGGTTGAAGCCACTTATTGTGTGTGTGTGGGGGGGGGGAAATGATGGAGAGGGGTAGTTTCCTTTTTAATGAAATCCGGCAGCATCTCTCAATGGAGAGTGTATCTTCAAAATATCCCACCAATGAAAATCTAGACTAATGCATACTATCAAGTCAGCAGGGTATATAATCATGTCTTAGAAGCATAGTAATTGACAGCACAGGAACTGCTATAGACTTGTCAGACCAAGGATCTACCTAGTCTAGTGCCCAGTACCAGATGCTCAGAGGAAGATGCAATAATCTCCAGTTATGGAAAAACCCGCCAATAGGAGAAGTTTCTTTCTAACTCCAGGCATTGAGTGGTTATATCTCAGACATTCATATCCTATTCAGTGGAGCTGTTGATGTTCTGATTATTCATATAAATGTTTAAGATTTCTATTTAATTCTGCTAAGCTCTTGGTCTCATTAACACCTTTTCAGTGACTTCTACAGGTAAATTAATCCAAAATCCTGTTATGTGACTTCGAGGTCTACTTCTTGGTGAGTTAGCACAGCCAGGCCAAGTCCCCAGAGTAATGACTCAGAGATGAGCTTCGTCTTGGAGAAGTGACACCCTTTAGGGGCCATACACGAGTGCCAAGGAACAGTCATTTACCCATCTAAAAGTAACTATATTACAATCCTAATACTTTTAGCATTTTTCCTCTACTGTCTCCAATAGGTATTCCAACAAGAAATGATACATTACAGCACCTACTGGGAATATTTAAAAAAAATCTATGACAGCTACCTTGCGATTTTGCAACCCTTAACCCCCACACTACTGCACTTTTTACTGTGGTCTCTAAACTAATTCACCCAGTCAAAAGCTATCTTACCCTTAGCTGATGAAAGAGAGTCAGCATAAAGCAGTGGTTCTCAAACTTTTGTACTGGTAACCCCTTTTGCATAGCAGGCCTCTGAGTGCGACCCCCCCCCCCTTATAAATTAAGAACACTTTTAAATAGATTTAATACCATTATAAATGCTGGAGGCAAAGCGGGGTTTGGGGTGGAGGCTGACAGCTCGCGGCCCCCCCCATGTAATAACCTTGCGACCCCCTGAAGGGTCATGACCCCCAGTTTGAGAACCCCGGCATAAAGGCACTGGTATTCTAATGTACAGCTTCCATCAACTCTTTCAGCCAAGTGAAAAGGAGTTCTGCACCCACATATTATCATTTATTATGTATTACTATTGTCCTGAATTCTCTGTGTGTGTTTGAACAAAAAAGACTAATGCATTGAAGTGCGTCAAGCAATTACACAAGACTTTTTAAAAGAGATATCCACTTAACAATTCCAAATTCTGGCAAGAGGGTTTTGTGCCCAAAACAGGCACATCCCCATTCTTCACAAGCAAGGCACTGGGAAGGCAAGGGCCCAGTTGTGAAACTGGCATATTGCTTGCAGTGACTTTAACCACCATGCCTCACTGGGTCACAACTGAGAAATATCAGATTCAGGACAAACTGCTAAGAAATAATGCAAACACACCCCAAAATTGGTGGTTATTTTCCCAATGGGAGCTGCACCTGAGGCAGGGTGCCTGCTTGCAGAGGCAGACCTGCCTGGCTGGCTGTGCCTTCACAGCACGGCGAGGGGGAGCCACAGGTGAGCAAGTCCTGGTCATCAGCATCACAGGCACAGCAATTTTCTGGGTATTTAATTTCACTGAGGCAAGTAATTCAATCTACTCTTCCTTTCCAGACAGTTTGTGGCTTTTCCTGTAAGAAAACTTATCATTTCTTTGCAAAGAAGTCCATTTATAGTTTTTTCACTTGAGAAGTATATTTTCTGGTTGTTCATAAGCTCATTTATTTTGTTAACTCAGTTTCATAGGCAATTTTAAAAGTCACTTGAATTGTACCTGTTTTTTTCCATTGGTCCAAAAACACGTGGAAGATGTGCAGTTTTTAATTTCTGTGGGCCAAACCACCCTGTGTAGAAATGTAAATGTCAGAGCTAGAAAAGTTCTGCAAGGGTAAGGGTCTCTTCAGGAAATTGTCCTCAAGTCATTCATTCTTCTGGGCATTCCATTCTATTGTTCCCTCTTACAGTGATAGAGATCAGTGTTTCCACCCACAGGGGAGAGGCAGAAGACTGGGTCAACCCTGCAGTGACTCTGCCTCTACCCTTGTTCTCTGCCTGCTCCCTCTACCAGCCCCTTTGGTCTTCCCTAGGATTGTCCCTACCATTACTCCCTCTAGGTCTTCTTTCTCTGGAGCTTCTCATGAAATAAAGTCTGTCATTACAGGTTCTTATCTCTGTAATGTATTTAATTTTGATGTATTTATTAAGTGTTAATTAATGCACTATAGGAGTCCCCTTCAGCTCTCTGTATAAATTGATCCTCTTCTTTCCATATGTTTTGCCCATAGGGTTTTCTGCAGCCCTAGTGTAGCCAGCAATAACCCCTGTGCCTTTGCAATGGGATGAGGGAAGGGGACCATGGGTTCCCTATTTATATGATTTGCAAAAAGTGTTATCATTACTCAGAGTACAAAAGTGTTTAAATGATATAAGTGCCTTGTAAAATCCCAAAGCAAGCTCATTTTTATTTCTCATATAATCTAGTATACAGTATACACACATTTTTCATTAATTATTATTATTATTATTAGCTAGTTTACTGTTTTGTTGTTGTTTTTTTTAGAGTGGCAAAATGTGTGCTATTTTATGGGTTGAATGATTGAATGACATAATACCCCCCAGCCCCCAATGTCCGTCACTAAGTCCGGTAATTTTCTCAAGTGTTCGTCGCACAACATGGTGGTGCCTACCCCTACCTTGTGCTTCAGGGGGTCACAGGATCATGGGCGGCCTGGGGAGTTAGCGGAGGGCTTGGCGCTGGCAGTAGCTAGTGACCTGGCCCCAGCCCACTCCGCTCCACCTCGCCGGCTCCTGGCATTGCTCAGGGGCAGGGGCTTCGGGGAAAAGGTGAAGTGGGGGCAGGGGGGCAAGAGGCAGGGCGGAGCAGGGTTGCTCGCTGCTGTCAGCGCCAGGCACCCCGCTAACCCCCCAGGCCACCCTGGACCCCCTGAAGCGCAGGGCCCCACAAAGTGCGGGGCCCGGGGTGGTTGCCCCAGACTGTCCTATGGATGGGACGGATCCACTTGGGCACCACCAAAAATTATACAAACCATGCCTAGGGGGAGGGGCTGCCAGAGGGGCTCCATGTGCTGCTCCCTCCACAAGCGCCGGTTCCGCAGCTCCCATTGGCTGGGAACCACAGCCAATGGGAGCTGAGGGGGCAGCACTTGCAGGCACAGGCAGCGCGTGGAGCTCCACCTAGGAGCTGGAGGGACATGCCGGTGGGAGCCGGGGAGCTCCCCCCACCGAGGTAAGAGATGCCTCACACCCCAACACCCTGCCTGAGCCCCCTTCCACACCCAAATTGTTGCTGCTGCTGGCCCAGGGGCTGCCCGGCTTGGGCAGCCCCTGAGTCAACCACACCGGCAGCAGAAGTCATGGAGGTCACAGAAAGTCACGGAATCTGTGACTTCCGTGACCTCCGTGACAGACACACAGCCTTCATCATGGTAGAAGAGTAGATTTAAGTGTGCCTGAAATAATATGGATGGTGGAATTAAGTTGTACGTCAATCGTCTTTGAGAAGAAAGGAGTCCTTACTGGAGTGCAATACTCTGCTGCTGAATAACAGAGTTCCAAGGCTGAAATGCATAATGTTTGGGCATTGGCAGCCCATGTCATTCTGACCAGTTCTCCGAGCAGTTTTCTGAACAGCAGTGGAAGGCTGCAACAGGGCAGTGGTCCCCGTAGTAACCATGAAGCTAAGGGAGGGCCCTGACCCTGGAGCTGCTGGGTGGTAGAAAGGCCATAACAGTGCAGATCAGGACTATCATTTTTGTTACTTCTCAATATTTCTTACTTTTGTGTGGTAGAGGAATAAAAGAGCCTGCACTGAAGGCTAAAACAGAGTTGAGCCTGGATGACTGTTTTGTCCCCAAGCTAGTGGACTCAGCCACCAGACTATACCCCTTCTCCTTCAATATCAGTGTACTGAATTATACTCCCCAAGATATCAGTTTATATTTTTGCAAGCTGAATCTTATTGTCACGCTGTCTGGAGTGGCTCACGACCATGAGTGCCTACCTCTGTCAAAAACAGGGCAAAAACTGGTGGTGAGCTCTCTCCCAGCACTGCACCGCGACCACATAAGGCACGGCAGCGCTTTAGTGTTGCCAGTGTAGACTAGCCCTTTATTTTCTTCATTCAGCTTCCAAGTCCACATGACAAGCTTCCTTGCAGACAGCATTTTCAAGGTGAGATAGGGCCATTAACCAATCCTTTGTGTTGTGATGCTTCTTGATGGCCCATCTGATTTTGATCATCCTTCTGCATGGATGGATGGGAGGGATGATTCCTGTGACTGAGTTCACAAGTTCACAGCAAACAATTTCAAAGTTATAAACCAACATTTGCATATTTTCTGATAGCCTGGAACACAGACATTACAAGTGAGATTAATGCTACAGCCACTCACAAGCATTTCATAAAAGCAACAGAGGGTCCTGTGGCACCTTTGAGACTAACAGAAGTATTGGGAGCATAAGCTTTCGTGGGTAAGAACCTCAGTTCTTCAGATGCAAGATTGCTTTTTACAGATTCAGACTAACACAGCTACCCCTCTGATACTTGAAGCATTTCATAGAGTCTTATAGGACTCACACCTATTTTGAGCAAAACTAACATACAAGTGAACTAGTCTGGTCTCTAACTATGACTTTGTCAGTTCTTAGGTAACGCCTGCAGTCTTGGCAAGAGCTGGCACTTGGTTTGCCAGCGTCACACCTATTTCATTTTGTCTGCCATATTTCTAACCTCTGTTGGCCTACTTAGTTATTTCTCTTAGTCACTTAGCATCATTTGCAAAATTTACTTCACACACTTTTAAACCCCTCTTCCAGATCCTTAATAAAGTTATAAAATAACATCAGTCTCTTTGGCACCTCACTAGACACCTCCTTCCAGCTTGATTCATTGCAGTAAATCACTACACTTTGTTTACGATCCCTCAGCCAATTTTCAGTCCACATGAAATTGCTCATATGAAAGCCAGTTTGAATTACTTCTGCAAGCAGGATTTCCTGAGACCCCACGCCAAATTCATCCCTGATGAAACTCAGCTGGCTTCAATGGATTTACGCAAGGGATGAATTTGACCCAATGCGACAAATACTTTACTACAATCCAGATACTCTGAATCACAAAATAAATACTGTCAATTAATTCTCATTATAGACAAAGGTTTGGAAAAATCCATCAAAATTAAAAGACAATTCATATTTGCCACGACGACGACCCACTGCTGAGCTTTGGCCGTGCAACCACAGATCCAGGCAGCTGTTCACGGTACCTGTTGCTAGTTAGGAGGCTGGCAGTGCCACCACATGTCTCGCACTGGAGACTTCTTACTGCCTAGCAATAAGCTGCCCAGCCATAGTTGGCAATTGCTTGCACTGACTGCTAAACAGTGTGAAAATAAACCAGACCCGAGGGCCTCCGAGACGCACCCTCACAGGTTAGGAGGAGAGGGGGGCTGTTGGGAATTCCTGCCTGCAGCTTAGCCTGGGATGACCGAGCTAACTGCAGTTGAAGCTCCTAATTGACCAGATCACCTCACTGGCTGAGCAGCATTGCCAGGACTGCTCTTAAGTCCTGCATTAGCATTTGGCCTGTCACTGGTCAATGCACTCGCCTACAGCTGGAATCTCTCCTGTGTCTGCCTTGCTCCCAGTCCTACTCCAACCCTTGCCCTAGCTTTGTCCCCAGTGATGCTCTCCTGGGGGCACCATTGGAGCACATTGCCATTGATGTTGTTTGGCCTTGCCTGGGATCCAGACTCGCAGTTAATACTTGGAGAAAGCTACTAGGGGAGAGGCTGTTCTAGATTTGATTTTGACAAATAAGGAGGAACTGGTTGAGAATTTGAAACTGGAAGGCAGCTTGGGTGAAAGTGATCATGAAATGACAGAGTTCATGATTCTAAGGAATGGTAGGAGGGAGAACAGCAAAATAAAGACAATGGATTTCAAGATGGCAGACTTTAGCAAACTCAGGGATTTGGTAGGTAAGATCCCATGGGAAGCAAGTCTAAGGGGAAAAAACAATTGAAAACAGTTGGCAGTTTTTCAGAGCCATTATTAAGGTCACAAGAACATTCTATCCTACTGCGTAGGAAAGATAGGAAATATGGCAAGAGACCACCTTAGCTTAACCAGGAGATCTTCAATGATCAATGATCTTCAATGATCAAAAATCTAAAAATCAAAGAAGAGTCCTACAAAAAGTGGAAACTAGGTCAAATTACAAAAGATGTATATAAACAAATAACACAATATGTAGGGACAAAATTAGAAAGGCCAAGGCAAAAAAAATGAGATCAAACTAGCTAGAGACATAAAGGGTAACAAAAAAACATTCTACAAATACATTAAAAGCAAAAGGAAGACTAAGGACAGAGTGCAGAGAAGAGCAACAAAAATGATTAAAGGTCGAGAAAACATGACCTATGAGGCAAGATTGAAAAAATTGGGTTTGTCTAGTCTGGAAAAGAGAAGACTGAGAGGGGACATGTTAACAGTTTTCAAGTATGTAAAAGGTTGTTACAAGGAGGAGGAAGAAAAATTGTTTTTCTTAACCTCTGAGGATAGGACAAGAAGCAATGGGCTTAAATTGCTGCAAGGGAGGTTTAGGTTGGACATTAGGAAAAACTTGCTAACTGTCAGGGTGGTTAAGCGCTGGAATAAATTGCCTAGGGAGGTTGTGGAGTCTCTATCATTGGAGATGTTTAAGAGCAGGTTAGACAAACACCTGTCAGGGATGGTACAGATAATACTTAGTCCTGCCATGAGTGCAGGGGACTGGACTAGATGACCTCTCAAGGTCCCTTCTAGTCTTATGATTCTATGATAGCTATGGACTACTTCACAAAATGGCCTGAGGCTTATCCAATCAGAAATCTAGAGGCAGTGACTATAGCAGGGGTCTTTATGAATGAATTTTTCACTACATTTGGGGTCCCAGATGAGTTACACATAAATCAAGGAAGAAAGTGTTTCAACAAGTTTTAGACACTATGCTGCAGAGGTTCGCAGGTGTGGGGTGAATAAGATTGTGTATGTATACACATATATAAACAGCATGTGTTTGCAGAGGTACATATTATATCAACATTAGCAATTTAAACTCTCCATTCTGAATTAAGTCAAAAATAGGTACATTCACTGAAACTATAATTAAATTATATTGGTATATTTGCAAATGTAAAAATGCTTTAAAATTATATACTGCACCTCTTTAAATACAACATACTTCTTAATATGCCTCACTGTGCCTACATGGTAACTTAAACTACATTTTTTTGCTTAACTATTTTCACTTAAGGAGTTTTTTCGGGTGAATTGTATTTGAACCCAACCCTATAATATTAGTGAAAACAAAGCCTCTGAATCATATCCACCTGTTCCCTACCTTCCTAAACAAAATTTTAGTATTACTGTAGTTTATGGCAAAATAAATCTTTCGACATTTCTATGGCACTAAAACCATTTTTTCTACTCTTTCTTATCTCCCCTCATATCTCTTCCCTTCTAATGATTACTGATCTGTCTTCAGAGCTCTGTCATGCCTTTTCTAAAGCTTCTCTCTGTAGCGCTCTGCTTTTCATGGAAGCAATTATTTCTGACAGCATCTTGTCTCAAAAACAGCAACTTTCATTAAATCTGGTGTACTGAGTAGCAAAGAAGAAGCTGGACAGAAAGCAGCAAGACAGAAATTGAAAGATTCTTTAACTACTTCACTTTTGCTATACACACAGCTATGCCTGATATAACACACACACTTAAAATTTGGGGCTGAGTCCACCTTTGGCTTATAAATGTATCACACTCCCATCTACCCCCACTTCCCACTGTGTGCGCACAAATACCACATCTGAATGTGCACGCACAAACCCAATTAGCTCACACTTGTTTGGGGGAGAGGTTATCCATCTACCATAAGCTGGGTGTTCACTGACACCTCTCTTCAAAAATATGAACTCTATTGCATCTCTTATGCTGCTTGTGGTGCATGCTATATCTTCCATTGCCAACCCTCCAGGATTGTCCTGGAGTCTCCAGGAATTAAAGATTAATGTTTAATTAAAGATTGTCATGTGAAGAAACTGCCAGGAATATGTCCAACCAAAATTGGCAACCCTAGTTATAGCCAGTTGTTCTTTAGATTTCACAGGAATACCCATTTAAAAACAAGGCACAGGGTTGTGTAGGAGGCAGGGTGTTGCAATGTCTTAGCTACATAGGAAACATAGTTTGGTCAAGGAACTCCACCAATAGGAGAAAATGGGGGCATGAACTACAACTCCCATCAGGCACTGTGGTACCATAGACAGATGCAGTTTAATGACAAACTGAATTGAAACATTCCTTTTTTGGTTCAGTTAACAAACCAGGGTATTTTCATTCAGGTCAAACCCACCCAGAATGAAATATTTCATTTTGATTTTCCCAAGAGAAAGTCTTTTATTTTTTATTTTTATTTTTTGACAAAAATCAAAGTTTACCTGCAGAAAATTTTAATTTAGCAAAAACTTCATTTTCTGTCAAAAAATAATTTCAACAGAAGATTCCCAACCAGCTGGCAACATTACCCTTAAATACTGTTGTACCACTGGACTGGATGCAAATTGTGTGTGTGTGTATGTGTGTGGACTTATATGGGAAGCTAGTTTCCATCTTAACAATAAGGTGACAACTCTCACTATTACATAATTATTTGATTTACAGAGTTTTGCATTTCCAGTTATTTGCTGCACATTTCACAAAAAATTCAAGGCATTGTAAGTAATATTTTCCAAATATGAAAAGTTCAAGGCAGATACAAATCCTTCTCCATACAGAAGCTGGACACCACATTTAGATTCTTATCAGTAATGAATTAAATAGAATGAAGCCATTAAAAAGACTGCCAGTCTACAATATCCTGATTCTTTTAATGTGGCTGGCAACATTATCCATAATACAATATTTTTCTTTAGAATAAAAAACAAAACAAAAAGCTGTTCCTTATTTGCCTTGACATGTGGATGACAGTCAACTATAAATACATTATATAATGTAATAGAAAACTGTTTATTCATGACTGCTTAAGTGGTGAAACCACATACATCAGAGGTTCTCAACCATTTTCTTTCTGAGGCACCCTCAACATGCTATAAAAACTCCATGGCCCACCTGTGCCACAACTACTATTTTTCATAGAATCATAGAATATCAGGGTTGGAAGGGACCTCAAGAGGTCATCTAGTCCAACCCCCTGCTCAAAGCAGGACCAATTCCCAACTAAATCATCCCAGCCAGGGCTTTGTCAAGCCGGGCCTTAAAAACCTCCAAGGAAGGAGACTCCACCACCTCCCTAGGTAACGCATTCCAGTGCTTCACCACCCTCCTAGTGAAATAGTGTTTCCTATTATCCAACCTGGACCTCCCCCACTGCAACTTGAGACCATTGCTCCTTGTTCTGTCATCTGCCACCACTGAGAACAGCTGAGCTCCATCCTCTTTGGAACCCCCCTTCAGGTAGTTGAAAGCAGCTATCAAATCCCCCCTCATTCTTCTCTTGTGGAGACTAAACAATCCCAGTTCCCTCAGCCTCTCCTCATAAGTCATGTGCTCCAGACCCCTATCATTTTTGCTGCCCTCTCCTGGACTCTTTCCAATTTTTCCACATCCTTCTTGTAGTATGGGGCCCAAAACTGGACACAGTATTCCAGATGAGGCCTCACCAATGTCAAATAAAGGGGAACGATCACGTTCCTTGGTCTGCTGGCAATGCCCCTACTTATACAGCCCCAAATGCCGTTAGCCTTCTTGGCAACAAGAGCACACTGTTGACTCATATCCAGCTTCTCATCCACTGTGACCCCTAGATCCTTTTCTGCAGAACTGCTACCTAGCCATTCGGTCCCTAGTCTGTAGCAGTGCATGGGATTCTTCCGTCCTAAGTGCAGGACCCTGCACTTGTCCTTGTTGAACCTCATCAGGTTTTTTTTGGCCCAATCCTCTAATTTGTCTAGGTCCCTCTGTATCCGATCCCTACCCTCTAGTGTATCTACCACGCCTCCCAGTTTAGTGTCATCTGCAAACTTGCTGAGAGTGCAGTCCACACCATCCTCCAGATCATTAATAAAGATATTAAACAAAACCAGCCCCAGAACCGACCCTTGGGGCACTCAGCTTGAAACCGGCTGCCAACTAGACATGGAGCCATTGATCACTACCCGTTGAGCCTGACGATCTAGCCAGCTTTCTATCCACCTTACAGTCCATTCATCCAGCCCATACTTCTTTAACTTGGCGGCAAGAATACTGTGGGACACCATATCAAAAGCTTTGCTAAAGTCATATAAAGTCAGGGCTGGCATTAGGGGGTAGCAAGCAGGGCAATTGTCCGGGGGCCTCATGCCATAGAGACCTCCACAAAGCTACATTGCTCAGGCTTCGGCTTCAGCCCTGGGTGGCGAGGCTCAGGGCCCCAGGTTTCAGCCCCATGCAGTGGGGCTTCGGCTTTCTGCCCTAGGCCCCGGAGAGTCTAATGCTGGCCCTGCTTGGCAGACCTCCTGAAATCTGCTCACGGACCTCCAGGGGGCCCCAGATCCCTGGTTGAGAACCACTGACATACATCATGATCTTTATTTGGTTCCTTAGCTGTAGGAGTAGTTTAAGACACCAGCTGAATGATTCCAATCGCGAGTACATACCTACATATATTCAGGGCCGGCTTTAGGCCAATTCCACCAATTCCCCCGAATTGGGCCCCGCGCCCAGTGGCAGGGCCGCCCAGAGTGGGGGGCAAGTGGCAGAGAATCCCTTCCCTGGCTAGAGGCGCCTTTTTAATTTTTACTCACCTGGCGGCGCTCCGGGTCTTTGGCGGCGGGTCCTTCACTCGCTCCGGGTCTTTGGCAGCACTTTGGTGGCGGGTCCTTCAGTGCCGCCGAAGACCCAGAGCAAGTGAAGGACCCACTGCCAAAGACTAGGAGCGCAGCCTGATGAGTACAAGCCCCATGTGTTTTTTTTTTTAGTCATCCCTGTCGGGGCCCCGTCGAACCTGTTCGAATCGGGCCCCGCACTTCCTAAAGCAGGCCCTGCATATATTTCACCATGATATAAAAGCTTTCAGCCAAATCTAGGGTGAGATTCTGAGTACTTTTGGAGTTGCCATATGTGCAAAGGACTAGATATATCCCTATCTAGTCATGTATGTGTCCAGCTTGGGAATTCACACATTCACCTCCAGGAGTGCATGCAAAGTGTGGGCATACACTTGCAAAGTGCAAACCTGTGCTTCACTAAAAATCAGACTCATATTGAATAATTTGCTGTTGTAGAAGTTTATAACCCACAACAGTATTTCCTTAACAGCATTTAACAAAATTCAAGTGCATTTCATCTTATGCGAGAAATCTGGAAGTAACTGAATCCATTCTTCACTGCACAGCAAGAGTTATATGAGACTTTAATGCTAACTAAACAAACTGAGCATTGCCTATCTGTGATTTGGGACAAGTTTCCTCTTATAATGTTATTCTATCCCAATTTAGTCATATTGGTCCTTATCTTGTACCTACATTTTATGGTCAACAAAAATTTATTCAAGAATATAATAATTTCAGTTCAGTCTTCTTTCCACTTATACATTCATGTAAAGTTATATATTCTGTCCACCAGTGAATGTGTATATAACAATATTTTTATTAATAAATTATTAAAAAAATAATAAGGCCACAACAGAGATCAGGACCCCATTGTGCTACTGGGAATCAGTAGATACCACTACTGTAGATAGAGCTGTAGAACTTGTACTTTTCTTAGAACTTGAGTATATCACCAGAAAAACTGTTCTATTTGAGTCTTTCTTTAAGAATCTTTCTTTAAGAATCACTTTCTTAGGTGTAACTGCTGTCTACAGGTTATGCTTATGCAGGGGACATTACACAGTGCCAAAATATTTCAGTTTGGCATTCTGTAAGGGCATGAATGAGATCAACAGGAGACTTAGATCTTCAGTGACTTAACTTAAAAATGAACTTGGAAGGGATTTCTGCAATATTTTTATCCTGAAGGACCTCCGTTTATATAAAATCATCCATTCTGAAAGATCCCAGTGCTCTACAGATTGAATGTAGAGAAGCCACTCCAACAACCATCAACAAGAAAGCAAGAATCTGTGGTGTCGAATGTCCATGACCACATTGTACAGTGGTATTCCAGGTGTCTAAAAGTTCCACACAGTTATTACTGACCTGTTGCAGCCAGGTTAATCATGTACAACCATGTGGCAACCACCAATCAATGGCAGCAATGTCCCCTCCTGTCCTCAAGTCTGGTGTGTGGGGACTTTATCTCCACGGTGAGCTATATGACTGAAGAATGCCAGCCAGCAGTGACCAATGACGACTTCAGTCCTCCCCAGGCCAATTCTAAATAATACATCCCTATTACTGATAAAATTAAACCGTTTTATTTCCAATAGTTGCTACAGGAATACACACATGAAATGCCTCCAGCCTCCTCATGTCTTTTTAAAGCGACTTCCATGTTTCAGCTCCATATAGAAGGATCAGAAGTACACAGATTTAATCAATCCATATTTTTTTATATAATTTCACTTTTTTTTTTGGCTCCAGACCCTATGCAGGTCCTTCATGTCTGAGGCTGCTAAACCAATTCTCCTTAGGCTAGATGGATGGCTGTGCCCATCTGATGACAATTTACTGCCTAGATTGATGAAATCATCCACTACTTCCATGGTTTCTCTGGCTGCACAGATGTCTTGTAGCACAACTTTTGTGCCAACACTCTGGATTTTT
The DNA here is from genome assembly GCF_011386835.1 of Chrysemys picta bellii. Taxonomy (NCBI): domain Eukaryota; kingdom Metazoa; phylum Chordata; order Testudines; family Emydidae; genus Chrysemys; species Chrysemys picta. The sequence goes on from NC_088792.1 coordinate 254,185,477, forward strand.
GTTTTTGCCCAAGAAACTCTAAACCGCTCTCCCTGACTACTGAAATACAGCCACCTTGGAGGGTGGAATGTGGCAACCCTTCTGAGTCAGTAACACTGCACAACAGTGTGGTTTATTTTGTAGGGGCAGAAGTGGAAACTAACTAGAGAAATAATTTAAACAGAAGATAAGAGGTTCCTATGGAACGCTGTCTTTAATTCACCAAAAGTTCATTGAACCTGAAATGTTTCTGCAAAACATTTCAGGTTCTGTGAGTTGGCACTTTGTCATAAAAATTATGAACAACTCAAGTAGCAAGGCACCATTTATCAGATGCACTAGAGGCTAAGAAGTCACTTTCATCAGGAAGTTGCTGTGGAATTCCCAGTGCAACAGCAGTGTTAAATGTTGCTTTGCAGAGTATTTTGTAAGAGCTACACAGAAACAAGCCAGTAATTCCACTTAAAACAGTGTTATTAATAATACAATAGCTCACAGTAACTGTACCATATTATCTGGTGATAACCTTAAATAAAGATTAAATAGCTCGTGTCACCTCTGTCCATCCAACTACCTTGTCTTACAGGGCACAAATGAGAGTTACTGAAGCAAAGATTTTTGACACTTGGCTTGAGTCAGGGCTAAAAGCTTCTGTCTGACAGCCCAAACTTCACTATATTTAGCACAGCACAACTTTCTTAACCCCTTAACAGGACCATCTCTAAGACTTAGGTTACAGGAAGTACACTCAGCAAAAGCTTTCCAACAGACCTCATACCATTAAGCTTAATATTTGTTCCTGAAGTCTCTTGAACAAGTTATGCATTCATTATTTACACTAAGGGGTTTCCAAAAGCTTTTAGAAAGCCATCAAGAAAATTATTTATTTTCAACTCTATATACATTCACACTGTTCAATAAATGGCAGAGCTCTCATACACATTTATATAAATATGTGTACTATACACAGCAATTACATACAAAAAAGTATGCATAGATGATAAAGGTTGCAAAGTCAAGCAAGCAAAAGTTAGGAAATGCCAGAATTAAGACTGCCCGTGCAACATTAATTCATCCACCCTTCACAGAATCATAGAATATCAGGGTTGGAAGGGACCTCAGGAGGTCATATAGTCAAACCCTCTGCTCAAAGCAGGACCAATCCCCACCTAAATCATCCCAGCCAGGGCTTTGTCAAGCCTGACCTTAAAAACCTCTAAGGAAGGAGATTCCACCACCTCCCTAGGTAACCCATTCCAGTGCTTCACCACCCTCCTAGTGAAAAAGTTTTTCCTAATATCCAACCTAAACCTCCCCCACAGCAACTTGAGACCATTACTCCTTGTTCTGTCAGATGCATTCTGATACTGCCTAATTACATGATCACATACTATTTTTTCCATGGGACCCCCTGCTCTGATAAGAGCATAGACTGGATAGTTCTCAGGGAATGAATCTGGGATGTGTAGTGAAGGAGGTTGTTGTCTGCAGGACCCATGCAGAAATTGTAAGATGTGTAATGAATGAGGCAGGACTTGCAGGAAGAGAAAATGTGGTCTCCTGAATAAGGCAATTAAATGCTGCCTTGAAGTATTGGGTTCCATCCCTGCCTCTGCCACAGAGTTTGCACATCATGCTGGGCAAGTCACTTAAGCCAAACTCTTAACAGGTGGCCTCTAATTGTACATTCCTCATTTTCTAGGTGTCCAACTTGAAACACCTAGAGCCTGATCTGCAGAAGTTCTCAGCACTGACAACTGCAACTAGAGTAGGTGCAAGCTGTGCCTTGAATATAAAAATGCTAAGTACTCAGAAAAATCTGGCCACAGGGGCTATAATTGGGCACCCAATATTAGGGGACAATGACAATTTTGGCCTTGATGTCTGTGCCTCATCCCATTTTACTGATGTGGTACAAATACTATTTTACCTCATAAGATTTTTGTTTATATAAATCATTAATGTCCATGAAGCTACACTACAGTTATGATTGCCCGTTATTATGATGGGGTGTTATGAAGGGAAGGGGTTAAGGTGGCTCAGAAGGGGCTAATTAACCTGGCAGGATGACTCTGGGGGCAGAGGTAGGGCTTGTCAGTCAAGCCTAATTGAAGATGAAGCTCACCAGGGCCAGGGTAGGCTGGGCTTATATAAAGCCAGGAAGTGAAAACAGAAGGGGCGAAAGTGTGGAGGTCTACCTAGACTACTCTACTCTAGTGAGGCGGGTAGGGGAAATCCAGGAGAAGAAGCCCTGTCATCCTGACCCTGAGAAAAGGGTTTACCCAAAAGGATGATGAAGAAAGCCTGCAGCGGACAGAGTAAGAAGAAGCCCAGGGAAAAGGCAGCAAAGGTTGAGATAGGGCAAATGTTGGCTGCTGATTGTAGGGTCCCTGGGCTGGAACCCAGAGTAGCTGGCAGGACCAGGTTCCCATTCTATTCACTTGGAAAGTGGCACAGTTTAGATTGGGAAGACTACCTGGAATGGCACCCAGACAGTGGGTGTGGGGAAAACTGTATCACAGCTTGGCTGGAGGACCAAGCCACGAACAGGAAGCACTGTGACTCCTAGAGAGCAAGAGGGGCCATGGCATGAGCTGAGAGAAGGAAAGGGGTGTCAGATGAGGCCATGAGGAGATGCCCCAGTGGGGAGTGTACCCTGTGACATCCATGATGAGAAAAGCCCATAAGGAAATTAATAATTCCATATTCAGTGCAATGTTTGGATGGTGTGCAGTTAAAGGCATGAAGGCATACTTGGAGTGATGACAATACTGAATAGCTTCCCATCTAATGAGTACTTGACAGCCTTTGTGTTTTTAAGTAATCTTTTTAATTTTTTTTTAAAGAGCAAACTGAAAAAAACCCAGAAATTTCAACACGTGGAAACATACTGACCCTTATGTGGGTCATCAGCAGACGTAGCACCTTTAGAATGACTGCACAGATCTCTACCACTCAAACTAGCAGGGTAATTGGTAGCAGTAGATAGTTATCCTCTATGGGGACCAGTCAACAGAGGCAGATGAAACATGCTCTGGCAATGTTTTTCACAGCTATTTACTGACAACAGAGGAATGTTGGGAATATTCCAGGTTCTGGAAGGGAATGTACTGTAGAGTTATGGATCCTTCTGCTGCCTCTCTCCAAACCTGTCCCTCTCTCCTTCTGTTTCAATCCCCCCACACAGACACACACAGCCTGTCCCTCTCCCCCCTCTTCTTCCATTGCCTCAGCCTGCAACCCCTAAGCTGCCCCATTTATCCCAGCCTCTCTGCCCTTCTACTCTGATCCCCCAGCCCGCACCTCCTAGCTCACCCCTATCTTACCCCTGTCCTGCTCTGCTGCCTCCTTTCCCTTGCGCATTTGAGAAAGTGAGGCTATATTCCCCTCCTCCATGCTGCCTGGCTGCCAGCCAAAGGAACAATGAGACCTCAGAAGAGATGGTTTTCTGATCTCAGTTCTAGTGCCTGCTTCCAAGAGTAGCAATGGTATGAAAAAGTCCTGCTCGGCCTCTACATCCCTGAGATGGAGCATGATGCAGATGGAATCTTCAGATAATAATGCTGCTAGTTTCTTACATGCTTCTACTGAGCATGTGCAAACAGATTTTCAGAGACTTACAAGTTGGCCAACTTTGGGTGGACCCCAAAAGTCATTTCAGAAACCAGGCCCTTTTAATGGTGGTTGTTAGACAACCTTAACTATAGGTGTCAAATTAATACTGGTAGCATTTCATATAGATTACATAAATTGTGATATATACACTTTTTTTGAATATACAGACTGTTTTGAATATCAGAATCTAATTAAGATCAAATAAATACATTAAGTGGTGTTGGCCATATTTTTGGATTTTACTGATGAAGTGGAGTTTTTTACCCACAAAAGCTTATGCCCAAATAAATCTGTTAGTCTTTAAGGTGCCACAGGACTCCTCATTGTTTTTACTTAGCTTTAATCACCTATGTAGTCCAACTGGCTTCAAAAGAACCAATCACATGCTTAAAGTTAAAAATGTACTTATGTGACTTACTGGGGCCCTAGAGAAGAAGATGGACAGCCTTGTAGTTAAGGCACTAGACAGGGACTCAGGAGATATGAATACAGTTTGCAGCTCTACCATGGACTAGTCTCTCTGTGCCTCAGTTCCCTATGTGTAAAATGGGGATAATACTACTTCCTTTCTCCCACCCTTTGCCAATCTTGTCTGTTTAGATTGTAAGCTCTTTGGGACTTGTGTCTCTTATGTGTTTGTGCTCAGCACTCTACAATGAGGTCTCGATCTCATCTGGACATCCTAGATGCCTCTGTAATACACATATACAATAATCAATCAAATTGGTCAAGAGCAGCTGGTAGAAACTTATTCCCAACAAGGTATTGCTGGCGGAGTGAAGGAGGAATCATGAGTGTATGTATGGCAGTGATGACACCTTCTTACTATTTTGTGGTTGTGACCATCCTTCATCAGTAGGGTTCATAATGTAGGGGTACTTCTAGACCCCTTAGCTGTTACTGGAGTCCCAGGTGGTGTCTATGGGCAAAAGTCCTTTCCCACCCACTACCCCCCCCTCAGTGCCTGGTGCAGCAGTTGTAGTTTTTTATCTCAATCTAGTCCCAACTGTTGACTGTGGCCTTTATAAGGCATGTATTTTTCAGGAACTTGCTACCTGAAAGATTCCCTCTTCCTTCCCCCCCAATGCGTCACCATGAGAGTAGAAATCAGCAGAGCATACTGCTAAGAATCCCTAAATTTACATAGCTGTGGCTGAAGCAAAAACACTCGGAGCGCTGCTATTCACTTCCATTGTTGATCCAATAGCACCCAAGTTTAACATTCAGGACATCATGCAAAGCCAGTCTGTTCATTCTGGCTTCTTGCATTCGCTGGAAAGGGTGTTTTATTTTTAAGATCGGCAATGGATTAGAGATGGTACCCTTTTGTCTGTGTATTTATTGTGGCAGGGGGAAGTTGTATTTTCAGGAGTATTTTTGTTGCTGGCAACATAACATTTGCTTGTGTTTTATTAATGTAAATACACCCAGAGGCTGAGGCTTGGGCAACGGTTGCATGTTTTTGTAAATTGAATTGCAGTATAAATCAGACAAATCAGAGTTGGAAAACAGCTGATTAATTTTATTCATTTGCTTAAGGGGAGTAAGCTCAATAGCTATTGCTCTGTATGAAACAGACTTTTCAGCCACAGGATTAAAAGAAACTTGTCAGTAAACAAGTTTCATTCTCATGTAGCAGGGAAGGATGCTATTTAAAGATCAAACAGGGGTAGACACCAGGCCAGAGTACAGACCCCCTGCTCTGTAACACAGCCATATCTTGTGCTCTGTGCCTGCCACCAAGATCACACGTTTTTCACAAAGCATTTCAAAAAGGAACTGAAGTGTTCACAATACTCTGTACAGCCTGCTGTTAAAGAAAGTCAAGGCTACTGGGATGGCATAAGCCTCTTGAGAGGGCAACTTCAATTCACAGGATCTATCCTATTGGCAGGTCTGTCTCAACACAGTGTACTTTAAAGACTTTATGGCACTATTGAATAGATTTTTGGCTGTGTGCCGTGGAAATCAATTCTTCAGATTTCTTAGGTGGAATAAACATGTTTCATTAGAGAAGCTTCTGCTGGATATTTATTTATACAAGCCCTGGTTGGCGATATAAGAATGAATGTATCCTAAGGCACTGCATATTTGTAAGGAAATCCACACTATCCACTAGTAAATGACCGTTCTGAAGAGAAATTTTACAAAAATGGGAGAAGCTCTGGTAACTACTTCTTTGAATTATTTCCTCAAATTGTCCCAAAACCTGAAAAAGAAAAAAAAAAAAAACACAAAAAGTAAAAGGTCAAGAGAAGAAGGATTTTTTTTTTTTTATAAAGAGCATTAAAAGTTGTGGTTAGAGTAACCTACTGAGAACAGGTGGGGTCAGGGCCAGGGCCAGCTCCAGGCACCAGGCAACCAAGCACATGCTTGGGGCGGCACCTGGTAAGGGGCGGCCGATCTTGGGGTGGCGGGGGGCAGCGCGGCGCGGCATTCCACGGGGGGGCGCTCTGGCGGCGCGGCGCTCGGCGGGGGGGGCGGCGCTCGGCGGGGGGGGCGCGGGACGGGGGTTCTGGCGGCGCTCGGCGGGGTGGCGCTTTTTTTTGCTGCTTGGGGCAGCAAAAAAGTTAGAGCCGGCCCTGGGTGGGGTGTAGAACTTTCAGGGTGGAGGGCTGGCAAGGTCATGGCCCTAGTCACCAGAGTTCCTTTCCTGGGGCACCCCATGCACTCTGGTTGGGGCCCAACATTTACCCAGGCTGATAGTCTCTCATATCTGGGTGGTTTTGATGCTCCAGTTCTTATCCTAAGAGGCTCAGCCCTCCAGCTGAGCCCCAGATTGACAACCGCAGATGGAATTAACACAGAGGAACCATCCCAAAGCTGGGTTAATAACTCTTCCTTCAGGAAGCCTTATCATGCTGTAATCTTAAACTGAGTTCACAGGTAAATAGAGAGGAATGACCCCCTCTCAGAGTGAGTCAGCATTCAGGGAGGGGCCATTGGGCAGCAGTTGTCCAAGGAGCTCCAGCCTTCATTCAGCCCTCTCTTTAGGAGCTGAGGACTGAAAGTCTGCTCTCCTCCTAGGTCTGACCTCAACTGAGCTGGGTGTCTCACTTTTAAGTTCCTCCCTCCAATCCTGACATCTCTCCCAGGTGTGATGGGGTAGGGCCACCTCAGCCCGCATTAGCTCATTAGTACTCTCCATCCCCTTTGCAGAGGCTACTGTTGACAGTAGTGGTAGGACACAGAACCTGTGCTCCCTAAGTGTGAGGATCCTCACTGTACTGGGGGATGCTAGGAAAAGCTGGATATATAAAAGGGGCTCCTTGTTCACTCTCCCTTCCTTGAGAGTGCACAGCCTGGCCATAGGCAAGAATCTAGAGTAACATTTAGCTCAAGTATGAAATTGCTGTGTTGGTACCTTTAATGGCTCTGATGACTATTGAAACCAGGAGAGGTCTCCTTTAGTGTTCCTGCAGTATATGGGAAGTGGGTAGTATCCTTTAAATTGTTTGTGAACCCTCTGGTGGCCCTCACTGTCTTCTTTGTTCCAGTAGTCACCAACCCTGCTGGAGCAACAGTCTATATATGTAGCTAGGTTTCTGTGTTGTATGTAGTTAGTTTGGCTTCCACTGCGTCTGTGTAGTTCCCTGATATTACATATATAGTGTAAAGATCAAAGGACACAACAGTTCCATTAAACTTAAAAACAATTCAAGTACAGGCTAGAATCCAAAGAAGTCTCAAGGAAAAGGGAGAGATCCAAGGAAGGACTGGGGCTGGGAGGACACTTTTACAGTACTGGCAATCCCAAGGAGTCAAAAGAATCACAAATTAGGTTGAAAAAAATCATGAAATTTAAAAATTCAAATTTTAATTTCTTTTTATTTGCGTTTTGAGTCTTTAGGGCACCTGGTCATGTTTTCAAGCTTCTCACACAACCGTGAGGGCCAGACACTTATTTTTGTTTTATGAAAGCTGAAAATCTTAAGAGTCTAGGAGCTAACAAAATGTACAAGTGCTTATCTATAAATGCTAGAAGTCTAAATACTAAGGTGGTTGAATGAGAGTTCCTGGAATTAAATGTGAATATTAATATAATAGGTATCATGGAAACGTGGTAGAATGATGATAATCAATGGGATGTAGTAATACTAGGGTACAAAATATATAGGAATGACAGAGCAGGTCAAGCGGGTAGGAGAGTAGCACTATGTGTGACAGAAAGCATAGAGTCAAATACAGTAAATATCTTAAATTTATCAAACTGTACCATAGATAGGGTTGCCAATTTTGGTTGGACGAGTTCCTGGAGATTTCATCACATGACAATCTTTAATTAAAGATTAATCTTTAATTCCTGGAGACTCCAGAACAATCCTGGAGGGTTGGCAACCCTAACCATAGAATCTCTATGGATAGAAATTCCATGATTGAACAATAAGAGTATAACAGTAGAAATATACTACTGACCCCCTTGATCAGAATAATGACAGTGAATGTGAAATCTTCAGGGACATTAGAGAGGTGACAAAAGCAGAAAATTCAATAATAATGGGAGATTTCAATATCCTCATATTGACTGTGTGTATGTGTCACCTCAGGAAGGGAAGCAGAGATAAAATTTCTAGACATATTAAATGACTGCTTCTTGCAGCAACTTGTCCTGGAACCCACAAGGGGAGAGGCAATTCTTGATTTAGTCCTAAGTGAAACACAGCATCTGGTCGAGGAGGTGAATATAGATGAACCACTTGGTAATAGCGACCATAACGTAATTGAATTTCACATTCTTGTAAAGGGAAAAATACCAAAGATACCTACTACAGTAGCATTTAACTTCAAAAAAGAGGAACTACACAAAAATGAGGAAGCTAGTTAAATGGCAATTAAAAAGGTGACAAGATAGGTGAGGTAATATCTTTTATTGGACCAACTTCTGTTGGTGAGAAAGACAAGCTTTCAAGCTTACACAGAGCTTTCTTATGCATCCAAAGAAGTGGGCTGTAGTCCACGAAAGCTTATGCTCTAATAAATTTGTTAGTCTCTAAGGTGCCACAAGTACTCCTGTTCTTTTTTTGAGAAATTCTTAACAGATTTTATAGTTATATTTCAGCTAGAATTAAGTCTAGGGACATATTCATGATGAAATGGCTAGGGCAAGATCATTGGATTGCAAAGCAGTACGTTGTGACCCAGGGATCCCTGGAGGCCAACTGACAGAGGGGACAGGAGGTGCACATGATTTTTACAGGAATCTCATGGTTTCAGATATATGCATAATAGTTCACCAAAGTGTGGCATGTGAGGTCTCTACCAACAGCCCACTGGTTGGCAATTATTATGAAATGTGTGTTTGGATAGCATTTAAGGAGTTATGTATTTATACTGAAAATTATGTCCTTATGGTCTTGGAGTTAAGGCAGGTCACCAGGAGGTGACATGTCTCAGATATGTTCCTTTCAGGCAGGAGGTAAGACACCTATCTCCCTATCTGTTCATTTGTGTATTGTATGCTTCACATTGTATGTCTATTTGCATACTGAACCACAGACAAAATAAGTTATTGCAAAATCTACAAGACAGGAAATCTACAAGATGAAACAAACAGCAGGGGGTGTCCTGTTAATGAATGAAGACAAAGGCTGAGCTTGGGCAGCCAAGAAACAAACTGAATCCTTTACCTAGGTGCAAGCTGACACTATGTCTGTCTCATGAAAGGAGGGTCGCAGTTGGGTGACCATTATTCAACAAGACATGAGTATCTAGTAAAATGAAGTCTAGACTCTAGAATATGTGTTATGATTTCATTTTATATGTAAGCATTTGTTTCCAAAACTTCTACTTGCTTTGGTACTTTGTACTTGACATGACTATAAGCATATCTAAGTGCTCTGTGTTAAGCGGATCTGTGATCTGAGGTGGAACTGGTAAGCTGACATGTATTGCTTCTTTGGAAGCAGCAAATCTGTGAATATTGTAAGTGTCCACTGAACTAGGGGGTGCACATCTGGGGAGATGCTCAAAGGCTCAAGTGTTGGAGTGTACCTATTGCTAAGTTATAGAGAGACAGAAGGGCCTGAAAGACCTAGAGGGGAGGCTTGTGTTGCCTGTGGCCAGTGGAGTTGGGGATCTGACCCCCAGCAGGCATAGACACAGCTTCCTGACACTAAGGGAAAGTGGTAGCAAAGTGCCTCAGAACCCTGGGTACTCCTGGGAAGCATCACATATGTCTTACACACACCCACACAATGTTCTGCTAGGGGATCACCATGCCTGATGTCACTAGTTACACACATAACCTGTCTCCCACTCATATCATAATGCAAAACTTGTTACTTTACATACTCATCCATTTCACAATATCAAACCCCTCCTGGTATCCTCTGCTTTGTACTAGAATAAGAATAGCCAAACTGGAGGCCCAGAGGCAAGGATGAGTGACTCACAATGATTCTTAAATGTGTGGTCCTCCAGCAACCCTCTCCCCTGACATAAACATTGAATTCTGGCCCAGCTATGTAAAGTGTCTGCTCAGGCCCAGGAAGATGCATCCCCCATGAACTGCTAAATCTTATAATGCACCATAGGACCTTCAAATCCTTGGGAAATGTCTACACAAACAGTTACTGCACAACAAGCTGAAGTATAAATCTACAGTGCCACAGTGTGCTGTGCACTAACTATCCATGTGGACCCTGCTGCTATGCACTAAAGGTGTCCTAGTGCGCACTGACATACTGTGGTTTGGAATAGCAGTACATCAGAGGGAACTTTTAGTGCTCCTGAATTCAGAAAAATGCACACCCTATTGTATACTTAATTCAGATCGAAAATGCCCAAGGACCAAAATACTGCAGCAGGGCCCCAAAAGTTTAGCTTTTACGATAAGGCGGGTGTCACTGAGGATCAGTAAGGAGGAATCTGGGTGGCTGTAGACATGGCATTCCAGAGGAAGGTACTGGTGATGAGACCAAAAAGTTGAATGGCTACATCAGCATCTGCCAGTGATAAACACTTACTCCATCCTCATCCTCACCACCAAATGCCAAAACTTTCTCACATTCAACAAGAACCTGAACTCTACCAACCCAAGCTTGTTTTCCTGACTCATCATCCTCCCTGCCAACCTGAACCCTACAGTTCCCAAAATCACTTTGCATCCTTCTCCATAAAAACCCTCCCTCTTCACTTTATTTTAGTTGTGGTCTTTGGTATTATTATAATATGGTGCCATAATGTGCAAAGCCATAACTACAGTTACCTGGCTCCTCAGTCAGATGGGAGAGAAATGATAGTGGTGTATGGAGGAGGGCCATTGGAAGCATGCTAGCAGGTTCCTGCAGTTTACAGAGTAGTCTACGAACAGTCCACTTAAAAAACAAATAAGGAAAGTGGACCTATTTCATGAAAGTTCAACAAAGTCTTCAGTGGTATCTCAATGCAAGAACCAGAATCTGCCGGCCTGAAGAGAGATTATCAGAAGTAATCTCACTGTAAATCTGTTCAGGGATTGCATCTTGTACAAAAGTAGGGCTAAAGTACTCCATTTGTCTAGAAATGTAGTCTCTCAGGAGAATCCGACATGTATTGAATGACTCATGGAAATACTGCACATTATAACTACCGGGAACCATCAAAAGAATCCAGGTGATCAATAGAACACACTGTGGTGTTTTCAGGAAGAAAATACATTATTTTGAAAAGCAGAGGGTTCATTCCAAAGGGTTGGGTTGAAATCAAAGATATGGTGTTATCAGGCCTGAACAGAAACATCAAATTCTTTCATGAGATCCAAAGCAAAGATGTGTAAGCTGCATTACAATTGACTGATGTGGATCTGTCAGAAATCTTTTCACTAAGCCATATTTATCTGAATGCTAAATGAAACCTGCCACTATTTTTTTTTTTTTAATAAAAACTATCAGACTTTCAGAGGGTGGGGAAAAATGAGAAGTAGTGGATATAATGTGAATTGTAGCACAAAGGTCGTTTCTTTTGGATCCTAGAAGAACCCTGTTTTGCCTCACACATCTTTTACAGATGCACATTGCTTGCAAACAAGACAATGGTAGTGTGACGGGTTTCCTCCGGGGTGCCACTTGGAATTGAGCCCGCCTGACCCACCAGCCTGGGCTCTCTTTACACTGTACTGCAGGGGCAAGCCAGGCAAGCCCTCCCTCAGGCTTCAGACTGCACTTAACCAGCACACATACAGGTAGGGAAACACCCAGCTGCAGCTTTACACACAGATGCTGAGATCAGCTAAGGAACTGCCCAGTACTCAAGTGCACACACACCTCTGGAGTGCAAACCCAAAATTATACCATCTTGCGCTGCACAGAGAACTGTACAGCATAAGCTCATGAAATTCGTCCTCTCCCTCAATGTGGAGAGAGATAGGCAACAGCTTTTTGCCCCCCCAGTTATGACTTCCACACACTGGGTTTTAGACAAACAAAAACAAGTTTATTAACTACAAAAGATATAATCACTTAAAATCTAAGAGATAGCAAACAGATCAAAGCAGATTACCCAGCAATTAAAACAAAATACAATCTAAGATTAATATACTAAAGAAATTGGTTACAAGTAGCAAATTCTCACCCTAAATGATGTTTTAAGCAGGTTGCAGAAATTCTTGAAGGCAAGCTGCCCTTGCTTGCAACTTAAAACTTCAGACACCCGCTAGCCTGGGCTCAGCCCTTCCCCCTCAACTCAGTCTCTTTGTTTCTCAGGTGTTTCCAGCAGCCTTCTTTCAGGGAGTTAGTGACGAACGAACTACAATGATGCCACTCCCCTGCCTTAAATAGTTTTTGCATATGGAGGGCATCCTTTGTCTCCCAGCGTGGTTCTGACCCCTGATTAGTGGAAAAATATTAGTATTATCATGGAGTCCAGTACCAGGTGATTTGATGACATGACCCTGCAACCATAACTCAGAGGCTGTTTACAGCGTCCCCAGGAAGACTTCCCAGTGGGTGACTAGCATCTTCATAGACCTCTTGTTTTCCCTATTGGCCCTTCCCAACCGGCCATCCAGACTGATTGCATTCTGTCTAGTGGGCGTTCCCCAGGTGTAAACACATTTGTAATAGATGCATGGACAATATTCCTAACTTCTGATACAAAAATGATACATGCATAGAAATAGGATAATAATATTTAGTAAATCCTAACCTTTTCAATGATACCGCCTCACATGACCTATCTGGTCAAAAATACATCATAGTTATGCCATAATCATCTCATAACAATATGTCTATGAATAATATGGGGCTGTAGTGTCACAGGTTGGAGTTTATGCTGCCCAATGAGATTAAGAAATCAGAATAAGAAATCCCCGGTGGTATAAGAAATCAGACTAGAGTTATCTAAAGTCCATGGAAGCTGATGTAGCTCCTACATAGACCTCAGACTTTTATTTTTCTTCTATTATTTCATTTTTAACAAAACAGATTAAGATGCCGAAATAACTTGCTATGAAACGTCTTGCTGTCATCTGGGGAGAATCTTTATGGCTAAGGATGTGAGTAGTGAAAGTTTTGTCATTGCTTACTGGGAGGTAGGAGTAATTTTTTCACCCTCCCCCATTAGCAATAGCACACTGAAATCAATGGGAACCATGGTGCTCACAATGTCTACAACTCATACCCACCCCGTGCATAATGTGTCCCTATACAGATGGGGTTAAACATTCTTCAGTTCACCAGTTCTTTTAGGGGTGAAGAGACCAACACAGAGTCAACGTTTGCCAAGACTCCCAGTCCCTGAGAAGTTTACATTGTCCCTTGTTATTGCTTATAATATGGCCATTGTTATTGCAATAGACAGTACATAGTAATAATTTTCTTTGGGAATTGTGAGGCGTTAGACACAAGTCCCTGTTTAACAAACAAGAGTGTGAATTTGCACTAAACACACACTGCTTTGCAAATATAACACACCATTAAACTATATTATGTTTTTACACACAGCATGCCCATTCTATAAAGTTAAATTATATGAAGGGTAAAAATATTTGATGTTTTGTAATATTTTTAAAACTAAGTCCCTTCCCCTGTCCCCGCAGAAATCCCCACTGCCATGCCCACTATACTGGGTACGGGATTTGCCCCGATATCGATAGGAATTGTTAACAAACATCTGACAGCTCATTGCACTACTAATCCTGTTCCTCTATTTCTGCCCCGTCTCTCTTCCCACCATTTTTTTTAAATGAATAAAATAAAGCATTTGTATTTTTCTTAAATAAATATTGTTACTATAAACCCATTATACCCAGGAATGTCCACAAAGAGAACAATATTTCTAATCCATAGCTAACTTTGGATGCTATAAATATGCATTTTGTGCTCTGTGCCATAATCTGATTAGGATTCAAAAGTTATTTATGAGCTTTTCTGGCTAGCTGAGCACAATTACCTGCACACAGATGAAAATGCATTACAGGAAGTTCAAACTTCAGTTCTTACTTTTTAAGAATAAAATATGTGTTTGCTTTTAAAGTTGTCAACCAGCTCACCCTAAAGAACTTCTCTTTCCTCTCCTCTACCAAAATGATGATGTATTTTTATCCTACATGAAGAATAGGTAAAATACATTATTACCCAATTCTCCAAATATGCTCTGTTCTTTAAAGTTAGCCTCAGGGCACTGATTCAAATTGTCAGTTTTCCTGCTCCATTAGAATTATGTCACTTCTGAGTTGATTTTTTCTTTATTAAGTTTATATTGCAGACCGATAGGTTTTTTTAACTGAAGGCCCGCAGTAACCCTGCCCCTCAATCTGTGCATGCAAAGGGTTGTATGAATTGTAAAGGGCAGACCCATTATTTTCCTTATTTCTCTTTGCAGCCCTGTTTGTGCTCCTTTGCAGGACATATACTGAGGAACCAGAGGCAATAAAAGAACTGAGAAATGACAAAGCCATTAGCAGCATCAGAGATTATAGAAATCTGTTATATACAAATGATAGTTAACCAGTAAATAAAATTAGACAGATTCTTAATATTGCAATAACAACAGCCCAGTGCCTCAAATGCAAAGAAATTCAAAGTTAAATATTAGGGGTGAAACCCTGGCCCTACTGAAATCAATGGGAGTTTTGACTTCAGTAGGGCTAGGATTTCACCCTAGATATCCAATATCAGCACCTAGATAGCAAAGAACTCACCGTAAGTAACTCACATGGTAGTTTTATCACTGATTTCCACGGGAGTAGAAGCAGGAACAGGCTTTAAGAAAATTCGAAGCTTTGCTACTAGTGTATTTTGTCTGCGAGACTGTATTTTTGTTACAACTATCCCAAATGTATTATTTTAGTCCATTGTCACTGGACTGTCATGATTCCTCTCACAACAGTATTTACTGTCATTATATCAAACTACTTCTTATTTTATATTGAAGATCAGCAATGTGCTTGGGGCCGTGTAGGGAGATGTGATCCATGAGCATCTTACAATCGAGAAAAGACACAGACAAAACAGTTCAGATCCTGGCACAAAATATGCTCTGCAGTATGTAACAGGTTGAGTTGGTGTCAGAATCTTGCAGATGTCATTATCCAAACTTTGCAGAAGAAATTTATATGGAGGAGGTATCTGAAGGATGAGTGAGACATTTTTAGGCACACAAGAAGAAGTTAACAGAGAAGGAATTAAGATCAGAGTGGGAGAGGGAAACAAAAGAGAGGTTAAAAAAACTAAGCAGGGTAGTTTGATTTAAATCAAAGCAATTTAAATCAGTGATTTAAGTCACCAAGTGGAAAGCCTCGATTTAAATCAATTTTAATGAACTTTCCCATTTGCACTTCAGTAATTTTCTAAAGAAAGGTGCATTCTTGTTGGTTGATATAACCATTAAAACATGTTGATTTACAACTAAATAGAGCCTTTACACTACATTTGGTGCATCTTTTGCTATCTTGGAGAGTTCACGATAACTGTAAACATTTATTTAAGCAATTACATAGCTTAGTATTTTTGGATTCTTATTAATTAATAGAAAATGGTCAATGATATATTGCTTATTTACTGGATAATTAACTTTTTGCTCATGATTTGTGTCAAGCTGTACTAGGATGGTAACTGGAGTTTAATTAAACATACAAAACAGCATATAAAATTTATTTTTATTAAACAAAACAAGCACTTGATAGAGTACATGACCTACTGTTCCATATTTATAAAGCTTGATCTCAAAAGTTAGAATCTGGGGAGGGGAATATATTTATATAGAAAAAGCAGCTTTTAACTCAAAGTTTTTGATAGAGGACCATGGATTCAGCATATTTATTTTTATTTAAATATTTTGAAGATAATAAGTTTAAGCCTTAACATATATTGTGTAAACTTCAGATTTCATTTTTAGATTTATTTTTTAAAATAAAAACTTTTAATGTAAACAAAATTAAAAAATCCAACTTAAATAAAAACAATTTAAATTAAAATAATCCAATTTTGTGTTTGTTTGTTTGAAGGTGAAGATAAGAATCTTTAACTTGATGCCAAAGACAAGGGAAAGCAAACAAAGGGATTCTCAGAGGAGAGTGACATGATCAGAGCAGAAGGAGAAAAAGATGTTTACAGCAGCAGCTTTTTTGATGGAGAAGGGGAACAAGAGGATAGGCCACAAAGGACATGGTAATCAGGACATGGTAATCAGGACAAGCGATGGCCAAGATGTAGACAAGGGTTCTGGCTATCGAGATAGAGAAGAACGGAGTTTATTCAATATATTGTTTGATACATGTATAAGACATCTACTGTACAGTGACTTAGCACCTTACAATTAAATCAGTACAATATACTGAACTTAGAAATAAAGATTAGGAAGCCAGAACAGACCACCAACCAGCACTGTAAGGTGTGACACACACACAAGCCCACTAGCCCTCAGGCAAATCAGTTCGCCAAACAAAAGGATACAAGTTCCATTTCAGAGCCGCTGTTTAGCAAAGGTTATAAATTTTTTTCATAGGATGTTCTACAGTTTAACAGAGACACTGCACCCTGAACAACCTCCTGTCCCATTCATGGTGGCACAAATCAATTCCCGTCCCACCTGATCACATAATGCCCGCTACAACTACAGCAACTGCTTATGTGAGAAAGTAACATTCAGAAAGTATTTAATGTATTTTTAGCTGTTATTTATCACAGTTTAGCACAGGGGTTCTCAAACTGGGGTTGTGACTCCCCCACTCCCAGGGAGTCGTGAGGTTATTACGTGGGGTTCGCGAGCTTTCAGCCTCCAAGCCCAAAGCCTGCTTCACCTCCAGCATTTATAATAGTGTTAAATATTTTTAAGTGTTTTTCATTTATAAGGGGGGTCGCACTCAGAGGCTTGCTGTGTGAAAGGGGTCACCACTACAAAAGTTTGAGAATCTCTGAGCAGCTGAAAGCAAGCAAGAGAGCCAAGTAGATGGTCACAAGCTCCTCCAGTCAAGACTATCCATAAACATTTGCAGGGCATTTAGCCCTGCAGACACTGTCCCTATTGACTTCAGTGGGAGATGCACCCTCTTACATCAGTCTTGAATTTGGTACATTTAAAAAAAATCCTTTAAAAACACCTTTAATTTCAGAGAACCCATTTAGGAATCCTAGTTCTGGCTTAGTTTTACAGGCCCACTTGGAGTCTTCAGAATTCTTGCAAGGAGTGCCTCACTTTTAAAGTACATGAGAAAAATAAATAGCCTTCATGTTACTAGAGCAGCGGATATAAAGTCCCTGCAAAGACCAGCACACACAGCTTGTGGTTCCTCTTTTAAATTCCCTCCATCTGTACAGGCAGTCCCCAGGGCAGCTTTTGAAGCTGCAAGAGCCTCAGGCATTTTTTCTCAAAGGGAAAATGTGCCATGACAAAGCTCTTGAGCAAAGTGACAGCACAAATATTGCCCAAAGACTTCACAAACTACATGGTAATGGGTGTATACAATGAGGACACTGCAGTGCTTGCCAAGCACTGCCCTTACCTATGAACACGTTGTGGATTTTTTGGGAAAGGATTGTAACACATGTTAAGGAAGATGCTGATAGCAATGACTGACAAAAAGCTAGCGTATCTGGCATGGCCCAGCATGAGTTTCCCAATTAAATGAACAGGGGGGCTTGAGAGTGAACTTGCTGCAGCTTCACCAGACCCTGCTGCTTTCCAGCTGTCAGCACTGTACACATTGCTGGTCTGATCATGCAAGCTTTGTTCCTGGGTTACATCCTTTACCACAAGGCTCCTCTTTTTAAAGAAAACATTGTCTGTTCTGGGAATTCAAACCTTTTGCTTTAGCAGCTTCTCCAACAACAGGAGTGGAGTCACTTAGCAAATCCCTTACTGAATGCAGGACTCTTAGATTGCTAAGAATCCTTTTCTTTCACCAAAGAATAAGAAGCCCACCAGACTATAGTTTTCATAGATTTGTATTAGTTTAATGGGAGAAAATAATATTTTGGTGATAATCTCAGGAAAATAAGATGAGTGATGAGACAATGTGAATGGGGGTTAACTAAATAGTCAGCAAAACAGCATACACAATAAACCACATTGTGTGAGAGTCTGCTATTCATCCCCTTTGTGCCATCATGCCTTTTTTCAATTCTGCAAAACTGCTACACAGAAGATAGTGTTCTTAATGTTCTTGAGCAAAATCTGACAGTTTCATATCCTCTGTCAAATTGTTCTTTCAATACAGCAAGTGAAACTGTCAGCCACTGGGCAGGCACCGTGCTGGGATATGAATGAAGGGAGTTCAACTCAGGTCTTTTTCTTCTGTGTCACAGAGCAAGGAGAGAGACTGCACATGTCACTTCTAGATGAAGAAAGTCAGACCCCTGCCTACTCTGATGGTCAGACAAGCTGCATTGGTATTTCCAGGGGCATTTTCTTCACATTTCCTCACAGCTGGAAGAAACACCATAAGAATAAGCCACTACAAAAATAAACTCTTACCACCCCTATAGCATTCAGCAGTAAAAGCCATTTAGCTAGCAGCATGCCCTGCAGTTCTATTCTAGGCCCATATTCTCCTTTCATTTTAACCAGCTATTCACACTGTTGAATCTCTTCAATGGAGCTACTCCTGATTTGCACTATTCTAAATAAGAAAAGACTCTTTATCTAATTTTAATTCTTCTGATTAAATGAGAAACTGACGTTTGATTCTTCTCCCAGAAGATGAATAATTCCACTTTCAACCTCCTATAACCCTGTCATCCCATTCCCCTCCCTCATCACACAGACTTTTTAGAAGGACATTATTTCATACTCTGCACTTAAGGCAAGCTAAACAAATGAAAAAGATTCCTTTCCTATCATCTCTTGACACAATGACCCTTGGAAAAACATCCAGCAAACACTGAATTTCCTCTTGTCCCTTTGCGTTAATACTATTTAAATGTGTGGTATACTTTAACATCAGAAGGCAGCAGCCTTGCACCACTGGATAACGATCAGGCTGATACAATTTAAATTAGAGAGCTTCAGTTTACATGAGCATTAGAGGTTAAACTGCTTTGTGAGTCACTTGGTGGCTACTGTTGCATAAAATAGCTCATGTAGAATAATATTCATTAGGTGTGTAATACAGATAAACCCAAGATCACTGTACTTAAAATTCAATAGCTAAGGGCCCTGTACTCATTGGTGTAAATGCGGTGCAGAGGATCAGGGCAATGGGGTACAAAGGGCCCATAAACCACAGAAGGGATGGCGGGTAGGACCAAGAAGCCATGCACCTAAATTTCCCATAAGACCATGGATGCTTCTCTGCATGAACCCCATACAGCTGGAGCTCCAGGGGATGGTGAGAGATGTCAGGATGGAAGTTAAACAAGTAGGACACATTCCATGAGGACGCTCCCCTGGTAACCCAGTGGTATCGCTGCTGGAAAAACCAGCAAAAGTCAATTATGTAGGAGCAGCAGTATTTTCTACTCTGCACCGTACATTCTCCTCAGCAAGAGAGTAGGAAAGCATAGTGTCAGTAGGCGCAAAGATTTCAGACGCCACCGTGATGGGTGCAGTACAGATGCCTAGATAAAGTGAGATACGGATAGTGCCAGCCAATGGCACTATAGTTCATGAGATACCCTGTTTTCAGTGGCACCCAGAGGTGGGGTAGAAAGGTGCAGGACACTGGGATCCAGAGAGTTGGATTTTGCCTTCCACACAATTCTTTGGGCTACTTTTGGGTCTGGAGGTTCTGCTCCATCCCCAAGACTGCAAACTGAGAGGAGTGGAAGATGTATGAGGTGAACATCAGCATTTTCCTGAGTCTTTCTCTCACTCACAGGTTTCATCACAGATCTGCTTTTTTAAAATCCCTGGTTACAATTGTCAATGCCACATCTCTGATTTCGAATTAGTCATAAACTGTTAGGTGAAAGAAGCTGAAGATTTAACTATAGACGCTTGGAAGGAAAAATAATTCCTTATTTAAGTAGCTTTAAAAAATCATTTTGTCATTGATATACATTAAATATCTGAAACCTTCTCATTGTGGAATAAAAATACATGACCAAGCTTTTTTTTAAAAAGGGAAATTAAACAAGTGACTGTTCTACAAACCAATACACAGATCATTCAAAAAGCAGATGAACTTTGAAACACGGTACTTATTTTGGAGTGCAGTTGCAATCAAGTCTGAAAAAAACTGGTGGAATAATCAAATTATATGTAATTGTAGAAACCACTTCTGAGCATGGACAGTAGGCATCTGAAATTTTTAGCAGCACCTAATGAAGTCTCTCCTTTGTGACTTCACATTGCACATTTTCCTTGCTCAGCTTTAAAGGCACAGAGATTGCAGCTGTCAGGTTGATGCTAAAATAACTTGCTTGAGGGAAATTATACATATTTCATTAAAACACAGATACACAGAACACAATTCTTCAAAAATGCCCAGTCTTGCTACCTTCAGGAACAGAAGAAAGCTGTGGTTGTTAAAAAAAATTAACAACTAATGATTTCACAATTGTAGTATACTTCCACAATTTCTGCTTAGGACCATCAGCTTTGCCACACTGAATACAGTGGTGGTCTATCTAATCCCTTATCCTTTCTCCAACAGTAGCCCAGTACCAGATACTTAAGAGAAAAGTGTAAGACTCTCCATAATTGTTCATTATGGAATAATCTGCCCATAAGGGAAGTTTCTGTCTAACCACAAGGAGTTAATGGTTGGCGTATGGTGTTGAAGCATGCGTACATATTTGATAGATAGAAACTGTGAATTCTAATTACCAATACAAGGCTCTGACCTGACAACTGACTCCACACTCAGGCAGACCCCTGAGCCCACACAGAGCCCAGTGAAGTCAAGGGGGCTTTGCAAGACCACAAGAATACACCCAGGCAGGGTCAATTGCAGGACTGGTGCCTAAACACTTAATCCTTTTTAAAATCCTGCTAAGTTCTTGGACTCAGTTTGCACGCCTCATTGTTAGTGAACTTGGCAGCTAACCGCCTTTCACCCTATCCAAAGGCCAAGGCTGGCACATGGTTGCCTTCTTAGTACAAGTAAACTGCTTTTTGTTTGCAAAGCAGAAAGGAAGCCCTAACGATGTTTGTGTAACCAGTATGGTCTGTCCTCCTTCCTTCCACCTTTCTGTGCAATAGGAAATCCCAAAATTTAGTGACCCATCTCCTCATCTAGGGCAGAGAGTATGGTCTACCCACTGTCCCCAACTGCTGAACACAAAAAAAACAGTAAACTTGATAGAAAGCAGATAGCTGAGACTTGTCACCTTCAAGATACAATGCAAGTCTCATGTCTGGCACAGGCACTTTCCTAACTAAGGAGACATCCAAATGATACAGGCAGCGCCTCCTGGCTCTGATGCCATTTAAGAAAGTGATGATGACAAAGAAGGAGAGGAGAATTTACATTCCCCTTGGAAATATTTCTGGATTCCAAGTTACCTGGAATCAGCTTACTGCAGAATTCTGTAAGGGGTGCCACAATAATACAGTGATGGGCACCTCAAAAATGATTGGAATAATAAATAATAAACTAGATGCACAACTGATTGCATAGAGGCTTTTAAATCAACTGTTGACTGCAAAAGTAGCTAATTCATACCAGTTTTTTTACTGTGATTTTCTACTCAGGTATTCATATATAAAATACACGCATTTTTGAGCCAAAGGACTTTTCATTTTGAAACATGGACATAGACTCTTCAAGTTAGGAACTTTGAAATGGGAGCACTTTCAAGGTAGTTCATTTCTTAAGCCTAATTTCCCCCCCCATGTCTTTTTAATAACACAGAGGATACATTCGATAAACTTATTTTAAACTACACTTCATAATCACTTGGACCAAACAACACTTTTTTTCTCTTGTTTATTTAAATCTATATATAATATCAAAATCTAAAATATACCCCCCAAAAATATGTTTTTCCTTTTATCAGATTTTAGGAAGCAAAAAGTCACAATCACCCCGCTATGTAAGATGCAATGTATCTGTTTGGGCAAGCCTAATTCAGATAATCTAAATTTACAGGCACTGCATGGGACTCCACATACCATTTCCAGATATTGTTCATGTCCTCAAATGCATAGAATTTTAATTGTCATGGGCCTGAACCTGTCCCATGAAAATCAGTGGGAGTTTGGCTGCTTATTTCAGAAAGAGAAAGATTAAGCCTCTGGTTTGCATATTTCTGAAAGTAAACTCCATTTTGTCTTGAGCTGCTCTATGGAACTCATGCTGAGAAAAGCTTTTTCATCTTTACAGGGATGTCAGCCACAGTAGGAATCCTAACAGTGTTTCACCTCCCTTCTGAGACCAAGGAGGGAGATTTGAAGCCATCAAGGTACAATTACAGCTTGAAATTTTTCTTATATTCAAATCTGGGCTGAAGAGAGTTAGAGTATTAGGACTACAGTACTGTCAACGTCCCACATAAATTAGCTCCAGTCTGAGCTTTTACATGATAATACTACCAAGCCTACTGCAGCAGATGTTTAAAAAGAGAATTCTTAGTTTCATGAAATTTTGTATTAATATTGCAAACCCTATTATGGAGTTAAAATACCTAATCAATGATGCAGAACTCTCTGTGGGAATTTCTCCATTGCATTAAAAAAAATCATTATTCAGTAAGGGCCCATTCCTGTAAGGGGAAGAATGCTTTCAAATCTTATTAAAGCTGTGGTGGGTTGAGGGTGCCCAGTGCTACTCAGGAGAACTCAATGTACAATATAGCATAGAAACACAATGTACAATATAGCATTGATTTTCATAAAAATCAATGCAGTGGGAGAGATACTGTAGAAAAGAACATAACAGGAGTTCAGTTAAGGACTTAATTAAATAACAAAGGGAATGGATAACAAATCAGGTTAGGCAGGTATTCAAACTACTATTACTATTTGTTTTACTTGGAACTACCAGATTTTAATGTCAATATCAAGTAGAAGGTGATAATTCCTTGTTTATTATTACTAGTAAGTAAACCAAAAAACATTCTGCTTTTCTAGGAGAATGCCAATTTAGGAAGCATGCCAAATTGGAAAGAGTCAAGATTTGCACACACACATATACAGTAACATTAGCCAGTAATACTCCATGGTTTGTTTGTTTTTTACATGGACATTCAATAACAGCACATTCGAAGATTCAGTAGTCAGTATTTTGCCAATAGTGCTGTTCAATCTGTCTTCCTTTGTCTTCACACACCTATTTGGAGCTCAGATTACAAAGGAACACTTGGATCACTGACACTTCAGATTAGCAAGAGCCAACTGTAGGCCTGCAAGGAAGACAGGGCATCCTGCAATAGTCCTGAGATCTGCAATCCAGTCCACCACCATGTTGAACTTCCTTCTTCCTTATCGTTACTTTCAAAGATAACATGGAGTCCAGCTATGTTGACTATGTACCAGCACAGACATATGTGAGACAACATTTTATTTTGAAAATAAGGAAGGGAGCATGAGGAGCTGTTGAAAATGAAAGTGTGGGGAGGGAAGAGGGTATGTAGGGCAAGAGACTGGAAGACCAAATTATAGTAAGAGGCAAGAGGGAAAACTCATATTGAGGGGACATCTCTGGCTACAGAAACCCTCAACACAATTGCTCCATAGCCCAGATCATTTCAGGTCTCCATTATAACAAGTACAATGAGCACCTACCCAGCTGCTAAATATTTTTACACATCCCTAGTGGCATGCTCCTCCTTGTCCAACTCCATTCCCACAGGCCTACAACCCCCACTTAATTAAAATCACGAGTTACTGGCACCTTTAAACTTTTCTTATAGGTAACGAAAAACTTTAACCTTTATGTAGATATTTCTCTGAAGTGAAAGTTTTAAGGAAAGCCTTTATGCTGAGGATTCCATGAAGGTAAAGTTTTATCTTAAAGTGTGGTTATACTCTTAAACCCTTACTATGAAAACATAGCAGCATCTTAATCAATTTTACGTTTGTTTGTTTATTTAAATATGTTACTTTTTTTTAATATACTGGGCCAAATTCTATGCTGGCTCACGCACATCATGCATTCACACTGAATGCACAGGGTATAAATCAGTACAGAATTTGGCCCAGTAAGTGCAACTGAGGTGGAATACAATGATGATACTTTTGTTTGCTAAGTATGTATTAAAGTATATTTTGTTTACTGGTAAGCAAACACTCCTGGAATAAAATAAACACCAGTTCAAATCACTGATTTCCTAAGGTTAGGCAGAAAATTATTTTATGGATTGGTGTCATGGAGACCTCTACTCACCACTCAGCAGTGCCTCCTCCTAGCCGCTTTAGGGATTACCTCTTTCAGCCTCATGCCCTCTTCTTGCAGTTCCTTGGCTCGTCATTTCGCTTTCTCAGTCTGCGGGCCTTCTCTTGTTCCGCAGGAGCTGCAGCACTTTGTCTTCATGGCCTAGCCCTCCAGCCAATTTACAAGAGTCCTCCCCTTCTGGGGTAATATCAATGTCTTCCTCGCCATTCAAGGCAGTCCTTAAGTCCATTGCCCTGGCTGGGCCACTCCCTCAGTGGCTAGAACGCATGGTCCCAGGCAACTTCCAAGTTCACTACCCAGATTGTGCCACTCACTTATTGGCCAGCAGGGGAAGCAGGCCCACCCTCTACTCTGAGTTTCAGTCCAGGGCCTTATCTTCAGCAGCAAAGGTCTGGGCAACCACAAACCTTGCTGCCACTCCCCTGAGCTACTTATTACCTTGCCTATCCCAGGCTCTCATTCTCCACCCTTATAACCAAACTCCTTTCCTCTGGGTCTGCCTGACAAATCCCTCCTCTTGGCTCCAAATCCCTATCTCTCCCTTGGCCCAAGGAACATGACTGCAGCCACTTCCTTGCGGTCTCTTTCTGCTACCAGCTCCCTGGTTTTACAGAAGCCCGCCTGTGTCTACACAGGTGAAATTCCCTTAATTAGGGCTTTCCTCTCATCCTAAATCTCCCCTGGTTTGCAGCCTCATAGATGAACTGGCCCATCTGGCCTATGTTAACGCTTTTGGGGTGAGTGTTGGGACCACACCCCATCACAACTGGTTATTCCATAATTGTCTATTATGGGTGTTCATCTTCCTCTCTGACATCTGGTGCTAGCCATTCACAGTCAGCATTCAAAAGTGCATAGATCACTGGTATGATCTGGTACAGCATATGTTATATTTCTTTGTTTACTCCTGGGAGAACTCTGTGCCAAAAAATTAAAAATTCTGTGCACATTTTAAAAATCTGCAAAATTCTGCATATTTTATTTGTCAAAATAACATAATATAATCATGCCAGTTTCAATTATTTTTGTAATTAATTTCAAAATACCTGTCAGCAAATATGTCTCTAACAATACAGACAAAAAAAAGGATTCAGAACATGATTTTTTGATGAATAGATTTCTTACTTGAAATATTAATACAGAATGGAGGGAGGGATAGCTCAGTGGTTTGAGCATTGGCCTGCTAAACCCAGGGTTGTAAATTCAATCCTAGAGGGGGGGTCACTTAGGGATCTGGGGCAAAATCAGTATTTGGTCCTGCTAGTGAAGGCAGGGGGTGGACTTGATGACCTTTCAGGGTCCCTTCTACTTCAAGGAGATAGGATATCTCCATATATTATTATAACATTGAGTAATTCATTTAAACTACAATACAGAAACATATTTCCTGCACTCTTCATATAAAGCAATTTTCCCTCTCTTGGTATTGACACCTCCTCATCAATTATTGGGAGTGGACCAGATCCACCCTGACTGAATTGGCCTTGTCAACACTGGTTCTCCAGTTTTAAGGTAACTCCCTTCTCTTCATGTGCCAGTATATTTATGCCTGTATCTGTAATTTTCACTCCATGCATCTGAAGAAGTGTGGTTTATTACCCACAAAAGCTTATGCCCAAATAAATCTGTTAGTCTTTAAGGTGTTTTTGTGAAACCTTAAGCAGATCTGAGATAACAGAATCAGGACCCAAGGATCTTTTATACAATTTCATGTCCTCTTTGACAAGTTGGGAGTTCCTCCAGCAACAAAAGTTAATTAAGATGATTTTGAAGGAGGTCCATCAACAGTACTTAGCTATACAAATTAACATAAGGCAATTGGCTTGTTCCTCCACCATTCAGAGATGATCTGCTGTACATTTCAAAGAGAGATGAATACAGAGATATTCCGTGTTTACAATTCATTTAAATGCTATGATGTTCTTTTGATCTCTGAATTAACTGAATACAACATAGACAGGGACTGTGGATTACATTGTTCACTCTACTCATATATATGTAAATACACAAAAACCCAAACATTATCTCCCCACATGTCTTTTGAGGGTTATTTATTTTGCAGGATGTTTAACCCTTTCTGGCCATGTGTCACGCATCCAAAGAGATCCAACTTAGGCTTTTTATCCTTAGACATGCCCTTTGTGGACCTGCTACTTTTCTGCTCTGCTAAAACAACCAGAGACTCTGGGTTTGGGTGGGCACAGAAGTGGTCAAAGCCCTTTGGGGGCACCTGGTATCTCTTTTCAACTCATTTTGAGGTGGGCAGGAGAGTGGCCGGAGTTTGTTAAAGTCCTTTGGCTGGCTCTAGGTTCCCCTCACTGATGGGGAGGGTTGTCCTGGCCAGAGTCAAGAGCTTAATATACCAAAAGGCTTGTAGGACTACTCCTGTATGAATGTAGTTTCAATGGCCAAGGTCTCTGCAATACAGGACAGGCGGTCCTGGAATGCCTTGAAATCATCAATTGCCAGTGTGGGGGCTGGTTCCATGGCCTCATCTGCCAATCAGGATGACTCCTTGAGTGCAGAAGGGGGTCATTGCTGTTCCTCCATCATCTCCTGCTCAAAGGGACCAACATCTGGCTTCAGGTGGGTGGCGTGGCTAATGACACCACTGGAGAACAGGATCTCCTCCTCTTCCTGGATGAGTGAAAGGGGGATCTGCTCCTGAATACACCTGACAACGGTCCACAGTAAGGTCAATACAGCCAGGCAACATACCACAGTAGAGGGTCTGTAGGGGGTGAATGCCCACTCCAGCCCTGAAGGGGTTGGAAAAGCCCTGTAGAGGGCTGGGGCTGTGTAAAGGAGCAAAACCCCGGCTGATTGGGGAAGTGGCTGCAGCTGGGGCCATGCCCCAAATTGAGCAACTCAGCCTTATAAGAAGGTCAGGGCAGCCAGAAGCTGAAGTGTCTCCCTCTGACTGGAGAGAGAGACAGGCCTGGCTGCAGGGAGCTCACTCCAGGGACCTAGAGTGAGGCAGGACTGGGGAAAGGCCTTGGGGGTTGGGAAGCACTAGGCCAGCAACTCCCCAGGCTGCAGGGCCTGGTCCTAGGCCCACATAGGTATTGGGGTTGCAGAGGGGCAGCCTGAGGGTGGGTAAAGGCAGCCAGTCCAAACCCCTTGTTGCCTGTGATGATTGGCTGATAGACTACAGTCTGCCCCAGGGCGCGGGGGCTAGATGGTGCCTGGCAGTAGCCACAACTGAGGCGACATTGGGATAGGGGGTGGGTGTTCCCCTGGGTGGGGAGACCCAGAGAGAGTGGGGTAGTGCTAGGGGGGCAGCACCCAAGCCAAGTGCACCGGGGTCCGGGGGAAACATGGGGGCCAACGACAGGCAGGACACCTGGCCTGCAGAGGGCACTCTGACGCCTGATGAGCTAATTCCTGAGACGACCAGCAGGAGGCACCGCA
This sequence comes from Chrysemys picta bellii, assembly GCF_011386835.1. Taxonomy (NCBI): domain Eukaryota; kingdom Metazoa; phylum Chordata; order Testudines; family Emydidae; genus Chrysemys; species Chrysemys picta. The sequence continues at coordinate 254,213,174 of NC_088792.1, forward strand.
GGGGTGAGTCTGTGCCGGATTACAAGTGGTGGAGAATGCAGGCATGAGCAGTCTGCCCCGACACAAGGGGCCAGAGCTTGGACAGCAGGATTATCCCCTAGAGACTTTGGAAGAGGACAATGGAACCCCAGTATACTGGGGTGTATTTTGCAGAGGCCCCAGGGGTTAACTCTGGTTGGGGACAGGCATCGGCACCCTGGACGAAGGGGGCTGATGACCCACAGAGATTATGGGAGGTGCAGTGGGCCCTCCACAAGCAGTTGGGCCAGCTGGTGGACGAGCAGCGGGCCCTGGCAAAGATCCTCCAGCAGCAGTGGCAGAGGAGAAAGACTTTTTATACCTACAGGAGGCAGAGACATGTAAAGAGGGATTGTCCCTATTGGGATGGGGGCAGGGCGCCACCCCCCAAACAGGGACAAGTCCCACGGCTAACCCGCTGGGTGAGGGAACCCAGGCGGCAGAGGACATGTTGGGCCTGTGGGTGACGAGGGCACCTGCAGTGGGCATGCCCAGGCCCGAGGCGGTGGGTCCACGTCAGCCCCAGTGAAGGGGCGGGACCCCAGAAGGACCCCGAAAGGTCCAAGGTAGCCAAGAGGTGGGGAGCCTGCTGGGGCTGCCGTGAACTGGGCTACATAAAGAGGCACTGCCCCCTCAGGGGAGCTGAGGTGCGGCCAATAGAGGTGCCTGGGGACCCAGAAGGGTTGAAGCGTGAAGAGCTGGTGAAGGCGACACCCAGGACGGAGGGAACCCCGCGGGAGGTCGAGACCCAGACCATCGCTGGGCAGGTCTTCAGCTGGGGAATAGGGACAGAGGGGGCCCAGCAAGAGGCCAGGACCCAGGCTGGTGTGGTGAAGGTTGCCGTGGTGATCCAGACCCAGAAGGAAGAGGGCCTGGGGGACTCGGGTCTATGGGCACGGCTGGAGGCTGCGGAAAAGGCCCGCTGGACGGCAGAGGCGGAGCTCCGAAAGGCCTGCCAGGAAAGGGAAGGTCTGGCCAGGAAATTAAAGGAGTCCGAGGAGAAGCAAGTGCAGCTGGCCGGACACCTCCAGGCTGCACAAACTAGGGGACCCCACTTCCCCTGGGCATGGGATCGTGAGGTGGGGAGGTGTAGCGGGGTGAACGCCTGCTCCAGCCCTGAAGGGGTTGGAAAAGCCCTGCAGAGGGCTGGGGCTGTGTAAAGGAGCAAAACCCTGGCTGATTGGGGAAGTGGCTGCAACTGGGGCCACGCCCCAAATTGAGCAACTCAGCCTTATAAGAAGGCCAGGGCAACCAGAAGCTGAAGTGTCTCCCTCTGACTGGAGAGAGAGACAGGCCTGGCTGCAGGGAGCTCACCGGGGGACCTAGAGTGAGGCCTGACTGGGGAAAGGCCTTGGGGGCTGGGAAGCCCTAGGCCAGCAACTCCCCAGGCTGCAGGGCCTGGTCCTAGGCCCACATAGGTATTGGGGTTGCAGAGGGGCAGCCTGAGGGTGGGTAAAGGCAGCCAGTCCAAACCCCTTGTTGCCTGTGATGATTGGCTGATAGACTGCAGTCTGCCCCAGGGCGCAGGGGCTAGATGGTGACTGGCAGTAGCCACAACTGAGGCGTCATTGGGATAGGGGGTGGGTGTTCCCCTGGGTGGGGAGACCCAGAGAGAGTGGGGTACTGCCAGGGGGGCAGCACCCAAGCCAAGTGCATAGAGGTCCGGGGGGACACGGGGGCCAACAACAGGCAGGACACCTGGCCTGCAGAGGGTCCTCTGATGACTGGTGAGCTAATTCCCGAGACGACCAGCAGGAGGCGCCGCAGGGGTGAGTCTGTGCCAGATTACAGGGTCCAACCTAGTTGAGGCTGGCCAGCCCAGTGCCACTCACTCCTCATCTGAGGCAGAGCCCTAAATGAGAGCAACCTGATCCCCTCCCTGGGATGGCTCTCTGAAGGTAAAAGAAAAGAAGTAGGTCAATGATGATGAAGAGGAGTAAATTTCTTCTTCAAATAGCAATGCCTTTTGTGATACTAGTGCCAGCTCCAGTGCCAGTCATTGGGCTCGGAGACTGTCATGATGCCAGAAGAGACATCAATTTATCCAAGGTATATTTCAGGCCATTACCAGGCTCAATCATGGGTACTAGTACTAGGGATACCCTACCAGTCTCTTTTCCTATATACCAGTGCAGTTTTGGGGTAGGAGTTGGAGGATTGGTGTTTTATGCCCTCTTTCCAGGACTTTCCCTTCTACTGCAACTATTCTTGAGCTCCTTTCAGCTCTGAGTTTTGGCATCACCCCTCTGCTGGGGCATAGTTGCCAGCTTTATAGCCTGGGATGCCAGCACCGGGGCTGCAAGTGCCAAGGCTGTCAGTGCCAATGTTCTTGGTGTTGAGTTTTCGGCATCAAAGTCGTCAATGTCCGGCACCTTCTTTTCATTGTCTGATCCTGGGATATGATGTGTGCTCAAGGGAGCACTGGTCAATGCTGGTTTTTCCAGCCTCAGTCTGGTAGTTATGATCACCTCATGGAGTGCCCTAGCAAACATAACTTGAGCCGAGCATCCCAGAATTTGCAAGTCCTCGAGAAGAAAACACACAGCATTTATCTGGAATGTGGTTCCCCTCTAGGTAGAAAATGTCCATCTTTGATGAGGATCAGTCCGTCCTATGACAGACAGGGTTTGAACCCTGAAGGTTTACAGTCTGTCATGAGGTGTGGCAGTTGGTGCAAAGCACCTCACCCTACTGTAAAGTTTTCTGAGTTGACATCTCTAAGAAGAGTAGTGGGCTGGATGCTGGTTAGGCTCCACCTTCCTACCATGGGTGCTACGAGGGAACTAATGGAGGGTCACAGTTGCCCCACCCTTCATGCCCTTGCACGGAAGCATTAGGAGGCACAGGGCACATGAGCAGCTCTGAGGGATACTGCTCTCTCACACATGAGTTGCATGAATCAATATTGGGCTAGGAAGGCCCTGGCCCTCAGCAGCTCTGGGCATGCTGCAGGTGGCGGGACAGTTTAAAAGGACATTGGCAGTCCAGGAGAAGGGGGCAAAGAAGCTATAGGCTGCACCAGGAAGTAAGGTTGATGCCTGGAGCTGTGGACAGAGCGACTGTGATGAGTTCCCCATAGTGCAACCTGGAACTGGGGTACCACTGAGCCCTCTGGCATACTAACCTGGGCTCCTATCTCACTGTGATGCTGTGACCAGCTGTAAACCTCTCCAAGTACTGCACTTATACAGCCATCCACAGGCAGGGATGCACCCAGCTGAGTTATATGAATGCTTTTACCAGCCACTCATGAACCAACAATAGAGAGGCTCCAGTCAATTCCCCCCAGCTCCCCAGCCTAGGAGCTGTACCGTCTTGCCCTGGTGGTATAGTTCCTTAATATACAAGCTGGGATTCTCCTTTCCAGCCTTGGCCCACCTCTGCAGTTCAGTCTTTTTTCTGCAGACCTGTTTTCAGGTGTTGAGTTGTTGGGGGAAGAGAGACCAAGTGTTGATGTTACTTCCCCTCTTTTATATCTTCTTCCAGCTTGCTGGAAAAATCCTTTACTAGGATATGAGTCAAGCAGTGTCCATTGTCTGTGTGCTATCTCTGAGAAGTCTCCATTGTATACAGTTCCTGGGATAGTCCTTGGTAGTGTGGATTCCCCTTAATGGGCCGTCTGCATATCTGGCTCCTCCACTGTTGTACCTGAAAGGCTGGTTGTGGATGTTTCCAACTTCACAACATATTTCAGTAACAGACACATAGCACGTGTGACGGGTTGGATCACAGAAACCCCCTTGGGAGCTGCCACCCGATGTGCAAAGACTACCCCTGCTTCTGCTTTCCCTGCCAGCTCAGGACTCCAGCACCCTGTCTTGCTGAGCCAGACACTCCCGTCTGGCTCCAGACACAGATCCAGGGTCTGAATCTCCTGTCCCAAAGCTGCAGGTTACCTAAAAACAGCTTACAGAAGTGCGCTTGTCTTTAGCACTCAGATGCTCAACTCCCAATGGAGTCTAAACCCAAATAAATCCGTTTTACCCTGCATAAAGCTTATGCAGGGCAAACTCATAAATTGTTCGCCCTCTATAACACTGATAGAGAGATATGCACAGTTGTTTGCTCCCCCAGGTATTAATACATACTCTGGGTAAATTACTAAATAAAAAGTGATTTTATTAAATACAGACAGTAGGATTTAAGTAGTTCAAAGTAGTAACAGACAGAACAAAGTAAGTCACCAAGCAAAATAAAATAAAATGCGCAGATCTATGCCTAATCAAACTGAATACAGATAATTTCCTCACCAGTTCCAGAGTGCTCCCTTTTACAGGCTAAGCTCCTTTTAGCCTGGATCCAGCAATCACTCACACCCCCTGTAGTTACTGTCCTTTGTTTCAGTCTCCTTCAAGTATCCTGGGGGGGGGGGGGGGGGGTGGAGAGGCTCCTTCTTTAGCCAGCTGAAGACAAAATGGAGGGGTCTCCCACAGGTTTAAGTAGACTCTCTCTTGTGGGTGGAGACCTCCCTCCTATGCAAAGCCCAGCTCCAAGATGGAGTTTTGGAGTCACCTGGGCAAGTCACATGCCCCTGCGTGACTCAGTCTTTGCAGGCCAACGCCATTGTCCACATGGCATCTTGCATGTCTCCAGGAAGACTTCTCATGTGGATTGGAGCATTCCAAGATGCATTGTTCCCTAAGTGTCTCCTGATCAGGTACTTAACCTGGCAAATTCCTTCCTAAAGAAGCTGACCAAATGCCTCACAAAGCTTACTTAGAAATCAGGCAAGCATACAGCCCATATTCTTAACCTCGAGTAGAAAATGATATATATGTACAAATAGGATGAATAGATATAGTAGACCATAACCCTTACGGAGATATGTTACATGGCACAGGCAGCACAAAACATATTCCAGTTATGTCATACGTACATTTATAAGCACCCCCTCCCCATAAAGCCTTATGGGGTACACTGTCACAGCACGTTTCAGAGTAGCAGCCGTGTTAGTCTGTAACTGCAAAAAGACACATAGCAAAACTTCATAACTTCACATACAATGACAGCACATATATTCCAACAGGATATTAATGTTCAACAGATCAAGACTTTTAGAATGATACTTCACAAGGCATATTTTGTACAAAACATATCATAATCATATCACCATGGTAAATATGGGGGTGCCAGGGTGTTGCTTTGGGGTACAGAGTGTCACAGTGACTATGCTCACTCCAGAAACAGTCATCCAGATGCACCCCCTCTGGAGGTGGGAACCAATGAGAGGCCCTGAAAAGCAGAATGTTATCACCCTGGACAGACTAAATTGCTACTACTAAGACTGTGACCACACCCCAAAGGGAGGCGCTCCAACCCAGTAGGAAGAGACCCGGGGAAAATGAAACTTGTGGTGGACCAGTGGGTGGCCTGATTGGGACACTACAACACTCCTTTAGGGCCCTGAGTCACGATCTGGTGGAGTGGAAGGACCCAGGTCCCCCTACCTTGCTCCCCCTCTTCCCTCTGTCACGACAAAGCCCCAGGGGAGAAGATGGAATACACAGGAGAGGCTGAGGGCTGCTGTATATGACCCAGCAGGACCCCCTCCAGAACAGAGAGACTGATAAAGACTGGAAAGCCATGGCCTGACTACTAGGCCAGCTGGCTTTCAGCTTGACACACTACAAAAATTGGTGAAGAATGTGGACAACGCACTAGGACCTGAAGGGAGTCTGAAAAAAAGTGGGGTAGAGAGAATGAAGAGGGCCATGGAGATGACAAGTTGCTAAAATGGGTAGTGGAAAATGGACAACAGCAAAAACAGCAACAGACCCAGTTGCTGCAGCAGCCAGGGACACAACCAGCAGCAACAGGCTCCGCAACAACAGCTGCAGCAGCAGCAATTTATGAGGGAGTTGGCCATGCAACACAGGGAGCAGCAGTAACAGCTGGTGCAACAGGTGGTGACGCCTCCACAACCCCAAAACATACCATCTAACCCACCAGTAAGGGCAGTTAACCCCAACTCCACTCCAATCCTCCCGTTGAAATGACAAAAGTAGGTCCAGACGACAATCACAAAACATTTTGAGTGACCTTCCAGAGGAATGGAATGGACATGAGCAAGCACTCAAGAGAAAAACGGTTACTAACCTTTCGGAACTGTAGTTCTTCGAGATGTGTTGCTCATGTCCATTCCATGACCCGCCCTCCTTCCCCTCTGTTGGAGTTCTGGCAAGAAGGAACTGAGGGAGGGGGGAGCTGGCGGTGCCCCCCCAAAGTCGTTCCCCTACGGATACCACTGAGAGAAAAACTTCCGGCACAAGTGCATGTGGTGAGCACGCACCCTACAATGGAATGGACATGAACAAGCACTTGAAGAATCCGGCTATAAAACCGAGGACTAGGATGGCCCAGTGAGCAGAGACCACGCCCAGGACTTTACTCTCATGGTGAGTTGCGACAGGAGGAAGTTTCCAGCCCAGCAAGAGGCTCCTCTGCAGACACACTGTCAAATGTGGGAGCACAAGCAGCCAACGCCCCTTCACTGCCCAGCAACTGCTTCACATGCAGGCAACCAGGCCACTTCCAATTACATTGCCCATACATAGACTATAATTACAGGTGGATCTGGGTGGCAGAAGCCAGAGCCCACAAGACAGGACCAAATAAATTGGTGGTTCCAGTGCAGGTTAATGGTGTCAGGATCTAAACCTTAATTGACTTGGGGTGTAGTCAAATGGTAATCAGAGAATGTTTGGCCCGGATTGAGGGAGAGCCGCTCAGATATCATATTTCTACAGTGCATGCACAAGGATGTGCATCTCTTTCCCATGAAATGGATGCACTTAATAATACAGAGCCTGCAGGAATAATAATAATAATATGGCCCGCAGGAAGGTAGCCACAAACCTGGCCTACCCCATAACAATTGGATGGGACTGGAAGTTCTTTCAGGAATTGCTAGAGGCAGAGAGAGGGTAGTCCCCAGAGAAAGAAAGAGGGAACACTGTGGACAGGATGATAGGAGAACCCAAGGGAATAGTTGGGCTGGGGGGGACAATGAGCCAGGGAAAGGGATGTCCACATCCCCAGTTAAAGGCCCCAACCCCTACTGATGAACTATGCCCCATGGCGACTCAAGCCAATGACACACATATCACTCTCCCTGATACCGACCTGTTCTTGAACCAAGTTGATTTAGTCAAAGAACAACAAAACAATTTGAGGCTGAACCGAGCCTATGTGCAGTCAGTGATGAAGTAAGGGAATAGTGGCTAGTAAAGCAATGGCGACACTTTGTATTTCGAGGAGAAAAAATATACTGAGCAGTGAAGGATGCTGAGATTGGGGAGGTCAGGATGCAACTCCTTGTCCCCAAGTGGTCCTGAAAGGAGCTGATAAGCTGGCCCATGTGATACCTCTTGGAGGCAACTCAAGCAGGAGAAAATGCTTAAAAGGGTTAATCTGGCATCCACAAGAACATGCAGGACTATTGCGTTTCATGCCCCGAATGTCAGTGGACAAGCCCAAGAAAGGTCCCTAAGGATCCTCTAATGTCTCTCTCCATGGTGAGGTCCCAATTCAAATCGGTAGGAATGGACTTAATAGGTCCACTGGAAAAGAGTGCAGCAGGATACCAATATATTTTGATGATCATGGACTATGCCACATGCTACCCTGAGGTGATCTCCTCCAATGCACAAAGGCGGCAATCATCGCCGCAGAGCTTATGAAAGCATTTGCCTGAGTTCGAATCCCTACAGAAATAATCACCAACCCAGGGTCGAATTTTATGTCACAGTTAATGAGGGTGTTGTGCAGCTTACTAAAGGCAAGAGCAAGGCATGGATCTCATGGTGGACGGACAGTTTAAAGGAGCATTGGCAGCCCAAGGGGAAGGGGATTCAGGCTGAAGCTTGGGCTGTGAGGCACAGGGAGTGGGTGGGCTTCAGAGCCTGAGGTCCAGCCCAAACCAGAATGTCTACACATGGCATGAGTCCTGTGAGCGCAGGACTGTAGACCCAGGCTCTGAGACTCGCTACCATGACAGGTTTTTTTTGCCATGTAGACATACACATTGACACTGGAAGCACAGAGACCGAAGGGGGTACAAATATGTTACTAAGTAATATTATCTCTCTCAATTTATAGCACCTAGTGCACATGCCAAAGAGAGAGACTTGCTCTACTTGGACTTTTTTTGAAAGTGAAGACTTAAAAGCTTATGTTTTTCTTTAATCTCCGAATACCTAACCACGAGCCAAAATCTTGCTTCCTTTATGCAACAAATAGTCCCGTTGGTCCATCAGTTTTCAGTTTGCTTACAGTGTTGCTATGTAGTGACCAGCTACTGCCTCTCAGATGGTGGAGTACCTATGCTGACGGAAGAAGTTCTCCTATCGGCTAGTGGTGTCTTCACTAAGCACTACAGTGGTGCATTTGCAGCTGTAAGGGCTTGGCTACACTTGCAAGTTAGAGCGCATTAAATCAGCCCCGGGCATCTTAACTCCGAGGTGTCCACACTGGCAAGGTACTTAGAGCGCCTGGACTCTGCAGCTGGAGCACTCCTGGTAATCCACCTCCACAAGAAGCATAGAACTTGCTGCGCCCTGGCTGAAATGCCGGGGTGTCAGTGTGGACGACATGTTGCATTACTGGGCTGTGATTGGCCTCCGGAAACATCCCATAATCCCCTGAAGTCAAGGGGCCACTCTGGTCATTGTTTTGAACTCGGCTGCAGGCATGCGGATATCCCCTTTCAAAGTTCCGTTTCTGACAGCCAGCATGCTTATCTGCTCCGGGACAAAGCAAACATTACTGTGGACTGCTCCGAGGGTGACCAGATGAGAGACATGAAATATCGGGACGCGGGGGTGGGGGGATCGCACTAAGCACTCCCCACCGCACCAGCTCACCTCTGCCTCCCCTGAGCAGGCTGCCACATCCTGCTTCTCCCCCTCCCTCCCAGCGCTTGCACCGCCATACAGCTGATTCGTGCAAGCTTGGGTGGGAGTGGGGAGGAGGAGGAAAGCGGCGTGCTTGGGGAAGAGGCAGGGCCAAGGCGGGGATTTGGGGAGGGATCCAATGGGGCAGGGAGGGGGCAGAGTTGGGACGGGGCTGAGGCTGAGTTGGGGGCAGGGGGCACGAGCCCCATCCACCTGTGCACTGGAGTTCAAAATATTGGGACAATTCGCGTCCCGACTGAATATCGCAGGACAAACAAGTAAATATTGGGACAGTCCTGAAAAAATTGGGACATCTGGTCACCCTAAATGTTCCTGCTGCAGAAGCAGGCGTTTGTGTGTGTGTGTGAGAGAGAGAGAGAGAGAGAGAGAGGCGGGGGTGGGGGCTAATGTCGGGGTTTCCCCCTTCCCTCTGCCGCTGAACTTACAAGGCAACATGCTGACACACTCTGCCCCTCAAAACACACTGTCTCTTCCCCCACATACACACTTCTTGTCACACGCCACCCCCCCATTTGAAAAGCACGCTGCAGCCACTTGCACACTGAGATAGCTACCACAATGCACTGGTCTCTGTGGTGTTGGTGTTGCAAGAGCTGCTATTGTGGCCACACCACAGCGCTTGCAGCTGACAGTGTGAACACACAGCAGCGCTTTCCCTGCTGTGGTCTCTGAGGGCTGGTTTAACTCTCGGCACGCTACATCAGCAAGTGTAGCCATGCCCTAAGCGTAGACAAGCCTTCAGTGTGGAAGGAAAAATCCCTGAGATCCTGTGCACCCACCAATCCTAGTTTAACACAGCTGCTGACTTCAATTGAGTGACCGCTGGTTTTACACCCAGGTGAGACCAAAATCAGGCTCTCAGTAAGGCCCTCGATTTGGCCCATAACTAAAAAAAACCCAGATGGCATATTATAGGACGGGGAGAAGGTGTGTGTGTGTGTGTGTGTGTGTGTGTTGAAAGCCTGATAGAAAATTTGAACGCAAACTTACAGCTAGACAATCTCTCTGAACCCCAGTCGTATGGCAGCGATTCGCTCAAGCCTCCGGCATCTCCTGCGACCAGCGCAACCGCAATGCACACCAGTGTTACACAGCCCGCTCCCCCAGCGGCTATCTAACCACAGCCGCTAGGGACACGCCTTAGCCCACCCGGCCCCGCCCCCTCAGTGGGCCAGCGCCAGCCAAACCCGCTCCTTGCCGCCGCCTGCAGCTCGGCAGTGGGGGGGGACAGACAGATTTGGCCCGGGGGGTGAGGGGCCGAAGGCACCATGCAAAGCGGCCATGCAACAAGGCCACCGCCCACACGGCGCTCTGAGCCTCTGCAGCTGGGGCTGGGGACACTGGCAGGGCTCTGGCTACCAGGCCAGTGGCTCCGCCCCTGCGGGGCTGCAGGGGCACCGCTAGAGAGCCCCGAGCAGCAGGCATAGCGCTGCCCCTGCTGCAGCTGCCCCTGCTGCAGCCCCGCCTGCCGCGCTTCCTGCTCGGGTCTGTGAGGGCAGCGCCCCCCCGCAGGGAGAGCGATGCTGCGCTTGCTGGCTCAGCGGCCGCCTCAAGGCGGGAGAGAGGCGGAGTCGCGCTCACCGGGCCTGCCGCTGTGGGCAGGGCCGCGGGAGGAGGTGGCGGGTGTCTAGGCGCGCGGCTGATGCCAGGCACCCCAGGGCTGCACGTCCTGCTCCCGCAGTGGCAGGGGGTAGGGCCAGAGTTCCGGCAGTGTGCCCGTCCCCCCGGAGCACCCACAGCCACGGTTCATCTGGGCCCCTCTCCATCCTCCCGCCACCGCCGGGAGCTGGCACACCAGGCCCAGGACTCCTCTGGGGATCCCGCCGGCCTATCAGAGTCTCAGCAAACCCTGCGATCAGGCCCACTTGAAGGGCTCCGTGACAACCCGCGCACAACTGTGGGCCCACAGGGGGCAGCTGAACCCGAGGGAGTTTCAGGGGAGCTTCAGTAGGAAGTGGTAATTTTGACTGACAGTTTCATTGAAAAATGAGAAATAAGAAAAATTCCAACCAGTTCGAGACTGTATCCCATGTTCAGAGAGTCCTGGGGCTGGTTTTGTTCAATATCTTTATTAATGATCTGGAGGATGGCATGGACTGCACCCTCAGCAAGTTTGCAGATGACACTAAACTGGGAGGAGTGGTAGATATGCTGGAGGGTAGGGATAGGATACAGAGGGACGTAGACAAATTAGAGGATTGGGCCAAAAGAAATCTGATGAGGTTCAACAAGGACAAGTGCAGAGTCCTGCACTTAGGATGGAAGAATCCCATGCACCGCTACAGACTAGGGACCGAATGGCTAGGCAGCAGTTTTGCAGAAAAGGACCGAGGGGTTACAGTGGACGAGAAGCTGGATATGAGTCAACAGTGTGCTCTTGTTGCCAAGAAGGCTAACAGCATTTTGGGCTGTATAAGTAGGGGCATTGCCAGCAGATCGAGGAACGTGATCATTCCCCTCTATTCGACACTGGTGAGGTGTCATCTGAAGTGCTGTGTCCAGTTTTGGGCCCCACACTACAAGAAGGATGTGGAAAAATTGGAAAGAGTCCAGCAGAAGGCAACAAAAATGATTAGGGGTCTGGAGCACATGACTTATGAGGAGAGGCTGGGGGAACTGGGATTGTTTAGTCTGCAGAAGAGAAGAATGAGTAGGGATTTGATAGCTGCTTTCAACTACCTGAAAGGGGGTTCCAAAGAGGATGGATCTAGACTGTTCTCAGTGGTAACAGATGACAGAACAAGGAGTAATGGTCTCAAGTTGCAATGGGGGAGGTTTAGGTTGGATATTAGGAAAAACTTTTTCACTAGGAGGGTGGTGAAACACTGGAATTGGTTACCTAGGGAGATGGTTTTTAAGGTCAGGCTTGACAAAGCCCTGGCTGGGATGATTTAGTTGGAGATTGGTCCTGCTTTGAACAGGGGGTTGGACTAGATGACCTCCTGAGGTCCCTTCCAACCCTGATATTCTATGAAAAGAATAAATGGACAC